>NC_056687.1:12357500-13557500 GCF_018350215.1 Panthera leo
AAGAAGACAGCCCTCCTATGTTGAGTGAAGTTACGCTGCATTGAATTTGTTCTCCAAGTGGAGGTAACCTTAGGATAGGGATTGGGATTCATAAAGAAGAAATGTGAAGGAAGATCAGAAACAAGGAATGAGCTTCAGGTAGCGCTCGAAGGAAAGAGGAAGAATTTCCATAAGAGATGAGAGAAAGAGGTGATGTCATCAATAAGTGAACAGAGAAAAATCACAGAATCATGGAGGACAATAGAGGACCAAGGAAGCGCTGGCTAATAGTCAAGAACCACACAGAGGGTTAAGTATATGAAGGCTTACAAAGAGTCACTAGATTTGAAAAGAAAGTCAAGGGAGTTCCTGGAGAGTGAAGTTTCCATAGATCTAGTTGACAATACAATAGTAGCTTAGGGGCACTATAAAGTCGGGTGAAGGTCTGCTTTTTCAGGGGGGAGGAGGTTGTGCACCTCTGAAGTTCAAAGTCCAGATAGTAGAGATTTAGAGTTAGAAAGTAGATCTCTGGCATTTGTGGCCTCCATGTTCACAATCCTTACCATTTGCCATTGACCCCCACAGTCCAAGGTAGGTAGTGATTTTTCAATTCTGCCAAGGCACACGTTGTACTCATGTCTGTCATGAAACTGCTGTACGTGAATGATCAGTTATTTGGAGAGCAACACCGGCCTGCTGCCCAACGTTGGTATCATAACGCGCCATTGTGATTCTCTACCAATCTCTGTATATGCTTGAACTCTCATGAAATGGTAGGAACTCTACTTCTTTGTAGATCCGGGCAAGCTCATGGATAATGTTGCTATGCAGGTGATGTACTATGAAAAATTGCTTTAGCACTTCATAAAACCATTTAAGAGTCTCAAGACATTGCTTTGATGTTTCAGGTACTCTATTTTATGGAGGTAATTATATCGAAGAGAGGTACTCAAAAAGTTGGCTTTTTTGAGACTCTCAGGATACATCCCTTAAAACTATCAAGATTTTACTTACTAGAGGAGGGGAGGATATCATTATGGAAGAAAACTCTCTCAGGAAATGGGAAGGGTCAGTTTTTAGCTCAGAGGAGGAAGAATATTTTGGAATCGGGAAAGAACAAAGAATGTGTCTTAGTCTGGTTTCCCCAGAGAGGATGACAAGAGAAAGATACCTACCTTGCAAATACTTTGCTGGGGATTGTGATCCCCAGAAGAAGCAGTGAAGGAGAGCGAAGCAATGAGAGGTTCTCTGAGTTGGTTGACCCCACAAAGCACGTGAGAGGCCCATGTGACACGCACCTCAGGACTGCCAACGTGGTGCGAGAAAGCAGGTAGCATGTATCCATCCGTTTGTATCCTCCGTTGGTCAGAGAATATTCCATGAGGCATTAACTCCCCAGAACTTCCAGGTAGCATTGGCGAGGATGCCGACGGTCATCCGCCGTGTCCCAAACCTCGGTGAAAACAGAGAAGCCTTAGCATGGAAGGCAAGACGTGCTCGCAGGCTGCCTTCATGTGCAGCTGGTTGGACCCATGCCCGAGCTGCTTACCACCGCGGCGACCAGAGTAGAAGACAAGTGTGGCCACAAGGATCCGAGGAGATGTGCAACAGGTACCCGATCCGAGGTGTCTGTAGTTTACGAAGACGTGTGCTTTTGTGATCAGGGTGATAAGAAAACTCAGACCAGGTGGCCGGCTCCTGTCAAGAAAATAAGATGCAAGGACGGCTTATAAGAATGAGGGCGCTGTGGTAGGAAGGGGTGTTCGGTAAGAGTAGAGGAGAGGAAAAATAAAAAAATAAAAAAATAAAAAATAAAAAAGAGTAGAGGAGAGGTATCAAAATCATCGGGCAAGAGCAAGCTGGAAGGATGGCCAAATAGCAGGGGTCCCTTTGAAGCTCAACATTAGGAACTTCTAGCTCTTTGCACTTTCTCCACCAGTGCCTGCACCCTACGAGGGGGAGCTGAGAAGGCAGACCACGGGGGCAATCCAGGGCTGGGCTGCGATGGTGCATACAGCAAGGGGTCATCGACGGGGGGGGCACGTGGAAGCAGCTGATCACAGAGTGAAGAGAGGGGAAACAGACAAAGTGAAGCCAAGGCACCCCACACACAGACGCTTCCGTGGGGGTAAAGCAGAGCGGGAGTGGGGGAGAGAAAGAACAAAAATGGGACAGCAGCGACTTGAGGTTGGAACAGAGGCCACATGCTGATGACAAGATCTAGAGCACGATCAGTGCTACCTGGTGAGGACAGGAGCCTCGGTATCCTGCAGCAAACTGAGTAACAGGGATGTTCACGTTGCCGCAGAAGGAGCTGGGAGGGAAAGACAGAACCTGAGATGCGTCCTGAAGTTGCCCAGGATGGAGCAAACGTTAATAAAAGATACAGCTCGACGATTCGGAGGTGGCTAGCTGGTGGTAACGGAGACTTCAGATGATGATACTGGGAGAAAGGCTTTTGGCAAAACTGGAGTTTGAGCCCTCGCTTGAAAAGAGTTTAGGTAACCAACATGTTAATTAACAATCAAAGCAGTTGCGAGAGTTTGAAGACAAAGCAAGACTTGCCTCAAAGCAGACTTGTAACTGGCATTATTTCTGCAGGAGAAGTTGGAGAGGTGTGTAGAATTTCACTCTTACTTAGTGCACTGGGTATTATTTGAATGTGCTATCAGGAGCCTGCAATGCTCTTCTGGGAAGAAGGAAAGAAAGAAAGAGAAAGAAAGAAAGAAAGAAAGAAAGAAAGAAAGAAAGAAAGAAAGAAAGAAAAGAAGGAAGGAGAGAGGGAAGAAAGAAAAAAAAGGAAGAAGGAAAGGAAGGTAAGGGAGAGAGAGGGAGAGAGGGAGAGAGAGAGGAAGGAAGGAAGGAAAACAAATTTAGCCAAGGACAAAAGTAGAATTCGAGCCCACGGCGAACACTTGTCCTCCACCTTTGATTCCACAGCCGAAAGAAGCAGGCATCCTAAGCGGGTGGGGCGGGGGTGGTTCATTAGTCTTCCCAACACTCATTTTTGCTAAATCCACTTAAACAGTGTGACCCCATTAACACAAAGGGCACATGTTTTAGAAGTGAAGTTTTAGGCAGATGGAGAGATATGAACGTGTGGTAAATGTTTAACTTGCTACACACAGAGATCCAGCCGTATTTCATCAGCGGCTGTCTGTTTGGCCTCCAAGCTTCCAGGGAGGAACCTGCCTCCACACGCTCTATGTCTTTGTCCCAATCCCCCACTCAGCAAGAGGTCCTGGAAGGCATCGATGTCCTAACAAAGAGTAATAATGACACAAGCCACCATTATCCGACGGCTCCTTTGTGCCCAGCTTATGCCCAATACTTTATGTAGCTTCTCTTACTCAGCAAACACCCGTGGGCAGGCGATGTTGTCATTGTCCCGCAGACTGGGCGGTACGGAGCCACTGTAGGGGTTCAGCAGTGTCCCCAAGGCACCAGGCTGCTCCACGTTCCTGCTCTGCCCTCCTCAGTGACGGGAACAGCTCCTGCAACCTCTGTGTTCACACGGGAAGAAGAAACAGAGGAGGCAGGTACCAACAGAGTCCGCTCCAGCAGGTGTAACAGCAAGGAGATTTAAGACACTAGATGGGGAGGGTTGAGACACTAGACAGCTCTCGAGTCATGGGGAGGGTTGAACAGACTCTAGGTCGAACTCAGGAAGTCGCCGAGAAATTGGGCCATCGAGGGAGCTGCTGGTTCTTCCACAGTCGCGAAGTTGTTGAAATAAGAGGCCACCTTCTCCAACAGGAAGCCAGGACACGTCTGCCACGACCAGGAAGCAGGTCAATCAGAAAGCCGCCCCCGGAGCGCGAGGTCCCAGACCTGGCCGATTCTGGCGAGGTCCGTGCCAGCAACAGAGATGCCCAGAAGTCTCTTCTCGCTCCCCACTGAACTCAGTTCCTGAGCAAAGCCCCCATGGTCCTCTCTCCATGTGACTTAGTTCCAGATCAAGAAGTAATCAGTAAAACTGAAATCATATCTGGAGCCCCAGCTGCCATGGTAGCTAAAGACCCTGCAAGTTGAATATCTTAGCTTTCTGGGCTCTACAGCAGAGGCAGGCAAGAGAGAAAGGCATTGGAACAGAGGTGTGTCGAACTCCTGGATGAGCCACAGTAGTTCTGGAAAGCTGGGACGGTTCATTTTCGTCTGGCCAGCTTTCCCTTCCTCCACCCCCAGGGGTCCCGTCCACGTATATTATCTCATTTAATCCCCACCTCAACCTTGCAGTGAAGTATTACTATCTCCTTTACAGATTAGGAAACTGAACCTCATGAAGTTTAAACGATAATGTTCAAGAAGGTAGTGGAATCAAGATTTGAACCAAAGTCTGTGTTCCGCTATTCTCATATGATAGAATTTATATGTTTGCCTTGCTAAAAGTAAACACTGGAAAGAGTGGCTTCTCTCTATTCTCAGTTCCCTTGCTCCTGATTATGATTCACTGGCTTTCAAAGAGCTGAATAGGCACGGGGCTCTCCCATCTCCAAACCCTTGCTCTAGAAATTTTCTTGATTGCGTGGGTTGCTTGGTCCGTGGACCTCTACGAAGCCAGATGACTTGGGTGTCAGGACTGTCTGGGGTGAGAAAAGAGGAAGCTTTCATCCATCGGCTCACATTCTCCATTGGCCAAAGACTCACACCATGAGGCATTAATGTCCCTTTTCCTTATATCTGACCACTCAAATCCCAGCCATCCTTGAAGCCCCGGGTCAAATGCTACCCTTCTACAAAGATGTCGCCAATCTCCTTGCCAACAGGTAGCTCCACCTTCCCTGAAACGCTCATGCATTTCCTTTGTATCTTCCTCCAAATATTTTTCACCTTCCCTGAAACTCTCACGTATTTCCTTTGTGCCTGCCTCCAAATATTTTTCACAATCAACTTATACAATTACCCCTTCCATATTGTAGCTTCCTTGAAGACAAGAACTATGACATTTATCCCTGTTGTCCCTTGAAGCTCTTGGCACAGCACATGCATGTAGTAAGGGTTCCCTAGATGAATAATATATAAATGAATGAATTTCCCTGACAAGGTGCTCTCTTCTTGAAAATATTGGATAATCTACATCCAGGTAACTACAAATCAATTGCTTTAGCTTCCTTTAGAGCTTTTAATTAGTGAGATGTTCCTCCATCACCACCATCCATCTGATTTCTCCAGGGTTTACTGACCCCTCATCAGTTAATGTATACAGAATGTTTTTTCCAAATTTATTTGCTTTACGGCTCTGAACATTTTAAAAATTGAACTGAAAAAAAGAGCGAGAACAGGACGACCTCTCTGGAGTTGAAATGAGTCCATTTTTCTCTTTGGAACACCCACAAGAGGACAGTTTTCCGCCCCCAGTTCAGGCATTTGCATCCATAACAATTCATCAGACCAGAAAGTGGACCAAATCACGAGAGTAAAAGCATCTAGGAATATCATGCTGTATACTGAGCCCACTCGATTTCCTGCTGAAGTAGAATTTCTTCCATTCCTGTCAGCCCTTCAGGATCAGCAGACAGCAGCGGTCTCCCTAGTTTCTTCTGGAAACTTTCCACGGTAGAACCCCAAAACAGTGGCCAGCGGTCCCCAAGGCAGGTTCTCTCCTGCTGTGTGGTTAATGAAGCTAGTAGGCGGGCAGCTTCCCCCCCGGTTGCCATGGAAGCGGCCAGGGCCGCTGGCCCTCTGAAACCGGAAAACAACAGCAAGTGCAAGACCACACATTCCATCCTGCCTTGCAGATTAAACCAGCTGTCAAGCCAGGGTGAAGAACCAGGCGGAGGTCCGCAGCGTGGAAAAGCAAGCCTCACGTTAGAACTCCCAGATGTAAGTAACTCCTCTGTTCTTTCTCGAAAAGTGTGTCTCGTAAGACAGTTATTCATAGCTTCAGAATTTCGGCTGCACTGCAGGCAAGTTCTGCGACCCTTTGAAGAGCCACTGTGGGCGTCCCAGTCTTCTGGCAGAATTTACATTTCCCGAGCATAATGTATACTTACGGTGGCTTTTACCAAGAAAGTGTTTTTTGTTTTGTTTTGGTTTGGTTTCTTTCAGGCTTCCAGGCATATGCATTGCTCTTTATGGAGATTCTGCCTTTCAAAGGAAACGTTTCCAGGGCATTCAGCAAAGAATGAAATGGTCTTCTCATTTAGTCTCTAAACAGATAAATTTACTTAGGGTAATATTATTATATAACAGATATCTCCATGGATCCGGGGCTTGTTGTTTCTATTTAAAACATTTGGCTCTACTTCCCTGTCGGTCTTCAACGCGAAATAACAATTACATAAAAGAGATGCTCAGGGGCGCCTGGGTGGCTCAGTCGGTTAAGTGTCGGACTTCGGCTCAGGTCATGATCTCACAGTTCGTGACTTCGAGCCCCGCGTCGGGCTCTGTGCTGACAGTTCGGAGCCTGGAGCCTGCTTCGGATTCTGTGTCTCCCTCTCTCTCTCCCCCTCCCCGACTCATGCTCTGTCTCTCTCTGTCCCTCAAAAATAAATATACGTTAAAAAACTTTTTTTAAAGAGCTGATCTATCATAGCTCTTTTCCTTATCGTGATCCCAAACAGAGAAAACTGGGAACTCTCAAAACATCAGCTTATACTGTTCCTTTGCTCTGTTCTTATGTGACAGGATTACATTTATTGCTTTTTTATACACTGCTCATTGGAAAACGTACGAAGATAAGAAACGAAGTTTAGATGAGTATTAACATGTGGACTTGTTATCTTTTTAAAAAAAATTGTCCTTTTATTTAAAAGTGAAAAAACATATTGAATACTGTACTACAAGGCAAGAAGATGGGGATTTTTTTAGCCAAAACTGGTAATTCTTACACAGTTCTTGTTCATATAGTTCATTCTTTAACAAACATGTTTGGGGCAGGTTTTTTGGTTTTTTTTTTAGCAATAAAAGTGTTGGTGTATACTGAGGAGAGGAAATTATGCATAATATATATAAAAACCTGTCTAGGGGCGCCTGGGTGGCGCAGTCGGTTAAGCGTCCGACTTCAGCCAGGTCACGATCTCGCGGTCTGTGAGTTCGAGCCCCGCGTCAGGCTCTGGGCTGATGGCTCGGAGCCTGGAGCCTGTTTCCGATTCTGTGTCTCCCTCTCTCTCTGCCCCTCCCCCGTTCATGCTCTGTCTCTCTCTGTCCCAAAAATAAAAACAAAACAAAACAAAACAAAAAACCTGTCTTTAAAAACTACCAAAATTATCAGGCCTCATTTGTTTGAAAAAAATTTTTTAATGAAAACAGTGATCTTGGGGAAATTTTTAACTTTTATTTTTAGACCAAATAATGCAGTATGTGTGAACAAAAAAAAAAAAAGATTCTCATTAAACTTTTTTTACAGAAATTGGGCATTTCTGAAAATAACAGTTTTAATAAAGTATCTATGGAAATGAGTGCTTTCCAACAGCTGACTTAGACTTCCCAATTTTCTTTTTCCATACTAGTATTTTTATTGCTTAATGCTGTTATACTATCAACTTTCTAAAAGAATTTTTAATGTGTATTTATTTTTGAGAGAGAGACCGAGTATGAGCAGGGGAGTACTATCAACTTTTTAATTCAGTGTCCAGTAGATTGTGCCTCTGTGTCAGTGGGGAGAACTGACAAACCACATGGCTCCGTGAGTGTACGATCAAGGGCACAGACATGGACCTATGTGCCAAGCTGGGTGGGGGCTGAACCCCAGTGATCGGATTAGCCGGGCATAGACCAAGTCATTAGATGGAAAGGGGTTTGCAGTCATTGGTTAACTAGTTCTCAGAAGGTCCTGTGTCAAGGAGAGGTACAGTAGCTACATATTTTAGTTAAGACTTCCCATTGGCTCGCTCTCTGAGGTAGCCTGCCCCCCATATGCAGAAGCAGCACTCAACTAATGTCCTTATTTTTGAAGCTAATTTATAAATGTTCTTTTCAAAAAGTGTTTCTTTTTTTTTTAATATAATTTATCATCAAGTTGGCTGACATACAGTGTATACAGTGTGCTCTTGGTTTCGGGGGCAGATTCCTGTGATTCGTCGCTTACGTACAACACCCGGTGCTCATCCCAACAAGTGCCCTCCTCAGTGCCCATCACCCATTTCCCCCTCTCCCTCGCCCTCCCCCCATCAGCCCTCAGTTTGGTCTCTGTATTTAAGGGTCTCTTATGGTTTGCCTTCCTCTCTGTCTGAAACTATTTTTCCTCTTCCCTTCCCCTATGGTCTTCTGTTAAGTTTCTCAAGTTCCACATATGAGTGAAAAAAATAATAAAAAATAAAAAAAGTGTTTCTGAAATGTTTACGCCTACTGGAACTCACTTCATTCATTTTGTTTCCTATTCCCCTAGCATGAGGTTCCTATACACGCTTTATGTTAAAGGGCACAGAGTCTAGTGATAGAATACGAGGCAGTTGTATAGAAACGTGACCCTAGGATGGGAAATAACACTGCAATTTCCACCACAATTCTCTAGAACATGTTTGGCTGTCTGGGTTCAAATTTTAACTTTTTCTTACCAGCTCCGTGACCTTTTGAGTAAGCTGTTTAGCCTCTATGTGTCTCCGTCTTCTGATACGAAAATGGGGCCATCAGGTCTACTTTTACTATGATTTTACTAAGGATTAAATGATATAAAATACATAAAAGTACTTTGAACAGTACCTGGCATGAAAGCAGCAGTCGTTGAACGTTACTATTCATCAATTAAACATATCTATGGTTCCCAATTTCAATGAACTTTTGACACCACATATCTCCCACATTTCTTATTGGGAAGTACGTTGTCTGTCATCGATGACCATTTTCTGTATTTAGCTGGTTTAGTCATGGGAACCCAAGGCTGTGGAGGAGTAAGTGTCGATGCCGAAAAATGTTGATACGGTAAAATGTCTTCTCTACCCAGCAGTCTTAACTCTCGCGGGAATCAAGAGTCGTGTATCCGGCAAGTTACGTTTGAGGTGTCTTGGATATTCAGGTGGAGTTTTCAAGGTGCTGGATATATGAGCATGGAGTTCAGGGAAGAGTCTGGAAGCAGGTTAATCATCAGCATATAGATAATATTTAAGTCCATAGGTTAGCACGCAAAGGAGTGGATATACACAGAGAAGAGAGCCAAGCACTGAGCCAGGGGCAGGCAACAATAACAAGGAGGAAGAGGGGACGCCAGCCAAAGAGAGTGGGAAGGAGCAGCCATTGGTAGCGAGAGAAGCTGGAGAATGGGGTGTCAGGGAAGAACAGAAAGTTCTTTGCTCAAGAAGGAAAGAATAGGCAACCGTGTCGAATACTGGTAAGAATTCAAGCAAGATGAAACCAGGCAACTGACCATTGGATTGGGCACGCTGGAGGGAGGAGTCACTGGGAAGCTGGTGAGAATGGTTTGAATGGAGTGATATTAACAAAAGCCTGATGGGAGTGGCTTAAAAACCTAACAAAAACACGCACAGTCTCTCTGTATGATTACAGATTTGCTCATAAAAAGCTCGTTTTTAGTTTCTTTTATATAGTAGACTGGTGTAGCCCTATAAGAGAAACAGGTTTGAGGGGCGTCTGGGTGACTCAGTCATTTGAGCGTCCGACTCTTGATTTCAGCTCGGGTCACGATCTCACAGCTGTGAGATAGAGCCCTGTGTAGGACTCCATGCTGAGCATGGAGTGTGCTTAAGATTCTCTCTTCCTTTCTTGATGCCCCCTTCCCCGCTCGCATGCGTGCGCACGCTCTCTCTCTCTCTCAAATAAAAAAGAGAGAGAGAGAAACAGGTTGGAGGCAGGCAAGAACCACCATCCATAGCCCTAGCTACTAAAGTTTCATGAAAGAGGTGGGATCCAAGGACAGTTTAAGAGATGAGGCTGGTTTCTCAGCAGTTGAGAAATACAGAACTCTCCTAGACACAGGGAACAACATAAGCCGCGTGAGGGAAGTACACACACACACACACACACACACACACACACTCCTTCAGGACTTCTTCCCACAATATTTCCTGATGCCTCTCCCTTCCAGTTTTGATCCATTTTCCATAAAAGGATCACTTCCCACTTGCATCTCCGAATTGCCTGGCTTTCAGGGCCGTTAAGAAAGCCAGAATCTTCTCGCGGCCAGAAGGGCTAAAGAATTCATCTGGAGTCACACCTAGACACCATTTCATGGGTGCTCAGTTTAGCCCAAATTGTGATGCTCAGATGACCCACTGGAGCTCTGCTGTTAGCACAAAAATAATAATCTCCAAGGAGTCGTCAATGAAATCAGGAGGCATTCTTCTCAAAAAAAAAAACAAAAAAAAACAAAACACCTTTTTTATTTTAGAATAGTTTTAGACTCAGAAAAATTGTGAAGATAGCACAGAGACTTCGCATATGCCCCTACCTAGTGTCCCCTGTTATTACATCTTACATCAGAACAGACACATACTTGTCACAATCAATGAACCGATATCGATACATTATTATTGTTAACTAATGTCCACATTTTATGCGGATTTCTTTAGATTTTACCTAATGTCCTATTTCTGCTCCAGGATCTGACATTACCTTTAGTCATTGTTCCCAGGAGGCATTTAAAGACCCTTACAAGTCTTTCACGAAAGCGGCAAGGTTTAACTTGCTTATGGTTCCAATATTTGGAACTAAAACCCTAAAGGAAAATTTAATTCTTAACGCTTCTAAGATTGAATATCGTTGGAATCGTTGAATACAGATGAAAGGAAAAAGCGTAAGGCTTCTGTCCTGGGGAAATAGCTCAAGCTACTTTATGAAACCGTCATAATGCACCTCACTGCATGGAAGATATTAGTCCCTTTTTTATTGTTCTGGAAGTAGGTAATTAAAATATTAAAGCTTTGCAGGCTTTTTTTTTTTCTTCTCATCTCTTAGAAAAGGGATTACTCTGACTCATTTTTCCTTGGCAACCTCACACTCGTAATTTGAGCAAAGCGGTCCCAGGTTAGTTTTACAAAACTGGACGCTTGAAGGTTAGCTCTTGGGGGAGTCTGTAGTGGGGGCTATCATAAACCCTCAACGGACAGCAATTAGGGTGATGCCTTCTAATGCTCACCACTATCTGTGAGATCAGTATTTACCAACTCTGCTCATTCTTCCTGTGAGCCCTGGATGGATGTGTAGGGTGAAGTGGAAGGACAGTGATCTGGGAGCCTGACTTGGGGCTCGTGGTCATCGTTCCAGGCGAGTGTGTTTCACCCTGTGTCTCCATCAGATTTACGAGAAGATTCCTAGGCAACTGCAAGCCTACACGGTACTGATCAGTAAAGCCACGGAGGATGGGGATGCCTCATGGGGCTTTTGCCAGATGTCATTCAGTGGCTTTCAGGGAGGACTCACAGGCAAGGCTTAGGATGTTGGGTTCGAATTTCCCATCCTCTTGCCCATACAAAATCTCAGTATGCTTCCTTTGTCATGGCTAGGCCAGACACCGAAATTCCTGCTAAAGAGGATGCATTTTGCTTGCTGATTTTGGTAACATGATAACACTGCACAATTCCAGGAGGTGGAAGGTAAAAGTGGAAGTAAAGGGTCAGTAGCATGCATCTCTGACTTAGCTAATGTAGGGATTTATAATGTAGGGATACTATAAATATTTATGGAGTGCCTCTATGCATCAGGCACTGTGCTAAGGACTGGGGAAACCACAGTCAACAAAAAGACCAGGTTTTTGCCACATCAGAAACCTGACTTACACAGCATACTGACACCAAGGGGTCCGGGATCCGATTAGCAAACGATGGGTGAAATCAACACCCAGTTGAGCTCAATGCTTTCAAAACACAAAATGCTTTCGTTTGTTCAAGTTGGCTCTCAGGTCCATTTCCATTATTGAATACATTTAATCTAAAAGCAGTAATCAACTGATCCTTGAAGGAGTCCTGGCTTCACCAACCCCTGGGGACAAATAAGTTCAAATGCACATTAATAGCTTGCATTTTGCCGATTTGTGTTTCCACCTCCCTGATACAAAGCCTTGCCTCCTTCCTACCTCTGTGTCTACACAATAGAGCCCCCAGGAATGTCTTACATATGCTCAGAAATGATCCCTTCACTTGATTCTGTCCCCAACCACCATTGGATGGTGACTGTCCCTTGCCTTAGCCATGGGGCTCCCCACTGATCCACTGCCCAAAGAGGAGTGACCAGGGGCACTCCCATCCATCCTCCAGGGAAGGCCAAATGGTGCTGCTTGTCCCTCCTTCCTCATCGTACCAGAGCTGTCCTGCACTCAGTGCGCAAGTGGGGGGAACGACTCTGTCCCCAGCCCGGTGTCGTCACCCAGATAGGGGCCACTCGTGCCCCACATCTCAGGGTTCTTGAGAGCTGTCCATGCAGCCTCTGCCTGCGGCTCCACAGGACTCAGCCCGTGGCATTAATTAGTCTGGGCTGAGAAGAGACAAGTGCCATCCTGTCCCTCCACTCAGCCCTGCCCCAGGCCTTCACACACCGTCTTCACGCTTCCTTCTTTTTTCCTCGACAGGTCCACACATGCAAATCACCACCTGGATACAGGCCCCCCTCGGAATTCATGAGACGTGTCCAGATGCCTCATTTATGCTGGGCTGGACCCAATGCAGCATGACTACTCTGGACAGTTTTGAGCTTGGTATTTCAGAAAGCCAGTAATGGAGGTTGGGATAGAGTTACCCCAAGAGCTTCCTTATGATCCAGTCTAGTGAGAGTAGTAAGACACAGGAAACAATTAGCAAACACTGCAGGGCTGTAAATAGAGTGGCTAGCGTGTTTTAAAAAAACTTTTTTAACATTTCTTTTTGAGAGAGAGAAGCAGAGTGTGAATGCGGGAAAGGCAGAGAGAGAGGGAGACACAGAATCCAAAGCAGGCTCCAGGCTCTGAGCTGTCAGCACAGAGACCGACGCGGGGCTTGAACTCACGCATCACGAGATCCTGACCTGAGCCCAAGTCAGATGCTCAACCGACAGCCACCCGGGCACCCCTAGTGTGTGTGTTTAGTCCAAAGGGTGGTTTGATATGGGTGCTTTGTAATTTCCTTATATTCTCTATATTAGTTTCCTATGACTACCTAACAAATTTCCACAAGAAGAAATGTATTCTCTTACATTTCCGGAGGTGAAAGTCCAAAGGCAGGCTGACTGTGCTAAAGTCAAGGTGTCGACAGGGCTCCTTCCTTGGGGAGGCTCCAGGGGAGAATCCGTTTCTTGTCTCTTGCAGCTTCTAGAGTTTGCTGGCGTTCCTTGGCTTCCAGCCATATGGCTCCGATCTCTGTTTCTGTTGCCACATTGCCTTTTTCTCCTCTGTCTCCTCCGGTTTCCCCTTAGAAGGACCCTTGTGATTACATTGGGCTCACCCAGATAATCCAGGGTCTCCCCATCCCAAGATCCTTAACGTAATCACATCTGCAAAGTCCCTCTTGCTCTGGAAGGCAAGATTCACAGGTTCTAGGAATTAGGACACGGACACCTACAGGGGCCCTTACTCAGCCCCCACCGTATCTACCAGGGATAAGAAGAAACCAGAAAGCAAGTGTTTTGATCACAGTCCATACCCTGCTGCCCCACTGAACAATTTAGAAATGGGAATTGGACACTTACTTCAATTGACCGGTTTTGCTCACTAATGATTGCAAGCCCTCCCGTTCCCCAGAATCGCAGAAGGACGTTTGTAAATCGAGTTGTTGTTTGTTACAGGACAAATGGGGCAAAGAGGCATTTTTGCTTTATGTTGAGCCTGTTCTTTATTCAAATGTTTTGATGTAAGTAGTGCATTAAATGTGCCAGTAACTTTTATGTTTCTTTGGGGTGGCTTTTGGGATGCCCTGACAGAGCATGCTAATATATCCCTATTATCATTATGGTTCCGACCTTATAAAATATCATAGTTAGTAGAGTACTAAGTACCACGTATATGTAAGCATACTTACTAGTAGTAACAGTACTCACGGACAGACTCTACATTTCCACGTGCGTCCTGCTACACTGACGTTATATCCTGGTGTAGTAGGTATTATCATCCCCGCGCCATGTTGACAGAGACGACTCCGCAAGTCATTTCTGAGTGGCCCGCAATATACAGCGAGTTGAACACGAACCGTCACAAAAATAAAGCGTGGTGCTCTTGAGACCCGAACCACACACTTGAGGTTAATTTTGCCTACATGCCAACTTATGGAGACGTGAACTTTATTTCCTCTTTCTCTAGATGAGGAAATAAGTCAGATGATAGCGAACAGTTTTGCGCCCACTGTATAAACCCAAGGAGATGCGGATCATACCAGGATCACGGTGAATCCTGTGTCGCGCCTCTCACTGTGAACTGTGTAAGTAAGGCCCAGGGGCAGGAAGAGCCCTTCATCAACAGGGAGTGCACAAGGCGGTGTCTTCAGAGGCAGACACTCGGGAGGGCGTGTGAAAATGCAGTGGCTCATAACACCAGGGCTGGGGGTGGAATACGAGGAAAGAAAAGATAACACTTACCACAGTAAGGAAGCGCTGGGGAGAGACCCAAATTCATGTCCCTTTCAACATTATAAGCTTTGGACTATTAAACAACAAAGCTATCCCTTCTCTTGTAAATATCATCTTACATAGGGGCGCCTGGGTGGCTCAGTCAGTTAAGCGTCTGACTCTTGACTTCAGCTCAGGTCATGATTTCACGATTCGTGGCTTTGAGCCCTGCATCAGGCTCAATGCTGACAGTGCGAAGGCTGGTTGGGATTCTCTCTCTCTCTCTCTCTCTCTCTCTCTCTCTCTGCCCCTCTGCCCCTCCCTGGCTCTCTCTCAAAATAAAGTAAACCTAAGAAAATAAATATCGCATTACGTAGCGTGTATCTGTAACCTACCTCCTGCGGTGCATTTGTGAGACAGAGCCAAAGAAAAGAAAAATGCCCCAAATCCGTTTTTTCTCAAAGAGCTTCTCAAGGTCCTACACCTAGAGTGTCCCCGCGAGCATCTCATGCACGAATGCAGAGTAGGCAGGACGTTCTCCTTGGCCTGCCTGGGAAGGGTGATTGCACAGCCACAGACCAGTGGGAACTGGACCCAGGAACAGGTGATCCCTCAGCTCTGGTGTCCTCAAGAGGAGTCCCCAACCCCACAGACTCCCAGACTTCCTATTTAATCCTTGCCATCCCTTTAACAAGGCACAAGTAGGAATAAAGCCTAAAGGGCAAATACGCTCGGGCAAGAATATGTTTATGTAAATCCAGATTAAGGCTTACCCAAGTGCCCTTAGACCCCTATGTGAGAGGAGGATTTTAGCAGCAGGCATCTGGAAAGAGTGGATAAGCCTTGACCAAGGAATTGAGATGAAGGCACAGCAAGGAGCCCCTGGGGACAGGAAAGATACCGTGCCGACTCCGTAATCTCGCCTGTAACTTATCTTGCCAGGAGCTGCTCTGGCTGCTGGTCTAAGGAAACCACCCAGAGGCCCCTGGCTCAGAAGATGAGCTGTGCCTTTCCGGCGAGGGGCAGGGGCAGGGTGGGCATCTCGAAGAGCAGAGCCCCAGGCAAGCCATGTCGGGATGCTAAGAAGGAAACAGGGACCGCTTTCCCCATACTGTTCCCTCGGGATCTCCTGCTTCCCGCGCACGAGGACCTTTGTCCTCACCCTTGCCTCCCTCATCCTCCCCTCTTTGGCCGCCCCACCCACCCCAGGATTGGAGACACAGACACAGATTTATCCAGGGAGGCTGGAGCCAGGAGTCAGCAAATGGAGAGAGGTAAACCCTCAAAGAAAATACGGAAGTGTTCTCTTACTTAGAACCCACTGTGCTCTCTCTGTCTCTGTCTTCCAGTTCATCTCTGCCTGAATGACCTTCCTGACGCACAGAACTAAATAGGTCTCCCCTGCTCACAAACCTCCAGCGCCTCCTTTTTGCCTCTCTCTGGGGCCTCCAAAGGGGGTGTTTGCGGCCAAGGGAGTGCCCAAGCCAAGCCAGTGGGTTGAGTTGAAGGTACTCAGGTCTCATTTTAATTTTTTTGTCTCAAATTAAAAAAATTCTACTCTCTGTGTATGACTCACAATGTAGATAATATATCAATAGGGTAGTTGTAATGCTTTCATAAATAAAAAGTTACATCTCTGGGAGAGGGCTTTTTGTTTTTTTAAGTTTATTTATTTATTTTTGAGAGAGACAGAGAGAGTGATCGGGGCAGGGGAAGAGAGAGAGAGAGGGAGAGGGAGAATCCCAAGCAGGCTCTGCGGTGTCAGCACAGAGCCCAATGTGGGGCCCGAAATCACAGACCGTGAGATCATGACCTGAGCCGAAACCAAGAATTGGACACTTAACCGATTGAGCCACCCAGGCGCCCCACTGGGGAGAGGTTTGTTTTTTTTTTAAGTTTTTATTAACGGGGTGAGAGTCAGAAGGGTTTGAAGACTAAACCCCTGATCTCGGGGTTTGTCCTAACCCTGCCTTGCCTGCGCTCCAGCTCATGGGCCCCAGAGACACCAAGGGCTCAGTTTCTGAGGTTTTGCTCGAGGGACCCTTCTAGCTGCAGCCCTTCCCTTTCCCTTCCCCCAAGCCCTTCTCTGCTGGCCCTAAAGCACCCCGTTGCGAGTCTTTCCCTGTCCTGGTGCCCAACACTGGCTCCATGTCATTAATAAGCACTCACCAATCGCATTGCCTTTTAATTAACTGCCTACTCGGGCAGTTAACTCCTTGGGCAACCCATTCGACCCCTGGGGTGAGCGAGGCCATCTCATCCGGTCTCGGTGTTAGCAACACTGGGTACCTTTGTGATCAGATACACTTCAAGAGTAAGGTCTATGTTTCGCCAGGTGGGATACACCCAGAATTCCAAATTACCTCCTTGTCTGGAAGTTCTCTCCTGTTCGCCCCCTCAGAACCTTCAAGGAGTTTTGCAGAAACACGCTTGGGGAACCGCGTTTGTGAGACATCCTTGCCTAGCTCCCCACGTCCTGGCTTCCAAGTGGGTTTCTTTGAAGTGCCTGGACGCTGGCTGTCTTCTGCCTTTCTTCCTGTGTCTGGGGTCCAGATTTCTCTTTCAGGCCCTCTGCTTCTTGCTGGAGCATCTCATCCGTTTCTGGTCCTTACTGGCCCCAGTTGCTTCAACCGAGACTTTTCCCTAAGTGCCTTTCCCCTGTCAAAACAAAACAAAAACAAAAACAAAAAACACTTTTAATTTCAAATTAAACTCACTTCTGAATTAAAAATGGGAAATCACGCTGAATTGCTAGTTGCTGTTAGAATTTGGGGAATACCATCATGGTTTTCCACAATTGTATTTTTTCTCCTTTGTGTTGAGACTATAGAGTTCAAACCATCATTATTCAAGACATTTCAAATCTGTTTTGGGCAAACGGTCCAAAGGCTCTCCTCCCACCGACACACGATCTTCTTACTAGTAATATCTTCTTATAAACAGAACTAGTCCAGTTTGAAACATTCCTCTTGGAGCCAAGTATAAACATTATCTAAATGTTGGGTGTAATCCTAGACTGAGAAGGAATCTGTGTGGAATTTGTTTTGAAGTAACTGATGTCTGTATCTGCTCACTTCAGAAGTCTTTGCTTTCGTGCAGCTAATTGCTGGCATTAATTACTACCGAGATTTCTTCAGCTGTGACATAAAACTAATATTTGAACTGATCTGAATAGTAGCTCTAGTTTTTCGACATGTTCGGTGATTTAAAGGCTCCAAGATTTAATGAGCGTACACGGTGTTTCACATCTTGCCTGAAAAATTTAGGTGGATTGAGACCACCTCGGTGTTTGTGATGGCTGCATAAAGCCACGTATTATGCTTGCCAGAAATTCCTAGTGCCCACCGATACCCACGTCGTCCTCTCCTCCCTTGGCACAGTGCCGGGCCTCGTTTCCAAGCTGCTTGCAGAGAGGGGGTGCCGCGTGGCTGAGTTCTGGTCAGTGAAAAGCCCACAGAGGATCCAAAGGCCTGGGAGATGATAGAGCCGTGGATGAAAGCTTGAGCCCCTACATGACCACGTGGAGCAGAGCACACCCTCCCCACCCCCACCCCCCACCTCCTCAGTGGCCTCAGACTATAACATAGGGAAGAATCAACTTTTCCTCTAGTTTCACTACGTATTTATTCATTTGTGGGCAGAATCCAGCATAACATAAACAAAATGGCACAGATACGTCACATTGCCTCTGCCCCTTACTAAGCCCCCGCCCACAGTGGTGGGGGACGGGATCGGGGAGGGGACTCCTCTTAGGACACAGGAGGCAAGCCCTGATGATGGGCACACAACAAGCTGGGGTACTAAGAAAATGATGAGGCAGAGCAAGTCAGAAGGCTCCCCCCCAACAGGACCCCTCCACTCCCCTCTCCCACCAGCATCCCCATAGCCCATCGGTCTCTCTGTCCTACTTTTGTTTGGTTTCTTTTTTGTTAATTTTTTTTTTAATGTTTATTCATTTTTGAGAGACAGAGAGAAACAGAGCGTTGGGGGGGGGGGGAGGGAGGGGCAGAGAGAGAGGGAGACACGGAACCGGAAGCAGGCTCCAGGCACTGAGCCCGACACGGGGCTCGAACCCACAGGCCGCGAGATCATGACCTGAGCCGAAGTCGGATGCTCAACTGACTGAGCCACCCAGGCGCCCTCCTCTGTCCTACTTTTGGATGTTTCAAATTCTGATCGCCCTGTGCTAACTACATAGATAACTTTTTCTTTTCTTTTTCTTACTCAGGAACTCAGATACTACCTCTTCTGTGAAGCTTGTTATGACATCTTCCATTTGCAGGTGAAGTTAGGTGTAGACTCAACACCCCATACAAAATGCTATTATAGTGATTATCACACACCATGCCCAGCACACAGCAAGGACGCAACAAAGGTATATTGAATGAAGGGGGGGGGTGCAAAAGATAGTTTGCCCAATGTCAGCATACTCTTCTCACTGCTTGTTACAGAAATCCAATTCAGACTGGTTTGAGTAGGGGGAAAAAATTTTTGGCTCACTTATTTCAGAAATCAAAGAAGGATGTCAGTCATGGCTTGATCCCGGTGTTCGAAAAAGTTGTTAGAAATGTCTCTGCATTTCTTGTCTGTTCTCCTCTGTGTTGGCTCCATTGTAGGGCAATCTCCCCCCTTCTGGAGACAAGACAGTCACCAGTAGATCAAGATTTCCCTTCTAACAAGCTGAGCAACCCGCAGAGGAAAACAACAGTTCCTTTCCCCATGGCACCACGCCCATTATGGTCAGGGGTACAGGAAGGAGCAGGGACAGTGTGATGTATCTGTGCCCATTCTGCTGATGCCATGCCGGAATCTGCCCACAAATGAATAAATACACAGTAAAACCAGGGTGTTCACAATCCACATTCAACAAATCTAAAGAGAGAAGTCCAGGGTAAAACCGAAGGATAAAAATGTCCAACTAGCATCTTTTTGGAAACCCTATAGGCTTGTTACCAGGAATATTTGTCCTACTTTGTAAGCCATCACCAGGCCTCATGCATCCGGCCTCCATGTTCCAGCCTTTGAACTCCCTGATACCCAGAAGGCAGGGGCCACCCTGAGATCCAGCCAGGGACTTGACTGCAGGGCCGGGAAGAGGTGCTGCTCACAAATCTTTTATGATCTCTAGTCTCCCCTTGTTTCAGGAAACCAATGTCTATTTCCCTTCCTACCTCTTTTCTTCTTCCATGCATGCCTCTGAATGGTATCAGCACCTGGAAAATGAAGCAGACACTTTTCTCACCAGGTTCCAGGCTTGTGGATAGACCCTTTTTCACCTCCCTTTCCCCTCCAGGCTGAGATCAGAGCAAGCCAGTGGTGTCGATGACAGCTTTCTCAGTTCTGATATGAAAGCGTTACTGGGGCATGAAGTCCTAGAAACAAACCTCCAGCGGAATCGAGGACAACTGATCATCTAAAATTATCTTGTAATTAATAAGTTAGTCACTGCTCCTTACTAAGTGGGGTAGTCACCACCACATCCTAAAACTATTTAAAACCGTTAAACCTTGTGTTCAGGAAGAATGCTGGCTCTATGGGAGCATTTCTCAAAGCCCTTTCTTTTATGACAAAATGCACTAACGAATACATCCTTTAAGAAAACCCTGTAACAACTTCAAAGTCAACACAAAGCACTATATAAAGCACCTTATTCAGTCCCCCAAATGGACTTTAACCTATCTCTCTGCTGCGTTCCTATAACCACACGTACATTCAATAGGGCCTTTCTCAGTCCTGCCCTATTTGTCTTCCTCTTCCGCTTATGAGCCCTTGGAGGGCAGGGTACAGGTTTTGTTCATCTTTGTGCCTTCTGCTCGGCCTTGGCACATGGCCCGTGCTGAGCCCCACCCAACTCCTGCCTTTGCCTCCCTCTCCTCCCCGCTGCCGCAGGCCCTTGGTCCTCACACGCAGGCCTGGCCCGCCTTGGGCTCTGGAAGCAGAATCAAGTCGCTTAGAACCCAACTTCCATAACCTCGCTGTCTTCTGGGCTGTATCCCCAGAGCCAGCAAAGTGCCTGCCAGCTAGTGAACTCTCAGTAAACATTTGCTGAGTGAATGAATGAATGAATGAGTGAATGAATGAATGAATGATATTATGATTCCTGTGAACCAGTGTCTTACTTTCTGTTCAAGTTTACTTAGCTGAGCTTATTTTTGGTCTCCGGCCACCTGCTGACGAACGTGTGCTTCCTCCCCGTCCACCTGACCCCGGCATTTTTAGCATTGCCTCCCTTGGATTTCTCTTTGCCTTGCTTTGCCACCTCAGGGCCTCATCTTGCACCCTAAGTGTTGCACGTCTGCCTCACCTCTTTCCTGCTGTCACCACCACCCTCTCTGGACACACGTTCGGCTCCTCGGACTGACTCGTCTGTCCCTCCGCAGCCTTCCTACGGGGGCCCTGTCACCAGCCCTGGACTCTCTGAGCCAGAGGCCTCATTCCAAGTATTTTTCCAGATGCATGGTGATTTGTACATGCAGATGGACTGAACTGTATCTTTGGCCAATTCGGATTAATTGAATTGTATCTTTGGTCTTGTATCTTTTGGTCAGCCATCAGCTAACTCAGGGGAAGTGTAATTATTCTTATTTTAATTTCTTTTTAGTGTTTATTTATTTTGGGAGAGAACGAGTGAGTGGGGAGTGGGGGGCAGAGAGAGAGGGAGAGAGAGAATCTCAAGCAGGCTCTGCTTATCAGAACAGAGTCCCACATGGGGCTCTATCCCACAAACTGCAAGATCATGACCTGAGTTGAGATCAAGAGTCAGATGCTTAACCAACCAACCGAGCCACCCAGGAGCCCCAGGAAACGTAATTATTCTTGCAAGACTGGAACCTGGAACCCTATTTCATAACGTGTGTCTCATTCCAACCTCACCAGAAAAGAATACCACGCATCTATTATGTATCAAGTACTCAGGCCATTTTCCTCCAAATTGGACATTGATGTTGCTCCTTGAACTAAGCAGGGACTTATCTTGTTTAGGTCATTTAACAGTGCTGATATATTGCTTAGTTTTGGAGCCTTACACTAAGTTACTTGATAAAACCAATTTATAACAGGTGTTCTGGGAAAGGAGGCAATGAAAAGTTCATTGCAATTAACTGGCATGTGATTAGTGTTTTCATGGTCTATTAACACGGTCAAATCTACTCTAATACTCATATTTCTGGGAGACCAGGAAAGTATCAATGGATCTATAAACAGATTAATATGATGGGGGGGCATGTTTGTCTAGTTAGAAATTAAAGGTTACCATTAACTAAATGTTTCGCTGGTATGCATGCTATGTTGTTTCACAGGTAGCACTTGGATAGCTGAGTCCATCACGGAGCTGCTGGTCTCCTGAATTCCAGGAAGTCAGATATTGAGGGGAGGAGGGAATGTGCACGTTTAAGGGGTCGTCGAGTACTCAATACAAGTAACACGATGTTTGGTGAGCGTGCACGCTCAAAGTACCACAGATCCCTGGTGCACCCAGACAGGCGCACTGGGTCTCCTCTCTGGCACCCCATCTTGTTGCTGCTGGTGTGTCAGTCTCCCAGCAGACATCACAGGGAGTTTTATGCCTCACACGGGTAGGCTGGCCACTGCCTGTCACAAGGCTCTGAGAAAAGATCATTTCTGCACTTGGGCTCCACTCAGGCACTTGCGTTGCCTGCCTTTGATAGAACCACAAGAGAGAAACGTTTGCGATGGATTATTTAGGGGGGTCCATTCCCCTAACCTTCCTATTTTTTTAAGCAACCTCTACACCCAACATGGGGCTCAGACTCACGACCCTGAGATTAAGAGTCACATGCTCTACGAACCGAGCCGGCCGGGCACCCCATGACCCGCATATTTCTAATGAGAGCCTGCGATAACACAGCTGCGTATTTGTCTTTCAGTTGAGTTGCAATGAACTGGCTCACGAAGGGGAGACACAACCTTGCGGGCCCACGCTGAGACAAGAATGGCCCCACCTTCTGGGCACAGCCTCCTGCTGACCAGCGCCCTGGGCATCCTTGTCCTGGGTTGCTTCACAGGAGGTCAGAGGAACAGCACTCTGATCTTCACGAAGGAAAACACCATTCGGAACTGCACTTGCTCCACGGACGTCCGGGACTGTGACTACACTTTGGCCAACTTGATGTGCAGCTGCCACACCGTCCTGCCTTCCGCGATAGAGCAAACCAGCTACGACGACCGACTGACCGTCTGGTTCACAGATGCATCTGCACTGGGCCTTCTGCTGAACTTCACGTTGGTCCGGGACCTGAAGCTTTCTCTGTGCAGCCCCAATACTCTCCCCGCCGAATACCTGGCTATCTGCGGTCTGGAGAGGCTTCGGGTCAACACCGAGGCCAGGCGGCCGTTGCCAGAGCAGAGCTTACTCATCCACGACGGCAGGGAAAGTGAACCCGGAGAGAAGCCCGCATGGTTACCCGGAGGCCGGCCTACGTGTATGTGTATCTCATTCTTAGATGTGGCGCTTTTCAACGGGAATTCATCCTTAAAAGCATACAGTATAGAAAACGTTGCCAACACCACCAACCATTTCCCCCACTTTTCTTACTTTGAAACCTTCCCAATTTTGAGCAACCAAAGCTATGTTGTCACGTTCATTTACTAACGTCGTCAAAGGTTCCAACCGCCAGGAACTTTGGCAAACTGTGGAGAACTTGAAAAGGAATCTGGGAACCAGGCCATGGGTATCCTTACCTTCAACTTCACCTGTCTGCCTAGCCCCCATTCACATATACACAGCCCATATACACAGCCAGCCCTCTCTGCTCCGCTCTGAGCCCAACCATGGGAGCTATTCAGAAAAACAAAATAAATAGAAAGAAACAAACAAAAAACAAACCCCAAAACACAAAGCAAAAAAAAAAAAAAACTACTTCAGTCCAGAACATCTTGTGAGCCAGCTAGAGGCCAGGCCCGGGCTCCCGGGGGTCTGGGCAGAAACATCAGATGGGGAATGGAGAAAGCAGGCCACATCAAGGACTGCTTAGCGGGACTCAGCACAGGGGATGACGCCCCAAGGAAGATATCTTCCTTCAAAACACTGCCTTAGTTTCTTTTCTCTTGCTTCGTTTTGTTACACTGGACTGGAATTCCCCTAAGAAGAGAACGCTAGATTTCAGATGCTTCAGGACTATGTGTTCCACAAAATGATTCGGTTCTCTTTAGACTGATGTTTTCCAAAGACCTTGCTAGACACGTCTGCACTGAGAAAGGGGAGTTTTGAGAGTGGAACAGGCCTGGTTAGGGTGGGACCTTAGGACCAAAGGAGAGCACTGGGATTTGAGGAGTGTGATACAGAAACGAAAAGTCAGGGGACACAAAAACCGATGGCAGAGATCTCAACATTTTGCTTACAGCAAGACCTAAACCCAGGGAGTTTCTCTTGTGAACCTTTTGCTTTCATTCTTTCTGTCTTTGCCTTCCTCCGTCTTGGTCCCCAGTGTATCACTTCGGCTTTTTCTCCCCCTCCCCCTCCTCCCTCCACTCCAGAAATAAGAACTGCATTTAACATCACTAGGGGCTAGTCTGGGAACCTAATAATCATTTAGAATGTGGTTCTTATGGGCACAAGTGCTCATACTACTAAAATATAATGAACAAAAGAATGTTTAGTCCATCTGGATGTTTAATTCTGGGAAGTTAAGACACTTTCTCTGACATGGTTGACATAAAAGGGTGTGGTGACAAAAGAACTGAAGCAACATATTTAAAAATTAAAAAAAAAATTTTTTTTTAACGTTTATTTATTTTTGAGACAGAGAGAGACAGAGCATGAACGGGGGAGGGTCAGAGAGAGAGGGAGACACA
This sequence comes from Panthera leo, assembly GCF_018350215.1. Classification (NCBI taxonomy): domain Eukaryota; kingdom Metazoa; phylum Chordata; class Mammalia; order Carnivora; family Felidae; genus Panthera; species Panthera leo. Next base: position 12,381,696 of record NC_056687.1, read on the forward strand.
GAATCTGAAACAGGCCCCGGGCTCTGGGCTGTCAGCACAGAGCCGGACGCGGGGCTCGAACTCACAGACTGTGAGATCATGACCCCAGCTGAAGTCGGACACTCAACCGACTGAGCCACCCAGGCGCCCCTAAAAATTTTTAAAAAGTGAACTGACCTCAAGGTACAAAGAAAACTTTTCCTCATATACTCAATTTATCATTGAGACAGAATGTAAAGAATCCATGACGATGATGCTACAAATGTCCAGGTCAAGTGCAGGAGGAAGCAGAGACATAATCGCATTCATAATGTGATAATGGTAAGAAAGAGTTTTATTATCAAATAACAGGATATCTTGAGGTTGATGATTTCAGATCACATTCACCACATTTTTCTCTTAACTTTAAACATAGGGTGACCGAAATAACCTGAAATGTCTACATCTGCTTAATTGGTGGGGGATTTGGCCATTTGGGCTAATTAGCATGAGTCCATAATGTCAGTATTTAAATTAGGCCAAAACGACGACCAAAGTATGAATCTTAATAGGATAATGCAATGACCTCATTACTGACATTGTATTTGAGAGGTAAGATTAAAGTGACAGAAAAAGACAAGGAGAAAACAGGAGGAAAAAGGAAGGCAAGAAGGATACAAGTGAAAGGATGAGTAATAAATATATTTACTGTCATGGGTAACCAAAAATGTAAAAATGCCTGAATTTTAATCAGTTTTTATCAACAAAGGGTAAAATTAAGTGTTAGAAATTATGAGCATCTTGATATGCATTGCTTCTATTTGGTGGCTTTGAATCACTTCAAAGCTCTTTCACGGATGTTGTAAGTGATTCTTGTAAGAAATCATTGTGGATCAGTGGGACTTCGATCAATAGATGCGGAAAAATTAATACAGTAATCAATCAAGCTTGAAGTTGCCAGATTTCTGGCCTGAAAACGTGGTTCGGGTCTCAGCGAGAGAGGGTAAGTCAGAAACTGAGAGAACGCACGGTGCGTACATAGGGAGAGACGGCGCTCAGTGCTCGGTGGAGGGTGAGGGTTGGAAGGACAGCAGGGAGCGGTGGGGATGGTGGCAGACTAAGAGTCCACACCCCACCTGAATGGTCCACAGCAGCTCAGCTGCAGCCGAGTGTCGCCGTGGGAGAATACAAAGGGTCCAGTTTTCGTCCTTCAGGAAAATTAAGAATTCCAGGCTTTTATGTGAAATCTCACAATTTGTAAATGTTGGCACACCATGTCACCTTTTTGTTTGCTGGTTACTTTAGGTAACACTGTGTGGTCAAACCAACCATGTCGGTGGTCCCCTTAAGCTTGGGGCTAGCCATCTGTCACCTCTGATCAGTGGTGTGCCAGTAAAAGCTGAACAGCTAGCTCTCCAAAACACAAAACAAAAAAAAAGTACATAGATACGTATGTACACGTTTACTATAAATTTTGCTGATACAAAGGATGCGTAGCACACAATTTATAAATGACAATAGAATATATAGTATTCTTTATTGTAAATTCTATGTAGATAATTAATCCCCAAAGAATGTTGTAGGTGATTTTTGCCAAACTCTTGTATCCGAAGCCAACCGAGGGTTGTGACTGATGAGTGCGTATAGTTCTGGCATGAATGTTGGTTGATAGTTTTCTTTACACGAGGAGTAAGAGGAAAGTTAACACAGATTTTTGTGGGAATGTCATTTGTCAGCCAATGATGTAAGCAACTTCTTTGCTGAATCGAATAATATTTTTCAACTACTGGAGGAGTATTTCCTTAATTTGGAGGACTATTCAGAATGTTAAGGCTACTGACATGATACACGTTTAAGTTTAGTCTGCATTGTTAACATTTGCTCCAGCACGCTCAACAGAACAAATCAAACCCCTCTATGTAGTGTTTTCCAATTTCAGTGGTGCAACTACTGACCTCATAACCAATTTCAAGCTCCGAGGCACGTCATGGAACACAGAGGTGAGCAAAGAGGCACAGTAGGATGTGATTAGATAGCATTCCTACCCACAGTGCAGTAGGCACTAAGAATCTCAAGAGGAAATATAACAGTAAAATGTGGTAGAATAACGAAGAGGTGATGAGTTTTGAGGACTATCTTTGGGGTTTTTTTTTGCATAAGTTAATTAACTATAAGTTCATATAATTTAATTTTTAATGACTGTATTAAACAACCAGCTTGCAAAATTCCTGAAAAGTTAACAAGTCAGCTCTGGTGAGTCAGTGCGAGAGTGCCCCAGTGCCCCAGTGACTGGTAGAAAGATATACAGAAGAAATGGGGTGAAGACAGTGACTTCAGGGTTGCAGAAGGTCACTTGCGGTATCGGTGGGTCTAAATTCCTCATTTTTCAGAGCTACAGGGGAGAAATTTAGGACACTTGCACTCCTCTTCTATGTAGTAGCCCACTCTTCAACATCTAGAATCATGATCCTAAAAGCCCTTAGGTGGAAGGCTGGGGGGAAAGGGGTGAGGAATCTAAGGCCTTATGAGAGAAAAGAGTTAGGGGTTAAAACTCTTGAGTGAACTCATGAAGGGCGCCTTAAAGGAAGAAAGGAACAAAAGCATCAAGAAAAGTTATTAACAGCATTTTACACACATTAAATTAAAAATGGGAGCTAAGTGGGGCACCTGGGTGGCTCAGTCGGTTGAGCGTCCGACTTCGGCTCAGGTCATGATCTCGCAGCTCGTGGGTTCGAGCCCCGCATCAGGCTCTGTGCTGACATCTCGGAGCCTGGAGCCTGCTTCTGATTCTGTGTCTTCCTCTCTCTCTGCCCCTCCCCTGCTCATGCTCTGTCTCTCTGTCTAAAATAAGTAAGTATTTAAAAAAAAATTTTTTTTTAATTAAAAAAAAAAGGGAGCTGGGCAATCAGTTTCCCAGAGATGATCTCTAATAACTACTGGATCTCTTTCTCCAGAATCTACAGGAGGATGTTTATAAATCTGATTTGATTTGTTAAATCAAAAAATGATGCAAAGAGGCCTTCTTGTTTTATGCTGAGCCCTTTTGCTATTAAAATTTTTTTTTTTATTTTAGAGAGAGAGCAGGGGAGAGGGGCAGAGGGAGAGAGGGAAGGGGGAGAGAGAGAGAGAGAGAGAGAGAGAGGGAGAGAGAGAGAGAGAGAGAGAGAGAGAGAATCTCAAGCAGGCTCCACACTCAGCACAGAACCCGATGTGGGGCTCAATCCCACAACACTGGGATCATGACCTAAGCCGAAATCAAGAGTCAGATGCTCAACTGACTGAGCCACCCAGGCACCCCCAAGTTTTTAATGCATTTTAATTTCAGCAGAGTCCAGAGACAGAACTCTGAATGACACACAAGTGTCATCAGGCTACCTGATGTAGATAGCCTCCAGGAAAGCAACGACGGAGAGCTGTGCAGAGAGCACAGTGCATCGTCAAGCCTCACCTATTTAAGTAGTAAAGGTACAAACCACACAAATAAATAAAGCACTAAGGACAGCTGAAAACAGATCCCACATTTTAAACAATCAGTACATATTAAGAATAAAATCACAAATCCATGGGAAAAGGGGAAGAAATTTAATAAATGGTGTGCAGGGCAAAAAAAAACAAACAGATTAGAAGTATACACACTAACATATTAACATTATTGTATCTGGGTGATGATATTAAAGGGGTTATCATTTTCTCCTTCCTGGGTATCTTGATTTCCTAAATTTTTTTGCATAAACATGTATCACTTTTGCAATGGGAAAAACTCAGAGTATTTTTATACGGGGTGCCTGGGTGACTCAGTCAGTTAACTGTCTGATTTCGGCTCAGGTCACAATTTCACAGTTCATGAGATTGATCCCTGCATGGGGTGGGCTCTGTGCTGACAGCAGGGAGCCTGCTTGGGATTCTCTCTCTTCCTCTCTCGGTCCCTCCCCTGCTTGCTCTCTCTCTCTCTCTCAAAGTAGATAAACCTTTTTTTTAAAGAGTATTTTTAGATAAACGAGTGCTGGAGTAAGTGCTTACTGTTTAAAGCTACAGCCTGATCTCATAACTCACATCGTGATGTTAAGTTGGATAATATTAAAATGAAACTACAAAACAACTTTAAAATATGGGAAAGAAAAAGAAAAGAGATCAACAACCTATTAAAAACCAGGGAAATAAATAAACATGCAATTCACATGAGATGACACTCAAACAGCCAATGACGGAATAAAAAATTACCTCTACTAAGGGAAACGCAATGGGACACTGATATTTCACCTATTTGATTGGCAAAAAAAAAGACCTTACTTAATATCAAGTTTGGTCTTACTTGTAGGCAAATAGATATTCTCATATAATGTTGGTGGGAGAATAAAGTGGTACAGCCACTTTAACGTACAATTTAGGAATGCGTCTTAAAATACATACGAGCTAGAAGCCAATTCTACTTTTTTATGTCTACCATAGAGAAACACCTTCCCCCACAAATACACATATGTCAACTAGTAGAAATTCATCTAGTCGTTCACCTAGAAAAAATTTACTTTTCTTGATCACACTCTACTTCAATAAAGAGCTTCAAAAAGAAAAAATCAATAATATAACTAAGTCATGTAATTATCATCCAGAATTGACAAATATAAATATTTTGTCACATTTATTTAAAATTAAAAAAAAATTAACATTTATTTATTATTGAGAGACAGAGAGTGAGTAGAGAAGGGGCAGAGAGGGGGACACAGAATCTGAAGCAGGTTCCATGCCTAAGCTGTCAGCACAGAGCCGGACGCGAGGTTCGAACTCACAAACCACGAGACCATGACGTGAGCCGAAGTCGGACACTTAACCGACTGAGCCACCCAGGCACCCCTAAAATTTTGTTACACAAAAGATATAAAACATTAGTTTTAAAAACTGCAGAGAAATTATGAACTTGACTTAGGCTTGTTGGTAGTAGTATTGGCATAATTTTAAAACTATCTGGTGTGTATTATAGGATTGTGTAAAAGAGGAAATATATTGAAGGTTTTGGGGGCCCCGAGTTCTAACTGTAGGAAATACGAGCCAAGGGGAGGTGAAGCAGCACCTTGGGCTTGGAACTTAATGTATCACAAACTCGTGATTTTTTTTAATGTTTGCTTCTTTTTGAGAGAGAGAGAGAGAGAGAGATGGGCTGTTCTAGAATGAAGGAGACTAAATAGCTATGACAACTAAATGTAATATAAAATCTTTACTGAATCCCAGACTGGGGAAAAACAACAGTTCTAAAAGTTTGGAGAAAACAGATGTCCCAGCTCAAGCTGAGAGAGTGCATCCATCCTTTCCCCTCCTTTTTGTTCTATTCAGGCTCTCAACAGATTGCATGGTGCCCACCCACATTGGTGAGGGTGATCTTATCTCTATGGGAGATACCCTCAAAGATACACCCAGAAATAACGTTTTACCAGCTCTCTGGGCCTCCCTTACCCTAGTCAGGTCGGTGCATAAAATTAACCATCACAGACAGGGAAGGAATCCATAGTATAAGCACCTAGTTTATCCAGTGAGGACAAATTGCTTCCCCAAAATGATGGGAAGGGTCTACTACAATGGAAGTGGCTGGTCCTCCAGGGAATGTTTCCTATTAGGGGATCAACACTGGTCTCTGCTGCTGACAGGTTGAGCACTAAAAAGATCGGTTTCGGTGGGAGGAAGTCCATGTTGTGGAGTCCATGCAAAACTTTCATCCCTGACACCATGACTACTTTGTTCAGTAGCTCACTGTGTAAACACTGAAGTAGCTAGAGAAAGAGGTAAACTGGTATCCATAGAACCAGTCACCTTACCCACCCAATCACTGAGAGCATCCCTTTTGGTAGGGGGGGTTCGAGAGTATTCACACAGACACAAATACCTCCTTACATGTGCTTATTCTGAACCTATCCATATCACACTCATCCCCACATTTCTTCCAAGTCCCTGACCATTCACCCCAGTCTTTCTTAGTCTGGCTTCTGCGAGAGAATTGACCATATAGAAAATGATCTGAGTGACTATTTTCCTAATTCGCCCAAGATGGAACATACCTAGATGCATACAAGCTAAGTTAATTCTAGATGCATAAAAGATAAGCTAATTTACTTCATAAAATGGATGCCTTAGGGCATCGACACTAATTCTCTTGAGAATTGGTAATCCAACCAAACCATTAGTGACTGTTAATTGAGTTCAGAATTGATCTGTTCCAGCCATGCTCTTCCCAGGCAAAGCAGGCAACCAGACGAGCGGGGAGGATTTCCCTTCGCAGCTTCCTTCAGGTCAACCCCTGACTGGGGCCATATAATGCTACAAAGCACACTTCAGGTGGAACCAGCAGATCACGTGGAACCATATGTGAACTAGACTTGAATATTTTCTTCCCTAATCAATTGGTCATTGGGAATACCTCAAGAGGCCATAGGTAGCTTCAAAGGACGGGTAGCAGTGCATCGACAGTACAAGAGACAAAGCCTGGGGAGCAAGTGCTCTCCAATTTACCTGTGTCTTCAAGATCTGCTGGCATCCAGTCACATATGCATCAGTTCCACTCATTTTCAGAGGGCTGTTTTGCATGCCCAACTTTATATTTTAGTAGATCAGATAACTTTAGTTCATCGGGGCAGCCAGATCACATGTTTACTCGGTATCCCACGGTCAGGCATTCAGTGTCCATTTGGGCTTAGGGCAAGCCAGGAGGAATTTCTCAAAGGAGACTACTTAGCTGCCACTTAACTGAATTCAACTTTACCACTTAATTCAATTCAACTGCCTGGTCCATATTGGTCACAGGCCTAAGGTCATCCTTTTTATGTTAATAATTAAAGCCATATGATTTAATTCAATCACCTAACAAGAGAGGTAAAAAAGGGGCAGGGGACCCCAGGATCAAACAACAAAACACTTGAATACTTGGTGATTATTTGAAGGAGATCCCCTAAAGGGCTGGCAAGGTTAGTGAAAAAGGAAATAACGTGAGCCTGGGGTGTTTTTGAAGCAGTGGTGTTCTGGTAAATGTTTAATAACCAGCTCTCCAGGAAAAAGAGATCTGGTTTGAGGCATATACTGATTTCCATGGTAGAAATCCTCCCATCATGGCCAATTTGAAGCCACAACGTGACATCACTGAACATGAAGTTGAGAAGAGATTGTATAATCAGCTCTTGTAAGCCCACGTGAGCCAGCTCCTGTACGCTATTGAGAGGACAGTGTTTCAAGCAGGAGAGTGAGGTCAGTTGGGGTTGAAGGCTGTTGATAGATCAAATAAGATGGACATAGAAGTAACCTCTGGATTTGCAAGAGGTAAGTCATTGGTGACCCTGAAAGAGGAGTGCTAGCAAAGTTGTGGAGACAGAAGTTGGACTGGGAGAGGAGGAAGTGCAGGCAGTGAGTAAAGACCAATGTGTGAAGTTCAGCTGTGAAGGGGACCAGAGAAAGGGAGCTGGGGTGAGACATCCAAGGCAGTTCTGGGATGGAACACACTAAACTAGGGGCGTGTGCTGATGGGAAGCACAGACAGATGGGATAGCCAATAGAGTGAAGTCCTTAAAGAAAGAGAATACAGTACATACCTTGATAGATTAATTTTAGATAGGAAGGATTCTTTTTTGATCGACATGAGTGAAGGCAAGGGAGAGGAGTAGAGACACAAGCAGGTTTGTAGATGTGGTTCCCTCTGATGGTCCTATCTTTTCAGTAAAGGGTTATGTAGTTATTAGTTGGGGACACAAGAAGGGCTTTGAGAAGAGGTGTTGTACTAATCTCATGCTCTGGGAGAGTAAACTTGACCAAGGACACATATTAAAAATACTGGATAAATTTACTGAAATCTCTCAAGTGCAGAAGGCTCTTTCATGATCTCAATGCCATGCATTTATATCTTTTAATGTCTTTGTCATGGTTTCATTGGGGTGATGGGAGAAAAGACTGGTAACAACTCTGTGGTTATTCCCACATCTTTAACCCAGACTCTACCTCTTCCTTTAGTATTTTTCCTGCTTCTTTTTGCTTATTGGTTTAAGAGCCATTAGGCTCTTCTCAAGTCGGTTTTGTGAAACATATATTTTGCTAGAAAATACATTTCCTGTAGAATTTCATATGTATTATCGCTGGGTTCCATATAACATTTTCACATCATTAATTTGGCTCTTCCTTATCTCTGGCTGTATCTAAAGTTGTGGGTGGTATGTGTGTGTGTTTCGTATTGCTTTTTAGAATTGGGCTGGATTTTCTTTATAATACCTACATTTTCGTTTTTATTTCTAATTTGTTAATTACAGTTTTCTCTTTCAATACCTCCACTCTCCATATTCTTCAAATTGTTTTGTGAGGATTTGGCTTTGCTTTGTCATTTCTGAGTTTGGATCATTTATTCCGATCAAATTTTTGCTGGTTACACACAGTTTAAAGTTATACACTATTCTCTGAGTACACCTTTAGCTGTGTACCATATATTTTTATATGGAACTATCAGCATTTTAATTTTTAGAGTTTTCAGTCAACTTATATTGTGTTTCCTCTTTGATTCAGAGATTTAGGTGGCTGCTCATTAATTCCCAAGTAGTCAAGGCTTTTATAAAAATTTAAATTAGGAAGAAAAAAAATTTTTATATTAGGAAGAACTGCTTGTCCTTTTGAAATTGGTTTGTCATGTAAATTTTTCTCTGGTTGGAGAATGTGCCCATGTAAAATCTCTATTCTGAAGAATTCATTCAGGTTGTCTTCAAAAAAAAAAAAAAAAAATTCTAGCCAGGTTAATGATTGCTATTTATAAATGTTTCACAGATGAAACAGATGACTAAATAGTCTCTGTAGAGTATGTAAATCCATCAGCTTATCCATACATTTGAGCTCACCGATTACATTATTAAAATCTTATATAATCTTACATACGATTTGGCTACTTCACATGTCTGATTCAGACAGAAAGGCAAATTACAACAATGTATCATAAAGAAAAAATAATGTATTCACTGTCCATTTGAAGTCTATAGTCCACTTAAAATCAGGAATGTTGCTAATCAGGAACAGATACAGAAAGTTCTGCCTCAACTATGGCTAGAGTTTTGCTGGTTGAGTGTAACAAAGGGGAGAGGGGAGGAGAGTTGAAGTTGTGGCAAGGGACTGAAGATAATCTTGTCCCATGAAACCCAACCTCAATAAGGAGGGAAACAAAGGCAGGAGGAAGAGAATGGGCAGTGAACAGTGATAGGTCCACTGAACTGGAGGTAGAGTAAGCAGACTGGAAGGACGGAAGTGATACGGTTCTGGAAGACACCCAGTAACTTCCCAGTGACTTGGAGAAGGTCCAAGGTGCAATCATTATGGTAGCAAGCCAAAGTAGAGTGGCGGATACGATTATTAAAGCTGAGGGTGTTAGAGAACTAACTCTGGGTAGATGAGGTACGGGAATGATGAAGCCACTAGGAACAAATGAATGAATGTTCATCAAACAATTCTGGCAGGAAATGCATTAAAAATTAAGTGTTAAGATTATAAGTGATTATTTTCTTTCTTTTGTTCTGCATTTCCTGAATTTCTAAATGGGCACGAGTACTTTTTAATTAGAGAAAGGTTATTTTTAAAAGTCGACTTAATTTTTAAGGACTTGGAATCTTGATTTGATTCTTCTCTATGTAATTATACGGCAAGGTTACCTGTTTATTATATACCTTGTTGCCCTCTAGTTACACTCAATAACACAGAGGAAAGAAACATTGTCTTTTATACCTAGAAAAGATACTTATAACACTGCTGTTTTTAATAATGTATCTTCTTTTCACTTGTTCCTTGAGAAGGCCAGATAGCAATCCATGAATGATATAGAGCTCACAGAAATGAGTGAGTTCTTTCAGAGAGGCTGCATTACTATTTTTGCTTTTGCATTGGTAATATAGCTCTTAGATGCATTTATAAAGTGTCCACTATGAATGTAATATAAATATCATATCTGTACCTATGACTACAAAATTACACTTTTTCAGAGTAACACTAGAAATGTAAAATACTGGGGCGTCTGGCTGGCTCAGTCAGTAGAGCATGTGACTCTTGATCTCAGGGTTGTGAATTCAAGCCCCATGCTGGGTGTAGAGGTTACTCAAAAAAAAAAAAAAAAAAAAAAGAGGAAAAAAAGAAAAAAGAAAAGAAATGCAAAATACTGAACTGCTGAAAATTATTTTAACTGCTCCTCATTTTACATGAAATATTCTAAGAAAAGTTTACTCAAGGAGATATCCCGGGGCTAGTAATTGTAATCTTGAACAAAAATGTTTTGCTTCAATTCTAGAAATTCTTAAATATTTACTGATGATGAAGATATTTAAATGGCCTTTGACACATAGTAGAAATGAATCAAATTAAAGTTTCTATCATTTTATATTTGTGCTTCTTAAGAGGTAGTATCCTATTGATTTATTCATAATATTAACTGCAGTTAGTAATTACATTTTATTTACTTGTTTGTCTCCAGCACCTGAATACAGGTCTGGAAGGAAAAAAGAACATATCTGTCTTGTTCACTGTTGTGTTTCTATTGCCTCACACAATGCCTAGAACAAAGCGTATGTTCAATAAGTTGTGCTGAATAAATGGATAATAATAGAATTATTTGGTCTAAATAGCAGATGTATTTTTAAAACACTGAATAAGCTCAATATTTCCATGCAAGGAACTAAAACATTGTTTACTTTTATTATGACACTCTAAATTTGGATGAAAAGAAATTTCACTTTCTTTTTGTTGAAGAAACTGTCATTTCAGAAAACGAAGGAATAAACCATTATAGTTGAATTGTCAAAACATTCTAAAAAGTTGAGTGTCTCTCCACAGAAAATGCTAATGTGGCCAAAAAAAAAAAAAATTGCTGAATCTTTTAATCTGGAATCCATCAATAATAATGGTTTGAAAGGAAAGATAATCTTAAGGAAGTAGATGTAATGACTACATTTCAACAGAAGTTTGAGACAAAGAATTGAGAAATTATCTAACATTTTTAATAGGATCATTCACATGCTCTGGATGGAGTACTATTTCTCTGTACTTGTAATAACTATATACCTGCAAGATAAAGAGCTTTCTTCACATTTGCTTGTGGCTTAAATGCCAATGAACATATCTGTATGCGTATCTTGACAAAAGGAAAAAAAGAAAGAAAACTCTCTAAAAAACTACAGTAAAGCTAAAGAATTATTAAGCCGGTAAACATTAAAAAAACACACTTGTATAAATTGCCAGCTAAAATTACCACTGCTACAAAATTAAACTGTTAGTTACTTTATTAAAATTCTTTGGTCCTAAGTGTTCTTTGATTCTAACCAATGGAAACAAACATGAATTATTTTAAGCACACACACACACACACACACACACACACACACGCAATAAAACATACTCAACAGCAACAAAACCAAAAAGAAATTTACTCTAAGGATTCTGGGGGCATCTCAGGGAGCCAGCTGTGACAGCCAGGAGTGCTGTCCTGCTTCAAGAAGCATTGAGAACAAGAACTAGGGAAGACGTAAGAATCCCACTTGCTGTTTTGTCTTCTACTTTCTAGCACATCTGCTTCATTCTTCTCTCCCACTACACACACTAGTTTTCTCAGCTTTTGAATTGACATGGTAATTTATGGCTTTCTTTGGCTCTTAAGTTCATTGCAATTCCAGCCACAGGCGGGGACTCATTGTCTGGGTTTCAAGGGCAAAATCTTGGGAGAATCTGATTGGCCCACCTTGGATCAGGTGCCCATCGGTGCCCAGGCTTCCAGCCTTTGCTGGGTGGGGAGTGCCTTTCTCCCTACAGGAGGCAGTTCTCAAAGGCTGATGGGAACTTACCGCTTTAAGAACTCATCTACTCAGTAATTTGTAACAAATGTATTGTGATCTTGTTTTGAGAATAAAGGTATATAAGCTATAGAAAATTTTAATTTGTATCAACATAGGATAAAACATTTATCACTAATTAAATAAACAGATAATGTTTAGTACCATTCAGTTAACAAATATTTAATGCCTATCGTGTGCCAGTGCTACTATAGGTCCTGTGAAGATAGTAGTGAACAAAACAGAAACTCTCTTCTCTTGCAAAGCTTACATTTTACTTTAGTTAATGAAGAACTGCCTTCAGCAATGCAAGCTCTAAGGATATTTAAATTATTAAGTGATTTTTTTCCAGAATAGAATTATTGAGTTATAGTTTTAGAAAGAAAAGAAAAATTCCTAGATCAAGCGTTCCTAGACTATGAGATTTCACCTGCGAAATAAGATTTTTAGATAAAACAAAAAATTTAGGAGGATTCACAGCTTTCACTACTTTTTAGTTTGCCAAATAAAGAATGCAAAAACAAACACATACACTATTATATACCATCATAGTTTCATAGAAGAGATTTACTGTTTAAAAAAACATTTTTAATGTTTATTCATTTTTAGAGGCAGAGCAGGAGCACAGGAGGGGCAGGGAGAGAGGGAGACACAGAATCCAAAGCAGGCTCCAAGCTCTGAGCTGTCAGTACAGAACCTGACACAGGGCTCGAACCCACGAACTGGGAGATCATGACCTGAGCCGAAGTCTGACGCTTAACCAACTGAGCCACCCAGGTGCCCAGAGATTTTAGAATCTTAACATGGAAAAAGTAAGACAGTCTCAGAATAAAGGACCATTTTTTTCTCCCAAGAAAGGACATCTGGCTACTCTACACAGACAGACTGTTTTTCCTCTTCTCATTTGGCAGCTGACTCGGGAAAACTTTTCACAGGTTCACAGACCTGCATTTCGTAACCATTGTTCTAGACTACGGAGTCTAATACTGAGTCAGCAAACAACACAAAACTGGTCTGCCTATTTTATCTGAATTTATGGTTCAATTAATCCATGCAAAGTCATAATTCAGTGGGGGGGGGGGGGGGGGGGAGAGAACCCAAACAGAATTGTTGCTTAGAAAGATGACTTTTTAAAAAAGAACTGAACTAACTTACTGATTCAAACGAAATGACGAATGCAACAATTCTAGGTAAACTGTCTTTGTTTTCCCAGAATACTTAGACATTCCAATATTGAATGGTGATAACATAGTATGTTCAATACACAAATCAGTTTGTTATACTTAAAACACAGAACCATTTTATAAAATCATTAGTTTTGGATAATATACTGGTTGACAGGCAACCAGAGCAGGTACTCAGTGTCAGGAATTTAATTCCCACAAGGTCTACAACCTCTATAGAAGGACCTTTGGCTTGCTTGTGCGGGAAAATAACTTTTAAGTGTTTAATTTTGCCCTTTAATTATCTGAATAGGTAGACTGTCAAAGTTATAAATACATTCTTTGTCTACTACTATCTTGGCTCATGTTAAAATCACACGTGTTCTTGCCTATGGTTCTCCATATTCAACCACCACTTTTACAGTGGAAGATCTTTTTGAAGTTTTAAGCCAAGGTATTAACATATTCTGCTCTGAACTCTATGTTTGCTACATCGACCCTAATCATATTACTGCAAATCTGTCTCTTGGCTCAGGTGTCTGGAGGCTGATCAGGCACAATTTGAATCTTCTGTGATGGAAACTGGGGTTCAATTTCACCAATGAAACACTCTGTTGGAATCAGAACATAAATCAATGCTGAACAGCCAGAATATAAGAACTTAGAGTAATGCAAGCAGAAAGGGAGCCAGCCATTACTAACTTTTCCTATTACCTGGAAGAAAACGTTACAGAGGATGCTTTTAGCCTAAATCATCTTTCCAGTTTCCAAAAGTGGGTCCCACTGGGCAGATCTCAAATCCAATCAAAGAAAACCAGAGAAAAGAGGCAGATGTGCCTGACATAGAAATTCTCGGTGGGCTTGGGATCTTCTGCTTCAACTTGGAACTTAAATCTCCAGTGAAATTTTGGCAGGATGTGGCAGGCAAAATAGGCCCTCTCATATTTGCTGGTAAGAGTACAATCTGGCACAGATTCTATAAGGAGCAATTTAGAATTAGCAAAATTACAAATGCACACCTTTGGATCTAGCGATTCCAAATCTAGTTCATTCTCCAGATGAGACCATTTTTTTCACGCTTTACATTGTGGCTTTGATTACCACAGCAAGACTGGAAATAACCTTAATATCAATTATTATGGTGCTGGTTTAATACATCATGGTACATTCCAACAGTAGATCGGCATGCAGCTGGGTAAAAGAAAAGCCAACACCTTACGTACAGACACAACCAATCTCCAATTTATGTTAAACTAAACACAGTTTACACACTGTGTAAAAAGGATAATTCACAAAAAAATATACATAATTTACTTCTCTCTTCACAGAAATCTCAGGATCATGAGAAACTTTTAACCGCTGCCAAACTGGAAAGCTTCCAGCGATGGGTGGGTTTTTTTTGCACCGTGCGAATGCCCTTTGTTGCCTTTCGAATTGTGAGACATGAAAAGGAATTCGCATATATGCGCACCCGTGAAGGACAAGGCCTCAAAGTCGGTTGATTCGACGGGAAAGCCCGTGAGTTCGGCCTCACAGTCAGGACCCGGCTTGGGCCTTACCAGTAGAGACGGTTACCTTTGTGACACAAGTCTGAAATGTGTCACAACCATCCCCACTCTGGCAAATCGACTTGCCTTCCGTTTCTGAAATTAGCTACGTTTCAGAACGCCTCGTACACTTGGCGTTCTCTCGAAAGCACTAAAACACGTTTGCCTTCGGTGGAAAGGGGCTAAAATACCAGCCCGGGAAACAATTTATCATCAACGAAATTCAATACTTTTGGAAGGGCTCTGTAGCTACAAAGCTGTAGAAATACCAAGTGTGACTCAATAGAGTAAGTAATAATTACCATATCACAGCTCAATTCCTGGGTTGGGGAAGACAATCCCACCCTACTTTCCCTCCCTAAACCTGGTTTCTCTTTCTGGCTCCTCCCCCTCCCCCGCCCCCCCCCGCCCCTTCCCCCGCCCCCGCCCCTCCCCCACCTATCCTCGTCTCCTCCATTTGCCCCTCCCACCGCTTGGCGGGAGGTTTCCTCTCGTGACTACTCTGCGTAAGTGCGGAAGACGCACTGCAGCACCGTCGCCAGCGCTTACTCTGTCTTCTCGTCTCTATGATCCTCTTTGTGACCCATCGGGTAGGGCCCGAGCCCCAAAGTTCCGTGCCAGCAGTCCTCCACGCCGACAGAGGACGGTGCAAAAAGCTGACGTTCTCGCGAGAGACGCGGAGATCTCTCCACGTAGCGAGAGCGCGAGCGCATGCGCGCTCGGTGGTGCGCGGTAGAACGAGGGAAGACAGGACCGGGCTGGAGCTCCGGGAAGCGCGCGTGCGCCGTCGCGAGCTTGGAGCTGCCGGGTCAGCCGTGTGGGAGCGGGTGTGAGACCGCCGTGCGAGCCGCGGGAATGTTCCGAAAGGCCCGGCGAGTGAACGTGCGCAAGCGGAATGACTCGGAGGAGGAGGAGCGAGAGCGCGATGAGGAGCAGGAGCCGCCACCGCTGCTGCAGCCGCCGGGCACCGGCGAAGAACCGGGCTCTGGCGGCGGCGGCGACAGGGCCCCTGGGGGGGAGTCGCTGCAGGGCCCGGGGCTGCCGCCGCCTTCCGCGCTGACCCCGGGCTCCGGGGCTGAGGCTGCGGGCTGCTTCCCGAGCGGCGCGGAGCCCGGCAACGGGCTGAAGCCGCGCAAGAGGCCGCGAGAGAACAAAGAGGTGCCTCGGGCCAGCCTGCTCAGCTTCCAGGACGAGGAGGAAGGTAGGTAACCGCCGCGCTTCGCGCCCCAGACTAGCATCCCTGTCCTAGGCCCCCGCCTTTAGTCCCCGCATTCCCCGGACGTCCAGCCCCCGCAGCCCGGAACGGAGCCCCTTCGCGCCCGACCTGCTGCACATCCTTCTCCGCCTCCGGCCTTCTGCTCCCGGCGGAGGACGTGTTCCCGCGCCGCCACCAGCCTTTTCTTAACAACCGCCTCCTCCTCACCGTCCTCTTGTGCATTTCCTCCTCTGCGGGGCGGGAGCGCAGTTCAGTCCTTCTGAGGTTTTCAAGTGGAAATTCAGTGTCCCCTGTCCTGCTTCTTTCCTGGCGGGTGTGTGTCAGGGAGAACTTGGATTTGGTCCCCTGTCTACTCTGCGCACGGTCTGAGTCTTCTGCAGGTCACTATGCCCACGTCTCTTGGGGGATCTGATACCGTTGACTAGGAAGGCTGGGTTAGTATGGAGTCCTACGTCTGGGAACAGAATCCCGGAGTTGAAGCTCTGGTTCTGAGTGACCTTGGGCCAGTTCCTTGCAATCGCCGAGCCTCAGTTTCCCCGTGAAACTAAGTAGGGGTACAGATGTCCGGTTTTTCTCGCTCGCATTGAGTTTTGGACAACGAAGAGAGACGGTGTAATAGTAATTTAAGGCCATTTATCCATTGGGTGTGAGAAACCAGGCTGCAGTGGATTTAGATTTCTGTTCATAAATGAGTCTAAAATCTAACTTCCCAGCTAGTTGAGTATGTGTTTATGAAAGCCAGTTTTAAGGGCAGGTTATGAAAAAAGACTTGGCTTGTAGATATCTTCATCTCCATACAAGATGCTTTCATCTTTCCAGTAAGGTAGGCAGTTGGTCTTTGGCCTATCTGTTATTTCTTATTTTGTTTGAGGGGACTACAGCCAGATTTTTTTTTTTTTTTTTTTTTTAATGCAGAAACTATTTGGCAGAGTGTTTGCATTTGACTTTAAACTCTTCAAATCAAAGACGTGGATACCTACCAAAACTTATTTTTGAAAAGTGCTTTGCTCTCAGTTTAGTCTTGGAATAGTGTCAGTTTGTGGTGAATCTAGATTTGCTCAGATTTGACAGCTCTGTTACCCAGAACCTTTTGATTTTGGATGTTTTGTTTCAGATACCTAAATAATGCAGTAACTAAGTGTTTTTTCAATGATTTTATTTTCCTCTTGGGATAGAGGACTTAAAAAAGACAACAGGATATATGAAAATTTCGTGCAGCTGCATGTGTTACACCTTTTTAGAAGTTTCAGGTTTGCATTATATGAGGTTAATTTATGAAGCTGACTTCAGTTCTTGAGAACCAGTGACAGATTTGGAATAACTTCACATTATGTAATGATTTGGGGTGTATGAGTATCTGTCTGGATGAATGAGAAAAGTACATAAGATCATGTGGAAGTTGGAACGTACTGTCTGAAAATGATTGCTACAGACTTTATTTAATTTCTTTTTTAAGAAAATGAAGAAGTTTTCAAAGTGAAGAAATCAAGTTACAGCAAAAAGATAGTAAAATTACTTAAGAAAGAATACAAAGAAGATCTTGAAAAGTCAAAGATTAAAACAGAACTCAACTCCTCAGCCGACAGTAAGTACCAAACTGATAGTACTGGATTCTTTTGAAACAACAAAGCGAAACTTTCTCACAGGGATTGAGTGGACTTGCTGTATACATCGTGAACTTGTTCAGTTGACTCTGTTGTCAAGGGTCCAAAGTGGATATCGATACAGTTCTGTTATTTAATTCTAACAACAGTTGCACTGTCAATGCATTTTTTAAAAAGACCCAATCATTCCCACTGGAATGTTTCAGCTACAGTGC
Organism: Panthera leo; assembly: GCF_018350215.1. Classification (NCBI taxonomy): domain Eukaryota; kingdom Metazoa; phylum Chordata; class Mammalia; order Carnivora; family Felidae; genus Panthera; species Panthera leo. Next base: position 12,399,215 of record NC_056687.1, read on the forward strand.
CTAAATTCTCTCCCAATTTTTCTGCTGGTGTTCAGACTTGTTGACCAGAGAAAGGAAATTTCCCATATAAACCCGAGGCACAGGTTTATTCCTGTTTGAGGTATTACTGTGCACATTCCTGTATTCTCATTTTATAGAAACAGGTGCTCATTTTCTTTGGTGACGTCTCCACTGTTGGTTTAATTCTTGGAGAACTCTTAGGAATGCCTTCATTGCAATGTTCGTAATACTTTCTCATGTAGCAACTTTATCAGATACATGGATGAAGACTTCTTACTGCGAGGCCCCTGCCTACACCGTATAGGCAGCTCTCACATCCTTTTACAACAGAAGCTTGAAATTTTTAAGCAGTTAATTTGTCTTGAGGAAAGTAGATCCATTATCACTTGCTGCAGTCTGAGTTATTCTGATGCAAAGCCTTAGGGAAATCTTTTTATTCTGTGGAATTAAAGATAGAATTATTAGTTCACGGGTTTTCAGCCACAGGCTTAATGTGAAGAAGTACGTCATTATATGTAAAATGTATGGTCTGATTTTGGAGACAGCATCACTTAAATGAATAGTTGGACCCAACGTTTAGCAGAATGTTCAATGAATGGTTTAAAGGGTAACTGCACTTTCTTTTAGAGGCAGGGGAAGGAATGCTTCATGGGTACAGTGGAATATGAAGCTGTTTTTTTTTTTTTGTTTTTTGTTTTTTGTTTTTAAATAATTTAAATTCCAAAAGACGGGAGAGAGAAAATGTGGGTCTGTTATCAAAGGTTAAAGTGAGTTAAGGCAAGGGCAAGTACGACTGTCAGGAGATGATTTTGTAGAGGAAGTAGAGGTTTAGGGGGAAAGGTGCATTGTTGACAGATTGTGAAGGATGTTTAGTGTCCAGTAAGGGGTTTAGAGTTGCTGTGTTTGGTGCCTCGCCAAGATGGTGACATGATAAATGTTTTTTGAAACCTCAGCCTGGTATTAGCATGCAGAATGGATCGGCACAAGGAGAGATTGGAGGCCTGAAGCAGTTTAAACTCAAGGGCCAGCTTTGATCCATTAATAGTGGGTTTAAAAAGGTCTCAGTTGAGCGAGACAGGCTTTTCCTGACTCAGTGGAAAAATGTGGATGAGTTAAAAATGTTTGCTGTGGGTGTGGGAGAAGAAATGGAAAGAAAGGATTATTTCAGAAATGTTCCAAGGGAAGACTTGGTAGCCCTGATTTTTGCTTTAGATATCGGATTTAAAAGAAATAGTTAAATTCGAGCTTTTATGCCGTGGTGGCTCAGAGAACAGTTCCATATTCTATACGGGAAAAGGGAAGGCAGGTGGGAGGAGGATATTTTTAGGGGAACCAATTATTTTGGAGTCTAGGAAACTCTTTTTTCCCCAAATCTCTTGAGAACCAACCGTGTGCAGTGAAATAGTGCAAGTAAGGTCAGGAGAGAAAGAAAGGACCATTTACCGTTGGATTTAGTAATTGAAGCAAGTCTGAGATTTATGAGGCCATCTCCTGTGACCTGTCTTCCACTTTCACATAACTGATACACTTGCCAGATAACTTCATTAATGTCCTCCCTTAAGGTAGAGCCTGTGTGTTATAAGTGGTCATCATTACCCTTGGACTAATGGTGTTATGGAGCTCTTTCATGAATCAGCTCACAATCCTGAACTCTTCCTAGTGAAACTCTCCTTAGACAGCCAGAGAGGTACGTTAGTCTCCAAATCAAGGTCCTATCAACAAAATACCTACCACAAAAATGGGTATTCCTAGAATAGTGAGTTTGCCTTTAAACTTGAATTTGAGCGAAAATAGCCAGTGAACAGTGGGACATAATAGGTTTAGGCCTGGTGCTTCTTGGGGTGTTTATTAAAACCAAAAGTAAATGGAACTGATGAGGGAGCAGCAAAAAGGAAACATTTCTGGGGACCGAAGACTTCTATCTGTAGTAAGTGTACACACAGACAAGAGGATTTACCAAAGAGAATCATAAAGGTCAAAGGAGAAGGGACAGGAAAATTTCCAGATGAAGATGCTCAGTTGTATGAAATAGTGCCAGAAAGGTCAGGAAAAGAAAGGACCAAGGAGTGGCCATTGACAGGGTCGCTGTTGTTTTCTGGAGGAGGGTATCTGGCAGAGGGGACAAGTCCATTAGCCAAGCTTTGTGTCTGTTTGGCTGAAGAGACATCTTTTGCTAACTTGCTCAACAATACTGTATGAATTAGCTGTAGCTGCAGCCGTTGGAGAGCTGGTACGGGAGCTGGGAACGAGAGAAGGTAAAGGCCGTTCGCCTAGGCTGATGCACCCAAGTTGGTGACGAAGTAGGAGGCAGCAGGTCCACACTGCTTTGGGAAAGCTTGGCAGAGAAGTAGAGGACAGTAGCTGGAGAGACCGTTGTGATCAAGGAAAAGTTCTTTGATAGCAAGAAACCTGTGTCTATGTAGAAGAAAGGAGAAAGAGAGCCTCGTCAAGTTCAAGGTAAAGAGAATGTTTGTGAGAGCAAGTTTCCTGATGTGGTAGTAGAAATTGAGAGTACAAGAGGAGCCTAGAAGGTTACTTGGTATCTCTTTTTACAAAGACATCTGGAAGGATAATGTGCGACCACTAACAACAATCCCACTGTCACCATGTTTTGCACTTGTATGTGTTCAGTCATAATTTGTGTTTGCTCTGTCTTTTAGAATCTGCAGAAATCATTCTGAATGTATCTGATCTAGTAGACCTTTTGGTTCTATTAAAAGCCACTGATTGAGTGTGGGTTTACAGTAGAACGAAATTTGGGTAGTGTTTGACTCCCGTGTAACCATATCCGTCTGATGGAGTGGACTTTTCATCTCGAGCATCAGAATGCACTTCAGAAGGAAGGCTGTGGCTAATGAGGCAGGATGGTAAATGAAACAACTAAAGAGCCTTAAACAGTGACCTAAATTTTAGTCAAAAGTGTGTGTATGAAGGAGTGGTATTCCTGAGATTCTTATTTAGGGGAGTAGGATATGGCTTGAGAAGAATAGAATTTTTGAAACAGTTTTTAGGAGGGGACCATGCTAGGGAAACAGTACAAACATTTAGAATATTTAGAATAAATATTTAGAATAAACTTTTACTATTTCATTATAGTCATTGTGCCTCTTGTGTGCCAGGTTCAGTGTTTTAAGGTAAAGATTAACACTCTGATTTCTGTGATTTTTGCTTGGGACTGATGGTACAGTGGGACTATTGAGTTAAAAGCAAAATAAACCTCTGTAAAGTTAAGCGTGGTGAGTGGTGCCTCCTGGAACGCGGTTGCAGGAAGCAGTCTTGCAAGTGGTCTTACGAATGGCCTGAGCATTAGCACCGAATTAGAGAGTTCTCTCCTCTGTCCATACGGCAGAATATGGCCACTCTGCCGCTCCCTTACTGGTTTAGGTTGTTTTTAGTGCTACCCAGTCTCTGACTTGTCTCTCTGTCTCAGTTCCAGATTCCCAGAAAGACAATAAGGTTGTCTCTGCCTCGGTCACAGATCCAATCTTGAACATTCAGTCATGGCAATGGGATCACAGTTACATTGTGTAAATAGGACTTTTGGGTCTCACCCCGTCAGGTGATGGGTGACAAATGGTTATGAACTAAGAAGATGATCCTAAAGTATTCATTACAGAGAGGTTTATTTGGTCCCTAAGCATTTGTTCTTCATAGAAAGCTGCCTCAGATGGGCTTAGGGTTTAATGAAATGATGTTTAAAGAGGTATGAGCAGTGACCAATGGGAGGTTAGAGGAAGAAACAGTTAATTTTGATGAGTTAGTAAAATTTTGATGAGATTAACTCAAGATAGAATTGAGTAGGGCCTCCGATGCATCCTTGTGACCCCTATATTATTATTTTTTTTTTTTTTATTTTTTTTTTTTTTATTTATTTTTGGGACAGAGAGAGACAGAGCATGAACAGGGGAGGGGCAGAGAGAGAGGGAGACACAGAATCGGAAACAGGCTCCAGGCTCCAAGCCATCAGCCCAGAGCCTGACGCGGGGCTCGAACTCACGGGCCGCGAGATCGTGACCTGGCTGAAGTCGGACGCTTAACCGACTGCGCCACCCAGGCGCCCCAACCCCTATATTATTTTTATTTCACAGTTAATGACTGTTGTTGGATATTTCATTTTCATACAATCAGTGGGTTTTTTAATAAACAATTAAAACAGTTCAAAGTGAGCCTATAAACGAATAAAAAGTGCCTTCTCAATTTATGCATTTTATTTAAAATTTTAATTACTTTTCTCAAAAATGTAGGCGAACCACCCTTGGACAAAACAGGACACATTAAGGACACCAGTCAAGAAGACGGAGTTATCATCAGTGAGCACGGTGAAGATGAAATGGACATGGAAAGTGAGAAGGAGGAAGAAAAGCCAAAAGCTGGTGGAGCTTTTTCAAATGCTTTATCTTCTTTGAATGTTCTCCGCCCAGGTGTGTGCTTGCAGATACTTCTCAGAAATGAAGGAGGCCCTCAAGAATGGGCCATGTGTAAAGATGGTCAAGGAAGGAGTTAGCTACGTGGTGTTTCTTGTGACATCCCCATTTGCAGCCAAGGTGTTTCCTTTGGCAAATAAAGTGACAGAAGTAGAAACTTGCCAGTTTTCCAAGCTCATTGTCAGGCACTTTTGTTATCCAAAGCCAGTGTGGGACTTCAAGTAAATGGATAAATGGTACTCAAGTTGTTGTTTTTTTTGTTTTTTTTTTTTTTTTTTAAGTATTTCAGATTAAGACTAACTTTTTTAGAAGTGCTGCTAAAAGCAAAACTCATTGCAGTTAGTTTTATGCCCACACTTTCTTCCTTTTTACTTTTTTGTAGGAAATAGTTGGCAAATCTGTTTCCTGGGTAATAGGCTTTTGAGTAAAAAAGTGCTTAGAAAAAATGTCTAGCAGGAGAGGAACAGCTTAGTAAGTTAAGGTACATTTACATGATGGGATGTTACATACATATTAAAATAACATTAGACAGGTGACAAGGCGTTAATTTTTACTGGAGGTGAAAGGTCAGTTAGGTAGTAGATTATGCTTTATCTGTGTAGTGAATATTGTTAAGCTGTTAAAAATTATGCTCTGCCAAACAACAACATGGAAAAAAACTTACTGTGTTTTAATATGAAAAAAAACCTTAAGTACAGAATTATATATTCAGTATGCTTACAGGTGACCTGGAAACTATATGCAAGAGAAATATACTATAAATCTAATAGTTTGTTAAGGTGAGCTTGTGGGCAACTTTTTAAACTTATCTGCTTTCTATTTTAGTAATACGATTTGATTACTTTTGCCTATTTCTTAAAAATGAAAAAAAATTACAGTTAAAACAAAGCTGTGGTGGTGGATCTTCCCCCCATGCATATTGCCAGTATATAATTTATATATATATATGTATATTTAGTGACTTTAGGTTTCCGTTTAAGCTAAATTAACAAGAAATCAGTTGGGTTACAGGCACAGTTGGGGAAAGGGGTACCAGCAACTAACGTTAGAACATCACTATGACATGGCTCTCTTGATGAGGTTATTTTACCCTGCATATTTTCTTTTTATTTTTTTAATTTTTTTTTTAAATGCTTATTTATTTTTGAGAGAGACAGAGCATGAGCGGTGGAGGGGGAGAGAGAGAAAGAGAGAGGGAGACACAGAATCAGAAGCTGGCTCCAGGTTCCGAGCTGTCAGCACAGAGCCCTATGCGGGGCTTGAACTCACAAACTGTGAGATCATGACCTGAGCTGAAGTCAGCGCTTAACTGGCAGAGCCATCCAGGCGCCCCATACCCTTTATATTTTCACAAAAATAGAAACGTCATACCCTAATACCGGCATATTTTACAATTCTTACCACTTGTTTCCAGGAGAAATTCCAGATGCAGCTTTTATACATGCTGCAAGGAAAAAGCGTCAAATGGCCCGCGAATTGGGAGATTTCACTCCTCATGACAGCGAGCCTGGGAAAGGCCGCCTTGTTAGAGAAGATGAGAACGATGCCAGCGATGATGAAGACGATGATGAGAAACGTCGCATAGTTTTTTCTGTGAAAGAAAAGTCACAGAGACAAAAAATTGCCGAGGAAATAGGTAACTTGATTTAAATAGTATAGTAAGCCTGTTGCATTATATTATATATTTGATACTGTATTCAGATTAAAAGTACCCACATTTCCTTAGCAATGTCTAGTGTTTGAGGACCCTTTCTGCTTGGGTACCAGGGTCTTATTGGAATTTTTTGAAAACTGTAGCATGACTGTGATAGCTCATGTTTATTGAGCACGTCCTGTGTGGCCAGTATCGTGTTAAGCACTTTACATGCATACATTTATATAATCAGCCTCACATTCTTTTTTTTTATTAAAAATTTTTTTTTTTAACATTTATTTATTTTTGAGACAGAGAGAGACAGAGCATGAGCAGGGGAGGGTCAGAGAGAGAGGGAGACACAGAATCCGAAACAGGCTCCAGGCTCTGAGCCGTCAGCCCAGAGCCTGATGCGGGGCTCGAACTCACGGACCGCAAGATCATGACCTGAGCCGAAGTCGGATGCCCAACCGACTGAGCCACCCAGGCGCCCCCAGCTTCGCATTCTTTAGAGGCCTTTACGTTCTGTTCTTCCCTTTGTTGATTTGACGTCAAGCTCACAGAGATTAGGAAACCTTCCTCGGGTGTAACTACTGCGTAATGCCTTCTGCTTCAAGGGATGCTGTGTCTAAGACAAGCAAGGGGCATCAAAGGAGAAGAGATCGTAATCAACATTTTAGTAAAACTGAGTTAATACCAATTATTTTGCTTAATTTTTGTGAAGTGTCAGGATAGCATCTCTTCTCTCTCTGCTTTTCTGGTATTTAATTTTCCCCACTGCTGTGGCTACAGGCATTGAGGGGAGTGATGATGATGCTCTAGTAACTGGAGAACAAGATGAAGAACTCAGCCGATGGGAGCAGGAGCAGATAAGAAAAGGAATCAATATCCCTCAGGTAAGAACCAAAAGGTTAAACTTCAAAAATAGAAAGTACACAAGAAACCTTTTGTGCCTGTTTTGTGAAATCACAAAGATACTGAATTGAGTCTTTGTCGTTCATCCAACTAACATAATGAAGAAAATTACGTGCAGTTACATATTTGATAAGCTTTTAGAAGAAAGAAACTGTTGTTATCCTTTGCAACTTAACAGAGTGATGGTTTCTTAGATCAGTGTTTCTCCGAGTGATCCTTCAACCAGCAGCATCAGCATCCGCTGGGGGCTTGTTAGAAATGGCAAATGTTCACCCTCTTGAGACCTAGTGAATGAGAGACTGGGTTGGGGGCCCAGCCACCATGCTCGGGTCATCCTGGCACACGCTGACTTTGAGAACCACTGTTTAGATAAAATCTTTCTTTCCTGTATAGCTTATTGCTTCTGACTTTAAAAATTATTTTGTGGAAGATGGATTTCTCTTCTCGTAGTGTGAAAACTTAATTCAAAAACTTTGATGAAAAATCTCTTCGTCAGTAGTTAAAACAAGTTTTATTGAATTAAGTAGGACAGTGGAAGTGATCCATAAATGTAAACTGTTTTTGTTGCTAGTGTTTTGCATGCGTTTGGGTTATGTTAAGAAAATAGGGTACTTGGATGGCGGTTTCTAGTCTCTGCTTGTCTTTATTTTCTAACTGTAGCAAGTCATTTATTCTCTTCCATTGATAACGTGATGGCTTTGGATTATTTTTTTATGTCCCTTCCTACCCAAACTTCTATGATATTCTGTTTTCCCAAAAATTATTAGAAATGAATTCAGTAGTCCCATACGAGTTAGAATGTTCATCCTGCCCTACTTTTACTTGATTTTGAAGAACTTTGCAGTTACTTATTTCAATTAACACACTGTTTGGAAAATGGTGGATATTTTTGCAGTTTGTGCTTTTTAATCTCAAAGTCATGATTAACTGCTGGTTTTCATATATATCCCATTTCTTTTCTAGGTTCAAGCAAGCCAGCCCACTGAAGTGAATATGTACTACCAGAACACTTACCAGACGATACCTTATGGCTCATCCTATGGCATTCCTTATAGTTACACTGCCTATGGATCATCTGATGCCAAATCTCAAAAAACAGATAATACAGTCCCTTTCAAAACTCCCAGTAATGAGATGACTCCCGTTACTATTGATTTGGTAAAGAAACAGCTTAAAGACAGGTAGGGCAGATCAACTTCTTAAAGACCTGTCCTAGCTTTCAGTTCCCTCAGGCAACATGTAGTCTGGGGTAGCAGATGCAGAATGTCGGCAAAGAAGATTCACTGGCCCATCTTCAAAAGCTAAACAGAAGATGACTTCATACTTTGTTCTGCTCCCTTCTCGGATTACTTCTGTGGAAGCCTCGAAAAGTTATAAAAGTGCCACTCCATGATCTTGTTGAAGACAGTTCTGAGTTTGTACCTCTTGGACTCTGAAAAAGTGTAGTCAAGATATGGGGGGAAAAGCGAAACAGATTTTGGTTAGCCCACCAAATAACTTGATGTGAAGTCTGTAAACTGCCTTTTTGTTTTTGCTTTTTTGAGAAAAAAGCCGTGCAGATGAAAAGATGCCACTCCAAGCATTTTTGTATCTTAATAGTGGAACTAAATGCATTATTATAATATTGCAAGAGTCCTGACGGCGTAGACTTTTGGATGTAAATGTGTTATATTTATCCTTTTGTGTTCTTAAGGTTGGACTCCGTGAAAGAACTGCACAAAACGAATCGACAGCAGCATGAGAAACACCTGCAAAGCCGAGTGGACGCCACCAGGGCTATTGAGAGATTAGAAGGGTCTTCTGGGGGTGTTGGTGAACGGTATAAGTTTTTGCAAGAAATGCGAGGGTATGTCCAAGACTTGCTTGAGTGTTTCAGTGAAAAGGTAAGAATGCAAAAATATTAATCTCTTTGACTAAGGCAAAATTAGGGAGGTCTAGACGGCCTTGTGTAGATCATTTCTTGTATTTCTCAGAAAGTATCCACTGAGTTCAACTCTAGAAGTGATGAAAAGCCATGCTTCATTTTCCTCACTTCATTAGCGGCATTCTGTCTTGGGGGCGGCATAATGGCTTTGTTGAAAACAACAAAAAAGATAAAGCAGATTTAAATAAGACTTTGGCAAGTCCTCTTTAACACAGTGGTATATTATTGGCCTGCCCTGAATTATTAGAATATAAGGGACTCATCTGATGGAATTTTCTTTGGTATGGTTCCGGTCTAAACTTACCTTTAAACTGTTTCCACAAGTAATTCCAAATGTGTATAAAGTTACAAAATTTTATTAGTTTTTTTTTTTTTTAACTCTAAAAGTTGGTCACCATGGCTGCTGATAGTTTTCATCTAAATAAGCCTATGCTTCATCAATTTCAGAAACCATTCATTGGTCATAATTTCTTTGAAGGTCTCATTTCTTCCAAGTTCTTTTTTTTTTTTTTTTTTTTTCCAGTATGCCAGTCACTTGGCATAGTTTTTTGCATTTTAGTATACCATTTATTTGCATTTTTAAAATTCACTGCACACAGGATCCCCTTCTCAAACGAACTCTTAGTTGACTTTTCTTTTTTTAAGGTAAATATACCTGAGGCATTGGTTTATAAGTATTTGTAGACTTTGTGACTTTATCTTTGAAAAAATAAAATACAGTCTTTGAATATCCTGTGTCTCAGCTTTCAAGTGATGCAGGATTAGAGGGCACACTTTTCCCTTTTTCTTGGCTGTGTGGTTTAGCATAGAATCCGTAAGCATAGTACGTTTAAAGGAGTATCTTAAGTTTTTATTGTCTCTGTTGATGACCTCAATCTATGAAAGCCAAAGGTTACCAGAGAACGGCTCTAGACTGTCTTCCTAATGGATCTTAAGGGTTGTAGCCAGTCTATGGTCAGATGCAGCCCAAGAGCCTTCACCAAGCCTTGTCTGTAGGATTTGTCATGTTCTTGTCTTACCACCTGATTTCTGAAGAAGCAGCTATAGTCTGAGCTATGATATCCCTTGTGGCAGATCACTGGCTTAGGGCAACAAGTACGAGGGTGAGAAAGAAACAGGTTTGACGCTGCAGGGGGCTAGAGTCAAGGCAGGAAGTGGACTCGGGTGTCAGCTGGCGGTTGTGTCCTTCCCACCGATCAAGGCCTTTTGAGCCCAGCGGGCATAATGGAAGCTGTTGTCATAACCCTCTGTGACTAGAAGAAGGGTCATTGTCTTTGTAAGTGACGCTTACGCACCATACTTTGTAAGTGACGCTTGTCCCTGTGGAGTTTTTTCTTGAAGTATTGGAACCTTTGCCGTAGAATTTAATTTACTTCAGTAAACTTACATACTTGTAACTGTAGACTTAACTCCGAAAAGTTGACGGTAATATGATAAACTAGATGATTCCATTTTTGCATTAAAGAGACTACTAGGACGTCTAGTTCATACAGTTTTCAATCGCTTACTATTTTAAAAACGGTTAGCTGGAGACTATTGATTGATTTCAATCACTATGTTCCTAGAGAAGTCGACTTCAGAGTGTGCTTGTATGGTGTCACAGAGTCACTTAGATCAATGTTTTTGGAGAAGATCTTAAGTCTTGTATGTTACTTAAGTCTTGTATGAGCGGGGGAGGGACAGAAAGAGAGGGAGACACAGAATCCAAAGCAGCCTCCAGGCTCTGAGCTGTCAGCCCAGAGCCTGCTGCGGGGCTCAAACCCATGAACTGTGAGATCATGACCTGAGCCGAAGTCGGACACTTTACCGACTGAGACACCCAGGCACCCCTGTAGTGACTACATTTTCATTAAAACAGAGGCAGATGATCCTTTCTTTGAAGGATGAGTATTTTATTTCATTTTGACATTTTCATATGCATGGAGTTTTATTAAGAGGTTGCTGCTTAATAAATTGTCACCTTGTCACATTGTCACCTTGGAAATGTTTAGGAATAATTAGACACATTTGAATTGCATTTTAGTTATACTATAAAAGTTTGTTTCAGGGTAAGGCCATAGAAAGATAAACATCGGTTTGGTTTTTTTCTGTTTCGTTCTAAAAGTTTAAGTAGTTTGAACTTAGGTTTTTTAAATTATTTGAAAATCATTTTAACTTCCCATCGTTTTGTTTCCCTATAGTCCCCTTCCTTGTGTTCTTCGCCTTAAATTTGGTCTTGAAATCATAATAGTCAAGAACAGTTTTGAGTTTGGAGAGGGTAAAGAAATTGTCATGGTGCATACTCTTGAGACAAATCGATATCGTTAAGAAACCTGAAAGAGCTGAAAACGCGTCTTGAAGTTTTTATTCTCAGAATTTTCTCGGCTTTGTTGAAAAGCACTCTAATGACCTAAACGGAAAAATTGCATTATCGGAATTTTAACTACAAATTGAATAATTAAATGCTGTCGGATGCCACCTGGGGTGTGTCGCTGTCACGCTACGGGAGTGGCGACAGTCCCCGGGACACAGAGCGCACCTTAGGTGCACAGGCACCTGTGTCTTCCGTCCTGTGTGGGGTGAAGACGTAAGGGGGTGGGAAGTGCAAGTCACAGGAATACAGCACTGACTGCCTTAAAAAAATTACTCCTCGTACATTTTAAAGATCGAGTCCGCGGGCTCAGTTGTCTAAGATAATCGGTGCAGATCTGGGGACCTTGTTGTCCGTGGTGTGGCCTATTTGAGATTAAAATAACTCCATCGGTTTGATCTCTCTGGGAGCATTTGCTGCTTTTGCAATGGAATCATGCCAGTGTATAAAAGTGCTTTTATTACAGACATCTTTGAATTCCACCTGCCTTTTTTTTTTATTTTCCATTTGCAGTCTGTTCAGTTCAGGAAGCTGCTGTCACACTTGGTGCCAGTGTTCCCAAACTCTAAATAATGTGTTTTCCATTTGCACTAACCGTCAGGAAACTAGAATTTCTGGTTTCCTCAGGTATGTGTAGTGGTCATTAGTGTTTTGTGAAAGTTTCATAGCGTTTGGTTATAATGTAAGATATTGATAAAGAGAAAGTTTTGTTTTTTCTTTTTAAGTTAGGTTTCATCCTGTAAGTCTTTTGTACTGTGTGTGAACCAAGTGAATGCTTAGCTGTGGATATGAACCTGGAAAAATGCATGGACTTTGTAAACTGATAATTCATGTGAGGAATTTTATTATTTTATGACAAAGTATGGGAAAATACATTTAATAGGAAGAGCTTTCTGACTCTGAGATACTGACTTTAGGTTAGTGAAGGCTAGAAGTTTTATCTGCCTTACTAACGTAAGTGGATGCAGTTCGCATTTAAGAACGTGTCATCAGGCTGCGATGTGGTGTGACATTACCGTAAGGTACTTGGCGCACATGAGTGGCGGAGCAGTTTAAGCGTCCAGAATTGGGCAGCGCGCAGACTCCCGCTCTTACCTGCTCGTGGAGCCCTGGCGTTTTTTTTAGTATTGCGTAGCAAGAGTGGTTTGTTTTAAGCTACAAAACTTCTGAGGTAGATGATGCTGCTGAAAATCAAAAATGGACTTTAAAAGACTTGCAAGTACTTTATTCTGAAAGAAAAGCACTACGATTTTGACATTTCTTTACTTGCTCTCTTTACTAATACTGAAGCGTTAAGTTTCCTAACCAAACTTTTACTCCAATAACTAGGCACCGGACATTGTAGCCCTATGTATGGATTAAAAGAAGAGATGGTTCCTAAACTTCGTAATACTGAATTGCTATTTGTGTCCCATTGGGAGTTCATGATTATTCTGTCCATAGAGGGTACTTTTTCAGAAATCCGGAAATAGAATGGAACCCTCAGATAAGTAAGCAACTGAAGAGTTTGGTGTTACGGAGTGTGTTGTATTTTTACAGGTGCCACTGATTAATGAACTTGAATCAGCAATACATCAGCTGTACAAACAGCGAGCTTCCCGCCTTGTCCAAAGACGACAAGATGATATTAAAGATGAATCTTCGGAGTTTTCAAGCCATTCAAGTCAGTCCATCTTGAAGGTTTTTATTATTCATTAAACAACCTTGTTTACCTAGTGCAGCCTAATTGAAAATTAGAGAGCTTATTAGCTTTTTTTTTTTTTTTTTTTTAAACAAACACATTTCCTTACTCTTGTGTCAGGTAGTTCTAAAACTTAACAGCATGTACTTGGATTGTGTTTAAGAAAATACAGCTTCACAAAGGAGCTCAAAAACATGCACTGATTTTCTATCAATCTTACTCTTCTTTGAACCTATTTTTTCATTCTTTAGAGGATAGAGAAGACATCAATATTTTATCTTAAAACAACTATCATTTGGCTCTAATTGATCTTTCCCCCCATTTCATCCTGGTCACAACACTGATACAAATGCTGTTGGAAAGATTCTGGGTTCAGGGACCGGGAGATTCTGAAGAGGAGAGAAGGGGTTCTAATTACATAACAGATAATACCACTCCAAGATTAGGGGATTTTTGTACTTCATGCCTCAGAGAAAAGCAAAGTTTTTTGTTCTCTAGCTTGCCTTTTATAGTGGGTTTTTTAGTAAGTCATTTGATGGCTACAGTTTTTGAAATTTTAATGTAAAAGTTTAGAAATTCAGTTTATATTCCTTTCATTATAATATGTGTTATGAAAAACCAAAATTAATCAGAAAGCTCTTATTAAATAGCTTAGCTGAGGTTCTTTAACCAGATGTGTTAAAGCTTTTAATTCCATATTTCCATTGTGCTCCATATTCTTGGGTCCTCTAAGAGGAATTGTCCTAGCATGGATTTCTTGTAGCTTCTTTTTATCATCTCTTTGTTCCCTACGCCAGCAGTTCTGAACAGAAGTGTGAATCAGAATTACCCGGGGTATTAATTTAGAATGCAGGTTTCTTGGTCCTATCCCCAGAGGTTTTTGCTAGGTCTTGGATGGTGACCGTATCCTCATGTTGAACAACCACTCCAGGTGATGCAAGTGTGAAGGGCCCTAGTGTCGTTCTTTCTGAAAACAATACCTCGTCATACAGGGGGTCCTCTAAATTAGATGTTGGATCCCTGAGAAAATATCTTGTGTGCGGAATGGGTTTTAGAGCATTGGAAAGAGGTGGTATTACGGCCCTCAGAGCTTTGACCTTTCTTTTTTTGCCACACAAACTTAAATTGGATTATTGCCATATCGGGCACCTAGATGACTAATGCAGCCCTTCCAGATCACTTTTGATCCAGACAGAACCAGATTTCTGGGGCAGATTACAGGTAACCATTAGACCTATGAAGGGAAGTAATTCCTTTTTTAAGTTATATGGTTTGTATGAGCTGTGCATTTTATCAGATACCTTTTCCTCCCTGTAATCTGTTCTTTATAACTTGGAGCTATTTACTTACATAGAATGAGAAGTAAAGATTAAATGATGTATGTTGATTAGATTGAGAGTCGGAAAGAAATTGAAAAGTAATGAGAAAGCGAAAAATACTACCTTAGAGGCGAGTATTCGTTAATTGTCAAAGGTTTGAGGAAAATTACGTAGGACGCTAAAACAAAAATCCCTGCAATTCATCTGTTGAGATTTGTGGACACTTAACCACAATTAATTACGGCATATAGTTCTTAGAGAAGTGAAGGAGGTTATCACGTGAGTCATCGACTCTCATATCTCCTTTAGTGTCATATACAATCTACGAATGTAGAGACATTTTAAATATTTGTTATAGTGGTGAATAGTCTTGACAGTATTTCTTTACTGAAGGAGACCTCTTGAAGAGAGACAGGAATCATTTCTGTAGTTTGGGACTTTAGCTATTCCCCTTTGATGTGTGAATTCACAATTGAGGTAGAACAGGGGCATCTTTCTTGTTTATCATGTTCATCTTTCTTAACAATTGCTGAACTCTGGAACATACTTCCTAATATCAGAGCTATTTTGAAATATGAATGAGTAACCCAGAAAGTCAACTTTTAAAAATAGTAGGGTCTAAGATAGGATACACTGAAGCAGAGGGCTAACTTGGGGGTTGGTGTTTTCTTTTGCCGCTGTTGGCGGCATGTCTCTGATATCAGGGGAAAACAAATTCAAAAGCCTTAAATTGATGTCTTTTATTTGATGTATGACTTTCCCCACATCTTATCCCTTAGCTTGTCTGCTTCTGTTACCATCCGTGTTTTACAGAGTATCTTCATAAAACAAACGTAGAATTGAGGGAACTATTGCAGATAGATGTTTCCCCCGCTCCTCCTTCTACCCTGGGCAGGAGATTAGAGGACTGTTCACTGGAGTAAGAGAATGGGTCCAGAGAAAGCCTGAGACACTTAACATCTGGGAGCCCCCAACGAGAAAGTTGACTTTCTCCCGGTGTTCAGATGGAGATGCCTCTGTGAGGTACCTCCCACCTTTGTCCACAGAACTTCCAGTCTCCTTTCACATCAGGTAGTTAAGGATCAACAAAGAGAGTAACACAAGCAATAGAACCAAAGGGACCGAGGAAACAAAAACAATGCAGGTATCAGAAGAAAATTTAAAATATAATGGATATCCTTCGAGAGATAGTAGGAAGTGCCCTAGAGATGGGAATATTGTAAGAATAAGAACCATCTCTTAGGAATTAAAAATATGGTAACTGAAATCAATAAATTTAAATTGGAAGGGTGGAAGCTAAACTAGAATATTGCCCTAGAAAGTTAAAAAAAGAGACAGAAAATAGGCAAAAAAAGGAATAATTCTGCTTTGAAAGAGTGTTCGAGCAAGTATGTTAGTCTTGTTCAGATGCGGTTTTCAGTCTACCATGTTGATCCTGCCCTTGTTCTAAAAATTGTAGTAGAGAATGTCTACACAGCAGAATTAGAATAAATAGAATAAATTGTCAAACTCCTGAAACAAAGCTGTTTTCTCATCCTTCCTACCCAGGATTTCTTTTCTGTCATACCATTAGACATGTGATGCTTAATTCCTTCCTTAAAAAAGTAATCTATAATTTTCTCTTTGCACAGGTAATTTTGGTTTTTAATTTATTTGGTCATCATGATAGCGTCAACTAGTTCTGTTACTTAGATACAAAAATAGTGATTAAACCCAGTCGTATTTACATAGGGTTGTTGAACTCTCTGTTTATTTTTTCTACTCCTTTTCATGGGAACACAGAGTAATACTGAGATTTGCTCTAAACTAGAAAACTATCTGGTTTACCAGTTACTGCGGAAGCCTGCTGTTGAGATTAGCAAACAGTCTATCATTATGGCTTATTCTGTGCAAACTCTTTCCTCAAGATTGCTGAAGGAAGGCTTTTAATTGTCACTGTTGTTGTTTTACAGATAAAGCTCTGATGGCACCAAATCTCGATTCCTTCGGGCGAGATCGGGCACTGTATCAAGAGCATGCAAAACGTAGGATTGCAGAACGGGAGGCCAGGAGGTAATTCTCAAAACGCTTGCCGTTGGTTCGTTTGCAAAGGGAGGAGCCTCTTGTATCTGGTTTGGGAACTTGCTGTTTGTTATTTAGGACTCGTCGTAGACAAGCCAGAGAGCAGACCGGTAAGATGGCCGATCACCTCGAAGGCCTTTCCAGTGATGATGAAGAAACGTCCACAGATATTACGAACTTCAACCTGGAAAAAGGTTAGACATTTATTTGGAAATGACGTTTTATTGCCAGTTTGGTTTCTACTTCCGTGTGGTTTTTGCCACGAGATGATTTGAAGTTTTGTGGCCTCTGCGTTAGAATCAGCCGCTTTTTTCTTAATTGTAAAAATAGGCACCCGTTTTTATTAACCGAATATCATGATGAATTCTCAAAACTAGTGGTGACACCTTGCCTTGGAGTTTATTTAGTACTTGCATAATAAAACGATATTACTCTCCAGAATTGTAGAATTTTAAGTGACAAAAAAAAAAAAAAAAAAAAAAAGTCAGATCCTAGGATAGCCCTAATGCAGCCTGTCCTGGAGAGGCAGAGCTGGGCAGTAGGACACTCAGCCCTGAAAGAAACTCCTGATTTGGGGAGTCCCGAATAATTTCAACCCAAGGGGAGTGGTTAGTACTGTTATGTGCCAGGCATTTCTAGAAGAATCTTCCTTTCCTGCCATTGGTTGTGGTTATTTGGAATTATGTTGGCTGCAGGCCATTTGGAATTTAGTTAGAGAAGCTTCTTTTTCTCCCACCTTTTTATAGTGAATATGTTTAAACATAGAGAAACTGGAAAGAATAGCACAGTGATCCCATGTGCGTATCACCCGGATTCAACAATTCTTACCAAACCAAGTTTGCCTTAATTCTTTGGGTGTGTGTGTGTGTGTGTGTGTGTGTGTGTGTGTGTGTGTTGCTGAATCGTTTGAAAATAGCCTACACATCATGATACTTTCCTTTCAGCACTTTAGCATGTTTAACTGAAAATTCTTAATATTGTGTTTATTTAGTAGCAGCTCCCCCGAAATAAAACTCTTGGGACTGTTTTTGTGGGTGGTTGTGTCTTTTCCAAACTGGGAACCACACCAGATTTCATGCCCTGCATTTGGTTGTTCCATTTTTTTCCCTAGGATTAATGAGTGTCCATGAGTACCTTACACATATACACTCCCCTGTTATTTATTTAAGACATTAAGTTTTTGAAGAGACCAGGTCACTTACCTTGCAGAATTTCCAACATTTTGTTTCCTCATGGATTAATTTGTTTTTCGATTCACCGAATTTCTATGTAAACTGGCATTTAGGTCTGAAGACTTGATTAGATTCAGGTTAAGCTTTTGTTTTGGCAAGAATACTTCATACAGGATGCTGCTGCGTATTGCAGAATATGAGATGACAGATATTAGATTGTCCGGCTATTAGTGATGTTAAGATCCATCTTGAGAATTAGGTTGTCACAGTTCGGTCTCACCATTAAAAGATTCCCCTTTCCCAAGTCTTCAGCAGCATCACATCACTTTCCACCTAAAGATCTAGCATCCATTTTGATACTTGTCCATGTCAGTTCTCACAGTCACCCACAGGCCTTGAAAGAAGTGAAAATGATCGTTCACTGATTGTGATGCACTTCTGATATTTATACGGTGATTGTGGACTGAAGAGCTTGGAGCAAAGTTTGCACTTCACGCAGTTACTCACGGTTAATCTACTGTAGTAACTGAAATGGGGGTTGACTCGTTGGGGGACTGGTGGTATTTAACTAAACTCTAGGAACAGGAAATGGTACATCTGGGAACTGCAAAGCTAAGACTGCCCGCACTCTGGTTTGCAGAACAGACATTCGAAAACCTAAACTTGCGTTCCTCCCTTTTGTTAAATTGCAATTACTAATGATTCCTCTGTTAATGAGCCTGACTGATACTCAGGCTACAAAGAAAATGTGGAAAATACTGAACTCTGAGTTTCCTACCACATTGTAAGTTACGGCTCTCTCTGGGGTTTTTGTTTGTTGTTATTGTTGTCTTTAGATCGCATTTCGAAAGAGTCCAGCAAGGTTTTTGAAGACGTCCTTGAAAGTTTCTATTCAATCGACTGCATTAAATCCCAATTTGAAGCATGGCGTTCAAAATACTATCTGTCCTATAAGGATGCTTATATCGGCCTTTGTTTGCCAAAGCTGTTCAACCCCCTCATACGGCTGCAGCTTCTCACTTGGACTCCTCTTGAGGTGAGTGGCTTGTGTCACTGTTAGAAAACAATATAACACCATGCCTGGGTAATTTTAATCTCAAAGCTAGAGATGTAAGTTGGAGCAAAATACTTTTCAGGGGAGATAGGGCACAGGGCTATAATACAAATTCAGCTGGGTGTAGAGTCATGGTTTCTTATCTCTATTCCTTCTCAAGAGAGCTGTTTATTACTTTCAAGTTCTATACAGTGCTTTTCTTGGTCAGCTAAAGTTGCATGTAGGGATACTGGGATGTGAACGTGAATGAACACTAAGAATTTGGTCCTTTGATCCTAGAAAAACTTAGAACCTCGTGGGAAAGATTAGTGAGGAGGGTGTGAAATGACCTGAACTAAGTTGGGTGGTAATGGAAAATTGGGAGGATAAGACAAACCGATACGTTTAGGACGTGGAATCAGTAGGACCTGTCGGCCTGGGATGTACATAAGGGAGGAGACGAGAAGTGCCTATATGTGTTCAGTGGTCCTGTTTAAGAAAGAGTTTTGGAAGTTCCCAGCATGGGGACGGAGGCATGGCATGAATGAGATTGGCTGGGTTGAATGTGTCAACAACTGTAGGGAAAAGAGGGCTGAGGTTGACACCCTGGAAACTGAAAAAACTGTGAGCTCTGGGAACCATTCAGCCGCCAGCTCCCGGTCGCTCTTCGCCGGACCTTGTGGAGTTTCACCCTGTGCACGTGTGCCTTGGTATACAGCAAAGGCTCAAGGGGACTTGTGTGCGCTCTGGAGTTCTTTTTCTGGGTAGCTCCCTCCTCCACCCCATAGCTTCTGGCCGTCTCCGCCTCCCTGAACTCTAGTTCCTGCCTCCGCAACTGAGCAAGACTGCTCTGCACCCCCCACCAGGGGCTCACTCGTTTGATTCTGCTTTCAGGGGTCACGGTCCTGTACTGCCTGTGGTCCAGTGTCTGAAAATAGATGTTTCATAGATTTTGTTCAGTTTTTAGTTGTTGACGACTGAAGCTTAAATCCTTTTCCTATTGTTCTTATCATGGCTAGAAGCAGAAACAGCAACTGTTTTAAGTGTTTAGCTTTTTAATATTGTTTTTTTCTAGGCAAAATGTCGTGACTTTGAAAACATGCTGTGGTTTGAATCTTTGCTGTTTTATGGTTGTGAAGAACGAGAGCAAGAGAAAGATGATGTAGATGTTGCACTGTTGCCTACAATTGTGGAAAAGGTGATTCTTCCTAAACTAACAGGTAGGGATATCTCAATTGAACATTTAAACACATTGGGTTTTCAAATCTGTCTTGAAGAATTTTAACCAGAGTGTGTTTCCTCGTAGAAGTAATAATTACAAATGATAAAATAACCACCTGGCCCAGAGAAGGCTAAAGGGTGGATGTCTCTTAACCGAGTAGTTGAAGACCACTTTGGGGTAGGCCTGGCGTTGGAGGCAGTAATGGATTCATAGATGAATTTTAGAGAAGCAAAATGAAGCAAACCTGAATACATAGTCTGAGGGCAGGGAATGGGTTGTATTTTCCTGGGAGCAACTTCATTACTTCTATCAATTTCTCAAAAAAAGATTAGGAATCATTGGTATGGGAACCTATTTAAAATATTAAAAATAAGATTCGAGTTTGGTTAGGAATTCTTGATGCTGGGACATCTAGGATTTAGAAGTCCTCCCCTTTATTATTACCGAGCAGCAGAAAATAGAATGAATCTATGCCCTCCCCACATGTGCCTAATCTTCAGGGTTCCCACAGTTAAGAGGACAAAGAAGACTGGGGCTTATTATACTCTAGAGAGAGAAAAAATAAATCAGGGTTGGCGTTTGTAAGTTGAAGACTGCTTGACAGCAGATTTAAGTCGGCTGCAATCTACTTCTGTATCTCAACACCTTACTTTTCTCTTAATAGTAATAGCTGAAAATATGTGGGACCCTTTTTCTACAACACAGACTTCAAGAATGGTTGGGATTACATTAAAATTAATAAACGGATATCCTTCAGTAGTGAATGCAGAAAACAAAAATACACAGGTAATTTAATTCTTTATTATCAGTGGAAGGTTTTTTTCTCCCCTCTCCTTTCAAAAATGAGCAAGAGTTGAGGGAGTGAGTGGTTATGTTCTAAGCCTTGCCAGAAAATCTGATTCCCTCAGGCCATCTGGTCCTTTATGGCCTGAAATGTACAAAATTTGAGATCACAGTTTGTAGCTTTTAAATCCCTCTGGCAAGGTGATGTCATTAGTCCAGGTAGCTTCCCACCTGTGCTCTTCTCTGCTGCTCCTCACTGCCCCACCCCCCACTAATCAAAAAAACTGCATTTTTATGGAAAAAGAAAAATGTAAAACTATTAGGATGGGTAACAGTTGATGACTAAAATGCTAAAACATTGAGCAGCGTATAAAACCACAAGGTTTTATAGTAGTTTATATAACTAGTTTCCGAACTTCAGATTGCCGCCATCCCTCTGGACATTCTTAGGTGCTATTTAGACACGGAAAAGGTGTTCTTTATCTTGTTTTCACTGACTTCATTTTGAGAAGAACCAGATTACGTGTCTGATCTTAAATCTGAGTAATATGGTAGACTTGAAGGGTTTGTAGATTTCTAAGTGGCTTCGTTGCTTGGTAGTTGAGGGATAAATGAAGAGTAGGGAGCATTAAAGACCTTAACGCTTGCAGGGAGAAGGGAGAAAATTGGAGAAGACGGTTTACTCGAAATTGAATACTTGATCCTATGATTTAGAATATGGCTTGTTTTGGGGCGCCTGGGTGGCGCAGTCGGTTAAGCGTCCGACTTCAGCCAGGTCACAATCTCGCGGTCCGTGAGTTCGAGCCCTGCGTCAGGCTCTGGGCTGATGGCTCGGAGCCTGGAGCCTGTTTCCGATTCTGTGTCTCCCTCTCTCTCTGCCCCTCCCCCGTTCATGCTCTGTCTCTCTCTGTCCCAAAAATAAATAAAAAACGTTGAAAAAAAAAAATTTTTAGAATATGGCTTGTTTTTATTTCTTAAAATTTAACTTTTATCATAACCCTTCTTAAAATGTGTGATCTGCTTTTAATTCTTTAGGTGTACCTAAAAGCACTTTTACTAAGAATGAGGAGAACTTTAGATGATGATGTATTCATGCCCTTATATCCCAAAAAGTAAGTAACTCTTAACATTAAGGGTGATGATAATATTGGGGGTGCCTGGCTGGCTAGTGACTAGAGTGTGTGACTCTTAATCTCAGGGTCCTCAGTTTAAGCCCCACGTTGGGCAGGGAGCCTACTTTAAAAACAAAAAAGTTTTAAAAAGATGATCTTCTCCGTTATCTTCAGAGAAGGTTTCTTAAATTCTAGAAAAACTAAAGGTAGCTTGAAATATAAACTTTACCTGTTTGGTGTAAATCTGCAGCCTAAAGACACTAGCTCCGTGGAGAAATTGTTCCCTTAAGCAGAATAAAGCAAGTAATGCTTTTTGTTCTCCCTTTCTGCCTCAAAATATATTTCCATTTTCTTTTAAACCTATCTTCTGGAATAGTTAGTTGGAAATTTGAAAAGTTAATTCTTTTGTTCACCTATTTTACTTGTAGAAATCTTTTCTAGGAATCAGCACTTACAATATGTTTGCTCATGTCTCTTTTTTCATAGTGTCTTGGAAAATAAAAATTCTGGGCCTTATTTGTTTTTTCAACGACAGTTTTGGTCTTCAGTTAAGGTATGTGTCTCTGGGCTCTTCAGAAGACTTCAGATTTTGTTTGACTCCTATACTTTGAAAAGTAATTTGGTATTTGATTAAGTAACTCTATGGACTTAGATCGATGTCTGTATCCAAACTCCATTTTAAATTAGTTTTGTTCCAAAAGTTTATTCGGGTTTGATGTTTCCACACGAGAAGATGCATTCTGAGTTCGAAAGCAAGGTCCAAGCCAGCCAGCAAACTGCCTTGCTAAACCACAGTTAATTTATTCAGCAAGGAGAACACCAGTTACTTTTCGGAGTTGGGAAAAATAGCACTGAATGTGCTAGAAGTGGAGGCTCGTGGAGCTTTTGTAATCTAGCACAGTTGGTGGTAGACAAGTATTATCTCAGGTGCGATGAATCGTGAAAGGAGAAATTCAAGGAAGTAAGGGAGCATATGACAAGAGGCACAGAAACCTTGACTAGTGAGTCACAGAAGATCCTCCACCACCACTCTGAGGAAGTGGTATTTAGGTGATAGGAGTTGGCACTGAGATGAGAGACAGTAGCACACACTGGGAAAACTGAGAAAAGTCCAAGAGGGCTGGACTTAGGGAGGAGATGAGCTGTCCGGATGATACAGGCACTGTCATTTACATATAGACATGTATTCACCACCCAGATCAAGATGCGTAACACTTCTGCCATCTCCCCGAATCTCCCATGCCCCTTTGTAGTTGACACCATCCCTGCACCATGGCGACCCCTTCCTTTTTCTTGTCCTATGGTTGTCTTTGTAAGGGTGTCTTATGAATAGAATCATTTATGGAATACTTTTGAGTCTGGCTTCATTCACTTAACAATGCATTTGAAATTTCTCAGTGTTGTCATGTGTTATTGGCAGATTATTTCTTTTTTTTGCCAAGTAGTATTCCTTTGTAAGGTGAATATGCCACAAGTTGCTGTATTTTTTTTTTAAGTTTATTAATCTGTTTTGAGAGAGAGAGAGAGAGTGTGTGGGAGGGGCAGAGAGGGAGAGAGAGAGAGGCCCAAGCAGGCCCTGCACTGTCAGCGCAGAGCCCGATGTAGGGCTCGAACCCACAAGCCGTGCGATCGTGACCTGAACCAAAACCCAAGAATTGGATGCTTAACTGACTGAATCACTCAGGAGTCCCACTGTATTTTTTTAAATCCATTCCCCAGTTGAGGAATACTGGATTGTTTCTGGTTTGGAGTGATTATGAATAAAGCTGTAAGCATTTGCATACAGGTTTTTTCTGGATACGTAAGTTTACGTTTCGCTTGGGTAAATACCTAGGCAAAGCAGTTTTTTCAGATCAGCGATACGTTAACGTTACCCAGTTACCCCTCACTCTCACCACAGACCATGTCAGTTTTGGGTTGTTTTTCTTTGAAGTCATTCTACAAGATGTATAGTGGTGTCCTTTTAATAGTTTTAATTTGTATTTCTCTAATGCCCGATGGTGTTGAGCAGATTTTCATGTGTTTATTTGCCATTCGTGTGTGTTCTGTGGTGAAGCCTCTGTTCAAATCTTTTGCTCATTTTTAAAAAAATGTCTTACTCAGCTTTGAGTTCTGTATTCTGGATACAAATTTTTTGTCAGGTGCATGATTTGCAAAGAGTTTTTCTTTCCTAGCATGTGGTTTGTCTTCATTCTCTTAGCAGTTTTTCAAAGTACAGAAATTCTGTTTTGATTAAGTCCGGGTTATGACCGTTTCCTGAGTGGGTTGTGCTTTAGGTGTCATATCTAAGAGATGTTCACCTAACACAGGACTACAAAGTTTTTCTCCTATTCTTTTCATCTAGGTTGTTCTTAGATTCGGGATTTACATTTAAGCCTCCGATCCCTTTTGAGTTAATTTTTATATAGGATGTGGGGCCTGGATTGAAGTTTGTTTGTTCTAGAACTGTTGGTTTGAAAAGGCTTTTCAAAGGCTTCTTCTTTTTTAAATTAAAAAAAATTATTTTAATTCCAGTATAATTAAATACAGCACTATATTGGCTTCAGGTGTGCAATATAGTGGTTCAGCAATTCTGTATGTTCCTCAGTGCTCACTCACCATGATACATGCACTCCTTAATCCCCACCCCTCCACCTCCCCTCCGGTAACCATCACTCTGTTCTCTGTAGTTGAGTCTGTTTCTTGGTTTGTCTCTGTCTCTCCGTTGTTTTGTTTTTGTTTTTGTTTTTTTTCCCTTTGCTTGTTTGTTTCTTAAATTCCATTTATGAGTGAAATCATAGGTATTTGTCTTTCTCAGGCTGATTTCTTTCGCTTAGCATCATATTCTCTAGCTCCATCCGTGTTGTTGCAAATGGCAAGATTTCATCCTTTTTTATGGCTGGATAAGGCTCCATCGTGTATACACACATCTTTATCCGCTCATCCATCAGTGGACACTTGGGCTGCTTCCATAATTCGGCTATTATAAATAATGCTAAGGTTGTCCATTCTTTATTGAATTGCTTGTGTACCTTTGTTGAAAATTAGTGTGGGTCATGGAAGGGTTTTTAGCAGGGAAGTGACATGGACAGATTGCCATTTTTAAGTTGCTTTGGCTGTTGTGTGGCTAATGGTCAAAGCTGGGAAGAATAGTACTAATGAAAGTTTATCGTGTATGTACCACGTACGGAGCACTGTGCTACGTCCTGTATCGTTTATCTTGTCGATTCCTCACAACAGCCTGTGAGCTATTGTTTCCACTCCACTGATGGGACAGTTAGGCCCAGAATAACCTGCCCAGGATCATTCCTTTGTTCACCGTAGAAATGGGGTCTAACTCAGGCCAGTCGGACTGATGAGCAGCTCTTCTCAACCGGGTTCTGTGAAACAGTCACTAAAGCCCTGAGTCCTCTATTGTGCTAGATAGTCCTCTATTGTGCATGATTCTAGAACGGTATGTACCATCTTTGGGAAAATTAAATAAGGGGTCACTCAAATCATTTTCTGTAGGTTTTAGTTCTCTCACAGAACCCTGCTTGAGAAAGACTACTCCAGAGCATATGCTCATAATCACTTGAGTAACTGCAGGGTCCAGAAAGAGATTATGGCAGCTTAGATTGGGGGGTAGCAACAGGAATTGAGAGAAACGGGCAGAATGGATGGAGGTGAGGTCAGACAACTTGAGGGAGAGGGGAATAATGACATCCAAGCTCCTGGCCTGATCAGGTGGTTGGATAATGTTAACATTTATAGAGATGAGAAATATTGAGAAACTTGGAAATTTTTATGGTGGGATGGGCTGGGGACTCCCATTTTATAATAATGCATTCTGTCCTTTTTGAGGATGGTTGTGGGACTCACTTAAGCATGATTTTGAATGGAGGACATTTATCTAAGAATCGGTACTTGCCCAGTAGTACTTTCTATTATGATGGAAGATGTTCTGTTTTTCCACCGTCCTGTACAGTAGCCACTAGCTCCATGTGGCTATTTACATTATAATTTGCTAATTTTAATTAAAGCTTAAAATTCAGATCTTCAGTCATTCGGGGCAATATTTGGACCCTTTAAAACTGTTTATTAGTACTTTGGCAAGACACGGTCCACTGTATTTCATAAGGTGTGTTTTACTCTAGTTTCTTTGACTTAATTTAGTTGCTTAACTCCTCAATAGTTTCTCTTCTTGTAAAAAAAAAAGATCCAGACTTACAGAAACAGAGATCTGATTTGTGATTGCCGAAGTGAGGAGTCCAGGTTGGGGGCATTAGGTGAAAGGGGTCAAAAAGTACAGACTTCCAATTATAAGATAAAATAATTCTGTGTACGTAATGTACAACATGGTGACTACAGTTAATAATGTGTTGTATATTTGAAAGTTGCTAAGGGAGTAAATCTTAAAAGTTCTCATCACATGGGGGGGGTGCCTGGGTGGCTCAGTCAGTTGAGCATCTGACTTCAGCTCAGGTCATGATCTCGCGGTTGATGAGTTCGAGCCCCGGGTCGGGCTCTGTGCTGACAGCTCGGAGCCTGGAGTCTGTTTCTGATTCTGTGTCTCCCTCTCTCTCTGCCTCTCCCCTGCTCAGGCTCTGTCTCAAAAATAAAGATACACATTTTTAAAAAAAATTTTTTTTAAGTTCTCATCACATGGGAAAAAATTAACAATTAGGTGAAAGATACTACTGTGGTAATTATTTTACAATACAGCATATACTTCTGTGAAATCATTATGTTGTACACCTCATGCAATGTTATGTGTCAGTTATATTTTGATCTGGAGGAAAATAATTTTTTTTTTCTCTCTTTCTAGCTATTAGGGAATTTTCTTCAGTGGTACGGCATTTTCTCGAATAAAACTCTTCAGGAGTTATCAATAGATGGTTTATTAAATAGATACATTCTCATGGCTTTTCAGAATTCAGAATATGGAGATGACAGCATCAAAAAAGCCCAAAATGTGAGTTAAATGACACACATTGTAGTTTTTAAAGCATATAAATGAGAATGAATTAAGTTTCCTTTGTTTGAAGAGAGATTTTAGAATTTTAAGCAAACCCCTTTGATTATTGAACTTGGTGTAATGTTGACAGTCAGTCTGCCTCCCAGTAGTTCTGAACCCCCTTAACATTTTTTACATAAAAATGTGTATAGTTATGTTTGTATTTATTCTTCTTTCCATCTATTATGTCATTTTGTAGGTGTTAATAAAAGTTGTAATTTCAGGATAATTAATTTTTAACGGTTGGGTGAATGTTGTTTTGAATGTTATTAAAGAAACGGGCTCTCTGGTTTAAGAAATCATTTTAATATTTTTTCTGCTTTATATGTGGGGGTTACACATTCATTTATTTATTTTTTAAAGATTTTTTTTAATGTTTTTATTTTTGAGGGAGAGAGCACCAGTGGGGGAGGGGCAGAGGGAGAGGGGGACAGAGGATCCAAAGGGAGCTCCCTTCACACTGACAGCAGTGAGCCTGATGCGGGGCTCAAACTTACAAACCCTGAGGTCAACACCTGAGCCGAAGTCGGACGCTCAACTGACTGAGCCACCCACATGCCCCTAAAGATTTTATTTTTTTAAGTAATCTCTACACCCAGCGAATGTGGGGCTCAAACTTAACCACCCCAAGATCAAGAGTTGTATGCTCTATTGACTGAGCCAGCCAGGTACCTCCAATGGGATCTTTTTAAAAAATACTTTTTGAAGCAATTCAAAAGTTAAAATTGAAAGTGCAATACAAAGTTTTTTCCCTCAACTATGTCACAGTCAGTTTGTGACATGATAGCCGCCTGTCCCAAATATTTTTATGTCCGTTTCATATAGACAGGGATGTTCTTATACATAATTACAGTGTCACTGTCAACATCTTTTATCTGTTACTGTCACCTACTCTTTGAGACCCTTCAGGTTTTGTCAGTTATGTCCGAAGTATCACATCACCTGCAAAAGAAATTCCCAGATCATCCTTGGCATTTAATTATCATGTCTTCCTTAGTCTCCTTTAATCTGGAAGAGTTCCCGATTTTCCTTGGCCTTTATAAAGCCTCGACACTTTTAAAGATGATGTGCCAGTTATTTTGCAGAGTGACCCTCAGTTTGGCTTTGTTTGATATTCTCTGATGATTGGATTCAAATTCCGCATTTTTGGCAGAAGCTTTCCCAGACTTCATTAGAGCCCCTTGTTGACGTCTGTGACCTTATAGCATGTCGTCTCATTTTCAGGGAGCATTTTCTTGCTTTCTGGCACTTGCTGTTCCAGGCTCATGTTCTCCTTGCTTAGTGCCAGCTCTGGAATCACTCATTTTTCCAAGCATCGCTGGGTTCCTTAGTGGGGAACCTTCTCTACCCACTCGGACTGAATTCTGCTAGTACACTACCCTCTCCCCTATGGGGATCAGCCTCACCTTGCTTGAGTTTAGTACTGACACTGCCCTGTTCACCTTGCTTAGGCTCTTGCCCTAAGCTGCCCCCGCCCCCCAGCCTCTGGTACGATGCAGTCTGGACCCCACTCTGGGCCAGCATGGACGCCTGCTCACC
Source organism: Panthera leo (assembly GCF_018350215.1). NCBI lineage: Eukaryota > Metazoa > Chordata > Mammalia > Carnivora > Felidae > Panthera > Panthera leo. The sequence goes on from NC_056687.1 coordinate 12,427,358, forward strand.
GAGTCGTTCCGGATGGGGAGGCTTACAATATGATGTTTATGCCACACATGTTGTTATATCAAAAGCCGCTGATAAAAGGACAGTTCAGTTCACTTAGGGATTCTTGGAAGACAGGAAGGTGAAGCAATTGTGTTGTCAATATTATGTCCCTAATTAAATACTGGAGGTTATTTATCGTTTTTGAGTACCAATCTGTTGAAGCTAAAAATACAGATATATTCAGGTGTGTTTGGATAGCTAATGTGGGAAGTCGGGTTTAAGAGGATATCCCTTGTCAAGTGATTAGCTGTATGTAGTGCAGCAGCCTGCCTGCTACTTACGTACATTATACCCGTTGTCTGGGATCAGCTTTTAGACACTTTATTTTGTTCTGTTTCATTTTACATCTTTCTTCTTCATAGGTAATCAATTGTTTCCCCAAGCAGTGGTTCATGAATCTGAAAGGAGAAAGAACTATCTCTCAGTTAGAAAACTTCTGTCGATACCTTGTGCACTTAGCAGACACAATCTACAGAAACAGTATCGGATGTTCTGATGTGGAAAAAAGAAATGCAAGGTAATTTTTTGCGATTGTTGAATGAAATGGTGACCTAGAGTCTTTAGTTTTTGTCACATTTATTATGAAAATGTCTTAGAGTCACATTTGTATTTTACTTTAAATTGTGTACACTGATGTTGTATTGGCAAACCTACCAAAAACACATCATTTTCCATTTTTGTGTTTCACCTAAGCTTTTTTCAGTATGTTATTTATGACAGTAAGTAGCATCCCTAAGGAGATTGAATGTTTTCTCTGCCTCTTCCCTTGAAGAATTGGGGAGATTTCAGGCTGTTGGAATGTCCTGGATCTTAATCTCTGGGGGTTCGTTATATAGATGTAAACCCTCAAAAAGCCAGTCACTGAAACTTAAAGTGTATTAAAGATGATATGCCAATTTGGGGACATTTGTGTTCTGTGTTGAGTTTTTTGGTATCCATATCATAGACTGAAGGTCATCCCTCATGATTTTGGGGGAGCGGCTTGTACATATTTTTTGCCAGGGGTTGCAAAGAAGGAGTGAATAAATGAACCATTGTACCTTTTTGGGGACCTTGTCTTGGATGTTCCTGTAATTTTGGGACAAATCTCTAGCATAAAAAGTAAGAATAACAAGTAAATTTGAAAGAATTTAAAAAAAAAATTGTTTTTTTTTAAATTTTTTATTTATTTTTGAGACAGAGAGAGACAAAGCATGAGCAGAGGAGGGGCAGAGAGAGAGGGAGACACAGAATCTGAAGCAGGCTCCCGGCTCTGAGCTGTCAGCACAGAGCCCGACACGGGGCTCGAACTCACAGACTGTGAGATCATGACCTGGGCTGAAGTCGAACACTCAACCGACTGAGCCACCCAGGCACCCCTGAAAGAATTTTTTTTTAAAGTTTCATAAATTCTTCCAAATGTCACAGTTTTCATTTTCAGAATACATACCATTAGTCATATCCCTGTAACAAAACGTTTTTTCTCTTCCTTCATTTCCCTTCCATGGAAAAGAACCTTATTTTCTTAAAAGAAAATTTGCTATCTCTTACAATAAGATTAAAAAACCAAGTAGGCAGTAAAGGTTTTAGTGGTAAACTTCTTTCAGCAGGTGATTTTGATTTATATTTTAATTTCATCTTTGGTGTTGTTATTTCTTGGCACTAATATTTCTTCCCAGTGTTTTTTTGCTAGATAAGTCCTATTCACTTTTTAAACTTTGATGTGTGTATACTTAACGGTGTTTTGGGGCGCCTGGGTGGTTGGCTCAGTCAGTTAAGCGTCTGACTGTTGATCTTGGCTCGGGTCGTGATCTCAGGGTTCCTGAGATTGAGCCCTGCATGGGCTCTCTCTCTCTCTCTGCCCCTCCCCTGGGCACACGTGCATTCTCTCTCCCTCTCTCTCTCAAAATAAATAAAAACATTTTTAAAAAATAGTCTTTTTTGTTAGGAAGTTAAATATCAACAAACGGTGTTTATTTTTCTACAGAAAAGAACTTCAACAGCTATTGTAAGCACTTGCTGTGTGCCACACACCGTAAAATAAGTTCCATGTGGGTTACAAAGTTTTACAGATTATAATCCTTCCCTAAAAAGTGCTTGCTACAATTTGCAGAGGAAAAGAGACAGCTAATGTCACATTGTGTGCTGTTTCTCACACTTGGTTCAAATAAGTGGTCATTCTGAAAGTGGTTCCTGAATCGCAGCATCAGCCTCACCTGGGAGCTTTGTTAGAAATGCGAATTCTGGGGCGCCTGGGTGGCTCAGTCGGTTAAGCCTCCGACTTCAGCTCAGGTCACGATCTCACGGTCCGTGAGTTCGAGCCCCGCGTCGGGCTCTGGGCTGATGGCTCAGAGCCTGGAGCCTGCTTCCTATTCTGTGTCTCCCTCTCCCTCTGCCCCTCCCCCGTTCATGCTCTGTCTGTCTCTGTCTCAAAAATGAATAAACGTTAAAAAATAAATTAATTAATTAATTAAAAAAATGAGTGTCTTTAAAAAAAAAAAAAAAGAAATGCAAATTCTCAGGCCCCACCCCAGACCTACTGAGTCAGAATTCTGGGTAGGGGGCCTAGGGATCTGGGTTTCAGCAACCCTCTAGGTAACTTAGATGTATGCTAAAATTTGAGGGCTACACAGAATGACTGCTGGCCGGGGTGATAGAGGAAGCCAGTTTACTGCTTTCTTAGTGAATTTTGGTAGAGTGGAGATTATGCTGGGTTGGTGGATGGATGGGGGATGAAGACACAAATATGATTTGTGTTGCAGATATGATCTGAAAGAGCTCAGACCCTCGTTTGGGCGGGAAAGGGCGGCAGGGCTCTGAAAGTAGTTTGGCAGCAGATCGCTTTCTTTCCTTTCTAGCTGTGAATGATAGAATTGATCTGAGTGAAATTTGGGGGTGTTTTTGTTTTAGAAAGTGGATCCTTGATCTCTGGGCTAGTCCTTTAAACTATACAGTCTTTGCTTTTATATGGACAATTTTTTTTATATGCCATAGTTTGCTTATTTCTGTCTTCTTTAAAAATGTGTGCTTGAAAAAATGGATTGCAAACCTCAAAAATGGTCATAAAGTCAATAACAAATTCTCCTTCGAAGGCTTTTGTACTAATTAATGAGATGTTGCTGCATTTTTTTTTTTTTTTCTTTTTTAGGGAAAACATAAAACAGATAGTAAAACTCCTTGCAAGTGTTCGCGCTCTGGATCATGCTATGTCTGTTGCAAGTGACCACAATGTGAAAGAATTTAAGTCTTTGATTGAAGGAAAATAGATCTGTGAGACTAAAAAAGCCTGTTTGCTTTAATACCATTCCCAGTGTATAAATGTTGTATATATGTAAAGTTTCTTAAACTGTAAAATATTGATTCTTGTTTTAATACAAAGAACATTATTAATATTCAAGACTGTGTCCTTAAATGCAATTTCTTTGGAATGGAAGGAATTCACATTATTTCTAGGAAAGCCTGTTAATGTTTTCCTTACTGCCTGTCATACTTGGTTTACAGAAATATTTTATATGGTTATTCAAATTAACCTCTCAGTTAATTGTTCTCTGTAAACGATGTGTGCAGTGTAAATTGTGTAATTATGCATATATATATTTATACCATCGTGGAGTTACTTTCACACTGGAAATTTGTGGTGTTTTTCTACAGAGTAAGCCTTTTAACAACAGATTATTACTCAGTAGCAAGTTGTCTTAGGGAATTACTACCCTGTTGCAACAAAAGGGCTGGCAAGTGACTAAGTGTTCGTCACCTTTTGGTTAGCAGTTGCTATCACTGTAGCTTTGCTGCCTTAAAATTGAGAGTGGAGTGTGGACTTAGTCATTGGGTGAATGGAAACTTTCTTCCTTGAATCAGCATTACAGTCTAATGAGGGTTTAATATGAACTCTGAATAATATATGCAACATAGGTTTTTGAAAAGAACACACAGAAGTTTAACTTTGGGAAATAACAGCCCCACAAACCTAACTGCATGGTTTTGGGCTGAGTGTCCTGTCTCATTCATGAGTCTACCCCCCTGACCAGCTTACAAAAATACATGCATTTGAATTTTCGTAGTCTGTCATTTTATTTAAAATCCCACATATGTGAGTTATATATGCAATAAAGAATACGCCTTGCTGACGAGCTACACCCAGGCAATTTAAGATCCTTGGTCTTCTATAATGTTTATACCACATTGTAAATACTCAGAGAACTTGTTTTAAAGTTTATGCTTTCTGATTCTGTGATTTTCAAGAGGAACTTTTTGGAAATTAAGGACTATTGTTTGATAACTATATATGTAATTAAGCTTTAGCCAAGCATTAAATTAATTTTTAAATAGATCCTTTGTTGTATTTTGCTGGTGACTAATTTTAGTTAGAACATTTCATAGGACTCTGATACGGTGAGACTCTTAGCATGTGTGCTCTTGGTCAGGTCAAATAATTAGAATAGAAAACATGCACTTCAGTTTTATCTTTTTTTTTTTTTTTTTTTTTTTTTAACTTTTTTAGAGCTTGTTTATTTTTGAGAGAAAGAGAGCGTGAGTGGGAGAGGGGCAGAGAAAGAGGGAGACACAGAATCGGAAGCAGGCTCCAGGCTCTGAGCTGTCAGCACAGAGCCCAATGCGGCACTCAGACTCACGAGCTGGGAGATGATGACCTGAGCCAAAGTCAGACGCCCAACAGACTGAGCCACCCAGGCGCCCCTGTCAGTTTTATCTTTATTGTAGGAACATTACTTATCCCTGCATACTCATTCTGTTCCACAATAGTGGCCTTCTAAACAGAATTGAAATGAGAAAACATTAATTCTAAGTAGAATTGAAATGAGAATTTCAATGGAATCAAACATACAAACATGTACACATATGACCTGCACATCATTTGTGCCTTAAATTTGTGTTTCCAAACCCATTCGACTGATGGCTTTTCCTGTGTCTACTTGTAAGGACTCCTGCAGTCAGCTTTGAGACTTGTTATCCTCTGCAGCCCAGCAGGCTGTTTTGGTTTCAGGAATGGACTTGATTACCACACTGGGACCTTGACAGAAGGTGAACTTAACATAGACGTGTGCGTAAGGCAAGTGGCTCCCCTGTCTCAACCAGAAAAAAATTCTCCTGAAATGTCTAAAGGACATCCTTTCTTATGAAGGGAACTGGCAGAAGGTGAGTAGAGGGTGACATTTTAATAAAGCTAAGGGTTTGCTTTTTCAGTTTTTCCTTTTGGAGGAGTCTTCCGAAACAACTCTAGAATGCGTGAGAAAGCTTTTCCCGAAGGGAAGTTATTTTTATTGAGACCGTATAAACCCCAGTCATAAAGACTGATTGCTGCATTACACCAGTGCTGTTGGCCCCAACCCCCCATCCCGCTGTTGATGCTTGCATTCCTGCACACACCTGCACCTCTGCCCGAGGGCTTCCTCTGGGCCTGTGTGGCGGGCTGGAGTGTCCAGCAGCTGATGTCCCAGGGAACAGCCCTCGGGCAAAGAAGGGGGTGGAAAGAGAAATACCCAGTAGTTGGGCGCCTCTGGGGAGCAATTGCCGAGCTAGCAGTAGACGTACAAGAGATTATTGAGGGGGAGCGACAATAAGGGGGAAAGAAGAAGGGGATGGAGGAGGCCAGGGGAGCCTGAGAACGGAGATCATGGCCTCTCGAGCAGAAATGGAAGGAATTAAAGTCTCAGATACAAGGCTGACCGGGCCTCCTCAACCCAGAGTCTCAGCTCTGAGGAGTTTCAGGTCTCCAGGAGCTGCCCTTCGTCTCACTGCCACTCTGGCTCACTGATGCCCAGGATCTCCTTGCGGGACATGGGAGGGGCATGATTTCATGGCTACCAGGCCAACTTGTAATCTCTCAGGTATGTTCCATGTCATCCCCCAGAGGGCTTCAGTTGACCTGAGCCATTGTTGCCTGCGGTAATAATCTTATCACCCAGAACTGGCCCCAAACTACACAAGCCTCAGTGAGCACCTTTTCCTCATGAGACTAGACTAAAATGTAAAGCTCCCGAATTTCTTTAAAGCCAGCTTTATTGAGGTATGATTTTCTAAACAGTAAAGTCTACCCCCTTCAATTTAAGTGTATACAGTGCAGTGAGTTTTGATAAGTGCCTAATTTTGTTTTAAATGCTAATTTCTCTTGAAGTCATGAAATCCTAAAAAATGGCCAAATGTTGTAGAGCTCCAAAGTGCATTATGTAAGATGCTACTTCTGTCTGGTTACCAGAACTCCTCTCTGACATGGTGATACCCATATAGTAAAGGGACTTTTGCTATAACCACACTGTAACTGTAATCGCTGACTGTAACCACAATTTTGGTTTGTTGTTTCCAGTAAATGAAAATGAGAACAATAACTTCTACTTGTAGTAAGAATGAAGTATGACTGAATGTTTGGGAGACCTTCTGCTTTGGCAAGGCTGTCATTGTCCAAAATGCTTTGGAGACTGCCCTCCAAAATGGAAACTGTATGGATACCCGATTCAGTTGCTGAGAGTGGTTTCAGACTGCCTGGCAAAGGCAGACGGGCTAAAAATTGTTACCTGGAATTGGTTTTGATGTGCAATGTTGACTGGCCCCTGGCCTGCTTCTGGACCTTCAGGCCCCAGTAATTTATATTGGCTTTCTTCTAGGGCTGGGGCTTGGATGTTAACAATCATGCAGGTCACTGAGAATGCCCATATACAGTGGTCCTTAGTTTTGGGGCTCTTATTTAAAAAGATCTTCAGGTAAATACATTCTATATCCTGTGCTTGATGATCCAAAACACATAGTGAAGGGTGAAAGGTCTGACAAATTCTGTGGAAGGCATCCTAAGCCACTCTACAAAACCACCTTGCCCGTGAAAGCTGACCTTTGCATGTAACCTTAGGTGTTGAAATTCCAGAGACACCTGTTGCTTAGGGACCAAGATCCAGGTTGACAGGTGACACCCTCTAGCTCCCATCTCAGTGAGGTCGGGCCTTGCTGTACTGCTCAGGTCCTTTGATTTCCATGAGAATCTTGTGTGTCGTGAAAACAAACCCCTTCACTTGAGCTCCTTGGAGTCGGTCTGTTGTTTTGAAACGAAAACTTTTTGTCACACAAGTTTCTTGATGTGTGCATGAGCAGTTTTTCAGTCTTTGAAGTTTTTGTGTGATTTTATTTTCACAATGATTCTGCTCTCCAGCTGACTATATTTTCTACTTACAGGGTTTCTGTTTTGCCAAGTTAAAGTCTCCTTCTTCACTGATTGCCGTAAGCTCATGCACAGGAAACAGCTAATGCTATTTGGAACCTACTCTTGTGTTGCCCCTCAGGACCACTAGTTTGTCTTCAACAAGAAGCCACCCCTTTCTATATACTAATAGCTCTCTGCAGATCCTGATATAAAAGCTAAGCTAGCTCTGGTGTACGTAACCTGAACAAGAGTCTGTTAAAGAGAACTGAATGAGGCTGTTCGTATTCCCCAAGTTTGCCAGTTGTTTTCTAGCATTTTGATAAAATTCAGGCTGTATGGAAAAGTAGGCCCTACTACTAATTCGTGTTAAGACATCTGTCAACACTTTTTTTAAAAATGGCATTGGGGCTGTTTGGCTGACCTCAGGTTCTCTCCTGATGGAAAGTCACTTAAGTCTTAACATTAATTGTCTGTGGCTGTTGTAACAAGTGATCACAAACTGGGTAGTTTAAAACAATAGGGCTTTTCTCACAGTGCTGGAACCCGGAAGTACAAAATCAAGGTGGTGGCAGTGCATGTTCCAAAGGCTCTAGGGAAGAATCCTTCCTGCTCTCTCCCAGCTTCTGGGGGCTGCTGACATTCTTTGGCTAGTGGCCACCTTGCTCCCGTCTCTACTTCTGTCTTCATATTGCCTCTGTGTGTGTCTGGTTTCTCTCTGCCACTATAAGAACAGCTGTGATTGCATTTAGGGCCTGCCCAGAGAAAGCAAAATAATCTCAAGATCCTTAACTCAATCACAGCAGCAAAGACTTGTTTTCCCTATAAATTAACATTCACATGTCCCAGGGATTAGGATGTGCTATTTTTGAGCCTACCCACAGGCCTCATTGCTCATTTTGAAGGGTCAAGAAAGTGTCAGCACATCTCTGTGGGCCCTTAAGACCTCAGAAGTTTGTGTGTGCCACGTAACTTGTATTTTAAGTCAGTGCTCTCCCCTCCCAACCCCCACCGACGCTCTTCAAACCTGGTGAAAATTTGGCTATTTTCATGTGCTGTAACAAGCGTAAGTAGTAAGAGGGACAAGAAAAAGAAGGAATTACATTCTATAGAAGTCACTAGTAAAATGGCCTTTGAGTTTTCAAACCCTGGGCATGCTTATTCATGACTAAAATGATCCATTTTGAAAGGATTTGGAAAGGTTGTGGCCTTCTGACAGCTCTAGGAATGAGTCCTGCTTATCTCTCCTGCCTCCGCCCAGTTTATTTTGAAGAAAGAAATAGCAGTTCACACCCAGAACCAAGAAACTTTGACCTTACTCTCCTTAGTCCCAAATCAAAAGAAATCAGAAGTAGGCAGAACACCTGCTTCTAAAAGAGGCCGGTACCCACAATTCCCACTCTGAGAAGTAGGGGTGGGGGCGTGGGGGACTCCTCATTGCAGCCTCCCAGACAGGCATGATGGAAGTGAGCTTAGGTTTGGGGTGGGCAAGTTTGGTTTCTGGTCCCAACTCTACTTGAAACAGTAATTTTTTAACAACTTCTCTTTTCTGGATCTCAGCTGTCATAAAAAACAACTCCCAAGCAAAGTATTCAATAACATCAACATCTCTCCTGGAGCAAAATATCCTTCCATATGTTTTTCTGGTGCATACATCTGCCATGCCTTCAGGGCTAGAGAGGCATAACTGAATAGGCAAATAAAATTTCCATTCTCACCCACTCCCATCTACTTTTTTTCCGTCAAATGCAATCTCTAATTGAGATGGATTCTTCTGGAAAAAAAAAAAAAAAAGCAACCACAGTCTAGCAGTTTAAATTAGGTTTAATTCTGAGGCTGTTGTCAGTAACCACTACTAACATCAAAAACACCTTTTTCTAAGTAAATAGTACTAAATGAGAAATCCCCTCCAGTTCTCAGAACTAAATGTGTCTTTGCATCTCTCCTTCTAGAAAAGAAATGGCTTCTTTTTCTAACGAATTAGAGCTACTTTAGTATCCTGAAACCAGGGTGGGTCCAGCTTCTCTAAAATGGATGAAGAAATGTTAAATCAAGTCACATGACAGGGCCTGGAGGGGGAAATGACTTTGTGCAAGATAACAAGTTTAAATTCTGCTTTTGCTCCTAAAATAAAGGCAAGAAGGGGAAGAGGTAAAGAAAAAACAGAGGCAAGCAGAAACAGTTTCTCAGAGTTCTGGGTTCTTCAGGATTTCAATTCCTTTTGGCCCCGTTGGCTTTGACTTCATTTCCATATTTAGGTCTACTGAGTGGAAAGAGAATGAAACGTCCGTGGGACACACTGATATTAGCCATATAGCGTGATTTGTTAAAAAATCAAAAAACGAAAGGGTTAGGACGCCGTCCGTTATTAAATTGCGTGGTTGACGAAAGCTTTTCGCCATTCAGTGACAAACATAGTTGCCTGAGTACAGCCATGTTTCAACTCAGTCTTGAGGTCCTGGTTTGTGACATCCGAGTGTCCACCGTTTGCACAACTGAGCACTCTCCTACAGTGTTCCTGAGAGCTCTGGAACACGCCAGAAGAAAAGGCAGCCGACAGAGTTGTTCCAAAGCGGGCATTAGTTTTTCTTCTGCTTATCCAGACGCTCAGATGGGAACAGAGCGCTGTTGGCGTGGAGACACCATGGACAGCTCTTCAGGCGCCGTCCGGTTGGCCCTCCTGCTGACAGTCCCGAGCCCTACCCGCCCCCCCCCCCCCACCCCGGCCGTCAGGCCGGTGGGGGCGACAGGGGGTGGTCCTGACACTCATCTTGGGTACATCAATACCCGGTCCCCAAAGCTTTTCCCCCGAGTCCCTCCCTGGCGCTCACGGGGAGGGTTGGTAAGTTCTGAAAAGCCCCCGCGAGGGGGCCAGGGAGGCCGATCCTCCTCGTCCCCATATCCCCAGTGACCTGCAGCCGCTGCCCCGGCGGCAGGCCGCCTGAGGTGAAGGTCGCTGCGCGTGGAGGAAGCAGGCGGCCCACGGTTTCGGACTCGCAGGGAGGTCCGGAGTGGGCGGAGCCTCCCTTCTGACGCCCCTCCTTTCCCCCGAGGGGCGGGCCTTCCGCCCCCGGCCGCGGCGCAATGCGGAAGAGAGGCCTGCTGGAGCGGAAGTGACGCTTCCGGCGGCTGTGGCGGCGGCGGCTGCGGGAGAAGGAGGAGGAGGAGCCGGAGAAAGAGGTGAGCGAGCCGGCGGGGGGCGGGGAGCGGCCGCGGCCAGACCCACCGGCAGCCGGGCGTGCGGGCGGACGCTTCCTGGTCAGCCTCCCCCGCCGCAGCCCGGGCGGGAACGGTGAGGGGCGACCGCGGGCAGCCCAGGCTCGGGAGGGCGGGCGAGGTTGTGAGCAGACTACAGGTTGTGCGGGGCGCTGCGTCGGGCCGGGGGCTGTGGTGACAGCGGCTGTCAGCCAGCCCGCGGGAGAGGAACCAAGTCGGTCTGGGCGCCGGGTCGTCTCTGCTGGCGCATAAAGGGATCGGGCGGCTCGGCGGCTTCGCCCCCCTGGGACGGAGCTGCTTTCCCGGGCGGTCGTCTGCACGGGATCCCCGAGGATCCCCGGTCGGGTCCGTGTCCCGAGTCGTGACTCTTCCCGGGTGGCCATTCATATTTACGGGCTTCCGCCTGCTGTCTCCCCAGCCGGCGGTGGCCTGCGGCCGGGCGGGAGGTGGCGGTAACCTGTGCCGCTTCCCTTGCCCTTCGCTGCCGCCCCCGGGAGAGCCAGTCGTGTCGCGTCGGATAATCCTTTCCCTCCTCCTGCCCCCTAAGGAGCTTTGAACCGGCCTCTTTAACCTTCCCTCCCACCTCCTCTCCTTCCCCCGCAAAGGGACGGCTTGAAGTTCCCGAATCGGTTCCCTTTCAACGTAGTGACAAATCCTGAAGCAGGAAGCTGATAAACAACTCCGAACGAAATACGCTCAAAATCTTTCCTTTTGGTAAACACAAAGTAAACGGAAACTCATCTTAACCAAACCGTTCGTGGACATAGAGTGTAATTAAGCCTTGTGTTGTTGCCTTGCCGTGAGAATTGGTAGCTTTTCCTCTGGCTTTTTGGTACAATTAAGTGACGGCTTATCTTTTGGAATAAACCATTCGCTCCCTTGAGCTCCGTTTGTTTTGTTGTTTTTTTTTTTTTCCACCCCACCCCCCCATCAAAACCTGGCAGGGAGGGACTTCTGGATGCCTTGCAGTCCTTGCTGCAGAAGGAAACGTTAGCTTCATTTGCTTTGCTTGGTTTTCACAGGGCTGCCTCTGAAGAAAGGAGAATGGCGTTCAGCAAAGGATTTCGAATCTATCACAAACTGGATCCTCCACCTTTCAGTCTCATCGTGGAAACCAGGCATAAGGAAGAATGTCTCATGTTCGAGTCGGGGGCCGTAGCTGTGCTTTGTAAGTCGTCTGTTATTAGCCCAGCTGATCAGTATGCCTCTGTTTTGATTTGAAATTATTCAGATTCAACCATTTTTTTAGAGATGACCCTGACAGCCCCTTCGCTGTATTTGGTGGAGCGGAGTATGCCCTTATTTTCTTTTCATTAAACCTTATTTTAAACTTTCGTTTTCTTTTTTTTCCGCCCTCCCCTGCCCCCCCCCCGCCCCCCCTTGCAGGTTTCTATTGGGGGTCGGGGGCGAAGTGCAAGTTTGGGCACAGGTTTTTGCTTCCTTGGATTCTTTGCCTCCTCCTAAAAGTAAATCTTTCTTTGCAAAGAAATATTGTCACAGTTCGTATCACATCACATCACCCTGTATAGGCTTGCTTGACATTTTTACTGTAATGAGTAGGATTTCTTTTCTTTTTTTGGGGGGGGGGGGGCGGGGGGAGAGAGGGGCAGAGGATCCAAAGCAGGCTCTGGGCTGACAGGCTGACAGCAGTGAGCCCTATGGGGGGCTTGAACTCAGGGACCACGAGATCGTGACCTGAGCTGAAGTCCCACACTCAACCGACTGAGCCACCCAGGTGCCCCTGTAATGAACAGGATTTCTTGCATATCAGTTATAGTAATGAATTCCAAGAGTATTTATCTAATGTTTTTGGAGTATCTTTGGTGAGGCCCTTACGTTTTTATTGAGAGAGTTGTAAACTTCTAGAATTTCATGTGGGATAATGTGATTGATTTCATGTTATTTTAAAAAATTATTTTCATAAAGAAAAGGACTACTGCCCCACAAGAAAAATAGTAGATTAGTGTGGTCTGGGTTATTTTCTGGGCAAATGGATGAAATTAAAAATAAAAAGACTAATTTGAATATTAATTTTCTTTCTTAATCTGAGATTTTGGCAGAGAACTCCAGGTTGGGGTTACTAGAAATGTGATTCTGTTTTTAAAGTCCTTCTAGTGGTAACTACTTGTTTCTTTGTCATATTTTTGCTTTGTTAGCATTAGTTTAGCTACTGGTCATATTTTTATAAATTAAAAATAGCGTTTGAAAGTCATGCTTAAAAAAAAAAGTCCCTAAATATTTTAAACTTTGAAACTTTCTTCAGATTCAGTAAGTGAGCAGCATACATAAGACCCTGCATTTTGCATACAGAGTATTAACCTGTTAAAATGTTAACCTGATCTTAAAACTCTAAAGTAGTAAATTTTATCTTGATTAGAAGAAAGGGTAGTAACATAAAGAAAAGGCTGAGTGGGGCGCCTGGGGGGCTCAGTTGGTTAAGCGTTCGAATTCAACTCAGGTCATGATCTCGCGGTCTGGGAGTTCGAGCCCCGCGTCGGGCTTTGGGCTGATGGCTCAGAGCCTGGAGCCTGCTTCCGATTCTGTGTCTCCCTCTCTCTCTGCCCCTCCCCCGTTCATGCTCTGTCTCTCTCTGTCTCAAAAATAAATAAACGTTAAAAAAAATTAAAAAAAAAAAAAAAAAAGAAAAGGCTGAGCAAAGTATAATGTATGAGAAGTGTATATATTTTTGGTACATATAGTAACATGGTTTGAGTGAGCAGGATAGAGCTATTTGCGTTCTAAGAAAACAAGTCTTAAGATGGGTTATACTTAGTATGGACTTAATTCCTTCTAACTGTTTTTTATATTTAAATAAACTGATATATAACTTGCTATAGTATTAACTGGCATAGCCTTTTTTTTCAGACGACAAATATAGTTCTTTATACTGATGAATTCTTAATTTAAAATATCTGGGGGAAAATGGTTTGGTTTCGTCTTGAACTATTTCTCAACTGTTTGTATGTGGTGGTTTTTTTGGTGATGTCACCTGATTTTCTAATGTGTCTAAATTTACTTATTTTTTATTTTTTAAAAATGTTTATTTATGGGACACCAAGGTGGCTCAGTTGGGTAAGCGTCCGACTTTGGCTCAGGTCATGATCTCAGGGTTCGTGAGTTCGAGCCCTGCCTCAGGCTCTGTGCTGACAGCTTGGAACCTGGAGCCTGTTTCGGATTCTGTGTCTCCCTCTCTCTGCCCCTTCCCTGCTCACGCTCTATCTCTCTCTCTCTCAAAACTAAATAAACATTAAAAAAATGTATGTTTATTTAGTTTTGAGAGATAGAGCGTGAGCAGGGGAGGGGCGGGGTGAGAAAGAGAGACAGAGAGGGAGAAAGAGAGAATTCTAAGGAGGCTCCCTGTCAGCACAGCCCCACATGGGGCTCGAACTCACAAACTGTGAGATCATGACCCGAGCCAAAATCAACAGTCAGATATTAACCAACTGAGCCACTTAGGCGCCGCTAATTTGTCTAAAATTTAAATGTTTCTTCAGTTGTGGTTACTGGTGATAATAGGGAGTTGCATTTTCAGCTACACAGGATGCACTACCCATAGTTACTAGGATTATCGCTTTTATTCTCAGGTAGGAAACCAAAGGATAATCATTCATCCAAACCTCCAGCAGCTTTTATGCCAAATAATGGTTAAGAAAAAGCAAACTTCCTAAACCGTGCATTTTGGCATTAACATTTTAAGGAAAAGAATATTAAGAATATTGTCTTGTGGCGCCTGGGTGGCTCAGTCGGTTAAGCGTCCGACTTCGGCTCAGGTCATGATCTCACAGCTCGTGAGTTCGAGCCCCGCGTCGGGCTCTGTGCTGACAGCTCAGAGCCTGGAGCCTGCTTCAGATTCTGTGTCTCCCTCTGTCTCTGACCCTCCCCGTTCATGCTCTGTCTCTCTCTGTCTCAAAAGTAAACGTTAAAAAAAAAAAAATTAAAAAAAAAAAAAAAAGAATATTGTCTTAACTTTTATTGATTGTATTTCTTTTCATTAGATCTAGACTATATAAGCAATTCTTTTAGAGGGAAAATGAGTTTGAATGTTGCCTTTCCTGGTAAAAGTAGCATAAATGATATATAATTTATTAGATCTGTTCTTAGCTTTCCTACAGTAGACTTTAGAGTAATAGCTTGAAATATTTAATGTTAAGAGCTGACAGACCTTTTAGTATATCCTTTGACTTGTAAAATTAATTTGACATTCAGTTTGGAGCAATACCAAGGTGCATGTTGTGCTGTAGAGTGCTCCGTTTTTAAAATCTCACATTTCTGAAATGCCTGATGTATCCAGGGAACTGCATTTGGAAGATACTGAGTTGTTCTTTTTCTCTTCAGCAGTCCCAGCCCCTTGAATCTCAGTGCAGTCTGCTTATTAATCTGCAAGAAGAAGCTTCTAAAATCACGTTCGGTATTAAACCAAAGTGTAACCCCATTTTTCAAGAAGATTAGGTTTAAGTCCTCAACCTGTCCTTCAAGGCCTTCCATAGCTTGGCCCCACCCTGTGTGTCCAGCATGGGTGTGGATCTCGTTTCAGGGGAGACTCTTCTGGTTCCACAGTGCCTTCCCAAAGTACTGTGCTTGTTCCACCCTTCATCATGCTGTTCCTGCTACATCCTCTTCCCTAGAATGCTCGTCTCCACCTTTGCACTCGAAGCCTGTCATTCTCGCTCCAGTCTTCCTTCCTGAGAATCTGTGCCACCGCCCACTCCATCTCGTTCTTGTCTCTTCCTTTTCGTCATTTCTCTAGAACTCAGTCCATATCACAGGATAAACCCTTTTTATGCGCTGGCTTGTGGTTCTCCACATGCTTGTATGCAGGTGCTCTTTCTAAAAGCAGGTGGTAAAAGTGACCCTTGCGGGCCTCCGTCATGTACCAAAAGTTTATGATTTCTACAGGCTCTAGTTGTCCTGGCTTTAAAGAGTAAAGTTTAAAAATTTAGACATCTTAGGCAGTACATATCATTGAGGATTGACAATCACTTCGTTGTCTTGGCTTCTGCCAGAAATGCCATGAGATACCCCACATGAAACCTTCCATTTTATATTATTAGCGCAGATCAAAAAATAAGGTGCCAGTGAAAACACAGTAAAAACAGTTTCAGATCATGGATCTTTGTAGGGCCTGAGTGTCCACCAATCCAGCCTCAGGACTCTGTCTTTATGTTGCTAGGCTTTAAAACGTAAATCAGTCATGATGCTGTGACTTAATCGGTGAACCAGTGGTTTTCAGCCCTGTTTGCATATTGTAATCACCTGGCGAGGGGTCATAAATACTGGTTCCCTGGGCTCCAGCCCCCTAGGGATTCTGACGTGATCAGGTTGGGATGATTATTCTGAGCATAGTTTACGTAGGCTTTAGAGTCATAGTTTATATTTCTGTGCTAGATTATGGGATAACTTTTTAGCTTGCACATTTTATCCGAAGTAACCAGGCGGCCAGAATGTTAATGCTATTATTTCCTATTGATGTCAATATTATAATAACTAGTTGTATAATGTAAATATACTTATATATATTAAGAAGTACTTTTCTTGAAACGTTCAGCCCGAACCGTAGTGCTAATGCTCCCATAGCCCTTTTAATTATGTGGAACTTCTGTGTCTGGATACTCTACTCTGTAAGGGAAAAACCCATGTCTTGGTAATCTTTGTATCCCTACTGCTTGGTACAGTGTTCCACTCACAGTTACAGAATAAGTGGCTAACGTAGTGCCGTGGGGGGTGGGCCGGGGTGAGGAGGAGATTAACCTAAGCTAGCTTGCAAAGTTCACAAAAGTTTGAAAGTATGGTACCTTTTTTCTCTAAAATTGATTTTTTTTTTTTATCTTTTAAAGAATTGGTGTTTGACTGAACTGCTGATAGAAAAGACATATAGAAGTTATCAGTCCAGAAAGCTGCTTAATTAAGCTAAAATTTGATGTCTGAGGGGCAGTGGTTGAGTGTAGGCAGTAGATTCTCCGTGACTAGTATACTGTGTCTGGACCAGTGTAAGCAGCAAGTCATAACACATTTTTCCTCGGGAATGAATTCAACAAGAGGTTAAAGAGGGATATCTACCAGTTTTGTGTCAGGTTCCGTTTCCCTCTTCTGTCCAGTTACACAGCAGGACTGCCGCACGTCGCCGGTCTGACTGCTAACATGCTCCGCTCTGAATTCACGAACTATCTCGTTGTTTTTCAACCCATCTCGTGCTTCAGCAGAGGGTAAATACTTTACGGTCATAATTGTGTCCTAAGAAAGAAATGCAGAGGAGGTCAGCACACGGGAAATGAAGGATGATTTCTAGAAACAGAAGTTCTGGATCACCTGTTTAGAAGATGGGATGTAAGGTGGTGAGATAAATTCCTAACTCTTAATATTAGAGCTGTTGCTCTTTCAGTATATGCCAGTATAGAAGGAAGGATTCATTGCTTTTATCTGCCTGCTGGTAAGATGATTTTCAGGCTTTCCAAGTCCTTTTGAATCCTGATGGGCTCAAATCGCGTGCTTCCTAGACAGCAGGGCTGTATCCCTCCATGCTGGACCTGGTTTTACCCCAGCTTGTCCATCTGAGTTTCTTCATTTACCTACTTTTTTTTCTTTTATCACAGAACTATGAACCATAAAACTATAGGACAATATTCTGGAAATCTTTGTCACTGAATGTGGATTACACTGCCTTTTCTGTAAAACTGCGCGCTCTAAAGGAGCGATTATAATGAAATAATAGTTGCCATTTACTGGAAGCTTCCTCTCCCAGTCACAACATCAAGCCAGAGGTTCCTACACTTTATTGTTTTGTGGTGTCTCATTAAGTTTTTCACAGCACCCCTAGGCCACTGTTCTGCTTATGAAATAATTAGGTCCAAATGTTAAATAGTTCTGTCCTAAGAACTCTGGTACCTATTTGAAAAATAATGCAAGTAAATTGGAAATAATTTCTTTCCTTCCTAAATAACCAGTTATTTACTAATGGGATATGTATGTGCCTGTTGAGCATTGAACAGCTTTTCACATCTCAGACTCAGATTGGGCAGCTCCACCCCCGTTTCCGTTGTGCTTCTGCCGTACTTGCTTTTTATCGGCAGCAACTACCGAAAACCCAGCCTTACAGAGATAGGACATTATCAAAGGAAGTACGTACTCCACTGTTAATACTCTGAACTACCTCAAGCTAATGGTTTGGGCAGTGCAACAGCTGTTGAGGATCTCTGTGTTTCTTTCGATTTAAAATATCCTGCAGCTCTTATGCGAGTTTGTTGAAGTGTCCTAGAGCATGTCAGCATACGGTTTAGGAGATGTGGTGTTAGACATCCTTTATTTCATTTCATTCCGTGGCTTTTGCTTTTATCTCCCATTTCACGGATGTGGAAACTGAGGCTTGGAGAGGTAGAATAACTGGTCCAACGACACAATCTTACCATTTGATTTTTTCACTTTGTTATTTGCGTTGGGTGGTGGGTAGTATTTTGGGGGCTGGGGGGTGAAGGGCAAAAACAAGGGAGCGCCAGTAGAAGACTTTAAAGTTAAGTGAAATTGATAGCGTTATCTAATGAGGGAAGTGTTAAACTTGCTGTGCTTTTGCCCACAAACTATTGATGTATTAGAGAGGAAACTTGATTTAGAGTTAGGTCATTAAAAATATAAAGTTGCTTTGCTGAGCCAAGTTAAATGTTAGGTTTTAAAATTTTGGACAAGTGTAGTAGGTGGTGATGACAGGCGGCCTGCATAGTTGTTTTGTTTTTGTTTTGTTTTTTATAATTGCCAAAGGCTGGCTGTCAGCATGATTGCCCTTTAGATAAGTTGCAGTATCTTACCTCTTTTTAAGAAGAATTCAAGTTGAGGGAGGAAGTGACTTTTTATAGTTGACTTCTTCTGCCCAGCATGGTGAAATTTAGACTTGTTACATATCACTTTGTGTCAGGGTTGCAAAAATTTATTTTCTTTTTGTAAGTAATTTTGGGAATGTTCCTATTTGATAGAAGAGAAAGTAAATAGCAACTTAAATATCTATGCTTCAAACAAACAAACAAAACCTCACTTTAACCTAACTTTTCCATCCTGGGCCAGATAACAGGATTACTTGTTAATGTTGGGCCAAACCAGTAGTTACTAAGTGCTTTCCTTTTTCTACCACTTAACTTTGCTGAGAGGAAATAAAAGGCAAAGCACAGTGTCTCCCTCGTTGAACAGTAAAACTCCATTATGTGATTTTATTATATAATTTCAGGCCCACCAGGTATTCTGACTTGTCTCATAAAATATAATTAGCCCAAGACTATATCAGGCTTTTCGCTTCTGACCGTGATTGTGTGACAGGAACTGGATTTACCCTCTCACCTTAGGTAACAACAACAAAACGAATAAAAGAAAGAAAGAATTTTCAGACATTGAACAATAGGCGGCCTGAGACCCTGGTACTCGAGGGCAGGGAAACAAAGAAGGTGAGCCTGACGATTGCTCTAACTGATCACTCTAGCTTACTGCCTTGAGTGCTTCTGGGCTACAGTAGCAGGGAGATGCACCCCAAGAAAGCCTGGCGGTCTCCCTGATTTGAGGAGACAGAGTAGGGAATTTGTGCAAGCCAAGGCAGTGGGAATTCTCAGGCCTGAGTACCAAACAGGAGGTAGCTACACAGAGTTTCAGAGATGTGCACAGGGTTCCACTTGAGATTTCGGCTGATTTGCAGCGCCGGCGTGTGAGGAAACTACCCAAGGCAGGGAAAGAACCACCAAAAGGGAGCAGGAAGAAAAGTTCCTGGACCTCACACAGGGCTCGGAAGAGTTCAGTTGTGAACAGCCAGAACGGGGAAATACTGTAGTACTCTGGGAATTGGGTTGAATACTCAGAAGGGTATATTGCTTCAGTAGTGGGGCCAGGTAGCCCTAGACTAAAGGCCTCTGTGGTCCTATCCGACAAAGCTTAAAACCAAGACCCAAAGGGATCAGATTGTTTCCTATTTAAATAACTTAATTTCCAAAACCCTTCCCTGTATCCTAGAACAAAGGTTAAGAATACAGGAATTCAAAATATATACCCAGGATTCAACTCTGTAAAATTTACAATGTCTAGCATTCAATTAAAAATTGCCGTACATGCAGGGACACCCAGGTGGCTCAGTCAGTTGAGCATCCGACTGGTAGTTCGTGAGTTAGAGTCCTTCGTCGGGCTCTGTGATGACAGCTCAGAGCCTGGAGCCTGCCTCGGTTTCTGTGACTCCCTCGCTATCTGCCCCTCCCCCTGCTCTCACTCTTGCTCTGTCTCTCAAAAATAAAGAAACATTAAAAAAAAATTTTTAACTAAAAAAATGACCATATATACAAAGAACTAGGAAAACATCCTCATAATGAGGAGAAAAGTCAATCTGTAGAAACAGTTGTTAAAATCAATAAACAAGGACATTATAACAGCTATTATAAATATACTCCATATGTCCAAGAAGCAAAGATAAACATGTTAAGGAGAGACATGAGAAATGTGAAAGGCCCAAATCAAATTTACAGAAATGAAACTAACATTGTCTGAAATGAAAAAGAAATACACTGATGGGGATTAATAGATTAGACACTGCATAATAAATGATTGCTGAATTTGAAGACCAAATAATAGAAACTACTTAATATGAAACACCGAAAAGACTAGACTACAGAGCCATCAGTAGGTTGGGGAACAAGTTCATATGGGCAATGTATGTGTATAATTGGAAACCTAGAAAGAAGGGGCTGAAGCAGAAAAATATATGAAGAAATAACAGCTGATAATTTTCCAAATTTGATGAAAAGCATAAATCCACAGATCCCAGAAGCTAAATGAGCCCCAAGCGGAAGAAACATGAAGCCGACTACACCCAAATATATAAACACATTGCTTAAAACCAGTGGTATAATACAGCTTTTCTTTGCAATCGGTGCCAACATTTTCAACCATTCTGAGGTGGTAAAGTCTGAATTAGTGAAATTTTATCACTTATGTTTAAACTGTAATTTTGAAAGAAACAAGGAGTAAGGTTGATTAGTGCATTTGGGTTTAGCCTTGTAATTAGAGGTACAGCTTTAAAGATTGCATATCATACTTATATTGGTAACAGTTTATATCTGCTTGAGTTTTTTAATATTTGTAAATAAGAATTTGGGTGTTATCTTTTTCTACTAAAATGGATTTTGCAAGGGTAAGCCATTGTAGTTCCTCCTGTTATGTCACATAATGCAAGCCATGTGTTCACATTGGAGTACATTTCACAGGCACTAAATTACTCACATTGTGAATAAATTTGGTGTTTGGGGAGAGGGATTAACTCTTCTTGTCAGTTGGACACTCTTAGTTTAGGTTGAAAGATATGCCCTTTAAATTCCTGAATGATTTTGAGATAATCAGTAAAGAAGAGAGAAAACAAAATACTCTTCTTTTTCTTTTTTTTTTAAATAATTTATTTTTTAATTTACATCCAGGTTAGTTAGCATATAGTACAGCCATGATTTCAGGAGTAGATATTCCTTAATGCCCCTTACCCATTTAGCCCATCCCCCTCCCACAACTCCTCCAACAACCCTCTGTTTGTTCTCTATATTAGTCTCTTCTGTTTTCTCCCCCTCCCTGTTTTTATATTATTTTTGCTTCCCTTCCCTTATGTTCATCTGTTTTGTCTCTTAAAGTCCTCATATGAGTGAAGTCATATATTTGCCTTTCTCTGACTAATTTCGCTTAGCATAATACCCCCTAGTTCCATCTTTGTAGTTGCAAATGGCAAGATTTTATTCTTTTCGATTGCTGAGTAATACCCCATTGTATATATATACCACATCTTCTTTATCCATTCATCCATCTATCGATGGACATTTGAGCGCTTTCCATACTTGGACTATTGTTGACAGTGCTGCTATGAACATTGGGGTGCATGTTCCCGTTCGAAACAGCACACCTATATCCCTTGGATAAATACCTAGTAGTGCAATTGCTGGGCCATAGAGTAGTTCTATTTTTAATTTTTTGAGGAACCTCCATACTGTTTTCCAGAATGGCTGCACCAGTTGGCATTCCTACCAGCAGTGTAAAAGAGATCCTCTTTTTCCGCATCCTCGCCAACATCTGTTGTTGCCTGAGTTGTTAATGTTAGCCATTCTGACAGGTGTGAGATGATAGCCCATTGTGGTTTTGATTTGTCTTCCCCTGATGATGAGTG
Organism: Panthera leo; assembly: GCF_018350215.1. Lineage (NCBI taxonomy): Eukaryota > Metazoa > Chordata > Mammalia > Carnivora > Felidae > Panthera > Panthera leo. Next base: position 12,448,894 of record NC_056687.1, read on the forward strand.
ATGTTGAGCATTTTTTCATGTGTCTGTTGGCCATCTGGATGTCTTCTTTGGAGAAGTGTCTATTCATGTCTCTTGCCCATTTCTTCCCTGGATTATTTGTTTTTTTGGGTTTTGAGTTTGATAAATTCTTTATAGATTTTGATACTAACCCTTTATCTGATGTGTCATTTGCAAATATCTCTTCCCATTCTGTCGGTTGCCTTTTTAGTTTTGCTGATTGTTTCCTTCACTATGTAGAAGCTTTTTAGCTTGATGAGGTCCCAATAGCTCATTTTTGCTTTTGTTTCCCTTGCCTCCAGAGACGTGTTGTGTAAGAAGTTGTTGTGGCCAAAGTCAAAGAGGTTGTTGCCTGCTTTCTCCTCGAGGATTTTGATGGCTTCCCGTCTTACGTTTAGGTCTTTCATCCATTTTGAGTTTATTTTTGCGTATGGTGTAAGAAAGTGGTCCAGGTTCATTCTTCTGCATGTCACTGTCCAGCTTTTCCAACACCGTTTGCTGAAAGACTGTGTTTTTTCCCACTGGATATTCTTACCTGCTTTGTCAAAGATAAGTCGGCCATACGTTTGTGGGTCCGTTTCTGGGTTCCCTATTCTGTTCCATTGATCTGAGTGTCTGTTTTTATGCCAGTACCATACTGTCTTGATGATTACAGCTTTGTAATACAGCTTGAAGGCTGGGATTGTGATGCCTCCTGCTTTGGTTTTCTTTTTCAAGATTGCTTTGGCTATTCAGGGTCTTTTCTGGTTCTCTGCAAATTTTAGGATTGTTTGTTCTAGCTCTGTGAAAAATGCTGGTGTTATTTTGATAGGTTGCTCAATATTTATTTTAAAAACTAAATTTATTCATGCATGTAGAAAAATACATAAATCATAAATGTACAACTTGATGAATTATTACAGAGTAAACATATCTATGTTAACACTACCAGGTTGAGCAATCAACATTACTGGCTCTCCAGAAGATTCCCTCACATTCTTCCCCATTATTATCTCTACCATGATTTGCAAAGATAATCACTACCTGACTTCTTACATCATAGATTCACTTTATCTGGTTTTTAACCTAACATAAATGGAATCACTCAATATGTATTCTGTTGGGTCTGACTTCTTTCAATGTTCTGTACAGGAGATCATCCCTGTTGTAGCCTGCGGCAGTTTTCACTACTCTGTAGTATTCCCTGGTGTGAATGTTCCAGTATTCTGTTGACATTTGCTTCTAGTTTTTTCTGTTATGAATGACAGTGGGATGAACATCCTTATCCATGTCTTTTGGTGCACATATGTACACATCTCTGTTGGATGTATTTTTATGAATGGAATTGTTGGGTCACAGAGTATGTTGCTTGGAGCATTTTTACCTCCACTCCTTCTGCAGGCGAGCCTGTTGTAACCGCCGCTCTCCCCCCAACAATTTTCAGTTAGGTCCTCCCGTTGTAGTCTGTCAGAATTCCATCACAGTATTCAGTGTCATTTATGAGTTTGCATTTGTATGATCACATAATGGCTATCTTCCTCATAGAAGGTGTTAGGGCACTGACTTTTTTTCCTGTAGAACTTTGCCAGGGTCCTGGTACACAGTCAGCATTCAGGAAATACTTGTTACGTGAATTAGTGAAAGGTTGTTATCGTCTTGAGATGTTGCCGAGATGGGGATTTGTAGTGTAGACACAACATTAATTTGGATAGTTTAATGTCTTTCAGCTGGAGTTTTAATATTTTAATTATACAAAGAGAACCTTTTCCTTTTAAAATAACTTCTTTTTACTTCTGTCTTATAAAATGGAAAGTGGCTTTTCTGCCAGGTAGTTCTGTGACCTTGGATGAATCAACTAAACTCGAGCTTTTTTCTTCTGAAAATGAGTAGCTTGGTGTGCGGGATCTCCAGGATCCTCTGACTAGAGAGAGGCCCTCTGGTTCTCCACCACAGTGCTACCTGTATGCAAATGAGCTGACCGCAAACTGCAGTGCGTGCAACCACAAGCAAATTGTGATTCTAGAAAGAGCGGACTAACTTGTAATCTTGTTTTCGCATTCTTAATGACTTTCCTTATTTTGGTCTTCTGTATCAGCTGAAGAAAGACCGTCTGTTGCCCATCTGGAAGGTTTGAGCCACAGCGGAATGTTAACATTGGGTAGCAGGCCCTTCATTAGGTAGCTTATTTATTTGGTTTGTAGTATTGTCATTATCAGAAGTTAGAGAAATTTACATTTAAATTTAATCCTCAGAGTACCATTTCAGTTTAAAACAAATGACTGTGAAGTTATCCGGTGATCTTAGGTAATAAGTTGATTTGGTTTCTTTCTGTTGAGCTGGAGAAGTGATCACCGCGCGACAATTATTCTCTGTTGAAGAAGCCCCTGTTTCAAAGAGTTGCAACTCATGAAAATCAAGATACAGGTGTATGATTATGTCTTAATCTGACTTTCGATAGTCTGATCCAATGCTTCATTATGTGCCTGAAATCCTAATGCGAGAAGGGAGGGTGTAATACGAATAATGCTGAATAATGCCAGTTACAACATACGATACAGTGCTACGAGAGTAAGTCACCCTGGCAAAAGAGGGTGCCAAGTAATGTGAGAGAGGACAGTTGGTATGTTAAATTTTGATAGGGAACAATTGGATTTACACCCTTGAGTGTTTTCTGTAGTCTATAAATAGATCATCTCTACAGCTTCTATTTTCATTACTTTCCTGTGGCTTCAGTAGGGAACGTAGGTTAGGCCGCTTTCAGTCCGGAAGGCGTTCAGTGGAAAGAACCTTGAAAGCGAGCCCCGAGGCAAAATAACAAATGAGTTAAGGTGTCTGAGTGGCGTTGTTGCGTATCACTACCTCGTGGCTTAATGTAGGTTTAAATAGTTCTTAACCTCTTCTGTGATGAGCAAAGGCAAGCATATTATTTTCCAAGGCTGTTTTCAACAGAGTAGGATATTAAAGCTAAGTTATTTAGGATGAACGTGAGGTCAATATTTATGACAGAGTACAGCAATACTTATACCCTTCCCGGGGTCTCCATTCCGGAATTGCCAAGTCTTCTTTTCCAATTTGTTGTAGATTTGTCATTTGATGATCTTATGATGGCCTTCGAGTGGACTACGGGGCCGTTCTAAAGACAGTAGGATTTACTGCCTCCTTTCAAGTTATAAAAGTCTAAATGCCCATTGAACTTTTGACTGATCTACCTCTGGTCTAGGGTAGTGGGAGAAAGTACCTCTCAAATTACTTCGAATTCCAGTAGCCTCCGCTGTCACTGACAGCCCATGGTTATCTTGTTTTTCTCTTCTTTCTGAACTTATCCAGTATGCCAAAGAATGTTATCAGGATAAACTTTTTTTATCATTTTATTTTGGGAAGTATCAACTGTACATCAAAGAAGGGAGAATGGTGTCATTGACTCTCATGTATTTGTCACCCAGCCTCTATGATTATGTCATGGACGCTTGTGTTTATCTGTGTCCCTATCCACTATTTTCCCCTCCCCATTTATTTTGAAGTAAATCCTGGATATCATGTCATTTCATCCTTAAATATTTTCATGAGAAAACATGTTTATGATATGTATTTTATTTTGCTTTAAATTCTATTCTGTGACCTTATTCATGAATTCACATATTCACTAGGATTAGAATCAGAGAGGGGTGCCTGGGTGGCTCAGTCGGCTAAGCATCCGACTCCTGGTTTTGGCTCAAGTCGTGATCTCATGGTTCGTGAGTTCAAGCCCCTTTTCCGCCTCTGCACTGAAGGTGCAGAGCCTGCTTGGGATTCTCTCTCTCCCTCTCTCTAAACCCCTCTCCCACCTTCTCTCTCTCTCAAAATAAATAAACATTAAAAAAAATTAAAAAATAGGGGCACCTGGGTGTCTCAGTCTGTTAAGCATCAGACTTCAGCTCAGGTCATGATCTCGTGGTTTCTAAGTTCCAGCCCTGCATTGGGCTCGACTGACATATGGATATGTTTAAAAATATAATTATAGATTTATGCCTAAGATAGCTCTGTGTTCCCAGAAAATGATGTTCACATTAGATGGAAAATTAAGAAAAAATTGAAGGCACAAGCGAAAAGTAGTGTCGAATGTGACAGGGAAGAAGAGTTTTTCTCTTTGAAATAAGCTGTTGAGGGAGTTAGGTACTATTGACCCCTGAGGTGTGAATAGCAGTTAACCTCCGGAGTCAGGCTTTGCCTTACTTTACACGTTTGACAGATGAGCTAAAGGGGTGCAGGCCTCCTTACCTGAGCTGAACTTGCTAAAGGCCTTGATGGGTGGCTAAAAATCGGTAACTTGTAAAAAGAAAGGTTCGTTTTCCTAGCATCTTGTTTGCTTAACAACATCAACATGAACAGGAGAGAGAGAGAAAAGAAAACCACAGAGCAGTCTGTTCCCCTCATTGAAAGCACAGTGGACACGTTGAAAGACAGCACTAGCAAGGAGTAACCTGGACTCCTGTTGTCAATGTCTCCCCTGAACTTTCATTTCCTCTCATTCTTTCACTCTGTTTTCCTCGGGGCTCTCCATGCATCCTTAATAAACTCCACTAGGTTAAACCGTGTTTAGAAATCGTAGGGCGTGTGGGTGGCTCAGTCGGTTGGGCGTCCAACTTCAGCTCAGGTCGTGATCTCACCGTTTGGGAGTTCGAGCCTCACGTCGGACTCTGTGCTGACAGCTCAGAGCCTGGAGCTACTTCGGGATACTGTGTCTCCCCTTCTCTCTGCCCCTCTCCCGCTTGCACTCTGTCTCTCTTTCTCTCAAAAATAAATAAACTCAAAAAAAGAAAAATTAGAAAAAATAAACCCTGGCTAGAAATCATGGGGCGCCTTGGTGGCTCAGTCGGTTAAGCATCTATGACTCTTGATTTCGGCTCAGGCCATGGTCTCACAGTCTTGAGATAGAGCCCCACGTTGGGCTCTGCACTGGCAGCACAGGACCTGCCTGGGATTCTCTTCCTCCTTGTCTGTCTGTCTGTCTCTCTCAAAATAAAATCAATAGGGGCGCCTGGGTGGCGCAGTCGGTTAAGCGTCCGACTTCAGCCAGGTCACGATCTCGCGGTCCGTGAGTTCGAGCCCCGCGTCGGGCTCTGGGCTGATGGCTCGGAGCCTGGAGCCTGTTTCCGATTCTGTGTCTCCCTCTCTCTCTGCCCCTCCCCGTTCATGCTATGTCTCTCTCTGTCCCAAAAATAAATTAAAAAACGTTGAAAAAAAAAAATTAAAAAAAAAAATAAATAAAATCAATAAACTTAAAAAGAAAAAGAGAGCAGTTAACGATGCCTGTCTTCCCCACCTCCCCACTCCCATCCTCATGCCACCATAAACGTCCAGAGCATTCAGATGCTACTGATGGTAAGGTTAAATGTCTGTCTTTTTATGTATAATTTTAAAACTAACAGAACATTCCCTTTTGTGCTGCAACCTGTCAATTTGTTTTTGTCTCTGAGACGCATACTTAACAGTTGCAGCGTTCGGCATCTCTGGTTAGGTTGGTAATTTGTTGAGATGAAAAGAAACGAGACCATTTCCCTGGCTGTGAGTATACAAGTGAATGCACTATGAAATAATGAGAAGGAAGATTTACTTCCAGCACGATCGGGGAAAGCTTTAGGAAGGAAGAGGCATTTTAGTGAGGTATTGACGGATGGGGAATGTTTGGAAATGCAAAGATGACTCAGGGGTGTTCCAGACGGAAAGAACACTGTGAACAAAGGGGAAGAGGGAAAAGAGTGTGGAGCACATCAGGAGTCACCCGTTATTCATTTTTTATTCGTTTTGACTGCGGTGTGGGCTGCAAGGGGAGAGCGTTAGGGAAAAGGAAAGACGGGGATGAATGAGTAAACTATTGTAAATTCCGTGTTTTATCTAAAGATCATAGGCATTATTTGAAAGCAGTACGGCTTTTTTATTTTAAATAATCCCTTCTAGTGGAAGATTCTCAAATTATTTTCTAGAATTAAAAATTAGCAGAGAAATAAGATAATAATTTAAGTCTCTCCCTCTTACCTCATGTATTTCTCTATATTTCATGGGGTTTCATAAAATGAGGGAAAATTTTCCCTGTTAAAAAGTGTATGGTCAGGGGATAACATGGTGCTATAAGAGTTTATCTTAGTGCTGTGTAGAGAGAAAAGCCTCTTAATTTAGGAATGTGCATGTGTATTTTATAAGTTTATTTTTAATGGTTGCATTTATTTTTTTTAATCTTGAAACAATGTCAAAAACACAGAAAAGCTGAAGTTCAGTGTAAAGAACTTTCTCTTAATTATCGAGAATAAGCTGTTGACATGACATCCCATCACCCACAAATACCATTACTTATTTCCTAGAATAGCTAAGACTTGCTCCTTCGTAACTACACTATAACAAAAAAAAAGTTAACATCGTCCTTCTTTCTAATTCTCAGACTCCATTCAAGTTCACCAGTTGTCCCAACAACGACTCTTAGAGCAAAAGGATCCAGTTCAGATCTGTCATTTTATTGGTTGTCATGCCTCTTCAGTCTCTGTAAATCTGGGAAAGTTCCTCAGTCTTTGATGTGTAGGACCTTAAAACTTCTGAAGACGAAGGCTGGCTGTTGTGCGGACTGGGCCTCACTTTGGGTTTGTCTGATGGTTCCTCTCGCTCAGATTCAGGTCATGTATCTTGGCAGGAATATTACGCATGTGCTGCTGTGTTCTTTTCACCATACCCTGTCAAGGTGCACACAGTTTTGACTTGTCCCAGTACTGCTGGTGAGCATGCTGCTTATTTGTTTAAGGTGCTCTCTGGCAGACTCCTTTTTCTTGTATAACAAGCGTGCTTTGTGAGTATGTAAACATCACGCCATTACTCATCACACTTTAACTTTCATCTGTTACTCTTGTCATTTGTTTCAATGCTCAAATTGTTCCAGATTTCTCTAGTCGAGGTCCCTTCGAGCTGGCTTTGCATTTTTGTGCCATGTCTCCATTAGTCTTTGAGTGCTCCCTTTCTGCACAGGATATGTTCCAGGCTCATCTTGTCCCTGCCCTTGCCCTGGAATCAGCCATTTCTCTAAGGAGTCCTTACAGTGGAAAATGGTATTAGAAAGCAGGATCTCGGTGCTAGGTATGGCCATTGCTGTTGGGGTACTGCTGATCTCAGGCCCTGTTTGGATGGAGCTAAGGAGAATATGCAGTTAACTATGTGTGGGTATTGATGGTTGTATAACACCCATTTATATCCATGTCTGTCTGTCTAGAAAACTATGAGTTCACAGTGGTAACTTCAATTTCAGTCAGCGCCGCCGTGCCCATTCTGGTTTTCTGTCTTCCCATATTGGCACTCTCGTTCTCTGACAGTGAGGACCTTGGCTCCCATTATCCTGACCATCAGCCACTGTCCTGTTGCCGCTGCAGCCTCCGCCACCACGCGGGTGGCCTCCTCAGCCCACAGGGGCTCCAACACCCTGCCCCTGGGTTCCCTCAGGGCACCCTGCCCTCCCCACCCTGCTCAAGCTCATCCTACCATACCAGGCCACTCCCAACACCTCTGGGTGGACACCACCCTCCTCGCCCCACCCAGACTTATCTTATCACAGGCTGTCCTTCCCCTCAAGTGGATGCCCTCTCTCCCTGCCTCTGGCTTCATATCCATGCACAGCGCCTTGTTCATAGTCAGCCTGGGCTCTGACAGCCTACAAAAGACCTCCTTCAATTCTGCCCCAGTCCTCGAAGTATATATGGAAGAAGAGGAAAACATCTACAGTACCTTACATAAAAAATGTTTAGGAAGAAAACACTGTTTTCTCTTAGCAAATTGGAAATGTCTGGAGTTAAAAACACATATGACTTTAAAATTTCATCCACAGATTCATTGAGCATAAAATCTTTGAACTCCTGAGTGCCAGGCACTGAGCTAGGCTGCTGGGGTTTAGTGTAGTGAACTGAACCAAATCCCTCCCCTCATGAAGCTGCGTTCTGTGACTCTGGCTATTTAAGCTTAGACAAGTTAGTAACGAATTGATAACCTCTCTAAGCCTGTTTCCTCATATGTCAAATGGAAATAGTAGTAATTTTGCTCACGGGGCGTTGTGAAAATTGAATAATGCATGCAAAATACCTCTCCCAGTGTTAGATGTCATAGTCATGACAAACAGTATACAGATACCTCGGCTGAAACATCATTCATCACTCTAAAAATTATTTTAAAATTTCATTTAACATTGAGGAGAAAGCAAGAAATTCCTGGGCAGGAAAGTGATATCTACTCTTTCAATTAGCTTTCCTTTCCTTTAGCATACTTTTATTTAATAGGCACTTTAGACTAAATTGTATGCGTGTGTGTGTGTGTGTGTGTGTGTCTGTCCTGTTTCCTGAGTCTTAGAATATAATATAAAAGTGTAAATAAGCAGCGTGACGTTTGTTGGAATGTTTGAATGAGATGACAGTTGACAGTTTAATAGTTGGGTCTTCATGGAGCCTGAGCGACATGATATATTCATGTATTTGGAGTATAGTTCATGATAAGATAATTATTCTGCATTATTAGAAGAGGGAACATTTTTTTAAGTTCATTTATTTTTTGAGAGAGAGAGAAAGAGTGCACATGCATGTGAGGGAGGAGCAGGAAGAGAGGGAGAGAGAGAGAAAATCTCAAGCAGGCTCTGCACTGTCAGTGTGGAGCCCAGTGCAGGGCTCGAACCCACAAACTGCAAGATCGTGACCTGAGCCAAAGTCAGATGCTTAACCGACTGAGCCACTCATCCCTAGAAGAGAAACATTTTGTTGCATGAGAATGTAGTACATTATAAAATGACTTTTTTTGTTTGTTTTTAAGGGAAGGCAATGACTTAATGTTAAAAATACATTTTCTTTTCTTTTTTTTCCCTGCCGAGTTTTTTAAAAATTTAAATCCAAGTTAGTTAACATATAGTGTAATAATGATTTAAGGAATAGACTTCAGTGATTCATCACTTACATATAATACCCAGTACTCATCCCAACAAGTGCCCTCCTTAATGCCAATAGCCCATTTAGCCCATCCCCCACCCACCATCCCACCAACAACCCTCAGTTTGTTCTCTGTATTTAAGAATCTCTTACGGTTTGTTTCCCTCTCTGTTTTTATCTTACCTTTGCTTCCCTTCCCCTGTGTTCATCTGTCTTGTTTCTTAAATTCCACATATGAGTGAAATCATGTCTTTCTCTGACTGACTTACTTCGCTTAGCGTAATACCCTTTAGTTCCATATACATTGTTGCAAGTGGTAAGGTTTCATTCTTTTTGACCACTGAGTAATATTCTATTGTATATATGTATATGTGTATATGTATATATGTATACATATACGTATATATGTATATGTACGTATGTATATATGTATATACGTATACACACGTGTATATATATACACACACACATATATACGTGTGTGTGTGTGTATATATGTGTGTATATATATATATATATATATATATATATATATATATATATATACACACCACATCTTCTTTATCCATTCATCAGTTGATAGACATTTGGGCTCTTTCCATACTTTGGCTAGTGTTGATAGTAGTAAAGAACCTCCATACTATTTTCTAGAGTGGCTGCACCAGTTTGCGTTCCCACTGGCAGTGCAAAAGGGTTCCTCCTTCTCTGCATTCTCTCTAATGCAGCTGAGTTTTTAATTTCAGCCATTGTGACAGGCGTGAGGTGGTATCTCATTGTGATCTTGATTTGTATTTCCCTGATGATGAGTGATGTTGAGCATCTTTTCAAGTGTTGGTTGGCCATCTGTAAGTCTTCTTTGAAAAAGTGTCTATTCATGTCTCTTGCCCATTTCTTCACTAGATTATTTGTTTTTTGGGTGGTGAGTCTGATAAGTTCTTTATAAGTTTTGAATACTAATCCTTTATCTGATACGTCATTTGCAAATATCTCTTCCCATTCCGTCAGTTGCCTTTTAGTTTTGCTGGTTGTTTCCTTCCCCGTGCAGAAGCTTCTTATCTTGATGAGGTCCCAATAGCTCATTTTTGCTTTTGTTTCCCTTACCTCTGGAGATGTGTTGAGTAAGAAGTTGCTGCAGCCAAGGTCAAAGAGGTTGTTGCTTGCTTTCTCCTTGAGGATTTTGATGGCTTCCTGTCTTTGAGGATTTTGATGGCTTCCTGTCTTAACGTTCCTGTCTTTCATCCATTTTGAGTTTATTTTTGTGTATGGTGTAAGAAAGTGGTCCAGGTTCTTTCTTCTGCATGTCGCTGTCCAGTTTTTCCAACACCATTTGCTGAAGAGACTTGTGTTTTTTCCCACTGGATATTCTTACCTGCTTTGCCAAAGATTAGTTGGCCATATGTTTGTGAGTCCATTTCTGGGTTCTCTATTCTGTTCCATTGACCTATGTGTCCGTTTTTGTGCCACTACCATACTATCTTGATGATTTATAGCTGTCTTTCTAATCTTTCTGGTTGCTGGTGTTTGAACCCAAATGGTGATTGCTGCTGAGACTGATACGTCTAGTAATATCTGTATTACTATATTAGTGATGGTATTTAAGTATGTAGAGCATTAACCTCTAAATCTCTAATATTTGTCCAGGAAGCCATGCCTTCTGTCATCAGAGATATAACAAGCCTCTCCAACGTTTGCTTTAATGTACACGTGGTGCTCTTAATGAGACACTATTGAGGGGCAGGCAATCTTGATTTACTTTACAAAATAAAATTAAAATTAATGCTCTGACATTTTGTATTTGTGTGGCTTGTCATTTAATGTTAGGAGTAACTGTTATTTAAACCTGTGGTATAACAGTAAGAAGAAGAACTCTAGGAATGCTGAAATGCAAACCCCTGTAACTACTATTAATGGCTTGGTGAAATTTTACCCACTCCCTAATTTCATACGGGGTACTTTGATAAAGGTAAAGGCCCACACTTAACAATGAGCATATTAGAAAACTGTGACAGGATCAGCTAATTGAGTGATTGAGCAGTTAATTTAGTTTTAGTCTGTGTGGCCAGCTAGCAGAAGACAGCTCATTCAGAGGCAGAAGTGGGTTAACTGGAAGAAGGCCTATGAGTAGATGGTCTGAAAAGAGGTAAAGCGGGCAGGGAAGAGGAGATAGTCTGTAGAGCCCTAGAGGAGAGCTCAGGGCAGAAGAGAAGCTCTTGAATACAAAGCACTAGGAGTATTAGGCAAGGCAGTAGGCTGAGAAGACAGCCCTTTCGTTGGCAGTGAAGGTTGAGGGGAAATGGGAAGGCCATAGGATGTAATAACGTGCTTTTCTAATGTGGAACACATGCTATTGCCAAAATGTTCTATAATTCTACATCGAAGATGAATGAGGAAAGGAAAAAGAGGATAGATAGGGGCAACAGACACAGGTAAATAAGGAGGGAACTGGTCAGCCAAGAGGTGAGTTGAGGGTGTGGGATAGAAAGTAGAAAGGGAGAGCAGTAGAGAAGGAAAGAAATAGAAGAGAAAGGACGGGATAAAAAAGAGAATCGTACCTTTCTAGATTTGTAGACTTTAGAATTATTTGGAATTGTCCATTTGAGATACTAGCTGTGATTTATATTTCTTTGGGGTTTTTTTGGTCAGATTTTTAATAAGTATATTTGCTGAGAACTAGGAAGAGTTTTCCTTTAAAGTTTCATGAATTGTTTTTGTTTTTCAGCAGAGGAACCACAACAGCCTGACCTAGGGATATTATTCTGTGGGTTATATTCATTAGCAAGATAACATTAGTTTTATAGCAGAAGAAATGAATCAAGACAAAGGCCAAACTGAAGATTTCCGTTCCTGTGCTAAACTCTCTCGTCAAGTGTGGCCATTAGCTTTTATCATTTAAACGTTTGTCATCTTCTGTGTTTCAAGCACTAATCTAAATGTCAGAGATAAAAGGAGGTATAGGACATTGTTCCTGCCTTCAAGGATCAGGCTGGTTAATGGGAAAGACAAGTGATGGGTACATATAAAGTGTTTTGGCAGCATGAAGAGGGAGCTCTGTGAAAGAACTGTGCCTGTAGAGGTAAAGAGGGGTTTCCAGAAAGTGATCTTGTGCCCCTGTTTGTAAATGTGAAGGTTAGGTGGAGCCTTGCTGGCAGAAGGCTAGATTGCACACGTTTGGGCACTAGGGGACCCTTTAATGTAGTGAGAACATAAAATGCAAGGGCAGGAGGGGAGAGGGGGGTGATGAAAAATGAAGCTGAAAGAGGATATTGAGGCCAGATTCTGTAAGATTGCTGGTGAAGGAGTTGGATGTTTTCCCTTGGGGTGTGATAACACAGGGTAGTGCTGGTGGTACATAGGTGGGCAAACAAATCAGTGAGACGGAGAAGGTGATTCAGAAACAACCTCCAGAACATATCACTACTGTTAAAGGTAGTCCTTTAGGTCATCGGGAGAGACCTCAGTGGTGCTGGAACAAGTTGTTGACTCTTTGAGAAGGACAGTTCAGTTACTTGTTTGAGAAAATAATTTATGCGAGCATTTATGTTAAGAATCTCAGATTTAAGGGGCACCTGGTGGCTCAGTCAGTTAAGAGTCCAACTGTTGATTTCGGCTCAGGTCATGATCTCCTGGTTTGTGAGTTGGATTCCCGAGTCAGGCTCCGCGCACTGACTGACAGCACTGAGCCTGCTTGGGATTTCTCTCCCTCTCTCTCTGCCCCTCCCCCACTTGTGCTTGCCGTGTGTGTGTGTGTGTGTGTGTGTGTGTGTGTGTGTGTGTGTGTGTGTGTCAAAATAAATAGACTTAGAAAAAATATTTAAAAAAATAAAGAATACCAGATTTAAAAAAAAAGAATATCAGGGGCACCTGGGTGGCTCAGTTGGTTAGGCGACCGACCTTGGCTCAGGTCATGATCTCACAGTTCGTGAGTTCAAGCCCTGCGTCAGTCTCTGGGCTAACAGCTCAGAGCCTGGAGCCTCCTTCAGATTCTGTGTCTGCCCCTCTCTCTACCCCTCCCCTGCTCACGCTCTGTATCTCTCTGTCTCTCAATAATAAATGAATGTTAAAAAAATTTTTTTAAAAATAGAATATCAGATTTAGAGAAACTCTGGCTTCATAGCAAAATAGAATCTGATGTTTCAGGCCATTTTTCTTACCCTGAAACTTTTTTTTGTAGCATCTGCAGAAAAAGAGGCAATCAAGGGTACATACTCCAAAGTGCTTGATGCTTATGGACTCTTAGGTGTTTTACGATTAAATCTTGGTAAGTTTATTTTTCAATATAATTAATCTTTTTCATTTCTTTGTTTTAATTGTAAGGATTTGAGGGAGACTGTTTATCATTTCAGACTCCATATGTGAGCTGAAAGTGTGGTAACATCTTTTAAATCCTAATTATGCTAATCTTGGGGAAATGTTTGTTGACTGAAAAGGTATGCTACATACTCAAGCTCTCGTGATTTTAAGTTCCAGAGACATTATTCTGTGTGAACACTTGAAGGATTGGTATCAGTGGTCAAAAGAGAAAATCAGGGCATCGCCCTTTCTCTTTGTTTCAGTGCTTTCGGAAACGATGTTTTAGTGAGAACTGCACTGATTACTCTGGTTTATACTGGAAAGGACATCTGCTTTGTAGTTAAAAGGTCTCAGCTGGAATCTGTCTCTGCCACTTAACGTCACCGTGGGCTGCAGAGTAACCTTTGGGATTACCCGTTTGTCTGTAACCGTATGGCTGGAAGTGTGGCCCAAGACCCGGTGCCAGTCCGTGAGCCATTTCGCTATTGGTCTGTGATGAGATAAGGAAGCTTGTGACATCATGCAGATCAACACATGGCTTCCTTCGTTGATAAAGTCCTACTATGAGAAAAAAGGTCCGCTAAACTAAACAGTGGCTTTGGCGAGGTAATTGATTTTCATTTCACAAGCGTCTTCTCTCACCGTGACAGGTTATGGGCCATACTCTGAAGCGTACCGGGCTATAAAGTGGAGGTTTGTCACTTGTTACGCATCTAGCACACGTAAAGCCCTGTGCCAGGTGCTTAACTAATACTGTCTTAGGTACTCCTCACAGTCCAGTGAGACTCATTTTAGTGCTGGTTTATCAGGGAGCAGATCTCGGGTTGGGTTTTGTTCACACCCTGAAGTTGGGTTGTATTATAAGTAGTGGAGCCAGGATTCAGGGCCCCCTCTGCCTCGTCACAGCCCACGCTCAAGGTACACCACTGCTGAATTTCGCCTTCACGCTCATCTCAAAGGATTTTGTCAAAATTAGCGAAAAGGCTCTATGAAAGTTTTTGTAAACCAGATTGCTTTATAAACTGTTCCCAGGGGCTTTCTGCCCACATACCAGCGGCAGCAGCTCCCGTTTATATAGCTTTTTTTTTTTTTTTCCAGCTGTGCTATTTATTTACAAAGACCTCTCACATTTATATTCTTATCTGGATTTCCTCACAGTCATAAAGGAAAGATGGGGAGCATAACACATATATTGTTTTATTTGACAAATTTTGTATATCCTCAGATTGAGTAGAGGAACATTTCATGAATGTGAGATTATTCTGTTAATGTTTAAATACACATTTAAATGTACAAAATATAAATACAAAAATATAAATATAAATTTATAAAAGATATAATTTATATATGTTTAAATATAATAGCTTCATTATATTAAATGTGCTCAAGCAAGGATTTTTTTTTCAAGTCTTGCCAAAATGCAGTTGTAAACATAAACATGTCCGTGTCAATTTAAAATAACCGTGCTGTTGGATTTAAAAAGTTAGAAACATGACAAGAAAGTTGGAAGACACTTTGAATAGCTTGAGAAATACTGAGACTTTTCATCCAACTAATTCTTTGGTTTTTGCAGGTGATACTATGTTACATTATCTGGTCCTAGTCACTGGATGTATGTCTGTTGGAAAAATTCAAGAATCGGAGGTTTTCCGAGTTACTTCCACCGAATTTATATCACTACGAATTGATTCTTCAGATGAGGATCGCATTTCAGAAGTGCGAAAAGTTTTGAATTCGGGAAACTTTTATTTTGCATGGTCTGCATCTGGAGTCAGTTTAGATCTGAGTCTTAACGCACATCGTAGCATGCAAGAACACACAACCGATAATAGATTTTTCTGGTGAGTTTGTGTTACATTTTTCCCCTTTGTAAATCACGCACTTGCTGTGCAGGAGTTTGGTGGTTTGGGTTATAGTGTGTTCAGCAGTAATTTCCAGAGATAGCAGGGATGGGCATTGCTGATGGGGCACACCGCTCTTTCCTGCTCCAGAATTCTCAGCCGAGCAGCACAGGCATCCAGTGTCAGTTTATCGAAGCTCTCATGTGACACGAGACCCATTTGCTCTCCCTGATCCAGACCTTTCATTTCCAAAATATATTCAAGATGTTTATTTTAAGATTAAGAATGAATTAGTTGTAGTAGAAGTGTGTTGCTAATACTTAACCGCTGTTAGTTTTGAGATCTTTCCTCTGGCAGTACTGTTTTCCTAAGACAGCATCACATTATTTTTAATTGAAAGATTATAGGTAGATAATCTTGGTTCAAGAGCAAGCGACTATGAAGAAGTGGTATACTAGGATAACACTGAGTACTATAATAAAATAAGACTTGAGTAGGTAACTATTTCATGTTTATGCATTAATGTGCTTTGTTCGAAGTGTGCACAAAGGGGGTGAGCACACGTGACTATAATTAGTACTGCTTTATTGGAGGAGGCCACCTTTCTAGTGTAGAGGTTCCCTTGTCCACAGCCAGCATGGATGTTGACTTTTTTCCTTAACATCATGTACCAATTATATTTCATTATGTATACAAATGTTATAAGGCCAAAGTCCATGACTCTGTGCTCTTGGGTCTCCCTTGGTAGTTCAGATTCAAGGTGTTCCTCCTGTATATTTTCCCTCCCCCCCCCCCCCATTTCCACCATTTACCTGTATGGTCCTTGAGTAGCATGTCCAAGTCTGACCCATCTGCCCTGGCTGGCATAAGGCTCAAAGCCAACAACAACCTTAGGATAGGAAACTACCTTTAGAACAAATTTTGTAGCTAACGTGGAAGTTTTTTGGCCCAGCATAGTAGCGTGGAGGAGAAGCAGGGCAGAATGAAAAAAGACTCTAGTGCACTGTAGTCAGAGACTTGGAGCCTCACAAAGGAGGAGATGATGGAGGGGTGGGGAAAGAAGGGTTAATAGGGCAGATGAGTGGCATAGAGTCCATATCAGCCCTATACTTTTTCTGATGGAAGAGACATTGAAGTTCCTAACGATGATAGCAGCTGGGCTGGGCAGCTGTCCTTACTTTTTTACCCCCCACCCTGCTCATTCTTAACACCAAAATCCTTAGATTAAGAGATAAATTTTTCCTGCTATAATTAGAAGTTTAAGCAGGTGCAGATGTATTGGTTCAATGATCAGCAATTAAGCACATTTGCTAGGTTTAGCCAGTGGGAATAATTTATTTACCATTTCGTTCAATTAAGGTTGAAGGTGGGGACAAGTTTAGATAACAGATTGAGGGAGTTTGTCTAGTGGAAGTCAGGTTGAACAAAGGGGAGACTAAAACACCAAAGATGAGTTTGGGTCACTTAACACTTTCTACATTTTGCTAAGGACTGGGATTCTTTTTTTTTTTTTATCGTTTATTACTTTTGAGAGTGTGTGTGTCTGAGAGCAAGCAGGAAAGGGGCAGAGAGAGAGGGAGACACAGAATCAGAAGCAGGCTGCAGGCTCTGAGTGCTCAGAACAGAGCCCAACGCGGGGCTCGAACTCGCAGACTGCGAGATCATGACCTGAGCTGTAGTCGGCCGCCCAACCGAGCCACCCAGGCGCCCCAGGACTGGGATTCTTGAGCTTCCCTTCAAACAGAAATATGAAAGTTTTATGCATTTATTATGCATACTCTTGTAGCTTAGTAGAAATATTTTCCAGGATACAGCCAAGTAAGTTTTTGTTGTCAGAGTCACAAATGCCTATTATAAAAACCCAAGTTGTTTTACTCCATTGGAGATTTGAAGCCAATGCCAGTTGAGAGTTGTTTATAAATTTAAATAGAATTAAAGCAGCAACACGTTGGCAACAAAGGAAAATGAAAACTGATGGCAGACAGAGAAACTCTTATCTGAACAAACGCACAAACGCACAGGCTCCCGCTTCCATTTAAATGGGGACAAGTAAGTTTTGTATACCTCTGCCATGACATGGGACTCGCTATGGCATCTGGACATACTGGGTCACGGTCAGTTTGAATTTTGCCTCAGATGAGCGTAGGCAATGGTGAAAGTTTGGAAGCTTAAGTCGTATTTTTAAAATACGTAATGGCTGCTGGATTCGGTGTTAGTCCAACAGTGATCTCA
This sequence comes from Panthera leo, assembly GCF_018350215.1. NCBI lineage: Eukaryota > Metazoa > Chordata > Mammalia > Carnivora > Felidae > Panthera > Panthera leo. The sequence goes on from NC_056687.1 coordinate 12,466,154, forward strand.
CCACTCATTCACATTCCAGTACTTTCTTGAATGGACGGTTTACCAGAACTGCACGTGACCACCACAGCCACACCCTGGGGGGGAAGAGGGCTGGGCTACTGCTGGTCCAGTAGTATTGCTGTGTATTTATGATTCAGGCAGCAAGATACTGCAGAGCACTAAAGAAGAAAAATCTCTACTTAAAACAGAAGAGTTTTAAAACTCAGAGAACCAGACTTCAATATTTTTTTAAATGTAATCTTAAAATTTTATTTACTTTTTAAATTTTTTTTTATTTTAGAGAGAGATCACTCTCTATAAATACGCGGGGGAGAGGGGCAGAGGAAGAGGGAGAAAGGAAATAGACAACCTCCAGCAGGCTCCATGCTCAGCACAGAGCCTGACCTGGGGCTCGATCCCATGACCCTGGGTTCATGACCCGAGCCAAAGTCAAGAGTCAGACATTCAACCGACTGGGCCACCCAGGCGCCCTGAACCAGGCTTCAGTATTAGAGAAAATTCACTTTTGTAAGACACCTTGTTATCTGAAAAGACCCAAGTTTTTCTGCACAACATTATACTTTCCTTGGTCAGAGGTTGGTTGGGAGATTCCGTATGCATTCTTTGGAGGAGTAAGGCTCCAGTAGAGAACCCAGATGAGGCAGTCTGTGGGATGAGAAGGTGGCCAGCCGGGCAGGATTGCAGCCCGTATCCCTGATTTAGCCATAGCGACTCTGCTTTGCTATGTTTCCTAATCATTTGGCTTCTGTGTACGAACACAGCATAAAACTTTTTGCCCTGAAAAAAATTGAAAACCAGGCCCCCTCTGTTCCATAGAATGCTAAACTCCTTGGAGTAATGGAAAACTCTAGACATGTATTAATATGGTAGCTACTAGTTCAGTTGGCTATTTAAATTAAAATTAATTAAAATAGAGCCTTATTAAAGTTGAGCCTTAAGAGTAAAGCTTTATAAAGTGGGATGGGGATATGCGTATGAAATCCTTTTTTTGGAAAAGTCAGGTTATATATACATTATATAAAAAGACAACAGAATAGGACACAGCTACTAAAAACATAAAAGATCTGCTTCTTTTCTACGGACCATAGATCACATGCCAGAGGATCGCATTTTATTGCCTCATCTGATTCCTGGCATGGTAAATGTAAATGAACTGGTTTATTTGTAGGGCCTTTTAATTGAATAGCATTAAATTAATGCTTCAGGAGCACTGCTTTATTAAAGCTTATACAGTGTTAGCTGGCACTCAGTGAGCTAATGAGTTTTTCCTTTCCTGTTAGGAATCAGTCTTTGCACTTGCACCTCAAGCACTACGGCGTGAATTGTGATGACTGGCTATTACGCCTCATGTGTGGGGGAGTAGAAATCAGAACAATCTATGCTGCTCATAAGCAGGCCAAGGCTTGCCTCATTTCCAGACTCAGCTGTGAACGAGCTGGGACCAGGTTTAATGTCCGGGGAACAAATGATGACGGCCACGTTGCTAATTTTGTAGAAACAGAACAGGTACGTAGTGTTTTATATTGCTTCATGCATGTGTTAGGTGCGAGGGCCAGAAACTAATAGAACCACAGTTTTTGATCTGATTCAGAACTCATTTTCACGTCTGTAATGCCATTTCGGGGTGGTTCTTGGCTCCCTTCTGGCCTGAAAAAAGGCTTCCCTGAAACAGACTTATTTATAAACAGACTTAGGTGTGGCTCTTCAAATGAGTAACAAGGGGTTTACTAACTAGCATGACATGGTCAGTGCGGTACAGTTTGGTATTGAATTTTAAAAATCCTCAATGATAGAGCTAGACAACTTAATAGAGTGGCTTGTGTGTGTGTATGAAATGAAATCAAACCCAGCTCTTTTAAAGGTAGATATGGATATCATCTAAAATGAAAACTTATGACATTTTCAGCTAGAAAGACAAATACCATATGATTTCACTCATGTGGAATTTAAACAAAACGAACAAAGAAAAAAAGAAACACACCAAAAAAAGACTCTTAAAGACAGAGAACAAACTGGTGGTTGCCAGTGGGGAGGTGAAGGAAGGGGTGCATGAAATAGATAAATGAGGTTAAGGGCTTATGTTGAGGAGCACTGAGAAATCATCATTGAATCACTATATTGTATGCCTGAAACTAATATGACACTGTGTGCTAACTATACTTGAATTTAAAACAACTTAAAAAAGAATCATGACACTTTTGGCTCAAAACTGTATAATTGTAAATTCAGGCCACACCCCCCAGCCCAACTCAGTTCTTCAAATTAGTTTTTGAAAAATACTGAAAACTAAAGAAAAAAAATTAATTATAAAGGTATGTGTGTAAAATATTGAGATTTAGAAGGAATTCCTTTTTAAGACTTGTGCTTCTTATGCTTATGTGTTTGCTATTTTTTTGGTTAATATGCAGAAAAACTATCGCTCAATAAAAGAAAGCCAAACTTCCTTAGTAGCCTCTCCTGGATATTTTGTTAGGACAGTTGTGCGGGAGAGATTGGTCATAAGATATAACTCGCATGCAACAGTTGGTAGTAAATTTGTGTTTGTAAATGTAGAGGTCATACCTTTGTGGGAATGTTTCATCTGTTATTTTTCTCTGTAGGTTGTGTACTTAGATGACTCTGTTTCTTCTTTCATCCAAATCCGGGGGTCTGTTCCATTGTTCTGGGAGCAACCAGGGTTGCAGGTATCTGGTTAACATTGTTTTGTTCTTTTCTTTTGAATATTTTCCATATTTTCTAAGCTCTCAGGATAGTCCGTTAGTTCCTTGGATAGTCGTGTTATTCAGTCTAGTAATATTAGCTAGATTCACAAATTAGGGTCTAAATGCACGAGTTCCTGGAATTGTCTTAGATGCTTTTCCTTTAATGTTCTTTCAAATGTCTGTAGAAATTCAACTGCTGTATTTAATATTAAAATTTTAATGTTTCCATAACACACTGATATTCATGGTGTTTCATATTTACTATCTCAGTGTCTTTAATATATAGCAGTTTAGTCTCTTTAGGTAGAAGAATGTAGCAGTTAAAAAAAAGCTTCTGAAACCAGACTTCTCAATTTGCATCCTTACTCTGCCACTACTAGCTGTGTGATCTTGGACAAGTGGTTTAACTCCTCTGTGTCTCAGTTTGCTTATCTATAAAATGGGAATAATAATAGTAGTAGTTCCTATTCATAGGGTTGTAAGGATACAATGAAAAGTACTAAGGCAATGCCTAGCACCCACGGGCAGCACTGTGTAAGGGTTAGCCATTGTTATCAATAATACATCCGCTACTGGAATTTTACTTTGTAATTTATAGGGACCTGTCATCTTTAATACGTTTAATACGTTTAATATGTTTAATACGTTTGCTTTCTGATTTTTTTAAAACTTTGTTGATACAGGGATGCCTGGGTTTAAGCATCTGACTTTCGCTCAGGTCATGATCTCATGGTTCCTGGGTTCAAGGCTCAGTCAGTTAAGCATCTGTCTTCAGCTTGGGTCACGATCTCACGGTTCATGGGTTCGAGCCTGACATCTGGCTCTGCACTGACTATGTGGGGCCTGCTTCAGATTCTCTGTCTCCCTCTCTCTCTGCCCCTCCCCCCACTCAAAAATAAATAAACATTAAAAAAATTTAAAAAATAAACTTTGTTGATATAAATATCTAATACTTAAAATATAAGATTCTTTCATGTAAGTTCATAATTTTAGATTACCCATAATAATGTGATTTTGCATTTTATTTTTATTCAGAAATCTTTAGTCCTTAAAGTATAACTTATTTTCACTTTAGGCTTCTAGTATGTAATATCTACTAAGTTAAAAAACAGTTTTTTAAATTTTTTTTTTTTTTTTAGAGAAAGACAGAGACAGAGTGTGAGCAGGGGAGGGCAGAGAGAGAGAGGGAGACAGAATCCGAAGCAGGCTCCAGGCTCTGAGCTGTTAGCACAGAGCCCAACACAGGGCCAGGCCGGAACTCACAAACCATGAGATCATGACCTGATTTGAGGTCGGCTGCTTAACTGACTGAGCCACCCAGGCGCCCCTTTAGCCTATAGTATTTAGGAAATGGACAGAAAAAAAATCTTGCCTCCTTTTAGTTCACAGCTGGATCTCTTACATTTTAGGCTGGCTGTGGTAGAGAAAGATTGCAGACCATTTCAACCTTTGCGGTACCGCACTTTATGTAAGACAGGCCAAGAATTAACAAGGGTTAAAAGCAGTTACAATTCTTGAGTTCTTGTCAAGAATTTTTGCTTCTGCGGGTTTTCTCTTTGGCATGTAGGGGTAACTTAAGTAGATCTGTCTCTCTCCAAGTCTCTTTTGGGAAAGAACACCAACCCTACTCCACTTCTCCTAAGCCTGTGTGATCAGAGAAGGGTGTTTGGAATATTTGCTTGAAGAACATTCTGAAAGCGTTGTTTTGATGCAAGTTGAATGCTTTTGCTTTAGAGATAGGCTACTGTAAGAAATGGTAATAACCTCTGTTATGCTGCTTTCTGTGATATTTTATTAGAAGCTCAGGATTACAGTATTTGATTATTCAATATGGTTGGATCTTGAGTAGTTAACATTGAGGGGTCCTCCTTGGGTGAGGTTACCCTCCTCCCTCCTTCTGTGTTCTGTGGCTGGCCCAAACAGTCTGTCTGGCCAATGTCCTATTGTTTATGGGCTGAAAACTACAGATTTTTAAATCATGCATTTCTTGATAGTAATTTTTAAGACATGGAGATAGTCCAACAGCTTTGCTAAATTGTCACGGAGCTGGCCTATTGTTGTCTTGGGTGAGGATCGACTAAGTGGTTCTCAATTATTTAGCTTAGTAGTTTTTAAAATCAGCCTTTCTTTGAACAGAAATGGATTAGTTTCATAAGTATCCTTTACAGAAAAACATTTTCCCTATCATTCTAAGAGTAGGTAATATAGGAATGAAAATATTGAATCGATTAAAAAAAACTGAAAAATAGATATTTATTTTTAAAAATAAAAATATGAAGTCCCCAAATTTATTTTCCTTTAGAAGACAAACAAGGACTTTTGACAGAGTAGTTGGAAGTGCTTATTAGGTATCCTGTGTATTCTCAGGACTGGAATTAATTTTAAACTTGTTTTTTTTTTTAAAGTTCATTGAGAGAGAGAGAGAGAGGGTGCATGCACACGCGCAAGTGGTAGAGGGGTAGAGGGAGGGGGGTGAGAGAATCCCAGGCAGGCTCCACGCTGTCAGCACAGAGCCCAGCACAAGGCTCGATCTCAGGAACTGTGAGATCATGACCTGAGCCAAAATCAAGAGTTGGAGACTTAACTGACTGAGCCCCCAGGCACCCAGGATTGGAATTAATTTTAGGGTTCCTTGATGTTAGTGTTGCCTCGTGAGATGTCTCACTTCAGAAGGCCTGGACAGAGAGGATGCCTAGGCACTTGTCCCTTGGCTTGTCTCTTATCCTCCACAGTTAATTCCTCTGAGGTTTTTTTAATTATAAGATTTTAAGGAATCATCTGAGGTTATTTTAAAATACAGATTCATGGCCTCAACTTCACATCAGCTGAAATAGAATCTCTTGGAATGGGGCCAGAAATCTGTATTTGTAACCAAGTTCCTTACCATTGAAATTTGAGAACTTCTGTGGACCTGATCCTATTCTATTGACCTTGAGGCATCTTCAACCCCATGTGCTCCAACAGCCAGTCCTGAACCAGCGAAGGTAACCCTTCACACTTAGCCCCAGCATTCACCTAGGTACTGGGGCTCTCCCTTTCTTTCTGTTTCCACTCTTACCATCCATCCCAGTTAGGGTCCTCCGGATTTCTTCCCGCCTGGAAGATTCTCACAGCTTTCTAACTGGTCTTTCTAACTGGTAGTTTTTCCCACTTTTGATACATTCTACTCATCAGATCTACCAGACACCCTTTTCTTCAGGATCTGCCTTCCTCTGCCTGTCCAACTTCGTGCCTTGCTGTTTTCTAACACGTATCCTCTGCCCCCCAAATTAAGGTGTTTCCTTCAGTATGGCCAACTCAGATCTCATTGGGTGGATTCAGTTACTCCTCCACACTGATCTGTTCCTTAAATACTTAAGTGCCTCCAATGTATATTATTTTATACTGGGCATACACTGTCGTGTACTGTGAGAGATTCGAAGATTATATTGGTGCTTCAGAGAGAGCTTACAATCTGGGGAGTCAGGCCTTTTGTGGAAAAGGCAAATGTCAATACGAATCAGTTTGAGGAATTAGAAGAGTTGCCATAATGTGCTACATGGGTAAGAATGATATGTTAAGGGGTGGCAGCTCATTCATTTTACTTACGACTTCCTTTCTCTGAAGTTATTTCACATATACACTTCATACTGTTACTCTGACATTATGTTGTAGCTCACCTTGGTCTTAGAAGATGGCAAGCATCATCAGATCTATGTCGGGTAGCGTTGCACACGCAATTCTTGGTTGAATTGAAGTCTTAGAAATATGTGAACATGAAGCAATAATATTGATGGAAAATGATGCTCCGTACCACCCGGTTAAATGGTTGTTAAAAATGATCTCTGGTACAACTTTTTATAAATTTATGATTGTTTAAATCCTTAAAACTTTCTAGAGTACTACTTTCGTGACACTTGATGTAAGAGCTCCTTGACTATAGAATTTTTTTAGGCAGTTGTCTTAAAGCCTAACTGAGTAATAAAACCGGTCAAGTTGACCCAGCATATTACCCTAAGAGTTATGATATATAACTGGTTATATATATATAATATGTGTTGAAGAGCAGGGCAGTGGGGGAAAAAGCACAGCCATTGCTTGAAAAACAGAACTTCCATTCTTTTTTTTTTTTTTTTTTTTTTTACCTTCTTGACAGTTGGCCATACTGTTCAAGATAAATATTAATCAGTAAGCACAATGCAAAGTCTTGGACTTTTATAGAGGTATAGGCAATTACCTGAGAAAACTCCAAAGAAAAAGTATTGACTTGTGCTGAGTTTTCTTCAGTCTACAATGCTTAATGTCTTGTGGTACACAAAATTTTTAAATTTTGTAAAGACTATTAAGCACTATAAAGTGAAATTGAATATAGATGTGACATTAGGCTAATCACTTTCTTATTGAAAGGAAGAAACATTAAAGAGAGAATACTGATTATCAGGAGAGTTATTGGACTGTCTCACTTATCAGGACAGAAGCATGTTTAATGAATCATAATACTGTTAATTTTCGAATTGGATGAGCATGTTAGAGCTTATTTTCTGATTTTATGTGTCAAACTGTATGACTAATTTGGTAGCCCTCTTCTCAGGCCCGCCTTAAAGTCACTGTGTTCAGATCAGGCAGAATGAATTCTGGGGAAACTTTGATCCCAAGACCTCGGGGGGAAATGTTGCAAAGTGAAGTTCAGGGAAATAATCTGGTATCACCGTTATATTTCTTCTTGGCATTTCTTTCTTTCTTTCTTTCTTTCTCTTTCTTTCTTTCTTTCTTTCTTTCCTTCTTCCTTCCTTCCTTTCTTTCTTTCTTTCTTTCTTTCTTTTTCTTTTTCTTTTTTTCAAAATATTTATTTTGAGAGAGAGAGAAAGAAGGAGAGGGAGCGGCTGAGAGAGAGGTGGGGAGAGAGAATCCCAAGTGGACTCCATGCTGTCAGCACAGAGCCCCAGACGGCTTGCTCTCAGGAACCATGAGATCATGACCTGAGCGGAGATCCAAGAGTCCGGCGCTTAACTGGACTGAGCCACCCAGGCGCCCCTCTTATTTCTTTCTTAATTTTGTCTCATCTTTCTGCTACTCTCCTATGTGAGAAAAGAAAAACTGTAACAAAACAGAAAGGTAGATATTTTCCATCTTGTTCAATTCTCTTCACCCATGTTTTCTGATTCGATGTGTGTGACTGTGAGATTGACTTAGAAAGTCTGTTTTCCAGAAACAGTGTTTTGAATTGGTTGGATCTTGGGACGAAGGAGGAGTGAATAGAGCATTTAGTGTAACAAAGAAAAAAATATGTGGACCTCGTACTTGTAGGCAGCTTGGAAGAGTAGGAATCAAGTTCAGGGGACCTAAATCCTCATATGAATCTTTTTTGGAATTAGTTCTGTTGACCTAAAGGGGCAAGTTATTTCACTAGTCTGCATTTCAGTTTTTTTATTGCCCAAGTGGCAGTACTGTGTTCACTTACACAGGACGTGTAGTTTGAGCTTAAAACAAGGTAATGTATATGAAAGACCTCTTAGAAGTATCTTTCATAAGTAAAAATTCCTGTTAGTTGATGAGTTTTCATAATGGTGTCTTATAACTTCTGTCCTTTTTTTATGAGGTCATGTTTTTAAAAATAAAGGGAAAGGAAACCCATTGAACTTGTTTTTCTTTTAAACCGTAATATGAATGAACATCAATTATCCAATGTAGTATTGTGTGTTCAGCAAATGAATTATCACATACTATAAACAATGATATTTCTTTTGTCTCCATGTCAGCTTTTGGTATGATTACATGTATTTCTCTCGCTGTAGGTGGGATCTCATCGTGTTCGTATGTCAAGGGGATTTGAAGCCAATGCACCTGCTTTTGACAGGTAAGACTGATTATTTTTACCTAATGCTCTAAGTTTTGGTATCGTTAAGCAGCGAACTAGTTATCGTATTTACCGATTCATTTCTGCTTGTTTGGGCCCTAAGTAAAATTTCTTCTGACTTCTAATTTAATCAGAAGAAGGTGATACCTAGTATTATGACTTTGGGGGTTGGTAGCACTAGGTTGTGGGTCTTCATCTCTTGGTCTGAAAACAACCTGTTTGGATACGCTGTCTAATAAGGTAGCCACTAGCCTCATAGAGCTACTGAGCACTTAAAATGTGACTGGTCCAAATTGAGATGTACTGTAAGTGTAACATGTACACTGGATGTCAGAGAGTTAGTGCAAAATAAAAGGTAAAATATCTTATTAATATTTGTTTTTTAGTACATGTTGAAATGATATTTTGACTGTATTGGGTTAAATAAAATATAGAAATTCGTTTCATTGTTTATTTTTGCTTTTCTTAATGTACCTTCTAGAAAATTTAAAATTATATCTGTGGCTCATGTTACATTTCCTTAGGAACGCATTGCTCTGTAACCCCTGGAATGGTTAGAAGCTGGAGAGAAAAAGACAAACAAAAAACACCTCCTATTTGGGGCCTATTTTTCTTAAGACTAGAATGGTTAGGGAGGTCTCTCTGATGCCCACGGAGCATGCTTTGTCCTCACATGAGGAGCAGCCCTCTGCCCTAGCTGCCCTCCCAAGCTGGGTGGCCTGCGTTCTCCGCGCTTGTCTGGCACCAGCCTCCCAGAGGGGAGAGGGGGCTGGGCGGGTCCGGCAGCTCCAGCACAGACGGGAGTCTCAGCTTTGAGGAGTCAGCGAGGAAAGGGCCTTACCTGAAGCTTCATAAATTCAGAGTTTTGAGAGGAACGGATTTGTGGAATGAATCTGTATCCAGTGTTGCCAGTTGTAGGGGTGTGTGTAGAATACTGCCCTGTAGGTTCTATTTAATGGATTTCTGCTTGTTGGGGGGAAAATTCCTACGACCACTTGACACATACTTCTTTCTTTCTTTTCTTTAACAGGCATTTTAGAACGCTTAAAAACTTATATGGTAAACAAATAATAGTAAATTTGCTTGGATCTAAGGAAGGTGAACATATGCTAAGTAAGGCTTTCCAGGTAGGCATGATCAGCTTTTCTTCTGTTCCGTGGACACCTAGAATGATACTAAAAAATTATGTAGCGCAATAATGAACTTACTTCCTAGGAAAAGGTTGGGTACCTGTTGGAACCATTAACTCTTTGGGCTACCAAGAAACAGTTTTGCGTAATGTTGCTGACATTAGGGTTAGGGAAAACTTCCAAAGCAGTTGACTCTGTTTTCTGAAATGTTACTTATTTATCTTGTGGAAAAGCAGAAGAATGTCTTCCCCTCTGAAAAGTGTTCATCTGTCACTGATAAAAAGACACCGGACGGTTTCCTTCTCCATCCACGCATTGCCTCTGCCTGTTTCCTAGAAACCATAGTCATGGCTTGAAACCTATGATACGGTGAATACTGCACGTAAGACCATCCCTTCTCGTACCGATGAGAGAAAACTCGAGAACTGCGAGTAAAGACGAACCCAAATGATATATGCCCAACTTCTAAAGAAAAAGTATTCTTCATCAATGCTTACTATTAAAGCAACAATGAATTAATAGCAATGATGGTGTTCCATAAGATGATAAGCCTAAATTAAACAAAACAGAGAACATTTTCTGAAGTTCAGTCTAATGAAGTCCAGAAAGTAACTTATTTGACTGTTTTGTGTGACGCTTGTGAAATAAATATTGTTAATAAACAGATTATGCTTTAGAGAATGACTTTTAAAACATTTCAGTGTGAGTATAAAAACGTGAATTTTTTGGTTCTTAATAGGTTCTGTCTTAAGTCAGTTACTTTATTTTGAGATTCTATAACAGGTACAATTATTAAATGTGTAAAAAATGAAGTGTTGGTGGTTAGAAATAATTTTAATTTTCTGAACCAGATGAGAACATTATTTAAGTTCTCTGATGTTAATTATGTCACCTGATCTCTCTGGGACAGTATGCGAGGTTTCACTAAAAAGATGTTATTGGATACCATCAAGTAATTTTCCATTTTACTGCCAGTGTCAACTAAAGCTTTGTGGGAGATCAGTGAGATTTCACGGGACCGTGCTGAGGTTTAACTTTAAAATGCGACGTTCCATTCTAACATTACTTGATAAGATCATATTTAATTAACATTTAGATGAGTATTTGCCTTTTTACTTTCAGAGTCATTTGAAAGCTTCTGAACATGCTGCTGACATCCAGATGGTGAATTTTGACTATCATCAAATGGTTAAAGGAGGAAAGGCAGAAAAATTACATAGTGTTCTTAAACCTCAAGTCCAAAAGTTTGTAGATTATGGATTTTTTTATTTCAATGGAAGTGAAGTTCAAAGGTTTGACTGCTGTTTCTCTTTTCTTTGAGTTGGAACTTTGCTGTATTTTAAAAATTATTCTTAACGCAGAACTCTTGAATTACTTTTTTTTATATCAAAGTTTATAATTAAGTAAAATAATCTTTATTATACTTGATTTTAGGCTTGTTTTTCTTTCTTTAGAACAGAATAGGTAATAATAATACCTTCTATTATTGGGCACATCTAGTGAGCCAGGCAGTATACTCAGTCTGTACATGTGTCTGTAACAGCAGTTGTAGGAAGAAGTTCTATTATCCCCATTTTCGTTTGGGGAGATTGAGGCATAGGCTCTCATTTGCCCCAGATCACATAGCTAAAAAGTGTTAGAGCGAGGATTTACCTGGCTCCAGCTCTCATGCTGTTATCTAGGAGACTATTCTGCCTCTGTCTTAGAACTAATATGTTACGATGTCTTGACCTCAGTAAGGACTATTATATGCAAATAGAAGTAAAAGACATTGCTTATTGTCTGCTTTAGCACAATTTCAGTCTTCAGCTTTTGATAATGAAGTAGAGGAGGAAAGGAAGTATTGAAAAAATGAAGTTCAGAGTATAGGATGAAGTCAACTTTAGTGAACAAACTCCGATTTTTAGTTTTGGACTTTGTGCGAAATTTAGTATCAATGCCATAGAATCTGTGTAGGTTGGTGGAGATAACAGATCTTAGGTTTTTAAAATTTCTTCCATATATATTTGATCATCTTTTATGTGCAAAGAGCCCTGCGGTTATAAATCTGAATGTATGTTTAGCTCCTGACTACGGGCCTAATTAGAAATAAGTGGGCATGGATAAATAGATGGTGATAAAGAGTATATGACAGAATGTTAACAGTTGTAGAATCTAGATGGTGGGTATGTGGATGTTGGCTGTAAAATTCTTTCATCTTTTTTGTATGTTTGAAAATTGTAGTAATAAAAAGGGGTAGAAAGTGGATGCCGTATTTTGGTGATCACCTTAATTTTCCTTATTTTGTTTTAGCTTTACTATTTTTGTTTCAAACTAGCTGTTACACTTTACTGAATTTGTTGCAGATGCCAGAGTGGCACAGTTCGAACAAACTGCTTGGATTGTCTGGATAGAACAAATAGTGTGCAGGCATTCCTTGGCTTAGAGGTAAATAATAATAATAATAATAATAATAATAGTAATAATAATAAGTTGTAATGTATGTATGTGACTTGCATCAAATGCCTCATTCAGTGCTTTTGTAATACTTATGTTTCTCATTAGTTACTGTTCATAAAATGAAATTATGCTTCATTAAAGGCATTTTTTTACTTCTCGTATGTTTTTAACCTCCCCCCCCCAATTCCTTTTCATTTAAATATTTCCTTTACCTGTTCCAAACACTCTCTTCAGGTAGCTGATGTTTCCCTGTATCGTTCCTTAGCTTTCTGTTGAAAAACTGCTATGTACACTCTTCCGACAATCGCTTCTTTTGCCTTTTGGAATGGAAAAAAATTATATATATATTGCTTATTGTCTGCTTTAGTACAATTTAAAAATTGTATACACACACACACACATAATTTATATCGGCCTTTATTCTTCATGTAATTTCTTCAGAATTGGTGAGGATCTGTTTTCATATTCTGTGGGATTAGATTTTTGACCGTCGGTAACCCGATGCAGTTTCTACAGTGTTTTCAAATCAGTAGCTGCAAACAGGATGGATGGTTATTAGTGGGAGTGAGAGTGCATGAGATTCAGCTTCTCTAACGAAGTCTTTGTTTAAAAGTGTTTTTCTTTGCCATCTATCCATAAGTTCAGTCTAATATAGACATAGTCTCCCTGTATGACAAAGCAGCAATGCTGAGCTTTCTAGGTCTTTCCTGTTATGCAGGAGCGGGGGTCATTAGGCTGTGGTGGGTCTTCATTTCGTGTCACAGGAACTTAGTATAGTTCTCAAATACTATAAAAACAGGAGTAGGAAACAACACGTTCTTATTTCCTCCGGTGAATGATCTTAAATTTGGCCAGGACATTGGCTCATTAGCTACTCTGCAGCTGGGGTTCTTTCTGTCTCAAAAATGAAAGGGTAGTACGTGTAGAATTCTCTGCTACAGAAGTGTAGCTACAGTTCTGTTCATGTAGCTAAATAGGTTCTACCGTTTTGCCTCTTTAAAATTCTGTCATTGAGACTTATGATTATAATTTATGTAGAAAATATGACAGAGACAAAAGTGAAAGCAGACAGTTGGTCACTTGACATTAATCGCATGGCTTGGGTTTGTTTTGAGTTGTGTTTTTAAGTGGCTGAATACGTTTCTTTAGATTCTGAGAGTGAACTTATGGAAATGTTTGAAAGTCTTTACTCGAAGTATAACAAGTGTTAGTTCTCAGAATCTGACTTAACCAGCTATCCACTGTTGGTAGTTAGGTGTGAGAGAGCTCCCTCATATGTAGCAATTGGTTGACTGTTTACAAAATTGACTGCTAAAGTAGGCAAAGCTGAACTAGGGCGAAGACTAGTTTTGCCAAATTCCTTGAAAAGAGGGAGCTATAAATGATAAAATAAGTCCTAGGGGCTAATTTTGGTTTATTCTTCATGCTAGCCAAGAGCACCTCTGGTGCAAATCTCCAGGTAATCAAACGAACCTAGTTTAGTGTTTTTTATATTATTTTAGTTTTTGATCCCTCTCTAAATATGGATAATCATAATACTTGCAGATAAAACACAAATGGCAAGGAATTAAGTAAAAATGCAAGACATAGAATATGACTGGCTTCCAAATAAGACAAATAGACTGGGTAAGGACTATACCTTGCTCTGACTGCCAAATTGCAAAGCCAAAGTTCATTCAGAGTAAAAACCAGTGACTCTTCCAGAGACATTTATTGTTATCCATGAAGGAATTGGGGCAGCCTGAAGACCTTGCATTCTTGCAATATACATTGTATATTGTAATATTGTAATATACATTGTACGTACAATGTATATTACAATATACATTGTAATATACATTACCAATATAGATTTTATACATGAAAGACTGCCATGACTTTATTCAGAAACAGGACTAATTTATTTGTTTTTGTGACAGTTCAAGAGCAGCTCTACTTTTCTCATAATCTCTTGATTTTAATTACCCACATGTGTAGAACCCAGTCAAAAAATTAAATTAATTCCCTCTATATTTAAATAACCTAGCCAGATTTTTTTTTCCTGTGCTTTATTGTATGCTGTTGAATAAAAGTGAACAATCAGTCCATCTCTCACACTTCTGTACATTGTGACAACCTCCTTTTCAAGGTAAGATAAGTACAAGAATAAAAACTCAATAATCAAGCCCTAAAGGTACTGGGCTCATAATAAGTGTGGCATTTTACAGAGATATTTTACAGAGGCATTTACAGAGACATTTTAATGAGGTTAATTTCATCATTTAACCAGAAAGAAGTTGTTAATTACTACAAGGGAATATTAAGACACTTTTAAGATTCAATGACAAACTAAAATGGTGGGACAGAACACAGTTAGTCTCGTAAATTGGTAGGTTTTCAAAATCCAGTCCCACATGGCCCTATAAAATGCAAACTTTGGTTTGAGCCTTGTCGTTCTCGAAAAGTCTCATCACAGTTAATGTATTAATATACTTACAGAAGTTTCTCTTTTGCTGTTTTAGATGCTAGCTAAACAATTGGAAGCTCTTGGCTTAGCCGAAAAGCCTCAGCTGGTGACTCGCTTTCTGGAAGTTTTCCGGTCAATGTGGTCCGTGAATGGTGATTCGATCAGTAAGATATATGCGGGCACTGGAGCCCTCGAAGGAAAGGCGAAGGTAGAGCTAGGTTTCTCCTGACATGACGAGAGAGCCTCATTTTCCTTTCAATGACACTTTTAAATGGTCTCTTTTTAAATTAACAGTTGGGCTTTTATAGGTATCTGCTTCCAGTTCTGTTTTATTATCCTTCCGTGTCCTCTTTAATACTTCCTTCTGTAGCGGATACTAATGATTGGGTAGAAGAGAGTAATGTCCCTCAGCTTGGGGGGTCTTACGTATGACATAGTCATTTGGTGATAATCCGTTAGGCCTACATATGTATTGCTTATATTTTGTTTCATGATTTCTCAGAACTTACGTATCTGTGTCGCTTTTTATGTTGTTTGTTTTGATTATAAAATTTTTAAAAGTCCTAGTCCTCCTAATAAGGGGTCCTCTGTCATTTGGCTTTGTGTTCCCAGCACTTGATATAGTGCCTACCATTTAATAGGATTGTGACAAATACTGGTGGGATGAATAAATCAGTGGACGATTTATGCCACACTTACTATGAGCCCAGTACCTTTAGGGCTTGATTATTGAGTTTTTATTCTTGTACTTATCTTACCTTGAAAAGGAGGCTGTCACAATGTACAGAAGTGTGAGAGATGGACTTCCTCATAATTCTGTGCCTCCTCATTGCTTTTTAATATCTGGCATTATCAATAGACTGCTTCCTTACTCTAGTGTTTGGCACTTATTAAGAGACTTTGGAAACGCACTCGAGATACTTTTCATTATTTTATATACTTAAATAGTAACTTTTTAAGGCTCCTGTTTTCAGTTGGATTTTATTAACATTTTAAATCTCTACAATTCTTCAGATTACCTCAGGAATAGAAAATAAGGGCATTTGCCATTTTTATAATTCTGCCACCCCTACAGTACAGCAGCTGAAATTCTTTGAAGACCACTCATCATCTCTAAGTCTTTTTCTCTAAACCTTCCTCCTCTTCTGCGTCTCCTAAAATGCCATGTCTGTCTCTGTTCAGTTATTGGCCTTACCTGTCACAAATGATTTTGTTGACATTGACAAATAATTACTTCTTAAATGGTCCCTCTTTTTGAAAACCTGAAATTGTTAAACCTCCTTTAGTACTCCTTTAAAAAAGAGAATATAATTCTTACTGTTAAAACTCGATTCTCTACAAGAGCTGCTTAAAATATTCTTTAATGCTCTTCCTTTTTGTTTCTGCAGCAGCCAAGACAGTATGTATACAGAGGTTATGTATATTTTCAGTGGTCTTGTGTCTCTAACTAATAGATGCGAATTCTCATGTATTAAATATACTAGTCTGAACTGAACTAAAATCTAACATCTGAACTGCTCTTTCTTTTCCTTTCTCTGGGTTCCTTTTGGTTAATTGCCTGATAATGTGAACGGTGAGTGTCTTTTCAAATACTGTCATTTGTATATGTCATCACATGGAAGAAAATAACATTTTAATTTTCAAATTACCGTCACTTCTATAAGGGATGAAAATTACATATTGCAAATGAAAGGGTTTTTTTTAAAGGCCAGAGTTTGGTGTTTTGTTTTGTTTTTTCAACAGTCATCCAAATCTGTAAGATCAAAAGAAATCTTCATGGTAACTAACACGCCTGAGTAAACTATATGTTCATTAAAAGTTACGATCAGGAAATGCAGGCTTCCGGTTATGGGAATACGTCACAGGAATGAAAGGCACAGCATAGGGAATATAGTCAATGGTATTGTAGTAGTGTTGCATGGTGACAGATGGTTAGCTACACTGGTGGTGAGCACAGCTCAATTTATAGAGTTATCTAATCACTGTGGTGTGCGACACAAACTAACGTAACGTTGTGTGTCAGCGATACTAAAAAAGAAGTTATAATCAACTCACTGGAGGAATTGGCCTAAGTTTATTATTTTTATGGTTTGTATTTACATCGGCAATAAAATGAGCTAAGATATACGAACTGTAGTTCACATTTAGTATTTATTTATGAACTATAATTATAAATTTCTTTTTAGGCCAACCCTTCATTCTTAGGTTCAGTTTTAGTTTTAACTACTAGTATAAGTTATTGAGGAGCGATTTCAGTCTTATTTTTCTACACGTTATTTTTCTACTGTCGAAGTACTTGGAAGTTTTTCTAAGAGCATGTAAGTGGACCACATCCTCCTTGATCTCCCCTGCGGCCCCCCCACCCCCCATCCCATCCTTAGTGCTATAGGTTACAATGTAGGAAGTAATTTCCTTGTTTTAAATAAGTACATGTCACTTCATTTCCTTTCTAGTAAGCAACGTTAGACATTTACTGCTCTTGATGTCATTAGTGAATGCGTTTGTGGTACTGAGCTTTTTCCACGTTTTTGTGCAGAACTGTTATCCAGAAGGAAAAGAAACAAAGGCATCTTGAGCCATTTTTGATATGATGATTTGATACTCAAAGTAGAATGATTAGGTCCTTTTTATTGCAGTAAGGTCAGATAAAACTGATTTAAACTTTCAAAATGCCTACTGAATAAAATCAACAATATTTGGAACAAAAATCCATGCTCTTTTCTTCCCCAACAGGCTGGAAAGTTAAAAGATGGTGCTCGTTCTGTTACTAGAACGATTCAGAATAACTTCTTTGACAGCTCCAAGCAAGAGGCCATAGATGTTTTACTACTGGGAAATACTCTAAATAGTGACTTAGCTGACAAAGCTCGAGCACTTTTAACTACCGGAAGTTTGCGCGGTATGCGTACTTTGTATTTTGATTACTTTATGTTATTTATATCCCTTCTAATAGTCCAAGGAGTAACTGTAAATTTATTTACATAAACATTTTTTAGATCAAGTTGATTAAAACAGTTTGTGGAGGAATTTCCATCGATCTAATTTTTAAAAATTGCATTCTCTAAAGGAAGTTCATCTCTTTGGAAATGTTTTTACATTCAGTGGTATTACTAAGCTGTAAAATGAGGCCCATGCAAGGCAGGATTTCATAGAATATTCAGCTAGTGCTTTGAATAGAGCATTCACTACCTAGTTATGTAGACAACAGTTGCTTTATTCAGAAAAAGAGTGCCTATATTAGTGATTTTGCTAATTTCCAACCCCAAATTTCTATAACTTGGTCTTCCCTTACCTTGGTGTTGTTTGAATGAGCATTAAATCATATTAGATAATAATTTAAAATATTGATTATTTTTAGACACTATTTAATATGAGACATAAATATATGGCTTTCAAGGTGGCTTTTTAACTTTCACTGAGTCTTTTATTAAAATCCAAAGAAGTTGAGCTCCTGTCAGTGTGTGGTGTATTTAGCATCATCATGGGAAAAACTCAACAGGCACTGTAGAACTTAATGAATTGACTTCCTTAATTCCGTATTTTTTCTGTCTTCACTTTTTTTTTAGCACTCTGAACATTTTTACTTCTTCTGTTATCCCCAGCCAAACCTTACAGTTTCCCTGTGCGTGTTAAGAGAAATTGTTCCTCATCAAATAATGTATTCTTGGATAATTACTTGGTCAGCTAGGTTATCATGGATTCTTTCAGAATTGTGCATGGTGCTGTGGGTAGTTGGGTACAGTTGGCTCCTTGGGGATCTATTAGTAGGCCCCGGGGACTGAGGCCTACTAGCGCTCTAAAAAAACAAAGTCTGATCTTAGCTACTATTAACTTCAGGCTTTCTTCCTGGCTCCCAGCACCAGAGACTTGGCTGATTTGCATCTTGCCACTTCCTTCCACCTATGCCTTCTTTGATATGGAGGCATTGCTAAGCAACAGTTGAAAGTAAGCAACTGAAGGAAAGAAAAGGAGAAGCGAGGAGCTTAAGAATTCCCAAACCTGATTATCAGTTTTTTTAGTTGCCTGCACATGTTACTGTGTGTCGAAAGCGCCTAAAAAAAAGTACAGTCAGTTCTGCTCTAATGCTTGTTCTGAGAATGGGAATTTGTTCCACCGTGGACGCTCTGTTAGGGAACATTTTGAGCATAATGCCAGTTCTGCATTCCTTTATGCATGGTCTCACCCGGCAGAACTGAGACGGGTAGAAATACACAAAACACGCACACACATGTGCATACACTTCAAACCTTTCTCTGCTTCCATTCACCAGATGTGTTATGAGACATACCCATTCACACCTGGTGTTACAAATTTCCATCCCAATTCCAGAAGACCCTTCTTCCATCATTCACAACTACAGTTGACCCTGGAACAACACGGGGGCAGGGACACTCACCCCCCACAGTCAAAAATCCATGTATAGCTTCTGATTCCTCAAAAACTTACCTACCAATAACCTGTAGACCAGAAGCCTTACATAAACAGTTGATTAACACATAATTTGTATGTTATGTGTATTATGTACTGTAATCTTACAGTCAAGTAAAGTGTTAAGGAAGGGAAAATATGTTTGGAGTACTGTATTTACCAAAAAGGAATTCACGTATAAGTGGGCCTGTGCAGTTCAAACCCGTGTGTTCAAAGGGTCGGCTTGCTTGTCAGCTGCCATTCTCCTCATGCCCACTTCTACCAGCAAACTTCAGGTCTTTTTCATGACGAAGTGCCATATTTAAGGAGTATTCAGACACCTCAAGCCATTTAACATGTGAAACCGTACTACTGTTTTTACTAGGGTCCCATCTATTTTGGAGTGTCACTGCTAAAATTTGGGAGTGTTGTCCCCTAATCCCATTTTCCCCATAAGCTCTGTGGCTATGGGAATCTGTACTGTTTTGCACTGCATGGTGATTTTTGTGGAATGTGTATGTTTTGTTACAACTGAACTGATTGTACTTAATCGGCCGAGTCCCAGAAAGAATACTAGAAGACGTATATTCGGGTCCTCATGTGTTCAATACCCTCTAACCCCTTGGGTTTCTAGATTCATATTCTCTCTCACACGTATGTGCGTGCACACGCACACACACACACACACACACACACAGGAGCAGCTTGAAAAACAGGCCAAGGACCTCCTGATTGTGACACTCTGGACATCGCTGAGTCACTGTAGGATTTTTCATAGATGCAGAGGGTTTGCGTCAGGTATTGTCACTTATGTTTAATCTTTGGTGTCTTATAGCCCTCAGAAAAAATAATCAAATTGATGTAAAAGAAAAAAATGAGGCCATCTTAGGATGTATTGTCATAACACTCTAGATTTTAATTGTAACTTGTTGTTTTACTAATGATTCTTTGTTTTCTTCTTGATGCATCCATAGTTTCTGAACAGACATTACAGTCAGGTACAGTATAGAAAACCAATCTGTAAATAAAAGCAAATTTTTCTTTATTTTTCTGAAGTTGATATTGTAAATCGACCAAGCCGTATAAATGGAAACTTTCTCTTATTTTGCCCTCAGTTTCTAATAGGATAAATTAATACCTTGTTTTAATCTGAGAAAAAAATTTTTAAGTTTGAGAAAACAAAGTACTTCGTTTAGGAGAAAATGCATAATGCTGCCTGTCTTCTTCTAGTAAATGCTTAATTCTAATTAAATATAGCTCATCCAGTTTTAATTTCACCTTTATATTTCAATGAACACACATTGTTAGTATTATACCTTGCTTTTACTAGGCTAATGGTAAAAACCCCAGTGTGACTATTTTGGATTAATTTCAGAGTACTATCTGTGATATCTATCAGCAGTGTTTCTCACACATAGTATTTGAAAAACAATGACTTATTTTTTCATACTGTAGATGAAATATATTCTGTAACTATAAGACATGCACTAAAATGTGATCTGAACTCTTTTAAAAAGCGTCAAAATTGGTAACAAAGTTAGAGTAAGTGATTAGGACCTAAAGATCGTTATTTTTCTTGCCTTTCCTATTCGTAAGAATCTTATGCCTTCATTTTCTGGACAAGGTTTATGAACTTGTCCTTAAACACGGACATGTGGCAAAAGGAGCAAAAACGGCCAAACGGCAAAATTTCTTGCCAGAAATGTATCGGAAAAAGACATCTTTTCTTCCTTTTACTGAAGATTTGGTATCTTAAGATTTGTTCTGCTTAGTTACTGTTCTGAACGTTTTGAGAAACTATTGGTTATTTTTGTGAGAAGTTTGGAAGAGGAGGGTACTTGGATGTATTTTGAGTTATGTAATGAAATCCATTTTCTGAAATGATATGGCATTTGGGAACGGACATCTGTTTGAACACGGGCTCATTTCTGCACATTGAGGTGCCAACCAGTTAAGAATAAGCTAGAAAATTGTTACAACTTTTTATTCCATTTATAAACTGATCTGACTTAATTCACACAACATGGCCGCATGTTTTCACACGATTCATTATTTGTCTTGCTGAGTATTTTAGGCTGTTAAATCACTCTAGAACTTGTATTTTGATATACAGTGGATCACAGAGGCTGTTTTCATAGTAGGAACAGTGGCAGTGATTTCACTCACAAAGACCATGTCATGGAGAAGGATGCGTTGGGTACGGCCAGCTTCCAGTTAACCAACAGACCAGAACGAATCATGTGCTTTCATTACCACCTGACACCTTATACGAGTAGTCACGTCAAGTAGGAAGAGGGCTGCAAATCTGCGTGTCTGCTCCTGGGAACAGCAGGCGTGACCTGATCACCTCAGCAGTTCCCTCAGGAGATTCACGGGTCACACTGTTTTCCTTGTGATGCCATAATCTGCCTTTTTACTCTAATTCTCTTGTGTATCTTGGTACCCTAAAACAATAAATAGTAATCAAATCGTGTATTAAAAGGTGAGAATCATTGTGATTTCCTTTTCCTCTTGCCAGTTAGTTGCCAAGTAAGTGTTTATTCGGTTTTTAGATTGAGGTCCTATTAAGGTTCTAGCCACGTTAAGTGCCGAAAATTTAATCAAAGAGAAGTGTGATTGAGAAGGAAGCTAGATGGTGGTCAAAAAGTATGCATGTAAGAGACTGAGGGTCCAAATGTATTGAGCATTCATTTAACAGTGATGCGTCGAGCACCTACTGTGTCCCAGACACTGTTCTAGTCACCAGAGATAATGTAGTAAGCAAAAGAGACCACCATTTCTGTCCTCAGGAGCTTCCGTTCTTGAGAGGGGAGACAGACAGTTACGGGATAAGTACATAAACACAGAGTTTGTAAATGGTGACAAATGCTATAGAGAAAAATAAAACGAGGAAAGGATATGGAAGGTTAGGGACAGAATGCAAATTCTAATAAGATGGTCAGGAAAAGCCTCACTGGGATGAGGTGAGGGAAGAAGGTCTCGGGCTTTGGAAACGGTCCGTGCAGAGGCCTTGTGGGAGCAGGCTGGCATCCTAGGGAGACAACAGGGAGTCAGCAGCTGAGCAGCGAGTGAACAGGGAAGAGGTAGCAGATGAGGGCAGAATGGCAATGTGGATTGTGTCAGGCCTTGCAGGCCATTGTTGCGGACTTCGGCCTCTGTCTGCGTGAGTTGGGAGGGATCTCATAGTGACTTCACTCTCTGACATCTCGTTATCGTCCATAATTAGTATTTTTGTCCGGGAGCCATTCCTTCTCAAACCACCTGTCAGTAGTTAGAAGCTTAAATGTAAATGTTCTTAAATCTTTTTGTTTGGAAATAAGATTTATATTTTCACCAGCCTTCGAACTAAAGTTATACGAAAGTCAATTGCTATGTCCCTACAAATGTATAATCTCTAGTTTTGTACATTATAAGATGATGTACCCCTTCATGGAAAAAGAACCGTTCTGCATGCTTTATGTTGCCGCAATAATTTTTACTTTGGCTATTGTATCAAGTGCCCGTTGTTTTCAAAAATTGTGTCGGTTACTTGCATCGTGCTGGACTGTGCATGTATCTTATGCTTGTTTATGCTGCTGCTGCTAATTGTACTTGCCCTGCTTCGTTTCTCAGGTATAAAAATCGATTTCTAAAAGTGGTTTCCTGCAGCTAAAACTCTGTGGTGTTTTGTTTTTGATTAGCATCTTCCAAAGTACTAAAGAGCATGTGTGAGAATTTCTACAAGTATTCAAAGCCCAAGAAAATTCGGGTATGTGTTGGAACCTGGAACGTGAATGGTGGGAAGCAGTTTCGCAGCATAGCTTTTAAGAATCAGACACTCACCGACTGGCTTCTCGACGCGCCCAAGTTAGCTGGCATCCAGGAGTTTCAAGGTTTGCTTTTTGTAACAGGGATTCACCTAGTAAATCCTGTGACTTATTAATCTATCAAACAAATGTAACACTTCATAATATGCCTTACTCTCAAAAAGAAACTTGGCTTTATAAGGATGAAGGCCAGACCTTTAAAGGTAACTACACAAGGAAGAAAAACTAGTTCTGTTTTTATTCTTTTAAACTGACACACAGCAAGCTTATTTTGTGAGTGATAATTTTTTAAACCTAGGACGTTCCATTTTTCAAATCTAGTTCTCTGTTTAACTAAACAGGTAAGAAATATTCAGGGTAGATTAAGAAAAATCTTTCAAAACTTGTTGTAACACGTGTTGGCACTTGATAATTTAGCGGTACTGATTTTTCCTTATAAAACCTTGGTCGTCATTCAGCCGCCAAGCTCTTAACAGCCCGGACCAAGCACTGAGCTGATGATGCTTTTAAGATTTTAATTAGGATTATCAATGTGGGCCGCCTTCTTTTTTTTAAAGTCACTTTGAATTCCTTTTTAAAATAATACACATCTAGCATGTATCATGAATAAAAGCGAAGTGCAGAGGTACCTGGGTGACCCAGTCAGTTAAGCATCTTGACTCTTGATTTCAGCCCGGGTCATGATCTCATGGTTTGTGAGCCCACGTCGAGCTCTGCCCGGTCAGTGCTGTCTTCTCTCTCGTTCTCAAAAATAAATAAACTTAAAAAAAGAAAGTGCATAGGAAAAAATGTGAGATGCAGATTTTCTTTTTTTAGTTATCTCTAATCAGTCACATCTTAAACCCTAAGGTTTTCCCCAGACTTTTATTGAAACGATCTTTTTCACTTACATTGAACCTACCTTGAAATTATAGTTGTTGTTGTAGTAGTGATAATATTAGAGGAGCAGCTAACACTACGGTTCTCTAAGTGCTTTACATCTATTCATTTATTTCCTATAACAGACCTACTGCACAGATACTGTTATTATTCCAATTCCACAGATGAGGAAACCGAGTCACAGTAAGGGAGGCAACCTGCCCAGGCTCACGCAGCCTGGTTGGTAATGGCAAGTCAGGATTTGAACTCAAGGCAGTTTGGCTCCAGCATCACTGGGTCACACTGCGGCTTGCCTGGGAATTTGGGCAAGTTGCTCAGGTTCTCCAAAGCCTCAGTCTCTTGTCTGCACTAAAGGGTAAAAATAATCTGTCTTCTAAAGTGCGTGGTAAGCGACTTGATGCATGTATAGTCCTTGCACGTAATAGCAGTCAATAAATATTTTTGTTATTTTTCTCAGTCTAATACTATTTATAGGCCCTTTCTAGCTACTTCTCCTTTCTGAGTCCTCGGCCACCCAAGTCCCCCTGGGCCACTTATCTCAAGTAGCTTCTGTTCTCTTTTCGTCCTTGTCTATTAGGAGAGAGCTAATGGCTGGAACAGAGGGGTACATCTTAACCCCTGGATCTCTTTTAATTTTCTTGG
The DNA here is from genome assembly GCF_018350215.1 of Panthera leo. Lineage (NCBI taxonomy): Eukaryota > Metazoa > Chordata > Mammalia > Carnivora > Felidae > Panthera > Panthera leo. The sequence continues at coordinate 12,490,441 of NC_056687.1, forward strand.
ATTCCTCCACGTAGGACATAGTAAAAAGGTCAAGCCTCTAGTTTTCAAATTTGAATGTGAAAATTCCTGTGTGTTACCTTTTGATTGGAGATGATTTCTCAGTCACTCTGTGCCTTTTCTGAAGAATCCCTTTACTCCCCCTTTTATTCTCTTCAGCTTTTGCAAAGTGGCTTGCTTCTCTGATGCCCACTCCCCCTGACTTTTATTCTCTTCAGCTTTTGCAAAGTGGCTTGCTTCTCTGATGCCCATGTGCAGTTTAGCAAGAGTTCTTTCAAAACGATTTCTGAAAGGACTCAAGGATCTTCAGAAATAACAGTCTTAAAGAAGAAAACTTAGGAGGCCTGAATGGAAGCTAAATTTAAAGTAATTTTGACCCATTCGTTGGTTTTGCCTACAATTTGAAGTTGGTTAAACATAAAACACAGAAATGGACTTTATGAGGTCTGGCATTGATCTTAGTTGGACTGGGTGGGGGCGGGTGCCGTTTGACTAAAGCTATATTTTTAACAGTTTTTCTTGGATGCTTAATTGTAGATAAAAGAAGTAAGCCAACTGATATATTCGCAATTGGTTTTGAAGAAATGGTAGAGTTGAATGCTGGAAACATTGTGAATGCAAGGTAAGCCGGCAAGGTCATTTTCTAGTTGAGGGACATGGAAGGCAGATAACTAAGTAATTGTTACAAAGATAGATTGGGATAATATATGTAAAGGTGCTTTTTAAACTGCAAAATAGAATTCTCAACCTCTCTGGTCTTAGGATCTTTCTACACTCTTAAAAATGTTGAAAATCTTAAAGAATTTTTGTTCATGTGGGTTATATCTCTAGATAGTACATTAGAAATTTAAAAATGAAAATTTCAAAACATTTGATTCTTTAAGAAACAATAAACCTATTACATGTTAGCATAAATAATACATTTTTTTCCTGAACAGTAATTATTTTCCAAAACAAAAATGTCCTGAGAAGGTTGGCTTTGAGTGTAGTTTTGCACATCTTTTCATTTCTGGCTTAAAACAACTGAATTCTCACATCTACTTCTGTATTAGTCAGTTACAATGTGTTGTTTTGCTTGAAGTAGATGAAGAAAATCACATAAATAACGTAGTCGGAAATGGAAAGAATTTTATAGCCTTTTGAGATAATTTCTTCTCTGATACTACACCAAAGCTCAACAAACAGTTCCTTAAAGGTTAGTTCAGGAATCTGGACTAACCTTATGGAATCTGAAACCATAGCAATGAACTATTTGTGCTCTATTATACAAGAATTCATTGGTCTATTTTTTTATCCTTGCATGATTTTGAAACATCATGTATTGGTCATTTTGAAAATATTAGTTCACTGAGTTATGTCGATCTTCCAAATCTTGGCACATTTCATTATATCAATGCATGATATTGATTAGCCTCATTACTGATCTCATCAGCAAATTCTTCAAATGTTTGGAAGCTATTAAGTTCTCAGTAGCCGATACACATTTTCCAAAAGTTTCATTTTTGCTTGAAAAATGTAATCATTGGAAATAAATACTATTGGTTGTTTCCCTTAAAAGGCAGGTTCATTTAAAAAATGTTTGTCAGATAACCCAAGTCTGAAGAACCATAGTCTGTCTGTCATTAGTCCTTTCAAATAAAAATGGTTTTCCATGAAAAATGGTAGCAGTTCAGCTCTCTGCTCAAACAATCAAGTGCTTCTCCAAACATCACACTTCAATATGAAGCAGAATGGGCCTTGTGCATATTTCCTGTTCATCACAGATATGACTTAAGGATTGAACTTTGATCAGATTAATGACATTTAGAAAACAATTAATAACGTTTCCTGCTTCAACAGAGATATTCTTATGTGAAATGGCATTTTTTTAACTGCAAGCACATGGCGGTAAAGACTAATGAATCATCCTAGTACAGTTCGGTGCCTGGATTCATGTGAAGACGTCAGCCATTTTACTCATTGTTACTTTTGCACCATCGTGCAAATATCCATCCACATCGTGAAAAAGGCAAAAAAAGGTCTTAGTATTATAAAGATAGTTTTGACCTCATGGGTTTGGGGGAGTCCCAGAGGTGTTCCCAGACCACACTTTGAGAACTGCTGTTCTGAAGCCTTATTACAAATGCAAATTACTTAAATGGAACTTAAAGCTTAAGTGTTTTATTTTAAGAAAGTATGCTTGCTTTTAAAGTTGAACAATTGCCCATCTTTTGTGACATTTTTAAAAACATTTTCAGCGTAAAATTATGAGCTGAAATAGTATGAGATAGTCATCAATCTTGCAAATGACATTTTTTTCCTTAGCTTTATTTTTTTTAATTTTTTTTTAAATCTTTATTTATTTTTGAGAGAGAGACAGCATGTGAGCAGGGAGGAGCAGAGAGAGAGAGGGAGACACAGAATCCGAAGCAGGTTCCAGGCTCTGAGCTGTCAGCACAGAGCCCGACGTGGGGCTCAAACCCACGAACTGTGAAATCACGACCCTCATGAGCCAAGGTCGGACGCTTAACCACCCGAGCCACCCAGGCGCCCCTTTCCTTAGCTTTAAGTAAATAACATTCACTCAGGGAAGTAGAAAAGAAACGCAACTGCATTCATTTTGCTGACTTGAATCTCTTTCCTGAAAATACGTATTCAGGTTTTAAAATAGAGCATACTCTTATTGTTCCTGGTACCAAATTGTTCAATTGATTATCTGTCTAGAGTTTAATCAAATTATTCCTTAGTAAACTGGTGATTATTCATTTCTTTAACCAGTATCTGTTGAGCACCTACTCGAGGTGCTAAAGATACGTTAATGAATAAAACAAAAATCCCTACCTTCATGAACCTTCTATTCTAGCTGAAGAGACAGACGGTAAACAGTAATTGTAATATGTAAATTACCGGCACGCCTCGGAGATACTGTGGGTTCAGTTCCAGACCACTGCAGTCAAGCAGATATGGCAATAAATCTAGTCAAATGACTTTTTTGGCTTCTCCGTGCATACAAAAGTTAAGATTACCCTATACGGTAGTCTGTTAAGTGTGCAATAATAACATTACGTGTAACAGACAATGTACACATCTTAAGTAAAAAGTACTTCACTGCTAAAAAATGCCAATCGTCATATGAGCTTCCGGCTGGTCATAATCCTTGACCGCAGATCACTGTAACAAATATAATGAAAATGAAAAAGTGTGAAACATCATTAGAATTATCAGAATGTGACATGGAGACATGAAGTAAGCAAGTGCTGTTGGAAAAATGACACCGATAGGCCTGCCTGACACAGGGTTGCCACAGAGCCTCAATCTGTCAAAAACAGAGTATCTGGGAAGCATAAGCAAGCGAATCACAATAAGACAAGGTATGCTTGTATGCGGTGTGATAGAAGACGGTCAATGGACCGGGAAGTAAACAGAGGTAGAGGGCATCAGGCACGTGGGGTTGCGGGGCTGGGGGTGGCCTGAATGAACGATCAGGGTAGGGTTCACTAGAAGATGACCTGAGAAGTAAGCTGGATAAGGAGATGAAAAGCCATCATTCTCTTTTCCGAATCCGAGTGGCGGTGGGGGGATTCTGGTAGGTAGAGAATCCATGTGCTGGCTTTGTATTTTGGAGGTGGTGTGGCGGTGTTAGATCAGATAAATGGGCGTGGTGTCATGTTCAGGCTTACCACTTATCGTGTGTGTGACCTGGAACTATGAGAGACACCCTTTGGCTCTCCTTTAGAGTTTCTTGGGGGTTCTTCAGAGGCTCGAACTTACTACACTGAAAATTTATAAAGACTTCAGCATTTACGCTACCTTCTTTGTATGAACTGTATTTCAGAGAAAATAGTTGAGAAAAATTCTTTATAGAGGACTTCTAACTTGACTACAAATGCCTACGGAATGCTGAAATTATAACATCAACATCACGCAACCCCTGATGAAATAATGGCAGTGATCGGTAGATGCTAAAACCTTAGAAGGATTAACGGGGGGACTTTTCATTGTAAAGACTTGATTAGAGGGGCACCTGGATGGCTCAGTTGGTTAAGCGGCCGACTTCGGCCTGGGTCATGATCTCACAGTTGGTGAGTTCAGGCCCCATGTCGGGCTTTGTGCTGACACCTAGGAGCCTGGAGCCTGTTCCAGATTCTGTGTCTCCCTCTCTCTCTCTGCCTCTCCCCCATTTGCACTCTATCTCATCTCTCTCTCTCAAAAATAAATACACATTAAAAAAAAAAAAGAGTTGATTAGATTGTCACAGTCTGAACAGTGGATCCAGTGTCACAGCACAGAGATTATGTACTTCTGCTTTGATGCAAGTCCGACTGCACTAACCATGAGGTTATTTTTGCCAAAACAAATAAATAAATTTAAATGAGTTTCTTAAGCTTCTGCATTAACCAGTGTAAAGTAAATATGAGAGTTAGAGGGACAAGTGAAGATACTATGAAGACACATCCGTCAATCAGACTGTTGAACATTTTACGGCAAATGGCCCAACTTCTTTAAAAAATAAATAGTATTTGAAAGGGGGTGAGGTGGGGAGGGTTGAGGGACTATTAAAGATTCAAGAGATATAACAAGCAAATGCAGTGTGTGGGCCCTATATGGATCCTCTTTTAAAGAAATCAACCACGAGAAGACATTTTTTTAGATAATTAGGGAAATTTAAATACGAACTGATAGTGCTAAGGAATTGTGTGATGATGGCATCGTGATTATGTGAAAATAAAAATGCCCATTACTTTAGATGATGTGTAGTGAAGTATGTGTGGGTGAAATGGCATGTGTCTTGGGATTTGGTTTAACATATTCTAGGTCCACGCATGCACACACACACACACACACACACACACACACACACACACACAAAGTGGGGGAGGGGGTTGGAAGAAAAAAATGGCAAAATGTTGATAATTGTTGAAGCTAGGTAATAGGTACAGGAAAAAGTACAGCTTGAGATTACTCAAATGGTGAGCACTCGTTTCATAAGTAAGCTCAGGTTTTCTTTGTGAAAGAGTAATAGACTTGGAAGTGTGGCGATCTTTTGGCTAAATTTCAGGTTTTTCTTTTTAAAGGAAACAAAAACAGCTTACATAAAGATGTCAGTGTTGGTGTGGATTTCGGACTGTTGGGGAGAATTACTAAATTTGGGTATATAAAGATGTAATTGACAGTTGTCTTGTAAAATAGGCTATTTTGTCCATATCTTTTAAAAAGATTCCCTTTGTAATGTTTTCTGGTAGCACAACAAACCAAAAGCTCTGGGCTGTGGAACTGCAGAAGACCATCTCCAGAGACAACAAGTATGTGCTGCTGGCTTCTGAGCAGTTGGTGGGCGTCTGCCTGTTTGTTTTTATCAGACCCCAACACGCTCCCTTCATCAGGTCAGTGAACAGGGCGCTGTGCGCAGGCTCTTTGCCACCCTCGAGTAGCCAGAAAAAGACCTGGAATGTGTGTTGCTTCAGGGAAACAATTACTCATGCATCTTGTTCTTAAATGTGTTTCTGATGAAAGAGTCACCAGTCATTCCGTCACACCGTCTCACAGCCTTGTCCTTGAACTACAGCTGTACGTTTGTGTCCCAGACCTTCCTAATGTCTTATGCGCACACAACTGTGTTGGCAGCTCGGATCTTGGACTCAGAGTCCTTTGTTTTAAAGGGACGTTGCGGTCGACACCGTGAAGACCGGAATGGGAGGCGCCACTGGAAACAAGGGGGCCGTTGCCATACGGATGCTGCTGCATACAACCAGCCTCTGCTTCGTCTGTAGCCACTTTGCTGCGGGCCAGTCCCAAGTCAAAGAAAGAAACGAAGATTTTGTAGAAATAGCGCGAAAGTTGAGTTTTCCAATGGTGAGCTCATACTGCTTGTTCTTGAAGATGAAGCTACAAAGTGCACTTTAACTTGTTCCAAATTCTCTGTCAGCTTTTGAAAATTTAAGATACTTCTTAGAAACATCAACGGTTTTCACCTAAATAGATGCTTCATGTGTTCTTAGTCTGGGGTCACATAAATAGGGCCTGGCCGGCGGGGGCGGGGGAGCAGCGAGCATATCTGAGGCAAAGAAATAGTGGTAAAACATGTTTCATATTGACCGTTTAGATCTAAAATGCTTCTCCTTGCCTCCAGGGAAGGATGCTGTTTTCCCACGACTACGTATTTTGGTGTGGTGATTTCAACTATCGCATTGATCTCCCTAATGAAGAAGTTAAAGAGCTCATAAGACAGCAAAATTGGGATTCTCTTATAGCAGGAGATCAGCTTATCAATCAGAAAAATGCTGGACAGGTATACACATACTTAAGATACTTGTGTTGAGAAGAAGGGGATCTTTTGTTATGAAACATGCTTTCCTTAATCACAGTGTTGCCTTTTTTTTTTTTTTTAATTTTTTTAACGTTTATTTTTTTGAGACAGAGAGAGACAGAGCATGAACGGGGGAGGGGCAGAGAGAGAGGGAGACACAGAATCGGAAGCAGGCTCCAGGCTCTGAGCCATCAGCCCAGAGCCCGACGCGGGGCTCGAACTCACGGACCGCGAGATCGTGACCTGAGCTGAAGTCGGACGCTCAACCGACTGAGCCACCCAGGCGCCCCTGTTGCCTTTTTTAAAATCCCTTGGAGTCTATACTTAACTACATATCTCAGGTTTAATAGATATAGAATTACCTTTCCTTAAAGACAGAAAAGAAAAAAGGAAGATTCATAATAACTCCCAGGAGGAAAAATATATTAAGTCTCTGTAAGACTCACTTTTTTTTTTTAATGTTTATTTATTTTTGAGAGAGAGAGATGAGATAGAGTGCAAGCAGGGGAGGGGTAGGAAGAGAGGAAGACACAGAATCTGAAGCAGGCCCAGAGCTGTTGGCACAGAGCCTGACGTGGGGCTCGAACTCAGGAACCGCAAGATCATGACCTGAGGTGAAGTCAGACGCTTAACTGACTGAGCCACCCAGGTGCCCCAAGACTCTCTTTCAAGTAGAAGAGAATACATTTTTGATTCTTTCTTTTTGAGTAATAGTGGATTTAGAATCTTAGTCTTCAAAGCTACTGTTTTTTTAATGTTTGTTTATTTTGATAGAAAGTGAGAGAGAGAGAATGAGCAGGGGAGGGACAGAGAGAGAGGGAGACAGAATCCGAAGCAGGCTCCAGGCCCTGAGCTGTCCGCACAGAGCCCGACGTGGGGCTCGAACTCACAGACTGCAAGATCATGACTTGAGCCAAAGTCAGAAGCCCAACCGACTGAGCCACCCAGGCGCCCAATATTTTTTTTTAAGTAAGAGGTGATTAAGGCCACTTGATATCGTGCCTTCGTGATCATCTGACTTAAATTCTAACACTTTGGGCCCCACTTCACATTTTAGGCCTTTTTTCCTCATTTGAGAATAAGACATCAGACTACATATATGATTTCTAAAATCTGTCATAGTTTTGGTTTTTGTAGCTTAAAGGTCTGGTAGAGTTCCCTTATTCACATTTTTGTACTTGGCTTAATCAGAGGTCAAACAAGTGGCATGAACAAGTCCCAGGTTATTTTTTTCTTACCATTTGTTCCATTCAGTTAGAAGAGTTCATCTGATGGACACAGATTTTGTGTGAATCTCCAGCATATAGTAGACATGTAGCGAATGGCTGCCTGAATGAAAACAGAACTTTTTTTCTAATAACTTACTTTGTATGTTTATTTTAGATTTTTAGAGGATTTTTAGAAGGAAAAGTTACCTTTGCTCCAACATACAAATACGATTTGTTTTCTGACGACTATGACACCAGTGAAAAGTGCCGCACCCCTGCGTGGACAGACCGTGTCCTCTGGAGAAGAAGGAAATGGCCTTTTGATAGATCAGGTTGGGAAATGGACTTCTTCATTTAAATGAGCTAATGCAAATTTTATGAGGAAGAAGGGAATGATATAAATATCAAGGGAGGAGGGCTGTTTTTTTTTAACAAAGGTTTGGTAGAATAGAATAAATACAATTTAAATATAAAACAGTTTTTAAAATATTCTCAGACTTGCTTATAATAATTTAATTTTTTAGTGTATTTTCTTTCCATAATTCCATATAAAGAGAAGTGAGGAAATTTCATTTTTATGAAATTTCAATGAAAATTTCAGTTGAGTGCTAACAAAGGTTTTTAATTTGAATAACCAATATGGTTTGTAAATATTATGAACTGCTACTTGTCTGTTGAATTACTTATGAAACACTATTTGGCTTTTAAGTACTCTCAGAAATAAAGCCTTATCTTAATTTTTACTAAGTAAAGCATAAAGTGATAATTCAACCAAAACACCTTTCTAACTTAAAGGTATCTGGACTTCCTGCCGATTAACAAGTGTATCAGGGATCCCAGCCTCAGACAACTGAAGCCAGTAAAGCGAAGAAGCTTGCTCCTTGCTCCCCATGATCTGTCACGCGCCTGTGGTTTTATTTTTGTTTTTGTTTCATTCTGACTGCAGCTGAAGATTTAGATCTTCTAAATGCTAGTTTTCAAGATGGAAGCAAAATCCTCTACACGTGGACTCCTGGCACTTTGCTGCACTATGGAAGAGCCGAGCTAAAGACTTCTGACCACAGGTTTAAACAGTCTTGGTATTTCTAACCGTGCTTGAAATTTACTTGAAATCCATCTTTTAGTAAACATTTCTAACACATCCATCTCCCTTTATGCCTTAAGGCCTGTCGTTGCCCTGATTGATATAGATATATTTGAAGTTGAAGCCGAAGAGAGGCAGAACATTTATAAAGAGGTGATTGCAGTTCAAGGTCCACCAGATGGGACAGTATTGGTCTCAATCAAAAGTTCTGTCCCAGAAAATAATTTTTTCGATGATGCTTTGATCGATGAGCTTCTGCAGCAGTTCACAGATTTTGGTGAAGTTATACTCATAAGGTGAGTAAAATATTTATTGTCCAAAAGCAGCTCGTGACTCATAGATGTTTTCTACATTAGAAATTACCTTTCTATTGTTTGAACAGCATTTGAGTACAGTAGACCCTTGAATAATGTGGGAGTTAGGCACACTGACCGCCATGCAGTCCAAAATCCACTTAGAAGCTCTGAGTCCCCAAAGACTACCAATAGCCTACTGTTGACTGGAAGCCTTACCAATAATGGAAACCGTCAACTAACACATATCTTATGTGGTGTATGTCTTATATACTTACAATAAAGTCAGCTAGAGGAAGGACAATGGCGTTAAGGAAGTCATAAGCAAGAAGACATACATTTACGGTACTGTACTGTGTCGAGAAAAATCCACGTATAAGGTGACCTGTGCAGTTCAAACCTGTGTTGTCTGAGGGCCAACTGTATTTTTATTTCCAAATTACAGGAAAGTCATACTATAGAAATGTTATTTCAAAGAGTTCATAGGTTTTGAAACTGAATTACGTTTATAGAGTTTAAAGCTGAATAGTGAAAGTTTTTATGAACAATTGATGAACAAAAAATATGTGCACTTTGGGACGCCCGGGTGGCTTAGTCGGTTAAGCGTCTGACATCGGCTCAGGTCATGATCTCACAGTTGGTGAGTTCGAGCCCCACGTCGGGCTCCGTGCTGACAGCTCAGAGCCTGGATCCTGCTTCAAATTCTGTGTCTCCCTCTCTCTCTTCCCTTTCTCCATTCACACTCTGTCTCTCTGTGTGTCTCAAAACTGAATAAACATTAAAAAAATTTTTTTTTAAATATGTGCACATTTAGGTGTGGTTATATATATCATACAATGTATAACAAAGCCCTATGGCAAAATGAAGCTGTGATCACTGTTTTATTTTATATATATATATTTTTTTTCAATGTTTACTTATTTTAGAGAGAGAGAGAGAAAGAGAATGAGAATGAGAATGAGAATGAGAATGAGCCAGGGGTGGAACAGACAGACAGGGAGACACAGACTCAGAAGCAGGCTCCAGGCTGAGCTGTCAGCACAGAGCCCGACACAGGGCTCGAACCCACAAACCGTGAGATCATGACCTGAGCCAATGGCGGATGCCCCACTGACTGAGCCACCCAGGCGCCCCACACTGTTTTATTTTTTTAAGGAGAGTTAGGAGTAAAGCAGAGTGACTTTTCCTCCCTTAGTTTAAGAAATTTGATGTTTTAAGTAATTTTAAGTACACTTGATTTCCAACTAACAGAGAAGGCAGCACAATCCGATCAATCAGGAGTCATCCAGTCCAGTCTTCGTTTCTGTTATTGACTTACCCATCTGCCTTTTGCAGAACCAGATGCTTCTTCCCTGGTTTAAAAAACATGTTCTTTTCCAAGTGTCCAGCAGTTCTGAAAGACTGCGTGTGTTTGAATTTCATACGGAAGGGACTTGACTCCTTTCTGTGCTTTGCATCTACTCAGTTAGGTATGTTTTGTAGATATTTGGTGGGCACATCTCTGTACTGGGTGGCCCAGTCCACAGATTGAAGATAGTGTGCTTCTGTAGAGCAAGAAGCATGCCGAAGAAACCTGGAGTCCTTTCAGAGAGGAAATGAGCAGATACAGAAGAAATTGCATTTATATTTCCCTCAGATCTTCTAACAAAGATCTACCCCAAAGCTTGAAAACAAAAGAAAAAAATTTCTAAAATCCTAAGGCATTCGGAAGTATATAGTGAAATCTCCAGGTTTACAGATGACAGAAAGCTTGGCCAAGTATAGAAAGCCAAGTTACCAGGAGCCTGATGTGGGCAGCCGAGGAGCAGGTAAGTGTCCTCGTGAGCAAATGCAAATTATGGAACTGGGCTAGAGAGAATAAAGGGTGAAGGACTCTGAGACAGGAAAAGGACCTGTCTTTATAATTCAGTCTTGAAGCGGGGCGTCTGGGTGGCTTAGTCAGTTGAGCATCCGACTTCGGCTCAGGTCATGATCACACGGTCTGAGTTTGAGCCCTGTGTCCGTCTCTATGCTGACAGCTGGGAGCCTGGAGCCTGCTTCGGATTCTGTGTCTTCCTCACTCTCTGCCCCTCCCCCGCTCATGCTCTGTCTCCCTCTCTGTCAAAAAGCAATTAACATTAAAGAAAAAACAGTCTTGAGGAACTTGGTGTTAAATTGGAGCCAGAAGCTTTCCCCAAAGTGCTTGTCATCTTTAGAAAAAGTATTGGTAACAAAACAAGGTATTACTCTAACATTATAAAACCATGCATGCCTCCACAGGTGGAATATTCTGGTTGTCACACACCTTCAGGCAACCAAATTAGAATAGAAAAAGCAGACAATGGAAGTAAACAAGGAGAGGACTACTGTTGCCAGTAAGGCTAAATTGATCATTACCTTTTGTTCCAGAATAAGACTATGGTTTAGGAGTGACTGAAGTCCTTTATATGTAAATAAGACATTCCCTGGAAATGTGAATGGGACAAATTTAGGTATTTATATTAATTGGGGGGAAAATCTAGAAGTTTTTACCCTAGTGGGTGAAAATAGGAAGAAAATGCAGCTTCTCAAAGACCTACATATACGTGTGTGTGTGTGTGTGTGTGTGTGTATATATGTACATATATACATACATATATATATACACACACATATATATATATATACACACACACATGGATACTGTATATACATGGATATTAAAACTAAAATCTCTTGTTAAACATTCATAAGGAACACATTGCTAATTAAGGATAGGATCAAGAAATTAGCACTGCCATATGACCACAAATGCTTTGGTACCACTATCAAAAAACAAACACAGTAGACACCCCCCCCCCCGCCCCCTTATCCATGGTTTTGGTTACCTGAGGTCAGCTGTGGTCTGGAGGCAGATGACCCTCCTCCTGATGTAGCATCAGAAGGTCACTAGTAGCCTTATGTTACATGGCAGTGCCTACATCACTCACCTCACTTCATCTCATCACGCAGGCATTTTATCATCTCCCATCCTCACAAGATAAAGGGTGAGGACAGTACGATAAGATATTTTGAGAGAGAGACCACATTCACATAACTTTTATTACAGTATTTTGTTACGATTGTTCTATTTCATCATTCATGTTGTTAATTTCTTACTGTGCCTGATTTATAAGTTAAACTTTATTGTAGGTATGTAGGTAGAGGAAAAAACAGTATGGATAGGGTTTGGTACAATCTGCAGTTGCAGACATCCTTTGGGGGTCTTGGAATGTATCTTCCATGGATAAGGAAGGGGGGGGGGACTATTGTCAATGTTTGGAGTCGGGAGGACTAGTGCAGCATAAGTGCAACCTTATAGTAGTGATTGATTATAACCTTTGGAGGAGAGATCTTCTCCATTGCCAACAGTATGAAAAAGATCCCCTTCATAGTATTTAGATAGGAATGATGTTCTATGTCTTTCAGATGGTGGCATCTTGCAGCTTAGTAACTTAACATGCCAAGGAAATTGAGTCACTTATCTTGGTCATATTTGGGTGATTGTAGAAATCTGTAGAAATCAGGCCTCTGATTTAAACAGGATAAAGTACTTGTTCCTATTTCTCTTTTTAGCCTCTTCCTCTTAATATCCATAAGGCATGCTTTGGAATCCTAGCTTGTGTGTGTGTGTGTGTGTGTGTGTGTGTGTGTGTGTGTGTGTACGCACGCGTGCATGTACGTGCACATATTTTCCCCTCATCTTTGAAAAATCTGCAGGGATTTCTGATCTTGATTTGTATAATCGGGGAGTAGTCCAATGTGTAAAATTGTTTCTATAAATAAGACTGATAATGTTTTTGTTTTACTCTTTTTTGTGCGATAACATTATTACATGTCAGTGATCGTCTTAATTCAGAACTTACTCTAATGTCCTTTTAGTTTTTTTTCTTTTTGGGGGCTTCTTATTTCAAAATTGCAAACTTAGAGTCATAGCAAAGGCCATTGAAGTCCCAAGAGAGTAAATGGCTGTCCCCTGCATAAAGACAAGGACCATAATACCCTAAGGCACTCTGGGGCCAATCAGATATGTATATTTTAATGACAACTCCCCATCTTCTTTCTTGGTCAAAGGAAATTTGCTTCAGAGATGTCATGGAGACCTTGAAAATACATAGTGCTGGACTCTGGGGTCAGGAAATTTGTATTCTAGCCCTGTAACAGAGTCTCCTTGTAGAGTGGCTTTGAACAAGCCACTTTTAACCTCTGGCCCTTTTTGCCTTGTCGGTGAAATGAAGGATTAGATTAGCAGGATCACAAATGGAGGGCCACAGGGCCCTTCTTCTGACAGGCTGTTTTATTAGCATAGTATTTGAAAGAAATTTGAATTTGAAAGCTTTGAGAGGCAGAGTGCCCTCTCCAGGCCACCAGTGGCTCTACTGCTCTCCCTGTTGTGTTTTACTTCCTGGCCTCCATAGGCCTTTGTTAATCAATAGTCAATGGGCTGGTTGTTGGACTAGTTATATCTAAGGTATTAATTATTTTTTGTTGTTTATGTTTCTCTTTCTTGAAGATTTGTAGAAGACAAAATGTGGGTTACATTTTTGGAGGGAAGCTCTGCCTTGAGTGTTCTGAACCTAAATGGTAAAGAGGTAGGTAGCATTTGTTGATTGTAAGCCATTTTGAAATTCTGTATCCAAAGATTATAATTTTATAGCCATGCAGCAGGATTATCTAGATGTATTTCCAGTGCAGAACTATAGAAGACCTTATGGTGTGCTTTAATATTTATTATTTAGACTTGGTTTCTGACCAGCTTGGAATTATTTTGGTCCTCCCTAAAGATACTAACAATTGGTAACAGACTAAGAAGAAAATATGTTTACCACCCAACTTGGTTTTTATTATATAGAAATTTTGTTAAGTGGAATAGATATCCTGGCTCATTCATAGTAGGAAAGATTTCTATCGAATGAAGAAAATGCCTTATTTATAAGAAAACAAGGGAGGAAGGTACTCTTTATTCCTAAGAACTTGTTTTCTTGGCTTGGATCATGGTACCCAGATACCTTTTTCAGGTGTAGGTAAAATAATTCCCATAGATAACAAATCCATCCCACCAAGATATTTTAGAAATTTTTAAATAGGTATTCCTAACCTGTGACTTAACATGTTACTGATGGAGGAAATTTACATCAATTTGGCCCGGAATAGTTTTATTTCCATAAAGTGCTGTATCTTTCAGTTTTTTCTGAACGCTTTTAGACACATCCTGTTTCTAAGTATACGATCACTAGACAGGATAGACTAAAATCCAGGCCTAATTTCTCTAACAGTGGGCCACTCATAAGGACTTCCCTGTGCTTCCTCTTCTGTCGCATTATTTCAACTTCCTTGGAGAAAAAAATTTCCACATATACATTACTTTTGAAATAGGTTTCATAGGGTTTTATTTGCTCGTTTTTCCTGAATGTAATAGTAATACACTCAAGCAAAAGTAAATCATGAAATACAGAAAAGTATAAAGGAAGGGCGCCTGGGTGGCTCAGTCGGTTGAGCATCCGACTTCGGCTCAGGTCACGATCTCACAGTTTGTGGGTTCAAGCCCCTCGTCGGGCTGTGCTGACAGCTCAGAACCTGGAGCCTGCTTCCGATTCTGTGTCTCCCTCTCTCTCTGCCCCTCCCCCACTTACTCCCTGTCTCTCTCTGTCTCTCAAAAAATGAATAAATGTTAAAAAAAAGCATAAAGGAAGAAATAATGAAGAACACTAATCCTACTATTGCAAAATAATTTCTCCTCACCTTCATCTATGCATATATATTAAAACCAATGAGATTATATATACATATGTGTATATATCAACACAAGTGGGATATATGTGTACACGCATACATGCATATACAAACACAAATGAGATCGTGTTATAAATACTGTTTTCTTACTACCTCTTCACTTGAGACTGTATCATGGGCGTTTTTCTTTATGAGCAAATAATGTCACTTTTACTCTTTCCGTTAATTTTGTTGCATGGACAAATACATAAATTTATTTAACAAACTCTTATTAATAGCAGATTGTTTCCAACTTTCAATTAGCAAAACCAGCATTCCAGGGAAGGCCTGTGTACACTATAACTTTGTGTGCCTATCCTGTTATTCCTTCCCTGAGGATAAATTCCTAAATGTAAGTTTGCTGTGTCAGAGGATATAGTCAGTGTTACAATCTGACGCTTGCTGCCTAATTGCGCTTCAGAAGGAGTAGATCTAATTCTGTTATGCCTCAGATTACCCACTGTCTACATCCTAATCGATACCGGGTCATGTCTAACTTTGACAGTCTGAAAAACCAGTAGTATGTCATTCCCATTAAGATTCTGATCGCTGCTTATCTTAATTTAGTGGTCATCAGTACTTTCTCAATGAATTGCGTATGTCCCTAGCCCATTTTTCCCTGGTGTATAACATCTCCCTTGGCGTTAAAGTTTCAGTCCCTTTCTGTGTGTGCTGCAGGTGTTCCTGTCCGTCTTGTAACTTTGTTGTCCTAACTGTATGGAAATTATTGAGTTTTAAATTTAACTCTAGCTTTGGTCTCTTCAAAAGCGTGTCCTCGTCCCATAAGGATATAAATATTTAAGAGCAATTCTGAATTTGGCCTTCTTTGTCAGCTTGCTCCTTTGCTGAGTATTTCTTTTGTCCCTCTCTGTTTTATATTTTCCCCTCTTCTTCAGCCCTGTCCCTCACCCTCAAGTCTAGTTCTCTGTGTTATATTCTTAGAAAGTACCCACTCTTAGCTTCCCAAAACTATTTTGAAAATTCTGTAAAACGGTGTTTGTGGAAAGTGCGTAATAATATTTAATTTGTCCTTTTGAAAGCTAGATATTTTCAACTCTCTAGTCTGTTGCCTTTGCTAATAACATTATTTCAGCCTGAAATCTTCTAGGATGGAGTCCCATAAGAGCTCTTCCATTCCAGGGAAGAATCTGGAAAAAGTAGCTAGCTTAAGTGGGGGCCAACCCACAGGATGACCTTCTTGAGCGTGTTCTTTAAAGACCTGTGAAGCCTGTTGCCAAGTTCTGGAATGGAATTGATTTAGGCTGATAAGCAAGTAAAGAAAGGATTACTAGTTTCTTAGAACGCTGACTTCAAAGCTTAGTGTGGACACTAAATTACTGTTAAAAACCACTGTAGCATTCAGGCCAGCAGCTTTCAATGTCTCCATCCTGTGCCTCCAAGGAATCCTCATGTGGATAGCACTTTGGGCCAAGGAAGATCTGTACCCACAAAGGTGCCAGCTGTCTTCACAGCATGTCGGTCACAGCTACCCAGTTCATTTGAAAATACCAGAAAAGGTCACGTATTTTACATGCTCCAGAAGCTCTTTAAATGAAGAAAGTTGAAACCGTGTAGGAGAGAGCTTGCATTTTTTTTTTTTTAATTTTTATTTATTTTGGAGAGAGAGAGCACGAGCTGCGGAGGGGCAGAGAGAGAGGGAGACATAGAATCCAAAGCAGGCTCCAGGCTCTGAGCCATCAGCACAGAGCCAGATGTGGGGCTCGAACTCAACAAACCGTGAGATCATGACCTGAGCCGAAGTCAGATGTTTAATCGACTGAGCCACCCAGGCGCCCCCGCCCCCTTTTTTTTTGAGAGCTTGCATTTTAGAAAGCAGATTAGTTACATGGTATGGGTTTTCAATGAAAATGGCTTTCTAGTGCACAGCCTCTGTTTGACCAGGGAGTCTTTTTTTTTTAATTTTAGTACATAGTTATTTATCGAGAGAGACAGAGCCTGAGCATGCGAAGCAGAGGGTCAGAGAGGGGGAGGGAGAGAATCCCAAGCAGGCTCCGTGCTATCAGCTCAGAGCCCGACGCAGGGCTCGAACTCATGAACTGTGAGACCATGACCTGAGCCAAAATCAAGAGCCGGTCACCCAACAGAATGAAGCACCCGGGCACCCCTGACCAAGGAGACTTGTGGCTGTCTGCAGGTGTTTTGAAACTATTTTTTTAATCCATCAGCAGGACAGTGTGACTTAATCATAACGTGTTTGAGTGTTTTAGATTATACTTTTGTCTAAAAGGCACTCACATTTATAAGAAAGGCGGAGTGCCAGCCTGTCTCTTCTGTAATTGTTTCAGGTAGGAACAGTCACTGAATATCAAAGAAAGTATGAAACTATGTAGCGAAACTGTCAGTTAATTTACATCTGGCCAGGGAAAGATACTGACTTACAGCAAAGGAAACCTGATTCTGCGTGCATCCTACAAAAGAAGACCTTAGATTTAGCAACACAGGCTTTTAAAGGAGAAACTGGGCATGTTTATACTACTTAAAAATTCAGTATATGTGAGACGGTGTACGTTGAATTGAGTCAAGCTGAAGTAAGCCTATACTGTTGCATAGTATAACCAGAGCAGTCACTTGTTTTCCAAGATAATGTTCATGCCAGTGAATTTTTATCTTACATCTCTTCTTACCAACTAGTTATTGGGTCGGACTATAACTATTACTTTAAAAAGTCCAGACTGGATCAAAAATCTGGAAGAAGAAATGAGTTTAGAGAAAATTAACGTTCCGTTGCCGTCATCGACAAGCTCTACCCTGCTCGGTGAAGATGCGGAGGTCACAGCAGATTTCGATATGGAAGGTTTGTTTATCGAACGCATTTCCTTCTGCACCTCTAGATAAGTGTCCTTTCCATCCGCGAAGTCTCAGTCCCCATCTCTGTCTTCTTGCAACACACAGAGCAGCATCAATTAGATTTTGTTTTGCGTCGTATTGCGTGTAGTTTGCCGGTACCTGGACTTCAAATTGCAAACGTATTTGCCCTTCTGCCATTGAAAGGATAAGATCTTTACAAGTGCTAGTTCATGTCCGTGTACGACAGGGGCACCGATTGGTATTTCTGGTGTGTGGTTTGCAACCACTAATTGCAGCTAAGGTAGAGAGGTAGAATTTCAAAGCACGTGTCCTAACAACAGAAATGAGTTCAAAATAATGACGATAAAAGAAGGTATATTTCAAAGCAATTTTAGAAAAGATTCTCAAGGCGGCTAGGAACACATGCATTTGAACGGACCCACATAAATGTAACCATCTCGAATTTAGTGTTCAGTTATCTGGGCAATAGTTTCCTTAAATGTGATTAAGAAGTGCGGGTGCTTTCTAATGCTATATGCTGTATTTTTCTAGCATGTTTTCCATTAAAATGCATGCCTTAGTTTATAAAATGACAGTCTATCATACTGTGAGACCCTGTACATCTAGAGAACGCATTAAGAGTTGACCGCCTTAGGAGACAATGCCAGTTTTCCCTTTTCTCTATTCATTTGTTGACTTAGTCCACACATTTATGTCATACCTTTTATGTGCCAAGTGCATACCGGGTGCTGGAAATTCAACAGATGTCAGCCTTGCCCTTCCAGAACTCCTAGCTTAGTGGTGTTACAAGTGAGCGGGTGGCGAGAATCTCGTGACAGCGATGTAGTGGCGAGCGACTCTGGTAGTTCACGGGAGAGTTGCCCCACCCGGATTTGGGAAGTTGGGAACGGTTTCCCAGAGGAATTGAAATTTAAGTTGAGAATCTAAAGACTGGCTGAGAATTAGATGAGAGAAGGTAGAGAGGGAAAACCAGGAAGAAGGGATGTGCAAGACCACAGTGGGGAAAGGCTCAAAGTTCTTCCATAAATATGCTCGTGAGGGAGTAAACAGAGAGAAAAGAAAGCAGGAGGGGAGGCAGTGGGGGTGGGACGTGGATTTGGTTTCGATTGTGTCAAACTGAGGTGCCTTTGGAGCCTGCTGGGCCCACATGTAGGCTGTGGGTACCTGGGCCTGGCGCTCCAAAGAGCCCTGGGCTCACGGGGCAATTATAATGGCAGTGAAAGCCATGGCTAGTCATTAGCTTGGCCAGAAGGTCTATATAGAGATGGGAGAAAACCAGTCCTGGGAACGAGCAGAGAAACTCAGACTTTAAGGACAGGCAGAAGGCAGCTGCTCATAAAAAGAAAAGGAGAAGAGACAACTAGAAATGTCAAAGACCCAAGAGGTTGGCGTAAAAATCAAGGCAAGAAATGGTAACAAAGGAGGCATAGTCAGTGGAGTCCTGTGTCACAGAGAGAGGAGGAGAAACGGGGACCACAACTTGCCCTTTGGATTTAATAACAGTGAAAGCGGCTGTTGGTGACACTCATGAGAGTACTTTCAGTGCAGTGATGAAGCCAGATGGTGGTAAATGGAGGTGTGGGTAGAAGATGAAGAAGCGGAGAGAGTGTCTGGAGACAGCTCTTTAAAGAAGCTAAGATGGGGGTGGCGGAGAGAAAAGGGCAGTTGCTCCAGGGAGATCGGGGGTCCAGGGGGTGCTGTTTGAAAGGAGAGAGGCTTGAGAATGCTTAGCGCTGATGGAAAGGGCTGATGGTGCTGGGGACCATCAGGGCAGAAGGAGTGAGGGCGCAGGTCACTGAGAAAACGGGGGAGGGGCAGAACCCCCTTTGTTTCCCCCACAAAGACCTAAGTGCAACCACGGGATTGGACTCCAGTTTGGCAGCAGGTTGTCGAAGGGGACGGGGGTCCCATCTTAAGACTTCTCTTTCCTCTGTGAAGTGTTAAAAGTTGAGGCTATCTGCAGGCCTAGGGCAACCCGCCGTTTCGGGAAGAGTCGAGAAGTTTTCGAGATAAAGCTCCTGAGATGGAGTTCGGCGGGAGCCAGTCACAAAACCATGGAATTGCCAGGCAGCTTTGGGATCCCAGAGGAGGCTGAAGACTGCAAGTTTAATGCCACCGCAACCGTCAGCACCGCGTGACCAGCAGCAGCCCAGGTGCAGCCACAGAGAGATTAGACAGTGCAAATGACAGGTGGGACAAAAGAACAGTGCATGGGGGGGCACGGGGGTGGTAGAGGTGAAGTGCCTTGGAATGTGAAGTCACCTTCAGAGGAGCAGAATCCGACAGACAGGGGCTGAAAGTAGAGGGGGCCCAAAGGCCTGGATCCTGATGAAGTCCCAAGAGGAAAGAGTAACTGAGAGCGAGAACCGGAAGGCTGGGAGCTAAGGGTCAGAACGAAGTGTCGGGAGCGTGTTTCAGAGGCGGTGCCGCTGTGAGGGCTGTGTGTGTTTGAGCGGAGGAGAGTGGAAGGACAAGACCAAGGCATTTAGGTTGTCGATGCATTACCGTCGATGCGAACTTTGATGTCACCCAGAAAGATGGTGGGACCCGACTGCCATCCTGCTCTCTGCTTAGTCCTCGATGAACGGGTACGGGTGACCAGGAGGATGGCGGTTGGAGATCACGACAGCAAGGAGGTATACGGAGTGTTCCGTAAACTCCCGCTGGCATAGCCTCAGAGAAGTTTGTTCAGGACTGGAAGGTTAATGTTCTGAAATTGGAATGAGGTTGCGAGGGGCACCCTGGCTGTACTTTCCGGCCTCGAGGAAAGGGGAGATGGGGGAGCCCGGGAGAGCCCAGGGGGAGGAGAGGTGAGGAGACTCTGGGGGAAGGGTGTGCGTCTGTAAGCACTGGAGCTGAGTTGAGGGCAGTGGGGGAGGGAGCAGTTCCACAGGGCACGTAGGAAGTTTCGAAAGGAGAGCGGTAAACCTTTCAGTCGGCCAGCACTGGCCAGCACTGGCCAGCACTGGCCAGCACTGGTCCGGCTGCTGAGTGGAGAATTGAAAGCTGTGAGTCACCCCGCTCAGTCACCACTGGCATCCTGATGCCCTGAGGTCATAGGCTTCTCTTTAATTACATTTTCTATAAGGGCGTTGATACTATTTCTGGTTCCGCACACATCCAATTTTTATATGTGTCTACCTACTTAACCTATGCACACTGCGATGTCATAATGTGAACGTGTTTATTTTGCGTCTTGAACCCCCTGAAACCTGGATTGGTGAAAACCATCTCTGAGAAAGTTGAAATGGTGGTCATTTTGATAACCTTGTGTCCTTAGGTGATGTTGATGACTACAGTGCTGAAGTTGAGGAAATTCTTCCCCAGCACCTCCAGCCGTCCTCAAGTTCTGGCCTCGGCACTTCCCCGAGCTCTTCACCCCGAACCAGTCCCTGCCAGTCACCAACCATATCAGAGGGTCCTGTGCCTTCCCTTCCCATGAGACCGAGTCGGGCACCATCAAGAACACCTGGGCATCCATCTTCACAAAGTGTGTATTTTACTTAAAGTTGTGTTGGACCTTCCCTAGCTGATTTTATTTTATTTATTTATTATTTTTAAAAAATATTTGTTTATTTTTGAGAGAGAGCGAGAGAGAGACAGAGTGTGAGCAGGGGAGGGGCAGAGAGGGACGGAGACACTATCCAAAGCAGGCTCTGGGCTCTGAGCTGTCAGCACAGAGCCTGACGCCAGGCTTGAACCCACAAACTGTGAGATCATGACCTGAGCTCAAGTCAGACTCTCAACTGACTGAGCCACCCAGGTGCCCCAATATATTTGACTTTAGACGATCAAATCTCTGTCGCCTTTGGATTTGTACCATGTTTTCTGTGCATACAAAAGAGGAAACTTTGTAGATGGTAAGCTCGAAATGGAAAGGAAACTCATCATCACTTCGCTTGATGAGAATTTTTCTGAAATCATTTTTTCTATGTGCTTAGGTTTATCCATGTCTTAAAACTAATGTTTTTCTATCATCATAGTAAGAACTCGTAACTATCTGGGCTTACCTATATATCTGTACGTAACCTATATTATAGTATGAGTTAAGAAGAGACAAAATTTTTTTTTTAATTCAGATTTGTAGTCATTACTTCCTAAAGTTGGAATATCCGTCTCTGGAAATTGTTACATCACATGATTAAGTCACCATTCCATGCTCACCAGCATCTCCAGAAAAAGTCTTCCATTTCATAGATTTCTCCAGTTCTCCCATACTGCTCTTAGAGGCCTGACTTCTTTAGTTAAACTCAGGATAAGCTCAGGTCTAGAGAAAAGAAGAGGTTCCTTTTTCCTTCTCGGTAGGGGCCAGCCGACTGCAAATGACTTCCTGCAGCCCACACTGTGTGCCGCCTTGATGGGGCCACTTGGTAAATCGGCTCTCAGCACCTGGGGCCTCGGCCAGCTGGTCCACAGGAGCTGGCGCCATTGCTTCCATGGCACCAATGGGGAATTTACTGGCACAACTGCTTATGTTATTGATACCAGAAATGCGTGTCCGTACATGACAGTACAAAGTGAGAAAGTGAGCAAAATCGAGGCTTTCTCACACGTATTGGCAAGTACCATACCTTTGCGCTCACACCCACTGCTCTCACCTGCTGACTTGTTCAGGTTCTCCTATGGACGCTCTGCCGGCAACACAGCTGCAGCAAAAAGATTCTCAGACCTTAGAGCCCAAGCGGCCTCCTCCTCCCCGCCCGGTGGCTCCTCCTACGCGCCCCGCCCCCCCACAGAGACCACCCCCACCTTCAGGTAACAAACCACGTGATTTCCATTTGGGCTAGATTTCAGATCTTCCTCCGTTCTATTTTACGGTGTTTTGCACGTTTAAAACCTCTAGCTTCCAGATTTTATGATTTTTCTGTCATTGTTGCTACTGCCTCAGCCTTTCTCTAAGGAACATGGCAGGCCCCTCGGAACAGGTAAAAAGAGTGTTTCCCAGCTAGATTTCTGTAATAGGGCTTTCTAGCTGCCTTCTTACAGGTGTGCACAAAATGTTTTGTTTTTGCTAATTTGATGCAGTTGCACTAACTTCTGTAAAATATATAAGTAGAACTGAAGGGCGTACATATACTTATTTCCCATAAAGTGTTATGTATTTGCCTAAATATGCTTTTTAAGTAAGTATAGTGTTGCTATTTAAATTGTGAGAAATATTTGCATTAAATAATAGCTTTTTTATAGTGCCAAGATACTAAGATGTAGTTCCTGCATGTTATTTAACATCATGAATACTATAATAAATCTTTGACGTTTCAGTTTTTTATTTAATGTCATTTCCTTTCTGCTGCATATTTTCTTATGAACTCTAAGGGGCTAGGAGTCCTGCACCTGCTAGAAAGGAAATTGGAGGTAACCATTTATATTTGTCATAATACATGCATCTCGCTTCGTTCATGTTTTGGAATTTTATCCCTGTAACTAAAAAGACATTTCAGATTTGTCTGATAAAAGTCAAAGTGAATGATATTTATACTCCAAGTTAAAAATGGCCCCAAACTTTCATTATATTCCTGTTAAGTAAAAGATTAGAGTTCAGTTTTACTCATGAATAGAACTAACAGAGGCTTCCATTTTCCAGGTAGACGTGGTTGAATTACTCATCAAGGACCAGTACACTTTTTCTTAATAAATATAGTTAGTTTGGCGACAAAGATTTAGTTCCCCCAAATCACACTAATTTCAAAAGGAATTCAGGTATAGTAAATATAGAACATTTCCCAAGTATTTGACCGGTGATGATCTAGTACATTCCTTCTCTAGAAGCTTAGCAAATCTGATGAGCAAAATTTCCAGGAATGCAACTTAAAGTTATAATTATCTGAAACATATCCTTCAGTTTTCATGGCTTTATCATAACTTGTCATAAAAGTTAATGCTTCACTTTTTTTCAACACAATAATGATTTTTTTCAATAAGGAAGTTTTTATTCACAAATGGATCACTCTTCAAAAAAGCGTACTCGATTGGGTTTATGTGAAAATTTCTCACAAAACTCCACTGGAGCTCTGCATTTGACAAGTGCATTTAATCTACGTCTCAGGAGAGGATGGGCCAGGTTGTCATAATTCTGCAGAAGAGCCTTTACAAATCTACCGTTAATATTTTTAAGGCTCACTGTACTTGTGTGGTTGTTCTGTTTCCACTCTGGCCGTCTGGTGCCAATGCTGACCAAGTCGTGTTATCACAGGCTGACTTTGCTTGTGTGCAGGTTTTAAGGACTTTGTATAGAAAACAAAGCTCAATTATTTCAGCATGACGGTCTCCGCAGAACACTGCTGGATGATGATTTTTCCATCAGCTTACAAAAAAACGTTAATTTCCCCCATTTTAAACTCCTGCCTTTATTTGTATTTTTATGATAAGTTCTATTTATCCTCTTCTTTTAAGTAGGAAAACAACTTGCAGAAAATAAGTTTTTAAATGGATTTGTGAAAAAGTTATATCAAACTTAGAAATCTGACTTAATTTTTAAAAAGTGCTTCTTTTCATAATTGTTTCATAGGCAATATTTGCAGCTTATTTATTTTTTTAACCCTATAAGCCAGTAACTCCTTTAAGGCAGTAACCTAGAGGAAGTCATTATAGTACTTTTGGAGTTTTCTTAAAATAATGCATCGAAAACTAACCTCTAAGAAACTAATATAGTCTCATAGAAATTTATAATGAAATTGAAGCTGATTTTGTTTCCCCGTTTTGCCTGTCAGACATTAGAGCTTTTATTAGTGATTTAACTGTGAATGTAACACGATGATCTGTAAAGCAAAGGCTTTCTTGAAGATATTTTAAAATTCCCTAGTAATCTCAGTTATAAAAAGAAAACTGTCATCCCCTTTCTATGCTGTTTGAGGAAAGGGAGGACTGGGGTTTTTGGGCAAGGCATCTAAAGTCACTTTGGTTTGTAGCGACATCTTTGAAGAAATGTTAGGCAGTAAAAGAACCTTTTTTTGCAAAAGTCAGCTGGAGGAGGAAATTGTGTCTTGTGCCTGCCTTTCGGTCTGTGCCCTGGGCCCTGAACAATACACAGCTTCTGTTCTTTCTCTAAAAAGGTGTCGGAGCCCCTCCCAGTCCTGGGGCAGCTGGGCGAGAGACGGAAGGTAACGAGACTTGTGCGCCCTAGAAACGGACCTCTCGCCTCACTCCCAAGTGTCAGCCCCCTGGCACGTCAAGGCACACTAAATCTGCCCTTGGTCTGCCTGTAAACTTCCCCACCCCTCCCCTTACACCGTGTAACCTTGTACTTTTCCACGTCTCATTCTGTGTTGTGGATAGTTTCTAACGGGTGACCCATTTAATTTCCCTCCAGTTCTTAACGTTGTTGTGCACTCTGTTTTGTATATATCGTCGTACCTACTTAGGATATGAAATTACTGTACAATGGCATTTTAAGAAGAATGCCTTTCAAAATTCTTTTCAGAGTAAGTCAGAAATGTACTATACCAACTCTGAAGTTTTAAAAATGAATAATCGTAATTAAATCCTATTAATTCTAGTCCAAGAATAAGTATTTTGTGGATGATTTCAAATAACATAAATTTTTTTCTGCGTAGTAATGCTGAACTAAATTTACTTAAAAGACCTAAGACTAGAAGCCATTCATTAAGATTCTAGTGATCAAAGGGCTGATGTATTTAACATAACAATTGCTCTTGAATTTCCTTTAAAAAAGAATAAATTTGAGATGCCACCTTTAATAGCCAACCCCCCTCCCACACACACACTCCTTTTGGCCCCTAAAGCCCCTAAAGTGATTTATATCATTTCATTCTTCTGTACCTTTCTAGTGAGTTTGAACCACATATTAACACTGTCCTCCGTAAAGCAAATACTTATTTGTAAGATATGCCTGCCTTCTACCTTAATCATGGGATTTTGTTGTGGGAATCTAAAACATCTCATTGTAAGATTTCTTTACCCATAATGGTATCTACAGCATGAAGCCCTAAAACAGTGTTGTTAGCAGCCCCTTGCAGAACTTGGGAAATGCTGTGTTTGCTCAGGAGCTTTGTCCGGCAAGCTCTGAGAAGCAGCGGGGTCACTGCTTGTGACCATTCACACAAGCCGACCTTCTGTTTTCAAGGTTCACAGGAGAGAACTGTGTTAGGAAAGTCACCTTAGAAGG
This sequence comes from Panthera leo, assembly GCF_018350215.1. NCBI lineage: Eukaryota > Metazoa > Chordata > Mammalia > Carnivora > Felidae > Panthera > Panthera leo. The sequence continues at coordinate 12,516,032 of NC_056687.1, forward strand.
AACCCTGTGAGTGAGATACCAGACCGAGGGCTAAACTATCTCTCACAGAACACTTCACTAGAAGTATTTTAATTTCTCTCTCTTCTGGGGACATTTCCTTCAGGACTGATAATAGCTTTCATCCTTATCCAAAGCAGTATGCCTTGGGTTCCCATCTCATGCCCCCATTTGTGCTGGTAACGACACAGAACAGCCAGCTGATGTTATACAGTGTTGCCTGACTGTTTACTTATGACTCATTTCTTTCCCTTCCTGCTTCAAAGCACCCAAAAGCCCTGGAACGACACGGAAAGAAAACATAGGTAAAAACACTTGAATTTAGCTACGTAACCTTAAAACCGGACCATGTAGACACTTGGGATTTAAGTACATGGTTTCTTGTTTCTTTCTTTTTGTAAAAGAACCCAAATACACGGTGTGATGTCTTTGTTTCAGGACGCACTCAGCCTTCACCTCAGGCAGGACTGCCAGGCCCAGGACCTGCTGGATACAGTGCAGCCAGACCGGTAGGCAGCACCTAGCCTGGGAGCCTAGAGGTTCAAGTTCTGGGTCTCAGTTTGCTGTTAGTCAGATGTGTTATCTTGGGAGGTCATGTGGCCAGTCCAGGCCTGGTTTCCTCGACTCTAAAATGAGGGAATCGCACTTGTTGATCTCCAGGGTACCTTTCAACTGTTAACATTCTAGCGCACTCTTCAAAAATAAGTAAATGTACTTTATTATTTGAATCAAAGTGATGCATGTAAGTAATTAGGGTCACTAAATAACTGAGGATCTTAACATTTATGAGAGGCCAATGTATCTGTGCAGCGGTTTAAGGTATTTTCTGAGTAATTAATGGGGAATGTAAAGTCATCCTTCAATAAGAGGGATTTTAAAACTAGATTGCAGGGACGAAAATTCATGATGAGAGTCCGCATACTAAAACCGGTTCTGAAGGTTAGTCAAGTAGGAGAGCAGATGGTGTTGCAGGGCTTCTCCCTTCCTCGTAGATCTGTGCTTTTCTGTGTTCATCATATGCTCTCTTACACACATAATTATCCTAATATTTACCTACATGAAAACTTCCTCTGGGGTCTAACAAGTAAGTAATACAAGGAAATGGAAACCCGGATCAGCGGCTCATCTAGTGGCTCCTGGGACTGCTGGGTGGGGGGGCCTCGAGCCAAAGAGTGGGTTCTGGGGCTGGACTCTCGGGGGCAATGTAGGGGCCACTTCTAATGAAACTGCTCCCGGTTCCTGGTAAGAAATTGTCATAAAATTTCTAAGATAGAAATCCCTTGTCTTTTCTGTTGTAGCTGTTCTGTTAACATCCACCCTAAAAGTCCTTTACTATGTGTAATAGTACACTCCAAATTAAAGTGTCTGTGGAATATACCTATAGATAAATACACACACACACACACACACACACACACACACACACACCTGCAGATACCTATTACCCATTCTCCTTTTCTCAGAAAAGGGAAAGTTGCTATTCACTGACTTTACCAGTGTACTTCCCACGAGCACTTTATTTAATGCCATTAGAGTAGGGAAGGTAAGTCAGGATTTTGTGATTGCAATAATAACATTTGCCTAAAATAAATACTGGGGACTAAGAGGCTCCAGCAAACTTATGAAAATAGGCAACATATGTTTCACCAGCGTCTCTTTTTTTTAAATTTTTTTAATGTTTATTTTTGAGAGAAGGAAAGAGAGAGAGAGAGAGAAACAGCGTGAGTGGGGAAGGAGCAGAGAGAGAGGGAGACACAGAATCCAAAGCAGGCTCCAGGCCCTGAGCTGTCAGCACAGAGCCCAACACGGAGCTGGAACTTATGCACCATGATATCATGACCTGAGCCGAAGTCGGACGCTTAACCAATCGAGCCACCCAAGCGACCCTCACCAGTGTCTCTCTTAATTAATTTAGCACATTGGATCTAGTCATTCAAGAGTTTTTCCTTCTGTGTTTGAAAAAAAAAAAAATCCCAGGGTGTGGATTTTCTTAAGCGTCTTAGTTGCTACATGTATGTGTATCTTCCCTCTCCTCTTGAGCTTTAACGCCATCCCTGTCCCCTGTGAGGGCACCACTCCACGTGGGGCAGGGCAGGGGCCCCACCACCCGGCGCACCCGAGCTTGGGTCCTGGCCTTCCTTTCTAGCTTTGCGGCCTTGGGAACGCTGCATACATTTCTTTGTGGTAATTTAAAATGGAGGTGATAAACTTAGCACCTGCCTCTGGGGGGGTTTTTTTTTTTTTTTTAATTTTTTTTTTAACGTTTATTTATTTTTGAGACAGAGAGAGACAGAGCATGAACAGGGGAGGAGCAGAGAGAGAGGGAGACACAGAATCTGAAACAGGCTCCAGGCTCTGAGCTGTCAGCACAGAGTCCGACGCGGGGCTCAAACTCACGGACCGTGAGATCATGACCTGAGCCGAAGTCGGATGCTTTAACCGACCAAGCCACCCAGGCGCCCCTCTGGGGGGTATTTTGAGGATGAAATGGAAGTGCCTCATAGCGCTTAAGTAACATTGTGCCTGACGCCTCGTACACAGTCCGGAACAAAAAGGGAGGTTGTAAGGTGTACAACTATAGGACTATAAATAGAAAGCAAGGAACACAACAGGAGGGGGGCTAACGCCAGAGGGGTGACAAAACGGGATACAAAAGCAACTATTTTCACAAAATCTCATCTCGTAAAAATAAGCGTCTCAAATGTTGTGTTTCCCCTCCGCAGACTATCCCGCCCCGCGCCGGAGTGATCAGTGCCCCACAGAGCCACGCTCGGGCATCTGCTGGAAGACTGGCTCCTGAAAGCCAAAGCAGACCGCCGGAAGGACTGAAAGGTAGGCCCGAGTCCGTTGTAAGTCTTTTCACCTTTCCTTCTCCCTTCTGTCATCTCTCACCTTCCACGACCGACTCCAACAGGGAGAGCCTTCCTTCTTTGTGCCACAGGCCATGAGGCCGCTGGCGGGGGAGCGGGGGACTCGAATCTCCCAAGGCCTCACTAAAGGAAGAACAGGATGTGGTTTTCTAGACCGGGCCTAACATCTGATCTGAAAACTCATTGTTTAGGTTCAGTCCTTCTTCCCGAGCCGCTGAAGCCTCAGGCTGCGCCCCCCGTGCAGCCCTCTCTGCCCCCGCCCGTTCAGAAGATGCAGGAGCCCCTTGTCCCCGTGGCAGCGCCTCTGCCTCAGTCCGCCCCCCAGCCAAGCTTGGAAACCCCGCCGCAGCCGCCCCCTCGGAGCAGGTCGTCCCACAGCTTGCCTCCGGAGCCTTCGCCGCAGCCGCCGCAGCCGCAGGTGAGGCCCGCTGGTGAACAGACAGCACCTTTGATGCCTTTGGTACAGTCTTTGCACCCACTTCCCTCGGACCCGGGGTTCTCAGAGAGCGAGCTTGGGATTGGCTTCTTGACGGAACTTCCCAGGGGCTCCCAGGCTCCTTTATCTTGTTCACATGCAAAGCGTTTGTGACTTTTTCATCTTTTTAAATGCCCGCTTTACTTTGGATACTTACTTAGTATAGTAGGACGAACAGCAGTAGTTTCTTTTTCTTGTTGTTCACAGCCGATCTATTAGTTCCGGCTTTCACTTTCTGGACAGGGATGCCTTACCTCTGGCAGAATGGTTAATTTCCAGTGAACAGAGAATAATTCCTGTGTTCCTCCAGGTGCAAGCAGTGGTTCTTTTCCGAGCCCGAGCTGGCACCGGGGTCTTCAGGTATTTCTGTTTGGGGTGTGCAGCAATGGGCTTATTCACCAAGTAAAAACCATCGAAAGAATAAGGGCACCTCACTGGTGTCACACAGAGAACAGTGCCATTGCCTCAGTGGGTGACAGTCCTAGGATCACAAGGATTTGTCTTATGCCAGTGTGACCTCACGTTGGAAGGACTTCTGGTGTGTATATACAGAGTTATTTTAATACGGGGTGATCATGCAAGTTGAATTGTTTTATTTTTATTGGATGCCGTTTTACTTCGTTTTGCTATATACATTCTAGTAAAATTGTTAAAGTCTATGCTTAGTAAGAACATTCTTTGATGTCTAGCCTTACATTTTATTTTATCCTAATGTTTTAACTTAAAAATGTCATCAAGGCCAAAGGAATGTGTAAAGCTTTAGAAGTCTGCTCTTTCACTGACAAGGCCCCTTAAGCACATTTATAAATACTAGTTTGCCCCCATTTTTACAGCTATCTGGATACGTCCAGCTAGTAGGCAGAAGTTAACAGTTTCTTATGCTTCTGTATGGTGAAAAACAGATAGTAAAGTAAATATAAGTCTTAAAATGAATATTGTCAGCAATTAGCACTTTCTCATTAGACAGTGGGTCACATTTATAAAAACTAAAGAAGGATATATAAATGAGAGAAATAAAATGTTCTCTTAAGCTGATTAATACCATAAAGTATTCTACATTTTTTAGTTCAGAAAATTGAGGATGTTGACAATGTATAAAAATTGTAGAAATCCTTCAAACAATACATGTCCACTATTCTTTTCTCTCTGCAGATCTACTTTTAGTGAGGCATGAATTTTTCTTCTCATTTTCTTGAAATGTGTGCTATCGTATTTTGCTAAATGTAACTGGAAGGCAAAACACTTTCAAACTAGCCACCTTCAAACTTTGACTACTGTTTTAAGACAGAAAGTAAGCACCTATTTCTTAGGAAAGAGAACCTTAATTCCTAAAAGTCTGTAATAGTTTAAGTATCCTTAGACCAACATGAACACAGATACAGTACTCTGAAAAACTGGACAGAGAGCAAACCGTTCAGTAAGATTGCAGTTTTCAGTAGAAAATCATACCACAAAAGTACTACAGGACCAATATTCCAATGACTACCACATTATCATTTTCTTAGGTCATTGTCCATGGTTTTGGTTTCTGTTTTTCATTGGAATGGGTATGGTGATTGGGTGGCAGACAGCATGTGCTTTGTGTGTGGCCTGGCAGAGAATGTCCTTGAATCTTGTGTCATTCGCTTCATTGAAACTACCAGGGATGTTTGTTTTAAATTCTAAATATTTTTTTGGCCTCAGTCATTGATATCAGACTCCTCCAAATACACACACACACACACACACACACACACACACTTTTCTTTCTTGGGGGAGCAGGGGTCTTGTTTGTGTGCAGACCCTCTTTGGGAAGAATCACAAGAGTGGTTAACGGTTTCTTCCTAGAGTGCTAGGGGGCTGGAAGGAAGGGGAGGCATTTACCTGTTTGTACCTCTTGGATTTTGAACCGTAAGAATAATGCCTATTCAAAACATAATGAACATCTAAAATTTAACAATTGTTTTCGGTGGCTATAGGTTGAAAAGGATGAGAATTTAAAATACAACATATTTGATACTTTGGTGATCTATGAAATAGTCTTAGAACTGAACACTTAATAATTTTTATTAAGTCTTTATTATTAATTCTGCCCAAAATACACAAGGTATTTAAAACATAAAAACATACATGGCCTAGCACTACTTTTTATTATTACTTAAATGGTTTTTTACTCGATAGTTCTATATAGAAAAGACCCTTCCAATTCAAATGATCGTATAACATGTACAGAACATAGAAGTGCTTCACTTATCTGCCCAACTTCTGGCATCTTGCTCATCTGATTATCATCTAAGAACCTGAAGTTCAGAAATCCAACAGGAAATAGAGTAACAGCCTCACTGCCATACTGTTGTGATAGCTGACAGTGAGAGAAGAGACCGAGTAGAAAATCTCAGCATTCTAGATCTATTTAATACCTCCTACCTTCTATCACTGCCAGAGCTGATACACATAACCCTGAGATCATCAAAGAAGTATTCATTTAAATCCAGGAGTCTCGTGTTTAGTAGGCAGGAAACTCTATTAATGCCTAGTACATTTTAGAATGATGTCTTCCTCGATTGTCAAATGAGTTTTGGTATTTTAAAATGAGGTAAGCTTTAGATATTGGGGAAGATTTGCTCAAAACTGTTTTTGAGCCTACTGTTTTTTTAAAAAAAAATACTGCTATGGTACGAAAAGATGATTTCATTTTTAAACAACAAAATTTCTTATATTATTGTACCTTACAACTAATAAGTTATGAGGTGAATTAATGATAGTACCTTCTTTCTGAAAATTTGAGTAATATAGAATATGTCTGGATCCTGATCATTTTGTGAAAAGAAATACTGATTTTTAGTGGGGTAGTACTTCTGCAAAGTGTTGCCATTTTATACATTTCCTCTAATGGTGATAAACCCATAGGCTGTCTTGTGGCTATGTCCTACTCATCTCGGGCTGCCATAGCAAAATACCAAAAACTGGGTAGCTTAAACAATAGTAATGTGTGATCTCACAGTTCTAGAGGCTTGAGGCCTGAGATCAGGAGGCCAGTACAGTTGAGTTCTGGTGAGGGTTCTCTTCCCAGCTTGCAGATAGCTGCCTTCTCACTGTGTGCTCATGTGGCCTTTCCTCAGTGCTTCCGGTGGGGGAGAGAGTAGGCTCTCTGCCACGGTGTCCTTCTATGAGCATAATCCCTCCTTCCATAATCCCTCATGAGGCCACTCTCATGGCCTCATCCAACCCCAGTCACTGCCCCCCCCAAAGGCCCCCCCACACATACCATCACACTGAGGGTTAGGGCTTCAACATATGAATTTAGGGGGATACAAACATTCAGTCCATAACAGACTGATTAAAGTATCTTAGAGCTCCAAAAACCTATTTGGGTTATTATTTTTGTTTTGAAGTGGCTGGTCGTCAACCTCTGGCAAAATTAAAGTTTGAACCCTAATCAACGATACATTTTTGTATTCAAAATTACAAAAGAATTGGAGTTGTCTCTTGAACTCATGCTGTGATTTGCAAATGTTGCCTCTGTCAGGTTCTGTGTATAATATAGAAATAAAAGTATTTCAAAGACTGGATCGGTAGGGTTGCGGTTTGGTCTCAGATCGTCCTCCTAACTCTTTCCTTTGATGTCTGTGTTCCCTTTCTCAAAGCAGGAGCAACCGTCAGGGTAACAGGTATCGGATTATTTCTCAATCTTATCTGTGCTTTTCATCTGTCTTAGCACATTAGATGTATGAATCTTTTGCTTCATACATCTAAAGTTTCACCCATTTTTAAAACCACCTGTCCACATTAATAAATTCTATTATCATACCATAAACCTGTTTTTTTCTTAGTATTTCAGATTTTTAGGAACCATTTTAGTTGTTCTTATTAATGCTTTACCATATTTTTTTTTGCTCTATTTTTTATGAAAATTAACAAAACTAAAAGGTGTACCTTCAAGAAGGTTGAAGGTATACAAAAGTCTGTTTGGCAAGACGAAATGGTTCTGGGTTTTAATGATGGCAGAATTACATAAATGCAAAACTTAACTTCTTTTCTTAGGTTTCTTTTGGGAAATTTTTTTCAAATAGTTTTAGTAACAAGATTATTTTTGGTAAGGCAGAACTTTTAGAAAGATAAAAGTTAATATTATAACAGGATTATTTAAAGGTCCTTCCAACACCTTCCTCACCCATTTTTCATGTTAATTCATCACAAACCTGCTTAGATTATAAATTAATTCCAGTATAGTGAATGGTGGTGTGGCTTTCATTGTAACTTCAAGTGATCCTGCTGCTACCAAATTACCTTTAATGTATCTTGAAAACAAATTTTTTATATATGAAAATAAATTTAAACATAAAGCATTTATTTGCCACAGGCCTGCTATTATTCTAAGCTGTGCAAAGTATAAAATTCTCCTTTCCTGTAATGTCTGTGTTGTGGACTGTTCCATCTGCCATGGGGGAATTGGGTCCCACACCCGATCAGATACTGCCATTTTGCTGCATTCATAAATAATGCAGGGGGGCGCCTCGGTGGCTCAGCCAGTTAAGCATCATCCCACTTCAGCTCAGATCATGATCTCAGGGCTTGTGAGTTCAAGCCCCACATTGGGCTCTGCTGACAGCTCGGAGCCTGGAGCCTGCTTCGGATTCTGTGTCTCCCTCTCTCTCTGCCCCTCCCCACTCACACTCTGTCCCTCTCTCCCTCAAGAATAAATAAACATTAAAAAAAGTTTAGGGGCACCTGGGTGGCTCAGTCGGTTAAACGTCTGACTTCAGCTCAGGTCATGATCTCACAGTTTGTGAGTTCGAGCCCCATGTCGTGCTCTGTGCTATGGGTTCAGAGCCTGGAGCCTGACACATTCGGTCAGACACAGATTCTGTGTCTCCTTCTCTCTCCGCCCCTCCCCGCTCACGCTCCGTCTCTCAAAAAATAAATAAATGTTAAAAAAATTTTTTTTTAAAACTAAAATAATGCAGAGATTATTTCTAATATAGAGTTAATTGTAATTTGTTAATGTCTATAATAGATTTGTCTTTCAAGCAGATTTCCATAAACACATCTGCTTACCTTTAATAACTTAGAATACAGTTTTGAGTCTGTTACATGTTTACTCTTTTATACAAATTTATTGTCCTAATAAGTTGTTTGAAGAAAAATATACTTGCTTATTCAGTTAGGAAGTATGTTCTAGGACAATTGAATAAAACAATCAGATACTTGAAAGTTACTCACTTATTGAAGTTATCCGTCATTGCCTTATGCAAATGAACAGCCTTCCCTGTTGTTAAAGTAGCAAGTTACTATTCTATAAAATGCAGTTACGTTTTTTCGGTGGGTGGGGACCACTGCTCTTTTTTTTCAACACAGCTGGTGAACATTTAGTTACTTTGCTCTCCCAACTCTCTAAATTTATCTTAGGTGGTGCTCCATTTTGTTACATTGGAGGCCTTGAGCCCAAATGCTCCCTTCCCTGTCCTTTTCAACCAAAAGTCTATCTTCTTATCTTTAAATTTGGCATCAATATCCGAGTCATCTGTTTAGTATCAATAAGTATGTACAGGTTGCTTTTGTTTTTTTAATCCAAATGAAGCATGTGATGAGCTAATTTTTGCTCCTAAGACCAGGGTTCTCTTCCCCATTAAAGAAGCTGGAGAAGTTGGTTTTGCTCAGTCCCATAGACATGCTCCTCTCCCAGCTGGCTTCTTTGTGAACTAGGCACAAGAGTGCACACTTTTTACGACCGTAAAGTAATTCAGGACACGCCTCCTGGCGGTTCACAGCCAACTCTGCCACATGGAAAGAACGGATTATATACCAAATAGAAAATGGGATATCTCCCCCACCCCCCGCCCACCGGTTTTAAACAATCTTTGCATGTGGTTATTAATGAGCATATCTGTTTTGAAACTTTCTTACAAGATGAGGAAAGTCAGTTAAGGAATATTGTCACGTCATTGGCAGAGTTTACTCTACAAAGGAGAACTTAAAAGGCAAAAAATGCTTTGAAAATACATTTTTCCAAGTAGAAAAGGAAAGAAAAGATGCATTGTCTTTAGCTTAAGAATATAAACATACCAATGAAGTCAGTTTCCATTCATGAAGTTTAATTTCCATAGTAACATTAACTTTAAATAAAAATATATTTAAAAGAACAATGAAACCACATCATCATCACGATAGGTGTTGGAAGTTTATTCTACAGATCTAGCATAAGTTCTAAATACGGGTTTCTTGCGTTCACGCTAACATTTGATAAAACGGCATGTTCAAGTCATTTGCTGAATTCTGTCCAGTTCTCCATTTTACATCATATTAGAACTTGCATGAATGAAACAAACTATTTAACTTCTCTGGGGTTTAAACAAATGTCTTTAATAAAGGGGTTTATGTAGTAGGGAGGTTTTAAAGAGTAAGGTTTTAGTTGTCTTACCTTATTTAAACTACCAGGGTAACAAACTATACAAAGCTGTTTAAGTTTGAAATTTGTATCCTTGCCCCCTCCCCCTCCCCCCATGAATAACTGAGACAGGAAGCATAGAGGGGTTGTTAAAAGTAACATGTTGTCTTTTTTTTCCCTCATTATTGGGTGTTCTCTTTTTCAGGTGAAAACAAATGGAGTCTCTGCCATCAGACTGGAATCACCCTTAAAGAGTGACCCATTTGAAGATCTGTCATTCAGTCTGCTTGCTGTATCAAAGGCTCAGTCATCCATTCAAACATCATGTGCTCCAACCCCAAACCCAAAGGGGTTGATTCAGTTGCCTTCTGCAACACAAAGTAACATGAATACTTTGAGTTCTGTAACTTGCATGCCTCCAATTCCAGCCCGGAGTAAATCCCAGGAAAATATGCGATGTTCTCCAAACCCATTTATTACTAGCTTGACCAGCACAAATCCTTTCACCGACAGGACTGCAGCTCCCGGAAACCCATTTAGAGCCGAGTCTCAAGAATCGGAGGCAACTTCGTGGCTCTCCAAAGACGAGCCTGTTGCCAGCAGTCCTTTCCCTTCCCTGAAGCCTCTTGGTCATAACAATAGCAAGCCTTCATCATTTGATGGTTTTAAGGACAGTTTTGATCTGCAGGGCCAGTCTTCGGCAAAAATCAGCAACCCAAAAGGATGGGTAACCTTCGAGGAAGAGGAGGACTTTGGTGTGAAAGGGAAGTCAAAGTCCTCTTGTCCAGACCTACTGAATAATCAGCCGAGTTCGCTCTCTGGCTCCAACGTGACCTTTGATGATGACTGGAATAAAGGCACAAATGTTCCTTTCTGTGTGTTGCCATCAAGACGACCACCTCCACCTCCTGTCACTCTGCCCCCACCTGCCACCACCCCTCCTGTAGCTCCTTTCACAACCTTGCCATCGAAGGCATCCCCCACACTAGACTTTACAGAAAGATAAGGTTATGCAATAGAAAACAGTTTTGGATTTGTTTGTTTGTTTTTCAGTTTGGGCAGGTGAGAGCCAAAAGAATTGGGCATTAGTTCCTCATTATGTGCAATATGGAATTGTTAAGTGCACTGATGTTGTCACGAAATACCACTATTTAATGTGTACAAAGCTGGAATATGTGTATATTGGAAATAAGGAAAAAGTCCTTCTCATTATTAACTGGAGTTTTGGTGTGTTTCTGTTTGGATAAATAAGAGAGAGGAGTAGCCATAAACAGTGCTCAAAACTACTTCAGACAGTAGTCCTTATTCAGAAATTCTGTCCGTCTTCTCTGAAGAACCTTAAAAAAGCCCAAACAACTTCTAGCTGACATTCTTGCCTGCTCTTTGATACTTGTTAACAATGGTGTTTCCAGGTATTTACCGAAGAGCTATCAGAGTTATACTGAGACCATTGTGAAAGGCATGGCTTTAAAACACAAAAAGGCATGGGTACACACCACACACACACACACATACGTATGTATACACTTACATATTTGTAAAACTTAGGACTCAGACAAAATATTTACCTACACGTTCTAACAGAGTTATTTTTTCGGTGTTTCATTACCAAAAGGATGGCTATACATGAAATTTGGACAGTTCATTAATTTTCTTTCCAAAACTAGCATCTCACTACAGAACCAGACTTTCCTACCATTTCATCTCCCTCCCCCAAACACACATGACCCGCATCTTTGTTCCTTTGCGCTCCAGCATCTCCAGATGCTTTTTTTTCCGGGAGGAGGTTCTTGGGGCTGGAAGCAGCCTATTTTGTGGTCACGGTCATGTGGATGGACACTCCAGCCCATACAACAAAGCGCTATGGCCTTATCTCTCAGGAAGGCACATACCTCCAAGTTCAATGAGGAATATCAGAGCTAAACGCACTCCCCTCTCCCTGCACTAAGGTGTATGTTGCCCATTCCCCTCCCACACTTTCCCTTTGCTGCTTTCTCTCCGGAACTTCATAGCAGGGAAGGCAGCGGTCCTCAGAATGCTTGGAGTTGGGGATCTACTCCGCGTGTGTGCTCTGTCCCCATCAGAGGCTACGCAACACATCTGTGAAGCTGCTTTACATTTTTAGAGGCTACCCCTCAAATTAGCTGTGGATTTTGTCTCCCGCACTGCCAATATGCAACTGACCCTGCTCTTGTCTCATGAAGTTCACAGAATTTTTACACAAGGTAGTGTTTTGGTATCATCACGTAATCCCAAACAGAAAACTCCGTGAGCGATGTTTTGTTGTCAGCTTAAGTTAAAATCATCCTCAGCCGTTGAGACTGATACTAACATTCCTTTTATAGGAAGTTATAGATGTCCACCTAAATTCCATTGTCCACATTTAACCTTTAAAGATGTGCACTGGGAGAATATCAAAATAGAGTTCATGGCTAAGATTATGTAAAGTGGAAAAGCACAGCAACCTGCATTGCACTTAAAGCAAATCTAGTAGGGAAAAAAAGCACTTTTCTAAATGCTCAAATGTTATCAAGATACTATATTTCTAGAAGTAATCCTCTCTCTGTTAACAGCCAGGATTCGCTGTTAGCACTAACTCTTGTGAGTTTTATATTGTGCTTTTTGGGGGTTCTAATCATTTCAGCAGTAGTATATTTTAAACAGCAGTATTACTATAAGCAGTGTGCTTCAGAATGTGAATTAACTTCTTGAAACTGTGGCTTTAACATCTATGTGATTAGTGTATGTGGTATTTGCTCTCCATTAGCAAAAAGAATTCATTATAAACTTCACTAGTGCGGATTGCGGTCTCTGTGAGCGATGTTTCCTTTTGAGTACAAACTACTGTCTAAAATATACGTATCCCGCAGCAGCTCGGCCTTTATCAGGAAAATTATATTTGGCAAGTTGCCGAAAGGGCACAGAGTTAGGAAAGTGAAAGGTACGCTGCAAATAACTAGCCATTATTCTGTGTTATTAAAATATTTACCAGTTCTGTTAAAAGCAGAGCAGAAATTAGACACTAAGGATCTCTTTGTGAATTCTTTGTTCTCTATAGTAGATTGCTGTTTATATGTAAGAATTTTATTGCTTATGTGGCATACAATATTTATAACTATATACTTTATAGAAGTACAGTATTAAAGTCAGTGGTACACATTCTGTACATATCTGTGAAATGTGCTGTCATATGAAATAAATATACCTGTCTTTACCATGTTGACTACTTTGCTCAAGAGGGAAGAACTTTTCTCAGCCATTTTCCTTGAACTTTACATATGCAAGTGTAATGACGTTTGGGGATCAGCTGTCGAATCAGGTGTTTTTTTAAGTTTATTTGTTTTGAGGAGAGAGAGAGAGACAGAGCACATGAGCGGGAGAGGGTCAGAGAGAGGGAGAGAGAGAATCCCAAGCGCGTTCCACACTGCCACCGCAGAGCCCAACACAGGGCTCAAAGCCACGAACCGTAAGATCACGACACGAGCCCAAGTCAGGAGCTGGACACTTGGCCGACTGAACCACCCACATGCCTCTCAGATCAGGTATTTTAATTCAAGACTTCATTTCATCCATTTTACTTCTCCATATAATAATCTAAAAGTAAGAAAATCTTCTAAGACTACAAATCATCATTAAGAAGAGAGGCCCTCATTCAAAGTCTTATTGGCCTGAAAATAATGCATGAAGCATGAATGATGCGGGGTAGAAGGGAAATAGGCACAAGGACGGCCAGACACAGGAGACTGACTAAAAAGACCCAAGTTCAAGGCCAAGGCTAGTAGTTCCTTCCAGTATTGCCTTTTTTCAGTCCTGTATGATTGCTATTCAGAACAGTAACGTTGATTCTTAAATCACTGAATCATGTTCAATATAATTTTAGATACAGAAGATATGTAGAAGTTATAGATACAGAATAATAGGCTTTAAAAGAAACTTTTGATTTTATGATTGAGATACATATGCAGTTGCTAAGAAATAATACAGAGAGATCCCAGGTACCCTATACCCAGTTTCCCACCCCCGCCCCAGTGGTAACATTTTACAAATTATAGTATAATACTACAACCAGGACATTAGCATTGATGCAAAGCACTTCCCGTCACCACCAGGATCCTTCCATGTTGCCCTTTTCCTGCTGTCATCCCATCCTAACTCCCCTGCCTTGTCCCTAGCTCCTGGAAACCACTATTCTCCAGTTCTATAATTTTGCCACTTCAGGAGTGTTTTATAATATGTGTATATATATGTATGCGTGCGTGTGTGTGTGTACATATATATATTTATATATAAATATATAAATTCCATATATATGGAATCATACGGTATGTGACCTTTTGGGATTGACTTTTTTACTCTGCATAATTATCTGGAGATTCATCAAGACTGCAGATGTCTTTTATTGTCGAGTGGTATTTCATGGTGTAGATGTTAACACAGCTGGTTTAGGCATTCACCCACCCACCCACTGAAGGACATCTGGGTTGGGGCTATTATAGACAAAGCTGCTATGAACATTCCCATACAGGTTTTTTCTTTTTCTTTTTAATTTTGCTTTTTAATGTTTATTGTTTTTGAAGGAGAGAGAGACAAAGCGTGAGCGGGGGAGGGGCAGAGAGAGAGAGGGAGACAGAATCCAAAGCAGGCTCCAGGCTCCAAGCCATCAGCACAGAGACTGATGTGGGGCTCGAACCCATGGACTGTGAGATCATGGCCTGAGCTGAAGTCGGAGGCTTAACCGACTGAGCCACTTAGGCGCCCCCCGTACAGGTTTTCTTGTGAACATAAGTTTTCATTTATCTGGGAAAATGCCCAGGAGTGCAATTGCTGGACCACAGGGTAGGTGATGCTTGGATCTTTAAAAAACTGCCAAACTGTCTTCCAGAATGGACCATTTTACATTCCCATCAACAATGTATGAGTGATCGACTTCTCTGCATCCTTGCTTTCATTTGCTGTTGTCACTACTTTTTCTTTTAGCCATTTTAGTAGAGGATGTATCATTGTGGCTTTATTTCCTTAATAGCTAACCATGGTGAACACCTCTTCATGGTGAACATGCCATCTTCTTTGGTAAAATATGTGTCTTTTGCCTGTTTTCTAAATGGATTGTTTTCTTTTTACTGTTATTTTATTTTAATGTTTGGTTATTTTGAGAGAGAGAGAGCGTATGCAGGGGAGGGGCAAAGAGGGGGAGAGAGAGAATCCCAAGCAGGCTCTGCTGTTAGCACAGAGCCCAATGCGGTGCTCGATCTCACTGACCGTGAGAATATGACCTGAGTCTGAATGAAGAGTCAGGCACTTAACCGACTGAGCCACCCAGGCACCCCTACTGTTGTGTTTTGAGGGTTCTTTGTCTTTTCTGTATACTCACACTTTGTTGGTGTCTTTTCTGTATACTCACACTTTGTTGGATGCGTGGTTTGCCAATATTTCTCCCTGTCTATAACCTATCTTTTTATCCTCTTTACGAGTAGCCAGATCCTGAGCTCTGCAAGTCCACAAACTAACTATAGTCATGGTGGCGGACAAAGGACAACCAAACACACACACAGGAAAACTGATATACAAAATTTCAAAGTCCCTGTTTATTAATTTTAGGAAAATAAGTCTGAGCACATCAAGAGTTAGTGAACATGTAGAAGGATGGGGACTCATACGCCGGTGTTGACAGAGTATCGATTCTGGAGAGCAATTTAACCATGCCCAGAAAAATCCATATGCTCTATCCCAAGAAATCTGACTTGTAGAGAAATTCTAGCGCACGTGGAACAGGACGGGCAATGTGCGTCATGGTAAAAACTAGAAATACACTAATCGTCACCGGGAATGGAGTGACAGATTTAGACAGTAGGCCACTGTGTAAGTTAGAAAACAATACAATATGACATTTCTATAAAAGTTAAAACACGAAAAATATCCTCTATTCTTTAGGGAGACATACACGTATGTGTTGATGGTATAACAACAGCCAACGGGAATGATAAATTCAGCACAGTAGTTACCTTTGGAGAAGGGGAAGGAGAGAACAGAATCAGAGAGGGCTGCGTGGGAGCTTTAAATGTATCTCTAATGTTGTTAGGGCCTTAAAAAAAAAAAAAAAAAAAAGGTTTTTTTCAGCAGACTAAAAATCTGTTCTTTTCCTCCCTCGCTGCCTGATATCTAACAGCCAACATGAATGACCTATTATCTAGACCACAGCATTCATCCCTTATGCATCACTTCGTTAGGTACAAATGGTCATAAGATGCCCTTCACCCTAGAAAGGCAACAGCGCCTAAAATATTCAGAGAAAAGTAGCCGCACTGCTCAAGAGCACACACATACCACCTTTTGTCTTCAAATTCAGTAACCCGCTCGAGTCGTGCCAAGACAAGAGAGGGTCTTTGGTACGATTTAGGATTACCGAAACCACACTGAGAAAAAGCTACGCGCAAATTTGTAAGACATGGCCTGTATGAGGGGAAAAAAAAAGAAAAAAAGACTGAAAGAGGACACTGCAAGGAACGTTAACAAAAGTTAGCAGGACTACACCGGCAAATATCAGTGCTGACAAAGATTAAAGATACTGCAAGCGCTTGGTCTATGGAGTGTTCTCCTACCAAGTGAGGAATAAACTACATACTTTCTACCAAATGATTCCTACCAAATAATAAACTACATATTTAAACGAAACGGGATGGCCAGCACATGAGTTTTCCACGCTTTGTTAATTTTAAAACTTACACCCAGAGACCCTGTAACATAGGAGTTTGCGCATAAATGGTTCTCACCACCTAGAAAGCAAGACACTTTCAACCAAGTTGTAAGCTTGGTTGGCTTAGGGGTACAGAATCAGATTCAGGAAAAACAGGGAGATGACCTTATGGCCAGCACTCAGGAGCTCAGAGAACACAGTAGGTCCCCTTCTCCTTCTGAGAACAGAGACATTTACCATTCTGCCCAGTACTGCATGTTCCAGGGTCTGCGTGGTCCCTGCCCCAATACTAGAGGTGAAAACACATCTGCTCGCTGGGCTCCATACCCTGTCTAGGACCAGTCTAACAGTCTTCATATGAGACCCCGAATTGGTTTTTGGCATTTCCAAGCCCATAGTCACACACTATCCACTCTGCCCCGGAGACCCCAGGGACGAAGTTCCAATGGGGAGAGCCAAAGTTTCAGGAATACAAAGTAGCAGGTGCTTGCAATATTCAGATCGGGCAATGGCCTTTCGAAGGAGATAACGAGGGTTGAAGCCTTGCACTATCGTACGTAGCTTTGGTGGCACCTTGTTATCAAGGACTAAGTGCAAATGTCACCCAATTTGGTTTTCTTTATGCTTCTATCTGAATCTGCCTTGTTCCTTATATTTTGTTTTCTCTTTCTCACTTCCACTGGGATATAAACTCCCTGACAGCAGTGACCCTGGCCTTTCCGCGGTGTCACCCACGCCTGGAAGAAATAGCGCCTGTTCAATAAGAATTTTTCGGGCGGTGGCTGGCTGGAGAGTTTGGGCACGGTCGCTCCGGCAGCAGCCGCTAGAGCCACCCTAGATAGGCGAATCCGAATTAGCCCGCACAGAAGAGGACGCACACTTTTTCCCGCCCCTCGGTGCTCACACCCCGCGCCCCGCGCGAAGCACTCCGCCCCCCGCCGCGAACATCTCCAGACCGGAAACAGCGGGAAGCACTTCCGGAAGTGGTGAGCGACAGCGGCGAAAACGCCGCTGGGACTTGTAGCGGCAGCGGGGACCCGCTTCAGGGCTCGGCGTCTGAGGGTGCCCACCACCGCACCCCTCCCCCCGCCCCACACATCTCTCTAGGTGGAACCTCGGGTCCGGGAGAGTGGACGGGGCGTTCCGCGCTCCCCTCCGATAGCTTGGGCTGTGTTGGGCTGTTGCCCCGACAACGGGCACTTCCGGGAACGGCGCAGGACGAATCCTGCCGGGCGGGGGGCGGCGCTGGACGGCGGCCGTCTCGGACCGAGTGGATCGTTGCCCGGCAGCACCTGCTTCCGGGAGCTTCGGCCCCGCCCCCGCGCGCTGCGGCTTCTCCACCCTCGGCTTCTGACTGGCGCTGGCGGCCCCAGTGTTTCCTTGTTGCTCCTGGCAACAGGCACTTCCGGGAGTGAGGGCCTTCCCCCTCCCGGCCCCGCGGGCACTCGAGCCCCGAGTTCCGGACTCCAAGCAGCGGTTGGGCGGCGATCGCTCCTCGGCCTCGGGTTACGGCGGGCCGCGCATCCCGGGCCTCCTCGCCGCCTCGGCGGGGTCTCCGGGGCCGCCATGGTTCTGCTGCACGTGAAGCGGGGCGACGAGAGCCAGTTCCTGCTGCAGGCGCCGGGGAGCACGGAGCTGGAGGAGCTCACGGTGCAGGTGACCCGGGTCTACAACGCGCGGCTCAAGGTGCAGCGCGTCTGCTCAGGTGCGGCCCAGCGGCGCGGCGAGTCTGCGGCCGGGACCGTGGAGCCCGCGCCGGGGCGGGGAGAAACGGGCCATCTGGCATGGGGAAGTGGGGCGGCAGCCGCAAGACTTTCTCGGGCCGGCTGGGCGGGGAGGGTCAGGTTTGCGAAGATTTGCAAAGACGTGCGGCCGGCGGGCTCGAGAGGGGACAGTCCGCCGGGGTCCCGCGGAGAGCGGAGTGACTTCGGCACCCCGCGTGCGGGCAAGGCCAAGTGCGCGCCGAAGCGCCGCGGGGCAGGGTGTGAAGTAGCCGGGGAGACGGGCTAACCCGGGGGAGCCCAAACACCCGGTCCGAGAGCAGGTGTAGTGGAAGGAAATCACTCTGTCGAGACGCCTGGAGTGGAGCGCCTCCCGGTGGGGGAGCACCTGACTTTGGGACGCCCCCACCTCCCGAGGGTGGAAAGAGCAACCTTGGCGTCCCTTGCCCTTCTCCAGTAAACACAAGCCTGTTTCTCATATTACAACGTTTGGTCACTCCTCTCGAACGCTCTAGAGCAGCGCTGTCTGGCGACTTTCCGCCTCGAGCGAGGTGCTCCCTACTTGTGCTCCCATGGTGATACTCCAGACGTGGTCTAGTGTTTCTGTAATACGTGATTTTTGTGCCATGGAGAACTCCTTAAGGGTTATGGTTTCCAGTCTTTACGGCGCATACATATAGTTTCTTAGAAAATTTACTGATTCCAAAACCAGCTCAGTATTAAATGTTTTCCTTTTTTATTTAAAACATTTGGGGAGAAGAGTGACTCCAACTTCTTTTTCTAGAAAATTATCAATTGAAAATGTGCTGCTAAATATTACGAGCCGTGCTAGTGGCTCACTCATTTATTCTGTAGCTCCCATTGTCCACTGTGATTCAGGCAGGCCCCAGGGCTCTCTGCCTGCCAGAGACCAGGGTGAAGGAGACCAGCCCCTGGCCCCCAGATGCTTAGTGTCTGGTAGGGAGAGAGACAATAAAGACCCCATTAAGTTACACCATTTGTTTTGTAGTGTTGTATTATTACAAGCCACCTGGTGTCTTCCTACAGTGCTATGGAAACTCGGAGGGAGGGAGGGAGGAAGGAAGGAAGGGCAAGCAATTTTGCAAGGTTGAAGTGTGGGTTAGTTTTGGGGTGAATATATACGGGATTGGAAAAATACAAAGCCACGCTTTTGCATAATGAACATGATACCAGAACACCAAAGTCTAGTCCCATCTCTGCCGCTTTGGAAGGGTGTGAATTGCCTGAAATCCTCTCCACTGACCAGATCTACACAAATTATTTAGAAAGTATGTCTCTAAAGTTGCAAGCCTCAGGTGACAGGGCTGTTAATTAGGGAAGACCAGGATGTGGAGCATTCTCTTGCCTGCCTCACAAGGCGAAATGCAATAATCTACGTGAACACGCTCGGAAATTGTAACGCCCTTGGTGGATATGTATTCAGACCGTCAGTGAATTTTAACTTGTGCCCCCTGAGTCCCAGAAGGTACAGCCCAGCAGAAGATTCGCGCACAGAGCCTGCAGCCCCTGCTGCCCGCGACCACGGTGAGCTCCTAAACTCGGTGCCGCTGCTGACCTAGGACAAATGGGCGACCGTGTGTCAAAGGTCAAGGACAGGCCTGGCCCAAACCAAGTGGTATCTAAGCATTTGCTAAATAAAATAGGGAGCCGCTGGGCAAGACCCCTGACCCCCAGGGAGCCTACATTTCACTGAGGTGTAAGGTGTTGTGATGATAATTGTGATGCGTATTGTGTAACTTTCTCTTATTTTTAAGAAATGGAAGAATTGGCAGAACATGGCATATTTCTCCCTCCTAATATGCAAGGACTGACTGATGACCAGATCGAAGAATTGAAATTAAGGGATGAATGGGGTGAAAAGTGTGTACCCAGTGGGGGCTCGGTATTTAAAAAGGATGACATCGGCCGAAGGAATGGGCAAGGTAATCCAGCCTGTGTCTCCTGTGTGCACGCGCGAGCACAGCAGGAAGTATGCAGGTGGCAATTTCACGGGAAAACACGGACCTCAGGGGGCACCTGGGTGGCTCAGTTGGTTAAGCGTCCAACTTCGGCTCAGGTCATGATCTCATGGTTCATGGGTTCGAGCCCCGCGTCGGCTTTGTGCTGACAGCTCAGAGCCTGGAGCCTGCTTCAGAATCTGTGTCTCCCTCTCTCTCTGCCCCGCCCCTGCTCATGCTCTGTCTGTCTCTCTCTAATAAAATAAACATTAAAAAAAAAATTTAAAAAAAAAAGCAAAAAACACAGACCTCAGTTTTCTGTACAAACATATGAAATACTGCACCGTGTAACCGACTCCCGTGGTACCATGCAAATCCAGAATGAATCGGGTAGGTCGAGGAAGCATCCGTCTTCTTGCTCTTTCTTTACTAAGGTGCTGCTAGCTTTTACATCAGATGAACCACCTGAAGCTGCCATTTTTGTAGGTAACAAATGGTGAAAATTGAATATGGTTCGACCGAATAGTTTTGGGGGGCAATCATTGACAATGTATTGAGGGTTCTGTTCTGTTACGGTTTGCAGCTACTAGGGTTTGGCTAGAGATTCTGTGTGAATAGAGGCGATGAGTGTCGGCACATCGTCTCCCCTTGAATCGAGGGCACGGCCCTCTGTGGTGTAAAACGTCTTGGTCCATATCAGCATTTTGAAATCATTCCCCCTTTAGTGTGTGGTTGATCGTGTGGAATTTCAAGGAAAAAAGACGGGAGTCCATTTTGATGGCTTATCCCTTTTAACCTGATTAAAAGGCCCCGTTTAAAAGACCGTAATTGATCGTTTAACAGACACCTAAGCACCTACGTATCTACTGTGCTAGAACACTGAGGAGCAAAAGAAATACAAAAGTGTCCCTACAAGGACTTGACAGGCTCAAAAAATATTTTTGTAAAAAAAATAGTGAAGATGATAGGAATTTTTAGTGTTATTTCGGGTGGGTTTTAGCCTGGAAAATGGTTGGCTGTCTTCCACAGCTTTTCATAATGTAAACTCATTGTCAATTTGGAGAGATGTTTTTGCTTTTTTTTTTTTTTTTTTAATGTTTATTTACTTTGAGAGAGAAAGCATTAAGCAGGGGGAGGAGCAGAGAGAAGGAGAGAGAGAATCCCGAGCAGGATCCTTGCTGTCAGCACAGAGCCTGATTTGGGGCTCGATCCCACGACCCTGGGATCATGACCTGAGCCGAAATCAAGAGTCAGACGCTTAACCGACTGAGCCACCCATACGTCCCAAGATATTTGTGCTTTTTAGAAGGAATTGCATCACTGAAAAAAAATAATAGTTATGTCCTGAGAACCAGTTAATGGTTCATTATTCACCTTTAAACCAATATTATCTTAAATTAACCATTTCTATTCTAACACAACTTTATGTTTCTAGCGTTTTCAGTGTCTTAATTCATACTTTTATTTATTAAGAAGTTGAAGCTCTGTGGGGCTCCTGGGTGGCTCAATCGGCTAAGCCTCCGACTTCGGCTCAGGTCATGATCTTATGGGTCGTGAGTTCCAGCCCCACGTTAGCCCCTCTGCTAACAGCGCAGAGCCCGCTTCCGATCCTGTCTCCCTCTCTTTCTGCCTCTCCCGTCGCTTGCGCACAATCTTTCTCTCTCTCACTCAAAAATAAAGAAACTTAAAAAAAATAAATAAATAAAGCAACGCTTTGAGAGCCTTCCCAGCTTCTCGCCGCCAGCTTCCCTGTGTCCCTCACCTGAATTCCACGAGTGTCCTCCTCTCAGCTCCTTGCTCCCTGACTTGGCCAGGAGGGATTGGGACATCTAAGGGTTTTTGGGGTTTGTTTGTTTTGGTTTTGTTCGTTAGTTTTTCCCTCTCCCCTCCCCAAGAAGACCTTTAAAGACAGCTGTTTCTCTCCCTCTTCCCGGTTCTATTTCCACAGCTCCAAATGAAAAGATGAAGGAAGTGTTAAAGAAGACTATAGAAGAGGCCAGAGCAATCATATCGAAGGTTAGCTTTTTTTAAATGAAGCCCTAAGGCCTGTCATTTGAAATACACACTCCACTTACTCCAGAGTGGAGTTATCTGCGGCCCCGCCTGTTCTTTTTCTAGCCTTCCCGGGGCAAGGCAAGGACCAGCCTGTTTGGGTGTGGGTGGTCGCTTTTCCTTTTCATATTGGTGACAGCTGTCCTGAATCCTCCTGGTCTCCCGGGTCAGGCAGAAAGGGTGCCTGGCCCGCGCGAGTGCAACGTGGACGTGTGGGACACCGTGTAGTGCGTGTGGCACAACCACGAGCTGATGGGGGGAGATGTGGGGAGAACTTGAGAAAGTGAAACGTAAACATCGTGACCCTGTAAGAGCTCCGTGGATACTTGATTGCTGGAGTTCGTGCCGCTATGAATTATTTTTTTGCGATGGTCACCAGTACTTAGGCAGAAGCTGTTTCATAGAAGGAGAAACAGAGGTCATACCTGACAGTGCAGGTAATGTGACCCTGGAGGAAAAGAATATTAGGATGTTTGAATAATTGTTTCTGTCACTTGCTTTATTTATGTGTTGGCCCTGGGCGTTGCTACCCTCCGCCCCCCATTCCAGCCTTCTCAGTGGATAACTTTTTTTTTTTCTTTTCCTATGGATCACTGGGCAAAATCACTTTTTTTTTTTTTAATTTCTTTTTCAATGTTTATTGATTTTTTAGAGAGAGAGAGAGGGAGACACAGAATCTGCAGTAGGCTCCAGGCTCTGAGCTGTCAGCACAGGGCCTGATGCAGGGCTCAAACTCACGGACTGCGAGATCATGACCTGAGCCGGAAGTTAGAAGCTTAACTGACTTTAGGGGCGCCTGGGTGGCTCCTGGTTGAGCGTCTGACTTCGGCTCAGGTCATGATCTCACGGTTCATGAGTTTGAGCCCCACATCGGGCTCTGTGCTGGAGCCTGCTTCAAATTCTGTGTCTCCCTCTCTGTCTACCCCTCCCCTGCTCATGCTCTGTCTCTCTCTGTCTCAAAAATAAAGAAAGAAAAAAAAACGAAAAAAAAAGCTTAACCGACTGAGCCACCCAGGCATTCCTGGGCAAAATTACTTCTTTTTACATTTTTTTTTTTTTAAGTTTATTCATTTTTCAGAGACAGAGCGTGAGTGGGGAAGGGGCAGAGAGAGAGGGAGACACAGAATGCGAAACAGGCTCCAGGCTCCGAGCTGTCAGCGCAGAGCCCGACACGGGGCTTGAACCCACGGATGGGGAGATCATGACCTGACCTGACCTGATCATGACCGACTGAGCCACCCAGGTGCCCCATGGGCAAAATTACTTCTAAACCAACATGTCCTTAATTCTTCAAGCTCTTAACTAATCCTTTAAATGCTTCAGGAATGACTGCTCTTCAGTGCCTATTAATTTAGCAAAAGCTCTCTCAAGTCCGACAAGGAAGGCTTTGGTTCAATCCAGTGTTTCCAAAATGCCTTTGATCCTAGAACCTTTGTTTTTTTTTTTTTACAGTATTGATCGTAACTGTTAACACCTGATCAAACTAGCACGTGTCAGGGCGTGGGAGGAAAATCGTGGCCTGGACACTGCTCTGCACCCTTCACTCCCCTCACTGTCTGCTGTGGAAATCCTTTCTGGTCTCTTTGCTTGTGGATCTTCTTACGTGGTTGTCTCCAAATTCACAGAGAGGCTTCTCGGGCTCCAGTCCTTTGCTGCAGTGATTTGCCCAAAGTTGCAGGGCTCCCGAGTGGCCGGCCTGACTTCTCGCCCGGGGCCCTTTCCACGCCGCCTCCAGAAATGCAGTGCACATCACCGTCCCCTCTCCAGAGCTGGCCACGGTGGGGACAGTTAGCACTGTGGGGCAAGCAGGAGAAGGTTCGAGTCCTGTGGCCGGAGGTTCATCATGGGGAGAGTGAGAGATGGTGGGCCATCCAGATGTGGTGGCTCCTCGGGAACGAGACCACTGTCTCTCTGGCCCCTTTTCCTGAGCTGTCCCTCTGCTGAGAGCAGGAGACCAGGTCATTGGGGTGTCTGCTGCCCTGAAGCCTCACCGGCTTTCCTCTGTCACCCTGCCGTGTTACCTGGCCAGGAATCACTGCCCTTGGCATTTCGTGGAGCTTGTACAGAAAATGACTCACCCGCGCTGAGTTAACGTTGGTGGCAGTGGGTGACGTTTTCTGAGCAGAAAGGCTTGCCTCACGTGACCCCGTATCTGGGAGCTCTGCACACCCATCCTCTGGCATAAGCCTCTGATGGGAAGACCTGATATGTTTTCTGGGGATTTGTGACTCCCGAAACAATCTCGTGAGCCACCTGCGAGCAAGCAAGGCAGGAACATCCCCTCTGTTTCACAGATGAGAACAGAGCTTTAGAGAGTTCGGGTCTGGGCCCCCAGGGCACGGTCCACCTTCCTCCCTCAGGCCACACATCCGCCCTGCCCCCCTCTACCCCCTCTGGGACCTGGGCGTCCCTGCCCCAGAACTCCTGCGGTCACTCCTCCTCCTGTCTTACTAGTCCGCCACTCGGTCAGATTAGAGCACCGTCACCCAGAATGGCCCCCTTTAGCGCAGGACCTCCCGTCCCCCTTCCCCATCCCTGAGCCCCCGCCCGGCCACGCCGCCCCACTAACGCTGCTTCCCTAACCCATCCTCGCCCAGCTGGGCCCCAGTCGGCTGGCCGTGGGCAGCAGGCCCCGGGCTCTGAGGCTCCAAATGGCCTGCGTCCTGCCCTGCCTGCCTCCTTCCTTCCTGTGTGGCACAGCGGTCAAGGCTATCTTGGCAGGAGCCCTCAGTTCTCTGTCCCTCCTGCAAGGTCCTCTTCTCATCCCTCCCTGGAGACTCTGATCTGTGTCTAATCCCTCCCCGCCGCCGCGCCCCGGGCTCTCCCATTTCTTCTGCTGCCCCCACTGTTGCTTGCCCGGAAACCCAGGATGGGGGCGATGTTTTCAGTGCCTCCTGTTCTGCGGGCTACATCTACGCTGTTAATGCACTCAGGCCTCTTTCCTTCTCCAGAAATCAGTTCTCTGCGGCTTCGCCCTCACACCGCCCTGTCCCTCCCAGCGAGCTTCCCGGAGCAGACGTACCGCCACATGCGTGGCCCGGAACCTCCTGGGTGTCTCAGGACCCGGCCTCTGTTTCCTTCCCCCACAGAGACGGCCATCTCAGGGCCACCCCTTCGCTTCGCAGGTCGGAGGCTTTTCTGTCTGACACTGTCCTCTGAGCACGTCGAGGACCCTCCTGTCCTCCTGTCCCCTCCCAGCTCCCTGAGTGCCCTTTCTCTTGCCTCTCACCACGTTGCGTGTTTATCGAAGCACTTTCTCCTGGGTCCTCTTCTCTCTCCTTGCCCTTCCCCCCAGTGTTTTACCTCCTCCTCCAAATGCACGGTCTGCCTCCGCAGGGAACTCCAATCTGTCTCCTCCCCCTGATGCCTTCCCTCGCCTGCACCTGGTTCCTAGACGCTTCTTCCCAAAAGCCCTCGAGGAAGCTCAGGTTTCCTACAGCTGAGAGTTCGATTCCTCGCTCCTCCCTGTGCTCTGGACCCAAGGAGAAGCACTTCCTGCAGACTTGCCACTTGGTTTTGGCAGAGCCACCGGTGCCTCGATGACACAGGCTGTTGTCCCCCCCCCGCCCCGTGAGCCTTACCTCGGGTCCTGTACCGTCTGTCCCACGATGGCGACAACCCAGCGCCTTCCGTTGCCACAGCCACCGCTTTATTGAAGGCGCCCTGGTAGCCTTTTGGTGCCTTGCAGATACCGACCGGGAGGCCTGGGTTCAGGTTTCACACTACGCAGTGTTGCTGCAGACCCCGCAAGTGAAAGGGCAAGGTCCCTGGCAAGAGCCCACACCTTCAGACGCCAGGCAACCCCCAGCGCTTCTGTCCCGGCTGTAAATCTGGAGGTTCCCACAACCCCCCGCCTGGTTCACCAGTTCACAGAACACCCTGCGAGCGCTGTACTTACGACTATGGCTTTGTTGTAAAGGACACAGCTCAGCACCGAGTGGAAGAGATGTAGGGTGAGGTCTGGGGTGCGGGGTGCACAGCCTGTGGGCGCTTCTGGGATTCCCGGCACCTGCCTTTGAATAGCAGTGTGTTCTCCGCCCCAGAAGCTCCTCCGGGCTCCGATGCCCAGGATTTTTATCGGGGTTTCATTACGTGGGCGTGAGTAATAAAATCCTGGGCCTCGGGACTCCTCTCCAGCTCCCCTCCCTTTTCTCCCCCCCCCCCCCACGCCAGGATGGTGATAGGGGTTGGGTCTGAAAGTTTCAACCCTCTAATCTCTGCTCCCTCTCCCTGAAATGAGGTCCCACATGGGTCACCTCATTAGCATAAACTCTGGTGTGGTCCAAAGGGGCTCCTTACGAGTAACAGACATTCCTGCCACTCAGGAAATTCCTGGGCATTTCCCTGCTCTCCCCCAGCCGGGAGCCTTCTTCACCCACCACAAGGTTAGGCTCCTGCACCGTCCCTCCTGCCTGGGAGAGACGTCACCGCCTGTCCTCAGCGCAGATTCCTCAGCCTGGCCTCCCCAGCACGAGCCCCAACGTCCCCAACCCCCTTGGGCACTGGTGCACTGGCTGCACTTATGCTGCTCTTTGCTTCTCCTGGTCCTGTCGCTCACCTGCCTGCTCCACCTTCCCCCCACCGTGGCGTGGCATGGCCCGATCCCCTCGGTCTGCACTGCTGAGCGTCCTCTGCACTTGACTGCCCTCGTTGGCCCCGCTCGTAGTCTGCTTGGTGGCCTAGGCCGTGGCGGGCACAGCAGAAGCCCCGCGAGGACGTTGGTGGCTTCGGTAGCAAGCCCCATTGGAGTCCTTTGTGTCCTGTGGCAGTCGTCTCTGCAGGAGGCCGGTACAAGAACCTGATCAGTACTTACTGAATCGGTCAGTCCCAGTGTACAGAATGATTCCTGTCCCTGTCCCTTCAGAAACAAGTGGAAGCCGGAGTGTGTGTTACCATGGAGATGGTGAAAGACGCCTTGGACCAGCTGCGAGGTGCAGTGATGATTGTCTATCCCATGGGGCTGCCGCCATACGATCCCATCCGGATGGAATTCGAAAATAAAGAAGACTTGTCTGGGACTCAGGTATGTGGCTCTCGGGCGTCCTGTGGGGTGGGTCACTGCAGAGTTGGGCCTCCTCTCCTGGACGTCGTGTTTCGCTTCCTACGCAGCCTTCCATCCTGCCGTGCTGTGCTTCCGAGCAGAGCCCTGGGTTTAGGGGAGACCCCGAAGGTAGTGCTCGCGGTTGAGGGCACACAGAGGAGCAGGAGTAACTGAAAACCTGCCCGTTCTCTTTGGCCACTGGGAAGCCAGAAACCTAACTCGTGCCTGTTTCTACCCAAAGTGCATTCATTGGTCCCTTTGCCTGGAATTTTGTGTTCTAGCCTCACCTTTTGCTTCATGTTATTTTCCTGCATTTACGTTCCATTTTCCTTTGTTTTTCTCATTTATCCTTTATCCCATTGGACAGTGCCTGTGGCTCTGAGCCATCTTAAATAGGCGGGCTGTGCAGAAGCAGACAAACAGCCCCATTGTGCCTAGATGTAAAAACCCGGCTGGATTCCAGTGTTCTTTCCTGGCAGTGTCCTCAAAATCCATCCGAGAAGGACCTCGTATTGTAGATGAGGGTGCACATGGGATAGGGTGCTCCCCACCTCCCAGAGCAGGAGGGTGACGAAGTCAGGGCAAGAGCTGGAGCTACCAGGAAAGGCATGAAAATGAGCAAGGGCTTCGATTCGGTGGGGGGGGGTGGTGCCGCCCGTGGGGAGAGGGGACGTGGGGCGGGGCTGAGATGCCAGACCCTGCCCCACACTGGTGGAGGGGGGCCCAGCCAGGCTCCGTGCACCTGGGGGAGGATCACACGCGTGGGCCAGTGTCCGGATGCACCTTAAAGCCGCTTCTGACCACGGCCCCAGGCAGGACTGAATGTTATTGAAGAATCCGAGGCCCAGCTGTGGTGGGCGGCCAAGGAGCTCAGAAGAACAAAGAAGCTTTCAGACTATGTGGGCAAAAACGAGAAAACCAAAATTATCGCCAAGATTCAGCAAGTGAGTACTTTTGCTTTCACACGACAGCACTTCTTGTTAACTGTTTTCCAACCACTAAAAAATTAGAGTAAATCTCACTTAGTCTCTTTGTTACACATACTTTAATCCCGTTAGTGCAGGCTTAACGTAAAACAGCGAAAACTGGAAGACAGTATGGATTGCTTGACGATATCTGCAGTTTGTTTTAATGGGGGGGGGGTACATAAGCCATGCTAATTTCAACCTTAGAAATAGGGCTGCAAGTAACTAAAAGTGGTTCTCGAAACGGAAACTACAGCCTAGAGCACTGGTTTCAAGTTTTCAAAGTACTGATACTCTGTAAACAAGGAGGATGTGCCAGAAGTCGTTAACAGATGTAGATCGCGTAGAGACGTATCCGTGCGAGGCTGCTTTGTCCTAAATCATTTCTCCACGATTATCTCCATCCCTTCTCCACTGGACCCGCGGCGGCCGGTGGCATTGCCCGGCCTCTGGTCTCTGTCCGCCATGAGGGCCCAGGGTTGAGGGGCTGCTGGAGACCAAGCCTCTCCTGATGATCAGAACGGATCCCCAGTTTATGTGTAGCAGTCGGCAAAGACGGTTATAAAACATTCACTGTGACTTCCCAGGTGGCCCCTGTAAGAGTGCTGTAATCCACAGTCTGCTCTGCCCTCGTCTTTGCAGAGGGGACAAGGGGCCCCAGCCCGAGAACCGATCATCAGCAGTGCGGAGCAGAAGCAGCTGATGCTGTATTATCACAGAAGACAGGAGGAGCTCAAGGTACAGGGCTGATAGGTTTTCAGCAGAGCTGGCGCCACGGGCATTCACCCCCTTCCTGACCCAAGTGCGCGGGGGGCCGCTGGGGGGCCGTGAGTTCTGCAGGATGTAGGGAGGGGCGTTTCTAGAGCTCCCGCCTCTCCAGGGCCCCCGGGACCCTGCCAGGCATCCCACCTGCATTAGAGTCTGGGAGCATCCTTTTGGGGAGATGGGACTGGGAGTTTGGACGTGGGTTCTTTCTTCAGTCTGTTCATGTTGCAAAACACTTTCCTGAAATGCCTTCCTGTGTAAAACATAATTTATTTCCAGAAATTGGAAGAAAATGACGATGACTCCTGTTTAAATTCCCCATGGGCAGATAACACTGCTTTGAAAAGACATTTCCACGGGGTAAAAGACATCAAGTGGAGGCCAAGATGAAGTTCACCAGTTGGTTATGCCATCATTAATATGGCTCACCTTTCCTGTAGGCAAAATAAAAACACATTTAAATAATAATAGGGCGCCCACAACCCTCTGAAAAATGTTGAATTTCTAGTTGTCCTAGTTTTTCTTTCCGTTTGAATGTATCTGATAAAAATTATTTAAGGTTTTAGAATGTAATAAATATATCCTCAAAAGGATCAGCCTCAGTTATTTGTATTTCAAAACAACTATTTAGTGTCTTTGACTAAATACTAAATGTAATTACATTTTTTGCTTCTGGATCTGTTTTATATTCTCACGACCGCTGCTGTCTTGGAAGAAATGGAAGAAGTGTCTTTTCTCCCTGCGAGTCAGGTGTCCGCTGAGCAGCGTGACCGGCAGTGGCCGCTAGAGGCCGCCCGACACTCACCGCCCCGCTGGGCTCAGCCCTGGATCCTTCCAGGGCCTTCTTTAATCCCGCCCGACACGGTCACTTTCCTGGCATCGCCCAGCTGCCAAGGTAAAGTTTGCCTCCTGGCTGACGCCCGACTGGCCTCGCTGTCTAGGTGTAAAGGCTACACCGTGATGAAAGCCGGGGAGCAAGCTTGTCTGACCTGGAGACCGAACTGGTTCTTCTGTAACTTCTGGGCTGTTCCTGAAAACGAACGCAGCCCCTGTAGCAGACGGTTCTCCCAGGTGGGCTCGGCCTTCAGCTCCCCGTGTGCTAGGCTTCCACGGAGGCTGATGACGGGGTCTGGCTCATTGACCACCCACCATCCTGGCCGGTTTTTAAACCCCATCCCATCATCCCCCACGGACCCTGGCACTGGAGCTAAAGTTCATCTCCCAAACTGCCTGAGCAGCCAGAGCGGCCTAGAAATCCTGTCCTGCTTGGCTTTTGGCGTGGAGAGTTCTGTTCCCGTCATTGGAGGAAATGCAGCGTGCTCGCCCTGAGGAAGAGCAGTGACAGGGACGGCCCCTGCCCCTGCCCTGGCCCCGCCGTGCCCACCGCTCCTCTCCCTGCCCCACGGCCACAAAGAAGGAGCTGTGGAGGCAGGGGCGGGGTGGGCATGCCTTCTGCCTGCGGAGGGGCAGGATTTCCTGGGGGGAGGGGGCGGCCCGGCCACTTGCCCTCTGCCCGTGCCCGCGGGTCAGACCAGTATAAATGGGAACATGGCAGCAAGATCCACCAAGACTCTGCCCCCACCTGGAAGGGAGGACTTGGGCCCTCGGCAGAGACTAGCCTCTCAGGAGCAGGAAGGACCTCGAGCACTGCACATGTCCATCTCCCAGAACCTTCTGCCTCCTCTCCTCCCCTCCCCACCATCTCCAGCTTCCTTATAGCGGCTGCCCCCAAGCTGGCTACTGGAGTCCTGCTGTTCCTTAAGCAGCGTTTCCTGAAGTGGGTTGGAGCCAACCACACGTCTCCTTGCAACTGACTCGTGTTGTGGCTGATGGTCAAAGTTTGTAAAGTCAAATCTGCATCTATTTTCTTTTCGACTTTGGTTATAACTTTAAGTGTCTCCACGAAAAGTTTTTATACTTGTATGATGTGAAGTTTGCAGTAAGATCCTATGATTTTATTTGAGGAGCTTCCCGCCTTCGACAGTGTATAGTTTATGCGCATTACATCCACGCCAGACTTGTAAAAAGCGTCAGCAAGTCACATGATCACAGTAGCTCTTTTTAAGAACTTTCTACATCATTAGGAATTCTTACTGACTCACTGGGATATAAATGCTTTATGTGGCCATGATAGTTACTCTTTTGCTTCACATAAGCTGAAGTTATTAGCCAAAGGGTCACTCACTTTGGGGTATAGAATCACTAGATCGGGGCACCTGGGTGGCTCAGTTGGTTATGCATCCGACTCTTGCTTTGGGCTCAGGTCATGGTCTGGTGAGATCAAGCCCCGCACTGGGCTTTGCACCGACAGTGTGGAACCTGCTTGGGATTCGCTCTCTTCCTCTCTCTCTGTCCCTCCCCCGAATGCAGGCGTGCTCTCTCCCTCGCTCTCGCAAAACAAAACGAAATTACTAAAGTACTACCTCACACTATGCTTCCATATTGAATACGCTGGTAAAAAGTACGGTCCCCTCCGGCTGCCCTTCTCCCCCGCAAAACCCCCAGGCCCCCTCTGTTGGGACAGAGCGGCCCCTTTGCAGCCATCTGTAAGGAAAGGGGGGGGCTGGCGGTCGCTGGTGCCCGCCATGTGCCCACCGAGCGGACGTGGGTTAATTCACTGCACATCACCCACTGAGGAGGCCGGTGGCGATCTGAAAGGGTGACCTGAGTCATCCCTGGTCACGTGGCTAGTGAAGGTGGGGCCAACCTTGGTCACGTGGCTAGCGAGGGTGGGGCCAAGAGGCCACGCGGCTGACTTGCTGAGGAGCCAGTTTATGGGCAGGTCACCTGACCAGATGGGAGGTTACAGACCAGCCTAAAGGTACGTGATCTTGTGTCTTTTTTTTTTTTTTTAACCCATCTTTGGATCAGTATCAGAAGGAAACGAAGTGCCAGTTTTCTGTGCGGCGCTAATCGGGCCCATAGATGCGTCCTTTGACACAACTTGTGTTCCCCCCTGGTTATTTCATGGAGACCAGGAATGCTAGTAATAAAATCTGACACCGCCTAAAGCCCTCCGGGCCAGCAAACCGAAAGCCCCGGGCAGTATTTCTGTCACAGGATTACCTCGTTCCTTGGCAACCGCTCTGCAAAGAATGTGCCATCCAGCTTGAAATTAATGGCCACAGGCTCAGAGCACAGTGGCCTTGAGCCTCGTGGAATTGTCTTGCAAAGCCTCAGAAACCGCCCCACCACGCTCTCCCCCTGCCGCCAGATCCCCGGAGTCGTGACCCCCTGTTGCAGAAAAGCCCTTCTGGCCCAAGTTCAAGGAGAGAGACGGTGGGATTCCCTGGAAAAGTTCAGCGTGAGACGTCCTGGCAACGGCAGCCAGCATTTGTACCTTCCTGTCTCCCAGGTGGTTGCATGCAATGCTTTACGCACATTTTCTCCCGGATCCCTCACAACAGCCGAGTTCGGAAGAAACTAGGACTGTTGTCATCTCACAAACAAGGAAACTACAGCCCAGAGGGGTTCATGTGCCCAAGATGAGGCCCCTTAAAAAACCCACCTGCTGGCCCCAGAGTCTGTGTTAACTCTCCTGGTGAGTTTCCACCTACGCCTAATTGTAGACACTGACCCGACGGCCGGCGAGCAGCGGCCGGTGAACGTCCACGGAACACCCGCTTCCACGGTGGGCAGGTGGCAACCTGAGATGATCTTAGGGTCTCAGGCCAACAGCCGTGGGACTTCGGGTCCCGAGACGGCTCTGGCTTACCAGCCTCTGAAGGCGAATGATGCCCAAGCCCACCCTTGACGGGCTTGAAGCAAAACAGAAGCTTGACTCGGCTCTGAAAACCGCTGCCCCAAACGACGAAAGGAAGAGTCTGGGTCGTGTCCCGCCCAGAGGACCCTGGGGCACGCCAGCATGGACTCAGAGATCAGCCGTCGCACGAATTCCCACACGCTAGGTCCTGGGCTACCGTTGGCCTGGATTATACATTCAGACCAGGAGAACCACAGCCACGTCTGTCTTGCTGCTTGGGCCACGAGGCAGGGGCAAAAGCACCAAATCACCCGTATGATCCCTGATCCCGCCGTTGGCTGTTGGGCGGCCGCATACCCACAGCTGTGTCACTGTTTTCACCCTAAACCTCTCCCGGGTGCCCCTGGCACAGCAGCCCATGGTACCCAACACCTTTTATTATTTTTCCGTGGCCCATCGAGAGGTCATCGTACTCTGGGTGGCCCGGCGGCCACCAGCGCGTGGCCGACGAACAGGACAACATGCGGGAGCCCTTCACTCTGCCCCTTCGTCTGCAACATCATCTTGAAATAAGGTGGAGCCATGTGTGCGTGACGTGGATTTCAGGACCGCGGTGCAGTAAATGTCCACGGGCCTCCCCCCGCCGCCTACTGCCCTTCCCCCTTCCCACCCACCACCCCCCAGCCCTCAAACAAAGTAGGCAGACACAATAGCAGCATTATTCTAGTGGGTTCTCATTTCTTGTTATCCCATTTGCATCGTGCCCGGATGGATCCCATAGGCTCAGCAACTGTGGGTTCTAGCGATAAATTTGCAAAATGCAAGATGCACTCAAAATACAAAACTGCACTCCAGTCTTTGGGTCAGAATCCTCTGGTAGGACTAAATCGCTTACGTTGTAAAGTGAAAGAGATGAAGATAAGACAATCAAGGGCATTGATATGCAAAGCGAAACCCCAAAACTGAGAGCTGCTTTGAGTTTAACTAGTAGACCTTCACAAAATGAACTCAGCTCACAGGAACAGATGTCCACCTTCTCTGGCAACAGTTTCCGGGGCCGGAAAACTCTTGGCATTTCTCGAGGTAATTTACATTTAACTGATGAAAGAGTTTTTGAGCCGGATAGCTCTTGATTTTGCCTGGGGATGTAAGTATGATTTACCTTATTGAATATGGGATTTTAATAGCTTTGTGCCATAGGAACCCCCAAATCGGTGAACGCAGGTAGAGGAGTGATGGCACCGTTAGCAAAAATGGTCCGCCTTATGAATGCCTGATTGAAGCTGTGAAACTGTGAATTTCAAAATGTGTCTCATACGTTCAAATGTACGAGAGCCAAAATTCAAATGTGTCTCACACTAGAGTTACAAGAGCAGTATATAAATCGATTTCTTCATTATACATTTAAATATTCATAGTATTTTTCTCAGCTGAGGCATCGCGTACATAACGCAACTGAGATTTTCGCCTAACTTCCCTCCCCAGCCCCGGGAAGGCTGCGAAGTGGCTTCTGTCTCCACTCCCGGATGGCCCCGCGTTTCAGCACTTTCCCAGCCCCACTGGGGCTGCTGTCTGTTTGTATGTCGTCTCCCTGAATGCACTGGGAGCTCTGGAGGCGGGGCACTGTTCTAGATTTTAATTCTTCCCCTCCAGAAGCAAGGACTTCGACATTTTCTGAAGCAGGCGAGGCTGATGTCGATGGGGGGCGGGGGGGGCGGGGCGGTGAAGGGACAGGGTCTTCTCTTCATTCAAGGGCTGCTGTGCCTTGGCCCTTCTGGATAAAGGGAGGGGTGGGGCTAGAGTCAGGGGTGGGGGTGCTAATTCTTCACAAGGCCACGCCTCACGGATCAGTGACAAAGTTCGGGCACCTGCTAGGGTCTGGTTTTGCCTGAGGGAGGCTCCTGCTTCCACAGGCTTTGGCTACACGCAGGACCTCCTGGTGCCGGGGGGGGGGGTTTGGGGTCACTCTGGGCCTAACGGAGCACAGCGTCCGTGCTTTTGTCACAACCCGATTGGGGGCCTGCAGAATTCCTCAGCGGACGTGAGCCTCGAGGCTTTCTCAACTGGGGAAGCCGTCACATGATCAGAATTTCATTTTAGGAGCAGAATCGTTAGTGGAATCCAGGACATTTTGTCATCACACAGAACACACCCTGAAAGATCATCTACCGTGTTTTTGAAGCGTATTAATTTATTTTGAGAGAGTGAGAAAGCAGGGGAGGGACAGAGAGAGGGAGAGAGAGAATCCCAAGCAGGCTCCACGCTGTCAGCACAGAGCCCGACGCAGGACTCCGTCCACGAACTGTGAGTTCGTGACCTGAGCCAAAATCGAGCGTTGGACACTTAACCGACTAAGTCACCCAGGCGCGACCCCCCCCCCCCCCCCCCCCGCCCGCGATCATCCAACAGTTTTCAAAGCACGAACAGCCTCAGACTGAATCAGTGCCACACAGCACGGCTCCACGTGGGGGTGCACGTTTTCCTGCTCTTGGAGGCTTCCGTCCAGTCTTGGGTGTCTCCAAAGGGCCACAGACAGAAGTCCTACCAAATAGAAAAGCGACAAAACCTGTGTCCAAAAATGGCAAGGAGGAAGAGAAGTGTCTCTGGGAAGCTTCTGGTGGAATGTATGGAGCTGGGCATGTAGACGTCCACACTACCCTCATCCCAGGAATGAGAGTCGGGGTCCCAGAGCCCCCCTTTGACCCCACAGTGTCTGCCTCTCCTCACTCCAGCTGCATTCCGGTCCTGTCTTCCTCAGGCCATCTCAGCGACCGCACGTCTCTGCAGGGCCCCTCCCTGAGGCCACTTCCTCAGTCACCTTTTAGACCCCACAGCCCCCCACTCTGGGGGAGGGGGAGGCCCTACCAGTCAGCACCCAGGGAACCCCGGGCCGGTTTTTGATCAGAACTCAATGAGACATCTTAAAATGCCTAAAGAGAGAGAGGCTTTCAAACTATACAAATACTATGGGTTCAAATTAGAAAATGTAAGCCGGGGGGGGGAGGGGAGAAAAGAAAAATAATTCAAATATCATCTTCCAGAGAGAGGTGTTCACTTTTTTTATCATGAAAATTGAAATTTATGGTGAAAGCACAAAAACAACTCATGGGGATCTCCCAAGTGCCCATCACTCAACTTGCAAAACTCTCAGCGCTTTGCGAATCCGTGCTTCGCAATGTCCTCCCGATGTCCCCTACTGAAGTCTTTAAATGTTTTTGTTTTGTTTTGTTTTTTGTTTCTGAGACAGACAGGGAGAGGGGGACAGAGGATCCGAAGCAGGCTCCGCACTGACAGCAGAGAGCCCGATGTGGGGCTCGAACCCACGACCTCGAGATCATGACCTGAGCCAAAGTCGGACGCTCAACTGACTGAGCCACCCAGGTGCCCCTCTACTGAGGTCTTTTAAAGAAATTCCCAGACATTATTTCACTTCATCTGTAAATTTTTTGTTTTTTTTTTTTAAAAGGTTTTACAGATTTGCACATAGAAGAGGCACAAAGAAAACAATAAAGAATCCCCAAAGTATAAACAATACAAACAGCATTCTCTGATCATAGAGCAAACAAACTAGAAATTCGCACTAACATCCAACCCACAGAAAGGCCCTTCCTCCTGGAAATCAGACATATGTATCTTTTTTTTAATGTTTATTTATTCATTTTGAGAGGGGGGAGGGGCAGAGAGAGAGGGAGAGAGAGAGAATCCCAAGCAGGCTCTGCACCATCAGCACAGAGCCCGACGCAGGGCTCCATCCCACTAACCATGAGATCATGACCTGAGCTGAAATCAAGAGTCAGATGCTTAACCGACTGAGCCACCCAGGCATCCTTCAAACACATATATTGAGATACACGCTTGCAAGATGGGAGCTATTCCAAAGCTGTACAATTTCTAGAAAGTAATGATATGAACAGAACAGCAAGTATATGATTCTGCTCCAACAATAGCTACAAAAATATCTAGTAGTAAATATCAGAAACTATAAATCATTAAACACCTAAATAAAGAACTAGCAAAGGACCAACAAAGTAAACAAAAGAAAGCAGAAGGAAGGAATTAATGGAGGTCAAAGCAGAAATGTAACAAGTTGAAAAAGAGTGTTTCACTAATACGTCAAAACCGGGGGATCGAAAAATCAACCAAATTGGAAAACTACTAGTTGGCGTAATTAAAAAGAGAAAGAAAGAAAGAAAGAAAGAAAGAACCAGAAATACACAAAGTAAATGACAAGAGAAAAATAATTAGAAGGATTTTTAAAAATAAGATGACCGGTGACTCCCATTGGCTCCATCTATAGCCTCCGCTCACAGCTCGTTCAGTGCTTGGGTGTGGATGCTTGTTCTGTTCGAACTTGATCCCACTAGAAATCTCCTTTTCTCCCTACATCCCCCGCCCCTGGGTCCCAGGCCTCTCCCCTAGTTGCAACGATCGAGGCTCAGCCTTTGAACTGTGTACCGAAGCCTTGTGAGCGGCTGACTCAGAGCTTGAGACCAGGAGTCATCAGGTGTGCGATTCTATGTGGTGTGTGCTTAGGTTTTCTCGAGCGCTGTCACGGAAGAAAAGGAGAAAACTCAAACACAAAACTCACCAAGGGACCCTATGAAAACCTTAAAGACCAGTTGATCACAAAGCTGCCTGAACCATCACAAAGCACAGAAAAAGAACGTAAGCTTCCATGTTACTTCCATGAAGCTAATAGAACATCGCTAGCAGACCTGAGAAAGACAGTCTATCACTAACAAATACCGACGCGAACATTTTTGCATAAAGCCAGAAGCAGAGAGAATCCCCAAACACGTTTAATATGTCACGAGCAAGTGGGATTTTTTTCCAGAAATGCAGGGCGGTTTAATATCAGGAAATCTATCCTCTTCACAGAGCTGGGAGAAGAACCACGTGATCGCGTCCACACACGCCAACAAGGCATTTGACAAAATTCAGCTCCCGGTTGATGCTGGCTATAAACCGCAAACCACAGGGTACGGATGTTCTGCCTCCTGCCACATTTCTCTCGCTCTTAGTCTTCCAAAACGCGACTGGGGTGGGGTTCCAAGGTGGGTCTCTGGAGCCCCCCGTCCGTGGTAAGGCTGGGTATGGAGGATGAGGTTGAGGGGCTAAGTTCAGACGAGGAAGCCGGGTCGACGTCAAATGCTTGAGCAGCTGAAGAGGAAGCGGAAGCCCACAGGTCTCCGTAGGGGAAGACCAAGGTGGTTTCCAGCCCGGCCAAGGGTCCCAGGAGGGCAGCTCCCCTCCCACCACCAGCCTCCAGAACTGTGGATCGGGAGGTCCAAGAGCAAGGTGTCGGCAGATGGGTTTCTCCCAAGGCCGCTGTCCTTGGCTTGCACCCGGCCACCTTCCCGCCGTGTCCTCACGTGGCCTTGCCTCAGTGCACCCCTGATGTCTCTTCCCCTTCCTGGAAGGACACCTGTCCCCTGGGGTTAGAGCGCCACCCTCCTGACCACAGTGATAAGGTCTTCTCTTGTTTGCAGTGCTCGTGCCTGGCTCCAGCTTTGATGGTGGAGGCATCTACTCCAAAAACGGCTCTCTCCGCTAAACACGCGGCCGGCCACGGGACTGGGTAAAGAGCCGGCCCCCCACCTGCCGGTCTCCTTGTTTCAGCCATCTTGGTTGATTCAGATAACAGACCATTTGGGCCTCTTGCTTTTTTTTTTCTTCTCTTCCCACCCTTCGAATTCCTAGGCCTATGTTTTAAGTTCACCAGTAGAGTATGAACCCTCAAAACCCTAGCCCCCACCTTCAACCCCAATAAAAGTAGAATTCCAGGACTGGGCACTCACACAACTAACTCTGTCTCTCTCTCTCTCTCTCTCTCTGGGACCTTGCTGTGTGGCCCCGGGTGTGCTGTGTAACTTCCGGGTCCTGTAAGTAAGAAACCTTTATTTCAAAGTTCCCTGACGGTTGTCACTGAAGGACATCTGCCACCAGAGCGAGAACCAGGGGGGCCCGTCCAACCACAGCACTGGTTACTGCTCAGCTGAGACCAGCGCACAACAATGACGCCGTCTGACCTTATCTCCAAACGCCGTCACAATCTAAGGTAATAGAAAGATGAGGGCTTCCGTGTTTGAGTTTGGGGAGCACACAGTTCAGTCTGCAGCAGGCTCTGTCGCTTAAAAAGCTGCAAGATCTTGGGTAATTTATTCACCTTCTGAGCTGCAGTTTTGTGCTCCGTGCTCTGGAAATAGCAGCATCGCCCCACCTCGTAGGACCGCGCAAGCCATCGAGCCCCCCAGGCTTCCTGCCCTCTCGCCACCATCACCGGCGCGAAGCTGTCTTCTTCGTGTTGCAAGAAGGCTGTCGCGCCGCCTCCGGGTACCGCGCCTGTGCATCCGGCAGAAGGACGGGGGAGGGGCAGAGCGCAAGAGGCCACCGTGGGGCCCACGCCTGCCTGCCCCGCCTCGCCCGTTGCTCCCCGTTAAACCACGCAGAGGCTCTTGCCCACATTTCCCCCTCGCTCCCCCCTGCCCCCTGACCGGCGCTGGTGCTTCCCCGTGTGGCCCCTCCTCCAGGGAACTGTGAATAACAACCTTTTCAGTGGTAGTTGTCTCCCGACCTGATGGCCTCACTGCCCTGCATAATAATAGAGCCTTCCTTTTAAAACATGAGGATAGAACAAAACCAGTGGTGTTCGGCAGGGGGGGGGGGGTGTCCCCGAGATCACGGCCTGCAATTTGTTCTCAGATCTGCTACCTGCCTCTGCTCAGTGCTGAAAGGCACGGCTTCCCCCTCAAGACAGGATGCGTGGGGAGCGCCCGGACAGCTGTCACTCCTCCAGGGCGTGGCCCTTCGTGGCTGCTGTTCCCCCGCGTGGGCTCCTGAGCCCTACCCCGCGGCCCGGCCGCCCTGCCCGCCCACCATCCTGGTCACACCGGTCCAATGGCTGGGTGCAGCGACTAGAGGTTTCCCCTCCCGGAGTGCAGGCTCTGTCTGAACCCATATTTGGGGACCCGGGAGGGGTCAAAGAGCTGCTAAGTTTAGAATCTCAAAGCAACGTTCGCAGCCTGTGAACGCAGATGCGTGCTGGGCTGTTTTAATGAAAGGAAGTTTATATAAAAAGCTGTGGGAAATGTAGCACTTCCTTGGATACAAACACGGCCCAGTTACACATTCGCTCAAGATTTTGTCACTGTGACAAAGAGTTTCAGGAGCTGGAGGCCAAGTGGGCTGTCAAGAAGAACAGCGGTGGCCTAGTGAAATCGGGGTGGGGGGGGGCAGAAACCCGTCCTCGGCAGGCCCCTGGGTCCTCAGATTCGGAGAACCACATACTCAGGAAGAGTTAACTGCTTTGCTCTATCATCTCCAGCTTTGCAGGCCGGAGGGAAAGCCGTATATCAACGGGGCAGGATTGAAAAGTATTCCTTATATTTGGGAAACAACCAGTCATGGTTGTTTGGGTGATCAGGAAACATGATGCCAGCCCCTAGTCTGTATCCTCATGATCAGGGCTGCCGTGCACCGCCGTTCAGGTTGTGCACCGCGCAAGTGCTCCTGGCCGAGAGGCACGGCGGGCTGAGATCGAGAACGGAGCCGCGTCTACCCAGAGAGAGTGACGTTTTCTAATTTTTCAAACCAAGCCATGTGTCCAGGAGGTACATCCATCTAGAGGAAGAGTGCCGTCTGTGATTGTCACAGAGGCAAGGTCTGGGGGCCCTGAGGTTGACCCAGCTGAGTCTCCTCCTACGTGGGCGGCTTACCGAGCCTGAGGAAGCCGGGCTGAGCACTTCAGATAACTGGTCTCACCTGATGAGAGGTGGGCCGGGACTCTGATGTTGTCCAGGCTCCTCCGCGGTTGGCAGGATTAGCTGGATTTCAGGGAAACGGGGACCGGGAGGGACTCCGTCGTACCAGGCCCTCATCCCTGACGTGACGAAACACCGTGGATGCCTCTGGAGTTGGCCAGGAGACAGACGCAGTCTGATTTTTTTGTTTTCCTTTAAATAGCCCCCTTCGTGGCTCCAAACCCAGGCTTCTCTGAGGGAGGCAGAAACCACCTCTGGGCACTTTGCTTGTGTATGTTTCCCCCCGCAGAGAGTGTCCAGATGCCAGCACCAGCCACATGCGTGGCTCCTAGTTGCTCCTGGGCCCGTGGCCTTGCCCTTCGTGCTTCCAGGGCAGCAGAAAGACCACGACCAAGGCTGTGACTTGTCTCCAAACAGCGATTCTTTCCTTTCTTTCAGTAAAAGAGCAGTAGTTAATTCCGGAAGCTGGACTCCGTGCTGAGACTAAATCGCCACATTCCCCACCCTTCGTTGTAGTTGGGGGGTAGTAGCCACGTGATCAAGCCCCGGACAAAGAAATGAAAAAGAAAGGATGGGAGTAACATGGGGACACACGTCTTTTAAAGTGGCTTCTTCCCAGACACCTGGGTGGCTCGGCCAGTGAAGCGTCCAACTCCAGCTCAGGTCATGATCTCAAGGTCTGTGAATTTGAGCCCCTCATCGGACTCTCTGCTGACAGTGCAGAGTTCGTTTCTGAGTCACTGTCTCCCTCTCTCTCTGCCCCTCCCCCACTCATTCTCCCCCCCCCCCACCGCCCCTCAAATAAAAAATAAACATAAAAATAAGGTGACTTCTTCCTCTTCTCCTTTCTCCTTTCCGACACCTGGAACACAGACGTAATGGCTGGACTCCAGCAGTCATGTTGGACTATGAGATGACCCTGGGAAAGAAAGCCACATGTGGCAGAGCAACAGGATAGAAGGAGCCTGGGTCTGTGCCATCATGGGCCACCGTCCCACTCGGGAAGGTCTGTGTGTGTTCTTCTGTGTTGGGCTCAGTCACTATTTTCAGAACTCGGTCACTTGCAGGTGAACCCAGGCTAATCGGTGTAGCAATACAACCCATCTCACGCTCTTGTCACTGCACTTATGCCCATTTCCGCAATGCTTCTCAACGTAACGAAGCGAAACCCAAATTACAAGTGATAAGGTTGCCTCGTGCTGCGGGCGATCAAGACGGACTGAGCCGACACATTGCGCCAGGATGTTGGCGGACTGAAGAGAGCCCTCCTGGCAGAGGAAAACAGGAAATGCTCCCAAACGTCTTCCTGAGTTCCACTCTTAGAGGAAGTGAGCCAGATGCTATGGCACTAGACTGTCACATTGACAAATGTGGGAATCACTTACTGTTCCTGAATCAACATCTCTCCATCCAGATAACAACCCAGCTCATACACTGTCCCTCTCTCTCTCAAAAATAAATTAAAAATTTTTTTAATTAAAAAAAAAAAGACAAATTTCCTTTGAACTCCGTGTGCACGAACCACCTGCTGGTGAACAGAAAGAGTGAGCCGAGAAAGGAAAACATTCCATCTTTTCCACCAAAGAAGCCAGACTTTTCAACAAGCAGGGAGGGGGGCGGGCAGGGGTGTACCTGTCGGGGCTGAAACGGCCCTCGGGTAACGCTGGGGCTGGCTACCGTTTGCTGAACACTATGACATCTGGGCCCGTGAACTCAGATGAGCACCTCTGCCTTCCCAACCTCATTCACTTCTTGCCACGGCCCTTCTGCAGGGCTCCCACGGTGATGGCCACCTTCTGGAAGCCCAGAGGTGACACCCAACGTTCATACAGCTACCAAGCGGCAGAGACGGGATTTGCACCCCGGGGTCACCCGAAGCCAGCGCTCACCCCCGCCCTGCTGAGCGAGAAGAGCCACGAGGGATCAGATGGAACCCCAGTTTGGCTGCCCAGCCTGTGACATCCTCAACAGACCCCGAGCAGCCCCCTGGCTCTAGGACCACCACCTTCTTCTTTTTTCCGGGGTCACATTCCTGGGAGCACTGAATACGTCAAGCTGACATTTGGTGGTTCAGCCATCCAAGAGGAGAAAAGGGCATTATCTGAGACTCAAAAGGTGCATTTTATACTCACACGCTTGACTTTCAAGACCCTGAATGAATTTTGCTGAAATAAATAGTCACCTTTGGGCGTAAGCCAAGTATGTGAAGTTCTAGGCCCCAGAGCCTTTTTCTCTTTCTTTCTTTTAAAAAGAATATTAAAAGTGACTGAAAAGAGGGATTTAGAAATGAATGGCTGTTTTTCAACATGTCTTATAAAATGAAAAGGAGCAAATGCTATAATATGTCTCGGGGACGTGGATTTAGGGAGAGTGAGATCTAGAGCCCGGTGGGTGTTTAGTGCAACGTGGGATTTCCACCCTCGCCGGCCTCGGTGTTCAATGCTGCACAGTCAGAAGAGGTGGAAACGCAGGTGACCCCCCCCATCCCGGTTGCCAGCCTGCACCCCGATTCTAGCACCGAGGGTCCTGCCCGGCGGAAAATCCCTCGGTCCTTAGCAAGGAAGTGGGGTGGTAGGTCTCCCTCACATCTGCAGTAAAGAGATAGGAGAGGTGTTCCTACAACCCGGCCCAGGTGACCCGATGTCCCTGTCAATTTGATGTCACAGTGCATAGGCATCCAGGACGGTACGTAACACCGGTCGCAGGGATTTTAGAAGGCTCCGGAAATAACGCCTTATGTCCCGGTCTGGTTCTAGCTAACTGAGAATCACCTGTCACCTTCAGGACTGATGGAGCAGAGAGTGGGGACCGGGACAGAGCTGTGTGACAACAAAGCTTTAGATCAGCCCCAGAGCTAGACACAGGTGGCCGTGGACAGCCACAGGCCTCTCACTAGACTGTAGACTGCTGGAAGGCAGGGACTCTGCCTTCGTCATGTCAATATGCCTAGTGCTGGCCTGCTTCCTGATACAACGAGCCCCTAACTGGGGACAACTGTCATGGGGACAGTTGTACTGGGGACAACAGTCATGGTGGAGGTGCAAAGAGACGTGTGCGTGTGCACGCGTGGGGGGAGAAAGAGAGAGAGATGTCAGGAGGCGAGGCCCGGGCTCGACACAATCAGCCTTCACTGTACTCCCCGCCCCCCCAACCCCTCCCCCCCAACCCCAGTCTGCAATGACAACAAACGCCTTCGTGGAATCCTTCCCCAGGGGACAGCTACCTTGGAGACCGCCCAGCCCCCACCTTCCCCCGCCCCCCTGTGCCAGCTCCAGGGACCCGTGGATCATTGGGGCCCCGAGAGCTCACAGACACAAGCTGATGTGGCTGGGTAGCTACCAGAACATTCTTCACTGACTCTGCTGCCCTGGTCTAGTTGAGAGCTGAATTCCGAGGTCCCTCTGTGGACCTCACTTCCTCCGGGCGGCTCCGCAGCCATCGGAGGTGGAGGTCCTCCCGGGAAATCTTCCCAAGAGTCCACTGGAGCCAGATCACCACGTGACAAGCCCCACGAGGTGGTGGCTGCGTTCACGGAGCCTGTCTCCTCCGCTGCCGGACTCCCCCCAGACAGCTCCGTGCCAGCTTAAACATTCAGGGATTTTGTAAACCGGTTGTTAAACACGGCCGCTGCGAAACATCAAAT
Organism: Panthera leo; assembly: GCF_018350215.1. Lineage (NCBI taxonomy): Eukaryota > Metazoa > Chordata > Mammalia > Carnivora > Felidae > Panthera > Panthera leo. The sequence continues at coordinate 12,560,043 of NC_056687.1, forward strand.
CATAGGAGCTAACTATTAGATAGATTATCTTAGACACAAAGGTAGTGACTTCTCAAAACTTATCACTTCCTGATTATCTCACTTCCTGTTACTATTACCCATGAAGTCATTTACACCTGCTGAGCCTGGGAGGCCGGGCACCATAACGGGGTGTTATGGGGTGTCTCTTCCCAGCTCCGAGGCACTGATATCACGCTGGCTGCTTGCGTTGGCCATAGAAGGAGTATTCACACCACAGAAATCGACAAATACTATGTTTATTTTTGAGAGAGAGACAAGAGCGTGAGCAGGGGAGGGGCGGAGAGAGAGGGAGACACAGAATCCGAAGCAGGCTCCAGGCTCCGAGCTCTCAGCACCGACCCCGACGCGGGGCTCGAACTCACAAACCGCGAGATCATGACCTGAGCCGAAGTCGGACGCTTCACCGACGGAGCCACCCAGGCGCCCCCACGAATACTATAAACCAGGACTTTTTCTCCCCCGATTACTGGTAGTTCATATTTACCAACACCACCGTCCCCCCCGCCACACCCCCACCACCAGCCCAGCGTGGTGGCTGACACAGAACAGGGTTCACCCGTGGTGAGTAAACTGCCTGGAATGATCCCACGCGGCACGTGCCGCCTGCTTCCTGCCGGGACTCTTGGGACTGGTCGATGCCTCGGCTGCTTCGGTTCCCGGGAGCTGCTGTGCGATCGACCTGTATCAGCCTCCTGCGCTGCTATAACAAATGAACACAACCTGGATGGCTTAACACAGCATAAATTCATTCTGCCACTGTCCTAGGGGCCAGAAGTCCGAAATCAGGTGCTGGCAGGGCCATGCTCCCTCCGAAGTCTGACGGGGTGGATCCTTCCTTGCCTCTTGGCTGTTTCCTGGCTCATAACTGCAGCGTTCAATGTCTGCCTCTGTCTTCATGTGGCCTTTGTCCCTCTGAGTGCTTCTGTGTGCCTTCTCCTCTTCTTATACGGACGCCAATCCCTGGATTTAGAGCCCACCCTCATCCAGTACGACCGCACCTCAACTGATTGTATCCGCAAGTCCCCCATCTCCAAATGAGGTCACGTCCTGAGGTTCCGGGTGGCCTTTTCTCCCACCCCCACCCAGGCACACTCTCTCTTCCAGTAAGCATTCTCTGAGCACACTCACACCTTCTAGGGATGGCCTGTTCCGTGTGGCCTCCCAGGAGCTAGAGTTCAGCCTTGTCCCAACAGCTACAGCCACCGCCCAGTGCTCACTTACGTGCCGGACCAGCCTCAGGGCTCGCTCTAAGAGGCGTTCCACAAACACCGTGGACACGGAAAGACACACGTTAACTTCTCCCAACCTGCTGCGATCACAACATCTCATCGCTGTGGCGCGCTTAGCACGTGTCACGGCCGTTGTCTGTGCCAAAAGATGCCATTTCTATGCTCTCCTTCGGTCCTTATTTCAAGCTGACGAGAAAGTCAGATGCACACTCTCATATCCACTAACTTTTGCTTGGAGTTTCAGTGGTTTGTGGACTTCTAGAAGAGCATCACTCGTCTCCTAAGAGTTCATAAACCCCAGGATAAGAAGTTCAGGAAAGGAACACATCCCATTAAGCTGGTGGCACCAACACGCAGCCACAGATGGCTGGAGACACGGATGCTCGGGACGGGGCCTCGAGAGATCCGGGCATCACATAGATGAGCCTGTCAGTCTGCAGGAACTGGGGGGAGGGCCCTGGGCAGGCAGGACAGGGAGGGAAAACAAGGCTAAGGCCAGGGTAAGACCCAGGGTGCAGAATTTAAGGAGCTGTTCACTCCCTCTGAGGGTAACCCCCCTCCTGGCCTTGAAGGAGGATCCCAGCAAAACCCTAGTAGTGCAAAGTGGGCACCGGGCAGGGATGAGTCCCCAAGCACTGTGACAGTGGGGCCCCCACAGGAAGCTGATGGCATAGTCGCTTTGGGACACTTCAGAAGGGCTTATTTACAAAGGAGTGAATAGCAGAGAGGGGACCTCGGGGCACAGCGCACTGCCTGGGCTTCACCAACGGGAGCCGGTACCGGGCCTGACAGATGAACATGACTGACGGGCCCAGAAGGAAAGTGAGGCTCAGAGGCGGCTGCCTTGACAGGGGCAGGGACCCGTGGTTGGGGGCCACGGTCAGTCAAGGTGACCTGGTGAGGAGAATTAACACCTGACCTCCCTCTCCTTCCCCTCCCCCATCTCCTGTTGGGGGCCCCCATTCCCTGAGCCCAACAGGAAGTCAGAGGGCAGGGGAGACGGCTGATGATGGCCTGGGTACACGGCAGGGAGAGGAGCCTGGAGGAGAACAGAGAACAATGGGTTGGGGCAAAACCAAGGGATCCCGTACAGAGCAAACCCAAACCAGATGTGGGAGTTGGGTTCTGAGAGATGAGCAGGTAGTTGATGGGGGCCAGGAAGCCCAGGCCGAGCGAGCCCCAGGCCCTCAGCCACCTGCCAGAGGAAGCTCTTGTAAAGAATGCAGATTCCTCGGGGTGCCTGGGTGGCTCAGTCGGTTAAGCGTCCGACTTTAGCTCAGGTGGTGATCTCACCGTTCATGAGTTCGAGCCCCGCGTCGGGCTCTGTGCTGATGGCTCGGAGCCTGGAGCCTGTTTCGGATTCTGTCTCCCTCTCTCTGTCCCACCCCTGCTCGCGCTTTCTCTCTTTCTCTCTCAAAAGTAAATAAACATTAAAAAAAAATTTTTTTTTTTAAAGAATGTGAATTCCTGGGCCCTGAACCCTGATTCGGATTCAGTGACTCATGGAGTGAATGATGGAATCTGTCCTGCTAGACCCCTTGAGCCGGCATCGTTGAGCCTTGAGCAGGGGCTACAGATGGCCTCTGCCGAGGGCCAGGCCTGGTCCCTGGGCTCTGGGGGTCCTTGGCCTGGGAAAGGCAGGGGGTGGGAAGCCAAAGAGATACTGGTGGCTCAGCCTCACACCTCCGGAGACCCCAGACCCTCCCCCAAGCCTTTATCTCCTTCCCCTCTTCTCTGTCACCCTCGAGGGGTTGTGCCTGCAAGGTGACCCACAGTGGGTGGCCTCGGGGCCTGCACACCGGACTGGGGAGAAGCTGTGGTGGGGTATGGGTGGAGGGTGCCGCGGATGGGGAGGGGCAAACTGGGGAGCCACTTCCGAGTGGCTGTGCACAGGAGTATTTGGGGGACACAAGGACCCTGCCTGTCTCCATTCCCGGGCTGGCATCTGGTCCACTGCCCAGGGCTGGCCCGCCTGGCCCACGACAGCCTTCCACAGTCCTATCCCCTGGCTCTGCTATGACCTTCGCAGCCCGTGGGGGACCCGAGGCCACTCCTTCCCTTCTGAGTGTGTCTCTGCAGGACAGCTTATGGGGAGTGAGCCCCCAGATAGGCCAACGGGGTCTGGGACCAGCTGACCCTGGGCCAGCTCTCTTCTGGAAGAAGGGCATGGCTTTGAGGTCTCAGCCACTCCTGGCTTGAACCCGCAACAGAGCCCAACTCAGGGCTGGCCACGGAAGTGCCAGGCTGCCCTCGAATGCACCAGGGGCAGACGGCCAACCCGCAACCCTTCCTAAGTTGACCTGACGCAAAACAAAAGCCAAGTGCTGCGAGTGAGGGGACCACCTTCCCGGATGACATCCTGAGGCCCCAGTGTGAAAAGACCCTGGGCCACTCGGCTTGCTGGGCTGCTGGCAGATTCGGGGTCCCACCTCCACTCCCCAGGCCGCCTCCCCTGGCTGCGGGCGAATCTCCAGCTCTAATCCCACTGTACTGCCGGCCCCGTCCCCGTCCTGCCAGGATCGGGAGTAATTAGTGCTGTCGTGCTGGGCTTGTAGAAGGGCGGGCTGTCCCCAGGGGCACCTGCAGCAAGAGTGGGGACTCCGTGACACGACAGCCACCTTCTTCGGGAGGAAATCCACCCCCCGGACCAGAACCTCAGGACTCTGACCTCTGTACGAGCCGGGCCTTCCCTCCTGCGGAAGGGTGGAGGGTCAGAGCGGGTGGTGGGCCAGGCTCCCTTAACCAATGCCCAGGGCTTTCCACAGTGCCCCGCACAAAGTGCCACTCCCTGGAGATTTGTAGAATGAATTGACAGAAGGCTGGATGGACACAGCCTCAAAGGAAGAAGGAAAGAAAGAGGCCACCCCTGTCCCGGGTCTGGGAGAGCAGAGGGAACAAACAACACCTGCTGTGGAGCGGGGAGGTGGTCACGGAATCTGGGAAGGCAGGTGCTTCCTGATCCAAGGTTGGTCATGACGAAACCTCTTGTTGGCATAAACTGACGCGAAGCGCCCTTTGATCCCAAGGCCGAGAGGTGAGAGGTGGTCATGGAGGGGATACAGAGGTAGGGTGCAGGGGGATGATTTATCCACACCAGTCAGGGGCACACCACTTCTTTACCACCGAGACCCTTCCTATTACTTTCCCCTCATGTCCGCCGACCCCCATGTCTTGAAGGTGTTGGTTTGTCAAACAGGGTTAGGAATGATCTATTTATTTGCAATTTTCTTTTTTTATTCATTGAAGACATCTGTAACTCTTTGATCGCCTTTCTTACCAATATGAGATAATGAAGATACTTCTCGCCCAAAGCCAAGTCACGTGATATCTTCGTTAACCGTTGTGGCCGGATGGTGGGTCCATGTATGGTTTCCATGACACTATCTGGAAATGGTTCCAGATCATCCACGGACAACTCCCTTCCGAGCAAGCAGCCGTATTCTTGGTCTTTTCCGTCTCTCTCTTTGCTAGGCTTCTCAGGACTCACTATGTGAGAAACACTGTAAATGCTTCGTCATCTTACTGTTGGCAAGAACTCCCCATTTAAAAACTTCCCATTCACCTTCTATCCCTTTTGTCTTTGACCATGGCCTTTGCTTCTTTGAAGACCCACTTTCCTTCCCTGACTTCTGCTGAATTTCACCAGCTCCCCACTGACAGCTACTTCCCGATCACCCTAAGAGGCACGCGTATGCAATGTCTCCACTTTACAGATGGGGAAACTGAGGGCCAGTGAGGTCAATAAATTGCCCAAGGTCCATAGTTGCTGAGTGGTGGTGGTGGAATTTGAACTCCGGGTTCTGCTTCCCGACCGGCAGACTTTGAGGAGCTTCGGCGGTGATACAACCGACCTCTGCCCTGGATTTTCCTTCTGGTTCGATTTACTCCCCCTCTTTGGGGAAAGAATAAGCCAAGTGTGAGACAATTTAGGATTATTACAAGTTGGTTTGATTGTGTAAAAGGAAGACGATGAACCACCTTTCCTGGACACAACACCGCTTCCAAGGCCGGCACGGCTATCTCACAAGGTCTGTCCTTGAGGCTGGTGCGTGCATCCCTGGTCCCATGCCACGTCAAGGAGGTGGTGGCTGTTTGGGGGGATCGTCGGGATGGAGCACGGATACATGAACTGTGTCGTCCACTGTAAGTATGTGAGGCCCCTCACAGAGAAGGACAGAGGCGGGGTCTGAAGAGAAAGGTGGGCCAGGGGCTGTGCCCTCCCCCCACGTCACCCCACGCCATGCAGCCACATGTCTGCACCCACAGAAAAAGTTTTATTTTGAGTCTTTTTCTTTCACCTGAATGGAATCACGACGACGTATTATTTTACGATTCGCACTTCTCCCTTAATAACAGGACTTCCAGAATTTTTCAGGTCAGTACATGGAGATCTATCGACTTCACTTGAAAACACGACACAAAACGTCTCTATTATTATTATTATTTTTCCAGAACAGCTGGAATTCTTCCCAAGACATCTTCGATAAGAACAGAAGTTTTCCTCGTGCGCGAACGGAGGGGTGTAGGCAAGACGGATGTCACCGGAGCCTCCGTGGAGACAAGCCTGGCCTGTCCCTGAGACGCCCCCCTCCACTGACAGCACATGCCTCGCTCTCCCAGGGTCCGGAGGCTTTCCAGCCAGAGGTCAGGTTCTAAGGAAGGAAGTTCGGGAGCTCAGAGCTGGGAGGCAGCTCACTGGGTCTGCACATTCTTCACAGATTAGTAACACATTCCCCTCCAGTTCATTGTTAGCCAATTGGGAGCGCTTTCCTTTTGCTCCCTTAGTGAGGTAATGTCACGATTTTACACTTGCCTTTAATTGCAGCTCCCTCCCTTCCTCAGAAACTAATCGAGCATTTTCCAGGTCAGATTGCTGTTTAGTCATCTGGACACGAGGCCCTTTCCTCTTGCCTTAATCTTTCCCAGGCTGGAGTCTGTCTTTGAAACAATAGGAAACGACAAGGTCTATTTTTCTTTTCTTGAAAGGACTCAATCCATGGAGTCATGAGTTGGAACGGAGAAAGTAGGGGGAATGAATATGTACCCCCCAATCGGAAGTGACCAGCTTTCCTCTCTTTGTTCTGCCCGGTGCCGCGGGCTCAGCTCACGATATCCCAGAGAGTTTGCTTAAAAGCAGGAAGGCGGCATTTTCACCTCAAGATAAATTCCCAGTTGGATTTTCTGTTGGCCCAGTCTGAAATGCAATCAGGCTGTGAGCAAATCTCGAAGCAAAGGCTGGGAACCTTTCAAAGACAGGCTTTGCCAGAATAACTTGTTGGGCCCTTGATGAGATCGATTACAGCTTAAAGCACCCACGTGAGTCAGTCACTAGACTAGCTTCCTAAGCGTGATGATTTTAATTTCTCCAACAGAATTAAGCTGTAATCTGGTACTTTCCAAGATACTAAGTAATTGGATAGTGAGCGGTAAAATCGGGAGCGATTACTATTCCAAGAGTCGGAAGGCCACGGTTTGAGGCCAGGCCCTGCTGGCCGAGGGTAGAAGAGGTGAGTCCCTTACCTGCTCTGGGGGGTGGAAGGATGTTGCCCAGAGAGGGTGATTCCATCCTTCTGCCAGGTGTCAGGCAAGTCCCATGGCCCGGAGCACTGACCCGCCTCCTGGTGTCCTGCACCATTGTCCTGTTTTCCCATGGTGCACCCCACCCCGCCTCTGGCTCTTCCCCATCCCTAAACATGCCCTTCCCACTCCCACCTCCTGGTGTATCACTGCATGTCAGGTTTCCACACCTTGATTCACCTTTTAAAATTCTCATTCTGGGGCGCCTGGGTGGCTCAGTCGGTTGAGTGTCTGACTTCAGCTCGGGTCATGATCTCAGCGTTCATGAGTTCGAGTCCCACGTGGGGCTGGCTGCTGTCAGCACAAAGCCTGCTTCGGATCCTCTGTCTCCCTCTCTGCGGGCCCCTGCCCTGCTCTCTCTCTCTCTCTCTCTAAAATAAATAAACATTAAAAAAAAAAAATACTGTCAGGGGCGCCTGGGTGGCTCAGTCGGTTGAGCATCGACTTCAGCTCAGGTCATGATCTCGAGCTTTGTGGGTTTGGGTCCCGCGTCGGGCTCTGTGCTGACAGCTGGGAGCCTGGAGCCTGCTTCGCGTTCTGTGTCTCCTTCTCTCTCTGTCTCTCTCTCTCTTCCCCTGCTCTCTCTCTCTCTCTCTCTCAAAAATAAACACTGAAAACCAAACTTTAAAAATTAAAATAAAATTTTATTAAATAAATAAATAAATAAATACAGTTCTGCTCATTCCTTGAGGACCAGGCTGAGCGCCTCCCCCATTCTTTCTGTGCTCCGGGCCACCTGGTTTGACCATATACTGTCATTCTCACAGCCTGCCTTGTGAAACCAGAACATCCGAAGGATAAAAGGGAAGGGCCGGCTCTGCGCCTGGGTTCAGGGGCCATGTGAGATACTGCAGGAGAAGAGGGGGAGGAGGGAGGGAAGGGGGCTCGGTCGTGGTGACCCAGCAGAGCGGCCTGGGGACGGGGGACAGGCTCCTGGGGTGCGAAAGGCCTGGCCCGAGGTTCTCTGGACTGTTCCCGGGGGTGTCGACTGTCTCTGGATCAGGAGGAAGGACAGGAGGTGGCCAGGGCAGGGCAGGTGGATAGGGCTCCCATGGCTCTGCAGCGGGTCAGAGCCCACGAAAGTTGGGCTGCAGCTGTGGCTCTGGGCCCTTGCACTCACCGAGGCGCACCAGGGCGACAGAGGCCTCGGGACTGGAGAGCAGGGACACTTGGGGGCATCCCCTTGAGCCGAGGTGGGGTACGTGGTACCTGGGTCCCACATTTCTGTGCCTGGGATTTCACCTGATCACACCCCTGGTTGGCGAGGCCCCGGGGGGGATACCCGCTCCATTCACTGCAGTGAGTCGGGCTCACGCCTGTGCGTCTAAAATTTTTTTAATTTAGTGTTTATTTTGAGAGAGAGACAGATCACGAGCAGGGGAGGAGCCGAGAGAGAGGGAGACGCAGAATCCGAAGCAGGCTCCAGGCCCCGAGCGGTCAGTACCTCATGAGCCGTGAGACCATGACCTGAGCCGAAGTCGGACACTCGACCGACGGAGCCACGCAGGTGCCCCTACGTGTCTGATTTAACCCGCTAGCCCAGCGTCGCTCAGCAGAACCGTCCACACTAGGACAGTAGCCACCGGCCACGTGGCTGGTGAACCCTTGGCATGTGACCGGTGTGACCGGAATCTGACGTTGAAATCGCGTCAACTGATTTAAATTTAGGTTTAGATAACCACGTGTGGCACCGGACAGCACAGCCTTGGGTTGTCCACGTCGGCGATGAGACGTCGTCTCATTCATTCCCCGGGGAGCCCGCACAGCGCCCCACAGAGGGGGTGCCCGTGGATTTGAAATTCCTAAAAAGGAGGTAGTGACCTCGGGTTATTAGCCAGCTTCCTGAGTTCTCCCTTATGTGGTTGGTGTTATCATGGCCCTTTCTTGCCTTATTTCCAACTATAGGCCAGCATGGCTCCCAGTTGACAAGGCATTTGGAATGAGTATTTGTTTAGGATTTAATCTCCCGGGCTCCCGTCCAGTCTTGGGATGGACTTTGGCCAGCTCTGGTCAGGCTTACAATGGGCTTCTTAAAAAAAAAAAGAAAAAAAAGACCACAGTTCTGGGTTCGTAACTACCCCCCCCAGAACTCGGCATAGCCTTTTAAGTCCTTGCGGGGGAGACTCCACAATGGACTCGGCTGAAGAATCCAAGGAAAGTCCGACCTTGACACTTTCCCCGGAGCCCTGCAGACAGTTGCCCGTCCTCTACGAAGTCTTCTGGGCAGCAGGGCAGAAACGGGGCTGCCTCGTCCCCTCCCTCAGCTTGTTCTTGCTTTGCCCTTGAATTCTGTCAGATCTCCTGTAGAAGGGACACGGCCTTGGCCATGCTGGATGCTGCCCCTCAGGGGGGAGGAATAACCGATGATAAAAACTTGCCTTCCCTGTTGTTCGTACTGGATGCGAAGCACCACGACCCTCAACACCGCCAGGAAGGACGTATTGTTATTATGCCCATTTTACAGATGGGGAAACGGAGACGCAGGGAGATCAACCCGAGATCAAACTGGGACCGAGTCAGAGTAGAAGCTGGGAGGCAACAGGGCAGTGAAGGGAGCCTGAGTCGGGGACAGAACCACGTTCACTGTGGCTGGCCTCCGTGTTTCAGCATCTGGGGTGGGGGCAGGGAGCAGGGTGAAAGGAGGGCTCCCTTCCAAGACTTACCAGACTCGAGGCTGACTCTTTCCTGGCACCACTCGACGGTGGGAGGGGTACCTGATGATCCTTTGGGTCTGGCCTCCACTGAGGTTTCGAGCGACGTTGTGCCAGCAGTGTGGACCGACAGGGACCGGCACACGACCCCCCAGGTCCACAGCCCCTCACCCTGGGGGGCAGGTCAGTTTCCTGAGATGGGGACCCTTGCATGAGTGATTTCCTGAAGGAGCGCTCTCAGGAGGAATTCGTGTAAGAAAATGGCTCCGTTCAGAATGATCGTGTACCCCCCCGAAGATTCACGTGCGGAAATCCTAACCCTCAGATACCCTGGTATTAGGAGGTGAGGCCTCTGGGTGGTGATCGGGCCATGAGGACAGAGCTCCCGTGAGTGGGACTAGCGCCCTTATGAAAGAGGCTGCATAGAGCCCTGCCCCGTCCCTTCTACCACATGAGAAGGTGCGGGCAGGGAACCGGGACGGGGGCCCTCCCCCGACCGTGCTGACTCCCAGAGCCTGAGCTGCAGCCTCTAGAACTTCGAGAAATAGGTTCGTGTTGTTTGCAAGCTGCCCAGTCTGGGGCCCGTTGTGGTAGCAGTCTGGGAGGACCAAGACAAAGAGGATGGGAGCCGGTTCTCTGCAGAAAAGGGCAGCCGGGGGCCGTCGGGGGGCACCCCCCCCCTCCCCCGGTCCGGGGATCCGGGCATCACCCGCTCCACATCTGTGGAAGCTTCTGGGTCCCCGGGGGTGTGCCGCTCCTCCCCGAGGCGGCCCCGGACGCTCGGCGTCTACGAGGCCCCAGCGGCCCCCGCCAACGTCCAGCCCCGGGACTGCAGACGGGCGACTTTTCCAGCGGGCAGCTCGCGTCTGGTGAGGCGGTGTTTGCAGCAGGGGCCTGAGGTGCTGACCGGGGCAAACCTCCCACCGAGGGCTGGCTTCTTCTCGCAGGACTTCCGGGACCCCACCGCTCGGAAACAGAGGGGTGTCTGTTGCCCAGAGACGCACAAAGCGGAGGAGCAGCCGCGTGGGCCCCTCGCTCCCCCGGGAGCCTTCCACCCGGGAGCTTCCTCCGGCCGCCGCGCTCCAGCGGCAGCCCTTCATCCGAATCTGGTTCGGTCCTCTCCCTCCTGGGCTTCGTGCCCGTGCAAACACATTCTCAGCAGGACCCCTCGGGCTCTGGGCATGAGAAGAACGTGGCATTCTTCTTTGAGGCTCAGAAAATGCAAATAAACAGCTCACTACGTTCGCGGGGGCCAAACAAGGGCCCTCGCCAATGGCGGGCCTGTCCTCCGTGTGGCCTCCTCGGGGGTCCTGGGAGGGGTGTGCAAGTGCGTGGGGCTTGGGGGTTGGGGACGGCTCAGAGAAGGGAAGACCCGTTGGGACACTCCACAAAAGCTTTACGACGGAGGTCCATGTGGGCCAGACTCTTTCTCCAACTGGTAAAGGGAAGACCTCCAGCTGCCATGTTCCCTTCAGCCCAGGAAGACAACAGAGGGACAGTATTTATGCTCATGGATGTGCCGCTTGGGAGCTAGATATGGAGACAATGGGGACAGGCGGCTCCAGGAGCCGGGACAATACCCAAGTGCTCCTTGCTGGGCTCCCAGAAATGAAAGGACAAGCCTTCTCTTTGATTAGAACGGAATCCTCAGGAAAAAGTTAGACAATGGAGCCGTGTGTTCATGTCACTGTCTGCCATGTCCCAGAAGAAATTTATCTCTCATGACAGGTTTAAAACATGGCATCTCCAGCCCCGCCAACCTCTCCCCGGACGCTGCATTACGGAGGACTCAGTTACCTGGAGGTCCTGAGGCGTTTCAGCCTCTGCCCAAACCACCCCAACCAAGCTTGTCCATATAGACACCTATCTCGACCAATCCCTACCCTCCCACCTTCTCAGGGGTCAGAGTAAGGGAAGTTCATTCTGAAATTGGCAGGAGGATGGGGTGAAAGAGGAGATGTCACTCTGACTCATCTTCAGCCCCCCCTCCCCCCCCCACCTTCCCTCTGTTGAGTGGAAAACATAGAATTTCTCAACAAACCTGCAGTCGCCATTTTGGGCGACGGCACTGTTGTGACAACACCACACACGAATGTTTACAGCAGCATAACTCACAGTAGCCAAAGGTGGAAACAACCCGGGTGTCCACCAACAGATGAATGAGTGAGCAGAATGTGTTCTACCCATGCAATGGGATAGTATTCGTCCACAAAAAGGAACGAAGTCCTAACACGTGTTACGACACGGTGGAACCAGAAGACGTTACGCTAAGCGAAAGAAGCCAGGCACGAGAAGACTACCCACGGTGTGATTCCATTTATAGGAACTGTCCAGATGGCACCTTGATCTTGGACTCCAACCCTCCCAAGCTGTGAGAAATAAACTTCGACCGTTCCTAAGCCACTCAGTCTGTGGCATTTTTGTTGTAGCAGCTCAAATGAACTAAGACAAATTGAATGACACAAAAACAAACAAACTGGACTGCAGACCCCTTCTCAAGGCAGGATGCTGGGCCGGTTGATGAGAGACTCCACACCCACCCTTTCCTGCATGCTTCGGATGGGCCCTTCACTCTTAGGTCCTGGGGGGGGGGGGGGGCGGGGACTGAGAGAAAAATGCCTTCTCCTTATCCAGCATTGTTTGAGTCCCTGAGGGAACAGCTAGTTATTCCCGATCACCTCACAACTAAGTCCCCTCCATCCCGTTCTGCCATGTGAATTGGGCCCCCATACTTAACCTGTCAGCCTTCCGCTTCCTCAGCTACATATGCCTGCTTGTCGGGTTGGTGGCAGAAAGCTTGTCCATCCACAGCAGACATACGAGATGGATATAACACCATCATTTTTGTACTCTAAGTACCACTGGAACAAAAAAGAAAAAAAAAATGGGGGGCGCCCGGGTGGTTCAGTCAGTGGAGCATCCTCTTCTTGATTTTGGCTCGGGTCATGACCCTAGGGGAGGTGGGATCGAACCCTGCCTCGGGCTCCATGCTGGGTGTGGAGCCTGCTTGGGATCCTTGCTCTCTCTCCTTCTGCTCCTCTCCCCCGTTCACACACACACACACACACACTCTCTCTCTCAAATAAGTAATAAATAAATAAATAAATAAATAAATAATAAAATCTTATTCTACTCCATAGCTATAAGCCTCCTGTCCAGCAGGGGGAGCTGTCTAAAGGAACCTCTCACCAGTTCTCCCATTAGGAATCAGTTTCCTTACCTTTTTTTTTTTTTTTCTTCTGCTCCCCTGCAATGATTTGAAAGGTAACTCCCCGCCTTGATCCTTGCCCAAAGGACTGTTGGGTAATCTGGATGATCCCTTTGACCACTAGAAGCTGTGCAGTCTTACATTCTGAATCAGGAGTGGGCAAACTTTTTCTCTAAAGGGCAAGAGAGCAGGGGCGCCTGGGTGTCTCCGTCGGTTAAGCGTCAGACTTTGGCTCAGGTCATGATCTGGCGGTCCATGGGTTCTGAACCCCGCGTGGGGACTCTGTGCTGACAGCTCAGAGCCTGGAGCCTGCCTGGGATTCTGTTGTTTTCCTCTCTCTCTGTGTCCCTCCACCGTTCATTCTCTCTCTCTCTCTCTCTTTCTCCCCGCGTCTCTCAAAAATAAATAAACATCAAAACAAAATAAAGGGCAAGAGAGTAAATATTTTAGGTCTTGTGGCCCACACATTATTTACAAAATCAGGTAAATGCTATCTGTTTTTGTACTCCTGTGAGCTAAGAAAGGTTTTTACATTTTAAAGTGATAAAAAAAAAAAAAGAATAATATGTGACATGTGAAAATGAAATCAAATTCAAAGTTTCAGCATCTGTAAATAAAGTTTTATTGGGACACAGCTACATTCACTCATTATGTACTAGCTACGTATAGCTACCTGTGAGCTACAATGGCAGAGTTGAGCAGTCAGGGCATGACCCACATGCCTAAAATGTTATCTTGCCCTTTAAGAAAAATTTTGCTGAGGGGCACCTGGGTGGCTCAGTCGGTTGAGTGTCTGACTTCCGCTCAGGTCACGATCTCGCGGTCCATGGGTTCGAGCTCCATGCCGGGTTCTGTGCTGACAGCTCGGAGCCTGGAACCTGCTTCGGATTCTGTGTCTCCCTCTCTCTCTGCCCCTCCCCTGCTTGCACTCTCAGAAATAAGTAAACATTTAAAATTTAAAGAAAAGAAAAGAAAAAAAATGTTGCTGATCTCTGTTCTAAACAAATAATTTTAGTGATTAAAATCCACCACATAGTGGATGGATTCAAGCTTGCTGTCCTGTATATCAGTACAATTTTTTTTTTTTTTGATACAAGGAATCTCCTGTTTACTCATTTGTAAAAGGGATGATAGCACTACCTCGTGAGGTTGTTGTGGGGAATTAATGACTTAACATATGAAAAGCAGCTACAACAGAGCCTGGAATTATAAGCACGCAATAAATGTGCATTCTATGTTAATGTATAAAAATGAATTTAAGGGGCACTTGGGTGGCTCAGTCGGTGAGCGTCCCACTTCAGCTCAGGTCATGATCTCACGGTTCGTGAGTTCGAGCCCCGCCTCGGGCTCTGTGCTGACAGCTCAGAGCCTGGAGCCTCCTTTGGATCCTGTGTCTCCCGCCCTCTCTGCCCCTCCCCTGCTCATGCTCTCTCTCTGTGTCTCAAAAATAAATAAACATTAAAAAAAAATTTTTTTTTAAAGAATTTAAATAAATAAAGAAAACAAAGACTTCCCTCCTAATTTATTTTGAATGTGCTGTAAACAGTTTGAAAGGTCCCTTTAACAGCTTCTCGCTTCACCGGTATTGGATGACATAACAAATACTCCTTCATGGAAGGTACGAGTGAAATAGAACCAGAGGGGCATTTGGGATCCTTCCCTCTTCAGAAAGTGTGATCGCATAAGATGTGTCTCTTTTTCAGTAGAACTGGCTCATATTTCTCGGGAGTGAGGTGTCCAAACCACTGTTCATCCATATTTCCTGGATGATTTGCTCCCTGCGCTCAATCCTTTCGGCCAGCTCTGCAGCTTCTATGGAACTGTAGACAGGATACGCAGTCCTACAAAACCCAGACGGTTCCCCTGGGAAATCAGAGTCTGAAGAGTCCTCCTCCCCCGCTTCATCCTCACTGTCTTCCTCAGCCTTGTCACTTCCTGGCACGAGGTGCTCCTTCACCAGCTGCAGCTCCCTGAAGTCCTTGGTGCAGGACACCCTGATGACCAGGGCGCACAATGTGAGTGCAAGACCGATGCAGACACTGGACACGAACAGCAGGGCTGCTCTCTCTGGGTGGGCTGTGGGGTGGGGGGGAAAGGACAAGTCAGGAGCTGGCCGGGACTGTCAGCCTTCACCAATCCACAGAAACAGACGTCTGCCCAAACCGACAGCTCATGCAGGACGCCAATGCTGAACAGCATCTTTTTCTTTAAATATTTTTTTTAATGTTTATTTATGTTGGAGAGGGGGAGAAACAGAGCACGAGTGGGGTAAGGGCAGAGAGAGAGAGGCAGGCACAGAATCCGAAGCAGGCTCCAGGCTCTGAGCTGTCATCAAAGAGTCCGACGCGGGGCTCGAACTCCCGAACCACGAGGTCACGACCTGAGCCGAAGTTAGAGGCTTAAGCGACTGAGCCACCCAGGTGCCCCTTGAACGGCATCTTTGAAACCAGCCTCACCTAACTGGTCGTACACTCCCGTTGGTTTAAAACAAGAAAAGGTTTTGAGCCTGCGTGGTCAATCCATATAGGTACACGAGAGGACACATAGCAGAGCGACTCAGAAGCTGGACCCCAGCCCCCCCGAGTGCAAACTACGATCTGCCACTTATTAGCTGCGTGACTGTTGGCTGGTTACATAACCCCTCTGTGCCTCAGTTTCCTCATATGTAAAATGGGGCTAATAGCACCTTCCTGCCAAAGAGTTCATTCGGGCAACACTCTCGGAACATTCACTGACACGTAGTAAGCGCTCGATAAACTGTTCACTAGTACATACATATTTGTACGTACATGAATGTACTACGAATACAGCAGATGCTAGCAAAGCTTGATGTCTTTTAGATTAAAAAATAAATGTACGCAGAAGTTTCTAGTAGTTCTTCCCACATCCAAATGATTGTGTAAGAATAACAGAAACAATGCTAATTTGCACCACGTATTCTGGCCTAAGTCCCGACATAAGGTGAATCCTTACCTTACCCCTGCGCGGAAAGGGCCATTATTGTCCCCATTTTGTAGTTATGTATCCCTTGAGGTGCTAGCACTCCCGCTTTGGGAAATAACGATGCAGCAAACTCCCTCAAAACAGAAATCAGGCGCTGGCAGACTTTCTCCTTCAAGGGCAGATAGTGAGGATCTCAGCCCTTGTGGGCCGTGAGTCTGTGCTGCCTTTGTGCACAAAGGCAGCCCCAGACCTACAGGGGTGGCTACTAAAACTGGATTTACAAAACCGGCCCGAGGGCCACAGTTTGCTGACCCCTGAAACAAAGGCCCAAGCTGAGCCAGCAAAGGGAAGCCACCGCCTGTGGACGACTGGCCTCTGTAGGCTTAGCCAGACCTGGATTCGGGATCTCGGGCTGTGAGCTCCTTGTGGGGTGGGCACTTGGAACTCCTGGCATTTGCTCAGTGCATCTCAGTGATCCTTCTCTAGGCACAGCACCCGCCCCCCCGCCGCCGCCCCCCATTTACCACGCGGAAGTATGAATAATGACTATTGTCTTTGCTGCCTCTGTCCCTCCCCAGAGGTCCAGGCTGGTGTCAAAACTCCAGGGTTGTTAAGTTTCCTATATCATCAAGGGATCTAGCCCACTGTGGTCTGATGGGAAGAGATCTAACTAAGTAGGACGCATCCCCTGGAAACTCGAAACCTCTCCGTTCGGCTTCCTTCACTTGCAGCTCAAGTTGTGGATGCAGCTCCTGGACCCAGATATGTTGTTCTTTGTTGCCATCACCCCTACTAGTAAAATCTGATCACTCTCTTTATGACACGGAAGTCAACGCCAATCGATCCAGCTCAGGGAAGGACAGCTGGGTGTGTTCTTAAGTGCTAGTAATAGTAATATATTTTTCCTGAGGGTCAAGGCATTGTGAAGATTTGGTCAAACACAGCCATGCATCCTTTGAGAGAAAAGAAAAGGCTATTTTCATTTCTGGGAGCGGAGGTAGAATGGGGATTGGGCTGCCATTTGGGACAAAGTCATTAAACAACAACACACAGAATGACGGAAAGACCAGAGACTCTAAGGCAACAGGGTGGATGTTTCTTTCTCCCTCCCGCACATCGCAGCCTCTGCTGGGAGCCGACTCCTCACCCCTGACTCCTCTCCCCTCCTGTCCCTTTGAATGTCCCTTTCCTCTCCCTGCTGCCCCCACCCCACCCCACCCGCCCCAAACCTCCCAGCCAATGTCCCCTCCAACCCCCCCCCCCATTCTCGGGGCACCCCGATGTGGGCTTTGGATGCAGCCACTACCCATCTCCTCCTTCCCTCAGCATAAACCGTGAGTCCCGCTGGCGGCCACGCCTGCCGCCATCACCTCTGTGGCACCTGTAAGGACTGTGGGTGGGGCAACGGAGTCCCGCCTGTTCCTTTTCCAGCCACCCACAGGTCAGGACAGGGCCACTTCCAGGGAGAAAGAGTCCCGTGATGGTCGAGCTTCCAGGAAACCACGATCACCGGTTTCTCTCCTCTCCTCTGAGAGGTCAGTCATTCCCAGCAGTGGTGTGGTGGGCGAACCTGGGCCTCACCCTCCCTGGACAGAGTTTGAGATCTGGCTCTGCCCCAGGCAGGCAGGTTAACTCTGGGCTAGTTACCATACCTTCTTCTCCCCCCTCCCTCCCTTCTTCCCTTCCTTCCTTTTTAAGGAGCCCAGGTGGACAGAATTAAATTAGGAATTAAATTAGGCTAGGACACATCCTCTTTGCTGGTCAGGGCACGGCCCTCCTTGATGTTTATTCATTTCATTACTTTTATTTTTTTAAGTTTATTTATTTGAGAGAGACAGAAAGAGAGAGCATGAGCAAGGGAGGAGCAGAGAGAGAGAGAGAGAGAGAGAGAGGGAGAATCCCAGGCAGGCTCCACACTGTCAGCACAGATACCCATGTGGGGCTCAAACTCACGAACCGCGAGATCATGACCTGAGCAGAAATCAAGAGTCAAACGCTTATAACCGACTGAGCCACCCTGGGAGTTTTTAACTGAATATTTCGCTGCCTCCTACTACTCCGTTATCTTGACTACACGGTGGCTTATTCACGCTCTCTCCTGCTGGTCACTGTCTCTGTCAGGCTCTTGCCACGTGGGCGCCGTAGCCTCAAACAGTCCTGTAAATGTCCCTGATGTCCACGTGCAAGTGTTCCTCTTGGGGACGGACCTACGAAGGAGCTGATACATGTATGCAGTTTCCATATATTCTTGGTAATAACCATTTGACAGTGTATGTTGTGACTATCTCTTGGTGAGTGGCTGGGACTTCCACTTTCATTAAGGCGTCTTTTGATCTAGTGAATTTATCTGAAAACCAGGAACACCACCGCCCTTCTCCGTCTTCCTCTCTCCTCTCTCGCCCTGTCACCCACCTTCCCACTGTGGCCACTGCAAGCTTTTTAAAATTGCACACGGGATCACATCACTGCCCTACTTAGCACCGGTAAACAGTTTCCCTCTTCTCACTAAGTTGGAAATCAAATCCTGACTGTAGCCTGCGAAGCCTTGGCCTTGCTAGGCCTTGGCCCCAGCGACCCCCGCCCAAGTTCAGCTCCAAGGACTCATTCATGCCTCAGTTTCTGTTTTCCTGCCGCATTGGCCTCCTTCCATTCCCCACGGGGCTGGGGCGAGGGGCAGATGGCTTCATACCTTGGTGCTTTTGCACGGAATGTTCTTTCTTCCTCCTTCATCTAGACCTTTCTGCCCCCCCCCCCCCCCCCCCCCGTCATTAGGTTCCATAGCATCTTGAATGTCACTAAATCACTGAAGGTGTTTTATCCTGTCTCACCCCAGAGAACGCAAGCTCCATGAAGGCAGGGGCCGAACTCTCTTGTTCTTCACGAGTCCCCAGTGCCCAGGGCAGAGCAGGGATTATGCAAACACCTGCTGAGTCTGTGAGAAGAGGGGTGTCCTGTGGGTGGGGCTCCATTACGTAGCTGCCTCTCTTCCTCTCTCCCTCTGCTTCTGGGAGGTGATGGTCAACTGCAAGGAGAGCTTCTCACTTATCAGGCCCTACGTGCCTCCTGCCCAGTGGTCGCTCTTTAGGCCGTGTCTACACCAAGTCTGCTGAGATCCCGTGATCGAAGTTGGTGAACACGGCAAAGCCTCATGGGAGCCAGGCTTCCTCATCTACGCTGACTGGTTTGAGGTCACAGAATCACCAGGTGTTAGAGGGTACCTGGAGGTGGGCCAGCCCAAGTCCTCCTGAGGCCACTGCGTGGCTGGGACCCCGAGCTCCGGGGGGGCTCTCTCTCCACAGCCACTGCCCCCTGGGCTTTACACTGAGGGCACATCATCAGTTTTCAACTGGACCACTCGCAGCTTTTACGACCCCTTTCCTATTATGTGTTCCAGAAAGATAAAGGCATTAGTCTCCCTGCAGTTAAAGAGAATCTTCACATCGTGTTATTGTTCTCAGTTCAGCCTCAGTTCGTCACAGGCTTAAGGACTTTTAATGTCATCGGCTGTGGTAAGCCTGCAGGAATCTCACAAGGGTGGCCTGTGGCCTTTAAGGCCCCCTGACCCTTAGATCTCTGGTCTGGAGCCAACACGAGCTCCAGTTCCAACCTATTGTGTCCCAGTAAGACGCCGAGAAGCCGGGGCCAGGGTCCCGCCTCCTGGGCCCTGCTACTGATGGGTGAAAGCACAGAGCTTCCTGAGCTCTTGGTCTGACAGCACTTACAGACGCGATAATAACCTTGTCACAGAACCGAAGATTAGAGACCGTGGGAACACATCGGAAGCCACACCTCAGTGGCAAGGTGGCGCTGATCCCCAATCGTCCTCCCTCTCATGTAACTCTGACTTTGGAATGTGTTATCATACTTCTATTTCAATGCGGGGCCGTCTGGTAGCCTAGAATTCCTTTCATATAAAACACGATGCCTCCGCATCTCAGGACAAGCTCTGCTTTCTGACCGTGACCCCCAGCTACCCTAGTTACCCCAGGGACCCCGGGAGGCCGGACCGTCCACAGCATGCTCTGCCAGAGGGCTGGAGGCCCAAGCAGAGGCAAGTGACAGAAATATTAGGACATGAGAGGCATGCCTGCGGGTATATGTGGGGGAAACACACCAAGCTGCTGTCACGAAACTTACATAGGTGGAGCGGGTGGTGCGTCTGGGTGGCTCAGTTGGTTAAACGTCCGGCTTTGACTCAGGTCACGATCTCACAGGTCACGAGTTCAAGCCCCACATCAGGCTCTCTGCTGTCATGCAGATCCTCTGTCTCCCTCTCTCTCTGCCCCTCCCCCACTGACGTACATGCACGCGCACGCACCCTCTCTCTCTTTCTCTCTCTCAAAATTAAAATAAACATTAACAAAAAATAAGTGGAGGGGGAGAGTCAGGTTCTGAGCAAGACTGTCCAAATAAGGCTCCTTGGGTACAATCTGCTGGGGTCTGATGGCTGAGCCAGCAAATAAACCGCTTTCCAAAAACCACACACACACACACACCTCTCCATTCCTCTGATTTCAGAATTTTTCCACAGGCTTCTTCAAACTGATGATCTGGTTCTAGAATGAATTAGGTGTGCACAGTTAAGGGTACGTTCGAATGTACTAAATGTACTAAACGTACTAAAATGATGCCTCACTGTTGGGGAAAGCTTCACAGGTCACTTAAATGGCCCAAAGAGAAACTGTTCATCGGGGACCCCTGGACATTCTCACGTCCGTTCTGCCGACCCCTGTGTCCCAGTATCCCAGGACATGCCCCTCAGTTTTGGCTTCCAGTCGACTTGTCCCCTGTGTGTATGTGACTGCACCCATGTGGTCAAAACCACGTGCAGCCTGACCTGGGGAAACGTCCTTTGGGATCCACCCAATCTCCGGAGCATGCGAAGCTGATTTTTCCAGAAGCTGACCCGGCTCACTCTCAGCTCCGGCTGGTGCTTCCCCCACCCTCTCAGACAGGCCTCCTCCCCACGGCTTTCGGGGACGGAGGCGCCCAAGCAACCCTCAATAAAACCAAGTCACCGGGCATGAAGTCCTTACATTTCTTCAAAACGGACTACCTATAAATAGCAAGTACATGGTGACAAGAAGGTGCAGGACAGCTCATGACGCCAGATGAAGATTCATCATCTGCTCATTGGTTAACCACTTACCGAGCATCTGTCCCATGCCAGCCTGTCCTGGTCCCTGGGCCGTGACAACAACTAAGACAGCAAACACTGGTCCTCAAGTCAGGCAATGTGTAGCAGTGAAATGGGTGTTAATGAGAAAATCTCTCATTTGATTTCTGGGAGGCACGTGTGTGTAAAAGGACAGACACGGAGGGAGGGAGTAATTCGGGTACATCCACCCCTCAAACTTCTGAAGGGCACCCTTGTTGCTCAGAGGAAACCAGAGCACAAGTTTTCTACCTGCTGAGTCTGAATCGTGGCCCTGGTGATGTCCCTGCTGTGGCCTCAGGCAAATGGCTCAACTCCTCCGACCCTGAGCTTCCCTATGTGCAGAATGGGGGATCAGAATCCTCTCTCTCGGGGTCTTTGCTATGGACTAAATTGTGCCCCCCCCCCCCAATTCGTGTGTTGAAGGGTCAATCCCCAATGCGGCTGTATTTGGAGACAGGACCTATAAGGAGGTAATTAAGGTTAAATGAAGTCATTAAGGGTGGGCCCCAAATCCAAGAGGATCAGGGTCCTTATAAGAAGAGATGCCAGAGAGCATTCTCTCTCTCTCTTTCTCTCTCTCTCTGCCTTCCTCCTTCTCTCTCTCTTCCTTCCTCCTCCTCCTCTCTCTCTTTCTCTCTCCCCATCTCCTGTGAGAGCACAGTGAGAAGGCATCCATCTACAAGCCAGGAAGGGAACTCTCACTCAAAACGGACCCTGTGGGCGCCTTGATCTTGGACTTCCAGCCTCCAGAACGTGAATTTCTGCCGTGGAAACCGCCAGCCTACAGTGTCTTGTCACGGTGGCCCAAGCCGACCAACACAGTTGTCGAGAGGCACTGACAAGGCTCAGCACGGCCACAGCTCCGTGAGCAGAGTCATCGCTGCTCCTGGTTACTCGTTATTCCCTGAGAGATTTTTCATGACGCCTTTCCTCCAGGGGGCTCTCCACGGACTCTGAAAACGTGGGGATATTTCTGACAAAAATCCTTGTGGCGCTTAACTTTGACAAGGGTGACACAGGGCTCTGGGGCCTCCCCTGCTGGGGGATCGGGATATTCATGGGAGCCCTGTTAGAAAGAACAGCAGGGCTGGGAGATGCAAAGCCTGGCGGAGAGCTGGCCGTGGGGGATGAGGGGGGTGGGAACCAGAAGAACACAGAACGTTAACACTAGTTCTCTCCAAGCTTTGAGAGTAGGGGCGAGTTCTAGTTCTTGGTGGGCTCCCGTGTTTGCCACATCAAACATCCTCTACTTTTATGCAGAAGGGGAGCAAAGGCCTCATAAATGTTATCAGAAACAGCAAGAAATGGAAGTCGGAGGGTCGTCTGAAAAGAGAAGATTCTCAGAAGAAACCAACAACCGCACAGCACACACTCAGGAGGAATACGGACGCCGGAAGACGATGGAACAGTAGAAGATCCCAAGACCATCCTTTCCACCTCCCGTGTGGAGCTGTTTCCTTAACACTTTTCTTTTCCTCTGAGGAAGGCTTCCCCTCAAAGAGCCTCAGCCCCGGCCGGCCTTGAGCGGCAGTGCCACAACGCTCTGCGGTCACACGAATTGTACAGAAGGCCTCAGAGGCTTTGGCCTCCCTGAACAGAGTCAGGCAGACATCGCCGAAACCTGCCGAGCTCACATGACAAAATACGGTCTACCCTAAGGTGAGCGGACAGGGTGGTGACGAACGAAGGCAAGGCACGCACCGTCCCCTCACTGATGCCGACGAGCGGCTTTGGCTCCGCCGGGTAGGGAGGGCTGAGTCTGATGGATCCTTGAGGGGAAGATCATCAAGGGGACCCTTGGCAACCGTGACAGGTAACACTGGTGAGTCAGGAAGAGACTCAGCCTTCCCAGGGCGTGGCCTGTTCTGTTCACTAAGGGGACCTTTTAGCCCCATTGCCTCCCAGCCAAGGGTGGGATTTAAGAACCCCGTGCCCTTCCCAAATTTGAGACCTGGGAAATGTACTGCTCGGGTTCCTACTTCTCTGAGAGGAAACTACTCATGGAACCCAACTCCTAAGCAGTGTGACTTGATCTGTTTTCCTCCTCCCCATGTGGCTCTCTGGTGGGTGTTAACCCAGCTGGAGTGGCCCCTGAATTTAGGCCCCTGTGTTTCCAGATCTTAGGAGACAGCACGTGCTGAGTCATACTTCCAGTCGTTTTTCGTTAGCCGAGTGTTGTAATTAAACATCGCAGCTGGCAGTAAGGGTTCGGTAAAGCATTCTGGGAAGCTTCGATTCAGTGACCTACCTCTGATGTAGGCAAAGGCAGCCAGAGAGTTGCTAACAATAACTCCGTCTTTTTTTCTCGGAACCCTGGTTTCGCTTGGGTCAAAGTTTATACCTGTTTCATAAAAAAGAAATGCAAGGGCGATTAATCACGGCCGTTCACGGGATGCCTTCTGTTCCCAACCCAGGACTGCCATAATAAATAAAAAGTCACAGAAATCCAATAAATGGGCCTCTGACTGAATTACAGAAGACCACAAGCCAGCAAGAGCACTGAGTAAATAGTCTCTGAAAATATTAAGCCACAAGAGGGATTTAGAAACCCTAAAATGGGTGGGTTCCAACTTTAGATGCCACTCACCCACCCCACTGCGGCAGGGAACGAGGGATTTTCCCGTCCTACAGGCAATGGCATTCATCATGCCTCTGGGAGGCTTAGTCACGGCATACGTACCTAACCACAGAGCTGCTGTCTGCACAGAGAAGAAGGGAGGGAGATTATGGAGGGAGATTGTGCGGGGCCACTTTTTTGGAAATGATAGCAAAATGCAGGGCAGGTCTGATTGCAAACGCCTGGTTACACTTCTGTGATAGAGCTCAGTGAGCTCGCGATGGGCAGCCTGAGAGATCTGGGGCCCCTGGGGATGACAGACAGGGCAGAAGCCTCCGGGGGAGGGGGGGGGGGATCGGGATATTCATGGGCTCAGGGTAGGAACCGTGTCAGAAGCAGCAGTGGGGCTGGGAGATGCAAAGCCCGGCGGAGAGCTGGCGCGGGGGTGGAACTCGAACACGGAACGTTAACATTAGTTCTCTCTAAGCTCTGAGAGTAGGGGTGAGTTCTAGTCCTTGGTGCTTTCCCGTTTTCCGCGTCAAGCATACTTCACTTTTTGATTTAGGGACAGAAGACCTCATAAATGTAATAAGAGTAATATAAAACTTTCAACACACAACGTGCAACATCTTCGATGCTCTACAGAAACTTTGTGGTTCCTATCAGGAGTCCCAAAGGGCTGAATTCCATTCTCGATGGGATAAGAAAACTAAAATGTTCACCCCCACCCTCCTATTTACAAGAGCCCAGTGAAAACCGGAGGGAGGAGGGGGGGCTTCTGGAAGTCCTCAGGCCCAGCCTCGGTCTGGCCCACCTGCATTCCCGATGGGTCCTCTTTCCAGGAGGCCCATCATCCAGGGACCCCAAATTTGTTTCCGAGCAGATCTCTTTTGCCAGGTGGTACTTTGTTTGGGAAATAAGCAGGGAAGGGAAAGAGGTTTTATCCCCCTTATAATTTGAAAAACAAAACAAAACGCCGGCCACCGTTTGCAACCGATCGCCACAGCACTGCCATCACCAGAGCTGGTAACTCCAATGACCTCCTGACATCCCCTGTCCAACCAATGTCACCCGACTGCAGTCACATGGGGCTGTTTACCTTCACTTAAAGAAAAATGCTGGTAGTAAGCCAGAAAAATTACCATATTCACCGTCTTTCTGCTTCAAAGAAGGTTTCAGATTAGCAATGGCTGGATCGATCGCGGTGAGTATGTTCTTGGGAACTAAAAACCAAAAAGAAATATCTTAATTCAGGGATGCTTGGGTCGTCAGTTGGTTCCGACTTCAGCTCGGGTCATG
The DNA here is from genome assembly GCF_018350215.1 of Panthera leo. Classification (NCBI taxonomy): domain Eukaryota; kingdom Metazoa; phylum Chordata; class Mammalia; order Carnivora; family Felidae; genus Panthera; species Panthera leo. Next base: position 12,584,686 of record NC_056687.1, read on the forward strand.
ATCTCACAGTTTATGAGTTCCAGCCCCGCGTCGGGCTCTGTGCTAACAGCTCAGAGCCTGGAGCCTGCTTCCGATTCTGTGTCTCCCTCTCTCTCTGCCTCTCCCCTGCTCGTGCTCTCTCTCTCTCTCAAAAATAAACGAAACATTTTTTTTAAAAAGTTAAAAAAAACTGCAGTTTGGTGCCGGTTGTGCATTTCTGTAAATTTCCTAGAACGCACTGAACTGTTTTTACTTAAAACGGGTGAATCTTAAGGTATGTAAATGACACCTCAATAACGCTGTTAACTCTGAACGCGAACTTCTCGGAGATTCAGTGAAACAAGATGACTGTAATCAGCCCGGAATCCACCACAGAGCTCTCCCAGCTCCTCCTCTGCTTTTCATCCACAGCTCTCAGTCCTCACTTCCTTAATAAGCCTGAAAGAGAATTCTAAGACCGCATGCTAGAATGATCCTCTAAGTACTATAAGGACAATAGACAAATGAGAGGGGGCAGCAAAACAGACTGTTTTGGAAGTGGATTAAAGATTCTGCAGAACTGACCCAAAGAATAAACCATCTGATCTCAAGATGCCCTGGGGCAAAGCAGACAGGACTGTAGCGTGAGCGAAAGCAGAGGGCAGAGCAAGACTTCTGAAGGCGAAGTGCACCACAGCCAGCTAGGAGAAGGGAGAGGAAACCAAATATTTTTCCTGCAGAAAATTGCTTATTTTTGTTTGTTCGTTAGCCCAGCTGGTATCTGGGAGAAGTGGCAACAGGAAACAAGAGTGAGCCAACGTAAACCGTCCAAGTTCAACTGCACTGATTTTTAAAAAAGAGCTGGGAAGACATCTTCAGCAGCAAGAAAAGCTCATTTCCTTTCTCAAAGTGCTTAACTAAATTCTTTTAGGGATGTCCCAGGACCAACAACCAGAGAACATTCCTAAACTGTGGATTTTCCGTGCGCAGGAGACCCTGGCGCCTTCGCGCCCATCGGCAGTGACGGTCACATCTAGGTGACGATGACAGGAGGCGGCGGAAGCTGTCCAGGGCCCCCCAGGAATGCCCTTCGGCTGGCCACGGCCATACCGCTGACCCAGGGACCAGGGCAGCGCCCCAGAGGACTGAACCGTGTTGCCACAAAATGCTTTCTGACAAAATAGCCTCTGCAGCCTGAGAAGGACGCCCCTGATTCCCTGGCAGGATTAAGTCCTCCCTGCCAAGAATGACACTTCTTTCACATCTCTCACCTTGTTCTCAAGATACGGCCTGAGCAGGGCTGGGCTCACTGCAAATGCCAGAGGCTTTACAGTTGGAGACAGATGAAGAGCTCAGGGAGGAAGGACAGTCCAGATGAGCTTTGCAGAATAACCCGGCCCTCCAGACATTAAACTGCTGTGCGTGATACAGGCTCATGTCAGGAAACTTGCCCACTTACTACATGACGATGGCCCCGCGAGTGGGTTAGGAACCTGAAAATAACAACAGGAGCTGGGATGCGATTTACTACCACCCCGCAAGCCTGACTCTCTCCATTTTAGATACATTTGTAAAACCACGAGCAAACTATTATTCGTGGAGCTGGACCCCGGGCTCAGTGATCCAAAGGTGCATCTCGGGCAGTCTTCACGGAGTGAAGACGTGTCTCATCCCCTTTCCCGCAGATGGGACAACTGAGGCTCAGAGATGCACCGTTCGCCTGGGGAGAAGTAGGGCCTCTGCTCCTGGTCTTGGGCACACATGCCCTCGATCCTTCCGTGATGCTGTGCTGTCCGTGGCATGCTCAGCCTTTGGCAACTGGATAAAGGATTATAAAGACAGCAAGGTGATTCCCATAGTCCCTGTGAGTCTGTCTAGGTGAAACCAGAGAAGACGATTCGCTAAATTTGGGCAGGGCAACCACCTTGAGTTCTTTTTCCCCCTGAATAAATCTTCTGTGTCAAGCTTCGGTCCGTGCAGACCTTAAGAAAGAAGCCTCTCCCCCCCGCCCCCCCAAAAAAAGAAGAAAAGAAGTCTCTCCAGGTTGAACTTAGGGTGCGAAAGGATTCTTCATGTTGGAGAAAAAAATGGTATCTCTGCTTAACTTCTCCTTCTAGGTAGGAGCCCAGACTACATGAGCACCTACAAATCCTCGCACTGAATCCTTCCTGTTCCCCAATCCTGGTAACCCCCCTTCCTGCTGCCCTTAAATCCTAACACTCATTCCTCTTGCCCCCAAATTCTGGTACCAGTATCCCTCTTGTCCCCAAATCCTGGCCCCTGTTTCCCTTGCCCCCAAATCCTGGTACCACCATCCCTCCTGTCCCCAAATCCGAGCACCCTCAGCTCCCACACCTGCTCACCGCAATTTCCCTACCCAACCCCCAACCATGAAGTGCAATCGTGGTCGCTGTGGGTGAGGCACCTCGTCCCCTGCCTGAGTCACCGCAGTGATGAGTGGCATGTGTTTCTATAGAAATGAGGGCCCTCAGCTTGACATTCAGTACTTGTCCCTAAAGCACCCCCCCACAGGGTGGGGTGCCCTGTCCCCTGTGTGGGCACAGCAAGACTGCTGGGTAGAATCCCAAATCTGGATCAGACGCTGCAGTTAGAAGCAGGGTATCGGTGGGTCTTCTCTGATCCTCTTATGTAAGAGCATCTTTTTTTTTTTTAATGTTTATTTTTGAGAGAGCAAGAGTGGGGGAGGGGCAGAGAGAGAAGGAGACACAGAATCCGAAGCAGGCTCCAGGCACAGAGCCTGATGCAGGGCTCGAACTCATGAACTGTGAGATCATGACCCAAGCTGAAGTCAGACGCTCAACCGACTGAGCCACCCAGGCGCCCCAGGAGCATCTTGACTTGGGTAGAGTTTGGCTGGGCCCCCTCTCTCCAGGCAGCCATGTTTATAATCACATCACATGGCCTCTGGTCAGGGCTGATCAAAGGAGGGAGGCTACCTGACCCCAGCCCAGCCAATTACATATCTTTCTGTTAGAAATTTGGGGGGCACCTGGGTGGCTCAGTCGGTTAAGTGCCCAACTCTTGGTTTCAGCTCAGGTCACGATCTCATGGTTCCTGAGTCTGAGCCCCGCATCCGGCTCTGTGCTGATGGGGTGGAGCCTCCTTGAGATTCTATCTCTCCCTCTTTCTCTGCCCCGCCTGTGTGTCTCTCTCTCCCTCAAAATAAATAAATAAACTTAAAAAAAAAAAAGAAATTTGGAATTACTCCATATTGCTAGAAATGGGACATGAAAACGATTCAGGCGGTGGCGGTGGCCATATACGATCCAGCTCAGCTCACAGGCAGGCTGTGTGTGTGCGAAAGAGAGAGAGAGAGAGAGAGAAAGAACAAGGAAGCAGAAGTGCCGTGAGAAGCAGAGAAGAGAGATGCCAGAGATGTTTGCCATGACCTTGGAGCTTCAGCCCCTCCTGAGGCCTTGCTTCCCAGCCCTGTCTTCTGAAGATGGGCTTCTAGCCACATGATGCCCACCTGCCTCAACCCTCTTCTTGGCTTAAACCCGCTCACGTTCGTTCCTTCACTCACACCCGAAGGGTCCTAACGAAGACAGATTCAATTAGAAATCAATGATTGACAATCCTCGGTCTTTGTATCCACGTCCACATCAATTGGGAGAAATTTTTTAAAAATGGAAAACCTTTCATTCCCATTCGGTGACCTCTAAAATATTCAGACATTGCAAATCATTTTTTAATGATTCTGGTTGCACAGAGAAGAGCCATCTGGCCGAGGGTGGAGAGGGGGATATTTTTTAAATGCCAGCCACTTAGAAGGTGATGAGGAGGTGTCTTAGGAAGGGTCTGCTTGGTGGGGGATGGGCATTAGCTTGCCTCCCAGCGAGGCACCCCTTCCCTTTGGAATACGTCCTGGGACCGCACTGGCGGACAAGGGGGCATGTCCTAGGGAGACGGGAAGGACACGGTCCACATCCCATTACCTCCACTGCCCCAGATCTAACACCAAGCTGCAAACCCCGTCTCTGACTTCAGCCTCCGTCCCTCAAGTGGCTCCCTCTGTAGCTCTCAACCTCGTCCAGACCCCTCCACTGACCCTACCTTCCCTTCTTCCTGAAGCCCCCTCCTGTCTGCAGCTGGGATCCCACTACCCACCGCTGTGATCACTCACTTGGGATCACCCCAACTCTCTCCTTCCTTTGTCTTTGACCAGTGAGCCTGGTCTCATGTCTGGTCTCAAGCAACTGGTCCCACTGGAAGGAACCACGCCCCGGGGCAGACCAGTGTCCTCCCCCAAGAAGTCTGACACGAGCCTCACTTTATACCTTCCCCCATCTTTTCAAACCGTCTTCCCTCCCCTGTCCTCACAGCCGATGACCTTATCTCATACTCAGAGAAGACGGAGGCCGTGCGACAGAACAGCAAGCCCCCCCTCTGCTCCCTGAGACCTCCTGTCCCGTTGTGACATTGACGCCCGTGTAAGGCCACACCCCATCCCTCTGCCTTCTCCAGGCGCCAATCCTTCCACCAGGCAGGCGTCCTCAGCGTCTCTCTTGCCTTCGCACTTTCCAAACCCTTCTCAAATCCACCTGATTTTTTATTTTTGCCATGGCGACCAGGCCTGCTCAGCCCGAGTGGCTCCTGTTCTAGCTGGTCGCCCGCCCTCAGCCCGTTCCCTGGAGCTGCCTGATGCCACCTTGACCTCTGTAGCTCCTTGCCTCCCTCCTACTTGGTGCTTCGCATGAGCCTGGCAGATTCACCTGCTTGTTTGCTTAGTTAAGTGCCCATCTCTCTCCCTCAACCGATAATCCCCAGCACAAGGACCGTGCCTTTTTTTTTTTTTTAAACTACGGAATCCTGGCACCAAAACCACCTTGACCCAGGGAACGTGCCCACGATGCGCTGAATGAACGAACGAGGGACAAGAAGCTCGAGCTGAAGCATGATGTCCAGGCCCTGAAAGCCCACCTTCTCTCAGCTAAGAGCCCCAGCCGGAGGAACTGCGCTCACCTCCTTCTCGAAGGCACACCGGGAGATCCCCCACATCCGCAGGCTAACGTCCCGCAACACTCAGCTGCAGAGGTCCGACGTTGCTAGAACCTCAGAGTGATCTGTGTGGCTTCTTGGGGAACCCCAGCCAGAGGCGGTTCGACGCTACAGCATGGGAGCAGGAGTAAAGCTTGAGGGGGGAAGTAAAACCACGCTTTCTGCAGCGCAAGCGTGGGTGCTGTTATTTCGGGAATGCGCTGATGCAGTCACTTCGTTGGACCCATGACGGCTTTGGCGCGGCAGAGGCCAACGTTTTGAGCTCAGGATACAAGAGGCAGGGGATGCATCAGAATAGCACGAGGCCACAAAAAGGAAGGGTGTACTTTCACGTGCTACCACACGGATGAACCTTGGCGACGCGCTACGCAAAGGAGCCGACACAAAGGAAGAACCGCACGTTGCGTGATTCCATTTATACGGGCCGTCGAAGAGGCAAGTCCATAAAGACAGAAAGTAGATGGGTGGTTGTCTGGGGCGGGGCGGTGGGGGCGTATCGGAGGTCGCGGCTAAAGGTGCAGGGTTTCCTTCGGGGACGACGAGAAGGTTCTTAATTGTGCTAAGCGTTGCGCAATTCCGTGCCTAGACCAAAACCAACTGCTTCGTGTGCCTTAACGGGTGACCTGGGTGATCTGTGAGTCACCCCTGAATATGCTACAAAGAGAAAAAGGGAGGACTGGCTAGCAGGAGAAGGGGTGGCCACGAGCCCAGGGACTGGGCTCCTCAGATGCGGGGCTCTGTGCTCTCCCTTTGCTCCTATGAATCATTTCGGGATGAACAGTCCACACGTCAAGATTACAAACCAGAAACCCGCCGCACCCGCAGAGAGTTAATTAGTGCCGGTAGCTTTATAAAGTTGGAATCTAATGAACCAAGTATTTCATTTTCTTGCTCGAAGACACTGGGAAAACCGAGACATGCTGCCTTGTAACATTTTTAATGGCTTTAGGGTGAGGATTTGCTCTGTTGACTCACCGCTGTGGGTTTGCAGATAGAATGGCAGCAGAGAGAGTTAGAGCCGAACACCGAGACGGGGAGGTTAACCAGGACCCAAACAATACTTCCGGGAGCCCGCATGACGTATCCATACATTTTAGAGCCTCCTAAGCACTCAGATTAAAATCACTATTCTCAACGACATCAGTTTTACCCCATTCATTTGTTCTTTTCCTATTCTCCCCGTTTGCGGCCAATCTGATTGCTGAAAAGGCTTTTAAAATTGTTTTTTTTAATGTTTATTTCTTTGAGAGAGAGAGAGAGAGAGAGAGAGAGAGAGAACGGGGGAGGGGCAGGGAGCGAGAAGGAGACACAGGATCCGAAGCAGGCTCCAGGCTCCAGGCTCCGAGCTGTCAGCACAGAGCCCGATGCGGGGCTCGAACTCATGAACCGCGAGATCGTGACCTGAGCCAAAGCCCGACGCTTAACCAACTGAACCACCCAGGCTCACCCTGAAAGTACTCTTAAGACAAATTCTGACCCAAGAACTTGGACGGCTCTTCTAACATGAACAGCATATACAAGAATAAAGGATAGAAAAAGAGACTCTTGAATATTGGGGAAGATAACACACTTCCAGGCGTAGCCTCAGTTTGGCGTGCTGCTGGAAAATGCCTTTCGTTCCCATGATCACCTCCTCCCAAAGAGGCAGGGTCTTCCGTGGAGAAGTTTGTTGAGGGTGCGTTCTTACCACAGGCATAGGTGACGGAGAGGTATTTTTGCACTCCTGGCAGACACGGGCTCCCGAAATGGTGATTGTTGGCGATGATTTTGCATCTCTGCTTCCCGTAGCACCTCCTGGATAACACTTGCAAAGCTGAGTAAGACAGACAGTCTGAAAGGCAGGGAACAACGGGAACGTTATGGTACATTCCGTATCTGGCCACCACGTGGCTCTTGTTATTTTCTGTAAGGAAATACACGGAGCTGACTTTCAAATCTCACGGAGATGGTCTCTCTGATTATTTTCCGTGTCATCAAAGCACCCAAGGTGCTTTACCCTATAATCGTACGGGCTAAGTACCTTATAGGCAGAGCTGGCCTCCTGACATGTGCTAGAAGGGTCCGGTGCTTACTGTAACGCCCTGCAGTCACCACCTTGAAATTCTTACGTGGTTTTTGAACAAGGGGTCACATATCCTCCTTTTTGCGTCAAGCCCCGCAAATTATGTAACGGGCCCTGCATACAGAACAGGCAAAATATGTAGAAAGTTGAACGAAGGTCCTTATTTCTCTTATGCCCTTTGCCACTCCTTAAAACATTTTATTTGCCTATGAGAAACTTAACAGAAGACCACGGGGGAAGGGAAGGGGGAAAAATAGTTGCAACCAGAGAGGGAGGCAAACCCGTGAGAGACTCTTAAATACAGAGACCAAACCGAGGATTGATGGGGGGGTTGGGGGATGGGGAAAATGGGGGATGGGCACGGAGGAGGGCACTTGTTGGGATGAGCACCGGGTGTTGTATGTAAGCGACGAACCACGGGAATCTACCCCCGAAACCAAGAGCACACTGTATACGTTGCATGTTAGTCAACTTGACGATAAATTATATTTAAAAAAAATAAAAATGAAATGTGTAACCCCAAAATATATATTTTATTTGTCTAGTTTGAGAATCCGTCTCCCCTGCGTGAACATAAGCTCCACGAGGACAGGGACTCTTCCTGTCTTGCTCGTCCTTGAACTCCAACACGCGGATGAATGAACGAAACGTACTAATAAACGTGAGGCCATGTTTCTCAGCACCTGGCACAACACCATCGCAATCAGTAAATATTAATTTAACGTGCACACAGGATGAGGTGCAGTGACGCTATGTGCCATCAGGAAGACAAGTCGGGAGACATCTACTTTTCACTCACAGGATGGGCTGCAGCTGGAGAGACAACCCCCCCCCCCCACCCGCCGCCCCATGAGACCTGATGTCTTAACAATGGAAAACAGAGAGTGAGCGTCAGCAGTGAGTGACCAGGACAAGAGGTGCTGGGGTCAGAGATGGGAGAGATCAGTGTGAACCAGAGTGTGGTCACGACAGGCTGTGTGGAGTAGAGGGGCTTGGTCACGGGAGAAAGAGCATGAATTAGGCAGAGGCAAGTAAGAAAGAAAGGCATAAATGCCCAGGCAAGTGGGCTAGCATCACTCGGGGAGGCTAGGGGGCTCCCTGGGAGCTGGAACAGTGGACGTGGGCAGGGAGGCCATACAGAATGATCAGGAAAAGGAAACTGGAGAGGGACAAAGGTTGCCTTCGAACGCCTGGCCAGAGACAGACGTTACTCTCTAAGCAACATGGAGCCTGAAGAAGTGGACGGCCTGATGCTATTGTCCTTTAGCGACAGTGCACGGGAGCCCCCGGGAGAGAAAGAGAACCAAGCTCGGGGAGACCAGTTCGGAAGCGATTTTAATAACACACACTGGGAGGAATTAAGAGCTTGAAGAGGAGAGAACAGAGGCGAGAATTTTAGAGACCTTACAAAGTTCGGTCCACTTATAACAACAGCTAACATTACGACAAACTCTAAAAATTGCGAAGACTGACAATCCCAAAGGTTGAACAAAACACGGATCCGTGGAAACTCCTGAGCACGGCCCGTGGGGGCGTAGACCGTTCCTGGACCATACACCGCCATCTTTTACATTGGCACATTTCACATCCTCAGACTCTATGGATTTACTCTCAAGAGGTCCCATCCGCTGTCCCCAAACCCTGCAGGATTTGCAGTCAAGACGTCTGAGAATGGGATGTACGGTCTCTGCTTTGGGAAGAAGTCGCTAGCTGTCTGAATTACGAAATTCCTAGAAGTCTGATGTAACTGTTGTTGTTTTTTTCTGTCACAAAGGAAATGCCTGTTTGTAGTCGAAAACTAGAAGAGCCCAGAGAAGCCCAAACTAGGAAACCAGAAATTCCCAGCGAATCCAACCATCGAGGAAAAGAACTAGTAACCTTTAAGGAACCTCCTTCTGGTCTCTTCTATGTGTGACTGTCCTTCCCCCTCAATGGTGGCATATACCTGTTACTCTTGCATGTTCCTTCTTCCTCATTTGTTAATGTGTCTGTGAAAATTTTAACATGAACATCACCACGAAGAATTGCATGGTTTTTCATCTTACGGACGCGCCGGCTCTATGTTCAATACTCAATACAATCATCATTCCGATGGTTTCTGGCGTGGAACCTTAGAAGCAGTTGCGTGTGGGGCGCCTGGGTGGCTCAGTCGGCTGAGCGTCTGACTCTTGATTTCTGCTCAGGTCGTGGCCTCGTGGTGTGGGACGGAGCTCTGAGTTGGGCTCCGCACTGACAGCGTGGAGCCTGCTTGGGGTTCTCTCTCTCCCTCTCTCTGCCCCTCCTCCTCCTCCCTCAAAATACATAAATAAACTTAAAAAAAAAAAAAAAGCAGCAGTCCTGTGTGGGACATCCGTTGAACTAAATATTTGCACACGAGCACGACGCTTGCCGCGGGAATTCTTGGAAGTAGATTGTTTTGTCAAAGGCTATTCAAAATATTAAGGCTTTTGATATTTACCGCCGAACTGTCATCCAGAAAAGTTCTACCCATCCGTGCTCCCGCCAGAATGGAACGAGGACCCTAGAAACCTTATATTTTCTTAGGACTTGTGACAAGCGTGATTTACAGAGGCAGGCGTCTGCACCCTTAAGTTACCCTGGGAATAAAAGAATTTATCTTGGTCAGAGTGAAACCCACAGTGTGTTTTCAGGAAGCGGCCCAAGGTAATTCAGGTCTGACTCAGGTCTCACCATATCCTTGTTGACACTGAGCTCTGAACTGTTTGCGGGATTTTTTTTTCCAGGGATTATCTCCCTCTCAGGCTGATTTTGTTTGCGCCCTCTCTTCCTGGCAGACTATCCTCCACCCCCAATGCATCTGATAACACGATGTTCAACCATTTAATTCAATTTTTTTCTCGCGATTGTTTAGCTCTGAAACTGAAGGCAATTAATCCTCACAACGTGTGTTTATTTTGATAATTAGGCCGCTCTCAAGTGACTCTGTCTTGGCGGTGGGGGCCCCTGGCACCTTCATCTTTGGCTGGAAAGTTCGAGGCCCACCCACACTTGGCCTTGGGATGGCCTTAGCCCAGCCTCTGAGGCCCACTGGGTGGTTTTTCTCGTTCTCTTATTAAGGAAACAGCAGGATCCCTGGAGCCCACCCAGAAAATGTAACTGCAGCAGGAAATGACATGTCACAGTGGACGCCCAGCCAAGGGAACTTTCTGAAGTTCATGCCCAGGTCTGTGGGAAGGCTCACTCCCTTCTGTGATGAGATGCAGTTTCACTGGTGTTCACTTGGGGCCGGCGGTGGTCAAACACTTCCACACCTTCCCTTCCCTTCTCCTCAGTAAGACCTACAGGTCCTGATGGATCGGACTTGCCCGAAGACCTTTCAGAAGTGACTTCCAAGGGTCAACACCCTCAAGATAAGACACCGGATTAGCTTTGGTTGAACCAGTACGCAGCGGGATCTTACTTTTGGAAGACGGTCTCACAGCTGGCTTAGTCACCAGCCTTCTGTGTCTTCCCTTTTGTTTCACAGTTTACTTTCATTTCAAAGTATTACTTTGTTAGGGCTGCTATAACAAGTACCACAGCTGGGAGCTTGCACAACAGAAATCTATCTCCTCTCAGTTCTGGAGGCTGGGAGTCCAAGATGGCGGCTGGGAGTCCAAGATAGAGAGTCGATTCCTTCCAAGGCCTCTCTCGTTGGCTTGCAGATGGCCGTCTTCTTTTGTCCACACACACGGTCTTCCTCGGTGTGTGTCTGTGTCCTAACTCCCTCATCTTATAAGGACACAAGTTATATTGGGTTAGCACCCACATGACCTTAATTTAACTTCAACATTTCTTTAAAAACCCTCTCTTCGGGGTGACTCGGTCGGTTAAGCTTCTGATTCTTGATTTTGGATCCGGTCATGGTCTCATGGTTCCTGGGAGCCCCTTGTCAGGTTCTGCACCGACAATGCGGAGCCTGTTTGGGGATTGTGTCTCTCCCTCTCTTTGCCTCCCTCTGTCTCTCTCTCTCAAAAATAAATAAAGTTAAAAAAAAAAAAAAAAAAAAGACCCTCTCTTCAAATCTGGTTGCATTCTGAGGTACTGAGGGTTAGGACTCCAGCATATGAATTTTAGGGGCACACAGTTCAGCCCACGACAGCCTTCACGATGGCCTCTAGTCATCTTCACCTCCTGGAACTCAGACCCCTTTGTGTTCTCTCCTCTCACAATGAATCAGAGGTGGTTTGTGGGGCCCATGTGGTACGGCAGAGGTGACAGTGTGTGGCTTCCATTTGTTTCTCTGTATCACTTGCTCTGGGAGAAGCCACCTGACACATCACAGGACACTCAAGAGACCCACGGGAAGAGAATGAAGGCCTACCCACCTACAACCGCACCAACCCACCCGCCATACAAGCGATCCACGTTGGAAGCCCAGCCTTCAGGTGACCGCAGCCCCAGCCGGCCACCCATCTGCCACCTCACCAGAACCCAGGAGACCCTAAGCAACAGCCACCCAACCAAACTACCCCAGAATTCCTGCCCCACAGAAACTGTGAGGCAATAAGTGTTTGTTTTTATTTCAAGCCATTAAATTTGGGGGGTATTCTGCTACACTGAAACAGAAAACTACCACATGTTTTGATACTTAAAAGGGGGTTGCTGGGGTAATAAGAAATTCCTAAAAACGTGGGAATGGCTTTGGAACTGGACTTTGGGCATAAATTGGGAAGACATCGAGGAAAGTGTTGATGAAGGTCTAAGGCCTTGAAGAGCCTTCCAGCATCTGTAACCTCTGCACCCTGAGGCCAAGTGCATCTCAGAGTAGAATTTCCCAACTTCAGAAGTGAATGGGCACAGGTGTGCTGGATATTTCCCTTGGGACCCCGGGCTGCCCCCCAGCCATTGATTTTGGCATTGGGTACTGCCTCCCTTCACCCTACTGTGCCATACAAATAGAATTTTCTATGTCACTGTAGAGAAAAGGCTGGGGAGCCCTGTTCAAGGCCAGGGTGTAGTGTGTGACCAAGGACTCTCCATGGCCTCGCCTGCCTGATACATTCCAGATGGGACCAGCTTAGGACACTGAACACAGAACAGAGGCTTTGTTTGACTTCCCCCAGGCATGGGCTCAGAGGCTTTGCTGAGCCCAGGCGTGAGCATCTTTATGTCCTTGGGAACGTCCAGTACGAGCTCCGGTCCCACTAGAGCATCCCCTGAGGATGCTCACGGGAGCGTGATGGCGTCACGACATGGGGTCGGAGGTCATGTGCAGACGCCCTGACTTCCACCAGGGGTATCCTCCTCCCTGCCACCATGAAGCCCCTTCCTTCTGAACCTATCTGACGGGTAACGTTCACAGAATCGAAAAAGCAACCAGTTGCACATAACAAACCCAAACTCAAGTCCAGAAAAAAATATACCGTGGGGTGGGACAGCAGAAAAGCATGTAAAGGATCCATATCTCTACTCTGTTACGTAAAAGTTTACGAAAAAAAATGAAGGGTCCCACCACCAAAAAGAAAAAAAGAAAGTAGAAAAGAATAAAGGCGAGAGTGACAGTGGGCAAAGTGCAAATACAAGAATCACAAAAACATGGGAAACTTTCAAGGTCATTAATATTCAGAGAAAGGCAGACCCAAAGGACCATTTTATAGCCATTAAATTGGAACCACGAAGAACTATCACACACATCTCTGCCAGAGTCCTAAGGAAACCCGGAGTTACACATTGCTGTTTAGGCATTTAAATTGATACAAAAAGGTTTTGGAAAAGACTTCTGGTGATACATATAAAGCACTGTCAACATACCCACGCCCTCTTTTAGTATAAAACTTCTGGGAATTCATCCCAAGGAAACAATCCAGAGGAAAGAGAAAGCTACAAGCCCAAGGTTGTTATACATCACTCACAATATTTGAAAATCAGAAGCGGTAAAATAAGCCAGCCCCTAGGGAATGGCTAATCAATGATCTGTATCCCTTTTAGAAGATATGAGGAAGGGACTGGCATTGTTAGGATTTTGGTGGCCGCATGGAAGAACACCCATGATGTGAAGTGAAATTTCAGAGCAGAATCAAATGCGTCTGTTCTAGAATCGCCAATACGTAAAAACTGTTCTGCGCTCCCACACCAGGACTTGGAAGAGACCCTGCAAAGGAAAAAGCTGCTCATTTGATGGGTAACATCTGTGGCTGAACTGTTTTCTTATTTCTCTCTCCCTCTCTCTCCCTCTCTCTCTTAGAGAGAGAGAGAGGGAGAGAGAGGGAGTGTGTGAGCTGGGGAAAGGGACCAAGGGACAGAGAGAATCTTAAGCAGGTTCCACCCACCTAGTGTGGAGCCCCACGTAGGGCTCGATCTCACAGCTGTGAGCTCAAGACCTGAGCTGAAATCAACAGTCGGGCGCTCAACCCACTGAGCCCCCCGGGTGCCCCCGAACCATTTTCTTATTTCTGTGAAATGTAACTTATGGCATTGGTGCAAGACAGTAACAATGATCGTAGCAATCATCTTCCAGAAGGACCTGGAAATGCCCTCCCTCGGTATTTAAGTGCCACATCAGCTGCGTTTCCTGACGTCACTGAGGTCCGGCTGGCCTCCACCACGCATGCTCCCGGGGAGGCCCCGAGGCGAGAGCTTACGGGGTTCCACAAGAGGAAAGGTGCGCACATCACCTTCCAGAGGCCGCAGGGAGGCCTGACCACCCGGGCCTAGACCTGTCATCCTGCAGAGCTCACGCCAGGTCCCAGGGTTGAGAAGAAACGGCCCTTTCCCCTTCTTCAAAGCCATGTTGCTGAGCTCCGAGTACTAACTGGGAACTTAGAGCACAGATCCCGCTGGCAGCCTGTGGACCGGATGTGGCCTGTAGGCATGTTTTCTTTGGCTCAATCACTGTTTGAAAAGTTGGAACATTTCACATTACAAAAAAAAAAGGCCGTATTTCCAGCAACTCATGAGGGTTTGGAAGCCGTGACGACACTAGACCCGCCTTCTGGGCCGGCAACCATGAACCTGCGGGAGCTCCGGGTGGGCTCCTCGCTTAGGACAGGCTCGGATTCATTCATGCATGTCAAGAGTCACCTGGGCACCTGCTCCGTGCCAGGCACTGCTCTAGCTGCTGGGAATCCTGCAGGAAGCAGACAGACACCGTCTCTACGGTGCTTCCCTTCCCCAGGGAAACAGGCCATAGACCTGTAAGTGATGGTTCCCACATTACGAAGACAAACAGGGACCGCGCAGACAAGCGGCCATGCTGGTGGGGAGCCCCAGGAGACCTGTCTGAGAAGGACATTTGACTTGATCCCTGAAGGATGAGACGGGGCCAGCTACACAAAGATGTGGGGTGAGAACGTTCCAGGCCAAAGGAAGAGCTTGTGCACAGGCCCCAGCCTATGAATGAGTGTGCCGAATGGCCCACAGTTCATTCGTTCATTCATCCATTCTCCCCACAGCTGGGAGAATGGATTTATTCTAATTACAGTGGACAAAGCGCTGGGCTTTAAGGGGTGGGAGGGTATGGTGATCTGATTTATTTTAATGATATCTCTCCGGCTGCTAAGTGAAGAAAGGGCCAAGGGAGGGGAGGGAATCAGGGAGGAGAGGGGGCCGGGACACCAGTCAGGAGGTGGTCCGGATGGTCCAGGCGAGAGATGCCCAGAAGCAGGGAGCAAAGTGGCCGGATGAGAGACCCTCAGCGCAGGAGAGCCGAGGACGTGCGGACGGAGTCAGTGGGAGGCAGGGTGTCAAAAGGTGTGCTTTCGAAAGTGGGTGATATCGGGCGGGCCTGGGCGGCTCAGTTGGTTAAGCGTCTGACTTTGGCTCAGGTCATGATCTCACGGTTCGTGAGTTTGAGCCCCGAGTCGGGCTCTGTGCTGACGGTGCGGAGCCTGCTTGGGATTTTCTCTCTCCGCCCCTCCTCCACTTGGGCGCGCTCTCCCTCCTCCCTCTCAAAGTAAATAAATAAACTTAAAAAAATAAATAAATAAATAAAGTGGGTGATATCAAGGCATTTACACAAGAGGGATAAAGGGATGGTCTGGTGGAGGGGGGATCATGCCAAGTGCAGTTTATAATCCTCCCGTGTGGCTTTCCTGGGCCAAGAAGTGAACAGCTTCTCAGCGTTCAGCTAAAGGGAGAAAACACATCGGCACTGGCAGCCAGGGTCTGCCCTTTAGCGCTGACCTGACGGGAGGGAATAGTCCAGGTTTCCATGTGAGCCCTCATAGGGCCTTTCGTGTCCCCTGGGAGCCTCTTCCCACCGCAGAGCACAGGCCCAGACAGTCTCCGGGGCTTGGCAGTGGTTCACGAATGCGGCGAACAGTTTGATCTTCAACCTCACGTGTAGTCAACGGGCAAGGGACAGAAGCCCTTGCCCGTGAGGGGTGGGAGGGCACAGGGGAAGGATGAGCCCGTGGCTTTGGCACGTGTGACTTTGCCAGGGCTCAAACCTTCTCAAACTGAACCGCTAAGCGAGGGGCCCGGTCTTGCATTCACGGACCTTTCCTGTATCAACAAGGGTTATTCATGGCATTAGGACAGCTGGTTGACCTGAGGATTCCTCGACGTCTCTATGGAAACCTGTCTTTTAGCCATGATGTCTGCTAACATTTTCTTTGGCTGATTACTTGATGAAGAAGGATGAGGGTCCCTTTGGGGCAGAAGTAGGTCAGATCACCAAGGCTCCCGTATCCGGCCAAGGAGACCAGATCATTTCAGAATGTTCAGAAGAACAGCCATCAGACTGGCCTTTTGGAAGGATGCCTCTGGCCATCTGGGCAGAAAAGCAGGCTGGGAGTAGGGAGATGGCACAATGACCAGCGCCCAGACCTGACACAGTAGCGGGGGCCAGGGCAGAGGGGCTGGAGACGTTCTGAACACATGCGGGTGTTATACGAGAGGGATGCTGGAGTGTCAGGAACTCACAGGTCGCTCACTGGGGTGTGGGGTGGGCCGAGGGGCATGCAGTGACATACGAGGGGAAGCCACCCTCACAAAGACCTCTCTGCCCCACTTGACAGCCAAGCCTGTTAAACGGGAGTCCCCTCCCCCAGACCTGGTCAAGAGCAGCTAGATGCCAGCTCTGCCCCTTCAAAAGACCCTCTGCCATCCTCAACAGAAGGGCCTTCCTTCCCAGAACACCGGACTGGGGGGCTCTGGTGGCCCGTGTCCCTCCTGAACGGCTTCTTTGCTCTCTCTTCTCGTCTTGCCCGAGAACTTGCCTACGCACTGGAGTCACGTCACGCTCTCTCTTTTCAGATCCAAGATAATTGGTTTGGTATGAATTTCTTTTTAAAATTAACGTTTCGGGGCGCCTGGGTGGCTCAGTCGGTTGAGCGGCCGACTTCGGCTCAGGTCACGATCTCACGGTCTGTGAGTTCGAGCCCCGCATGGGGCTCCGTGCTGACAGCTCAGAGCCTGGAGCCTGTTTCGGATTCTGTGTCTCCCTCTCTCTCTGACCCTCCCTCGTTCATGCTCTGTCTCTCTGTCTCAAAAATAAATAAACGTTAAAAAAAAAAATTAACGTTTCATTTCACATGTGATCCATGAAGAAATCGTAGCGATTTAATATATTTCAGAGCTCATTTTACTTTTGATGAATAAAGTGCAACTCTCTGCACCGGTCCCCAGTGGGGCCCGTTCTCTCTGGTAACACGGCGGGTAAAGATCAGGCCACTTCCCCACCACAGGCTGGCATGCGTGAGGGTTAATTCTGTGTCTCAACTTGACTAGGCCATGGTGCCCTGCTGTTTGGTCAAACACCGGGGTAGACTGCTGTGAAGATACTTTTAAGATAGGGCTAACACTGAACTTAGTGGATTTTGTGTAAAGCAGATTACCCTTCCTCATGTGGGTGGGCCTCAACCAATCAGTTGAAGGCCTGCTTTTCCTCCGGGCTGCAGCATAGAAAATCTGCCCGTTTCCAGCCTGCCGTCCTGCAAAATTCAGACTCAAGATTGAACACCAACTCTTATCTGTCCCGTTAGTTCTGGAGAGCACAGACTAATCATAACCTCAGGTGACTTTGACGGCTCCCCAGGTTCACTCCCTCTCCTCCTTCAAGTCTCTGCTCAGCACGACCCTGTGAGACCACGCCTCTCTGTGGTACACCCCAGCCTTCCCTGTCCACCCCCACCCCCGCCCGCCGAATGTGCCCTTCCCCTCGGCACTCGTATGCGCCTGAAATACAACACACATCGTTCGTTCTCTCATTACCTCTTGGTCCACTGCTGGAAGGTCAGTGCCACGTGAACCCTGTGTTGGTCACCGATGACTCCCCCACACCTAGAACGGGGCCCTGCATACAGTCGGCGCTCAGTACCTACTCGGTGTAAAGCAACTACACAACGGACAGATTTGGGAATGTGGGTCAGAAGGAGGTGGGACCATGTGGGCGGTTCCTCCCTGCCCTCGACTTTCCCTCTAATCCAGGGACCAGCCCCTGCCAGGCTTCCTTCCTTGGGGAGTCAGGGCCCTAATCCACTCAGCGCCCTAACGACAGCCACATAGTAACACATACCAGGGGCGCCTGGGTGGCTCATCGGTTAAGCGTCAGACTCTTGGTTTGGGCTCAGGTCATGATCTCACGGTTCATGGGTTTGAGCCCTCCACTGGGCTCTGTGCTGGCAGCTGTGAGCCTGCTTGGGACTCTCTCTCTCTCTCTCTCTCTCTCTCTCTGTGCCCCTCCCCACCTCAAAATAAATAAACTTCAAAAAACCACACACACGTACCAAAAGGGGGGAGCCGCTCTGCTTCTGAGAAGCAGATGTCTGGCTCCTGGGTCCTCCTGCCGTAGCTCGCAGAGTAGATGTTGAGAAACTTCGATGGGTGACAGTGCAGCTTCAGCTCTTGGTTTTCACACACGGTTTTGTTTTTTAGTTCATCTGAAGCAGAAACGAAGATCAGCGACACCATCAGCTTCCCCCAGAAGGACTCAGGGAGCCCTACGCGAGCCCTCAGGGGCTGTACCCTGAGAAGGACAGTGGGAACAGCCCCGCCAGCCCATGGCATCTATGACCCTGAGAAACAGCGCCCTCTGCAGGAAGAGAGTGGGAATGACAGTCAGGTGCGCAAGGAGGACATTGGGGGGCGGGGGTAGTGTCGGCAGGCAGGGAAGGCAGGACTTCCTGGCTTGGGTTTGCGGAAGGGGGTCTGGCCAGGAAGGATGTTTCTCTCCCTCTCTCTCCACCTGAGGTCACATGTTCCTTAATTGAAGGGAGCCTTTCCTGAAATGCGGTCTTGGAGCTGCACAGGTAAAGACCGGGGATCGCCTGATTGAGGATTAAACCTCTGGAGAGGGCCCGCTGACACATCACCGCCGGACCTCCTAATGTTCTAGCACACACCCCCATTTATATATTTAAAAAGAAAAATGATACAAAAGCGAGTTATTTCCTTGGGTAGGATACGGGAAAAAACAGGGCATGTGAAGAGTCCCTCTTCAGGGCAGTATGAAGATCTCGGTCCAGGAGCACCTGCGGCTCGGGCCGCGGTTGCGTGCTACCTTCCGATTCCCTGCACCAGGTCACAAATTCCCAAAGAATTTAGGGAAAGGTCTGTGTGTTTGTTTAATCCGCATGCCACTGTAAAATTTCCCTCTGCAATGTCACACAGTGTTGACACTGTAAATGCATTGCTGATGAAAATATAGTTTATTGTTTTTTCTTAAAGAATGTACTGGAGGGGTGCCTGGGTGGCTCAGTCGGTTGAGCGTCCGACTTCAGCACAGGTCGTGATCTCGTGGTCCGTGGGTTCGAGCCCCTCATCCGGGTCTGTGCTGACAGCTCAGAGCCTGGAGCCTGCTTTATAAAGATTCTGTGTCTCCCTCTCTCTCTGCCCCTCCCCTGCTCATGCTCTGTCTACCTCTGTCTCTCAAAAATGAATAAACATTAAAAAAAAAAAAGAAGGTACTGGAAAAGCATTCAATTAATAAAAAAAAAGTTTGATAATGATTTGATTTTTATTTAAAAAAATTTTTTTTAATGTTTATTTATTTTTGAGACAGAGAGAGACAGAGCATGAATGGGGGAGGGTTAGAGAGAGAGGGAGACACAGAATCGGAAGCAGGCTCCAGGCTCTGAGCTGTCAGCACAGAGCCCGACGCGGGGCTCGAACTCACGGACCGTGAGAGCATGACCTGAGCCGAAGTCGGACGCTCAACCGACTGAGCCACCCAGGCGCCCCTGATTTGATTTTTAAAAGCAGTAACAGTTAACCCGCCAGACACAAAGAACCACATAGTGTATGATTCTATTTTTTTGAGATATCCAGAAAAGGCAAAGCGAAGAGACAGAATGTGGGTTAGCGGTTCCCTGAGGCTGAGGGTTGGGGACAAAGGGAAATGACAATACACGGACACAGGACATTTTTTGAGATGATGCAAATGTTCTAGAGCTGGGTTATGGTGACGGTTACATGACTCAGTACAGTTACTGAAAATCACTGAATTGCACTTAAAACGGGTGACCTTTATGCTACGCAAATTATATTTCAATAAAGATATTTCAAAAATAATAATAGCCAAATTTATTGAGCACTTCCTTGAATTAAGCCCTGTTCTAAGATCTTTAAATGTATCGGTGAATTTTTTTTTTAAGTAGGCTTCATGCCCAGTGCACAGCCCCATGTGGGCTTGAACTCAATGATCCTGAGATCAAGACTTAAGCTGAGATCAGTCATGAGATCAAGACCTAAGCTGAGATCAAGAGTTAGATGCTTAACTGACTGAGCCACCCAGATGTCCCTAAATGGATCAATCAAGTTCATACTCAAAATAGCCCTTCTGGGAACCACCTCTTCATATCCTTGGCATGTTGTGTTTTGGATTTTTAGACACTGTAGCAGTGATTCATATAGTCTGGATGCTAACCTTCCTCTTTTACGTGTTATAAATATCTTTTCCTAGCCTGCCACTTATCTTAAACTTTGCAAAAGCAAAGCAAAGCAAAACATAAAGGGGACTATGGCCATTTATTTGCACATGTGGTTCTCTTCTCCCTACCTCCCCAATGTTTCCTAAAGAAAAAAATCATTCTATTACCCTCGTTCTAGATTTGTTTTTACTTTGAAATGTCAACTGAAGCGCAAACAGGTACATTTTTCAGCCAAACAAGCCAAGAGGAGCTAAATTACAGGAGCTAATGAAGGCTGTTGGGGGGGGGGGGGAGGAAGAACATACCGAGAAGAAGGAAAACTAGCCCCCCACGATGACCCCCCATGACCACCCCTCCTATGACCATCTCCCAAGACCATCTATGGCCATCCGCCCATGACCACTACCACTGTGACCATTCCCCATAACCATTCCCCATGATTGCCCCCCCATGACCATCCTGCCTGGCCATTCCCCATGACCACCTTCCACAACCACCCCCATGATCACCCCCCATGACCATCCCCCCCAGCTCCCACTTTCACTTCTCTGACTCAGTCATGTTTTTGGATTGGAGGTGCAGGCCATGCCCAGATCCCTCATAGATTTCAAGTTAAAGTTTTCCAAACTGTGACTTAAGGCCTATTCTATTCATGAAATCAATTTAGCAAATCTTGACCAGCAATTTTAAAAAAAACAAAGAGTTTAGAAAACATCAAAGCACCTCACTGCAAAAAAGGATAAACACTGTTTTATAATTTTTAAAAATCCTTTCAGTTGTGTGTATGTTATGCCGGGCCAAAATGTAAAATGTTTTCCTTACCCTGCACTGTAATCAAACCAATCTGAAAGCCCCCACTGAAGCCTTACGGGAAGGCGTTAAGTGGTACACACAAGGGCAATGGTGGCCCCTGGGACCTTCGAATCCTGGAGTCCCCGATGCTTAAGCTCCAAACTTACAACATGAAAGAAAATAATTTCCAAATATAAATTCCACCTTTCCATAACTTATAAATTCCCATGCCTTTCTACACCAGAGAAGCAGCCGTGAGGAAAGCTTCAGGATCTCAAGATACCATCAGCTCTGGTGCTGTTTAAACCTGACACTGGTCTTTTTATTTTTTTTTTTTTAATGTTTATTTATTTTTGAGAGAGAGACAGACAAACAGAGCATGAGCCGGGGAGGGGCAGAGAGGGAGACAGAATCGGAAGCACGTTCCAGGCTCTGAGCTGTCAGCACAGAGCCCGATGTGGGGCTCAAACCCACAAACCATGAGATCATGACCTGAGCTGAAGGTGGACATTGATCGACCGAGCCACCCAGGCGCCCCGGCCTTACGCTGTTCTTTAATCCGTGCTGAGGGGAACACTCAGGATGAATGAAAGGCGTGAAGCAGAAGCCAGGTTACAGATGCTCACCAAATCCCCGTACGGCCTAGTAACACACAAGGAACTATCAGAGGAGGGAAGGTTCTGGGGTGACCAAGCAGTATGTAGAATGCCCTTCACCCACTCATTGGAATCTTAATACAACAAGTTTGAACCTAAAGTCAAGAAGCTTTGTTTTCTTTTTCTGAACAAAAAGAACACTGAGTCTGACCCTGACATCGAGGGTTTGATTTTGGTGAGTCACATCCGCACTGGTATGAGTTTTTCAGTGCTTTTTATGAGTAAACGCTAAATCCCACCAACACCGAAATATTGCCTGACTTCAAAGGCCCGGAATGAACGATGGCCTTTGATGCAGAACAGGGGGCATATGGGTAGACGCACCAAAAAGAGCTCAAGCAAGCACCCTTCCAACGGGGAGAAGGCTGAAAAATGTCAAGAATGCCTTCCAGTGGCAGAGCTCGCCAGAAAGGGTGAAAACCAAGCCTGATCTCAGCAAACTGGAAGCTTTTCTTTTTAAAAGGACTGGCTCCTTTCTTTTTTTTTTTCTTTCTTTCTTTCTTTCTTTCTTTCTTTCTTTCTTTCTTTCTCTATCTTTCTTTCCTTTTCTTTTTTCTTTCTCTTTTTTTTCTTTCTTCCTTCTTTTTCTTTCTTTCTCTTTCTCCTTTCTTTCTCTTTTTCTTTCTTTCTCTCTTTTTCTCCTTTCTTTATCAGAATTTTTAAAAATTAGAAAAGACTTGGGGCGCCTGGGTGGCGCAGTCGGTTAAGCGTCCGACTTCAGCCAGGTCACGATCTCGCGGTCCGTGAGTTCGAGCCCCGCGTCAGGCTCTGGGCTGATGGCTCGGAGCCTGGAGCCTGTTTCCGATTCTGTGTCTCCCTCTCTCTGCCCCTCCCCCGTTCATGCTCTGTCTCTCTCTGTCCCAAAAATAAATTAAAAAAAAAAAAAAAAAAAAAAAAAACGTTGGAAAAAAAAAAAATTAGAAAAGACTTTTTAAGGCCTGTCAAGAAGTGCATTTATTAGCCACCATCTCTCTGATGTATTAAGGCCCATTCATTAAAGGAGGCCTCGATGCTGGCCAAACTCACGCAGAGTAAAACAACACCTCCATGTAAGGCCTCCAGTGATCCTGTCCTCAGATTATGGGCAAATCATCTCTCGGAACGGAGAGGCCTGTGAGTGTCACCTTACATACGTGGGGTTACTGCTGTGTGATGATGTGTCACTTGGTTCCTTAAGAATGTACTAATTCGCTGTCGCCTAAGAGTGACATTTCTGGGCCCTAAACGCAGTGGGGCCACTAACAAAATCGCTCCTTTTCTTAGAGAGAGAGAATTTGTTTTAGAGCTGGGTGAGACTGCTCAGTGGTCTCAGATTAGAAAAGGCATACACAGCCTTCCCAGTGGGTTTGGACAGGGAGGGTGACAGGAGCCCGGGGAAGTGGGAAAACCAGGACAACAGTAACAAAGTCCCCTTCCTGATTCTGCAAACTAGGGGGCTCTGTGTGCCCTCAATGTTTATTTATTTTTGAGAGAGAGAGAGAGAGAGAAAGAGAGAGAGAGAGAGAGAGAGACTGCAAGCAGGGGAAGGGCACAGAGAGAGGGAGACACAGAATCCAAAGCAGGCTCCAGGCTCTGAGCTGTCAGCACAGAGCCCGATGCAGGGCTTGAACTCACAAACCGCGAGATCATGACCTGAGCTAAAGTCGGACGCTTAACTGACTGAGCCACCCAGGTGCCCCTCTGTGGGTCCTCTTTAATAACACAGATACACATGTGCATATCAGCAGTGGCCTTCCACAGAAGGGCAGAGAGGGTGATCTGCCAGGATGAGAATGTATTACTACTGATGTTAGTTACAACGGCCACGCGGGGCGATATTGACATGCAGACAGATATTTACTTACTTTTACTGTGTTTTTAAAATTCTCTACGGTATACCCTGCTCATGCCTGCACCCAGGGCAGACTCCCCTCAGCCCCCCAACATCTGGGTATCACTGCCTTTCGGTCAGTCACATCTTCAGCAAGAATGACCTTTATCTGCCTCCTGGAATAACAGCTACCAATTACTGAGCACAAGTGCACAACACCGTACTTTTACACACTCTGCCACAGTGTGGAAGGCGCACTGTCTTCACTCTACTGCCGACCCTGGGAGTTTCCCTATGCTATCCAAGGTCACGCGGCAGCCACACAGCAAACAGGGTTATGAACCCAGAACTGCCAAAATCCAAAGCCTCACGGAAACCAAGATTCTCTGCAAGGATGAGATTTAAGGAGGTGAAGCGGGGTGCCTGCTTGAGAAAAGAAGGCTCTTTCTAGTGAGGTTTGCTGGTAAAATAGCTCTCCCACCATCCACAGGCAAGCCCTGATTTATAGCGTTTGCCCATCTCCCTGGTGTAAATACTCCCGTTGTGGCAGATTTCACTGCACTCAGGCAGAGCTGGGAAGAAATGCCCACAGTCGACTCTCACGATGAGGGCTGGCTCCCCGGGCCCCTGGCTGCAGCAGTGGGGGTGCCTTCTGAGGATCAGTGTCAGTGTTATGCTTGGGCTGGCATCAGAAACAGAGAAGAGCCGCCGGGGTGAGAGGGCTGCAGAAACAGAGGCTGGAGGGGGTAGGAACGACCTCTCTTCTGCCTTCCTCTCACAGTGGTGACAGGGACCGCCTCCCAGCCTGCAGGGCCTCAGGTCACCAATGTCTACATTACCCAAGGCGCTCTGGTCTGAAGGATCATGTTCCTGTTAAATTCGAGTTGAAATTCTGATGCCCAACTTGATGGTACTAGGGGGTGGGTCTTTGGGAGGGGCTTAGATCATGAGGATGGAGTCCCCATGCATGGGATTAGGGCCCCGAAGGAAAGATACCCTAGAGAGATTCCTCGCCCCTTCTGCCAAGTGTGGTTATAGCAAAAAGCCATTTGTGAGGCAGCTGGCCCTCGGCAGGTGCCAAAGCTGCCAGCCCCTTGATCTCGGTCTTCCCAGCCTCCAGAACTACAAGAAATAAACTCCTGTTGACTATAAGCCACCCAGTTGATGGCATTTTGTTAGAGCAGCTCAAACAGCCTAAGATACAGGGCTGTGCCCCGCATCTGTTATACATGGGGCAACCAGAGGGGACGTGAAAACCCCAGCCACGCGTCCTCCCTGCTTAATGCCCCTCACAGAAAGAGTCCACCCCCTTCCTTGCCCATCAGGTCCCGGGGATCCTGCTCCAACTCCCCATCCGGTGCTCCTGCTGGCTCCCCAGAGCCCCCTGCTCCCTCTGGCCACAGCCTTCCATATGAAGTGCTCCTTCTGTGCCTGACCCCTAGTCTGCAGTCCCCAGCCCCATCACTAGCCAGGAAAGCCTTCCTGGCACCCCTGCCGGGCTCAATTCCCCCTGAGCTCCTGGCACAGTACCAAGAGAGTAGGGTTCTCCTGAGATGTTTTCTGGACAGATACGATCTTTCTGGAGAAAGCTGATATTTGCTAGAACCTAAAAGGCAAGAAGGAAGCAGCAATGCGAGGTGAATGCTCGCTAGATGAAAGAACGTGGAAGCTCTCCAAGCTGGAGCCGCCATCCAAGAAAGTTCTGCAAAACAGGAGTTGTCTTCATACGCCAACACCTGGCCCCACACCTGCGCACGGTAGGTGCTTCAGCAGTGTTTTGCTGAAATGACATGAGCAATCAGACCTCATCACTGGCCACAGTAATAAGGCTGTGGCCTGGCACTGACACAGTCGAGGTTCGGCCACTTCCACAGGGGCCTTTTTACGTCTTTTACGGGTTGGTCATTTGCAACTTCGCATTATGAAAAATTTCCAAGAATATCACAAGAGACAGGCATATTCTCACTGCGCAGATCCTTCCACCGTTAACATTTTGAACACGCTTTAAAACGGGTTGTCTTTGGGGCGCCTGGGTGGCTCTGTCAGTTGAGTGTCTGACTCTTGATTTCGGCTCAGGTCACGATCCCAGGGTCGTGAGATCGAGCCCTATGTCAGGCTTTATGCTGGCAGCTCAGAGCCTGCTTGGGATTCTCTGTTTCCCTCTCTCTCCGCCCCTCCCCTACTCATGCTCTCTCTCTCTCTCAAAATATATAAACTTAAAAAAAAAAAAAAGGGTTGTCTTTTCCACCATGGAAGGAGGACAGCGTTTTTTAAGATTTAGCCATGGGAAGGACGCTACTGAGAACACAGAGATGTAGACGGGATCTTCCCGAGTGAGACAGGAGGTGACGAGGATTCCTGGGGAGGGTTTGGCTGGTCTGCAAAGTTCGGGCCTGTGTGTGGGTGTTTGCGATCATGTGCACGTGTGAGTATGTGTGTGACAGTGCATGTGTGTGTGATAGCACGTACGGGGGGGGGGATTGTATGCATGTATGAGTGACTATGTGCAATGTGAGCGTGCAATCATGGGTATGCGTGCAAATGAGTGTGTGCATGTGAGTGTGAATGTGTGTTTGAACACACAGCGTGGGGGAAGAGCCATAGGGGCCGTTCTGAGGCATCTGGGCCCCAGCAAGGAAAGGGTTTAAGACAGAAGGCTGGGTATTTGCTGGAAGGTTCCAGTGCTTTCTCTGCAAATGTGCACTTGAAACTACTACACACGTATGAGCTAAAGCTTCACCCGCCTCCGGCACCTAGTCTGCCACTGTCTTGGGGGGGGATGCTGGGAACCAGAGGCAGAAACCAAGAGAGAACAAAATGCAGAAAATAAAACCAACGCGTTGGGGTGGCAGTGCAGAATTTTTAAAGTGATCATGCCTTCCTATAATCGTTTGGTTAAATATTGTTGCTATAACTTTGCTTTCTTTTCAGCAGGTTATTCCGGGGTTGCCAGGAGCCTCTAATGCTGCAGTTACCCATGGCTTCTCTCAGGCAGGCTCTCCACACCTGCACGTGTGACCTCCTCGCTGAAAGGCAGTTACCTGTGTGTTTTAACGGGTTAATCACAAAACTGATGTGCGTTACATGTGGCACAAGTCAACTGAGAAAAGTGCGAGAATCTGAATAAGAAAGGCTGCTCCGGCCAGAATCTCCTCCTCTTTCTTTCCCCTTAGGAAAAGACACTGTGTGCGGAGCCCCCGCTATAGGTGAAAGCGGAAGAAGCAAGTTCAGAAAGATCTAGAACCGGGGGCTCCAGTGGCAAATGTGCCCCCCCGGCCCTCTCGAGAGAACAACAGGCCAGCGGCTGATGGTGAGCTTCCTTTGAGTAAGGAAAACCCTGTTCCCCATTTTGGGGAAAGGCAACTTCAGCCTCTTGCCACCCCTGATACCTTTAGCATGGGTACAACTGGGTTTTACATATTACGAAGGATTTAAAAAATTTTTTTTTAATGTTTATTTATTTTTGAGAGAGAGACACACAGAGCACAAGCAGGGGAGGGGCAGAGAGAGAGGGAGACACAGAATCGGAAGCAGGCTCCAGGCTCTGAGCTGTCAGCACAGAGCCCCACATGGGGCTCAAACCCATGGACCACGAGATCATGACCTGAGCTGAAGTCGGACGCTTAACCGACTGAGCCCCCCAGGCGCCCCTACGAAGGATGTTTTGAATTCAAGGATTTGAAGAATGCACATGGATATATGGCTGCACACACACGTGCACACACACACCACAAAAGAATAGGTAGGACTTCTCTATTAACAAGTTTCCAAGTTGGACAAACACCCACTGGCAGAGAATTTCCATCAGGGGTGTGAATAAAACAGGAAATCCACACCCCAAACACACTGTCCCCCCCCCCGCCCCCGCCCCAGAAGTTACTTACTAGGCTGGCATTTAAAGGAGACCAGGAGGTATTTACTGCTTCCTGGACAAAGGTCAGGTCCAAAAACACGGCTATTGACCAGGAGATGGCAGGCACGCTGGTTCTGGCATTCATCCAGCACCTTCTAAAATGAGGGGGGTAGAAAAGGGATAGGCTTGAAAACCACACACGGTGTCTGTGAGACCCCACACCCGGGCTGCTCTGGGCTCTGACAAGGAAAGGACACCTGTCTGCTTGGCCTGGGGGCCACACAAAGAACCTTCGAGCTGCTATGAGCTGTGTCTGAGACCGCACACCTGTGCATTGACCAGGTCGGCTGCCTGTCTCCCTGTCTGTCCCAGAGCAAGAAACCCGACCCTACGGCGCCAGGCCCCCACCAGAAGCCCAGCTTCCAGTCTTCCTCGAGTGGAAGTGTTGCTGATGGTTTTGACCGAAGTGCTGCATCATGGAGGCTTCGGGAAACACGAGCGAGACCCGAGGACCTCAGAGCGTGGGCCAGACAGGACGCGGAGGTCCCTTCCGGGAGGCGTCCCCCTGGCTGCAGAGCTGAGAGAGCCCTGTGAGGACCAGGAATCACGGCCGTCGCTCTACATCCTTAGAAACGGCCGAGCACAGACCACAGAGAACTCAGCATTTGGGGGAGGCCTTGGGAGACCCAACCCAAATCAGGCCAACCAGTAAACATTAGAAAGCTGATTCTTCCCACCCTTGCCAACCTGGAGGGCACAGGGCCTACTTGTTCCCCAGGGGGCAATTTTCCTCGTTGGAAAACTCAGGCCTTCTGTTGCGCATTTGGCTCCAAAGTTCTCCTTCAAATCTCTCTTTCCCTCATTTTTTTCCCAGGCAGTGCACACTCCCTTGTAAATGAATCTGTTCTGTACAAAAGCCCATGAATCGCCCTGTGGAGGGTCACAAAGGGGCCTCACTGCCTTGCTTCCTGTCTCCAAACACAAGAGGCGCTGCCTGTAACACACAGGTCTTACACGTAGTGTCCTCTAACAGGATACCCAGCACACTCTACGCTTCCCAAGAATCCACTCACTACTGTTGGACTCCATTTACCTCAGCTTGACGAGCCCGTCCGAATCGCCACGCTCTCATAGTAGATTACGGAATATCTCCATGAAGGCTGCTGGCCTTACCAGGCATCCCCTGTCACCTCAGGGGCCCGGCAGAGGTGGTATGAAATCTGGAAAAATGCCCAGGGACCCCCCCCCCCCCAGAGGACGGGACACATCCTCATGGCTGAGGGTCACCGGGCAATGACTCAGCCCTTGTGTGGCTCCACATGTTACATCCACAGAGTGGGACCCAAGGCCGGGCTGTTTCCAAAGGGGGTTAACAGCTGAGAGATGCGTGGGGCGGGGGGACTTCCCGTCGGCATTCAGTCACGGGCCAGACCAGCTGAGGTGCCCCCGGGGTGGACATTGACGCCTGTTCTCTCCAGCCTTAGGCGACCTCACTCTGCGGAGGAGGAAGCACTTTGCCTCAGTTCCCAAACGCTGCTCAAAAGACACAAAATAAAGGATCTCTTGCCCTCTGGATGAAAGAGCAGTGCACGGGGGATGTTTCTGGCAAACAAACCTTCTGAACAACAATCGGAGTCGTGTTCACAAATGCTAACTTGTCTGCCTGGCTCTGGAAACGCCCGCTTCCCTCAGGCCTGCCTGGCAGAGCCAGGCACCATATTGGAGAGCGAGGGTGGTGCCCATTCTTTCCAGCTCCAGGGTGCCAGGGGTTCATATTTCCACAAAGCAGGGCACCCGTCCTATGGCACCGGCCGGTGTTCTTTTTATGCACCTAGGATAGCGGCAGCCGGCCGGGGGGGCGGCGGGGAAGGGTGGGCAGGGCAGTTGGGGTAAGGACTGGGGGCAGGCCAACTGGGATACAGCTCCTGGAGTGGCACCCCAGGGACAGGACTGGGGGCTGGGTGGGGCACCCACAGGAAGTAGCTGCTGGTCTCCAGAAGCAACAGGTGGCCTCTCCTCGGGGGTGTGGAAGCCACGTCCAGGGATTTTACTCAAACACATCCTTTTGGCTACTCAGCTGGCATCTCTACCTATCACATGGCCATTCTAGATACTAAGACGCTTGGAACGGAAGCAGTTAAGTGGTGTAAGACATAGAAAAATCCTTATATTATCACATGAGTTTGGCTTCTCCTCTTTGGACCTCAGAGAGAGCCACACGGCATGAACACCAATCCCATCAATCCTTAGTCTTCCTAGCAAATTTATCTTTCCCCCCATTTCCCGCGGCTGAAAAATAGTCGAAGAGCCATGAATAGTCTAAAATTACCACTGAAATACTAGTCTTGACCTCTTCCTATATCAAATCTTTTGCTAATCCCAACCCTCCCCCCCCCAAAAGAAAGTCTTAGCCGCCCCCCTCCCCAAATTCCTGGTACTATCTGACAGAAATGCAAATCAGCAGAGGCCGCCCAAAGAAGCTCGAAACAAGAGTAATGTCATTATCTACAACTGGAGAAGAAAACCTTTTTTTTTTTTTTTTTTTAAAAAGACCATGATTGCTATTTCCCTTCCGCGAGAGCATTCTCTGAGAAGTTGGTCAGGATCTCGACTGTCTGCCTCACACAGCCCCCCATGGTTTCCACTAAAGGAGTCACGTTCCCTCTCTACTGGGGTATCGACGGGACAGGTGGTCCTGGAGGGTGAAGGCCAGCACGACTGTACTTTGCTTTACGGCAGTGAGGGGTACGTCTCTGAATAAATTCGTAAGGCAAGCGTATTAAGGGAGCTCCCCAGCAGGCAGGAATCCCATTTAGTCTTGTTTGGTGAAGAACCTTTTCCAGAAGCAAATAATAGCTCACTTGTGAAACCGTTGATTTGTATAAGTTGGGGTTTTCGTGGATCAGGTTTGCTTTGAGCAAACTATATAATCACAAGCATATATACAGAGAGAGAGAGAGAGAGAGAGAAGGAGAGAGAGAGAGAGGACCATTTTATCATCCTAAAACATCTACAAAAGATAATACCTGCAGTGTTGTGGGTGCGACGCAGGTTAAGCTGTCTTCCCTCTGGGAGGCAGGCTGCTGGGTGCTACACATTTGGTAATCTTGCCCATAGAAGGCCGACTGGACACTTATCGTAGAATGCCGAGGGCACTGTAGATTCAAATGGTCCCCATCGCAGGCATAGGCGGTGTGGTTCTGCAGGAGTTTGGTTAGGTAACCTGGAAAATATTCAGCTGGGTTACAAGAGGCCCAGGAACTCACCACTCCTTCACAGATCTCCAAGCAAGAGGACCTCAGCTCCCCAGGGGAAGGGCTGGTCAGTCCGGAAGACGCCGGGTGGAGCTTCCCTAGTGGCTGCCATGGAGAAGACCCCAAACGAGGCTGGTAGCTGAGACTAATGGAGCCAGGTGCCAGTTTTCCCATCTGGGTTGTAAACTTTGGTCTGGAGTGGCCCATGGGAAGGCTGGGAGGGCTCTTTCCCTTTGGGATTGGCCAAGGGCCAAGAAATCCTGAAGCATCTCCATAAAACGGGAAAAAATTCCAAGTGGGGGTCCCTTGGGCATGTAGTTGCCTGTCCCTGGAGAGATTTGGGCTCCGTGATCTCCCACTTGCTAGGCCAGGCCTTCCTGGAGCGAGGGGATGCCATTTTACTTCGGGGTAACCACTCCTGGGCCCTGGGCAGGAAAGCAGGGGAGCCTATGTAGGGTAAGGGCCTGCTCTGGGGCCAAGGGAAAGGGAGGGATGGTGGGGCTCTGTTGCAGGTTGAACAATGTCCCACCTCAAATTCATGTTCACCAGGAACCTCAGATGTCACTTATTTGGAGACAGGCTCCTTGAAGATGTCATTAGTTAAGATAAGGCCATACTGGAGGAGGCTGGCCCTCGATTGGTGTGACTGATGTCCTTATAAGAAGAGACAGAGGGAAGACAGCCTTGTAGAAACTGGAGTGACACATCCACAAATCAAGGAACCTCCAAGGATTGCCTGCAACCACCACAAGCCGGAAGAGGCAAGGAAAAGATTCTGCCTTAGAACCTTCAGAGGCACCAATGGCCCTATGACACCTTGACCTCCACCTTCCAGCCTCCAGAGGGAATGAATCTCTGCCATCTTCAGCCACCTCAGCCTCCGGTCATTTGTTACAGCAGCCCCAACAAACTCATACAGGCTCCGGGTCCCAAGCCTCCCCGGCTCCTTCTCCAAGCAGACTGGACGAGCCCCGGGGCCCCGGGCTCTGAGGAGCTGTGTGCGTGACCTGGCAGGCGCGGGCGGCCTGGACCACTTCTCAGAAAGGAGGAAGGAAGCTTCATCTGAAATGTAGATTCCTTTCCTCCTTCTCACACCTCATGAGGTCAGTCGCAAGGCAGCTGGGAGGGAAGCCAGGGACTTTCTGGTGAGGTGTGTGGGAGACGGCTTTGGCAGGCCTCAGCCTCGGAGGGGGCGGAGGGGGTGTGGAGGAAGGCAGTTTCAGAACTCCCCAATTCCCACGCAGATGGCCCGTGCTTAAGTTATTCCTGTTTAAGTTTCATAATCCTCTCAGGCCACAGTTCTCTGCAAAGGGCACCCACTCCAGCTCCCCGGCCTTCCCTGAAAGTCACAGTGAAAGGGACCCTGACGTCTGCCACAGGATGGTCACACTCACCAACCGGAAGGTGAAGAGGGGGACCGTTCGACATGTAACCCAGACCTGAGGCCTCTCACCGCCATCCCCTTTTTCCTTCCCACCCTTGAAAGCGGCCATAAGAAGGCCAAGAAGGCCACTTGGAGAAGCAGACCCTAGCTTGAGGTGCAAAACTGACATCAGGCACGGGGAGGAGGTGAAGGGGGGGGTGGAGTCAGGGTCCTGCTGGTTAGAACAATGTCATCACTCTCGCTGTGCTCCCCTCCAGGCACGGAGAGAGGAGAGGCAGAGACCCCCTCGGTGGTCCCACGGCCACAAGTTGGCATCTTCCTGCGGGACACAGGCGGGCCGTGGTAAAGCCATGATTTGGGAAAGTTCCAGCCCCTTTGCGGGATCTCAGCTCCCCATGATGAGCCACACCAGGGAACTCAGAGTCGCCCTCATGCTGCCCCAGGTTAGCACCCACCCCGAAGCTCCCCAGGCTGCTACGCCCTCCCTTGTGTCTCTTGAAACTCATCATTAAAACTTTCTTGCCCATCACCACGCCATTCCCCAGGACCACACTGGGTGACCAGCTGACTAAAATGTGACATCAATCCTGGGAGCAAGACTTCGGCTTAATGGTTTGTCCCAACAGGCCATGCGTGACTCTAGCTAGATGAAGGAAACGACAGGGCCGGGGGGTGTTGGAGGCACAGGCCAGAAGGGGCCTGGGTCCCAGATTCACGGAGAAGATTCATGGAGGCTTCTCCACAAACTGTTACACGAGTGGGAAAGAAACTTCCGCTGTTTGGACCATTCTTCTATTTGTCATGCGGTCTCTCCCCAGTAAACAGAACTTGATCTCCGTGGGACCATTTACATCAAAACATGACGTGAGTGGGGTGTGGTGGCCAGAGCCCCTGCGCATGTGATATTTGTATTCTGACGGTGCTCTGGAGGCAGAAGCTCAAGGCAGAGGATGGCCTCTCAAGGCCTTCCGGGCCCTTCTGCACTTTGAGCGGGGAGAGGAATGTGTCAGTCGTAACAGCATGAGATACAAAGAAGACACTTCAGGAGTAACATCTGCTCTATGCTCAGTCCAGTTCGTTTCTTCAAAAACCTATGCCTGTGTCCGCCCATGATGCAGCACTAAAATGAAGTGAGCGAGGAAACTGAGAACAGACACGGAGGGAACTTAAATGCACCTGCGTAGCGAGAGAAGCCAGGCTGAGGGGGCTACAGGCTGTATGATGCCAACGACATGACGTTCTGGAAAAGGTACGACTACAGAGATGGTAAAAAGATCGGTGGTTATCAGAGGTTTGGGCGAGGGAGGGCTGAACGGGGGGTGGGGGGGGAGCGCAGAGGATCTCAGGGAGATACAGCTACCCTGCAGGACACGAGCGTGATGGACAATTGTCAAAACCTCCAGAACACTTGTCATTACACACAGTCAAAACCTACAGCACACAACACCCAGAGTGAACCCAGAGGTAAACTATGGACTGTGGTCCATACTGTGATGTGTCGATGTGGGTTCGTCAATTGTAACACATGTGCCACCCTGATGGGGAACATGGACAGTGCGGGGGAGGGGGGGGCGCGCAGGGCGTTGTCTGTGTGGGCACGAGAGGTATCTGGGAACTCTCTGTAGCTTCCACTCAACTTTGTCCTGAACCCGAAACTGTTCTACAAATAAATGTCTATTTAGGGGCGCCTGGGTAGCTCAGGAGAGTAAGCACCCAACTCTAGGTATCAGCTCAGGTCGTGATCTCACGGGATGGTGAGTTGGAGCCCCGCCTCAGGCTCTGTGCTAACAGTTCAGCGTCTGCTTAGAATCTCTCTCTCCCTCCCTCTCTCTGCTCCTCTGGGCTTGTGCTCCTGTCTGTCTGTCTCTCTCTTTCTCTCTCTCAAAAATAAATAAGTAAACATTAAAAAAAAGAAGAAGAAAGTCTACTTAAAAGAAAATAATTAAAACCACTTGGGCTTCCCCAGAGTAGCGTTACCTTTGGGAGACGAGGGGTTGGCGACAGGCAGGGGTCATGAGGGTGAGCCGGCCAAGCTCTTTTCTGGGTCTGAAAGGTGGATACATGTTTTACTTTGTGAAAGGTCACCCAGCTATGCACTAGGGATAGGTGCATTTTTTTGTAGGTAGGTAAATAAAACTGCTTAAAAAAACCTTTCTCTGACCAATGCTTTTAAGTAAATGAAGGACTTCTAGACACCATGGAGCCCCCGGAGGATCGACAGGACAAGGGCAGTGGAGAGATACCATGTTCTACAGCCGACCACAACCACACCAGATGCTACTCGAGAGTGACGGCAGGAGATGCCCCCGAGGACAGACCACTGGCCCTCAAACCTCGGGGTCAGGATCCCTCCATATCTGCATCCCACACCTCCGTCTGACTGGCCCACTGTGTCAGAAGAGGTCAGGAAGAAGGACAAGTTACAAGTATCTAGTGTTTTCAGCAACAGAGAGGATATCACGGACCTTCTTGAGAGGCATTTGGGATGGTGAGTGGGGAGAGAAGCCACTGAGCGGAAAGTTGAGGAAAGTTGAGGAAATCCAAGATGGCTCACATGGTAGGAAGCATAGTGGCCTCCCAGTGATGTTCACAGGTCCCCTCCTGGGAGCCTGTGAACATGTTACCTTACAATGGAAAAGGGACTTTGAGGTTGTGATTAACTTAGAAATCTGGAGATAGGGAGGTGATCCTGCAGGACCTGAGAGGCCCAAGAGAATCGCCAAGGTCCTCATAAGACGGCCAAAGTGGATAAAGGATGTGGCAATGGAACCAGATTTTGAAGCGATGGAGTCATGAGCCGAAGAATATAGGTGGTTTCTAGAAACTGG
Organism: Panthera leo; assembly: GCF_018350215.1. Lineage (NCBI taxonomy): Eukaryota > Metazoa > Chordata > Mammalia > Carnivora > Felidae > Panthera > Panthera leo. Next base: position 12,619,114 of record NC_056687.1, read on the forward strand.
AAAAGGTAAGAAAACAGACCGTGCCCTGAAGCCTCCAGAAGAATGCAGCACTGTTCACACCTTGATTTTAGACCTCTGATTTCCAGAACTGTAAGAAAATACATCTGTGCTGTTTTCAGCCACCAAGCGTGTGACGATTTGTTATAGCAGCCATAGGGAACAACGCAGTTTATACGGATGACTCTTGCAACAACTTGGTAAAGGGGAGGAGAGACACGGGGCTAAAGTTATAAGAACTGATGTCCGGGGACAGATTTTTAAACAACTGTGATTGAGTTGAAGCTGGGAGAGACCTATGCACGCACGTGTGTGTGTGTGTGTGTGTGTGTGTGTGTAAATACATATGTAGACGAGCCCTAGGTCATGTGCACATTATATTTCTCGCTGTGGGTTGAGGTGGAACACATTTGAAAGTGGGTACTAGGGCGCTTGAAATGTTGGAGTGTGGGCTCCAAGCTAAATGTAGGGCAGGAAATGAGCACAGGAGAGGCCCGAGGGAATAGAGGTCTGCTCAGACCCAGCAAGCTCAAGGTGGGTGCAACCACACCAGCAGGCTGCAGAGGCAGGAGGTTGTGCCCCATGTGATTTCGAGGCGGCGCACTTGGAGACCATGGCGATGTCCAAGAGGTGGCCATGGAAGAGGGTGTGAGAAGCAGGTGGAGGGGAAGGTTGCTAGAAACGAGGATGCCCCCTGGACCAGGCATCTCCCAGGATACAAGTAGGAACTGTGATGGAGCAGGAGCCTGCTGCCAAGGTTGCTCTTAAACAAAGGGCAGATGACAGATGACCCACTCCCGGTCCAATGCCCCTTCCAGTGCGCTGTCCAGCTTCCCCAGTGAGCACGTGCACTCTTTCCATTGCGTTGGGCAGAGTCAACACATTGCTTAGTGTTTCGGTCCATTCAGGCTGCTATGACAAAACACCACAGATGGGGTGGCTTATAAACAAAAGAAATTCATTTCTCCCAGGTCTGGAGACTGGAAAGCCCCAAATCAAGGCACCAGCATGATTGCATTTTAGTTAGGCCCCTCTTCCTGGTTCAGAGCGAGCCCCATCTTGCTGTGCTTTCACATGGTGGAAGGGGCCATGGAACTCATGGAACTCTGTGGCATCTCTTTTATAAGACATTAATGGGATTAGGGAATCTCATTCATAAAGACTCTACCCTAATGACCTAATCACCTTCCAAAGGCCCTACCTCCTAATACCGTCACCTTCGGGGGTTAGGATTTCAACATATGAGTTTTGGAGGGACACAAACATTCAGACCATAGCACTTAGCTTCTCTATACCTTGGTTTCTTGGCTGGTTCAAATGAGATCCCTTTTAAAGAATGACTTACTGGGGCACCTGGGTGGCTCAGTCAGTTAAGCGTCCTACTTCGGCTCAGGTCATGATCTCACAGTTCCTGAGTTCGAGCCCTGCTTCGGGCTCTGTGCTGACAGCTCAGAGCCTGGAGCCTGCTTCAGATTCTGTGTCTCCCTCTCTCTCTCTGCCTCCCCCCTGCTCGCACTCTGTCTCTCTCTCCAAAATAATAAATAAACATTAAAAAATTAAAAAAAAAAAAGAATGACTACTAATGCAACTTTTTGTTGGCAGTTCTCTCTGGATTGAATGCCCCATCATTCCGGATCAATCAAAAATGCTTTATTTCTTAATATGCTCACCCAGAGCTCTTGGTCTAGCTCTATGTGTGTGGGCAAATATTTACTATCCTGAAAGAAAGCAGAAGAGCAAACTGTTAGGAAATCAGTCTTTGGAGCCTGGCCTGGCCTGGAAATACTCTGTTGTTCCTTGTTCATGTCACATAGTTCAGGGGCCAAGGTACTGCTTCTGTTTAACTCCAAGATCCTCTCCCGATGAATCTTTCCACTGTGTCACCAGCAGAAGCTTCCACAGCCATGGCCACGGCTAGAACTTTCCTTAAGGGATCATCTTGCAAGGCCTGGCTGGGTTGGGCAAATCTTAGAGTAGTTTAGATAAAGGCTTTTATGTGTTCCTTATTTTAAAGGCAGATGGATAATTCACAGGGAAGGAACCCCCTAAGAGTGCCAGGAGCTCTCCTCTGCTTTCAGAAAGACAAGGGGAAGTCACTCCTGAAGATTCTCATTCCCGTCACTTTTACGAGGAAAAGCCATCTCTACAGAAAAACTCCAGTGACCAGAGAATGACCAGAATGCAAATGACCAATTTTCAAGGAATCATGGGTGTGTCCCAAAGTGTCCCGTGAGAGGAACAAACATTACGCGGGGGAGAAAGGAGGTTACGTTATAGCAAAATGAGGCTGGGATGTACGGGTTAAAACAAGGCAAACACAGGTCTTTCCCTGAAGCATTTCCCAGGGCCACAGACAGGCCCCATGTGCACTGCAACTGGCAAGCATCGGAAAGATGAGATAGAATCCCTCGCACACAATTGACCAGCCCTCCTTTTTTTTTTTTTTTTTATATTAAGCATCTGAAGGTTATTGTTAAACGCATCACTCTTAAGGAAACGGTTAGAGTTCCGTAAAACACAGTGCAAACGGCTACATCTAACTTGGATGATTTCAGAAGGTAGTTCAGAATCCCATAGGGCTGCGGAAACCTCCATGCGGCATCTGTGGGTGGGGAGGAGGAGCGGGAGCCGAGGATTAAAAACCTGAGAGCAGGGTTCAAAGCGGAATTCAGCTGCGTGACTGTGGCCATCACCTCTCGGCCTCGGTGTCCTCGTGTTTTGCGGTGAGGATCAGATGATGTGAAGGGCATAGCATCTTTATCGGCCATAGTCCACGGCACCTGTCTGGGGTATCACTATTGGATTGTCAACCTTGAAGAACACGAATTTACACAGAGCTCTTTGGCGGCTTGCAAATCAAACCACACTTCCGTAAGGCCCATCTGCTCTGAGCACTGATGGTAGGACGGTCAACTCACAGACAAGCGCATAGCCCAGTAGCCACCCTCATGGTCCAGAAATGTCACTGCTGTGCTTGAAGGGAAAGGGAAATTTGCCTTCTTTACTGCCTGCCTTCCTTTCCATCTTTCCTTCATCCCTCCCTCCCTTTCTTCTGTTCTTCTTCTTTCTCTCTCCTTCTCTCTCTCTTTCCTTTTTTTTTTTTTTTTTTTTTTTTTAATAATTAAGGTTTACAGCATTACAATATTTAGAACAGGCCAAACGAGCTGCAAATCCTTCCTCCTTTCTTTTCTGAAGTCAGAGCCCTCCGCAAGAGTCCAGGTTTCCCAAGGGCTAATGGCTGCCTGAGTCACTCTAAGCACAGGATATAAGTACGTTAGTTGCTGGCCCCACATCCGTGTGCTAAAGTCCCCCAATCACCAGGGGCCAATTTCCCAATCTTCCTTCTGGGAAGAGAGTAGAATTCAATTATATTGCCCTTGCTACCCGCCCCCCCTTCCCCACTTATTTAATAAAGCAGCACCTTCCAATCCATTAATGCCTTAGATAAGCGACTACACCCTTTTATTCACAAATACTCAAAGGTGTTTCTACATGTTTGAAGTTCTTTTCCAGAAAAGGGTTTTTTTTTTTCTTTTGTGTTTGTGAGTGTGTTTGGAGAATTGGCAAAAGCAGGAGCAGGGGGCAGTCCACGTGGCTTTAGGGCAATGAGTCAGTGTTTCTAAGAGCGCAGGAAAGGCCCCACAACGGATAAAGGGCTCATGACTGGGCACCACACACCCCAGAGCATTATGATCAAAAAGTAAAGTCAGTTTCAGTGATTTCTCTAGGCCTGGGTCTGGCACGAGAAAGTTGAACCTGGAGGTTTATGATGAAGAGAACGACAGCCTTCAGTATATATCTTCGATGTTTGAGGAGGAATCATAAAGGTGAGGGACCACCAAGGGTGGCCCTCTGATCTAACGGTGAGCTCAGATCCTGGTCCCAAAACAGACCAGGGGAGGACAGAAGGGGAACTGAGGGTCTACATGGGGTAGCGACCATACATTTTCTTCTGAGCACATGAGAGGAGCACATTTCCCAGTCCTGCTGTGTGGGCCAGTGGAAAGCTCTGGCCAATGGAAACAGGGCAGAAGGGATGTCGGCCACTTGCAGATATGGCCCTTGAGACTCCACGTGACCCTCCACTCCCTCTCTCTCCCCATCTGCTGTCACATGTGGAAGACAGAAGGGACAGGGACAGCTCTGAGGACCCAGAAGATGGGGGAGGCACAAGACGGAAGGAATCTGGGTCCCTGAATGACCGCATGAACACAACCTCCCCCTTTTCTAATTACACTGGATCACAGCATGACCAAGAACTAATCCTTTATTCTGTTATTCCCCTGGGGTTTGGGAGTTGTGCGTTTCAGCAGCTAGCCCTACCCTGTCTAGTACTCCAGCATTCTGTCAACTGGTACCTGTGTTAAGTAGAAAGCCGGCAGGACTTTGAGTAGTACCGAAAACTTGCGCCAAACACACGCCCCGCTGGTTTGTGACGGTGGTGCTGACACCATTTCACATGACCTCCAATTTCGCCAGAGGAGTCGTTTCTTTGAGTCAAGACCTTGCAACCGAAAATCTACAGTTGAAGTGAGTTAAATTACTAAGGAGTTCAAAGGGATCAGCAGCCTCATTAATCAGTCACCGCTCTTCCTAATAACATTGACTTTTAAAAAGTGCATTAGCAAAAGTGGAAAGCAGAGGCCAGTGGGCTTCGATGGAATGCTCCCGAGACAGGCGATACGGCCATGTACTTGTTTCTACACACTGATGGATGTGAGACAGGGCGTGGGGCCATGACCACGCTGGGCGATGCCCTTGCATCCGAAGTGCCACAGCACAGAGGTGGCGGCCACGGGCTACGAATACGGGGAATTCACGCTCCGAGCCCTCTCAGATCAGATGTGTCTTTGGGCATACTGAGAACAACCTCTTTAGACCTCTGTTTCATCATCCGTAAAACCGAAGACTTCTGCCTGCTTTATACTGCTGATGTGCAAGGGATAAGAAATAGTAGGGCACCGTATAGGGTGGCTGGCACGTCATTTTTTCTTCCCTGAGGAGAGCATGAGTGTACCAGAAGGAAACTGGATTGGCAGTCCAATCTCTGGAAGAGGGAGCCCCAAAGAAGGCAAGGGTGAAGAACATGCCAAATCCACATCTTCCCAGCTTAATCTTGGTTTGGTCGTGGGACAAAGACTTCTGTAAAAACGTAGATGATGTTTGCTTTCATATTTTATGAACTTGTCCCCAAACAGGTGCTCATCTCCATGACGGGGGGATTATGCCATTAATCATTTACCCTCAGGTCTCAGGGGCTGTAGAAGCATTTTTCATAGAAAGAGCACAATGTTCCCTAAAAAGAACCAGCTAAGTGCTAATTTGGGTAAGTTTCCTGGCCTCTGATAAGCCACTTTTCAGCCTACAAATTCCCGAAGTCCAGTTTCTGACCACTTTTTCTGAAGAGTCACCTATTCTCTTTGAGAACAAAACTGCTTGGTTTTCTCAAAGCCAAATAAAAATACTACTTCCAAAGGCATAAACCCTACAAACTTTCCATGTTTGCTTCTGCTTCCAAGAGCATTTAAAGGAATCCCAAAGTGGATTGGTTAAAATACTCTCCAATTTCTAATCAGACATGGAGTAAATAACCCTGGAAGTTGACTGCTGACCTTTCTCGAGGAAAGTGACAAGCCAATCCCTGCCCCACCACCACAGGCTCTCTCTGTGACTTTTCTGCCTTGAGAAATAAACATCCTGGGGCGCCTGGGTGGCTCAGCCGGTTAAACATCCGACTTCAGCTCAGGTCATGATCTCACTGTTTGTGAGTTCCAGCCCTGCATCAGGCTCTGTGCTGACAGCTCAGAGCCTGGAGCCTGCTTTGGATTCCGAGTCTCCCTCTCTCTCTTCCCCTTCCCCACTCATGCTCTGTCTCTCTCTCTCTCTCTCAAAAATAAAATAAAAACATCAAAAAAAAAAAATGAAATGAACATCCTGTATCTTTCAAGAGTCCCACACGGCACCCCATCACCCTTTTCCAGGCACACAGAGACTTTCCCATTGCCCCTGGACTTTGAATCCTTGTAGCCAACGCTAGATTCTGAGAGTCACTTACCCAGTTCTCTCTTACCTTGTTACTTTTTCTCCCAACACCTCCCTGTTTTCTCTTCCTACACACCCACCTTCTGATTCATCAAGCCCCACACTTTCCCCTTTAGAATAGAATTATGTATGTTCTTAAGTGGATTTTTCTGTGTGGCTGCCCACGTGTAAATTCACGTGTATGGATTTCAGATCCCCGGGCCTGGCTAAGCACTTGTCTACACATGTCAATCCACTGTATGACTTTCCAACTCACCTAAACAAAAAAATCTAAAGTCCTTATGTGACTGGGCGCCCTTCTACCATTGTGACCTCATCTCCTACCGTTCTCCCGTAGGCTCTGGCCGCAGTGGTCTTGTTTCTTAAAAACGCCACCCAAGCTCCCACCTCAGGATTTTGCTTTGGCTGCTCTTTTTGCCTGAAACCGTCTTCCCTCCAAATATATGCTCCCCCCGCCCCCCCCGCCCATCCCGCCCTTTGTTCAGACGTAACTTTGGGAGATCGGCCTTCCCCGGCTGCTGTGCAAAACAGCACACCCCCTGCCCCGTCACCCCTGATTCTGCTTATTTCACGGCACAGACACCTGTCGTGGTGTCTCCCCTTTCAACCCTCTGTCTCTAGCACCCGGAAGGAATCTGACATATAGCAGGAGGGCGAGGAATCGCGTTTTTAAACGAGTGAGAGAGTGAGGGAGACCAGCAGAGCAAGAGGAGGCCAGAGGAGCATGAAAGAGTAGCAGATTCTGATGAACCCTTATAGCAACCGGCATGGCCCAGTACTTACACGTCTCCCTGTGCAGCTTCAAAGTCGTCGATCACTAAAACTTCTATCTTTCTGATGCCTCGACATCCCACAAACCGTGCGCAGTGACCAGGGTCATAAGGCTGGCCCCCGTTACCAGTTCCCCTGCCTGACCAGGAGCTAGTCACACTCAATAAAACCCCTCATGCCTTTGCTTGTATACTCCATCTAACCTCCCCAAAGGCGTATTTGCCTATCCGTCTGCTCTCTCTCTGCTCGCCACCTGGTTCAGCTGCTCCCTGGGCACTCCTCCCATGTGGCCCCCTGCATGGCCTCCGTGCCTCTGTCCTCTAGGACCTGTGTGTTTCATAACGTCTTTAATTTCATGTGCCTCCACAGGTGTAGTTTCCATGGCCATGATGGAGTGATCCTTAAAGACTCTACAAGAACTTACTCCCCAATTTGCAACACAGTAAAATACTATATTACATATATATATGTATGTATTTCTAATAATATGCTGCTTATAGTAACATACTATACCACATATATTTACACATATAACATGTATACAATTATATTTATATACGAATATACAGAGAAGGAAGGGTACCAATCAACTGATTAAAATTACTCCAAGCATGCTCTGTTGGCCTTGAATTACAATCTTATGATTACACGCACTATTTTATTTTGAACAAATCTGGTAGAAGCTCCTTCATGCTTTTCAACCAAAGATTTCCAATCCCATCGAAATGAACACGGGGCGCCTGGGAGGCTCAGTCGGTTGAGCATCCGGCTTCAGCTCAGGTCATGATCTCACGGTTTGTGAGTTCGAGCCCCGTGTCGGGCTCTGTGCTGACAGCTCAGAGCCTGGAGCCTGTTTCAGATTCTGTGTCTCCCTCTCTCTCTGCTCCTCCCCTGCTCATGCTCTCTCTCTCTCTCTCAAAAATAAATAAACATTAAAAAAAATTAAAAAAAAAGAAATGAATACCTTGTTCAGTAACCAGGTACTAAACCCAGAAAGTTATTCAGTGAACACCATCTGGACTAGATTAGCGTAAAAGTAACTGGGTCAATCCCCATTTGCCTCAAGCACCTAAACGGAACACTTTTCCTTTTCTTTGGAACGCCAAGTAACCCCCAAACTACAGGGCCACTTGGCGATGAAGGCGGGGGACTGCAGTGCATTTGATAACTTAATGCAACTTTTTACCAGCACTTGAAACTCACATATGAAATCTACACTTGATCTTTTTCTGTTCGGAATTGGCCAAATTAGCAGCTCTATCCCCATGGACAACAAAAGGCTCTCAGAAATACTCAGGGAAGCTGACCAACCAGAAGGCCCAACGCAGCCCAGCGCACGGACGTGGGGGCAGACAGGTGCCGCCTTCCCCGCCCGCCCTGTAAACAGCCTTTCAACTTCAGATTGCTTATTTCACGTCTGCCTGCTGCCGAAATGTGTAGGATGATCAAGGTACATGGGATATGTTCAAGGTCCAAATGAAGACTTCAGGGCACACATTCAGTTAATTGGGAAATTATATAGTGATTTCACTGCTCATTATAATGAAACTTTTTTTTTTTTTTTTTTTTTTTTACTTTAGAAATGATGCTGTTTGGTGAGTAGCACTAAAACCTCATAAGGCTATTTGGAAGGTTACAACGACTAGATTTAGGGGCAGGACAGGTTTGCTGTACTTTCAATGGAACATGTTTCATTCCTCCAAGCGGTGAACAAAATCAGAGCAGGGGAAGTTTCTAAAAGTTGAAACCAACCTAAACAGCCTATCCAAACGGCTGCGTTTGGGAACAGGCTGGGTGACCCCTTGTGTCTATTACAGCCACCTCACTGGGTCAGTGGAGGATTTCGGACAGGCCCTTTGGCTTCCCCCTTCTTTGGTTTCGCCTTAGACTTAGGGGAAGTAACAGTATGTCTCCCTTTGTATTTCACAGACACAGGGGCAGCCGGACAAATGTAAAGAAATACGGGCGCCCACACAGTAATTGGGCTGGCCCCGCCTCGCCCTTTATATTCATCCTTAATTGAGTCCCTGGCACGCTCCCCCCAGGGCTGGGTTTAAAACTTCCCGAGCAGGTCCCAGGGGCCCCTACTTCCTTAATTCTCCTAGAAGCTGCTCAGTTACTCTTCTGTATTCTTCCTTTGTGGACAGTGGTTTTTTCTGACTGTCCTCACTCTTCATGATCGATCACCTTATTTTACATTCAACGGCTTAGGTCCAGCTGAGTGATTACACCTCTCACTTTTGAGCCCTGTTTGGTCTACTTTATTCTCCACCACCCCGGAGTTTTCCAGTTACTGGCTCCCGGCCATCTTCTGGATGGCTAAGTTGGGGAAAAGTCGGACCCTGGTCATTGGTATACACAGCCCACCCTCATTATTCACAGATTCCGTATTTGCAAATTCGCCTACTCGCGAACGTTGATTCGTAACTCCCGGGTCAAGAGTTGCAGGGCTTGCTTAGCTCAAAAAATTCTCGTCGGCAACGTGCACGGCCCCAGCGGAGGTGGAGCAGGGCGACAGATGCTCTGCCTTCTTGATCCAGCTCTCCTACTGAAAACAAGTGTCCTTTCCACGGTCTATTTAATGCCAGTGTTTTTCACGCTCTTGTGAAGTGTTGGTGACTTCGCGGTATAACATGGGTCCAAGCGCAGTGCTGAAGGACCATCAGGTATTCCTAAGTGCAAGAAGGCTGGGTGAGGCCTTAGGAGGAATATGCGTGTGCCAGACAAGTTTCCTCCAGGCATCAGTTATGGTGCTGTTGACCATGAGTTCAATATTAACGACAAGGTGTCATGAAACAGAAACACGCATAAAACGAGGTCACGTATTCCCCTACGGATGACTGTTCAGTATTTGCTAATTCAGTGTCGTAAAGCAATGGTCTTATAGGCTATAAGTACCTCAAATAACAAAAATCAAGTGTATTTATATATGAGATAGAGTAGGATTTATGTAGCCACGTGATCGCTAGCCTTCCGATTGGACACCTTTCTTATATAACTCAAACGTCAGAACTGCTATCTGGGATTGCCTTCAGAACAAGGTTCAATGTGGCAGAACTTTGCCTTTGGTTTTAAAAAAAAATACAATTATTCATTCCTACCGTTTTTATAAAATCTTCAACCTTTAAAAAAAATCCTTGCCAGGGCGCCTGAGTGTTTCAGTCAGTTCGGTGTCCGACTTCGGCTCAGGTCATGATCTCACGGTTAGTGAGTTCGAGCCCCACATCGGGCTCTCCACTGTCAGCACAGAGCCGGCTTCAGATCCTCTGTCGCCCAATCTCTCTGTCCCTCCCCCACTCGTTCTCTCTTTCTCTCTCTCAAATAAATAAATAAATACTTTAAAAAATCCTTGCCATCTCCCTGCTCATTATGAAGCTCACAACAGCTAACAGTGATGCCAAGGAAGTCTTTCACTCTGGGCTGCACGGAAGGTGGCACAGCCAGCTCGTGACAGGGACAGGACAAGGCCCTGCTCCGGCTTCTGGCCTGGAGTCTCTTCTCCAGGTTCAAGGGGCTCCTCATGAACCTTGAATCCAGGGCTCCGAATGGAGGAGGACCTGCTCACCACTTCTCCTTCTACACTTTGTTACAAGGTTATTGCTATATATATATATTATATATATAATATTGGGGTGGCCTTAAATACTATGGTAGAGGAAGCACAGGGAGTGTTCAAAACACGGTGGAGGGGGGGAGGGAAGGGCCAATAAAACAAGCATGTGACACACCCAAGAGGCCAGGAGGGCTTCCAAGTGGGAAGTAACTCCTGAAGAAAGAGCAGGAGACAACCAAATGAAAACAAGCCTCGGGCATCAGGGACAGAAGTGCCAAGGCTCAGCGGGTGTGTGGAGACAGTCAGCCTGGCCAGCATGTAGGGTAGGAGGTCAGGTGCAAAGGCTGAAGTAAGCTGTACCTTGCTAAGGAGTCTGGATTTCCTCCTAAAGGCAGATGGGAGCTACTGCAGGTTTGTTGGGGGCAGGCGATACTGGTCAGATTTACATTTCAGAGAAATCCTTCTGCTGGTCTGCGTTGGATGGACTGGAGAAACCCGTAATGAAATGAGGGTGGTTGCAATCTTGCCAAGGAGCCTGGCTGCAGGGGATGGGGTAGGAGGGGCTGAGACCAGAGTCAACAGCACGAGTGTATGACCTGAGCATTGCACACAGCCCCACACTCAGAAGGGCCCCCGCGCTTGGTTTAATGCTCTGCTCTCACCATCTTGAAGTTCTTCATAATTTAAACCCTGAACTCCTGTTTTGTAAGTGAAGCCCGCCAGGACGATGGGGCATGTGCGTGGGCACAGGAGGCACCCGTAGTATGAGTCACTGCTGTTCCTTGTCACCCCATTCTCATGATGCATTCCAGATGCCCCGAGCATAGAATTCTGGCCGACCCACAAGGGCAACGCGTCCTGGAAAACTCAAAGGGAGCACGAGAAAGGCGGATTATGCCCAGGACCGAGGAAACAGAGATGCTGACAGTGAGCCCCGGGCAGCCACAGCTTCCGTTAGAATCAGAATTGGTTTGGGGAGGAGCGAGGCCATAGCAGTGTGAGAAAGAGGGACGATCAAGGAGCCCCATCACATCCTTCCTTACCAGTGTCTCTTCGGGATGAGCCGCCACTTGTCCGAAAACGAGGACACAGCAGGAAGAGGAAAGAAAGGGGGGCTTTCGGTCCCTCCTCACACGTCAGGAAGCCAAAGGCAGAGAGCGGTGACAGAGTGTGTGGTGCACGCGGGAAATAGGCGTTGTGCCACTTCTGTAATTCCTTATACGTGTTAGATGCCCTCATATTCGCACTGAAAACTGGCATCACCCAACGTGAAGAGGAACAGTGAAATCCATGCTAGTAACACACAATGCTCATTTGCTCATCGTCTTTGCTCAGAATGACACGGAGAGCAAATACAAGCACCATACCAGGTTGGGAGAGAGGCCACAGAAGCAAAGGGAAATCTTTGTATTTTACAGCACGTTGCCCCGGATTTCTGAACAAGGGGCTCCCATTTTCACCTGGCACCAGGCCCTGCAAATTATGCAGCTGGTCCAGACTCAAATTACAGAGATTTGTCCCCAGGATCAGTGGGGACAGGGGATAGGGACCGGGGGGGGGGGGGGGGGTGGGGAGAAGAACGTGGCAGGAGGGACAAGGGAAGACACAGTCATGACTCCAGGTTTTGAACCGGTGGCACGTCCATTTGGGAAGTCCGGCATCCCACTGAGCGCCCCGGGTCAGAAGCTCCAAGAGAGGCCCTGGAGGAGGACCAGCAAGTGGTGGCTGAGGTCGGGAGGTGGCTGGGGGCAGGACTGTGGGCAGGTCTGCAGAGATGTAGACGGTCCAGAGACGGGGCAACAAAGAAGGTCCCAGAAGGGAGCCTAGAGGGAGGGCCACAGGAGCAAGGGAAGGGCGTGGGGTGGCTGTGGGGGAGAGGCGGGAAATAAGATGGCAGGCAGAGGCGGATGTGAGAGAGTTGACCAAAGTGAGGTGTGGTTAGCTCGAGTGGCCTTGAGCCAAGTGCCCAGTCTCCCCGTGCCTCAGACGGTCATCTATCTGTAAGATGAGGGTACTGATAACACCGTTTGCCACAAGGGGTTGCTGTGGCCTTCCACAGTTCTCAAGGCCGGAAGGCACAGACCAAGGTGCCCACAGGACCACGCTCCCTCCGACGTCTCTAGGAAGGCTCTGTTCCAGGCCTCTCTCCCAGCTTCCGGCAGCTCCTCGGCTTGGGGCAACGTCACCGTGACCTTCACATGGCAATCTCCCCGTGCGTGCCTCTGCACCCAAATTTCCTCTTTTCGGAGACACCAGTCATCCTGGGCCGGGGGCCACCCAGATAACCTCGTCTTAACTTGATTACTGCCATAAAGACGCTCTCTACGAGGGAGGTCCCATTCTGAGGTAGCAGAGGTTAGGACTCCAACCTGTGGTTCTGGCATCGGGGGCAGCGGGACGCGATTCAACCCATAACTGCTCCGCCCGGAGTCGAGCCTCTATATAAACATTCTTCTTCACCCTGACTCCCTCCGTTTATTCTTGTTTTCTTCAAAGGTATGAGGAAGAGGCCAGCGAGAGCTTGAGTCTGGGGAACCCAAACGTGTTGTGGTCACAATCTCCATGGCAACGTGACGCTTCTCCAACCGCGCTCAGCTGCCCAGGTAAATACGTGGAGGAAGGAGAGGGAACAAAGAAAAGGGAATGGCAAGTTCTGATAAGAAGCCAAAGCCAACCACGGGCAGAAATACCGACAGCGAGGCAGAGAGGGAAGGCGGCTCGCTGCCCCGTCTCCCCGCGGCTGCCCCAGAGCCCACGGGGGAACTGGGATACAGGCGGACAGAAATCGACGGCAACCCCTTCTCGACCTCAGCCAACACACTGTTCCCTACACGCGCGCAGAAGGAAAAGCAAGTTTGGATGATCTGTGAAGACGACAGATTTCACCTGCGGAGCAGAAAGGCCTTCTGAGCCCTTGGCAAAGTGGAGGCCTTCGACGAACTGAACTTCCGATGTTCTTTGAAGTGGTGAGAATCGCACCTCATCCGGAGATAAGCAACAGGTGGGAAACTGGGTGAGTTACTGGAAGGGTCAAGCCGGGCACCGCCTTAACTGAAAGTATTTCTGGGGCTAATTTGGAAGGCATCAACCCCCAAGGAAAAAAAAAAACAGACGGAGCTGGGAGGTGGGTCAGAGCCTAGACAGCGAGAGGCGCTCCGATGGGGTCTTATCCGCACCTCTCTCCTTAATCCACAGCCCCTCCCGCGCTCATGCTCTCCTCTCTTCATCCCAACACCAGGACTAACACTGATGGTGCCTTCTCTGGAGCAGTTCCCCTTGCCAAAGCTCCAGGTCCCAGAACCTTTCCCTCTCCACTCTCTCCCGCTCTAAGGCCTCCTTATCCTGAGTAGAAGACCCTCCCAGCTTTGCTAGACACATTACCAACTAAAAGGCTCAATGCATCTATGTGAGCATGGTGGGCAAGGGCACCTGCAATCTAAGAGGCCCCACCCACCTTCACCGAACATCAAAGCTCACTTCGGAACCGCGAGTGACGGAACACCACATTCCTCCCCATGTGACGCACAGAAAACGCAAGGTCGCTGCTGTGACGGTCCTGCCCAAATGCATGGGGATATAATCACGACACACGAGACGGATCCAAACTCAGGGACATCCTCTAACATAACCGTCCTGTAATCTTCACAAACGCCAGTGTCATGAAAGATAAAGGCTGGGGGACTGTCCCAGGCCACAAGGACACTAAAGAGACGTGAAACCTGAAAAATCCCAGTGAGTAGGGATTTTCTTTTGCTCTAAAGTAGGTTATGGGGACAACTAGTGAAATCTGAATGAGGGCTGTAGATTAGAAAACAGTACCACGGCAGGTTAATTCTGATCATTGTTCTTGGTTCTGTGAGTCCCCGTTCTTGAGAACACGCAGAAGCATTTAGGAGTAAAGACATCTTGCCTGTGACTTGCCAAAGAATGAAGCAAATGTGATACAATGGTAACACTTGGGGAATCTGAGCAAAAGGTATAAAGGAAGTCTCTGTATTACTCTTGCAAATTTTCTGAGTCTGGAAAAATAATAGTAATTTTTTAACATTTAATAAACATACAGATGAATGGCACAAAAACAGACACTCGGATCAATGGAACAGAATAGAGAACCCAGAAATGGACCCACAAACGTATGGCCAACTAATCTTTGACAAAGCAGGAAAGAATATCCAATGGAATAAAGACAGTCTCTCTTCAGCAAATGGTGCTGGGAAAACTGGACGGCGACATGCAGAAGAATGAACCTGGACCACTTTCCTACCCCATACACAAAAATAAACACAAAATGGATGAAAGACCTAAATGTAAGACAGGAAGCCATCAAAATCCTCAAGGAGAAAGCAGGCAAGAGCCTCTTGGACCTTGGCCTCAGCAACTTCTTACTCAACATGTCTCCAGAGGCAAGGAAAGCAAAAGCAAAAAAGGAACAATTGGGACCTCATCAAAATAAAAAGCTTCTGGGGGCACCTGGGTGGCTCAGTTGGTTAAGCGACCGACTTCGGCTCAGGTCATGATCTCGCAGTTTGGAAGTTTGAGCCCCGCGTCAGGCTCTGTGCTGACAGCTCAGAGCCTGGAGCCTGCTTCAGATTCTGTATCTCCCTCTCTCTCTGCCCCTCCCCTGCTCACACTCTGTGTCTCTCTGTCTCTCAATAATAAATAAATGTTAAAAATTTTTTTTTAATAAAATTAAAAAAAATAAAAAGCTTCTGCACAGCAAAGGAAACAATCAGCAAAACTAAAAGGCAACCGATGGAATGAGAGAAGATATTTGCAAACAACATGTCAGATAAAGGGTTAGTATCCAAAATCTATAAAGAGCTTACCAAACTCAACACCCAAAAAACAAATAATCCAGTGAAGAAATGGGCAAAAGACATGAATAGACACTTCTCCAAAGAAGACATCCAGATGGCTAACCGACACATGAAAAAATGCTCAACGTCACTCATCATCAGGGAAATACAAATCAAAACCACACTGAGATACCACCTCACACCTGTCAGAATGGCTCACATGAACAACTCAGGCAACAACAGATGTTGGTGAGGATGAGGAGAAAGAGGATCTCTTTTGCATTGTTGGTGGCAAGGCAAGCTGGTGCAGCCACTCTGGAAAACAGTATGGAGGTTCCTCAAAAAACTAAAAATAGAACTACCCTACGACCCAGCAATTGCACCACTAGGCATTTATCCGTGGGATACAGGTGTGCTGTTTCAAAGGGACACATGCACCCCCATGTTTATAGCAGCACTATCGACAATAGCCAAAGTATGGAAAGAGCCCAAATGTCCATGGATGGATGAATGGATAAAAAAGATGTGATATATATATATATGTATGTATACATATATATACATATACACACACACACACACACACACACACAATGGAGTATTACTCGGCAATCCAAAAGGATGAAATCTTGCCATTTGCAACTACGTGGATGGAACTGGAGGGGATTATGCTAAGTGAGATTAGTCAGTCAGAGAAAGACAAATATCATATGACTTCACTCATATGAGGACTTTTAAGAGACCAAACAGATGAACGTAAGGGAAGGGAAGCAAAAATAATATAAAAGCAAGGAGGGGAACAAAACAGAAGAGACTCTTAAATGCAGAGAACAAACTGAGGGTTGTTGGGGGCGGGGGGTTGTATGTGGGGGAGGGATGGGATAAATGGGCAAGGAGCATTAAGGAAGACACGTGCTGGGATGAGCACTGGGTGTTATAACCTAGGGATGAATCACGGGAATCTACTCCTGAAATCATTATTGCACTGTATGCTAAGTAATTTGGATGTAAATAAATAAATAAACAAACAAATAAATAAATAAATAAATGAAATGAAATGAAATGAAATGAAATGAAAAACTCATTTCCTCATGGTATACTGGTTTTTTTTAAACCTTTTGGGGGCCACGGACACCTAACTGGCAGTGTGTTGATGTTTACGAACCCTTCTCACAACGACGTTTTTAATGCACAAATAAAATACACGAGGCTAAAAGAAAAAGAAAAAGAAAAAATAAACATACAGATGGATTACAAGCGTGCAGTGCTTTCCAGTAGGGTCCCAACTTTGGCTGCACCACAGAGTCACCTCAGGGGATTTAAAAACGTCAATGCCCACGCCCCAGCCCAGAGATACAGATTCACTCAGCCTGGGGTGAAGCTTCAGACATCACTACATTGGAAAAGCAGCCCCCCACCCCCGCCCCGAGGTGATTCTAGCATAAAACCCAGAGGAATGACAAACAGCCTGGGGTATTGTGAAGCGAGGGGGGAGCTCTGAGCTGGGGATCTTTCTGAGCCCCTCAGCTCCGCTTCCTGTGAGAGCTGATCCTGGGAGCAACACAGCGACTCAAGCCAGGTGCCGAGTCCCGGGTCCCGTCTTGGTCCCGCCACCATTAAGCTGGGAAACGTCCTGGTCGGTCCCTTCCCCGTGCCCAGCCTGGGTTCTCTCCCCCGTGGATGAGACCAAACGAGGGCAGCCTCAAGGCACAATGATTCACCAGCACTTGCTTCTGGGGGCCCCAGGGCTCCAGGGTGGGTTGACACAGGATGACAGCCTCAAAGCCTTGTGACATCCAGGTGGCAGAAAAAGAACCAGGTGAGTCGGGCTGGCCGACTTCTGGTATTGCTGGCAGGTCCTGTCACAGTCTGGGTGACTCCCTAGAGGCCCCTCCCTTCCCAAGGACTGAAGTCTGGGGAAGTTCTTGGAAAAGGTGCTGGAGGAGGAAGGGGACACGAGTCCTTCTCCAAGCGACAGAGAGGCAAGCTGGGGAGGCCAAGCTCCCGAGGGGCAGCTGGGCACCTGCCACTGGCCCTTTCACGAGGCAGGCCTGACAGAGGCTCTGTGGGAAGAAGGTGCTAAGGAAGGTGCTCCATCCCGATCCCAGAACTCCACTTCTGCCCCGCTCTAGACTCCCCTTCTAGAACAGCACTGCTCAGGGGGCGCCTGGGTGGCTCAGCTGGTTGAGTGTCCGACTTCGGCTCAGGTCATGATCTTGTCGTTCCTGAGCTCAAGCCCTGTGTTGGGCTCTGTGCTGACAGCTCAGAGCCTGGAGCCTGTTTCAGATTCTGTCTCTCTCTCTCTCTCTACCCCTCCCCCGCTCTCACATTTTCTCTCTCTCTCTCTCTCAAAAATAAATTAACATGAAAAAACAAAATTAAAACTGCACTGTCTCAGGTTGGTGGCCCCGGCCATGCATGGCTATCGGGCCCTTGAGACGCGGCCGGTCAGACCTGAGATGTGATGTGGTAAATACACACCAGATTCCCAAGTCTTGGTGAGCCGAAAAGAAACGTAAACATCTCATTAGTAATTTTTAACGTATTCATCTCGAAATGAGGACACGTTGGGTGAAAAAAAATTTGACTATGGAAATTCATTTCACCTCTTGCTTTCACTTTTGCCAACGGGGCTACCAGACTAGCTGGCATTACATCACATTTGTCCTGCACGGCTCTGTTCTAACGTGTGCATATTGTCCTGTGCACCACACTGCCCTGGCAGAATTGTATTACAGTCCAATGGAGAAAGGGTTTCGTAAGCAAGGGCATCAGTCCTGGACCCCTAAAAGCCCGTCAGTGAGAAGTGCTTACCACTTCCCCCTGTGGTTCGCAGACTTCTGTGATCCCGGCAAATCCACTCCTCCCCACAGCCCACGGAAGGGCCGATACTGTCAGGGAATGTCCATTCCTCGCAGCTTTCTTGAATAACAAAACGATAATTACATTAATTCACAACCTAGCCCTCAGCACCGTGATTTTAACCCCATCTGTGCGGCTGAACCACACACATCTGACCTCCGTAAAGTAAAGCTTTCAATGAATATACCGGACCTTGTATACGCCACCTAATGCTTTACCTTCCCACAGAAAGAGAAGATGTGGGTAATGAAAATAAACGGTGCAGAGTAGACTCAAGTCTACATTCCAGAAGGTTCCACAGGATTCCCCGGAAATCTTTGGTTTGGGTTTGGTTTGCATGTGACTGTCTGACTGCCTTCTAAGGATAAGAGTCCCTTTGCTTTTGTGCGTGTGTGTTTTAGCTACATAGACAGGAGTAATTAATTAAGACGTGCCCTCTGGTCAGGCCTTCTTCACATTAACTGATCTCGACCACGGAGAGCTGAGGCGGGTTTATGTGTGTTCTGTTTCCAGACACTGATCTTCTCCATGGTCTGATTTTATCTCGGACCCAACCTGGTATAATCCATGCTGTGTGTAGAGTCTCCACGTTAAGTTTCCCATTATGGAAACAAACAAACAAACAAACTTAAATTCAGGGACTGTCTAGGTCTTTAAGGGACTTTTCCAGAAACCAGCAAGAAAGAAACAGAGGCTGTTCTGCTGAGGTCTGGTGATTCCGGATGTAGGACTCAAGTGACTGGTTTGGGTACAAAGCTACTTCCATAACACGGATCAGTGCTTGGCAACCACCTACTACAACTTATTCATAGTTCAGTTGAACCCAGGGGTTGAATATGATGCTTCGATTCTTTCTTTCTTTTCTTTCTTTCTTTCTTTCTTTCTTTCCTTCTTCCTTCCTCTTTCTTTCTTCCTTCCTTCCTCTTTCTTTCTTTCTTTCTTTCTTTCTTTCTTTCTTTCTTTCTTTCTTTCATGTAGTACCTGATCTCTATGCCCAAGAGAAGGCAGAGACACGGAGGACAAAATGGGTATACATTAAAATAAACATATATGTGATAAAGAAAAACCACTGTTCACTGTTTAATGTTCTGGAAAGGAAACAACTAGGAAAGAGAATTTTCATAATAAATTTTTCCTGCTTATTTTTATAGCATCAATACTCAGAAGTAAATACCGAATGCATGAGGCATTTGGGAAAATCAATAACGTCTTTAGGCCTGTATTTTCAAAATTGCATTGCAACAAAGAAAAGTAAGATCTTGCAAGAGGATCCTCTGAAAAAAATACATATATGCACAAAATACATATATACACAAAATCTTTTGCATATATAGGTATGTACATATATACGTGTATGTATATATAAACACAAATAGGTTTTTACTTTCATTGCAGGAAATCATTTCATTTTACTTTATTTTTTGTTTACGTTTTTTAGAGAGTGAGCGTGAGTAAGGGAGGGGAAGCGACAGAGGGAGACAGAGGATCTGAAGCAGGCTCCAGGCTCCATGCTGTTAGGACAGAGCCCGACCTGGGGCTCGAACTCACAAACCCTGAGATCATGACCTGAGCTGAAGTTGGACGTTCAACCTACTGAGCCACCCAGGTGCCCCTGGAAGCCATGTTCATTTCCAAAACATACTAGTCTTTGCTTAAGAACATGATGCCTTTTTGTAAAACGGGCATCAAGGGAAGGTGCTTTGATTTCTCATATGAACTGATTCTTGAAAACCCAGGTTCTAGCACACCAAATAGGCAGGGACGAGAAAAAGAGCAAAGCCCTCCTGTTGGACGGCATTCTTACATCACCCACTTTAAAATCAAATCTGAAACAGAGTTCTGACAGGCCTGCTATTTTCTTCAGTGCCAACAGCCACACAATAGACCTTTTTTTTTTTTTTTTTTTTGGACAAAGCTCTTAAAATACTTGGAGATTCAGATGTACTGAGTCACCAGGGTTCACAAACACTGCGCACCCGTTCTTGCGGGTGCCCCGTCCCCTCCTTTGGAAACGATACTATATTTTCTCTGTGTTTGGCCGAAGGAAAGAAATATTTTCATTAGACTCGCAAGCTGTTTGAAAGAGGGTGACTGGGGAGGGGCAGGTCTGAAAGTGGGTGGCTGTCCTTTGATCTGGTGGCCTCCGAGCAGGGGTGGCAAAGTTACCATTTTAGAGGGACCTGTTGGTTTTCCTTCCACGCGGCGTGCGAGCTGCAACGGTGCTCAACCCCACGGCCACATCGGCTTCAAGCGCGCCCTGGTAAGTGCGTAACATTCAGCACCGGGCGTGGTGAACAGTGTCGCTCTGGAAGAACACTCTTCCTGCAATTAGCCCTCTTAGAAACATCTCGAACTTGTCTCTCTGCAGAGTGTGTAACACGCAGCACCGAGAGGTGGACGCAATGCTTCACAGACACAACCGTGGGTATGATGTGCCAGGAGCCGTGTGAATGAGGGTGTGCAGGGGTGGGTGGGGGTGGGGGTCGTAGAGAGCAGGTGCAAGAGGGACCGGGAGGAAAGGAGGAGGAGGCGGGGAGAGACGCTGCCGAGGGAAAGCAGATCTAGGCACAGTTTTTGTGACTTACACTCTCTCTTTAAAATGCAAACCAAATTGCACCCCCCCTCCCCGTCACAGGACTGCTTCCCCGAGTTGTGAAATAATTGAGAGGTGTTGCAAATGCATCCACGCGCCGCGAGTGAGCAACCGACTTCAAGTCTGAACACGTCTCCCGACGGATATTTTAGCTTGACGATAATGATGGCGAGTGTGCGCGCTTGAAATCAGGAGGGCAAAAGGGCCCGAGGCAGAGCCAAGTTCCGTGGAGGGAAGGGGTGGGACTGGGAGCCACGGGGGGCGAGCGGGTGTAGACGCGGGAGGTACTGGCTGCATCTCTGTTTCCTGGGCTTTAAAGACACTGCTCTTGGCGGCTGCAGAAGGCAAGCCGGCCTTGAAGGAGGGCGCCAAGGAGCCGTGTCTAGGCCTTCCAGACCCCCCCCTTTGGTTATTACAAATTTTCCCCACCCTCCTCTGATGCTGAACGTGTAGCAAATAAAACAGGGACACGCCAACTGGTCTAGCCCAGTGTTCCTCAAGCCCAGGGATGGGGGTCATTCCTTGTGGCGGGGGCGGGGGGGAGGGGGCTGTCTGTGCGTTGTGGGTGGCTTAGCAGCATCCCGGGCTCCCGCTCACTAAGTGCCAGGAGCGTGGCTAGTTGTGACAAATAAAATTGCCTCCAGACATTGCCAAATATCCCCGGGGGCGAGGGGATGGTATCTCCCTGGATTGGGAACCACGGGTTCAGTCTAACCATTAGGCCAAACGAAGTTTTCATCAGGTAAAGATAAGTCATCTAGTAGAAGGACCATATGGCATTTTTAGTGAAAGTTGACAACCCCAAATAACATGCCTGAACCAACCAGAGATGAGGACAGAAGTCTGAGACAAAGGGCTTCAAAGCAC
This sequence comes from Panthera leo, assembly GCF_018350215.1. Classification (NCBI taxonomy): domain Eukaryota; kingdom Metazoa; phylum Chordata; class Mammalia; order Carnivora; family Felidae; genus Panthera; species Panthera leo. The sequence goes on from NC_056687.1 coordinate 12,640,595, forward strand.
TGGCTTATGGCTTTAGGGAGCCATAACACTATTTCAAAAGAATTCTGGAGAAAAAAAAAAATCCTGGGGCATCTAACTTAAAAAAAAAAAAAGGTAAATTAGAAGAGTGGAACCTTTACACTTGAACTCCAGGGCTTAGAGAGGCAGAACAGACAAGACCTCAAGACCTGCTCAGTGGAATTCTCCACAGCCTGCTGTGACCACTCCCACAGAGTGGGTCCCACAGCTCTGGGTCTTCGAGATCCCTTTTCATCCTGAGGCTGTGGACGGGACCATCTTTGCATTCTGTCTAACCTGTGCAAAAACCATTTGGCATTATTAACTTTGGAAGGCACGTTTAGTGGTTCAGGACTCAGAGAATGGAGGAAGGTGTTTAAAAATGCTATCCCTTGGGGCACCTGGCTGGCTCAGTCAGTTAAGCGTCCGACTTCAGCTCAGGTCATGAACTTGAGGTTCATGAGTTCGAGCCCCACATCAGGCTCTGTGCTGATAGCTCAGAGCCCGGAGCTTGCTTCGGATTCTGTGTCTCCCTCTCTCTCTGCCCCTCCTCTGCTCGTGCTCTCTCTCTCAAAAACAAATAAACATTAAAAAAAAGAAGGCTATCCATGGGGCACCTGGGTGGCTTAGTCAGTTCAGCATCAGACTTCAGCTCAGGTCATGATCTCATGGCTTGTGAGTTCGAGTCCCACATCGAGCTCTGTGCTGACAGCTCTGAGCCTGGAGCCTGCTTCAGATTCTGTGTGTGTGTGTGTGTGTGTGTGTGTGTGTGTGTGTGTGTGTGTCTGCCCCTCCCCTGCTCTCTGTCTCTCAAAAATAATAAACATTAAAAAAAATGCCCATCCCTTAATTTTACAACCAAATTGACAAAAAAAAAATCAGACAGGTGTGTAAGTCTGATTTGGGGTTCAAGTACATTTTTTTCCAGCAGAAAAGGGGCTATAAAATTGTATGCATTCCTTGAAGTGTATCCCTCAAAAGCTGTACAAATTGGGCCTTTTCTGGATAAGGTCAAGTATTCTCATTTCCGCCTGTCTCCCATCGAATGGGCAGAGAGAGACAGGGCTTGGTGACCCAGGTCTCTCTTGTACCAGAGTACAGTACGATGATTTATGATTTCTGAGCCTGAGAACTTCAGAAGCTGCTGAACATAAAAAGAGTGAAAAAATCTCCTAAGTCAAGAGGAAGAAAGGAAGAACGTGGTAGCACAGTGCTCTTCTCAGACCCTGAAACACTACTCTGAAAGCTGTCACGAGTACGCATCACACTGGCCCTTGCAGACAAAAAGAGTTATTTTATCCAGATTATTCCCCCACATTGCAGGGGAAAAGGGACTCATTTGTAATCATCAAAAGAATGCTGACAGACTTGAAATGGGATTACATTCTATTATACTCATCCGAATTAAAGATTTGTTTTGGAGATCATTCTTAGGTTTCCTCCTCCCTGTTCCTCCAACCCCAAATGAGGCGATTTGTATTCACGAGACATCTGAGGCAGACATGAAATCAGACAGTTTGCAAACATACATTTCAGATTCGGTGGCCTGAGTTTCGAATTTTAATGTTGCCTGGTTCTCTGTGTGTGGAAAACTTGGCTCTCGGGTCAAAACAAACCCCAAGCATCACTTCATTCCCTAGCTTATTAATGCAAGAGAAATTTCATTTCAGGGGCCTGAGTGAGCAAGTGACACAGGTGTCCAGAATGCAGGTATGAAAATGTAAAATCTCTGCACGGGCAGAGTTGTCTGGGAGGTCTGTGAGCACACTACTAAACCCTCAATTCCACGCTCTGTGGTACCATTCGGAGAATGCGACCTGCCAAATCGAGTACTGACCCTTCGAGTCTCTTTGTGTCTGTGTGTCCACGAATCGACTGAGAAGGAAGTTTCCCCAGGACAGGACTGGCTCTTTAGGGCAGCCCTGTATCATACCACACACAGCATCTGGTACCTGAAAGAACCGAACATTTCCCGTTCTTTCATACCGAACACCCATTGTGTAGTCACCGTAGAACTGCTGGCCACCTGGGGAGCAGGCGTGGGTACCTCAGGCTGGAAGTCATAAGGCAGTAGAAGAGCTCAATTCGGTCAAAAATCTGTGTCTTGACTTCAGCTGCCAAAAGGACAAGATAGCTTCAAGAAACCTCCTGCAGGCAGGGAGACGGTAGTCTCTAAGAAGGAGGACAGAGCAGGAAATGTAGGCAAAGTGCCATTCTTTGTACCATTACTTTGCTCACCATTTCTTTTCTTTATAACTCAGTCCTTCCTTCTAGACTCAGTGTCCTTCTCCATGAAGGACATCCTTTAGTAGTCCTTTCAGTCAGCATTTATCGGTGGTGAGCATGTCTTCATTTCACACGCTGTCTAGAAGATAGTTTAGCTGGGTATACAGTTCTGCTCTGACAGGTTGTTCTGTTTTGTTCCATCTTTCCAGAACCTGGAAAAATATTTCACTGGCTTCTGGCTTTCACTGTTGTGCTGGCAAAGACTTTATAGATGACATTTTTTCCTCTCTTTTTTTAAAGACTGTCACTTTGGTTTTAGTATTTTATGCTTTAAATACAATAGGTATAAATTTATTTTTGTTTATCTTCCTTGGGATACATGAATCTGAATTTTTCATTAATTCTTGAAAATGGATTCCAAGATAGTATCACTTCAAGCATTACCACTCCCTCATTTTCCATATTCTCTCTTTTTGGAATACAGATCCGATGTATGTTAAACCTTCATTCCATCTTCCATATCTTACAAACTTTGTTCCATATTTTCCATGCCTTTACCTTTTTTGCTGCATTCTAGATAATTTCTCCAGCTTTATGTTCCAGTTCACTGATTCTCTTCAGTTGTATATGATTGATCTATTAAGCTTTAGTTTCAATGAATATATTTTTCATTAGTATAGTAGTATTAGTACAGTTAGCAGATATATTTTGCTCGTTTTCAAATCTTTATCGCCTTTCATTCCTTAGTCACATTTTAGCTTTGCTCTTTTATTTGCTTTTCTGTTTTTAGTTTTCCTCTGTTACTAAGAACTCTGTTGTTTTTATCACTGGCTGTTGCTCATATAATGTAGTTTGGACTGTGTGTTCATAACCAGGATTTCATCAGTAGGGGTCTTATAGAGTCTGTGATGATGTCTCTATGTAGGGAGCATTTGTGTGTGTGTGTGTGTGTGTGTTGCCAACTATCTTGGGGCACAATCAGTTTTGGACAATTTTGCTAGGGTCTCTTTCTCTGCTCCTCCCCCCGCTCTCTCTCATGCTCTCTCTTCCTCAAAATATATAAATAAACTAAAAAAAAAAAAAAAGAATGTATCTGACCAATTTTAAAAAATCAACATACAGTTTTTAGAAGAGTGTCTGTCTGGGGCGCCTCATTAAAATAGTGACTGAGTATCATAAAACTTCAGAGAGCCCTCACCTCTACCTTCTCGGTTCATTACTTAGCTTGAATGACAAGAGTATGGACTTTTGAAACCAGACAGTTATTGGGTTCAAATCCTGTCTCTACACTTAACCAGCAGGTGTAAAGCCAAGGTAGACGGTGAGATTGGGGGCAGAGGCAGGTAACTGGGGAGTAGGTGTTCATTCCGTATGCATCACCCCCAAAGTGGCGCCTTTGCAAGAATTTTAAAGATGTTGACCGGGTGGCTGAGACCGGTGACCTCCAAATCTTTAAAATCACGAACGTCAGGGGCGCCTGGGTGGCTCCGTCGGTTAAGCGTCTGACTCTTGGTTTCGGCTCGGGTCACGCGGTTGGTGAGTTCGAGCCCCACGCTGGGCTCCACACTGACAGCACGGAGCCTGCTCAGGATTCACTCTCTCCCTCTCTCTCTCTCTCTCTCTCTGCCCCTCCCCTGCTCTCTCGCTCGCTCGCTCTCAAAATAAATAAACCTTTTAAGGTTGAAACCTTTCTTTTTAAGGTTCTTTTTAAGGTTGAAACCTTAAAGAAACCGATATGAAAAGACAGAGGTTCTAACGTTTTCCTCCTACATCTGTTGGATCGCCTCGTGTGCGCACCCAGTTTGGATGGCCGGGGTCAGAAAGATGCTGAAGGAAGGAACGGAGAAAGGGCAGTGTATTCAGCAGGCAACTGGCATAGCGGTGGTGGCTCCGTGAGCTGGTTAGGCCGATGGTGGTCCCGTTTCTTCTCTAGCCTTGCCTCCCCACCACCCCCCAGCACCCACACGGGCCAAGTGCCCCAGCCGCCCCCACCCCCGCCCTGCGCAGGTCAGAGCCTGAGTCCGCTCTGCCTCATAGCTGGGTGGTCTTGGACAAGTGAGTTAACCTCTCTGAGCCTGGACGAGTACTTACTTCACAGGGTTGTCAGGAAGAGGAAATGAGATAACACAGCGCTCTATGAACTCTTTCTCCCTGCCTTTCTGTCCCTTCCCCGAAACCGCTGCTAGGCTGCCCTTTCCAATAAAGTGCCTGGGAGAGCAAAGCCATTAATAATGGAGTCACTCGCTGGCCCCGACTCCTCTTCTCTGCCGCAGAAAGAGCCAGCAGAACACTTTTCAAATGTAGTTACTTTCCATGGAAACAGACTAGCAGTCTCAGAGCTTCTCTTCATCTCTCCTCTTCTGTGACAGCTGCACAATCCTTCAGACGTTTGGTTTGTTTTTCTTTGGTTATGAGCTGGCTTTTCATCCCATAAAATTTCTGAAAGGGAAGACAACCCCCGAATAGAAGGGCGGTGTGACTAGGGCGTCAGAAAATGCAGAACTCCGGGGCGCCCGGGTGGCTCAGTCGGTGAGGCGTCCGACTCTTGATCTCAGCTCAGGTCACGAGCTCACCGTTCGTGAGTTCGAGCCCCGGGTCGGGCTCCGCGCTGACAGCGTGGAGCCCGCTTGGGATTCTCTCTCTCTCTCTGCCCCTCACGTCCTCGCGTGCTCTCCCGCTCACAAAATAAATGGATAAACGTTAGGAAACGAGGGAATAGAAAATGTAGAACTTTGTGTGCGTGTGCTGGCATGCAGGGACAAACTGGTAGCTGGGAAAATCCAGTCCTGGTCTCCCTGGTGGGGAGCCCTGACCCTGACCGGGGGTGGGGGGCGGGGTGAAGGGGCAGCCAGTCGTGCCCGTGTGCCCCCGAACGAGCTGATGCACACAGGAGGTAGTCCAGCCCTCTGATCACCCCGAGCAGTGGTTCTCAACTCTGGCTGTACTAGAATTGCCTGGGGGGCTTTCAAAAATGAGACCCAGGCCTGGCTCTCCCCACACCAGTTACACGAGAAGTCGGGGAGTGCTGCTGGAGCACCCACACATTGTTCACTGTCCAGCGATTCTAATGCACAGGCAGGGTTGAGACCCACTGCTTGCCTGAGCAGAACGGGAAGGTTCGGCCTCCCCTAAATGGACACCTGTGTTCCCTCCATCAGGACCCGAGACTTCAAGATCGATCGAATGACCATTTTTCAATATTCTGAGATTCCTGGCCAGTGAAACCAGGAGCTAGGGTTGGGTTTATTTGCTGAGCTGCAAATGATGTGGTTAACGCGCATCACTTCCTGTTTGCTTGGGCAGGGAGCAGGACATCTGCCCAGAGAAGCCCTTCCATCTTTGAGGCCTGGGGACAATTTGGTGCCAGGAAGGCCTTTAAAGGCTGCCCCCACTCCCCTTGGGTTTCATCTTCCTCCCCTTCTGCTTCCCACATTCATCACTATATGCCCTGGGGTAAAACCAAATGTGCGAACACAGGCTCACGACCTTTTTCTAGGACTCCAAGTGGGAACTAGAACAATTTTCCACCCCTTCCCTCCCTGCCCCCCCTTCCTCCACCTCCCTCTCAATAAGCCCATCAATCACTTTGAATGGAGAGAAAAATCACCAAAAAAATGAACAGGACCCGAGGGCAAAATAAGTTTGAGAGACACTCTGGAACTCTTTAAAGCAGGACAATATACAGAGGATCCTTTGCTTTTGATGGCTGGAACCCAAAATGGCACCCCCCCCCCAGCCTTCACCCCTACCTTGTTCTCTGAACAAAGATGTTGGCATTATGCTTCTATTTGAGAAAAAAAAAAAAAAAAATCAATGATCAGTTTGGACCTCTCAGGCTAAACCCCCAATTTGGGAATGCAGTCAAAACAACAACAACAACAACAACAACAAAGAAAAAAACAAACAAACCAACAAAATAAATAAATAAATAAATAAATAAATAAATAAATAAATACAGAACTCCATCCCAAGGAGGAAAAAGGAAAACTGAGTGCATCTAGGCGTGGGATTAAGGATCACAGGCACTAATTTTGCATGAACTGCTCTTGTCTTCCTGGGATATGTTTTTAATGCAGTGATGATAGCCTTCCAGTGGCCACTGGCAGCATCTCAACATCTTCGGGGATGAGCGCGAAGGGGGTGTGTGGGGAGGCTGTTTCCCAGCAGGCTTGGAGGTGATTAGCACGAGTCACGAGCAAGCAGGGGGAGGAGGCGGCCAGGACACAGCCCCTGGCTTATTAAGAATGAGATCCGATGCTGGAATCCTCAGGGCAAAAAAAAAACCAATGACCCAGGAAAACTACACCAGCTGACAGCCTCAGGAAAAGGCTGAAGGAAGAGTTGCAAAGAAGAGAAAGGCTTAAGTAACTTTCCAAAACTCTGCACTGTTAATCTCCTGGGAGGCCCTATACTGTACACACAATGGCTGGGACCCCTGATATTCGGGTACTTTCTTTCATGTGGAAACACCATCCTTTCTCCATCCCTTTCTTCCCAGGGCGGAGGGCTCCCAAGTTCCCTCCACCCTCCCTCAGCTTCAGTTTTTGATGTGTCCCTCGTTTAGAAAAACAAGCAAGTATCTGCATTGTGGATTGCTGCTCTCTAGGGCTGGGCTATTGTTGTCAGGCTCCGTGGGGGACGGGGCAGGGGTGGGGACTGTCTCCTTACAGGCCTCTGGTTTCTAAACACCCCTCGAAGTGCACAAAAAAGAACAAGACCACCTGTCCCCAGGAAAGCAGGCATCCGGTTTGCCCCCGCTCCCCCCCCCCCCAGGGGTTTTGGAATTAAGTGATCAGTCTCCACGGCTTTGACTAAAGCCTTCAACTGAACCCTCAGACCCATCTTTAGAGCTGGGGAATTGTCCTCAACGCTGTGTATCACACAGTTAGGGGGTCCCTAAAAGTTTCAAGTCAAATTGATCAACTTTGAAAGACCCCTGAGCCTTCTCTAACGTTTCCCCAGTGCCGCACGTACAGCGTTTAGATTTAAACCTGAATGTGTCTGTGCTTTGAGAAGATGGCGTTTTTTCTTTTCTTCTCCCAAAAAGGTTCCCTTGACCCTTAAAAAAATTTTTTTTTAATGTGTATTTACTTTTAAGAGAAAGTGGGGGAAGGGCAGAGAGAGAGAGGGAGACAGAATCCGAAGCAGGCTCCAAGCTCTGAGCCGTCAGCACAGAGCCCGATGTGGGGCTCGAACTCACGGACCATAAGATCATGAGTGACCTGAGCTGACGTTGGATGCTTAACTGACTGAGCCAGCCAGGCGCCCCCCCCCCCCCCCCCGACACTGTCTCCCTAGTCCTCAGGTCTCTGGTGAGCAAAGGTGATTAGAGGAAAGAATGGGGGCTACTTGTGGATGGACCTGGCATTATCACCACCTACTGCGGACTCAACGAGTTTTCAACCCTGGAATTCAAGTTCACACCGAAAGCAGAAGGAAATATTTTCCATCATTTGTATCATTTAGAAGAACATGTATCAAAATATCCATTTCCCTATCCCTCTGTGACAGCCAAAGCACTATAATGTACAATGTAATATACAGAATACAGACAATTCCTAATGTGAGTGATAACCTGCAGGCTGCCGGGAGTATTGCAACTGCTTCACTAAAGACAAACAGAGTGTCTATAATCTGTGAAAACAATATAATGGTCACACCGCGATTTACCTAAAGCGCTGTTTTTTCAGTTGCAATGATGTCACACACGCAAAAAGGGCTTGTCAGCTTTCAATTCTTTCCTTACTAGTCAGAGCTACAGGGTGGCTGAATCAGAATTGCTCTCCATAGCTGAGATCAGCAAATATAAAACTTTTCTAGCAGCCAAGAAAGTTCTATTACCACAAAAAAAAAAAAAAAAAAGTCAATATCACTTGAAAAGCATTTCCCTCGCACATTTACCACAGCATTCTGACCCTGTGCTGCTCGATTTTAAGGACCACGGTTTGCTTGCCAAATAGGCATATCTTGGCTTCCTTCACTAGGTAGAAACACTGCCTTGATATTAAATATTCAAAGCAAAGAACCTCTGACCCAAGGGCTCTCAGCTAACAATGACATTCTCTGTAAGTAAACTAGAAACCCAACTCAGCTTCTGGTTTGCCAGTGTTCTCTGCCATGTATTAGTCTATTGCAGGACAGGGTGAGCAGTGACTCCGTTTACCATGATTGGGTTGCAAAAGTCCCTGCAGGCAAAAGCCTAAACTTGGCAGAAGATCCCTGGAGAAGAGGGGGGGGGCAGGGAGTGGGGTTCAGAGCTGCCTCCTGGGGTGGGCAGGGGCTGGGAAAGGGTGAAGGCATCCAGCCTCACCAGAGGGAGACCCAGGTCTGTTACAACTGTAAGGACTTTGTTACTCCAAGCAAGTGCAGCGGTAACATAAGAATGTGGCTCCTACAACCATCATCAACACAGAAACTTCTCTCACTTTGTGGTGCCACACCTACAGCCCCAGAACTGAGATAAGCTGTGGGAGCTTTGGTCTGAGTCTCCCAGAAGAAAAGCCTCACCGTTTACTGGGAGGAGAAAAGCATTTTTGTTAAGAAGCCTGGGACTGGAGGGTGGAGGGCAGGTACCATCTGGCAGTAAAGACCCTGAGTCTCGGTTCTGTACATTTCTCCTCATCCGGCACACAGACCTCCCGCCCGGCTGGCTTCCCATCCCTGCCTGCCGGCGCAGACTTCAGGTCAGATGTCCCCAGGACTAGTGTCCTTACATGGGCACCCTGGAGGCTGGCTGGGGCGCAGCCGGGCTACCCGGGTTTGCGAGTGGCAAACCAAGTGAAACTCCTCGGATCACAACACGTGTATTTTACAGCGCTGGGTGCGGCACAGGGCACAGCTTAAGGGGCCTCCAGGGGACACACATCCTTCAGAGGCGGTAACCTGATGCTGGGACCCGATGCAGGGAATTTGACGAGATAAACACCGGGGCGAGAAACTCCAAATGTTACCCATCCTTCCTTGGAGAGGGGAGGGACTCCTCTGCCACCGCTCCACACGGAGCCACCTCTGCCAAGGGCTCACACCAGGCAACAAAACTGGCTATGAGCGTGCCTCAACTTTAATCCAACCCGTCTGTGCTCCCTCGGGAGGCTGCCCCCAGCCGAGGTATCACCTGAGCGCACCGCAGCGCGGCGCCGGGGGCGCAGGACGAGGGAGGGCGCTTCTTACCAGAGAAGTCCGTGAGCGCTGAGATCTCTTTGGAACAGACCAGGACAGTGCAGTAGAAGAGGCGCAGGAGCTGCCCAGGAGGCTCTACCTGCCTGCGGAGTCCAGGATGCTGCGCGGGCTGCGGCGCGGGCGGCGGGCGCGCATGGCCCGGCAGAAGCATGGTGCCCGGCGCGATCCAGCGCGGGCGCGGGCCGGGGGCTCGATGGGGGTCCCTGGGCGGAGGGCAGCGTCACATGGCGAAGCGAGTCAGTGGCCAGCGGCTCCGTGGCCCCCCGCCACCTCCCGCTCAGGCTGCCAGAGCCTCTTCCCGGCGCAGGCCGGTACCGGCTCCCCAGCAAAGGGGAGGGGGCGGAGAAGTGGGGCGGGGCGAGGAGCCCCGGGAAGGATCCGCGTAGTTTCCCCGAGAGGAAATCTCCGCTGCCGCCCCGCGGGAGGAAACCGGTGACGGGGGGGGGGGGGTGGGGGGGGGGTGTTGGCGAAGGGAAAGTGCAGCCTTAGCGCGCCCGGCGGGCTGCGGAGGCCGGTCCCTGGCGAGCTGCCCGCCGCGGAGGGCGCCCCCAACAGCGCGCCGAGGGCCGCGCAACTTGAGCGCCTTCCACGCCTGGGTCCCCGCCCCGGAGACGGCCCGGCACCCCTGGCCCGGCCCGCGCTGGCCCGGTGCCAGCCTCGCCCTGGCTGCCGGAGGAGCGCGGCCGGTGCCCGTGACGCACTTCGGAGCCAGCGCCGCCGGTTGAGCCCAGGAGCCCCCGGGGCGGGGCCGAGGCAGGGGCCGCGAGAAGGTGGGGTCTTGGAGGTGTGTGACTACAGCACCGACGTCCCTGCGACCTGCTGCGCGCCTCGCAGTAGAATCACCAAGCACGCACTGTTCTCCCCATTTCTTGGAAGAGGAGACTGAGACTCCGCGCTTTGCCGGAGCTAACGCAGCCAGGACGCGAACGAGTGGGCGAGCGCGGGGTTGGGGGAGGGGGGTTCAAAATGGGTCAGAAGACTCCAGAGCCGGTTTCTTTCTTCTGGTTGGGACTGTGCGCTTCCTTTGGGTACTGGTTGTCCGCAGCGCTCAGAGGATCTGACACTGGCCGGGCATAAATAGCCACCGAGCGCTAATAATTGGGCTTTGTTTTAAAATGGGCCACCGCATCTTTCTGAACCTCTCGATTACGCGCAGTGTGACCCAGGCCCAGCCCGTGGGCGAGGAACGGGTTGTGTGGCCGGGACTCGGGTACATAGAGGACAAGTGCGTGGGAAGGCAGGTGGACTCGTGGCTTCGCGCGGGGTACGGGTACCTGGGGCTCCAGCGACCCAAACCCCCTCGGACAGGCCAGTAGACGCGGGAGGCAGGGAGGAGGGCTGGGCGGGCGGGCGCTCGGCACAAAGTGTTCCCGAACACCGCGGGGAGGCCCTGCCAAGTTCTCGGCGGGCCTGACGCGGAAACGTAGATAATGAGGCCCAAGGGCGGGACCAGGCGCACTGCCCCAGCGGGCTCCCAGATGCGCTGTGAGGGCCGCACAGTACGGCGGCGGGGAGGCCTGGAGAGAGAAAACCAAGACGCGCTGATCTACCCGTGGGACCCTCGTAGAGATACGCGAAAGGATCCGGGGGCGGGGCTGGGTGACTGGAGTCCCACAGTGCTCCAGCAGGAGCAAGGTCAGAGGGCTTGGTATTTCCCTCCCCTTCCTGCCTGCCAGGAGGTGGGGTGGCAAATGCTAAACCTCCATATACGTTCAGGGGGACCCACTCTACTAGGCACGATGAGTTTCAAATTCTATATTAAAATACTCAGCCTTCTTGGGGTGCCTGCCTGGCTCAGTCGGTAGAGCATGTAACTCCTGGTCTCCGGGTTGTGAGTTTGAGCCCCACGTTGGGTGTGGCGACTCCTTAATTTTTTTTTTTTTTTAACATTTCAAAAAAGGACTCGACCTTCTCAATAACTTTTGGACGTAACTATTAGTATGCACGTTCTAGGTTGGGGAAACTGAGGTGGGAAGGTAGGTAGGGATGCATAGCACTTAGCAGCCACCCTGTAAGTAACGTTTGCTCAATACCCAGGTCCCTCATGTAGTTTCCATCCCATGTGTTCACCCATCTGGTTGGGTGTGAGCTGCTGTGTGCTGGGGAAGCTGGCACAGGAAGAGAACCTGGCTCCCACAGAGCTGGGGGGCTGCCCCCAGTCTTGTAGGCATAAACTGGCTTTCCAGATGCCAGTGTGGGCTCTCTTACTAACTGTGCACCCCCAGGTTTCCTTCTCTGTAAAGTCTCAGACTTGTGATGCTTTAATTAGTTGGTACAGGTGACATGGGTAAGACAGGGCCTGGAACGAGTAAATGCTCGGTCCATATTAGTCATTATTGCAGACAGGAAGACAGTGATTGGACAATCAGGAACTAAAAGAGGGCCAGGGAACAAAAGAGGCGGAGCCGAGTGGGAGGGAGAGAGGTGTTAGGGGCTTTTTAAATTAAAAAAAAAAAAAAAATGTTTTATTGAAGTATAGTTGACATAGCATGTTTTGTTAGTTTCAGGTGCACAACATAGTGATTTGACAATACTGTGTGTTACAAAAGGCTCACCGGGGTAACTATAGTTGCCATCTGTCCCCCTGTGTTGCTACAATGTTATCGACTATATTCCCGGTGCTGTACTTTTCATCTCCATGACTGATTTATGTTATAACTGGGAGTTTGTACCTTTTAATGAGCTTTACCTACTTCACTCATACCCCCAGCCCTCTCCCTTCCGGCAACCACTGATCTGTTCCCTGTATTTATGAGTCTGTTTCTTGTGTTTTGTTTGTTCCTTTGTTTTGTTTTTAAGGTAAGGTGAGTAACATGAGAAGAGTTGGCCAAGCCACAGCTAGCCAAAGCTGGGTGTCTGGGAGGGCGAACATTTTAGAAAAAAAGGGGCCAGCATGTGTGAAATCCAAAAGGAGCATGGCTCCGTAGAAGAATGGAGAAAAGTTTAGAGGGAACCGGGCAGAGATGAGAGGGCGGACATGGTGAGGCGGACAGGTTGTTGGCAGCCAGAGCTCAGGGACCCAGAGACTTTGGTGAGCACTTCCATTTTTACCCCAAGCCCTTGTGAGCATTGCCATTGGTACCGTAAGCCACCAAAAGGTTGTTAGCCGGTGAGGGAGGTGACCAGGTGTGCGTTGGGAAAACATTGGGCCGGCTGCTGAGCGCCCCTGGACTGGAGGAGTCAAAAGTGGGTCCGTGGATTTTTATACCCCAAAGAAGTGAAAACAGGGACTCAAACAGGTACTTGTAAGCCACCATTCACTGCAGCATTATTCACAATAGCCCAGAGGCAGAGGCAACCCTAGTGTCCATCAGATGAATGGATAAAGAAAATGTGGAATAGTATTTAACCATAAAGTGGAATGACCTCTGGCACCTGCTACAACATGGATGAACCTTGAAAACATTATGCCAGGTAAACTAAGCCAGACGCAAGATGATAAACATTGTATGATTCCACTTACGTGAAATATCTAGAAAAGGCAAATTCACAGAGACAAAGTAGAGGTTCCTAGGAACTGGGAGAAGGCAGAATGGAGAGTTATTGCTTCATGGGTACAGAGCTGTTGTTTGTCGTGATGAAAGAGTTCTGGAAATACATAGTGGTGATGGTTGCACAACGTTGTGAGTGTAATTAACACCACTGAATGGTACACTTCAAATGGCAAATTCTATAGGTTTTTCCAACTTCAAAAAATTAACAACGTATTCCAAAAACCATCAAAACTGTGTGCTTTAAATGGGTGAGTTGTATGGTGTGTGAATTATATCTCCATAAGGCTGTTGTTGTTGTTGTTGTTTTCAAATCTAACAAGAACATCAGAGTTGGTCCGAGAGGGATGGCCATGGGGAAGTGACACCAGGAGGCTATGGCTGTGCTTTGGGCTGGGGCTTTGCGGGCGCAGAGAGAAGGGGCAAGTGGCCAAATTGGAAAGGCATTGGGAGGGGGTGGATAGTGCTGGATGACCAGGCGGCTGTGGGACACGGGACAAGGGACCCTGAAGAGAAACTCCAGCTGCCCTCGGCTTTGCCCTTAAGCTGCTTGCTGTTAAGCCAGACTGTAGTCCTAATCTGATCTCTTTAAGGATTTTGGAAGCTTGGATGCCTGGGTGGCTCAGTCGGCTAAGTATCCAACTCTTTATTTTAGCTCAGGTCATGACCTCCCAGTTTGTGAGTTCGAGCCCTCCATCGGGCTCTGTGCTGACACCGTGGAGCCTGCTTGGGATGCTGTCTCTCCCTCTCTCTCTCTCTTTCCCTCCCCCTTCTCAAAATAGATAAATAAACTTTAAAAAGAAGAATTTTGGAATCTCGCAAGAAAATCAAAGAATTCCATTTATCTTCCTCTCTGGACCCCACACTTCCAAGTCCCTTTATGCCCCGAACCAAATGGAAACCAGTTACTGCCTATGCCCATTCCCTCTCTGTAAATATCGTACAAACACCTCAACCCTGGGGCACCGTATAAACTCTAAGGACAGGAAGATGGGAAGAAAGCACGCACTTCAAAGACAAGGAAACTCGTAAAAATCAATCTGGGGCATGAAGAGCAACCTTTCCACTAAGACAATTTTCCCCTGAACTCTTTCTCCTATGATGGAATTTTAAAAATCACAAGTAATCACAGCCACTTGGGTAATTCAGCACTACTGCGGGAGCCGGAATCAAAGCAAATGTAGTCCGAGGAGAATGAGCCAAACAACAGTGCTCCTTAAATGTCAATACTCACAGCAGCCCTTTGAGATATGTACTGACCAGGACCAACTAACTGCGTCATTTACTGGTCTAATGCAAAATGAAAGCGAGGGCTTCGTATTCAAAAATAATTAAGAGTTTCAAGATCGTGATAGCAGAGCATTAAGACAAACATGGGTGGGGGGCACCTGGGTGACTCAGTCTGTTAAGCGTCTGACTCTTGGTTTTGGCTCAGGTCGTGATCTCACGGTCTGTGGGTTCAAGCCCTGCATCAGGCTCTGCGCTGACAGTGCGGTCAGTGCGGAGCCCGCTTGGGAGTCTCTCTCTCTTTCAAAATAAATAAATAAACATTAAAAGAAACCTACAAAGACACAGGAAGCAGGTGGATGCTGGTATGGAGTAACAGTGTTCCTTTCTATGCCATGGCACCATTGGAGAGTCTTGACCCTCCTTGCACGCATGTGAGAACTGCCTCTGCACCTGCCACGTTTATTCTGGGTGAAAGGCACCTGTGCAGGACATTGTAAGTTCCGTGCCTTTTTTCTTCTTCTTCTTTTGAAGCAATCCTGCCCCTTCTTTCCAGCTCTAAGGAACATTCCTATTTTCCTTCCTTTGGAGACCCTGGCTACTTCCCTCTCCACGGAGGCAAGCCTATTTTGGAGGCTGTTTGCGTGCTGTGTGCTCAGACTCCAGTCCTGAGCCTGACCTCTCTCCTCCACCATCAAGGTAAGGCTTTGGGCTTTCAACAAAGACAGGCTGTAGCCGTCCTCAGAAGACATAAGCCACCATTTGTCAGCCTCAAAGAAACCAACCTTTCAGCTCAGCAGAGTGAGGCCGAATGTTGTCCAGAGCTAAAAAGGCTTATTTTTAGAAAGCAACAAATGGTGGTTTGTTTATAGAGCTGGCACCAAAGAGCCACATCAATAGCAAAGAGCCTGCTCACTAAAACTGAAAGCTGGGGGGTGCACTAGGAAGGTTGTGTGGGGAATGTTTGGGCCCAGAAGCCTGTGGAAGGAGGCCTTTAAGAATATGTGCGCAGAACTGATGTCTGTATGACAGTCCATTCAAAGTCAAAGGCATCAAGGGCAATAATGTCTACATTGCCATGCCTGGAGGCATTTAACCTCCCTGCCTTCATTGTTTGACATCTGCAAAATGAAAAGCTTGGACCATAAAGTCCATTGTGGCTCTAAAAGCCCATAGCCTATTTAAATTAGATGTGGAATTTCAGAAAATTGGGCTAAGTCTATACTGATTCCTTGACATTCCTTGATGTTTTCTCAAATACATATTTTCATTCATTTTTTTTTGTATATGCTGTTTGTTTCTATGTGAATCATATTTTTTCTCTTTCTTAAAGAAGAAAAGCAGCACAAGCAAACTTCTGGGGGTTCTTGGAGCATTGTGGATGATTGATTGGAATCTGATCCGTGGGAGTTTTCAGGGTGAAAATTCCCAAACATGCAAAGCAGTAAACTCAGTTCCTGAAGGGGAGCAGACCCTTCCCCCGCAAGATGTGAAGGTGCTGGGTTCCCATGGAAGCTCTAAGGCTTTCCTGCTGCCTTCTAGCAAGCGCTACAGGAAGCCAGATCTGCCTGAGAGAGACCCTAGTCTGCTCCAGGGACCCCTAACCGCCTCTCCACCCTCTTGTCTCCTCCTCCCTTCCCTGTTGGGGACCAGGCACCCTCCCTCCCTAGCTCTCTGCCATCAGAAAGGAAAGTGTGCTGATAGAAGGAAACTGTAGTATGCTGGAAAGAAGCACATAAACTAAGCTTGCCCTGCAGGCTGGCACAACCTAAAGCAATGGTGAATTGTATGGGTTTTGTGCTCGGAGTTTGCGCACACAGGTTCGAATCCTAGCTCTGCCAGTATGGACTCTAGCGGAAGGTGGTGCCGTTTAGAGCTAATGTAGCTGAAAGACTAATCAGAGTAGAGGTCTCATAGGTGGTAGCCATGGTAATAAGTGTAACCATTTAATGGACTTAGTGTATTATTATTTATTGAGCAGAAGACAGTGTTTGATTCCCATTTGAACCCCTGGGAATGTCTTCGTGATCAAATACACTTTTCCTTCTTAGACTATAATTAAAATGTTTTCCAACTTGTTCCTTTCAATAACAGTGCCCCTGGTCCCCTGGTGGGACCCTGGAATGGGTTTAATTAGCAGAATTTAGTTTTCCTTTTCCTGTGAACTGACTAGGACACTCTCCCCAATTCTGGTTTTTGACTATTCCCCTCTTCCCCCCACCTCTGATCCACTCTGTCAGTCTCCTCAGGCTTGGCTCACCTCCTCACCCTCTTCCTCTGCCTGGAAGTGTCCCTGTTCCCAACCCTCTGTGATGATACACCCGAGTTCTTGGGACCGGGCTTTCCTTCAAAATGGCAGCCAAATCTGACACCAGCTCTTCAAAGCTTCAAAGGTCTGGCACCGTAGATATAGATATAAATATACTTAGATAGATATTACTTTTGTGGTGATAAAACGCACATGACATAAAATTTAACGTCTTAACCATTTTGTAAGTGCAAAGTTCAGTGACATCAAGTACGTTCACATAGTTGTGAAACCGTCTCTCCCTCCATCTCCAGAACTCTCCATCTTGAAACCCTGAAACTCCATTCCCATTAAATACTAACTCCCCCCCCCCCCCCCCCAACGGCCTGACAACCACTATTCTACTTTCTGTCTTTAGGAGTTTGACTAATTCAGATGCTCATATAAGCAGAATCATACAGCATTTGTCCCTTTTGTGACTGGTCCATTTCACGTAGCAGTATGTCCTCAAGATTCATCCGTGCCTTAGCATGTGTCAGCATTTCCTTCTTTCTCATGGCTGAGGAACATTCCATCGTATGTATGTACCCCATTACCACCTCTAGTGACATCGTCTCTCCCCTAAAGAAGAAAAGGGGATGGTCGGTTTCTCCCTTGGTCAACAGCAGTAAAAACCCTTCAGCAAAAGTCTCAGGGAGGTGAGGGATTGGCCGGGGGGGCCCAGGACTGTTGCACAGGCTCCGGGAAAGGAGAAAGCTGGAGCTTCAGGAGGTTCAATTACTGCTTGCCAGACAAAGAAATGCCGCCAGGAACTGTCAATGGCGCCCTCTGTAGGCTAGAATCTTAATTTTTTTCTTAGTAATGGTGACAGGAGCCCATGAACTCCAAAAATAAATTTTTTTATTGTGGCAAAGTACACATCACACAACATTTACATTTTAGCCATTTTTAAAGGTATAGTTTAGTGGTATTAAGCACTATCACTTCTATCCACCTCCAGAACTTTTTCATTCTCCAAAACCGTGAGATACTATGCACGTTAAACACGAACTCCCCATTTTCCCTCTCCTCAGTCCTTGGCAATTCCCATTTTACTTTCTGTGCCTAATGCTTTGACGACTCTAGGTAGCCCATATGAGTGGAATCATACAATATTTGCCCTTTTGTGACTCGCTTATTTCACTTAGTATAGCGTCTTCAACGTTCATCCATGTTGTAGCAAATGTCGGAATTTCTCTTCTTTTTGATGTGGGCTAATATTCCATTGTATGGACATACCACATTTTGTTTATCCAGTCATCTATCCATGGAACTTAGGTGGCTTACACCACATTGGTTACTGTGAATAATGAACATGGGTATTAAAAAAAATGGTTTTAATTTAAATTATCATTCCCAAGAAAAAGGGTAAAGCTACCAAAAGGAAAACAAACACAAGTCCATTGACAGGAATTCAGAATCAACAGAAGTGATTTCCAATTAAGGGTATAGAGCAGAGATTCCAGAACTTTTTCAGTTCATGGTGTCCTGAGTGTTTCAGTGATTTTGCGTAGAGCCTCTAGGTCAAAACAAACAAAAATCTGAACTGCTCTGTTTGTTAAGTAGCTAGATCCAAACTTAATAAGTATTTATGTTCCAACAATTAAGTAGTTTGAAAAAAACACACATTTATTGAAAGAAAATGTTTTGTTTTTGTTTTCGAGAGAGAGTGAGCAGGGGAGAGGGGCAGAGGGAGAGAGGGAGAATTTTAAGCAGGCTCCACGCTCAGCACAGAGTTCGACGTGGGGCTTGATCCCACGATTGTGAGATCATGACCTGAGCTGAAATCAAGAGTCTTCCACTTAACCGACTGAGCCACCCAGGTGCCCTCCCCCCAAAAAATCCATTTTTATTTTGTTCTTATCTAACCACCAATATTTACTAGTGAGGTATGTGCACCTGTTGGGCATGTCACTAACTCTCCAACCTTGAAATCAGATTGGACACTGCCATCTTTATTTTCTGCCCTATGTTGTTTTTTCTCGGTACTTGCTTTTTATCAAAATTGGGCGCTTCACTGACTGAGCCACGCAGGTACCCCTAGCACCAAATTTAAATGGCTAAGTGGGACAAACAGTTCTGAGACTGTTCTCCCGTCACTGATTAATTTAGGGGTGGTACGTATTCAGGTTTGTATTCATTTAGCCTTCTGAATGTTCTGGGCAGACTTGGTGACCTTGCCAGTTCCGGCAGCCTTCTTGGCCACTGCTTTGATGGCACCCACATCACCGTCTCTCTCATGTCAGGAACAGCAAAATAACGCAAAGGAGGGTAGTCAGAGAAGCTCTCAACACACATGCATTTGTCAGCAATCATATCAACAATGGCTGCATCAACTGATTTCAAGACTTTGGAGCCATCTTCCAGCTTTTTCCCTGAACAGCCATCAATCACCTTCAGCTCAGCACATTCACAAAGTAGTGGGAGCTACGCGACCATCCAGCACAGGTGTGTAGCCAGCACTGATTTGGCCTCGATGGTTCAGGATAGTCACCTGGGTCACACCACCAGCTGCTTAGATTGGTGGGTCATTTTTGCTGTCATCAGCGAGGTTGCCATGATGAACATTTTTGACAGACACGTCCTTGGCATTGAAGTCCCTGTTGTCCCCGGGAAGAGCTCCTGGCAGAGCTTCATGGCACATTTCAACGCACTTGACTTCAGTTGTAATGTTGACTGGAGCAAAGGTGACCGACCACCATCTCAGGTTCGAGAACACCAGACTCCACTAGGTCCACGGGGACAGTACCAGCACCTCCAATTTTGTGGACATCCTGGAGGGGCAGACAAAAGAGCTTGCCAGTTGGATGAGTTGTGGCAGACGCAATACAGAATTTCCGGCAGCGTGGTTCCACGGGCATTGCCATCTTTGGGGGTGACTTTCCACCCCTCGAACCAAGGCATGTTAGCACTTGCCTCCGGCACATTGTCACCATTCCAACCAGAAATTGGCACCGAGGCTACCGTGTCAGGGTTATAGCCAACTTTTTAAATGTAGGTGCTGACTTCCTTAGCGATTTCCACATGCCTCTTCTGGCTGAAGAAATTCACCTTGTTAACACGGACAATTAGTTGCATCACACCCAGTGTGTAAGCCTGAGGGCACGCTCTCAGATCTGCCCATTCTTGGAGATACTGCTTCAAATTCACCGACACAGCAACAATCCCACAGTCAGCTCGAGATGTGCCACGATCACGTTTTTGATAAAGTCTCTGTGTCCTGGGACATCAACGCTGGTCACGTAATACTTGTCTCCAGTTTCTGTGGAGAGCTATCAGTGGTGATACCAACTCAGGTTCAGCTTTCAGTTTATCCAAGACCCAGGCACCTTGAAGGGCCTCTTTCCCATCTCAGCAACCTCCTTTTCAATTCTTCAACGATTCTTTGGTTGATCCCACCACATGTGTAGATCAGATGGCCAGTAGTGGTGGACTTGCCTGAATCTATACGTCCAATGATGACCCTACTGATAGGAATCTTTCCCTTCCCACTTGGCTGAGATTCAGCGGTGGTTTTCACCACACCTCTGTTCTGGTGGCCAACCCGTGACAAAAAAGGGGTGTCATCGTCACCATGCACCAAGTTGCTATATATGCATAGGCATAGGTCTTTGTTTTGGATAAACTTTCTATGTTGGAATATTCTCGATTTACAGAAAAGTTGAAAAGAGAAGGATTCTGTATACTCTCACCCAGTTCCCTCTAATATCTGTATTTGTCACACTTCTACGATACGTTCGATAAAACTAAGAACCCACATGCGTACACTGGTATTAACTAAACTCCCGACTTTATTTGTAGTTCACCAGCTTTTCTCTCAGGGTCTTTTCTCTGTTCCAGATCCAGCCCAGGGTATCACAGTTCCTTTCGTTATCGTATCTCCTGAATCTCATCCGATCTGTGACAATTTCCAAATCTTTCCTTGTTTTGCATGGCTTTGACAGTTTGAAAGAGCACAGGTGATGTATTTTTTAGACTGTCCTTCAATTTAGATTTATTTGACATCTTTCATGTGAC
This sequence comes from Panthera leo, assembly GCF_018350215.1. Lineage (NCBI taxonomy): Eukaryota > Metazoa > Chordata > Mammalia > Carnivora > Felidae > Panthera > Panthera leo. The sequence continues at coordinate 12,661,019 of NC_056687.1, forward strand.
AGGGCTGGGTTATGGGTTTGGGGAAAGAGACTGCGAAGGTGATGTCCTTCTCATCATATCACAGCAAGGGGACAAGATAGCAACAGAACTTATCACTGGTGATGTTAGCCTTGATCACGCAGTTAAGGTAGTGTTTACCGTGTTTCTCCACAATAAAGCACCAATTTCCCTCTTTCCTAATCTAATCTTTGGAAGTTACTCAGTACGTCTACACTGGTGGAGGTGGAGGGAGAGTGTGAATTAAGCTCCATTTCTTGGAACAGGGAGTATCTACGTATATTATTTGGATTACTTGTATAAGAAAGATTTGTAAGGAAACTTGGTTTGTAAGGAAGATTTTCTCCCCAATTAATTTATTTTTGCAATCATTTTTATATCATTTTATATTATATCATTTTATATCATTTTATATTATATAGACTTATGTATACTTATTTTATACCTTAGGTGATAATCGAATACTATATTCATTATTTAGTCACTCATATTATTTTATTGGGAATTATTTCCGATTGGTTCCTGTGTCCCTCTGACATATTCCCTCTCCCTTGCTATTTTTTTTTTTCTCCAGCATTTTGTACTTTATGGTACTACAAGATGCTCTAGGCTTATTTTATGTGCGTTCTGTCCCAACCTTAGAATCAGCCACTTCTCCAAGGAGTCATGGTTCCTTTTATTTGATAATGGTATTAAACCCCAAGTTCCGGGCACTGGGTATGCTAATTACTACCGGCCCCTTCAGTGAACAGAACTAAAAAATATATGCGTATGTACCAACCCAGGTAGAATGCACCCATATACTTATTTCAGTATCTATCCATCTCTGTTTACATTAAGCTAAACATGAGATCATACTGATGTCTCTAACTCTAATCCAGTCCTACAGGGTTCATTCTAGCCCAACTTTCTCGATTATAGGTAACTTTCCTTTCCAGTAGTGGGAAGTGTGGCCCACATCTTCTCCCATCCATTTACTGATTTCCTCAACCCCAGGATACATGAAAAGCAGTTTCAGAGTTGTTAACCCATATCGCCATAACATGGGTCTGTTTTTGAGTCTATATTCTGTTCCACTGGGCTATTTGTCTAGTCTTTTACCATTCCCCGTAGAATTTGATTATTAAAACTTTGACACATGTCTTCATACATCATAAGGAAGATCTCCTTATTCTTTTTGGCTTAGCCATTCACAGACCTTTATCTTCCCGTACAAAGTAATCATGATTTTTTGAGTTTCCTAATTTTGATTGAAATGGCAATGGCTTTATAGTTTGATTTAGGAAGAGTTAACAAATTTGCAACATGAAGACTTTCTTCTACAAACACAGCATGTCTCTTTATTTAGTCAAATCTTTTACAATGTTCTCCTTAAACATGCTGTGCACTCTTTTTTAGTTTAATTCTGAGATAATTTACTGGTTTCCCCCACTCCCCTTCGTGAATGGTGTCTTGTTTTCTATTACATTTTTAAATTAGCTACTGCTAAAGTAGAGGTGACGATACTGAATTGGTAATTTAACCTCGTATCTGACAACCTTGTGAAACTCTAGTTACTATTTCTGTTGAATATTCTAACTAGATGACAGTTTTATCTCTTTTCATTCTTTCATCTTTTTTGTCTTACGTCATCTCATCACCCAAGATCTTTAGTAATAGACAGTAGCATAAACAGTGGGTATCCCTATCTTTCCTATTGTCCCCCATCACAATTCAAGTGCGTCTACAGTTTTTCCATTACGCCTGATGATTGCTGCAGGCTTTGGGACATAGAGCCTTTATCAAGTTTTTTCTATTCCTAGTTTTATGTGAATTTAATAAATCATAGATTTTTTCAAAAAATAGATTTCAAAAAACCTTTTTTTTTCAAAACAATATGCCTTTTCCCATCTATTGAGATAATAACTTGTTTTTCTGCTTTAATCCATTGATGTGGTTAATGACAGACATGATATTAAACCATCCTTGTATTTCTTTTTTTTTTTTTCAATTAAAAAAAATGTTTATTCATTTTTGAGAGACAGAGAGACAGTGTGATCAGGGGAGGGGCAGAGAGAGAGAGGGAGACACAGAATCTGAAGCAGACTCCAGGCTCTGAGCTGTCAGCATGGAGCCTGAAGCAGGGCTCGAACCCACAAACCGTGAGATCATGACCTGAGCAGAAGGCAGATGCTTAACTGACTGAGCCACCCAGGTGTCCCTTGTTTTTTTAAGTACAGTGTTGGTTCAGGTTGGCTAATATGTTATTTACACATATGTATGTCCACAAGTGAGATTAGCCCATCATTTTCTCACTTTGTGTTACCCTTAGCTAGTTTTGTATTTAAGTTCTATTAGCCTCAAAAAAGACACTGGGATACTTTCCTTCTCTCTTGTTTTATGGAGCAAACTGAATAAGATAAAGATTATCTGTTTCCTAAAAGATTGGCAGAATTTACCTAAAAATTATCTGTACCTTGAGAAAGGCTTGATTATCATGTCATTTTATTTAATGATTGTTGGTCTATTCAAATTTTCTGGTCCCTTTTGTGCCAGTTTTGGTACGTTTGCTTTTTCTAGAAATGTATCCATTTCTTTCAGTTTTGAAAGTTTTGGGGATAGGTGTTTCTAAGATTCTTTATTATTTCAAATCCTGCCAGTTTTGCTTACTTAATCTAAAAAACAAAAACAAATAGCTTTTGGTTTCTGGATATTCTTTAGTTTAGTGTTTGTTTTTTTTTAAATTCTCTTTGTAATTGATTTCTCTCTTCATCTTTGCTTCTTTTCCCTTCTTCTATCTTTGGGTTGTTTCTGTTGTACTTTTTCCAATTCTTCATTTGAACATGTATTATTAGCTCATTTGTTTTCAATTTTTCTTGACTTCTGACAAAAATATTTTAAGCTATAAATTTTCCTCTAAGAACTGTGTCCCGCAGATTTTGCTGTATAAAGTGTTCCTTTTGTTGCATTCCAAATCTTTCATGATTTTCCAGATGGTTTCCAAGGATTACTTAGATTTTTTCTCCCTCCCAGCCTTATGGGATTAAAAAAAAAAAACAAAACACTATCTTCTTATTATCAAGGTTAAATTATTGCTTGGTGGCTAGAGAACATGGTCTGTAAATGTTGATTTTTTAAAAAATTTGTGGGGGCCTCTTTTGTGGCCTAGAACATGGTCAATTTTATGTCTTTCAATGTTATTTCAAAAGAACATATATTCTCTATTCATGGGTATAAAGTTCTATTACTATCAACATGAATATATTGTTGTTACTCAAATTTTCTATATTTTCTAAAATTTCTGTGTAATGAGAAGACGGTAGGTAGACCAGTCTCCATAATACCCTTGAAATTATCATTTGATATTTTATTCTCTAAGTTGGGTGTGGATTTTGCTACATTTTGCTGTTCAAAGAATAGGGCCGTCAATTCAATAACCTTGTATTTTGAGTGGTCTAGTCTAAGATTCTGGTCATTGACATAACACATGTTTATTGAGAACATGGCTCTTGTACCAGGATCAGTGCAGACTTCCTGAGTGGATTTGGAAGTATATTTTTAAAAATTGAGGGGCACCTGAATGTCTCAGTTGGTTAAGTGTCTGACTCTTGATCTTGACTCAGGTCATGATCTCACCGGTCATGAGATCGACTCCTGCACTGGGCTCTGTGCTGACAGTGCAGAGCTTGCTTGAGATTATCTCTCTCCGTTCTCTCTGCCCCTCCTCCCATTGGCGCCCACTCTCTCTCCAAATAAATAAATAAATAAATAAACTTTTAAAAAAAGGCAATAAAGGAAAATAGAGGAGGGTGAGAAGAAGGGGAGTGAAAGATGGATAGGAAGAGCCCACATGAAAGGAAAGTATGAGTCATGTGAGGTCTGGGCAGAGTTTCAGAAGAAACAATAAGTGCAATAGCCCCATAAAGGATACCAGCTTAGAATGTCATGGGGGCAGTGGTGTTTATCTTTAACAGAGCAGAGTGTTCTTCGGGACAAATAAAGCCCTTTCTCTCCATGAAGTCCTTTAATATAGAAAGCCATGTCCCTACTTGGAAGTTTACTACTTGAAAGTTTGGTAAGCCTGATACATGAACGAGTGGGGTTAGGGATCTGGCATCAGTGACTCATGGCACTAGGCTGACTGAGTCTGAAGCACCCATCCACACATTTCTCAGCCACTTTAAGTTTTTACTTACTCATTTAAACCTCCACTTTACTGCAAAGCATTTAATTCGGCTCTCAAGTCATTGACATCTTACAAGAACGCAGAACTTTTTGTCCCCCGTCAAAGCAGTTTTTCATACACAATGTATCACTTTCTCAGCTCAGGACAGCCCCAAAGATTAGGTAGGGCTGGCTCTGCTGGCTCCATTTCAAGGACGGGAACTTGGATGTGGAAGCCGCTGCACTGTTCACGAAGGGTTTTCACAGAAGTTACGTCTCTCCTCGCACCTGCTTGGCCAGAAGGGCTCACGTCCTCCCATTAGTTTGGGGAAGCCTGGGATGGAAGCCAGTATGGGGCGACATCCCACCAGACAAGTCTGGTTCGGGCTGTGAGACAAGGTGCGGTCAGAGTTAAGGGCACCTGCACGACCCTCGGCCCAGGTGCCAGAGGAAGACCTCCCGCTCAAGCCCGCCTGGCATTTAGCCAGGGGCGTCCACCCTCCCGGCCAACCCGAAGGCCGTTAAATAGGGAAAGCATCGAAGCCCGTTGTTTGACAAGAGAGTTCTTCTACCGGCAGGGTCAGGGCGCCCCAGGTCGAGAACTGATCGGACTGTGCGGCCTCTTAGCACCGGAGCTCGTGCCCCCAGGGAATGGAGAACCCTGGGGCTCCACCCGCCAAGACCCTCGAGAGAGCCGCTGGGGGCAGGAGGGCTCCTCCTCATTGTGGCAGGGCGGCGTCGGTTCGTCCTAAGTAGCGAGCGAGCCAGCGTGAACAACAGAAACTGGAGAAACCTCGCGGTTCGGCGCCTGCAGCACCTCCCCGAACCGGGTCTAGCTTCCCGGCCGCCCGCCCTGGTTCAGGCCCCGCCCCGCCACAGGCCACGCCCCTTCCGCCGGCCCCGTCGCGCAGGCCCGCCCCGACCTCCCATTGAGGCCCCGCCCCTTCCGCCGGTCCCGCCCCTTCCTGCGCACGTGTGGGCACCTGGCACGCCGAGGTGGTGCTCCGCTGTCCGCGCGTCCTCTTGCCGGGTTTCCTGGTGTGTAGATCCCGGCGCGCCCCTCCCCTCTCGGCCATGGGGGTCCCCAAGAGGAAGGCCGCGGGCGGCCAGGACAGCACGGCTCTCCGCGCGGGCGCAGCCAAGCGGGCCCGCTCCGAAGAGCTCACGGGCGTGCGCTTCAAGGCTGAGCTGCGAGGTCCGCAGGGCGCGGAGCCGGGTGAGTGCGGGGCTGGCCGGGGCGGGGAGCACGTGCGGGCGAGGCGGGTCGCGTTCGCGTGCCAGGCTCAGCACTCCTCTGTGCACCGTTCGGTCCCGGAGTCTCAGAGCCGGGCCTTCCGGTTTGCAGACGGGAAGCCGTGGCCCCGGTGCTCGGGCGTCCAGGGTCCCGGGCGGCCCGGGCCGCTGTAGGGCCGCGCGCTGCACTGTCTTGCCCTGGGCTGTCAGCTGGTGGAATCCGCCTTGCTCGGTCGTGACAGTTCTACGCGACTGCACGCCTCCTTTGGCCGGGCGGCATTCCTTAGCAACCTCTAAAACCTCTATTGCAATTGTCAGAGAAGCATATATGTATACTTGCCGAGTCCCAACTGTGAGTCAGCTCGGGGCCATTCATTGAGACAGTTTGCTGGTTCTGTGGCCGTCAGCGCTATTTTCAAGAGCTTTGAGCCCCCAACACTCACGCTGATCCGATGACATGTAATAAACTACCGCATGAAGCGTCCCAGGGACTGGTCAGTTGACCAATATGGAACTGGTCTAGTCACTGGACTAGTGACCAATACGGGACAGATTCTGTAATTTCACTTTCTGAAAAGTGTGATCACGCTTCACAACCTCTTGTAATCCATTGGAAAAGTATGTAGGTTAAGAGGAAAAAAATGCAATTGAATTTTTTAAAGAAATTTAAGGTGTTTATTTATTTTTGAGGGACAGAGAAACAGTGTGAGCAGGGGAGAGGCAGAAAGAGAGGAAGGCACAGAATCTGAAACAGGCTCCAGGCTCCGAGCTGTCAGCACAGAGCCCATCTTGGAGCTCAAACCCACTAACTGTGAGATCATGACCTGAGCCGGAGTCGGCTGCTTAAGTGACTGAGCCACTCCTGAGCCACCCAGGAGCCCCAACAATTGAATATGCTAGTATGTGAGAGCACTGGTAGTGTGTCAAAATAGAAGTGACAGCATTTCTCCCTGGTTAAAGAGATTATTAAGTTGATGGCCAGGATAGCCCCACTTAACAATTTGTCCTCCCATAAATTGTGTTTTTAAACATTTGATGCCTGCAACTGCCAGCCAGTGCTTTGAAGATGATACCTGCTTTAGCTCAGAGTGCTACATTTCAGTCATTCGTTCATTTCTGCGTTATTTACTAGGGGCTGTGATGTGCTAGAGATACAATGGTGAGTAAAAAATCAGACCTGGGCCTTGCCATTCTGGAGCACATGAATAGTGAGGTGGAGAAGGCAGGTGTCAATCAATATAATTACATATGAAGAGTTCCAAGTACCGGTCCTCCAAAGGAGGGGTACATAGGGCCTTCAGTCCTCAGACCTAATCTGGGGGCTCAAAGAGGTCTCCCCAGAGGGAGTGGCTTTTCAGCGGAGTTGTAGGTTGGGGTAGGAACAGGGACAGGAACCATTCTGGCAGAAGAAAGAGCATGCTTAGTTATCTGAAAGATTGTATTCATGTACGTGTTCACGGTTTTGCTCAGGCAGCTCCATGGCATTCAGGTGCTGCATTTGAACAGGTCTCAGAAGGAAACTTGGGTTAGGGGCGCCTGGGTGGCTCAGGTGGTTAAGTGGCTGACTTCAGCTCAGGTCACGATCTCGCGGTCCATGAGTTCGAGCCCCGCGTCGGGCTCTGGGCTGATGGCTCAGAGCCTGGAGCCTGCTTCCGATTCTGTGTCTCCCTCTCTCTCTGCCCCTCCCCTGTTCATGCTCTGTCTCTGTCTCAAAAATAAATAAAACGTTAAAAAAAAAAATTTAAAAGAAAAGAAACTCAGGTTGACGGGCAGTGGGTACAGATGAGGTAGTTGGAAGATGCGGCAAAGCTGAAGTCAGTGGGTGAAAGTGTGAATCCGTTGTATGAGATTGTGTTGAATTTGTGTTTGAATCTGGTCTCTCTCTTGGATTCTGTCTCCCTTTTGATGCGTTCTCATAGCTTCCTGTGACACGATCTCCTGACAGATCAGAGAAGTAGAATTGATAGATGTTGGGGGTTTTGATTTCATCCAGGCATTAGGAAAGGTTTTTTTGTTGTTATTTTTGGGTTGTCTTTTTACGTAGCTTTATTGACACACGATTGACATAACTGATGTAAGTTTAAGATGTACGATGACAGGTGCCTGGGTGGCTCAGTCAGTTAAACATCCCACTCGTGGTTTTGGCTCAAGTCATGACCTCACGGTTCGTGAAATTGAGCCCTGTGTCGGGCTCTGCGCTGACAGCGTGGAGCCTGCTTGGGATTCTCTCTCCCCCTCTTTATCTGCTCCTCTATCGCACATGCTCTCTCCTCTCTCAAAATAGAAAAACTTAAAAAGATGTACAGTGAGATGATGACACACATATACTGTGAAATGATTACCACAGTAAGCTTCAAGTATATACTACAGTACTGTTAATTACAGTCACCATGCTGTACATTAGATCCCCAGAACTTACTCATCTTACTCATTATTTTTTTTCTTTTAAGTAAACTCTGGCCGCAATGTGGGGCTCAGACTCTCCACCCCCAGATCAAGGGTTGCATGCGCTACCTCCTGAGCCAGCCGGGTGCCCCAGAATGTACTCATCTTTATAGCTGAAAGTTTGTACCCTTTGACTGACATCTCCCCATTTCTCCAACCCTCCCCCCCCCCCCCCAATCCCTGCCCACCATTCTGCTCTCTGTTTGTATGAGTTTGGCTCTTTTAGGTTCCACCTATAAGTAGAACATACAGCGTTTGTCTTTCTCTGACTCACTTCACTCTGTGCCCTCAAAGGTCCATACGTGTTGCAAAAGGCAGAGTTCCTTCTCTCTTCTGGCTGAATAATAGTTCCTTGTATATACACTTAGCTACAGATTAGCTGCGCCACATTTTCTTTATCCGTTCTCTGATTTTACCCCCTTCATGGAGGTGAGTGTACAGCTTCAGGGTTAGATTGGTCTAGACCCAGAGGGTGCCCAGGAGTGGATCGATGTCAGCGGTGGGGAGGATCCCTGCCCCTAGAAGGCTTGGCTCTAAAGCTCTTCCTTTGAAAGTTGTTCCCCTTTACCTCGGTGGAGATAGAGAAAAGGCCATGTCAGAACTCTGGATGGCCCCGTCTCCGCATTGCTGCCGTGTTCTCCCTCCGGGTGAGCGGCACCTCCAGCCGCCTGGATGCTTATGCTGGAAATCTGCCTCTGTTGCAGCGGCGGCTGTGATTGTTGCTAAGGAGACCGTCCCTGTTAACGTTTGAACATTACTCTTATTTCAGCCTTGGAAGCATTTGTCGCTGCTGCCAAGAAGCTACCGAGGGAAGACGTGTATGATGTTGTGGAAGGGTACATAAAGATTTCGGTTGAATGTGCAGAGATTTTCCAGCTCCTGAGCGGGGAGAAGCGGCCGGAAAGTGAAGTATGTCATTCCTCACCTGGCTTGCTGAAGAGAAGACAAAGTTCACGCCACTATGGTGTTGAGCTTGATGGAGAGAAATGTGGTAGAAATTTCCAGAACATTATCACCTTTCTATAGAAGACTATGTTTTGTTCCTGTGTCATAGGAATACATCCAATTTTGCATCATGACTTTTTAAAGCATGTTAATGGAAAGTGCTAACTTCATGTTAGTGAGTGATACCAGAGGGAAGGACCATAGATCCTTAATCGCAATGCACTTGGTTTTGCCATGGTTTGTTTTTAAGCAATCTCTGCACCCAACCTGGGGCTCAGACTTGTAACCCCAAGATCAAGAGTCGCGTGCTCCACCAACTGAGCCAGCCAGGCGCCCCCTTGACATGGTTGGTTTGTTTTGACAAAAGGGAAATAGGTAGAAGCCGCATGTCATAATTGCACACACATATTGAGTCGAGACTTCTGGTTCCAGAGAGGTTCAGAATTCGGGATATTTATGAACCTGTTGAAATCTCAGGGTTATTGCTGTAAGACTGTCGACCTGAATATCCCCAGAGCAGGGAGGTCCAGTCATGAGTAGAGATCGCTCTTTTCATTTCATTTTGTGTAATTATAAGCCGGGAAGAGTTCTCCACTTAGCTGGACCGTGGGAGCAGGACTAATTCCAGAGCTGAGGGTCTGCCGAGCAGCCTGTGAAGCTGTCACCTTCCTGCCTTTGGCTCAGGACCCTGAGCAGGCCCGTCCTGCACGTTGAAGGTTTTAAATGACTGGCTAGGACAGGAGGAGCGTATGTATAGAGGAAAACCAGAAATGAGCTGATTCATAAGCATTTTAATTCTGTCTTTGCAGATGCTATTAATATTTCAAGTTTTTGAGGCCATACTGTTGCGGACAGCGAGCGACCTTTCCCATTTTCACGTTGTGGGAACCAACATCGTGAAAAAGCTGCTGAACAGCCACATGAAGCTCATCTGTGAGTCCCTGTATGCCTCGGGCTACAGGTAAGTTGCCCACTGTTATGTGGCAAGACCAGCCGTGGGCTCGGTCTGCGTTCAGCTCTCTGGGAGTGCTCTTGACCTTTCCTTCCCTCAGAAAGCCATGGCTCTGCCTCTGCTTCCCCTGGGGCCAGCCCCTCACGCCGTAGACTCCTACCACGCGTCCTTGTCACGCCGGTGCTGCTGTTCTTTTTGCTGTTATGGGAACACTCTGGACATTCTTTACGTTTCCTGCCCTTCTGCCCTAGCGGCTCTTTGTGGTCACCGCAGTCTCCCTCCCTCTCTCCAGGACCCTGTGGTCCAGAAGTGTCATCTCAGGGAGGCCTTGCTCCACTGTCCTCCATTTGCTGTCACTTTCTGTCCTTTTAGCTGGCAGGCAGAAGTATCCATTTGCAGGTCTATTCGTGCAGCCAGACATTTGACGTAACGTTCTAGGTCCGTTTGTTGACTGTCCACTTCCCTTTGCTGGAATGCAAGGTGCGTGCAGGCGGGGGCCTTGAGTGTCGTATGAGATGCTGTCTTCCAGCACCTCGAACGGGGCCTGGGGTGTGGTAGGCACGCAGTCAACCACGGGTTTTGGGGGGCAGGGGAACCGAAAGGCAGCTGAGAGCTTGGTTTTGGAGACGCCCGCTCCGAAGACGTCTTCTGTGCCCTCAGTGGTGGGGACGAGCCGCGGGTCTCCCAGTTACGTGATGAGTTAGTGGGGAGAGACCTTGCCATCTTCTTTGTGTCTCACATTTTGTATTCTTGGATCCTCTTCAGACTCTGTTTTTAAGCTTTATTTGGAGATTGTGTGAAGTTTTGGTTTTGGGTTTTTTTGTTTTTGTTTTTGTTTTTTTAAGCATGCCTACCTATCTGTTTCCTTCCTTTTTCTGATTTGGGGACAGCAGACCGCACAGCCCGGAGTGCACTTGGCTTTGCAGTGACGTGGCTTTGTGCTTCTGCTCTTCCTCACGTGCCTGATGTTCCCACAGGATGGCTCGAGCCTGTCTCAACCTGATGGCCGCCATGGTGACCCAGGGTCCTGAGGCCGCCAGGGACGTCTGCAGCCATTTTGATTTGAATAAAAAGACCTTGTACACCCTGGCGACCAAGAGGGATTCAAAGGTGAGGAGCTCCCAGCGTCTTGTACCTCCCGTGTGTTTCCTTGCTCTCTGGAGGGCCGTAGCAGTTTGTTTCTTGTCCTTTCTTCGACCTTGGTCTTCATGTGGGCGGAGTAGAAGGCCTGTATGTGCGGCAGAGCCTGGATGACAGGGACATCTGAGGACGGCTTCTCTGGGGGCTCAGCATCGCCGTGCCCTCCTGGCTCGTGAGGATGACCTAGCTCGTGAGCGTCTTCACAGAGTAGACGGAATAACCTCCCACGTACCTCGTGGGGTGTCCCGGTCCTGATCCTATTCTGTCCATTTTGGAGAAAACCCTTGGAAGTTTCAACTAGGAAGTGGCATCATCAAGGAAGATACTTACGGCTTTTTAATGTTTCTTGTGCCTCCTGTTTGTACGTCTTATAAGGAGTAGGTGCTGGACTGTGCCAAAGAGAATGGAAGGGTGAATGGTTTTCAGGAGAGTTGTTTTTGTTTTTGTTTTTTTTTTTAAATGTTTATTTAGTTTTGAGAGAGAGGGAGACAGGAACTGAAGTGGGCTCTGTGCTGACAGCAGTGGGCCCAACGTGGGGCTCGAACTCACAATCCATGAGGTCATGGCCTGAGCCGAAGTCGGACATGCCCCTCAGGAGAGCTGTGTTTTTAAAAAAAAAAAAAGTTCCCAGGCACCTGGGTGGCTCAGTCGGTTAACCGTCTGACTTCAGCTCAGGTTGCGATCTCACAGTTTGTGAGTTCGAGTCCCACGTCGGGCTCTGTGCTGACAGCTCGGAGCCTGGTACCTGCCTCGGATTCTGTGTCTCCCTCTCTCTCTGCCCCTCCCCCGCTCACATTCTGTCTGTCTGTCTCTCTCATAAACATGAAAAAAAAATAAGAATTCCCTGGTGGCCCTAGAAGTTTCACTTGGGTTGAGAGAGGTTCTTGAGGAGAAAGCACAAGTTTGAGGACTCAGAAGCTGGAAAGAGTTGTGTGAGCCCTCCCTGCTGGCACGGCTGTGCCATCGACAGCTGGGGCTCCGTTCTCCACACCCCTATCCCGAGCACAGACGGCAGACCGACGGTCAGCAACCTGTCTGCCCAGGTGGAGGGCCACGTGAGCGTGATTTACTTCCGCACCTCATTCTCTAACTCTTCAGGGATTCGGAGTTTCCGCACCTCCAGGTAATAGACTGAAGGTTAATCATAGTAACACCAAGTAACTTGTATGGCTTGGTGAGGTTGGGCCCCGTGTTGAGGGTTTTCCTGGAATTACAAACAAGGTGTTCCCTGAGGGGAAAAAAAAAAATCCCAGGTCTTAGTGTCTCGCGGATTCTCTTTTTTTAGTACCGTGAATTATTCACATACTCTGTGTCAACAAATTCCGTTCATTGAGTGATGGCTCCTGACATTTAAATGCATCTCTAAAAAGAATCTGCGTGCCGTTTGCACATTAGGGCAGATGTCATGCTTCTTTGGTCTTACCTGGCAGTCAGCCTGTCAGTAATTACCCATCAGATTCCCTCCCTGCTTCCACTCCCTCTCTCTTGACCTCAACCAGCTCAGCCTCCTAAGTAAAATATGTCAGTGCCCAGACCACCCACCAAGACACGACTGGGGCGTCCCTGCCTGAACCCCGGCTGTAGGCCGCGCCCACTTCACCTCGGGGTCTCGGCAACTTATTTTACGTTTCCTCGGTCTGTAAAATGAGAATTATCGTTAAGATGGGAGTGTTTTTACTTTGTGGCATACCTTAAATGTTTTGTTTTAGGAAATGGTTTTAGACATTAATTTTTTTTTCCCCCATATAGGGATGTCACGGACATTAAAAAAGAGAGCAGCACAGAGAATCCCCACCTACCTGTCCTCCAGCTGCAGGCGCTGCCCCCTCTCCCACATGTTTGGTTGTTTCGGGACGGTCTAGTGCCGCAAATCCCACCCGGGAACCGCATTTCCCTGTAAAAATTTCAGCGTGTACCTTTAACAAAAAATGAGCTTTTAAAAAAAAAAAACACACTACCATCACCACACCTAATACTGCTCACAATTCTTGGTATCAGTGAATGCCCAGTTCGGTCTCCGTTTTTCCCACTGTCTCAGAAATGTCTTTACGCTTTGTGATTCAGATCAGGATCCAGACAAGGGCCACCCATTGTGTTTGGTGGGTATGTTTCTTAAATTTCTTCCCTGGCTTTGAGTTTTCTCAAAGCCCCGCCTCCCAACCTTTTTCTCATGCCCTTCGGTTATTGAAGAAGCTGATAGATCTACAGATCTATTTTTTCTTAATGGGTGTGTTTTAGCATCTTGGAGGGAATTCTTAAAGCTTTGTGAAAAGAGTTATTTTTCATCCAGCCAAAGAAAGCACTGTTCAAATCCTTTGCCAGAGAGCAGTTTTACCAAATATGTTTTGGTCTATTTTAGACAGCGTTTTGCGGAACGAGCCGTAAAGAGCCCAGGATGCTTTCTTCCTAGGATAATAACGCTGTGAAGTCAGAGAGTAGGAATGGGGCATGTGGCCCTCTTGCCTCCGATGGAGCTTGCTGGGACGGAGGGCACAGGCCCAGGGGATGGTGAGGGGCTGTCTGGTCGGGGGCGTGAGCGGGAGGCAGGGCAGTGGCTGCTTGGAGGGGGTGTGCGCTGTGTCTAGGGTGATCTTGGTGTGTTCACAGTCAGGGGTCTGAAATTGGGGGTTGGCTGGGATATGCGAGATGGAGGCCAGGAGGTGAGGACCCACTTCCATATCAGTTCGAAATTCATTGCTGGGGGGACCCTTGAGGGGATCTAGTTCAGCTGCTGTGTACAAGCAGGATGGAAGGACCCAGAGTGGCACATAACTGCAACCGACCTTCCGGGGCCCTGACTCCCAGTACTTAAGTGGGCATCCCCCCTCACTCCCCCCCCCCCCCCAAACTTGTAGAACCTTTCCAGCCAGCCAGCTAGCAGCACCTAGCTGCTAAAACTTACCAGGCAAGTTTTGGCATCTCACCGGCATTCTTGCGGAACACGAGACACACGTGGGTCGAGATAACAAGTTAACTGTGCTTGAGTTAGTTGATGTGTTTCTTTCAACGAGGCATCTAGATAATTCGGGAGCGGTGGCTCCTTTAAGCTTCCTGAGGACAGGGACGGTATCTTAGTCGTCTTTGAGTGGTCTCTCAGCCCGAGATTATGGCCTCTTGAATATAACTGCTGTTTGCACACCACTGAATTGTTGTGTTTTGAAGGCACTAAAGCATTGCAGGTACGCTGAGGAAAAGCAGCTCACTTTCAAGACCTTAGTGACCGTGGTACCCAAACTCTGTCTTGTGAGGAGGCCCACAGAGTCGTCCCCGGAATGGGGAGCATAATTTTCAGCGCTTAGTGTGTTTGGAATAAACCAGGATCGGCCTGAGAGGGTCTTGCTGAAATGCCGTGGGGTATGGATGGAAGTGGAGACCCAGTGAGGACAGCGAATGTGCAAGGCCTCCATCTGGATGTTGCAGGGTAGGGGTCTGATGGCCTTTCTTTTCTCCCCGAGAAACAGACACCCGACACAACAAGACAGAATTAATTCAGTTCTCATGTAGAGGCCTAGGTGGTTCCAAGTGCGATCCTTGCAGATTGAGAAAAAGCAAGATGAAAATGCCGTGGCAGCTCGGAGGAGAAAGCACTTGTCCAGTCAGACGTAAAGTCGAGCACGAGGCAGTATGTTTGTACAATTATTTCCTGTTTTCCAGTTCCAGTACGTACTCACTTAGTAGCTGCATGTCCTTGAGTGAGTTTTTAAAGCCTGTTTCCTCATCTGTAAAATGGGTGTAGAAGGCGTCTCCACCTCAAGTTGTTCAGGGGAGTAAATGAAGTAACAGATGTGCAGCCTTTGACTTAGTGTCCGGTGTAGTGAGTGCTCAGTAAATGACATTGGCCTCTTCCTCCTCCTCCTCCTCCTCCTCCTCCTCCTCCTCCTCCTCCTCCCCACCACCACCACCCTGCCACTACTGAATGGAACCATCTGGAAGGCGGACTTCTTAATCTTTGCGGGCATTCAGGGAACTAATTCTCCGTGCATTAACTTATTTCCTGGCAACCAATTAGGGTACCTTTGGGATAACTCAAGTAGGGAGGAGGTGACAGTTGAAGCAGTGGAGGATCCCAGCGTATGAGCTGCTGCTGGTACAGCCGGTGAGCGATCCGCATGACTACTGGCGTGTGAACCCGATGAGGAGACACGCGTGTGTCTTAAAATTACCGGGAGGGAAAGCTGATCAGATGGCCCCCGCGACTTCCCCTGAAGTGTTGGCTACTGGTCATGGCCTATGGGCCTCCTCGGGGACGCCCTCTGTCTTGGGTTGCGGCAGAATAGTGCAGATGTCAGTCCCAGGAAGGCCACGCAGGGTTGGTAACAGGGCAGCGTCTGGGCCGCGGTGTCTGGTGTGAATTTATAATACCTGATAAAACCCAGACAGCACCTCATTGGTGTCAGCAGAAGCAGAACCAGTCTTTCCATTGGCTCTGGATTTTCAAAAATGCGTATATTATTTCATTGGCAAGTGAAGTAGATGGTGTCTGGACAGGCTGGGAATCTCCTGCTCCATACCAAAGTGGTCCAGTTACCCAAAATGTTTACGTTATGACCGGGAAGGGGACTCAGCCAAACTTTACCCATGCTTCTCTTTTTTTTTTTTTTTTGATTTTTTTATTAAAAAAGATTTTTTTTTTTGATCTTTATTTTTTGAGAGAGAGACAGCGTGTGAGCTGGGGAGGAGCAGAGAGAGATGGGAGACGCAGAATTCGAAGCAGGCTCCAGGCTCTAAGCTGTCAGCACAGAGCCTGACGTGGGGCTCGAACTCACAACCTGTGAGATCACGACCTGAGCTGAAATCAGACGCTTAACCGACTGAGCCACCCAGGTGCCCCTACTCATTCTTTTCTATTTAAAAACAGCTTGAAAGACAAGGAAAAGTAGAGCAGAAGATTGAGGGAGAAGAGCAGAGAAAAGGTTCCATGTTCCCATAGAGACATGACCATTGTTTTAGACTTTGAGCCTTCTGACGGCACAAGCCCCAAGGCCTCTGTGCCATTGGGACGGGAGGGGCGTGCGTGCCGCCAAGTCCCTGCTTCCTGCACATGACACGTGGTCTCCTTTGCCCCCCCAGGGTGTGCACGACGTCCGGCTGGCCTACATTCAGTTCGCCCTCTCCTTTCTGATCGCCGGCGATGACAGCACGATAGCACAGGTGCTGGAGTTGAAAGGTAGGTGCACCTCTTTGTCTCGTAGCAAAGCCTGGTGGCGATTGTGTTTTGGAAAATCTGCCGCAAAACATTTTTCCAGGTTGAGCAGTCTGCAGCCTTTACGGCCGCTGCACACACTAGAATGTTGGACGCGTGTGCGGCAAAGCCGCGGTCGGTGCGGTTTTGATGTCGCTCGTGAGCACCGACAGAGGCATTCCTGTCAGGCTACCTGGAATGCTGGGCGACGTGCTGACAAAGGAGAGATGCAAACTTGAGACTCGCGTACGAACAAAGGAGGCTCTGTGGCTCCAGAACATGCACAGATACGTAGCCCTGGCTGCCCAGCCCTCCTTGGTAATTGACTTCGGAAAACTAAAGTTTAGTTACTTCGGTGGCCTTGCTGAGTGTTACCAGAATATCGGTAATGGAACTTCAGAGAAGTCTAGCTGGACCACCTTCTGGTGGCTGTGGCCCGAGAGCCTGTTCGGGCCGCTTGCTCCTCATCGAGAGATTCAGTAAGACGGAGAACGATGGCACTAGAAGGAAGGCACTTCGCACGTAGCAGGTGTTCGGTGTGATACCAGGCTCTGTGCGCAGGTTCCGCGTCCTTGCCAGAGCTCTGGGAGTCGGAGGAACAGCACGGTGCCTGTGGCCCGGGGTGGCCGGGTCTCCAGTCCTTCTCTCACCTCCCCCAGGGTGGGAGCCTTAGAGCTGTCTCCGGACGACTGCCAGCGACCGTTTAAGAACAGGGTGGTGGGTGCCGGTCACTCCATACGGTGTCAGCCCTGGTCCACGCAGGTAGCCCCATTGACGGGGGAGGCGGTGCCACGGAGGAGACCCCTTCGTTGCACGGTGCAGCAGACAGGCCTTAACCTCTTGTGGCCGCTCCTGTGTGAGGTCTGCTGCTGCTGCTCCCAGGGCTAGGGTTCTTCCAAATTCCCGTGGTCGTCTGCGCCGTCCGGCCTTTATTAAAGGACGGCGGTTTGGGGTTACTTATGTGCGCTGCTGATGGGGCAGGGTTGTACTTCAGTTAATGTTTTTGCAGGGCACTTTGCAAAACTTGAAAAACGCGTCGAAACTTTAAAAATGTGTGATCCAGCAGCCATTCCACGTCTAGCCATTTATCCTAAGGGTAGAATTAAGGATGTGAGTAGAGGTTTTCTTAGTGGATAATTTTTTCACGTTCGCTGAAAGTTGGACTCCTCCTAACTGTTGACCGTCAAGGGATTGATTGCACAAACAGGACTAATCGTAAGGTGGAACGCAGCTGTTAGAAATGACGTAGAAATGTGCTTCCCGATGTCAGCCTTTTAAACAACATATGATGGGGTGTAGACTCAGTTATAAAACTCGAGTACCCCATTTTACTGAAAGATACATTTAACGGGATATGGATATATCAGAAGGTTAGCGGTTAACTAGTTACCTCTGGGTAGTGGAATTATGTTTGCTTTCAAATTTCATCCTTTTGGTTTGTTTGGTATTTTCTGATTTTTCTTCTTTTGAGAATGAATTTCCTTTGTAGAAAATATGTGTGTGCCCTTTGAGCACCTCTGGAGCAAGCAAAATTCTAATCGCTTTGATGTTTCTGCCCAGTGTCACCATTACGTTAGTCATGATACGGCATCGAGCTGTGGTAGCTGATTCCTTGGAGATCAAACGCATGAAAAGAAAGCAGACAAACACATCATCCCGAATTCTACCACAGTCAATAAAATGATTTAAAATATAAATCTGGGGGCGCCTGGGTGGCTCAGTCGGTTGAGTGTCCAACTCTTGATTTCGTCTCCGTTGAATACGGATCGAGTTCTACATCTGGCTCCGTGCTGAGCATGGGGTCTGCTTAAGATTCTCTTCCCCTCATTCCCTCTGCCCCTCTCCCTGCTAGCCCTCTCACCAAAAAAACATATATAGATAAAGATATAGGTATCAGCAAATCTAAGCAAAGAGAGAAATTCAGCAAAATTGTACGTACATTCTCTGTCAAATAGTCAATATGAAGAACAGTAAAACAGAACTACTGAACCTCTTTAACGGCTCTGTCATTGTTTTACCTTTAGATATTGATTTCCCATGTCATGAAGTGGTTTATTCCTACTGTGAACATGTATAATTGAAAAGGACAAAACCTTCAGAAAATAAAAAAGGGAGCGAATGGCATTGTTTGCTGTGCCACTTTATGAAGTAATTTGTTCTCTCATCTGCTCTCGTGTTCAAAATATTTTTGAGTTTAATGCTTTGAACCTTTTCCTTTCAGAATTTATTCCTTGCATTTTTAGCTCGGGCATAAAGGAAGACAGGATTTCCACCGTCAATATTTTGTTGTCCACGCTGAAAACAAAGGTACGTGTTTGGTACTCAGTGTTGTTCTGCGGTTTGTCTTCCCCAGGGTGTGACAGGACCCTAGAGCCACAATGTCTTAGGGCACACAGGCTGGGGGATGGCAAACTTTTCCTTCGGGCTGCAGTTTTGTCACCCCAGGAGACATGCTATTGCTTGCCCTTTCACGGGAAGCCACAGGGATAATTGGGAGCTGTAAGTTATGGCTGTTTTCATTTACACACCCGGCAAAATGTGACTATGTATCGCCTTATATATTCTGCCTTTTACAAGCATCTTGTAGAAACTTTAAAACTGGCTGAACGAATCACTGACTTTAATACAGAAGCAACTTAAATGCTCAGTTAGAAAAACTCTACGACTCTGCCAACACAAAAAGTCGTTAAAAGCCATGAACTGGCAATCCATATAAAAATGGCTGATTAGCATAGTATTTAAAACTGTGGTTCTCAGCTGGGGGTGGTTTTGCCCCCTCCACTGTAGACATTTGGCAGTGTTGGAAACGTTTCTGGTTGTCATAACCGGGGAAGTAACAACTGGCACCCAGTGGGTAGAGACCAGGCCCAGCGTCCTGCCCGCACAGGTCCGTCCCCTGCAGCAGTTATTTGGGCCAGAATGTCAGGGTGCTGAGAAGCCCTGATTTAAAGTAACACAGGTCATGAGGTACAGGTTTTTTTCGCCAACCAAATTAGCCCTGACCTTTTAAAACAATGCCGTTCAGTGCTGGCAAAAGTACCTTTGAGTCGGGTGCTTTTGTGGAGGCAGTGTTCTAGCAGGTCTGGCGGTGTGCGTTAGAGGTCTTCAACATGTTCCCAGACTTGGGAACCTCAGAACCACCCAGGACACCCTGGGAGGCACCGGGAGTGGGTTTGAGGGGAGCTGAGGCCTTGTGCCACAATTCCGAGTGTATAATCAGGGACGCAGGCAGGACTCGGCGCAAGGAAGCAGACGATAGAGTGCAAACAACCTCACTTTGCACCCCCTGGGGGACGGTGACATAAATTATGGTCGCTAGAATGATAGCCTTCCAAAATGGTGTTCTAAAGGAGTTTTTAATAATGTGGGAAAAGTTCATACTATTTAAAAGTAGGCAGAAAACTATATATAATCTCACAGAGACAAAAACAAAACACAACACAACAGTGATACACATACATCTTCTGTGTTGCGGGATGGAGGGATGAAAGGAAGTATACCAGATGCTAACTGTATCCTAGGACGGTTCAGATACCGATGAATTTTGTTTTTCTCTTTATGTTTTTCCTTTTTCTGGTCAAATATTTTGCCGTGGGCCCGCAGGATTTTGGTAATGATGAAAAACAATACACACTGTTGTGAAAATCGAGCTCCTTGAAATTCGTGTGTTTTATTGTTTTCAGGTAGTTCACAATAAAAATATCACAAAAACCCAGAAGGTGCGTTTCTTTACGGGGCAGTTGTTGAACCATATAGCAGCTCTCTACAGCTGGAATGGGATTGTTGACGTGAACCTGGAACATGGCAAGGTACAGTCCTGGTGGGTTTGAGTTGACCTCACTGTCAGTGTGTGAGCCTCACAGCTGGAGACTGGGGAGCGTACCCCCTAAAGTCCCTCCATTTGATCTGTTTCTCTTGGCTCGTGGTTATATTGATTCTCCGCTTAGATGAAATATGATCTTTTTAAAGTTTTGGTTTTTTCGTTGTTTTTTTTTTATAAGATTGTTTCTATTCTCTGAGGTATTTTGATATTAGACTTTTTTTTTTCTCCCTTGAAGGGAAAACCGTTGCTCCTTTTAGCTGAGTGACATGCTGGTTTTCCCTGCTGGGCTTGCCCAGTAGACGCATAGTATTGACCCAGGCTCTCTCCTCCTCTCATTTACCTCTTCTTTTCCTTCTTTCCATCCTGTTCACACCAGCTCTTAGAGTTTCAAGGCCCGTTGCTTTTACTTCCAAGTGTCTAGGAAAACCCCAATTTCCTCACCTACTGACATGTGTAATTTATTTTGTAATAGTTCCTCAAACGTTGAATTAGAACAGTTGCTTTCCAGTTGACCCAAGGCCAGTGTACATTTTAATCCTCATTTTGATTTTCTTCAGGGTGTTTCAGAACATGGACTTGGCCAGAGTAGTGAAGGCTCAGACTTCCTGTGAACTTTATAGTAATTTACCTCTCAAGAGCCCTGTGTTTTACGTCCTTTTATCTTTGTGACTGGCCTATGTCCTCTTGTTTTGAACATGTTTTGTATGCCCTATTATCAGGAAGCCTTGGGGGCTTAATAAAAACACTCCCAAATGTGGAATTTTATTCAAAAGACCAAGAGAAATTAAGTCATTCTTAAGCTTGTTTAAAACTACAGGTTTAAACTTGCCCCTCTTAAGAGTATTTTTTAATCTTTTTTTTTTAATGTGTCTGCTTTATAGGTGAGGACATTCGAATTCAGGGAGGTCAGTAATGCTCTCACTACTGGTTACATTCTGTGTCCAGCCAGAAGCTGTCCAGGAGCCCATTAAGAGTTGCCTCATTAGAATAAAAAATATTCCTACCAAGTAGAACATTCCAGGAGATTTTGGAGCCCTGTGTGAGAATTGGTGTTACCCCCATCACACAAGAAATGACTGGGGTTCTAGGGGCTCTCTGCCAGGAGCTGGGGTTGAAGACCAAATACAGTTGACCCCTGAACTATGCAGGGGCTGGGAGGGCCGACCCCCCTGCAGTCAAAATCCGTGTATAACTTTTAACTCCCCAGCATCTTAACTACTGGGGCACCTGGGTGGCTCAGTAGTTAAGCACCCAACTCTTGATTTCAGCTTGGTTATGATCTGGTGTTCATGAGTTCGAGCCCTGCTTCGGACTCTGTGCTGATAGTGCAGAGGCTGCTTGGGATATTCAGTCTCCCCCTCTCTCTGTCTCTCTCTCTCTCAAAAAATAAATAAATAAACATTAAAAAAGAAAAAAACACTTGGGGTGCCTGGGTGACTCAGTCAGTTAAGCATCCGACTTCAGCTCAGGTCATGATCTCACAGTTGGTGGGTTTGAGCCCCGTGTCGGGCTCTGTGCTGATAGTTCAGAAACCTGGAGCCTGCTTTGGAGCCTGTGTCTCCCTCTCTCTCTCTCTGCCACTCCCCTGCTCGCTATCTGTCTTTCTGTCTCTCAAAATAAATAAACATTAAGAAAAAAAAATTTTTTTTAACTCTACTAATAGCCTACTGTTGACTGGAAGACTTATGCGTAGCAAAAACAGTCAATTAACACATATTTTGTATGTCATATGTATTGTAAACTGTATCCTTACAATAACGTAAGCTGGAGAAAAGTAAATGTTATTAAGGAAATCGTAAGAGAATACATTTATAGTACTGTACTGCATTCATGGGAAAAACAAGTACACATAAGCAGATCTGTGCAGTTCAAACCTGTGTTGTTCAAAGGTCAGCTGTATTTCTTTCTTTCTTTTTTTTTTAATATATGAAATTTATTGTCAAATTGGTTTCCATACAACACCCAGTGCTCATCCCAAAAGATGCCCTCTTCAATGCCCATCAACCTACCCTCCCCTCCCTCCCACCCCCCATCAACCCTTAGTTTGTTCTCAGTTTTTAAGAGTCTCTTATGCTTTGGCTCTCTCCCACTCTAACCTCTATTTTTTTTTCCTTCCCCTCCCCCATGGGTTTCTGTTAAGTTTCTCAGGATCCACATAAGAGTGAAAACATATGGTATCTGTCTTTCTCTGTATGGCTTATTTCACTTAGCATCACACTCTCCCGTTCCATCCACGTTGCTATAAAGGGCCATATTTTGTTCTTTCTCATTGCCACGTAGTACTCCATTGTGTGTATAAACCACAATTTCTTTATCCATTCATCAGTTGATGGACATTTAGGCTCTTTCCATAATTTGGCTATTGTTGAAAGGGCTGCTATAAACATTGGGGTACAAGTGCCCCTATGCATCAGTACTCCTGTATCCCTTGGGTAAATTCCTAGCAGTGCTACTGCTGGGTCATAGGGTAAGTCTATTTTTAATTTTTTTGAGGAACCTCCACACTGTTTTCCAGAGTGGCTGCACCAGTTTGAATTCCCACCAATGGTGCAAGAGGGTTCCCGTTTCTCCACATCCTCTCCAGCATCTATAGTCTCCTGATTTGTTCATTTTAGCCACTCTGACTGGCGTGAGGTGGTATCTCAGTGTGGCTTTGATTTGTATTTCCCTGATGAGGAGCGACGTTGAGCATCTTTTCATGTGTCTGTTGGCCATCCGGATGTCTTCTTTAGAGAAGTGTCTATTCATGTTTTCTGCCCATTTCTTCACTGGATTATTTGTTTTTTGGGTGTGGAGTTTGGTGAGCTCTGTATAGATTTTGGATACTAGTCCTTTGTCCGATACGTCATTTGCAAATATCTTTTCCCATTCCGTTGGTTGCCTTTTAGTTTTGTTGAGTGTTTCCTTTGTTGTGCAGAAGCTTTTTATCTTCACGAGATTCCAATAGTTCATTTTTGCTTTTAATTCCCTTGCCTTTGGAGATGTGTCAAGTAAGAAATTGCTGCGGCTGAGGTCAGAGAGGTCTTTTCCTGCTTTCTCCTCTAGTGTTTTGATGGTTTCCTGTCTCACATTCAGGTCCTTTATCCATTTTGAGTTTATTTTTGTGAATGGTGTAAGAAAGTGGTCTAGTTTCATTCTTCTGCATGTTGCTGTCCAGTTCTCCCAGCACCATTTGTTAAAGAGACTGTCTTTTTTCCGTTGGATATTCTTTCCTGCTTTGTCAAAGATGATTTGGCCATACTTTTGTGGGTCTAGTTCTGGGGTTTCTATTCTATTCCATTGGTCTATGTGTCCATTTTTGTGCCATGTATTTATTTCTTATATCACAATATCAATCACAACGCAAAAGCAAATAGAAGCTTAGGAAAATGATTTTCTAATTGAAGTGTATGCTGTAAAGAGAGACTATTTTTTTTTTTTTTTTTAATTTATTTCTGAGAGACAGAGAGCACGTGCACTTGCTTGTGTAAGTGGAGGAAGGGGCAGAGAGAGAGGGAGACAGAGAATCCAAAGCAGGCTCCAGGCTCTGAGCTGTCAGCACAGAGCCCGATGTGGGGCTCACACCCACAAACCGTGAGATCTTGACCTGAGCCAAAGTCAGATGCTTACCCGACTGAACCACCCAGGTGCCCCAAGAGAGATTCTTTAATGATGGGGGTACGGATACTGATCTGCTCCGTATTTGCTAACGCAGTGGGGAGTTCCACTATGTGATCCATGGTTTGCCCTTACATAAAATGGTGTAATCATCTCTACCCTGCCAGACTCAGGCCTGCCATAAAAATTAAATGAGAACCCTTACTGTGGAGTGCTTGGAAACAATGAGACATGACTTAAAGTGTCCCCTTATCTGTTGTTTCTTGTTCCAGCAACTCCCTGTTTGTTCAGTGTTAAAAATAAATATTTTCTTTTTAAATTCAGCTTATTTAAACTAAAACAAAAACAGTTCACCCATTTTTTTTCACTCCCCCCCAACCTCTACGTCTGGCAACCACCAGTCTCTTCTCTGTATCTATGAGCTTTTTTTTTTTTTTTTTTAAATTTATTACTCAGTTTATTCTTTTTATATTCCACATATGAGAGTATTTTTGTCTTGTCTTGATTGGTGTTTCTGTTCTTTGGGGTTTTTTTTGAATGATACCAAGCATGTAAGATATTTTCTAAGTCATCATCAGGCACGTGGTATCGCCCAGTTTTTACTCTGTAGATGTTACCGAGGCTCATGAACTTGAGATTTTCATTGAATTTTAAAAAAATCTTGTAGACTTCTTCTGAGGACGCAGGGAAGATCCTGGTGAGGGAGCTTGTTCACACCTTCCTGATGGATCTTTGCTGTTCGCTCAAGCATGGGATTAATTTTTACGACGCATCTTTCGGTACCATCGGCAGGTAAAGTGGCACATTTGAGAAGCGCGGGCCTGTGTTCCGTCACGTACATGACTTCCAGCGGAAGTCTGTAGAATAACGGAATTGTGGTGGTTTACAACTAGAATTTTAGACATGACCTCACTCGTTACAGGGACGAATATTTGGAAGCCCAGAGACTCCCTGCTCATCACGTGCCCTTAGGGCACAGGGCTCAGGGTAGCCGCTGACTTAGGCACCCAGTAGGAGGTGTCTCACCCAGGGGGGTGCTGCGGGTTTCACTAGAGACTGTGGCGTCGGCTGGGTCCGAGGAAAGTCTTACGGCCACCTTGCCAGAGAGGGTAGGCCCCTTCGCAGGCCTCCACACAGGCTGGAGGCGGGAGCCACCGCTCTCCCAGTTTTGCAGGTGAGGGAAATGGGCACAGAGAAGTTGGGTCACTCAGCGTGTGTCAGAGTTCTGCTTTACACCCAGGGAATCTGGGGGCCCCTGGCTGACTGACACTTGATTTCAGCTCAGTCATGATCTCACAGGGGACCGAGCCCCATGTTGTGCACTGAGCTAACAGTGCTGACCCTGCTTGGGATTCCCTCCCTCCCTCCCTCCCTCCCTCCCTCCCTCTCTCTCTCTCTCTCTCTCTCTCTCTCTGCCTTCCTCCTCCTCCTCCTTCTCCTTCTCCTTCTCCTTCTCCTTCTCCTTCTCCTTCTCCTTCTCCTTCTCCTTCTCCTTCTCCACCACCTTCTTCTTCTCTCTCTCTCTCTTTCTTTCTCTCCCAAAATAAACTTTAAACCCAGGGAATTTGGTTCCAAGTCTATCCTCGTAACAGCTAAATAGTCCTTCCTCTCCTCAAAGCTGCTGATGCGCTGGGTTTTCAAAATTTTGTTTCATGTTGCACACTTATGGCAATGTTTCATCAGTAAGGAAACATAAAGTCCCTACCTGATGGTTTAGATGATATTCTTTTAGGTTTTCTCTTTTAGTCTAACGGTAAACACATATCCATGTTACTATTTTTAATAACCAAAATACTCTAATGTTAGATTTATCAACCTGCTTTTCTTCCCCCCTGACGGCAAAAATATTAGGTATATTTTCTGTTCATTGTGAATACCCTCATTTTTAAAAATTTTTTTATTTTACCACTGTGGCACTTTTATCATAAGGATCTGGATGGTTTGGTTTAGTTTCTACCAGTTAGGAAATGACTGATTCCTTCAGAATGGGATAACACTGGAAATTTTTCTCCCTGCTTGTGACTTGTTTTGATTCTGAGATTATTATGACTTAATTTGCCACATTATTTCTTTTTCTTTCAACTTTGTTTCAGCGATAGTGTAACTTTGCTCTCATCAGGGAAAACAAGCTCACCTTCCTGGTAACATGTAACAGCAGACTTTTATCGTCTAGTATGATGTAACACCATGCTTAAAACACATTTTTTTCCCCCTAAGTAAGTAAGACCCATAAAATAGGTCATTTGATGAGTGTATTTGAATCAGCTTGTGGGTGTGGGTCTGTTCGAATAAGCTGTGGTTTATGTCAGTTTTTGAAGCCAGGGACAAAAGACAAATGTTTGCGCTTAGGGGAGAGGAAGGGAATTTTGTTTGTGGGGGCCTTAATGGAAAATTTTGAGAAAATCGACGTGTGCGGTTCCCCAGCGGAGGTGAAGCTTGCTCCCTCCCTCCCTCCCTCCCTCCCTCCCTCCATTCATTCAGGTAGGTGTCTGTGCACATGTCACCATATCCAGGAGGCCTTCCCCAGCAGCCCTTTTCTGAAATAGCCCTTCCACTGTCCCTGTCCTTTTGCCTTGCTCTTGACTATGACTTACCGCCACCTTGCACATTTATCTATTTGCTTGTTCATTATGTGATAGATGAGAACCAATGTGAACAGAGGCTGGTCTGTTTGGGATCCCCAGTGTCTAGGACAGTGCCGGGCACCCAGTGGGTGTGTGAAAGCCAGGCATTACAGTTGGTAAACTTCTTCTCTAAGGGAAGAAGTAAGTATTGGAGGCGTGGTGTGCGGTCTGTATTGTGACCTCTCAGCTCTGACATTGTAGTGCCGGAGCAGACATGGACATAAACAAATGGGTGTAACTGTGTTCCGATAAAGCTTTATTTACAAAGATAGATAGTGGGCTGCAGTTTGCCAACCCCTGGTGTGGAGGTTGAGAGAACAAATTCTGGGGTCAGCTCTGAGACCTTGACAAGTGCTACTGCTCTCTGCCTCTGTTGCCTCATCTGTAAAATGGAAATAAAGTTGGCATCCACTTCAGGGGGAAGTAGAGCATGGGAACTGCCTAGAGCAGTGCCCGGCCCACATTGTACGCTGTGGAAATACGTTACTTTATTGCATTGTCCGTTAAAATAACGTGGATGTTTATAGTATTTTTAGTGCACTTTGTAGTATTCAACGTGTTTGTTTGACAGCAAAAACTGTTTTGTTCGTGAAATTTTCATATTAGGAATTTTAAACTTTTTTTTTTTTTTAAGTTTATTTATTTTGAATAGAGACAGAGCACGAGCAGAGGAGGGGCAGAGAGAGAGAGACAGACAGACAGACAGACTCCTAAGCAGGCTCCACACCGTCAGTACAGAGCCCAGTCGGGCCTCAAACCCGCGAGACCAGGAGATCATGACCTGAGCTGAAACCGAGTTGATTGCTCAACCGACTGAGTCACCCCAGGCGCCCCAAGAATTTTAAGTTTTTGAAAAGATAGCTTTCTGATCGAAATTCCACTCTAATTCAATTTTTGAAAAATGTTTTATTATAGGTAAAGCTGTCATAATGCATCTTAATTTTAGTCAATTCACAAGGGGACACAGAACAGTGAGGATTCTGGAAGCCGTCAACGTGGCATGCTAGTGATACATTCTGGGATGTTTTGGATTTGGTGACTTCCCAGGAACAGGCAGCTCTGAAAAGTCATCCTCCCTCAGAAGGATCTGGGGGTAACCCTAGAGTACCGTGGGCTTGGCTGTGTAGATCCTGGGCTGGCTCCTTCTTTATGCAAGGTTTAATGTCTACAGGTTTTCCTGATTCTTATTTTTATGGTCTTTTGAAAACTCACTTAGGGACAAGTTTTGAGTATTTTCATACAGTAGATTTTTTTTTTTCTATGTTAGCTTCTTGCAGCAGCTCAGTGAAGGCATAGGAATTTGAAATACGTTAGAAACGGAGGAGGCAGAAAACCTGTGGAAAGACTTGGAGCCATTTTGTCGAGTTTTAGAAATAATTTATGGCACTGTGGACTGTGGGGCAGTTCATTCGCCCTTCTCGTAAAAGTCTTTTCAAAAGTTAAATGCATTCTCTGTTTTTTTATACCTAATGCTTACATGTCTATTTATTTACATACATGCCTTTTCGTGTGCGGTTGGAGGAAAGAGGTCAGGAAAATCCCACGGGGAAATTAGGGGAGTGGATTCCTCCCTGCGGGTTTGGCCCTTTCTTTACATTAGCCTTGACTTCTGGGTAGACTGGTAGGTGGCCAGGGTGGAGACAGAGAGTGGGTTTCTTCCTTCTCTTTAAAAGTCAAATGGAGGAGTGCCTGGGTGGCTCAGTCTGTTGAGTGTCAGACCCTTGATTGATTTCAGCTCAGGTCATGATCTCAGGGTCGTGGGATCAAGCCCTGTGTTAGCCCCGTGCTCAGCATAGAGCCTGCTTGGGTGCCTCTCTCTCTCTCTCTCTCTCTCTCTCTCTCCCCCTTCTGCCCCTACCCCCCGCTCCCCAAATAAATAAAATAAAAGTCAGATGGAACTCAAGGGAGGGAAGGAGAGGTTGGAGACAGGAAAGGAGAGACTTTTTCAGCTACTCAGAAATAGAGGAGAGAGATTCAAGCCCTTTCTTGGGGAGCTGGAACCCCGCAGGCCATGAAAACACCCCACTTAGTGTCACGAGGGAAACTCAAAGGTGAAATGTGCCGGTTGCCGTGTTTCAACTGTGTTTCCTGAGGGCGATTTCGAGGAGCTGCCGTTCTGACCCTGAGCTCTCAGTTTAAGTTTATTTATTTTGAATAGAGGCTTGTTTTTATTCTGAGATTATTATGAATGAATCGTGAATTATGAATTATCTTAGTGTGCTGTGGAAATTCCCTGCCGACCCTTGTCTCTCTCTCTCTGGCAGAGGCGGGAACCTGACCCTCCTGCACTTACTGTTGGGTTTGAAAACTGCAGCAGACGACGAGCTGGTGGCCGAGCTGGTGGTGAACATCCTCAAAGTGTGCCCGGACTTGCTGAACAAGTACTTCAAGGAAGTAACATTTTCCTTTCTGCCAAGAGCGAAGTCCACTTGGTCAAATAACATCAAACTACTGAACAAGGTGAAACCCCCGGGGCTCTGGCCTGTGTCAGGGGCCGGGAGAGGGAGAGGGAGAGGGGGAGTGACGAGCCGACGGACCGCAGGAAGGACGGAGAACTCGTCCAGCCATTCTGCAGGGGCGACGTCAGCTCACGTGGGGCTGGCGTCCCGGTCCTCTGAGGACATCCTGCTCTTCGCTGAGCAGAACTTCGAGCTGGACGCCTTTTGCATCTGTTAAGACAAATGCGTCTCCTTCGTCCAGATTTTGCTTAGAGGGAGATCTCGGTGAATTTTGGCACATTGAGGCTGACGTGAGCGAAAGGTGTGAAATGGAGAACCGCGTTTAAAGACCGCCGTCTTAAGTACTTAGAACGACGTAGGACACGCTGTGAAACGATGCTGTGTCTGTCTGGGTGCCGGCGTGCGAATGTCCTGATCAGAGTCCGCCCTCCTTCGCCCGCCGCCGCGGACGTGCCTGCTGCACGTTCTTTCGCAGCGCTGCCTGGCTCGGGGCGCGCCGTCCGACTCGCGGTCTGGTGGTGAAATAGCGAGGGTTGCGGTCTCGTGCCTCCGCTAGGCAGGCGCGGGTTACCTGCCAGACAAGCTCTCGCCCACGCTGGCTTCGTTCTCCTTGAGCGCGTGCGGTCCCCACGTGGATCTTGGGGCGAGAAGGAGGCCGTTCGCCCCTTACGTTGGGGAGGGGCGGCCCGTGGCCACCCCCACCCCCGCTGGGGGCTGCTCTGGTTCCGCCCTCCCCGGGGAGGGGTGGGGGGGCAGGTGCGCGGCCTTTGCCGGCCTGGGTGCGAGCCCTCGCGTCACTGCTTCCTAGCCGGGTGCCCCCGGGAAGTTACGGGATCTTACTGAGATCCAGCTTTGTCATCCACGAACGCTTTTTACTGTTAGTGTCCAAGGTCCCTACCCTAAAGGGTCGTCATGAAGTGTTAAAAAGACGACACAGTGTGTCAGGTGCCACAGCCGGTGAGTAGTGCTTAGATTGGATTGTAGCGCTGGATTGTTACTTCCAGCGGTGACTTCCTCGCCATCAGAGGTTTTAAGAGGCTCCCCAGGCCGCAGGCAGAACTCTGCTTTGAAGGTCACGGCCTTCAGGCCTCGTGACCTGACTTTTCTCTGACAAGTAGAGTTGGGGGTTGACCGTCCGGAGCCTGTTCCTTGGCAGTCCCCGGATGTCCGTCACTAGGACTGCTGCATTGGACTGGCTTCGCTGTGGGGTACCTACAGTTGGCCTGGTTTGCAACGAAACCTGTAGCAGCTCATGCTCTCGTCTCTTTGTCGTAGATCTATGAAGCCCAGCCAGACGTTTCCAGGGCCTTTGAGACCAGAGAGTTCATCCCCTTGCCTCGGCTCCTGGCAATGGTGATGGTGACCACCGTGCCCCTGGTGTGCAATAAGACGATGTTCACCCAGGCGTTAAATGTAAGTGGTCAGCTTTCTTCTAGAACTTTCTGTTCACTGCACTGGCCATGCTGGGGATTGTTCCGAGAACGCCTGCCTGGATTCAGCGGCTGGTATTTTGTCAGTGAGCCTCAGGCTTTCCATGTTTCCACTCACCTGGACAAGGGCCCCTGGAGCCCAAGGCATGTTCCGGCCAGGGGATCTTCCTGCTCCAGCACAGCCAGGACCATGGACCCCTGCATGGCTCTGCGCTCGCCTGAGGGTGGGAGCCTGTTAGACTCAGAGGAAGGGAAGTGTGTTCAGCTACAGCCCAGTGTCACGTATGAAAGTGTTAGCTCAGTGTTTGTGGAAGGGGTAGGACTGAAATTTGCCTGGCAAATCCTGTCTCTTGTGGTTTAAGTGAAGAAGCATTAAGATTTCTGGGGAACATTTACTTTGAGGATGAGCTGTGTCGGGCATTTTGACAGGACATATGCACGGAGAAGTGAAATTCTGTATCATTCGTGATGGCAGTCCCTGAGTCCCTCCAGAAGCCACCTTCTCAGGGACTCCTGTGTCTCCCACCACAGCACCGTGGCCTCAAGCGAACGGCTGTGAGCTGTCGGCACACGTGGGTCCCGTGCCCTGCCAGCCCCTCCTAAACCCAGCTTCCTCAGCACTCAGCTGGGAAGGCCGAGTGTCCCCACGCTTCTAGCAGGCTGGGTTGTGGTGTGGACACAGCGGGACCAGGGTCAGCCAGGGTGGGCCGCACAGGCAGGAGGTGGCCCCGGCAGCGAGGGGGCCGTCAGCACAGAGTGGTGAGGACCCCCTAGGATATGTAGCCGGGCTCAGCATTGTTTTTAAAAATGCTTATTTTGAGAGAGAGAGGGAGAGCGTGTGAGCAGGGGAGGGCAGAGAGAGAGGGAGAGAGAGTCCCAAGCAGGCTCCACACTCAGCATGAAGTCCATTGTGGGGCTCGATCCCATGACCGTGAGGTCAGGACCTGAGCTGAAATCAGAAGTCAGATGCTTAACCGGCTGAGCTACCCAGGTGCCCTGGGGCTCAGCATTTTCGATGCCTGTCCAGGGTTTGTGCTGGCAGTGGGTTGTGGGCGAGGAGTGGGGAGGCCAGAACGAAAGGCCTTTTGTTCTGGTTGCCAAATCATAACAGTCAAAATTGGGACCCTGCTCTCTTGCCCATCTGTCTGGTGGGGGAGACAAAGTGTTTTATCTCAAGGGGCTTTCAGGGAAACAGCTGAAAGGCATGTGTCTAATGCAGTGCTACTTTAGCACACGTACGAAATGAACCCCCAGCTCGCTGGAACGCTGAGGGAATGGGGCGTTGTAGTTGTTAAACTGAAAGCCCATCGGGTAGCCGTTTTGTGTCTCCCTGCCCCTCACTCTGCTGTGGCCCAGCTGGCTCGCCCCAGCCCGTCCTGCCCCTGGGGTGCCCCTGGGCCTGAGTTGGTCGGGGCCGGGCCTGAGACGGCATCTCCCGGGGTACCCTCGTTCTGGTAATTGCCCCGGTTCTTGAATTCTGTTCAACCTCTGCAGCGAGTGAGGATTCGGAAGTCTCCTGGCTGTCCTTATGAAGGTACCTGAGCCCATGTTTGGGGGCTGCACGCTTCCCAAGCCTGGAGGTGGTTTTTCCTACTAAGTGTGTGGTGCCTTTTCTTGTCACCTGTGCGCCTGACAGCGAGTGCTAGTTGGGGCTGGGTGGGTGCTGGTGAGATTGTGGCTGTTCTTGATGTGGATAATCCACATGAGGTCAGTGGCTGTCGGAAAAGACTTACCAAACACAGTGAAACAAAATTGAGAGTAACTCTCAGACTCTAGTAGCCACCTCTTCAGCAGGTGCTGAGGTCAGATCTGTGGCAGGTCAAGGGGGCAGGGTCCCCAGGCCACCTCTTCTCACGGCGTCGAGGGTACCCAACTCACGCAGCCTTCCCTGGGAGTGACCCCCGGAGAGGCCAGAGCCAGCCACACCCGGGGCTTGGGAGATCTGTGTCCATAGTGCAGCCTACAGACGTGTGGATTTAGCTCTTTTTCTTCCCAGTTGGACAGCATATCAGTGAAGCACACAGCCTTGTCCCTTGTTTCCGTCATTTTGAAAAGAGCATTAAAAACGATCGAGCACTGCCTGAATAAAGAGACGTGGCAGGAATCAGGCGTGTACACGGCCACGGCGATAGAAGAGTTCGTGCGCCTCTTCAGAGAAGCCCTGAGCAAGGTAGGCGCGGGAGCTGGGTTTGGCCTTTCCGGGGAAGTTTCCGGGGCTTTCCTTACAGCTGTCACAGGTAAGCACGCCAGGTGGAAGAGGCAGCTCCGGGAGCACAGAGGGCAGGTGTGAAACGAAACGTAGCGTAGGGGTCGGGGTGCTCCTTGCTAGAAGCTGACGTGCTCTCCCACTGCCGCACGCACGAGGGCCAGGGCCAGGGCCAGGGCGAGGGGGTGGCTTGGGAGGCCTGTTCTGGTGAGTGAGGAAGGGCAGTCATCTGCAGACGGGGTACCTGCCCCAGAGGAGCCGAGGTCATGATGGACGCGGCCCCCGGCCCGTCGTCAGACATGTGTCTTCGTTTCTAGTGTTTGGCTCAGGTGAAGGAGGCCTCGGAGCTTTGTTACAATTATCAGCGCTTGTGTTTTCAACCACGTCCTTGTTGTACACAGTTGTGGGGATTACAGCGCAAAGCAGAGCTCACAGAGGGCGCCGGCCTGTTCTCCCTCCACGTCCGTCTCGTACACACTCACACCACGTGTGCTCGTGTCCTCCCTTTGTGTTTAGCTTCTCTTTAGTGGATTCATTTCATCTGCGTCTCTCTCTTGTTTAACATGACTGTCTTTTCCCTTTCAGGTCTTACCAGACCTGAACACCATCGTGTGGGTCTGGCAGTCACTTCGAAAGCAGGAGACAAAACAAGATGATGAGAAAGGAAAGAAAAGGGGCATCCAGACTCCTGCTGCCTGCGTGGCTCCCCAGTGCGGTGAGGGCTGGGTGGGGCCCTGCTCTTTGCAGACAGAGGTGACACAGGCAGCCAGGGACCCCTCCAGCCTACAGGGGCTTTGGAGGCATCTGTTGCAAATGTGCCCAGGCTTTACACAAGCACCGTGACTCTCTAAAGATTTGAGCGATGGGCACCGTGTGCTCTGGCCTTTCCATGGGGGCCTCTCTTTGGCTGTGCAGGTAGAGGTGGGCTTCACGGTCCTCCTCCCCACCCCCCCCACCAGTAACGAGATACATTGATTCAGACCTTGCTGTTGGCCTGCCGGGCAGTGGACTTTGTACCTTCTGTCTATATCCTGTTTAGTCCCCGTTGTTCACACGAAGGCGCTGACACACAGAGAGACAGTCGCTTTAACCTGTCCAAGGTTACAGCCCCAAAATGAGGACTTACACCCAGTCTGTTTGAACAGGCTTGACTGTTCCCACGTAGACTCTGTAGGGATCCGTCCGCAGCCTCTGCCTGTGGCCGTTGACCGCATACCACCTGCTGACTAAGGACAGAGACCGACTGTGTTTCCTGATTTAAGGTGTTTTATGTTGGTTCAGATGATGCGGAAACCATTCTTCTGAAGGCTGTTCTGCTCCAGGTCATATGCCTGTACCAGAAGGTGGTCCCACACGTGGTCCTGCAGTACAACTTCGACTTCAGCAAGCTCCTGAAAGGTGCGTCTCGGGACGGCGGGGGCCCCTCTGCTCTTTCTGCCGGCGGGGATGAAGGAAACGCTCGTGAACCGGAGCTGAGCCCCCGGAGCTGAGGCCCGGGAGGCCGGTGGGCAGTTTGGCTGTGCACACGATCCACCTGACTGGTTATTTTTATTTGCACTAATGTTTTTTAAATCGCCAGTTGTCCTTAAGTAAATATCGGATGAACATTTAGCAGCAGTGGGCACAGCAGGGAGAAGCCAGGCTGCCAGAGGTTTCTGCCTTAGATAAGTGACAAATCAGATTGTGTGCATTAACGCTAAAGCCCCTCTTCAAGGGAGCAGGGGTGCAGAAATGAGAGCCCCTTAGAAGGGATGTCCCGTTCCCGCAGAGGCACTTTGGACGTAGTTACTCATGGTTTACCCAGTGAGTCAGGTTCAAACCACATCTTGTAAAAGTAACGTTACGCTTGTCTGGTCACGTTTCCTTGATGGAAAAGTGTGTCTAATAACTTCATAATTGGGCCCACGGAGGAAAACTTGCAGAAGCGTCATTCCTGGGGTTTATATAAGCTATTGGGACGGTTCCACTGAAAAGCTATAATTAACTTCTTAATCGTTGGAAGGCGAAAGGTTCTTTTTGCTGTGAGAGTACGAAATTTACTAGCACTGTGTCATTCCCAAGCAAAGGGAAATCCAGAAATCAGGCCAGCGGATGAGGACGCGGTCTTGGGCTCGCGTGGCCACAGTCTGTTCACAAAACGTCTGCGGTCTGGGGAGCAAGGCGGCGCCTCTCGCCCGAGACGACGTTAATGAGAGACTGCACCCAGGAGGCAGCGAGAGGTGTGGGCCTCACGCTGTAGGGAGAGGTCACTTCAGGCCAAGGGGCTGTTCTGGGCAAGTGGAGTTAGGGCTTATTGCTGAAGATTTGGATAGACCACAGGAGGGGAGGTTGTGCCAGGTGGGGCGCGTCTGGGCAGAGGAGAGGAGAGAGCCCCCAAGCCCCCTTCTTATTTCTACAGCTGGAGCTCCTCATCTGGCCCCCGGGGCCAGGGGCGGCCTTGCTGGGCGCCCCCCTGCACATGACTTCTGGTCTGTTTCCCTCTTTCTGCCACAGGAGTCATCTCCGAGCAGGGCCTTCGAGAGGAGGTGCCTCCCATTCTGCAGCACCACATCCTGAAGGTGGCTCTGGAGCTGCCCGCCAGCAAGTTCTTGTGGTTAAAGGCACAGGTAGGAAGCGGACAGCTTCTGCGTCTGTTAACTAACTCCCGGGCATGTTTTGGCCTGGAAGTTTCTAACTGGATCAGAACCCGACAGTTGGTTATACAGAAGACATGCACGGTTTCCCTCTTAGACGCATCTAGAGCAGAGGCCAGGTTCCGATTCATGAACCAGGAGGCCTGTGAGTCTGTTTGCTTTTGCAAAATAGGATGTTGAGTGTGTCCTTACTGAAACAATATTGTTGGTGGGTATTGGGAGGGGTTTTGTTTTGTTTTGTTTGTTTTACCTTGATTACTTTATATTTTGTTTGTCATTTTAAAACCTTTTCAGAAATAGATACGTTTTGAAATACAAAATAACTCCTCT
Source organism: Panthera leo (assembly GCF_018350215.1). Lineage (NCBI taxonomy): Eukaryota > Metazoa > Chordata > Mammalia > Carnivora > Felidae > Panthera > Panthera leo. Next base: position 12,696,158 of record NC_056687.1, read on the forward strand.
TCGTTTGTCCTCATCCTGGAAGAACTTAAGACAGAGATGGAAATAGATACCAAGCCGGGAGAGGACCGAGGCTGGTGCAAAAACCAGTAAAGATTGCTGGAATTTTTTTCTGCCTGTCATAACGTCTTCTAGGACCTTCTGGAGAATATAATGCTGACTCATGAAGGCAACTCAGGCTGCAGCAGACACTTACCTGTGTGTTTAGGGACAGGACGCTCTATCATTTCTATCCAAGGAGGAAAAAATGACCAGGCAAAATTAAGCACTAAGTGTGTTTCTTAGTAGCTCTGATGGTGATTTTTTTCAGCGACTTAGATCTTATTTAAAATTTTATGGAACCACGGTGCCTGGGTGGCTCAGTCAGTTAAGTGTCTGACTTCGGCTCAGGTTATGATCTCACGGTTTGTGGGTTCAAGCCCCACACGGGGCTCTGTGCTGACAGCTCAGAGCCTGGAGCCAGCTTCGGATTCTGTGTCTCCCTCCCTCTCTGCCCTTCCCCCACTCATTCTCTCTCTCTTCTTTTCTCTCTCTCTCTCTCTCTCTCTCTGTCTCTCTCTCTGAAAACTAAATTAAAAAAAGGTTTTTTTTAAATTTTATAGAACCAGTAGCATAGAAAAGTACGTAGGTATTTTTACATGGCATATTTCCAGAAAAGCGTGAGAATGTGGGAGCACTGGCATCTGTGCATGTTCCCCCAGGTCCTCTCCTGAGGTTCACCTGTGTCGTAGTTGAGGGTTGACACGTGTGCCCTGTGCATCCGCGCCTTTACCACCACTTGAAGAGGCAGCCGGGGCACAGAGTAGTACGGACACCCTTGCGGTGTGCCGGCTGTAACTGGAGGGTCCAGGGTTGGCCGTGGGCGTGTTGCCCACAGCCCTGCTCTCAGCCTCTGTACCCACCATGAGGCCATTGCCACAGACCCCAGAGAGATGACCAGCCCGGGGAGCCATTGAGTTTTTTACTGCAGCTGAACAGGGCCAGTGGGATCCTGGTGATTCATTTGGGAAGTGAACAGAGGGAGGCCTCTTAACTTTGAAAGAACTGGTATAAGAAATATTAATTTATATTCTGTGCCCCACCTTCTGCTTATAAGATGAAGTCTGCTGGGCTTTATGAACACCAGCACTTCCCATGTTCAGGGTCACCCTCATTGCCGGGGGCTGCAGGGACGCCAGCCAAACACAGCCTCGGTGGCATTTGGGCGGGGGATCTGGAGCTCCATGAACTCTGAGACGTATGTTCAAAGCTCACAAGCCTTTGTGAGAAGCTAAATTACGTATAAGGGATCGACTCTGTCGGCACCCGCATCTTGCTGACATGCAGCAAATACAATTACCCAGCTGCTGTTGGGGCTTTGGTTGAGCACCTGGCCTCTGAGCCTCCTCGTGTAAAATCCCAGCCGTGTTGCCGAGTTGTAGTTAAAATGAGATAAGAGGCCTGGAGCCATACTGGGCTCCGTGTATATCCGTGACCTGTGTAATGTTTATCATCTGTTACTGTTCAAACTCCAGGAAGGCCCAGAGGCAGAAATTATTGGAGGAGAACGATCTGTGTTTTACTTGCTGATGAAAATGTTCGTGACCAGTAGCCATCTACACCTCAAGTCATCCACCAAACTTCTGATCACAAAGGTGAACGTTCCCTACCCATTCCTAGTTCTGGGAAGCGTTTTCACAGTCTTCGTTACAGAAGGTGCTTAGTAAACAGCTGTCGAATTCAGGAAGCTTCAGGGCTTCTGTAAATTTAAAACTCGGAGGTTTTAAGGCAGTTTTAATTTATCATGTCTAAACTTAGCTACGTTCCCGAGGCAGCACGGTGAAGTGGAGAACATGGGCTCTGAAGTCTTGTTCCTGGATTTGACTCCCAGTCCTACTTCTTCCTGGATGGCATTAGGCAGATGACCCAACCTCTCTGAACGTTGTCTTCCCAGATGAACGGGAAGGATGAAACGGTGGGGTTGCAAAGGAGGGCGCACGTGAGATCAAGCAGTAGATCAGGCCCGGCGCGTGGTAGGCTCAGTAACGTGTCCGGTTTCCGGCCCTCCGGGGAACTGTTGAATGGGCGGTGCCTTTCCGCACCTGTCCAGACTCCGCCTTCTCCAGGGGCTCAGCCTTTCTGACCTCCTTCGTCACCCGCAGCACAGGTATCCTCACAGTCGCTGGAAGGGAACGGGGAGTTGGGCTGTTAGCTTCTCTTTCTCACACGCGATCCTCGCTCTATAGGGCCACTGCCCCCCGGTCTGGACGTCACCGTAGGAAATCTCGTTTCCGCCACCCAGCAAATGTCTTGGGTGCTACAGATGCAACAGACTGCACGTTCATTGTTTGCGGGGTGCAGGGATTTTATCTTTGCAGCGTTGATGTAACCTCCTCACCTGAGCTGCTTGAAGAGCACGAACATCTCAGCCTTGACCTTTACAAGCTGCCGTTTCCCTGTAGGCGTGCACTTGACCCAGGCCTGATTTCATGTTCGCTTAGTGCATGTAGGCGGGCTTGGCACCGTCGGGTCACTCTTCGGTGCGCTGTTGGGGCTCGTGCCGTGGGAGTCTGTGCCACCAGGCCATTTGGGGACATCATTTAATGGTGTTGGCTCAAGGTCCTGCCTCTTCACACATTCCATTCTCTTAGAAACACCGCTGCTTCTTGTCCCGGGTCTGAGACTCGGGGGGCCGCACTGAGGTGACATGACATGACTGGTTTGTTACCTTGGAGAACGTCACGCAAGCTGACGGTTGGGGGCTGTGAGGGGCCGAGTCATGCTCGTTTACCTGGTTGTGGAAATCCAGCTATAAAAATCAGCCTCTGAAGCAGCAGCTGGGTTTTGTTGTTTTTTTTTTAATCTTTTTATTGTTTAGGAGTTGAAGGAAAGGAGTAAGCAGCAAGACCAAGGATTATGTGGTCTTTAATAGAGCTCAGAATGGTCTCTTTTCCTCGTTTCCCTCAAGTCTGGGAGTGCTGTTGTGAAAGAGTGGCTTTTGGAGTAAAACTGCAGATGAGACTTTGACCCCCTCTGTGCTGTGCTGCTTTGTCTCCACGGGGCGCTGGCTCCGTCCTGACGCCCTGCCCCGGGTCTGCTTCCTGACAGATTCTTCGGGACACGGGGGTGTTTGAGCACACCTGGAAGGAGCTGGATCTGTGGCTGGAGCACTTACATGACACCGTGGAAGAGAAGAGAGAAACCGTGATTCAGTTTTTGGAACGCGTAAGCACCTATTTCCAGTGTGAAGGAGCCTGTTAGTAAATGTGCCACGTGGTCTTTAGCGTGACGAAGGCATTTTTGGTGCACCGGTGCCAGTGCCAGAAGCCCTGTGTTTCTGGCTTCCTTCCTAATTCCTGCTGAGATGTCAGAATCTGCTCAGTTTTAGAATCTGTAAAATGGGACTCTATTACTGTGTACCGTGTAATTTCCTTTTGGGGATTTGATTTGCACCAAGAGAATAGTGGTGTGCTTAGAGCAATATTCAAAGCGGTGGTTTAAACCAAAAGGAAATTTTTTTTAATTCTGTAACAAAAAGTTAAAAAGAAACTTGGCAGAAAAATTGTTCTTATTGGGGACTATTAACATTTTAGCTCTTCCCTTTGTATTACTGGTGACTTTTTTTTTGGCTTTTTTTTTTTTCCCATTTCATTTGTGACCACCTAAGTGTTTTCTGCTTGGCTCTTCAACACCCAGGTTTTACTGACGTTGGTGGCGAATCCCTATTCCTACACAGACAAAGCATCTGACTTTGTCCAGGAAGCCAGCACACTGCAGGCCGCGGGGACGAAGCAGGAGGCTGATGATGTCAGCATTCCGGTCTCCCACATCGATGGTAGGCGCCACTGCCTCTTGGCTCCTCGGGCTTCTGAAGCTCCAGCCGCCGTGGCAGATCAGTGATGAAAATGAGAATTGCGTTCATATCTTATGCCAAGTGCAGGTGTTGGTTTCTTTGAGTTAAAGATCAGCCTACTCCAGAAATGAAAATTGCCTTCTTTGCTCGTCAAAGGGGGAGTAGGCACAGAGCCTATTTGCTGGGTTATTTTTGTTTGTGTAGTGTTTACTCTGTGCCAGGTGCTGATCCTAGCTCTTTACAGATCTAACTCCTGGAACCACATAAGCCGCCCTAAGTGGCAGATGTCATCATCCTCATTTTATACAGTGATAATGCAGCCGAGGCCCAGAAAGATTAGGGAATTAACTCAAGCTCACACAGCTAGTACATAGCAGACTCAGGATTTGAAATCCAGACCTGGACTCTGGTCTGTGCTGCAGCCCCTGACCCTATTTTGCTTCACCGATTTTGACTCGTTCACCTGAATATCCAGGTTAAGGTTTTGGGGCTTCTTAGGGTCACTTGAGGAAACTTCAGATTATTATCACATGAGCTAAACATCCTGTGTTTCGTCTGGCAGAGATCTGAAGATTTGATAGATGATGTCCTTGTGTGTTTAGAATCAAACTTCATATTAAATCTTTTCCCCCCAGAGATGTTTGGCTTTTATGCCTCCTTTTTTCCTCAGACATTCCCTTATGTATCCCTTTCTGTGGAGCTCTTTGCAGTGGGGTCCTTCGGTGTCTCTGGCCTTAGTTGGACTGTCCTTTTTCTGTCTCAGATGTTCTTGACATGGTGGACGTCCTGGTGGAGGACAGCGAAGGCTTAGATGAGGAAATTGGATTCTTACTGAACGAAGACATGATCCTGCTCACGTTCCCCTTCAGTGCGGTGGTCCCTGCGGCCCTGGAAGCTAGGAATAAGTTGCTCCTTGGGACGGAAAGTGAAACAGGTACCCGTGTATAGTTGGGATATTCTGGGTGCATCCAGCTGGGTCTTTGTGGGGTAGGAGGTGTGATTCCAGAGGCTCTGGGAGTAATTGCTGAGAACCCAAGGTAGCAAGGTTCAGACCCACTGAGTGATAGCCACCTGGCCTTTAGAGCTAAGCATGTTGGGATAAGAATCTAGAGGCTAGTGGACTTCTGGGAAATTGGCCATTTAAGGGATAAGTCCATAATAATGCATTTTTTGTATGGCTGCACAGACACCTGTTGTAACACTGATGTTTTCTCTTCAAAGTTTATTCTTGCCCTCACCATGCTAGGGTGTGAGTCCTTCATACTTGTTGGAAGTTACTGGAACTTAGAGCCAAGGAAATACTCATAGATCACAACGGTGTAATTAGTCAGGGTTGCTCAGGCTTTGCTGCGGTAACAAGGCCCAACTTACAGTGGTTTAATGGGCAAAGGTCTCTCTTTGGACCTTGTCATAGTTCAGTACAGGTGTGGTTGCTCTCTTGGGTGACTGTCCTCAAGGAGGCAGCTCAGGGATCCAGGTCACTCCCATCTTGTAGCTGCACCATCTCAACATACGGCTTCCAAGGTCACTGTGGAAGAGGAAGACGAGCGCGCAGTTAAGCAGAGGCTGTTCTGGCCAGGCCTGGAAGTGGCTGAATCAGCCACATGGTCCCAGCCTGACCACAGGGGGAAGCCCATGTGCCAAGGACCAAGAGATGGGTTAGTGAGCACCAAGCAAGTCTTGGCCCCAGATGGCTTTTGTGTCACTTCTTCTGTGCCTGGGTCTCCACTCCCAGGCCTTGGGAACTGAAGCCTGACTGTGCGTCACACGTTCAGTGAAACGGAGCCTGGTGTGCTGTGCGGTGATAGCCTCTGCCCTCCAGTGTGTTTGTGTGACCCCTTGTGGAAGTGGCGCGTGTTTTTCTGGATCTTGAATACCTGTGGGAATTGGTGATATCGACGGGTCACGGAAGGGTCCCGGCGGGCCACCCACACAAGTGTCATTTCTTTGCAGGAGAGAGCATCGTGGCTTATATGACGGCGGTGCTGACAGACCTCCTCCACACCCAGAGGGACCCGCTGGCTCTGTGTCTGCTGCTTCAGGCTTATGACAAGTTGGAGCCTCCGGTGCCACCCTGCTGCCACCAGCTCTCTCGGTTCCACACGTACTACAGCCGCTGGATCCCAGAGCCAGTCCGCGAGGCCTTGGTGAGCCATGGCGTGACCGCCCCCGTGGAAACCCGGCCTTTCCCTGGAAAACCCCGCAACAGCTTCCGTGGGCCGCACCTGCTGTGCCCCAACGGCGTAGTCTTACTGCTGTGCAGCCTGCAGGGAGAAACCTGTTAGCCTTGTGCTTTCCCCGGGCGGGAGAGGAAGCCCCGTGGCCTCACTGCTGCTTAGCTGGTGTGACGGGGGCACAGATGGCTCAGTGGTGCAGCAGAATTGCAGTTTCCGCTGGCTGCGGGATTGCCTAGTCACCGTGCCAGCTTTGGGGCGGGAGGGAGGTTGCTTTTTCTGGTCTCCTCACCGAGTGATGGGGCGTGCCTGGGTCCTAGCCTCCTTTAGCGGGCCTCAGCCTGCCCCTGGGCTCCGCGTGCTCCGCTGGGCGAGGGGGCCGCTGGTGGCCCCTGGCAGTCTCCAGTCTGTGAAGACTGGGAAAATGGAAGCAAAGAAAGAATGTTCTTTACGTGGGGGCTACATACCTGTAACGGGGTCCTGCTCATCTGGCTCCAGCACCAGAGTATATACAAATGTTGGGGGCTGGGGGTGGGAGAGGTTAACTTTGTGGTGTGCCTTTTGTGTATTCATTCACAAGTGTTAGCTGTTTGTGAAAAAGCAGGCGGCTGGGGACCTCTTTGTCTTGTGATAACTTGTGGCAGATGCTTCTGTTGAGGGCACATTTCCCGTTCGTCAGGGCCTGGTACCAAGGGTACTACGTGTAATTCAAGGCATTTAATCCTTACGGCACCTCTGGGAGGAGGGTTAGGACCTGCTGTGCTCATTACACATATGGGGAAACTGAGGCATAGGCATTCCACCGCTAGGCAGCAGTGGTGGGGGAGGGGGGGTGGTCAGGATTCGGCTCAGGCAGTCCTGCCCGGCCGCTGCTACCTTCCCCTGCAGGCTCAGCTGTGGTTCAGAATCGGATGTAGCCGTTCAGAGCTTAGCAGGTCAGTGCTGTGTCTCACAGGTACTCGAAGGAAGGTGTCCACTCTCTGGTGGGTAGGTCACAGCAGTGCTTCTCACCCTGGAGGGGACATCGGTCCCCTGGCGGCTTGTTCAGACATGGTCACTGAGCCCCACCCTGAGTGGGTTTGGCTAAGCGTGTCCGCAGCAGGCCTGGAGATTGGCCTTTCTCACCCGGTCTCGGGCGACCCTGCTGATTGGTCCAGGGACCCCACCCGGAGACCTGCTGTGTCTCCAGGCCTTGTGACCTGGTTTTGTTGGCTTTAGAAAGCGGAGTGTTTGTGGAGATACGGTAATAAAAGGCACGTGGGGTCAGTAACGAAGGCAGTTTGGCAGTTATTGTAGAAGGAATTAACAACTTCAGTTTGAGGTGGAGTTCCAGAAATTTCTTTTCATTCTGTCCACTGACTTGTTTTTCTCCCAACAAGATAGTCCGACCAAGGCTCCTGGCAAGGGCCTTTGGAAGGCAAAGAGCTTGCTGAGCTGGCTCCTTTACAGGATTTGCAGTGATTAGTCACAGTGACTCCTCAGAGTCAAGTGAGCGCCCCTCATGGCTCCGGCCCGCGGCGTCTGTTCTCGGTGTGTGAGCGCCTTCCTGATCCAGTGCCTTCGTGTTCACGCACTCTGGGAACGGATGTGTGACTGAAAACATTGGGCTTAACTTCTTCCTTAAATAAAATGCCGGGCAGTCACATATTTTTAAGTTTGAGGACACAATTGTGAAACATCCCCTTGTCATGAACGCCACCCTGTACCTTTTTTAGCAGACTGTGCACCCTGTTCATCTGTGGTGGTTTTTCTTTCCTTCTGCCCGGGCTTTTGCTGCCTTCCCAAGCCCTTTCAGACGCCGGGCAGTCTCGCCCCCCAGGGTCCTCCGGCCTCCTCCTTCTCCGCCCTGTTGCAGACGGCCTACGAGAGCGAGGGCGCGCTCCTGGACGAGCAGGTTCAGGCGCGGCTGGGGGCCACCCTCCCGCACCTCCCGATGCACCAGGTCCTGCGCTCGGCGAAGCACCTGCTGCTCTACATCAGGGGCACCGTGGAGACCTTCGGCCAGGTGAGCGCTGCTCCCCCCCCCGGGCCCACAGCCCCTGCGTGCTCCCACGTCTCTGCCTGCAGGGTGGCCGCCTGTCATTCGAGTCCAGACCCAGTGACCGTGTCGATAGAGTATTGGAGTCTCGCCGTCACCCCATTGCACACAAGGGGACTTAGCGATGTGACACACGCAGGGCCACGGAGGTTCCTCCCCGCCCCCGCCGCTTCCCCACAGCTGGGGGCCTGGGCTGCTGGTTCACCGCCCCTCTGTGCCGGGCTGCTCCCCCTCCCGGAGCAGACGTGCAGAGGCGGCTGCGGCACCCGTTTTCTGCGGGCCTCACTTGCAGATTCTGGACCTTCAGCAGGCGCAGACAGCATGGCCCACCTCTGTTGCTGGGGCAGCTGTCAGTGGGGCCAGGGCCCCTCCCACGGCAGACTGGACCGGTGCGCGGCCAGATGCTGCCTCTCTCAGAAGCGTTAGCTTACTAGTTCGTTGGTGAGCTTTCTGTCTCCAGTGTGGTTTACGGAGTTTTAGTTGGCGTTTTCCTCATCTTGGTCAAAATAAACCCGGTTCCTTCATGAAGGTTGAGGGCGCCCTTCTTCCTGAGAAAGGACCTTGAGGTTGTTGGGGTTTCGTAAGGACCGGCCGCGCCGGCCTGCCTCCCTCCTCAGTCCTTGTTTCTGGGAACACGGCACCTTCTGGTCGCGGAGGGACTCGGTCTCTGTCGCGGCGACTGGGAGCCCTTCCCTGGCCTGAGCTCTCGTGTGTGTGGCTCTCATCCTCACAGCTGGGCCGAAGCGCAGGGCCCCCCGTCCTGCAGTTCCTCCTGGACCTCCTCAGGCGCCTGGTCGTCCACTGTGCGCGGCTGGACGCGCAGAACCGGCAGAAACGCGAGGCCGCCCGGGCCGAATCCGACCTCTTTTTGGACGTGGAGTCCGTGGCCTCGCTGGAGCTGGCCAGCGACAAGGTACCGCTGCCCTCCTTCCGTGGTTCTCCTTCCTGTTAGCCTTCTCCTGTAGAGTCTCGGACCCTGGCTTTCCCTCTGCTTCTGGCCCTAGACAAGTACGCGTTCATCGCAGGTAAACGAGGAAATGCAGCGTAGAGGAGACGCCGCAAGCCATCCGTGACCCCCACACCCACAGATGAGCATGGTGCCAGTGGGCGTTCCTCTTTCCAGTCGGTTCCCTGCTCCCGCTCCCCCTCCTTGCAACTTGTTTCCCCTCTCCTTACACCGGGAGACGTGAACATCTTGAGAAACCCAGGAGGAATGTTTTTCTTTTGAACAGTTGCAGCCTGTGCCGAATAAAGGCTGGGCAGTGGGTGCGGCTCGTCCCAGCAAATACACGCTGGGAACTTGCAGCTCGGAGAAGGGGCCTTTGTCCTGCTGTTAACCTTGTGCGGCCTCCATGGGGCTGGGGCCAGGGTGAACCCTTCTGTCTCAGTCTGCATCTCACCTGCAAACAAGTTCCTCATCTCACAGTCTAACGACGGCCCCCTTCCTTTGATCTCCAGGTTGACTTCCCGGGAGGTGGCTGGGGCGGCAGGACCACCTATGAGCCGTTTGACAGGGGCAGGGTGGTGCTAACATGAAATCACGCTTTTCTGTTTTGTGTGTGTGTGTTTTTTTTTTAATGTTTATTTTATTTTTGAGACAGGGAGAGACAGCATGAATGGGGGAGGGTCAGAGAGAGAGAGAGACACAGAATCTGAAACAGGCTCCAGGCTCTGAGCTGTCAGCACAGAGCCCGACACGGGGCTTGAACTCACAGACTGCGAGATCATGACCTGAGCTGAAGTCGGACACTCAACCGACCGAGCCACCCAGGCGCCCCTATGTTTATTTATTTTTGAGACAGAGAGTAGCAGAGTGTGAGCAGGGGAGGGGCAGAGAAAGAGGGAGACACAGAATACAAAGCAGGCTCCAGGTTCCGAGCGGTCAGCACAGAGCCCGACACGGGGCTTGAACTCACGGACTGCGAGATCATGGCCTGAGCCGAAGTCGGATGCTTAACCGACTGAGCCACCCAGGTGCCCCACGCTTTTCCGTTTTTAACGGGCGCAGCTCTGTTGGAAGGTGTGATGGATTCCTCTTTCCTTCCTTGATGAGTGAAGGAGGAAGGACAGCGTCTTCCCGTCCTCGGGGACTGTTGTTGGGACTTTGTTGGCTAGGAACCCTGTTCCGCGAGGCTGCTTACAAAGATCATTCCCTAACCCGGCCAGGCTGCTCACTGCTTTGTGCTCGGTGGTTTAAACCCAGTGCTGGGTCCGAGCGAGTTCCCCAGGGCTCACTCAAGGCTCAGCCTCCTGGAACGTGACCTTTAGTTCCAGACCGTGGTCTTGCAGCTGTGTCCCCATCTGCTGTTCCAGGCGCGGGGTCTCTCCCAAACCGTGATCACGCCGCTCCGGTTGACGGGAGATCCCCACGTCCCCCCAGTCAGATTGATGCTGGAGGGCAGGGCTGCTGAGCGGAGTCCAGATCACTGGCCTTCATCACATTTCGGCTTTCCTACACAGCCCGTCCCCTGTCCAGAGGGACTGGAGAGCAGTTTCGCTGTGCAGTAGATTCACTCAAGCTGAACTCCTCAGACACGTGCCGGTGTGGGTGGGGCCCCCGCCAAGTCACGGTCGAGCCGTCACAGTCGCCCCGGGGAGGGGGTGTGCTGTAGTCGGGTTACAGCTGTGATGGGCTCAGATTGGGGTGCTGCGGGGCACCCCCGAGAAGGGCATCAGAACTCGGGCCGGGGGATGGGGTGGCTGAGGAATGCTCCTCCCTGCCCTTCATCCTACTCCCCGCTGGCCCTGGGCCGCGAGTGAGGTCTGTGCCTTGTTGCCGTATTTCAGACGCTGGAGGAGGTGCTGGTGGCCATCCTCAGACATCCCACGCTGGAGGGCTGGTACCTGGCCCTGGAGCGACGGGCCCTCCCTCCGCACGCCCTCAGCCCCATCCTTGTGAAGCTCCTGGCGGCCCAGCTCAGTGCGGGGGTCCTGCAGCTGCTGCTGGCGAGCGCCCCGATCCTCCGGAGCATCCGTCAGCTGGGCCTCCTGGCCGGGTACTCGGAGGCCATCACCCGGAGCGTGTTGAACGAGCTGCAGAACAGGAGGGCGGGCCGGGCCACGTCTCGGGCAGAGACCCTCCCGCAGCTGGAGGCCCTGCGGGAGCTGCATCCGTACATGGAGGGCGCCCAGCTCCGTGAGGTCACCCTGGCTTTGCTGAGCCTGCCCGAGGCCCAGCTGGTGGCCCCGGGACCCCTGAAGTCCCCCGGGAAGGAGAGACACCTGAACGCTCTCGGCAAGACCCTGGTCCAGCTGTTGACCCGCAGCCCCCAGGACCAGCTGCAGAGCAGCGAGCTCCTTTGGGCCTCTGAGTTTGTGAAAGGCCTGGGGGCTTTGCTCCCCACGTTGGCCGTGGACGAGCTGGACGCCGTGTTTCTCCACACTCTACGGAGAGAGCCCGTGCTGGTCCCCGTGGTCGGGGTCGACGTGCTGGACTACTGCCTGGCCCGGCGGACGCAGGCGGCCCTGAGCACCGCCGCCCTACTCGTGCGGCTGAGCTCCACCCACCTGCTGCGGTTTGAGCTGTGGTGCGGGCGGCCCGGCTCGGGACTCTGCCTCCAGGAAGGCCTCGACGACTTCCTCCCCCTCGTCCACGTGTACCTCCGCTGCAGGACGTGGGGATGCTTCACACGCCCGGCGGGAGGTACGGGAACCGGTGACGTCGGGCAGCTGGAGGCGTCAAGTCCGAGGATGGGGAGGTGGGAGTGGCAGATCCGTTGCCGCGCCTGGAACGTCCACGTTTAGGCTGTGTTGTAGTTCTGTTGCTCCTTCAGCCGCTGACTGACCTGCCTCTGGACACTGACAAAGCGGGGAGATTCTCGCTCGCCACCCCTCCCCTGTCTGGGCCTGTGGCTTGAGGTGCCACCCCCACGCTCCTGCCCACCCTGAGCTCCCCACGGGAAGGGGGCAGGGGTGGGTCCAGGAGGGAGCCGCACCGGGGCCAGAGGAGGCATTCGGGATGGCCGTCCTTGTCCCACCCCGTTGTCCCCCCCGCCAAAGCGTCCATGAGTTTACCCGGAGTCCGGGCAGCTCGGGCTCAGCCCTTTCGCTCCACCCGTAGTAGAGTTTCAGGCGAGTCAGCGGTTCTTGGTGCACCGCTGCTCACGTGCCTCTCCAGCTCCCGTGTCCTCGAGGCACGAACCCCGAGCGAGTTCAGGGCTTTGGTACTCACGCGCTCGTTACCAGCATCGAGCCAGGCGCTGTGCTTGGGGCCCAGCGTCAGAGCGTTGACTGACCAGGTGACCTGTGTGTTGTGCTGGTCGGCATCTAACCTGCCGGCCCTTGTGTTTGCCGCTTTGCACGGCATCAGCACTCCCGCGCTGGCCGACATCAAGGTGCGAGCGTGACCTCTCCCCGTCACAAGATGCCTCAGGGTTAGCCACGGGCTCCGTGAGCTGCTGCACGCTAACTCCAGCACAGCGTGGTGTGTGACTGTCCTTTTTGTCTCTGCCTAGTGTCCTCTGCTGTCATTCCCGTCTTGAGGAAAGCTCTGTGGAGGCAGCTACAGACCAGGCTTCTCAGTGCGGATGGGCCCCCAGGGTCTGGGCTGCATCACGAGGTCCTGGCCCAGCTGGTCCCGTTTGCAAGAGCCAAGGACCTTGGTATCCTCATGGACCGTTTGCCTAGCCTGCTTCAGACCCCAGGCAGGCATGAGAGGTATGAAGGCTTAGATTGTCTGACGGCCGTTCCTCTCCCCGCTTCACTTTTCCCTGTAGTTTTTACATAAACTAGTGAGAAATGGCTTCCCTGCTCGTTCGGGGACAAGGCACTTCCTACAAGAAGTCTGCCTCCAGCCATCCTGCCTGGAGCGAGCGCGTCTCCATAAGCGGATGGTTGGTTCTGATTCCCTGAGAGCGGCGGTTCTTATCTAGGGCTGATTTTGCCACCTCCAGGGGACCGTTGCCAACATCTGACATTTTTTTATCATCGTGATGTGAGTGAGGGGTAGTTGCTTCCGGCATCTAGAGGGTGGAGGCCAGGGGTACTGCTAAATACCTTACGCGTAGGACGGTCCCGTCTTCTCCCCCGCGAGAAAGAAGAGTCTGGCTCAGGATGTCAGTAGTGCTGACTTTGAGATAGTCTCATTTAGGCGAAGCCAGGACAATGTTACCTTTTTTTCTGGTGCACTGATATTGTTTCCCCTAATTGTAAAAACGCTGGTACCTCTGTGACGCTGGAGCAAGGAGGCGGGGCGGCCTGTGATTCCTGTCTTTGGGTGTCGTAGGGGCAGGGGACTCGGGGCACCAGTCCCAGGTGCCCAGTGTGATGGTGGTAACACTTAAGCTGGAGGGATTGAGGCCATCCCTCTGACTTCGTGCCTTTTGTCTGTTGCAGCTGGAGCGTGGCCGACTCCGTGTCTGCAGTCCTGGACGGGTCGGCAGAAGAGCTGCGTGCCTGGAGGAGGACCCTGTTGGCGTCCTGTGTAAAATGGCTGGTCGTGTCTTTCAGTGGTGACCAGCAAGGCCAGGACGGCACCCAGGATCAGGAGAGGCAGATGCTGCTGAGATTCAGTGAGCTGTTGGTAGGCGTCTTTCCTTTTCTTAGGGACCCTGGCTACATTTTTAAGGGAAGGAGTGAAATAGACCAAGGTGGACAGGTGGACCCCAGGCTAGGTGGCTTGAATGGAAAGTAGAGGGAGACGAGCCGGGCCGGGCCGTGTCTGGGAGGCAGAGCGGCAGGTGACAGGCAGCCCTGAAACGGTGGGCCTCCTTGTACCAGCCACGGATGTTGGATCTTTTCAGGCACTTTTTCGCTTCTACTGAGATGGTCGTGTGGTCTTATTTTTCGTTTACTCTGTTAAGATGACTTTCATCAATTGATTTCAGTCATTAACCCAACTTTACCAGGATATACGTATATGGTTATAACGTATTATGGCTTTTCCATATTACTGGATTTGACATACTAATGTTTTATTAACAATTTTTTCGTGCATGTTGGGTATTTGTAATTTTATCTTCTAGCAGTGTCTTTCTTTGGTTTTAGGAACAGGTAACACAGCTCTCAGAATGAGTTGGGAAGAATTTCAGTGGGCATAAAAATCTAGATTTTATATATTTTTTAGGCTTTTTGAAAGAGTGGCTTTAGTGTTTTCTGGTATGCATAGGTTTTGATAAGAAATCTGTCATTCTTATCTTTGTTCCCTCCCCTTTAGGATTTTTTTTTATTAGGATTTTTTTTTTAAAGCAATTTGATCATGGTGTACCTTAGTGTAGTTTTCTTTAAGATTTTTATGCTTGAGGTTCATGGAGCTTCTTGGCTCTGTGAGCCCAGGGCTATCATAAAATTTGGAAATATTCAGTTCTTATTTTGGGCCATTATTCCCTCCTGTTGAAGTGTACTTTTTAAAAAAAATTATTTTTTGGTACAGAAATAATATCCTGAAGTGAAGGCATTATTTCTCAATGCACGGTGTCAAATTGTGTTAAAACTCCTAGAGTCTGTGACTCGTGTTAAAACCCTGCACCCAAAATTTAAAAAGTAATCCTCAGGAAAATAACCCCAAGTGACAGTTGTGTGATAAATGTTTATAGGTCATAGATCAAGCAGTGTGCTTATGTTGTATTAAGAGATCTTGTAACCTGTGTTTCAGTCTTAATTCATTGTTACAGGTTTATGCATTCGAGGCTCACAGGAGCCCAAACATGTCAATGCAAGGAGGGAGGAAGGGACATCCCTGATATCTACAGAGAGCTGGGCGTAGAGGAGGGTGCTGGGCTCCCCCACCACAGGTGACAGTGGACCCTCCTGTGCGGCCCCATGGTCAGCCCCCCACCCAGCAGGCCGGCTTGATAGCCGATGAAGATTTGTGTTCTTCAGGCATGCCTTCTTCCTCCCCCACCTTTCTTTCTCTCTTCTTTTCCCCTCTTTAATAGATGTAACATTTTTAGAATGGTTTTAGGTTCACAGCAGTGTTAAGCAGCCAGTACAGAGTTCCCCTGTGTTCCCTGCCCCTAGGCACACACAGCTTGCCCCACTGTCAGCACGCCTCACCAGCCCCCCCTTTTAAAAAACAATTTTTTTTTTTTAACGTTTATTTGTTTTTGAGAGTGTGCGAGCTGGGGACGGGCAGAGAGGGAGGGAGACACAGAATCCATAGCAGGCTCCAGTTCCAGGCTGTCAGCACAGAGCCAGATGTGGGGCTCTCATGAACCGTGAGATCATGACCTGAGCCAAAGGTGGGTGCTTAACCGACTGAGCCACCCAGACCAGCCCTTTTTGTTTTTGTTTTTTTTTTAACTGAGGAATAATTTTCATGTTGTGAAATACAGGCTCTTAAGTAGAGTTTAGTTTAATGTTGACAAACGTACCTACGATTGTGCCCACACTCCTGCCGAAGCTTTACATCGTCCCAGAAAGTTCCTTCCCTCGAGAGCATGCACCCCTCTGATTTAACACTGTGCCATATTTGGAGATGTTCTCTACATCAGTGACTGCGGACCTGCATTGGCTCGACTGGTGGTACAAAGGTCTCTGCAGATACGTGCTGTCCTGTGTTTAAGGAGCCGTGTGTGGCTGGACCTGTGTGTGGTGCCGTCATCTAGTACCTTCTGAAATGGAGGACAAAGGAAAAAATAACACGACTGTTAAGAAATTTTTTTCTACCCGTTTCATGATCGTAGACAAGTAGCTCTTGACAGAACTACTAGCAGAAATAATAAAACAATTAAAAAAAATAAAGTCAGAAGCAACCACATGCTTTTGTAGATTGCTTGGGTGTATTCCGTATTTGCCGAATGACTCTAATTTAAGTTCTGTATTCTTTATTTTAAGTTAATTGAAGGGGCGCCTGGGTGGCTCAGTCAGTTAAGCGTCTGACTCTTGTTTCAGCTCATGTCATGATCTCGTCGTGAGTTCAAGCCCTGCGTCGGGCTTGGCACTGACAACACGGAGCCTGCTTGGAATTCTCTCTCTCTCTCTCTCTCTCTCTCTCTCTCTCTCTGCCCCCACCCCCACCCTCGCTTTCATACGTGTGTGCACTTGCACGTGCGTGCTCTCTCTCCCTCTTTCAAAATAAACTTAAAAAATATATATGTAAACAAAAACGAAAGGATAGTCTCCCCTGTATATCTCTTGCTTGTTTTATTCACAGAATTTCCTTAATGAAGTGGATCCTGGAGATTGGCAGAAATTTGTGAAGACCGGACTCAAGTAAGACGATTTCATTTTCTCGGTGCGATCCGGTAAGGGTGTGAGTGCACGCCGCAGGGCCAGCCTGGGAGCTTGTTGGCACCGTGTCTGTGACGGAACAGGCCCTGTTCCGTTGGCAGAGATAACGAGGTGTACTGTGGAGAGGCTGAATGCTTTGCCCGTTGACGTGGAGTCTGCTTCTGTAGATGATGAGAGAAGCGGCCTTGAACAAATGAAATCCTCAGGGCACCTGGGTGGCTCGGCCGGTTAAGCGTCAGACTTTGGCTCAGGTCACGATCTCACGGTCCAGTTCGTGAGTTCGAGCCCCACGTCGGGCTCTGTGCTGACAGCTCAGAGCCCGGAGCCTGCTTCGGATTCTGTGTCATCCTCTCTCTCTCTGCCTCACTCCCGCTCGTGCTTTGTCTTCCTCTCTAAAATAAAGTAAACATTAAAAAAATTTTTTTTTTTTAAATGAAATGTTTTTTTAGAAACCAGAAATGTGCAGAGGATAACACAGCAGCACCCAGATTTAATAAGTACCGACCACTTCCTGTATTTGTCCCGATTTATTCTCTTCCCTCCCCCGAAAGCGTACTTCTGAGGTCAGGCTCTGTCATGGCCGTGACGGTTTTGGTACTTTGGTTGCACGCCGGCAGGTCTCTAAACAGTAATGGTATTACTTAGTTTGCTTAGCGTTCTGTACACGTTCACATTGTGTGTCCTTTGTCTTTTTGGCACCCGAGTGTTTTTGAGTTACCCTTGCTGCTACACAGAGTCCTAAGCCCATTTGCTTATACTGCGGGGTGGGGTACAGAATTCTGTCTTAAGACCACACCACTGTCGATGTAGCCAGTCCCCGGCTGGCGGACGTCTTCCTCCCTCCCTCCCTCCCTCCCTCCCTCCCGTTCCTGCCCCGAAGGATGCCTTTCTTAGCGCCCTGTGCCGGCTTGTCTCAGGGTGGGGCACTCGCTGTCTGTTAGTGTGGGCACAGCTTCAGTTTCACCAGAATTTTAACGTGCTGTCCAAAGTTTCTGAGCCACCCTAGCATGGTGTTTCCTCACATCCTCACTAGCACTTGATATGGTCAGACTCTAGTTTTTAGCAAGCGGATGACCGTGAAACAGTGTTTTGTTGTACCTGTAATTTTCATTTCCCTGGTTATTCATCAACTTGGAGCAGAGGAAAATACAATACCTGAGAGGAGAGAAAGATGTGAAGGTGGGTTACAGGTTAATGACAGCCATGGATTACCATCACAACATGGTGACATTTTGTTCGGTCTTCAGTTAGTTTGTATTTCTAGAATGCCCACTATATGCTAAGTGATTCTCAACATCATTCACATATGACTAAAAAGCTGCCCTTTTTTAGAGCACGATGCTTTCATTCCTTCAGGGGGTTCTGAGGGATTTAAAACAGAGAGGGCCTCTGAGCCACTGGACGGGCATATTGAGTAGCTGGAAGGATGGAAGGAACAGGGGGAGGCTGACCTGGCAAGGTGGGCTGGGCAGCGAGCATCATCTCTATTCAGGGTTGGCTGTTCCTGGGTCTCCTGACTTTTGAACTAAACAGGAAGTTCGTGTGGTGTTTGCGCTATCAGGAAAATAAATGCACCCCAGCCCTGATTCAGAAGTACCCCCTGTGATGGGTGGGTGGCTGGGGGGGGGGGTGATAAAGCAAGTATAATGGAGCGACAGCAGTAGAATCGAGACGGGGATATGGATGTACACCGTAGACTTCCCATCTTTGTGGTGTGTTAGAGATTTTTAAAAAAAAATTTTAACGTTTATTCATTTTTGAGAGACAGAGCAGGAGAAGGGGAGGGGCAGAGAGAGAGGGCGACAGAATGACAAGCAGGCTCCAGGCTCTGAGCTGTCAGCACAGAGCCCGACGTGGGGCTCAAAGCCACAAACTGTGAGATCATGACCTGAGCCGAAGTTGGATGCTTAACCGACTGAGCCACCCAGGCACCCCTAGAGATGTTTCTTAATAAAACATCAAAAGTTTTTTCTTGTCTCTTGTGAAATGAAACTCCCCTTTATGAAGCTCTTTCCCCCTTTGATTCTTGCCTCCTAGATTTCGGTATCAGGACCACATGTTTTTAAAGGCCCTCCATGCTGCCATACAACGCCTGTACCTTCCGGAAAACCCCGTGTGCACGCAGCTCACCCGGCTTCCGGCGATCCACATGATGCTCACGCAGCATTCTCTGTTTTTGCCGACTCTACTCAAGTCTGAAGAAGAGGAAAACCCAGACAGTCAAGTAAAAGGTGACCCCTCACCCCACCCTCTCATCTCACATAGATTTTATTTCCTAATCTCGTGGAGCTCGCTGTGCACCAGAGTTTAGCACCTGTGTGTTTCCGGAGCTGAGGAGCATTACCAATATGGCATTAGGCTATTTTGTTTCTATCAAATCCAAGCTGAAGCAGTGTTCCCTCTGACTTCGGGTCAAGCAGCAAGCACAGACCTTTCTTCAAAGTCTGTTATTACAGAAGTCACGTTTAAGGTCTTACTGCCGTATCGCAGGCCCATAATCTGGGAAGTAGGGGAAGTTAGATGGGTGTCTGCCCTGGGAGGAATTGTTTGCTTGTGTGAGATGCTTTCATGAAAAGATTGAAACTTTCATTGAGGGTGAAGGGTTCGAACGTCCCTGTTAACAGTTCCCTACCAGGAAGGTCTCTGAAAGCCCAGGTTCTGAAGCTTTGCCCCTAGTTCAGTGGCATTTATTTTAGCCCCTGTGACCCTGAGTTTCCTGTAGGCTGTGGGAGAGGTCAGACGAGATGGTGTGAAGGGCTCTGTCCTCTTGAAGCCACGCTCTGCTTAGAGACAACATGCCCAACCAGGAGAAATCACCGTGGGGTCGGTCTGTAATAAAGTGCTAAGCTGACGAAACCATCACCCAGGTTACTGGTGTGGGTAGTAGGAAAAGCAGAAAGGCCCCACCCTTTAGTTAGGCAGGAGTGGGGTGTGTTAGAGATTTCGCTAATGTAACCATGGAGGAAAGTGCTTAGGTTTTAAAATCTTTGGTGGGATGGGGAGTGAAGAGGGTGATGGCGGCTTGTCAAAGACCTGGGAAGAGAGACCATTGTGAAGACGTGTTTTTTTATCTTAAACAAAAGCAAAACACGATCGAGGCACAATCCAAAGACCAGTATTGTTCAGAGAAGGATATTCGAGTCACTTAAATGTTCCCTGAAATGCTTCCTCCTCTGCTTTTCTTCTGTGTGCACGTCCCCCCGCACTGTTGTGCATTTCAGTGTTCTTTTCTTCCAGAAGCGCTGGTGGATCTGATGTCAGTGGTGGTAAAGCTGTGTCCCTCTGTCTGTGAAAGCAGTCACTTTTCAGTGCTCCTTGGGGCCTATGGCGCCACTCTCAGTGTCCTGGGTAAGGGTGTGAGGAGTGGGTGGTATGGCCAGAGAGTGTGTGGGGACCGGGCGATATGATCGTGCGGTGTGTGGGCCCAGGTAGGGAGTGTGTGAGGGGACCAGGCAGGCGATATGACCGGGGAGCGTGTGGGGACTGGGCCATGTGACAAGGAGTGTGAGGTGACCAGGGATTGTGAGGAGACCAGGTGGAATGACCAGGGAGTGAGAGGGGACCAGGCGGTGTGACCAGAGTGTGTGGGGACCAGGCCATGTGACCAGGGAGTGTGAGGGGACAGGACAGGTGGTATAACCAGGGAGAATGAGGGCACCAGGCCATATGAGCAGGGAGTGCATGGGGACCAGGCAGTGTTCTAAAGTGGAAGGAGCATGTGAGGGTTTCAGTTTTCTAAATGGACTTTGATTTGACTTCTAGACCAGAAGATTCTGCTTCTCCTCCGGGCGTATGAACAGAACGACCTCAGCCTTGTGAACTTCAGGTGAGCATTGGGCCTGGGGGTGTGAGCAGCAGGCTTTGAAGGGGCCACCCCAAAACTGGGGCTCGTTGCGCACAGCAGGCTCCCCGGATCTTCTCTCATGTGTTTTGGGTTTTTTTTTCTAATTTTTTTTTTATGTTTATTCATATTTTTTGAAAGACAGAGAGAGACCCAGCACAAGCAGGGGTGGGGCGGAGAGGGAGGGGGACACAGAATCCGAAGCAGGCTCCAGGCTCTGAGCTGTCAGCACAGAGCCCGATGCGGGGCTCGAACCCATGAACCGTGAGCTCATGACCTAAGCCAAAGTCAGACGCTTAACCGACTGAGCCACCCAGGCGCCCCTCATACGTTTTTGATTCTCGGGGGAAGGGTGAGATGGATGGGGCTCCCCTAACACACACCGGTTCTCGTGAAAACTCGGCCTCATGCTCCAAGGTTCGCCTGTTGGCAGGGCTGCGTTGGCGGGGCCACCCTCCTGACTGTCACAGACCTGCCCCCAAACTCACTTCGAGCTGGAGCATCTAGTTTGGCTGATTTTTCTCACGCTTTACTTCAGATGGGAGTGACTTTGACAAGGCGCTGCTGGGGAGAGGAGTGGGGGGCTGACTGGATGTTAATCCACTCTCCCTGTGTCTCTCGGTGCACACGGGTGCTGGTCTGTCTCCGGACTGTCTCTGTCCCTGTGTGTTTGTCTCATTCTGTGTCTGCCTCTCTGTCTGTCCCTCCCGAGTCCCCAGGGGCTGCGTCCTTGGGCGGCACAGCTTTGGCCTGAGGGGCCAAGATTGGTGCCTTCCCCTGAGGGCCATGCCCCCCTCAGGGTCAAGGTTAACAGGGGACTTTTGTCCAATGAGCTGCTCATGGAAAGCATCTTAGATTCTCTGTGCTGCCCTCGCATAGTCTTTTCTCCTTATCATTTAGGGCCCGCTCCCTAACATCTGCTCAGTATGTACATGAAGAAGAGCCTGGTGTGTTAAGGCAGGAAGTGAGTGAACTGGGCCAAGATAAATAGTTCGGGAGGAACTCTGCGGAGGGGAGAAAAAGATAATTTTCATGGTGGAATACTTTTTTTTAAAGTATTCTATGGCATACTTCATATATATATATATTTATTCTCTTTTGAAAGACAGAGGGAGATAGAGGGCGAGCAGGGGAGGGGCAGAGAGAGGGGGAGACACAAAATCCGAAGCAGCCTCCACGCTCTGAGCTGTCAGCACAAAGCCTGACACAGGGCTCGAACCCATGAACCTCAAGATCATGACCTGAGCCAAAGTTAGACTCAACCGACTGAGCCACCCAGGTGCCCTCCCCCGCTGCCCCCCCCCCTTTTTGATTTAAAGATAAAAGCAGTATTAGCTGAGAAGCCACCCAACCCCCACAGGAGGAAAAACAAAAACAAAAAAAAACCGTTTCTATCTCTTAAGAATGCCCAGGTCTTGAATAAACATTCTTTTCCTTCCCCTAATGAACTGGCCTCACCTACTGCTTTGGAATTGGTGCCGCGTCAGCTGTACCCTTTCTGGAATAAATAAATGGTCCTCGTGTACGTAAGGGAGAGGAGAGCAAAGGGAAGAAAGAGCCGTTTTAGTCTCACTTGGGCCTCAGAACACCTTCTGTCTTCGAGAGTGAAGGAAGTTGAATGGGCTGCCCGAGGAGGACGGGTCAGAGCTGGTTATGGGAGCCGCCGGCTCTCAGCCCAGGAGAGGGGAGGTGGTGCTCGCACAACTCTGTGTGGCGAAGTAACAGAAGAGTCTCCTCAGAGCCAACGTGAATGTCACATCCGTCCCTGGAGGAGCAGGCCCGAGCTAGGGAGCCACACAGGAGCCCTGCGGACGTTCGGCGGACGGATCTCATGCTAGTAAATGGTGCCCGTTCGACGTGCGTATCCAGTCTGTTAGCTGCTTGCCT
Source organism: Panthera leo (assembly GCF_018350215.1). NCBI lineage: Eukaryota > Metazoa > Chordata > Mammalia > Carnivora > Felidae > Panthera > Panthera leo. Next base: position 12,718,096 of record NC_056687.1, read on the forward strand.
GTTTACTCACCAGGGAACAGCCTCGCAAAGAAGGTTATTTATTTATGTGTTAAATGTTTGTTTATATTTTGAGAGAGAGAGAGAAAGAGCATGAACAGGGGAGAGGCAGAGGGAGAGAGAGAACCCCAAGCAGGCTCCACACTGTCACTGCAGAGCCCGACTTGGGGCTCAAACTCACGAGGGACCATGAGAACAAGACCTGAGCCAAAATAAAGAGTCAAGACACTCAACCAATGAAGTCACCCAGGCGCCCCAGACTATTTTTTGACTTGAATGACTGTCGTTGATCTGCACAGAAATGAGCGTGTATCGAGAATTCAAAGATAGGTTCATTGAGCCCTTGCCAGGGCTGGGTGCTGGGTCAGCGCTGTTGAGAATACCTAGAGGAGTAAGACACAGTCTTGCTGTCTGTTGAGGGGGTCAGATTGTTGTAAGTGTAACTCCTTTTGATTGGCCTTTGGTGGTGAAGGCCGGCGGTTATGGCACGTGAGGGCACCCTGTCCCTAGGGGAACCAGGGAATGCTTCGTGACAGGGTTGGCATTGGAGGGATTTGATGCAGCTGAAGTTGGTGGCGGAGCCTGGGGACACCATGTGGAGGGAACAGTGTCTCAATGGCTGTGAGTCGGGAAAGTCATACATTTCTGGGCACGGTGAGGTCAGCTTCTGTGCATCACAGGATATGTGTAGGGACAAGGTGGTGGGAAAGCTAGACAGGCTGGTTGGTAAGGGTTTTAAATATCAGACTGAAATAATATCATTTCCATCCAGGCAACGAGATAGCTGATAGACATTTTGGGACAGAGACATGGCCCTCCTCTGAGCTGGACTTTCAGGGAGCATCCTCTAGCAGTGGGGAGGTGAGGAGGAGGTAGTGGGGAGGGAGGGAGGAGGAAGGCGAGGTGGTTTCTTGGGGGCAGCTGTAATGGGTGTTGGTGGCATAAAAGGTCGAGGTGTTTATATAAAAGACTCGAGGCAGGGACGACCAGAAGGCTGTTCGTGCAGACCTGCTCTGCTCGCGGCCACCTGTGAACAGGAGAGGGTTTGAATCGGTAAAGCGTCATCAGGCAGCCAGGATTCTGCTGCTGTGATCAAGGAAGGACTCGAGCCAGACCCCCCCCCCCCCCCAGTTCTGCCTTCCAGCTGTGCCACTAACCCGCTGGGCAATTGACTAGCTGAGCCACTTTCTTAACCCTCTTGGTGTCTCTTCCCCCGTTTGCAAAATGGGAGTAGCAACAGTACCTACCTTATGGGGTTGTTACACAGATAAGCGAATTAATGGGTGTGGGGGCTTTAGAGTAAGTGGCACATCATAAGCTCCATACAGGTGTCATTGTCCCCCCCCCCCCCCCCCCCCACACACACACCCTCTTCATTGCTGGCATCTCCACCACCCCTCTTCCCCCTGTGTCATGATGGAAATGAAATGATACATGCTCTGGACAATGCCTGGAGTGTGCTGGCTGCTGGACCAAGCTGCCCATGACGGTCATTGTCATCAGCGTCGATTCTGCTCCCGTGGGGCCCTGTGACCAGTGTGCTCTCCCTTGTCCCGCTCCAGAGTGCTGCTGTGGGGCCCAGTGGCTGTGGAGCATCACAAGACGTGCCGGAGTCTGGGCAAGTCGCTGTGGCAGCAGCCGAGCGTCGGCGACATCCTCCGCCTGCTGGATCGGGACCGGATGATGAAGACCATCCTCCACTTCCCCCAGAACCGGAGGCTGCTGCCCCCTGAGGTGCAGGGGGGCCCCAGGGCAGAGCTGTTGGGGAACGCTCCCGGCAGCCACGGGTGCCGTTGTGCTTGCCTGGCAGCTGTGAGTGCCGTGGTGCTTGCTCCTTTGAGGGTTCTGTTTGCACCCTCTACTTTGGCACACTGTGCATCCTGTGACATGCCGTGCTATTTCTCTTAGGGTTTGTTAACATCAAGTTAAGTAAAATCCCAACTGTACGCAAAGCTACCAAGACAGGACCCCCATTGGCCCGTCACTTAGCTTCGACAGTTATGAGCACTGGCTGTGCGTATTTCATTTGTAACTTCCCCCGTAAGAAAGGCTAACTCGAAGCAGAGCCAACGATATCCATTTCATGCAGAAGCAGTTTTTTTACAGAGCCATTTTACTTTATGCTTTTGAATATTCACAATAATTGGAACTCTAGATACAGTGGGTGAGCATTCACATGTTCCTACGTTTAAGAGGCCAAACCACACATCTTTTTGTTTCGGGCTATTTCAGGATGGACAGGAACTGATCTTCAAAGACAGGAGCACAGTGGATCTAGATGGCCTTTATGACCCCTGCTTTCTCCTGCATCTCTTCAGTGAATTGACCAGGCCAGGTAACTGCAGCCTTCTCTGGTGCGCAGCTGGAGGAGCGGGCTTCTTTTCTAAACAAAAATTTTTTTTAATGTTTATTTATTTTTGAGGGCGAGAGAGCGAGCGAGCATGAGCGGGGGAGGGGCAGAGAGAGCGGGAGACACAGAATCCCAAGCAGGCTCCAGGCTCTGAGCCATCAGCACAGAGCCCGATGCAGGGCTGGAACTCACAAATTGTGAGATCATGGCCTGAGCTGAAGTCGGACACTCAATCTACTGAGCCACCCAGGTGCCCCCGGAGGAGTGGGTCTCTCATGGTAGTCCCCACCGTGATAATTGAGGATTGTAATTAATCCCAGGAGGATCCTTATCTGCCTTCTCACCTTTTCAGGAAAGTAACAGTGAATGTTTTGAATATATTGATTTGAAAAAAAAAATTATAATTTTAAAATTTGGGAGCGTCCCTTCACGCTTGATCTTTTTCTAACTCTGTAGCAAGAGGCTTTTCTGAATTCTCACTAGGTAGTGACCCAGTACCACCAGATTTTATCCTTGAGAATGAGTGAGAGCCTGCCGAGGTTGGTTTTTTCTTGGCTTAAGTATATTTTTGAAATTGTATTTTGTGTCTAGTAGCCTGAGGATGGGAGTCTTCATGAGTGAACGGGAGGGAGGAGGCAGAACGCAGACATACGCACACGTACCCACTAGGGCGGACGGGTCTGATTCCCAGGTCAGGCAGCTCTGTTGGTTTGGGACATTTCGTCAGCGACAAGTGTGTCATATCCCATTGTGGTTTTAATGTGCATTTTCCTAGTGGCTGATGATGTCCAGCGTCTTGTGGTTCATTTGCCATCTGTACGTCCTCTTTGTTGAAATGTCAGGTCATGTCTTTTGCTCATTTTCTTTTTTAAAAAAAAAATTTTTTTTTAATGTTTTTATTTATTTTTGAGACAGAGAGAGAGACAGAGCATGAGCAGGGGAGGGGCAGAGAGAGAGGGAGACACAGAATCTGAAGCAGGCTCCAGGCTCCGAGCTGTCAGCACAGAGCCCGACGCGGGGCTCGAACTCACGGACCGTGAGATCATGACCTGAGCCAAAGTCAGACGCTTAACTGAGTCACGCAGGTGCCCCTCTTTTGCCCATTTTCTAATAGGATTTTTTTTTTTTTTTTTTTTTTTACTGTTGACTTTTGAGGGTTCTTTATATATTCTAGATACTCATCCTTCGTTGCATATGCGGTTTACAAATATTTTCTCCCAATCCGTAGCTTACCTTTTCATCCTCTTCACAAAGTCTTTGACAGAGCCAAAGTTTTTTGTTCTGGCCAAGTCCAATCTAGTGGTTTTCCTATTTATGGATCACACTTGTATTGGTATTCCTGGCTGGAGAGGCTAGAGTGGCCCATGACTGCTCTTCACTGGGCCTCCCCCTGACAAGCCTCTGATGCCCAGTAGGGGGCAGGAGGGGCCTCTGGTTACTGCCTCCCTCCCCCTACTTCCATCTAGGCCTCCTCTGACAGACGCCAATCCGGCAGGGGACTTGGGGCTCTGTGTCACAGCCTGGCAGGCTGAAGGCCGGGCTCCGCACTTGCCTTCACTGACACGGGTGGGCGCCAGCCCCGCGGCTTTCTGTGAGGTGTTTGGCTGAAGCAGAGCAGTTATTTATTACCTGAGTTTTCTGTCTGGCTAGGCTGCTTCTTTTCTAGTCTTTTGTCTAGAGACTAGAAAGAGTAGGCTTTTGTTCAGGTATTGTCTGTGCCTGTTGATTTTCGGAGTTGCTGGCTTCTTCAGCTCGAAGTCTGGGACACCAGAAGCAGAAAGAAAACACAGGGAACTCACCTGAGGTCCCCCAGCCGGTCAGCTTCCTTTCCACCTTTTAGAGTCGTCTTAACATCTGTCCAGTATATTTGAGTTGTACTTACTAGTAAAAGTAGAGAAAATATCGTCAACTCCATCGTCCCAGAATTATACATCTAATTTAAGTAATTTTTACCATTAGATGTCATATTCACAGTTCAAAAGTCAGGTGGTACCAAAGGGTGTGCGGTGAAACTCTCCTTCCCACCCGACCTCTCATCATTGTTTCTTCCTAGCGGGGACACGTTACCTGTTCCTCGCATGCGTTCCTGGGCCCAGCTTGCTTCTTGGAGATCTGTCATGACTCTAGCCAGGCCTGCGCAGACGGCCGCCCAGGGACAGGCGTGGTGTGCGGGTAGAGGCGCACGGTCCCCGTCTCTGCTCTTTGCCGTGGCCATGCCGGCAGGGACCCCAGCCTCCTTCCTGCTGAACTTAACATCCACGTGGATTTAGGTACACTAGGAGACCATGTCTCCTTATTCGTGCCGTTCTGTTCGTTTTTCAGCTTGAAGTTGTCTTTTTATGGGGCACCTGGGTGGCTCAGTTGGTTAAGTGACTTCGGCTCAGGTCGCGATCTCACAGTTCGTGGGTTCAAGCCACGTGTCAGGCTCTGTGCCGACAGCTCAGAGCCTGGAGCCTGCTTCGGCTTCTGTGTCTTCCTCTCTCTCTCTGCCCCTCCCCTGTTTGCGCTCTGTTTTTCTCTCTCTCTCAAAAAATAAACATTAAAAAAAAAAAAAAAAAGATTTAAAGGTGTCTTTTTATTCTCCAGCGTGAACAGATTGGTGCTGCCTTTCCTAACAACAGGATGACAGGGCTGGGTCTCCTCAGGGCTTTCCCACTGGTGGCCCCTGGGGTTGCTGTAGTGCCCTGGCCTCCGGAGGCGTGGTGTACTGTGGCTGAGCTAGATTTCATCTGCTGGAGAGCCAGGCATTTCAGGTCCGCCGCAGATCGCCGTAATGGCAAGCAGGTATCTTAACCGTCCCGGTGACTTCGCAGCAGATTAACCTAGGCACATGGACCAGCGTGCGGCCCGGAAGCTCTCCTTCCCCCACCCCTGCCCTGGCAGCACTGATGAGGTCTGTTTCTCATCAAATGTGAAAATAGATTTTCCACAGTCTGCAAATATGAGGTAACTTGAGTGGATTACAACAAATCATTTAGTCGGTTGCTTGGTCTCTTAATAGAGCTTTTAAGAGACAGAAGGCAGAGGCTTGGACGACACTAATAGAAAAGTACTAAAAATAGGACACAGTGTTTTTCTCGGAATCTTGAAGATTGCCCTTTTTGGGTTGGGAGGACAGTGTCTGGGAGGCCTTTTGTGAAGAGAGCTAATTAGGAAGTGGGCTTTTAAGTTAGGGAAATCTCCAAACACAGCCTATTTTAAGTTCTATTGGCATGATACAGGTAGGAAGATTTGCAAAACATGCCTGCCCTAAAAAGGATTTGTGGTAGCTTAAAATACCAGTTGCACTAAAGTCATTCACAGTAAAGCAGAAAATTTTGAAAAGTATAGAGGTGGATAGAGATACAAAAGTATGAAAATATTAAAAGAAACAAACAAAAATTAGGTCATTAAATTTTGCTCAGGAATACTTATCGTCCAGAACAAAAAGTAGAAACGTAATGTTTTAAATAAATTTTGTCGTCTGATAAAAGGAAGCATACCAGTTTGTAGGGAAATTTCTAGCAGTAAAACGGTAAGTTGAACAGAACAGAAATCTATGAACAGCATATGGCCAATGTAGGCTAGGTTTATTGTTGTTGAATTAAATCATGAATCTATTTTTCATATTCTTTTTAACACGTGTTTTTCTCTTTGCTTTTGCTCTGGTGAAGCAAGCATGAAGAATGTTTTGTTTTGTTTTTTAACTTTTTTTTTAATGTTTATTTATATCTGAGAGAGAGAGCACGCGAGCAGGGGAGGGATGGAGAGAGAGAGAGAAGGAGACACAGAATCCTAGGCAGGCTCCAGGCTTGGAGCTGTCAGCACAGAGCCCGACGTGGGGCTCGAACCCACAAACTGTGAGATCGTGACCTGAGCCAAAATCGGACGCTTAACCGACTGAGCCACCCAGGCGCCCCATCACAAAGAATGTTTTAAATGAACTTTAATTGAAGTGTGATGTAGAGAAACGACCACAAATCCTATGTGTGTGGTGGGAGTTTTGGTGAAATCACCAGCTGGATCAAGGAGCGAACATAGTGGGCAGCTCTCCCTAGTCAGTATCCCTTCCTCCCCAACAGGAGCCAGGGCCCTGTATTTGAACTTTATGCATTATGTGTTCTCTTGTCTCAGCTCCGTTTACCCCACATTATGCTCGTGAGTCCTTCGTACCGTGTGTAGCACAGAAAGCTCTCGACAAAATGTTGTTACTTCCTGCAGTGACACCTGGGTCCAAGTGTTGCTAACGTCTTGCGATCCTAAATTGGGCATGTGATTAGTTTTTAAGCGTGACTGCCAGACTTCAGAGAAACTACAGTCTCACTTCTCCCGTTCAGCCTTTTGCTAAAAAGGGGAACCTGTTTTCTTAACCTTACTGCTTCCCTGCTTTGAGTCCTTGGCTGAGAAACAGGGTCAGCCAGGGCTGTTAGCAATGACAGTGACAGATGCTTTTTCCACAGTGAATTCTTGTCCTCAACAGAACTGGGCTGAGATCTTCAGCTCCTAAATCACGTGTGCCGCCAAACAGGGAGGCTGGTGTGCAGCACTCTGAGCCTCGTCACCAGACCACGGGGACACAGGCCCCGTGGACTCCTCTCTCACCTGCCAGGCCACCCCGGAGGGAAGTGGTGTAGAAGGAGGCGTCAGGAGGAGCCTGGCAGCTCCATAATACCACCACTGAAGCCCACAAAAGAGGGGCTGCTTTTTATTTTAATCCTGGAGAACCATGCTGGTTGAGCCTGGTTGAATCTTTAATCTTCAGGTAGCATCTGAAGATCTGTTACCGCAAGGCCAAATTGCTGTTCGCGAGGGCCCTGAAACAGAGTGGTGGTGTTTATAACCTTTTTTTTTAATAGCCTATTATACTTTCTGCACCCCCATGGCAGCTTTTTTCCTTAAATGTTACAAAGCCAGGACTTCATGAAACAGCAGATGACCACCGACGTGAAATTGACTTTTCCTCATGGACACGTGGAAAGTCCATTTGTCTTAGAGAATGTCGCTGATTACTAAAAATACCCTAGCCAGCTGAGTACTAGCTGTTTTTAGTGAGCGTGATATTAAATGTTTAGACTGTTCTCGGTCTCAAATATATTCCATTTACGTGTGTTGGTTATGGAGGTGTGTAGCTGTATCTTAACCACATCTCGTCTTTCCCGAAACAGTATGCTATCCCACAGTTGGATGTTTTTTTTAAAGCTTTTTCAGTTTTCCCTCCTCATCAAAACTAGTCACTTGTTAGAAATGATAAAATTTAGTCTGTACACTCTTGGAGCCCACGAGGCTTCCCATTATTCTTTTTTCATCCTTTTACTTGTAATCTGCATGTTGGTATTAAAAGTGGTTTCCTGTTGACACATGGATTTGGGCTCTGCCTTTTTGAAATCCAGTCTGACCATCTCTGCCTTTTAGTTGGAATGTGTACACCCTTAACATTTAGTGTGATTATTGGTCCGATTCTGTGTTGTTTTCTTTGTTGGCTTTTAGCTACAGTGCACGTGTCTGTGTGTGTGTGTGTGTGTATGTTAGGGTGTGTAGTACTCTCCTTCAGTTTATTGCAGTTCACTTTCAAGTGGGATTATATACCACTCTGTGGATAGTAGAAGCACCGTACAACAGTATTAATCCATCCCTGCCCCTCCTGGTTTTCCATGCTGTTCTTACCATACATTTTACTCCTGTGTGCTGTGACACCCACGATATGTTGTTGTTTTTGCCTCAGATTGTCGGTTACCTTTTAAAGAGATTTAAATGTCTTATATTTGCCATTTTACAGTTGCCATTTCTGGTTCTCTTCATTCCTCTGTGTAGACTCAGATTCCTATCTCCTTCCTTCTGCCTGAAGTACTTCCTTTAAGAATTCTTGTAGTTTCAGGGGCGCCTGGGTGGCTCAGTCGGTTAAGCGTCCAACTTTGGCTCAGGTCATGATCTCGCAGTCTGTAAATTCAGGCCTCACATTGGGCTCTGTGTTGATACTGGAGACTGCTTCAGATTTTGTGTCTCCCTCACTTTCTGCCCCTCCCCCCTCACAAAAAGTTAAAAAAAAAAAAGAGCTCTTGTAGTTGAGGGGTGCCTGGGTGACTCAGTCAATTGGGTGTCTGACTCTTAATCTCGGCTCAAGTCATGATCTCATGGTTTGTGAAATTAAATCCCTGATAGCACAGAGCCCTCTTGGGATTCTCTCTCCCTCTTTCTGCCCTTCCCCTGCTTATACTCTTTCTCTCTCTCACACAATAAATAAAATTAATAAAAAAGAGGGGCACCTGGATGACTCAGTCAGTTGAGTGTCTGACTCTTTGATTTTTGGCTTAGGTCATGATCCCAACATTGTGGAATCGGGCTCTCTCTACAATGAGCATGGGACCTGTTTAAGATTCTCTCTGTCTCTCCTGCCCCGATTGCGCAGTCTGTCTGTCTGTCTGTCTCTCTCAAAAAAGAATTCTGGTCATTCATGTCTGCTAATCAGTTCTTTCAGGTTTTTCATAGGAAAAAAACCTTAACTTTTAAAAGGTTTTCATGGGGTATAAAATTCTAGACTGACAGGTTTTTTTTCTTACCGTACTTGAAAGATGATGCCACCTGATTTTTGGATTGCATTGTTTCTAACAAGCAACCAACCGTCGTTCCTACTTTTGTTTCTGTATATGTTGTGTGACTGCTTTGAAGATTTTCTTATTGGTTTCAAGCAGTTTAATTATGTGCTTTCGTGTGACTTTCTTTATGTTTCTTGTAGTTGGGGTGTTCAGTGAGCTTGGCTCTGTAGGTTTATAGTTCTTGTCAAATTTGGAAAAACTTTGGCCATTGTTTCTTCAAACTTTTCAGGACTTCAACTACACATATATTAGCTCACTTGAAAATGATCCCACAGCTCACTGATGTTCTGTTCCTGGTGTAAAATTTTTTTTCTCTGTGTGTTTCAATTTGGATCATTTCTGTTGCTGTCTTAGAGTTCATTAATCTCTTTTTCTGTAATGTCTAATCTGTTAATAATCTCCTTCAGGGCATTTTTCATCTCTGACATTTTAATTTTCATCTTTGGAACCTTGGTTTGGGTTTTTATAGCTTCCATGTGTCTAGTTAACATTTTCAGTATTGTCTCTAGCTCCTTGTACACGTAGAATATAGTTGTATTAGTTACACTAGAATTCTAGTTCTGTTACCTTTGTCCTATCTGAGTCATCTTCAAATGGTGGATTTTTCTAATGGGCTATATTCCTTCTTGTTTGAATGTCTGATAATTTTTTACTATAAAGCAGACACTATGAATTTTACCTTATTTGGTGCTGGATATTTTTTATTTTTTTAAGTTTATTGATTTATTTTGAGAATACGCACACACACATGCACGGAAGCTGGGGAGGCACAGAGAGAGAGAGGGAAAGAGGAATTCCAAGTGGGGCTCAAACTCATAAACTGAGATCTTGACCCGAGCTGAAATCAAGAATCAGATGCTTTACCAACTGAGCCGCTCAGGCGCCCTGCTGCTGGATATGTTCGTATTCCTGTGAATGTTCTTGAGCTTTGTTCTAGGACACATTTGAGCTGCTTAGACATGATTTGATCCTTCCAGCCTTGCTTTGAATCTCTGTTAGGTAGGACCAAAGCAGCATTTTAGTCCAGGACAGACAGACTTCACCTCACCACTGAAGAAACACCCTGCTAAGCAGTGTGCCCTCTCCCGGTGAATGTGAGGGTTTCACCCTGGCTGGTGGGACAGGACCCATGTCCAGGCAGGTGTGAGCCTGGGGTTGTCTTTGGTCCTCAGCCTCGGTAGCTTCCTCATACACTCTTGCCGGGGCGGGGCACTCGGCCAAAGAGCCTGGTGCTCTCTCCGTGGAACTCTCTTCTCTGGGACTCTCCCTTGTGACATCTGGCCGCCTTGGCCTCCCAGGCCTCCTGCTCCATCTCTCTCACACAACCCCGAGCTCTCCAGTCTCAGCCTAGAAGCCTCCAGGCTGCGAGCTGGGACTCTCGGAAGGTTCATCCTGTTCATTTTCACTCTTGGAGATTGCTCTCCTTTATCGCCTCATGTCCAGTGTCTTGAAAATCCTTGTTTTATTTGTTCAGTCTGGTTTTTTAGTTGCTTCAGGTGGACAGGGGAATCCGGTTTCTGCCACTTTTGTCTGGAAGTGGAAATCCTGGTTCTCCCTTGAGGCGGCATAAACATTGAGAAAGAGGAAGGGGACCGTGCGGAAGCATCCACGCAGCCATTGGTTGCCCTTCACGGGGCGGTGGGGGGAGGCAGTGCTGGTGGAAGTTACAAGGAGCTGTGCTACTTCTGAGGGACAAGGACACTTTATGGTTTAAAGTGAATTCAGCACCTTTGGGCAACCACTCATTGGGGGACCATCGCGTGCCCATGCGTGTAGCTGTTTGGATTACAGTACAGAGGAGTAGCTGATGGGTAGTTTTTCTCTTACTGTTCATGCTCAACGTGTTTAAATTGCCAAAATTACCCTTTTAAAAGTCTCACTTTGGGAAAAGAAGAAAAAAAAACTTGGCTTTTTAAAAACATCATTAGTGGTGTATCTTTTATCAATAGATAGTATATTCCAAGATTCCACATTTCACGTGGTTTGTGGGTGTTCTTTTCACTTGATTTGTATTTAGTGCCTCATTTAACCACATCACCGGTGCCTCAGCCTAAAGAACATCTGCATGGGTGATGATCATGACCAAACCCTGCGTCATCATTTTTAAACATGGTGACCCATCTCTGTCCCAAGGTTTTTCTTCACAGGTTTTATCTTCTAACTTATGACAGTATTTATGTTGTAAAAGGGCCTGGGTCTTTCTTAAAGAGGGTTTAAAGCGTCCTGAATTTTGTTATTGGTAACCAAGCCCTTTAAGTTGTGGTCCTTGGGGTCCCCTTGTATATCTGACCTTCCCGCTTGGTCACATTTCCTGACGTGATTATGGGTTTTTACAAGGCCTCACATCTAACAGATGGATATCAGCTAGCAAACTCTTTAGACTCTAACTTTTGCTCAGTGTGGTGAGCCTCTCTTCTATGAGATTTTCGTGGTTTGCTTAAAGAAAGGACTAGGGTTGCAGAATGCATATAAGTTAATCCTTCATAGAATTGTTGGGCCGGGTCAGACTGGTTTGCACTGGCTGAATTTCCCAGCTTCCCTGCCTTTGGTATTTTCCTTAGCGGTGTTTGTAGCTAGGAACTCAGATGCTGCAGACTGAACAAGGTGGAAACGGGGAGCTGGTTTTCTCTGCTGGCTCCGCGGTCGTGTCCCCCAGGTCACCAGCATGCTCTGATCTCATGTCTCGGGTCTGAATGGCACCTCCGTTCTTCTCTGGCTTGTTGAATGTTGTGAGAAGTAATGAAATAGTCCTGATTGGGATTTATAAGCATTTTAGAAGTTGAAAGTATAGCTTCTTGTCATAAAAGGGAAGACAGGCTTTTGTCCAACTTCAGCAGAAGCTAAGGGGGGCTGGAGAGACCTGTATTTCTTGTATCTAGCTAGCACTTGTTGCTGATGTCGGCAAAATGCAAAAGGAAATTTAATTGTCCGTGTTGCACAAGCATTGTGATCGTGTGTGTGTGTGTGTGTGTGTGTGTGTGTGTGTATTTAATGCTCTATTTTATTTCCCATAGAATTTGTGGTAGATTGTCGAAAATTTTTGGACTCCAATTCTCTGGGCCTAACCGTCGCGGCTCTCAGCAGCTATGACCCTCAGATGCGAGCTGCGGCCTACTACGTCCTGGCGGCCTACTACTCGCAGCTGGAGGGGGCACGGTTCCGAGAGCAGCCCCAGGTGAGCGCGCTTCAGGGAGCCGGTTCTCCGCCGCATCCGGTAGAAGGCCTTTTGCGTAACACAGAAGCGTGTTGTCGGGAGCCTTCTGATAAGGAACCGAGGTCCGTTCCCCTTCAGGGAGTGATGATGCTGGGGGTTGCCTCTGCTTCTCAACTCCGGGGAGATTGAGAAAGCTCTCCCCTTTCGACAGTCTTCTTGTGCGGAGGTGGGCAGAGCGGTTCGGTTTCTTTGGCCTGGGCTGTGCTGTTACCCAGGACGCACTGAGGCTCAAAAGCGTGTGCCCCAAGGTGGCGGGGAACAGGAGCAGACTGGGTTGTTGGGGTGTGAAGCCAGGGTTCTCTCCACCCGTGTGCACCTGCCTGGCTCCTCAAGGGACAGCAGAAGCACTCTTAAGATGGCAGTGAGCAGGGACGTTGCCTTTATGTGCGTCCCAGGATGTGAGGAGCAGGCCACCCGGCAAAGCTGTGGTTTAAGCTGCACGAGTCGAGGCTGATCACAGCTGTTCTGAAAATTCTTTTTTTTTTTCCCCTTCTTCTTTCCTGGTTTTAAGCTACTTTACCTGTTGGATGTAGTCCGGAATGGGATCCGAACTCAGAACATGAGACTCACCTTTACCTTGACTCTCTTCATTGCCAAAGCAGCCCTGCAGATTTTGAAACCAGGTACTGCTGGTAGGACTAGGTTGGGGTGAGGTTGAAATGTCGAGACTGATCACGTCCACTTGTCGGTGTCAGTCCCGCAGGCGTGGTCCGTCACACGTGTGAGAAGGGACGTGTCCGGGTTATCCAGTGGCACGGTCGTATTCAAATGGGGAAGCAGTCCCCCGCCTGAAGCCCCCATGGTCACATAGCTTGTCCGAGGCCCCACAATTCATCTGTAGTCAATTCAGCTGTTAGAATTCAGATCTAGTGTTCATTTACTCCTGCATATTTTTTCTTCTCCTTAGAAATTACTGGAGGAAAGCAAGTAATTGGTCATTTGTAGACTCTAAAGAAAAAGACTGTTCCGAGAAAATATCTTAGCAGAGGCCATGGTGGTTGGTCTTGGCCTTCTGTCCAGTGCAGCCTCTCAGACCTCATGTCAGGGTCAGAGGCATAAGCAGCAGTGGGCACGGGGTGGCTCCGAGGACCCAGGCGTCTGGACAGGTTGGAGGTGGCGATAGAGGGGGAGGAAGCATCTGTCCCCATCGGCCTCGTTGCGTTCCAGAGCCAAGTGCCCCGGGGGTATCTGAGCGTCCTGTGCTGTGACAGTGACCTTCAGTTGGAGGCCGATGGGGCTGGGTGTCAGCCATCTGTGTAACCAGGTTCCACTCTGTGTACCAGCTGGTTGGAGCTTGCGCAGTGGGCTGCTGGCTGGGGAGGGGCAGCTCGCGGTCTCGGAACCGTGAGCCAAAGTCTGCACGCAGCACAGAACTAAGGTGCCTTATTGCAGCCTGATTCTCGGGAGCTGCTAACCTGGATAAGGATGCAAAAGCTCCCCGGGGGGAAGGGATTGATGTCTGCCCCCCCAGATCCCGTTCCCCAACTCCAGTAGAGCACGAGGGTCCCGCTGGTGCCTGCTGGAAGCCACTGTCTGCCTTTGTCCTCAGAGGAACACATGTACCTGAAGATCAGCAAGTTCCTGCTGTCACACGAGTACTTGAATATGAACAAGGTTCCAGGCTTCTACCAGTTCTTCTTCAGCTCAGACTTTGAGGTAATGCTTCTCGAGTCCCCGGGGGCCCCCAGAAGACTCCTCTTTTGGACTTGCAGCCACTGCTGTCCTTCTGGCATCCTCGCCTTGCTCGGCACGGTTGGTGGCGTGGAGCCGTGTTGGAGCAAGAAGATCACGTGGTCTTGCTCATAGAAATGCTTTTCACTCCACGCGTTAAGTTTTAGGTGGCTTCTCACACCTTAAAAAACTTCTGAGGCCTAAGCTGTGTGGTGTTCTCGTATTTTCTTGGCGAATGGCCGGGTTAAGCATTAAATGTGCTTTTGTAGGACACCTGCTCGAGTGGACATAGTGCGGTGTGTGAACTTGACCCGCTCCTTTCCTTCTGATCTGAAGGAACCGAATCGGGTGTTGAGGGATTCTGATCACATAATCAGAAATAGTTTACTGCCGTGGCTGCTTCCGTTGCCACCACTTGAAAATGGTGGGGTCGGAAGAGCCGTCTTTCACTTGCGTAACAGTAGTTTCCCGTTTCTCCTGGGTCACAGCAAAAGACGGAACAGGAATGGGTGTTCGGGATCCTGCGGCAGGGGATGCGGGACAAACACTGCTACGAGCTCTACGCCCGGCGAGGGGTCTTCCACACCATCCTGGCCTTCTTCAGCAGCCCCCTGTGTGACGACGAGGCACAGGTAGGCGGGCCCCGCGGTCTGTTTGAGAACGAAAGGTCCGTGCTTTTGCTCACGCTTTTATTTGGAAGTCAGACCCGTGTGAATTCTAATCCCAGCCTGGATGTGACCAACCCACTCATGTGACATTAAGCTGACTTCCCACTAGGGGAAAGGCTGGCACTCGCTGCTCCCGTTCCCTGTTGAAATGCTGTTCCTTGTGGCTCCTCTCCCGTGCCCTCGCCTGGTGGTGAGGTCTGTGCAGAGGGCAGAGCCAAAACAGCGATCATGAACCTTTGGAGCTGGCTACGAAGCCTAGCAACAAATTACCCCCATAAATGACTGACGTGCTTTTGCGGAGACCTTCTTGAGCCACCAGTATTTCACTAAATGCACAGAAGCTCGAAACTCAGCTAGGAAACAAGAGTCGGGAGTTGAAGCCGATAGTCTTGCAACCAGGGAGGGAATCCCTTCAACCGAGAGCTTGTGTGTGTATGTGTGTGTGTGTCCGTCCCCTCAATGCCCTGGGTGGTTGGAGGGAGTAAGTAGGGAGAGTTTTCAGTATCTGGATTAACTTCCAGCCCCGTCAGCTTTTGTGTCTGACCGGATATAAAGCCTGTATAAATAGGAGCAAGTCAGAAGCAAGAAACACGCTGGAAGAAACTTGAGTCTGGGTATGATAGTTATTTCTCCCGACGAGGGAGAATGAGAAGATACCCACTTCACAGCTCCAGGGGCGGCCCAATTCTTATGTCCTCCCTTCCAGATGCTAAAACTGAAGGGACAAAATGGGCCGCCAGCTGTTTGGGCTAGAAATGGGTCCACATCCCCTGCCAGGCTCACACTGGGCCATGTGCTTTCCGAGCCATGTCTTTCTGCCTGTGGGTTGGTTCCTTACGATGGGTTAGCAGGGGCGGTCAGCCCCAGTGCCTGGCACTTGCCGTGGATGTCTGTGTCCTCTGGCCGGCCATGGCCACCACTCTTACAGACGTGGCAGAGCCAGCCTCTTGTGCGGCCAGCGCCCGGAAATGGATACGACATACCGTTAACGTTGTTTAAGTTGTTCCTTTCACCAGGTAAGTTCAGTTCCCCTACTGAGAAATAACTCTTCATTTTGGGTTTTCAGATTTGGATTCTGGAAATTCTACAGAACGCTGCCCGGGATGCCCAGTCTGCCTACGAGATCCTACGGGACTATAGCCTTTTAACGTGGGTTTTACACATCCTTGAGAGCAAGTAAGCGCCTCATGTGTGAGCGGTGTGTCAAGTGGGGAGAAGGTGGGGTGGAGACCGTGGTGTTCACTGCTGGCTTTAGTGGTGACTGGAAACGTGCCGAACAGTCCGTCCCGTCTAGCGGTCGCCCACCAAGAAGGAGAATCGGGGCCCCACCCTGGGTTGCAGCATTTGGAGGGCAGGCTCCCCGTTTTCACGTGGATGCTGTGACTTTGGGGGCTGCGGTGGAGGTGAGCAGAAGGAATCGCTGCGAGAAGGAATAGTCTGCCACCCACCACCAGGCGCTGCCACTGTGGGCATAAGTGTGTCCCGAGGTGCCCCCCACCCCTGCTCCAGCCGAGGTCGCTGAGAGGAGAGGATATGGCAGCGAGCGTTCCGTATTTGGTTTCAGGTTTCTGGAGACCCAGCTCCTGTCCAACATAATCTCCTTGCTGCACACACTGTGGGTGACCAACCTGGGGGACAAGGGAGTGGAGTCTGAGGGCCCGCCTCCTCACAAGCCAGGGTCCCAGGAGCCCCCGAAGCTGCTCGCCCTGCACCTGGTCAACGAGTTCCTGTATGTTCTCATTGTGCTCACAAAGCACCTGAGGTAAGCCCCTGCCCGCCAGGCGTGACCGTGTCACCTGTGGACATCACCGCTCAGTGGTCCCCTTGGTCACAGCTTCACAGGGCTGAGCCACACGGCTGCTGTCAGTTGTGGGTGACGTTAGGAAACCTCTTAGCTGTTTCTGCTTTTCTACTTCAACTTTATGAGGCTCCTTTCAAGACACCGAGAACTTAACACTCTAAACACCTAAAACCTGTCATACCAGATGGCTTTTAGCAGACAAACAACTCCCTTGATATTTTGATTCAAGCACTCGTGTATTTTGTAGAAAGAACGTATTTTCCATCACCTTAAAGCGTGTTCCCAGACTTGCTTCTGCCTTCGTTAGCCTGCCCAGATTCACTTATCCCAGAATCTTCTTGAAAATTTCAGTATTTTCATATGACCTCTTAGAAGAATCCCCCTGATTTCCTCAAAGAGCTACACTCTCCTCAGATCCCACCGTCTTAGAGAAAATAGAGTCTGTGCACTCAGAGTTCTGACTTAGGAACAGGGGTGTGCTGACTGGAACCAGAAGATTGATCACAAATGGATTATAATCTCAGAGTGAAAACTTTCTTGATAGAGGACAGGGCATTTGGTCTTAGGTTGTTTTGAATTAAGTTGTTAAGTCAGTGCCGACAGACCTGTTTCTCATTTTGGGGTCGTTGAAAGACAGGTTGGTTTTTGAGAACCGATGGCAATTTGAAATAATTCTAAAATCGTGTGGAGCAGGTGCTATCGTATTTTAAATTCCTTGGGGTTCAGAACGTATTTCTTACCGGTGCCCATCGTCGGGTTGGACCACGGATGGGGCTGAGTCTGAGAGGCCGTGAGGCACAGGGAGCCCACTGTCCCACAGTGTTGTGTCAGGTGGCTGGTGCCCAGACGCTCACACTCTCTCCACCTCACTCTCCCTGGTCAGCCATGGTTTCCCGGAGATTTCTGTTCCTCCGGCATGGAGGTCGGACTCCGGTCTCCACTGTGCCTCCCCTGCCGTGGCTTGCTCTCTCCTGTTCGTTGTGCTGGTTCCATGCTCCTTGTGTGTTGTAAAGGCACACTCCGGCGGCGGGTGGGCCATTTGACCCTCTAGGCGTTGCCCAGCCACCCCCGTCCTGGGCTTTGGGACAAGGAGGCAGCTTGGGCTCAGTCTGCGACGTTGGCTCCCGACAGGCCGACCTTGGCCCCCGCCCAGCTGACCAGCTTCTTCGGGGCGCTCGAGTCCGTGCTGAGGTACCGGGCCGCCGTCGTGCAGGCCTTCAAGGACATGAACCGCTTCACAGTGAACGAGACAGTGCTGTCCACCAAGGATGTCCTCGTCCTCCTGCACAAGTGGAGCCTCATTGAAAGAGATGCCAGGCTCCAGGACGACCTGAGAGCAGCCATTGAGAAATACGAAGTCAAGGAGCTGCTGAGTGAGTGTCGGGACCCGACTGGCGTTCCCCAGACTGTGCCCAGCTCCCCACAGAGCACCCAGCGGTTTGCCTCTCTGAGCAGCATTTCCGAAGCTGTCGGGGCTTAGGAACAGGGCGCACCCGTCCTCGTAGCCCTGCAGAGGTTGCTGGGGAGGCCTGGCTTTGAGCTCTGGCTCTGCCACGGCCGGTGCTCGCCATGAGGGGGAGGGGCGGTGGTGAGGATGAAGCGGGTTCATCATGATGGCAGCGGGGACCGTCACAGGCCCACGTGGAGCACTCGCCGCGCTCCAGGCGTAGGAACGTGTCCTGTTGGGGCCGAGCCCTCGGGGCCTGTAGGCCGCCCTTGTGGCACCCGCCCGCCACCTGGAGCTGCGTGGGGACGGGGGCGTCGGTCTCACTGCCTTCCTTTCCGTGTATAACAGAAATGTGCAAGGATAAGAACAAGCCCGCCGTGCCAGCCCGAGCTAAAGGCCCGCGGGGCCGAAAGAGGAGGCCTGGGGAGGCGGAGGAGACGACCGACCCTGAGCCGCAGGCGTCCACCTTGGAGACGTGCAAGGGCCTCCTGAGGTCCATACTGACCCACTGGGGGCCCGCGTTCCCCGGCCCTGACTGCGCTCGGGGCCCCGTGGACGGGGCTGCCCCTGAGAGCGAGGCCCCGGGCCTCGCGTGCGCCGCCGCCTCCCTGGCGGTCGGCTGGGTGCTGCGGTCGGTGGCCGAGTGCCCGCCCGGCAGGGCAGAGGCTTTGGGACTCCTTGGCTGGCTGAAGAGCCACATCTTGCCACAGCCGGTGGTCGTGGCAGAGCTTCTCGGGGACCGTGCTGTGAGGAGTAGCATCTTCAGGCTGTACAGCCAGTCCTGCAGCGCCGAGCAGCTGACGGGCCCCGCGCAGAGCGTGGCCTGCCTCTTCAACACGGTCATGCTGCAGCTGGCGGCCCAGGGCCCGGCGGGGAGCGCCTTCCGCCCGGCGGTCGAGACCCTCTGCCTCTCGTCTCTGAAGGAGAAGGACGAAGCCACTCGAGGTGAGGCTGGTTCGCTCGTCAGAGGCTGAAGGAATGCACCAACGGGTGCGGGGTCCGGAGCAACTCCCGGTCCTTGGAGCCTGTCGGGGACCCTTGATGAAGTATGGATGGGGCCCAACCTAAACCCAGTTTGCCATGGGGCCGTGAGCGGGCAGGGAGGAAGCCTCTGCTCTCTGGTCAAGTGCCAGTGACGATTGTGTTTGCAGTGGAGAAGCAAGTGCCCCTCAGAACCGCTGCACAGCAGCGGCTTTGCTACATCTCAGCCATTACTCAAGTGAAGATTACGCTTCACAGCAGTGCGGATGGATGCGTGGGTACAGATGCGTGTGTGTGTATTTGCATATATGTGCACAAGCACGAAAATACGCACACAGTTTATGTGCTTGGCACTTGGCAGGTGCTTAGTGAGGGATTAAGTGCAGGAATGAATGAATGAACCAGCAGCAAAGGCTTAAAAGGCTAAGGAGAACAGAGGGAGGCTGACCATGTGCACGTGGCCTCCTCCATCTGAGAGGGTTGTTCCTTTCACGGAGGGATGTAAGGGGACCAGGAAAGAGAGATGGGCCAGCAGCCGAGGCAGGTGAACTCACCCTGGGAGTGACCTCTTCTCTCATCTGGATGCCGTCAGGGAGTTGAGTCTGTGCCTGGGAAACCCTGTCCTCTGGCCCATGCTATTGACGAAATGGTGTGAAGGGATCCTTGGAACCTCTTCTCAAACCACGGTTCTGGTTCTCAGCACGGGTGGTCAGGACCAAGAAGAAAGTTGGCTTGTAGTAACTTTTTTTCACGTTCCACACACATTGATCAAATAGAAAGATGAATTTTTTTAAAAGAAAAAAGATTAACCCCAAATTTAAGCAAAATTAATTTGTTTTGAACACCTGCTCACCTCCTGTTGCCAGAGGCATGTGGCACCGTTTACTTGGGTACCGAGCAAAGCTCCCATGTCCCCAGGCGTGTGGGTGGGGTGACTTGTTTTCCAGCGGAGTAGCTTTGTGTCCTGATGGCCTTGTTGCCCTCTTCTTCAGCCACCGCAGCGTTCCTGGTGTCTCTGTACATTAAGGACGTCTGGCTGGGGGCTCAGCGGCCAGACACCCTCCTAACCCACATCCAGATGATCCGTGACGCCACAGAGGACGCGCCAAAGGGTGAAGAGGAGGCTGTCGTCATGCTCTGCAAGGACATCGCCGCCTTGGTCCCCAACGCTTGACGCCCTGCCCTCCGGCGCCTTCTGGCACCAAGTTCTAGAAGGTTAGTTGAGTCGAGGGTTTCCGTGGAAAGCACGTATAATGACAAGTTCTGTCAACGTTAACTCCGTTTCCTGACAGGCGAAGTTGGCTTTGTTTAACTCAACGGTGAATGATAAGCTCCGGGGACTGTGCACACAAAGCGGTCAAAGCCGAAGCAGGCCTGGGTGCTTCCGGCCCACAGGCCCATTCAGTGTTCACACGGGGAGGACCCTTCCTCTTGGCTTCAGTGCTCTTCAAAGAAAATACCTCAAGTTGAGGTAACGCTTCTGAGCACTGAAGGGATTTGTGGATATTAAAGCTAAAGGGTCCAAGAATAGAAGGCGTCAGATAAAGGAGCATGAGGAGAGGTGCTTCAGCTTTTCTTTCCGGTGAAGTCTTACACAGATGTGTACAACTTCTTAAGTGTTAATTATTTTAGTAAATAAAAGGGTATTATGCTAAATCCTTACAGTATAAAAGCGATTTGATCTCTGTCTTGGGAAGAAAGCCTGTATTTTTTTTTTTTTAATTGTTTCAAAGGGAGGATTTGGGATTCTATAACTTGTTAATAAACGTCTATTTTTGTTACGCTTTTGTGTTTTGCTTATGGATGGTAATAGGCCGTTTCATTTCACAGCAGCCTGCGTCGTAGAGGGTCAGCACCTGACTCTTAACCTTCCTATAGCAATTGGCACAGCGGCTGGCAAACCCAGTGGAGTTGTGGAGCCTGGGCGCTTAGAGCTCGGCGTGTGCCTGCGTCCCTCCCGCACGCCGTGGCCCCCGGTTGTTTTTAACGACCTCACGTTTTAACCAAGATACGAGTGACACCTGTCTGCCTCCAATCCCTTTACCACGTATGGGCTCATTGTCTAGAAAGCAGGGGGTGGACCCTCCCCTCTGCCCACCCCCCCCCCCCCACCCCCTGACACAACACTCGCAACAACGTTTTCTGAGAACATTCCCATGTCAGAATCCTGCTTTTAGGTTCAAGTTAGAAGAGCCCCGTGTTCTTTCTCGCCCCTTTTCTGCGTCTCTGGAGCTCGTGAGCCTCCCCTCCCTCGTCTCCCTTTCTAGCCCACCACCCCCGAGTAAGGCGAGGCTGAGTCTGCCGTCAACTTGGGGAATTAACCGTCAGCCCGCCTCGGCGGCAGTGGGCTGTATGGGCTTTGTACTTGGGCGCCGTCTCCCTGCCAGGGCCAGGCTGTCGGGCGCTGGAGGACTGAGTCCGTCAGAGGGCTCACACCAGAGGTCCCATAAAGTCACCCAGATGGGACCCATCCTCCCAGCCCAAAGACTTTCTGTGGCAGCATTCTGATGCAGACCCCCTCCCCTTGGGCTTTGTCTTTTAAAGGCTTCGGCTGGCGGTGGGGGGGGGGGGGGGGGGGTCGGGAGTGTGACCGCAGTCAGCTGGCCTGGCAGGTGTGCGCCACCCTGTCTGGGAAAGAGTGGGAGTCAGTGGGGGATGGGCAGCTTCCCAGGCCCTCCCTGGGTGTCCTGAAGAAGGTTCCAATCAGCTTAGAACTCAGGGTTGCTAAATACTACGGCAGTTAGTAGTTGAAGCTAAAAAGTGGCCCAGTGAAGATGAGCGAGCAAATTTTTTTTTAATTTATATGTGTTTTATTTTTTTGCCCTTCCCAAAGTGCATAAGGAGTAAGTATGCTGGTGAAATGCACTAAAAATCTGCAACATCTGGGGCTACTTCCTCGTGCTAGCCGGGCTGCTGCAGGCCCTGGATGATGCATGCCAGTGCCCCCTCGTATAGCGTATCTTGACCCAGTCACGCTTCCTGCTACACGTAAGCAGGCTTTTCGAAGGCACTTGTGGGTCCGGGTTGGTTTGAGTTCATCAGGCGTTTGCTGACGTCCGGGCTACAGTTGAGAGGTTCTGTCTCCCGGGAGGGGTCCCCCCTCCTCGTCTCTGTTGTCAGCTGCTGCTGTGGGGGTCCCCATCGAGACCCGGCTCCCAGAAGAGAGCAGGGTGGGTCTGCGGGGCAGGTGGGGCAGGGCGGAGGGGCTGCCGGCCGCAGCCGCCGCTCAGGGCGGGATGCTCTGCTGCCTGGCTCCTTGCCCGAGCCCGGGGGAGCCTGTGGGGTGCCTCCGGACCCAGAGCGGGAGGTTGAGGCCGCGACTCCAGGGGCGTGTTGGGTGGTGCTGGGCGTTGTTCCTGTGGACAGAGCAGATGGGAGGCAGGCATCAAAGCTGGCGAGAGAACTTACTGGATGCTTTCCTGTTACACCCCGCTGCCGGCCCAAAGCCCGTAGAGAAGGCACGCGGGGCAAGGGCACCTCGGCCAGGGGAGCAGACCCTGGGGGCGGGTCAGCCGGTTCACAAAGGTCACCCCTGTGCAGAAATGGAAGATGACAGGCAGTGCTTGACGGTGACCCAGACCCTACGTTGACGACTAGTTCTCTCTGAGGTTACATCTCCCTCATGTGTCCGTTCACGATGGGGAGCGGGCAGGCCGGCCTTCCGTCCGTCCACAGGTTTGAGTGTAGAGCTCAGGTACCTGTGCCTCCAGCCAACTTGTATCTCAGCCAGGAATCTGCTCTCTGGATGCCTCTCCTGAGCGCCAGGGGCAGTGGGCACGGCCGCCTGACGTGAGCCGGCCCGCCCCGTCCCACGTGCCCTCCGTCTCATCAGTGATGGGGGACCGTGATCGCCTCTTAGGTGTCATCAGGGTGACGTGAGGTGATGCGTGGCCGGAGAACTAGTTTCAACTAGTTGCAATCCTGACATGAATGCGGAGGCTCAGAGAGGGGGCCTGAAGGAGCAGAGCCCTCCTTTCACATGATGCCGGCAGACCTGTTTTTTTTTTTTTGAGGCTTGAAAGAGCACCTCCTCAGGGAGCAACCCTGCGTCTGTCTCCCAGATCTTACTGAAGACCCAGGTGGCTCCCCTGAGCCCTCCCTGTCTGTTATAGTGTCTGGAGGGTGCTTTCTCTGGTGCCGGGGAACAGCATCATCCATTTGCCCTGTAAAGTTGCAGCCCTGAAGACACCCGGGACCCCTCAGCCTCGGCCGCCTGTGTGCCCACTGGGCCGGGAAGCTTTCTCTTGCAAACCGTCCCTGGCACAGGGCTGGCCACGAGCCACCTCAGAAAGCTGGTTTCGTTCATTTATCCCCCAGGTACCTCTTGGGGCTATAAATCTGCCCAAATTTCACGTGAGTGGTAAAAACTAGAAGAAAAGGACGGAGGTCTGCATTTGCTCAGAAGCTGGCCCGGCCTCCTCCCGTGACCAGAGGGAACCGGAAGTGACTTGGTGAGTCACCCCTGGCAGGGCAGGGTGGAGGAGGGAGACGGAGCCCCCTTGAAGCTGGTCCGGGCGTGCACAGATGGGCAGGTCCTCCCTGAGCCAGCGGCGGGACGCCCCCAGGTGGCGAGGCTGCCCTCTCGTCTTTCAGGGCCTTCCCGCTGCCTGCCCCCTCCTCTCAGAGCAGCTCTGCTCATCTGCCTGCTGCTCAGCATCCTGTGCCGGCTCCCGGTCTCCACTCCCCAAGACTGCCTGGCCCATGATGGTGTCCGGCCCCAGTCTTCGCCCGGGATCGCTCTGCTACCTGGCCCCACGTTTCAGGGGAGTTTGGGCAGCCCTGGTCCCATCAGCTAAGGCAGAGATAGGCAGTCCCTTGTTATAGGGTCCCTTGTTAGGACAGTCATTTTAGACCGCAGTAGCCGTTGGGGGCAGATTAAGCCAGAAGAGGAAATCGGATGTGGTAAGCCAGTTGTCTAGCACAGGAATTAACATCTAATGAGCTAGGGTCGCCTGGGCGGCTCAGTCCGTTGAGCGTCTGATTTCAGCTCAGGTCATGATGTCACCGTTCGTGAGTTCGAGCCGCACGTTGGGCTCCCTGCTGTCAGCACAGAGCTGGCTTTGGATCCTCTGTCTCCCTCTCTCTGCCCCTCCCCCGCTCACTCCCTTGCTCGCTCTCAAATATAAATAAACATTTTCAAAAAATGTGTAACGAGCTAGGTTAATTACTAGCTAATTCTTGGGGCTCCTAGATCTTACCGAATTTAACCCCTAAGGCACATAGTAGGTATTCAATAGCACATGGTGGTCATAGATGCCTAAGTTTGGGTCCCATTTTCCTGGTGAGTTGTTTGGCAAGACCTGACTGGCGTGTGGGGTCATTTAGGCTCTATTTTCTCTAACAACTTCATTGAGATACATACAGTAAAGTTCACCCGTTTAAAACCTAAAACTCCAGATCTTCAGTATATTCCAGAGTTACACAACCATCAACACAATCTGCTTTAGAATATTCTAGATGTTTCATAGCAATGGAATCAGTCATACAATACAGGCCCTTTTGTGTCTAGCTTCTATCCCTCAGGACAGTGACTCTGAAGTTCATGCATGTTGCAGAAGGAATCGGTGATTTATTCCTTTTTGTGGCCACATAACATTCCGCTGCGTGGACGTGCGGCCGCTCGCTGTTTAGCCACGTGACTTACCTGTACACGTGCCGCCCCCCCCCCCCCCGACTCCCGCCACCCTTACTCACCTCACCTGCGAGGACCCTGACCAGGACATGTAGAGCAAGATGAGGAAGAGAAGCATGACGAAAAATGCCAGGCTCACCCAGAAGGCAATGACAATCAGATCTGCGGGAGGGAGAGTGCATCTCAACGTCACTGTGACACCACCAGAAGCCCACGGCGAGGGGACGTGAGGGCCCCCGAGCAGCGTGGAAATAGGGCCCCAAGTGTTGGCATTCTCTCGTCTTCCGGCCTCTCAGCAGTGACCACCGGGAAGGTTTTTCCACTGACAAGAACCTTGGGAAGGAACAGGCCGGCAGGGAAGCGGCCTTTTCCCAGAGCAACTAGCTTCAAGGTCCGTTAGGGTGACCGTTGAGGGAAAAGCAGTGAATGAAGGTGGGTGGCACCCCGTGGATTTGCTTTTTCAGCTGCTGCTGCTGTTCCCCTCCTTCCCTTTCTCCCTCAGAGGGGGAAGCAGGGGCCGTGGGCCACTCATGTGACAGCCAACCTCCCCTCTGCTGTGAGGGCCGCAGGGGACTGTGGGGACCGCTCCGTTAGAGGCCGCTTCAGAGACCCCTTCGGAGTCTAGATTGTGGTGCTGCAGTGCTCCTGTGGCGGGCAAGGCAGAGTTTTTCCCCCGGGCCTCCCTGGCCCCTTTCTTTCAGGGGAAAGCACCCATTCAAGCCAGGCTCTGCCAGGGGCTGATGAGGATTCAGACGGGACCACGCTAGCACACTGGAAATCGCTGCTGATGTGGGAAACTAAGGCAAAAGAAAAGCTAAATTCCCTTACTGCCTACAGCCCATTGATAAGTCCTTGAGGCAGACAGACTGACCTTCCTCTCAGAACTCAGTTGCCTGGATGATGACCCTTCGCTAAGGGGCAGAAGGTAACCTTAGCTTAACATTATCCTGACCCCCAGGATCCTGTAAGTGTCCTTTCACATAGAAAAATTCCTTTGGAAACTTCTTTTATCTCAACTCCCCCCCCGGCCCCCCCCCCAAGATATATGCTGGCAATCATACTCCAAGCTTATGGCCCCCTGATAATACATCTGAAGGGTCCCAGGACTGAGTTTCTACTAAACACTAATGACCTTTTCCTAACAACAGCTAAGGCCTCAAGGTCCTGAAAACCTTGCTTCCAAAATACCTTAGAGACTTACGTTATCCCTAACGCCCTCCCAACCTGAGGGTATATAATCAGTCACTCGCCACAACCCCACTGCAGCTCTTTCTGCCCCAAAGTCCTGGCCCCTGTGGTCAAATAAAACCACCCTTTTGTGGGGCACGTGGGTGGCCCAGTAGGTTAAGCGTCCGACCCTGGATCTCGGCTCAGGTCATCATCTCACGGTTCAGTTTGTGGCATTGAGACCCGCATTGGGCTCCGAGCTGACAGCACGGAGCCTGCTTGGGATTCTCTCTCTCTGCCCCTTCCCCACTCACACCTTCTCTCTCTCTCTCTCTCTCTCTCTCTCTCTCTCTCTCAAATAAACGTTAGAAAACACCCTTTTTGCACCCAAGACATCTAAAGAATTCTATCCTTGCCGTTGACTCTGAACCCCAACGCTTCAAACCACATCAGCAGCCGCCTCTGTCCTGCACGCCCCTCCCCCAACACGCTCCTCTGAACTCCAGTAGTACTTCCGATGATACACCTGCCTGCTCCATGTTGTATTCTGTTAAACAAAAAGATGTTTATGAATGGGTAAACAAATGAGGAAATGAACAAAATGAATGAACGAATGAACGAATAATGGGGTATTAGAGATTTGTGCATCACCTCCACGAATATGGAAGTAGAGGCCCCAGGGGTAAGTAATGGTACCTTGAGTAAGGGGTGTCCCCTGTCCTCTCCACGGCCCAAGACAGGTAGAAGGAGAAACTGAAGGCCTGTTGATCTTAGACCTTAACAGCATCAAAAAAACAGTCCCAAGGAAAAGATGCCGTACTTGCCAAAGGAATCGAGCTCCCACTGCCTTGTAACAAGGCATCAGTAGCTTGGCCTTCACGCTCCAGAAAGACCAGGACAGCAAAGACCCCCAGGCTCCCACATCCTCTCTCCTGTCTGTCCTTGAGCTGAGAAACTGACGGGGGTGCCCCTGAGCCCCGACCAGGCTAAGGAGGCGTGTGGGCTCCTGGGAACTAGGGAGCGAGGTTGTTACTGTCTGTCCTAAACTGAAGG
Organism: Panthera leo; assembly: GCF_018350215.1. Taxonomy (NCBI): domain Eukaryota; kingdom Metazoa; phylum Chordata; class Mammalia; order Carnivora; family Felidae; genus Panthera; species Panthera leo. The sequence continues at coordinate 12,744,649 of NC_056687.1, forward strand.
ACTTTTGGGAGGAGCCTCTGAGTTTCTCAGCATTCCGTGACTGCTCACCGCACATTATTCTATAACACCTGCTGCAGCCCCACTGGCCAGTCAACGTTTATTTTATAACTACCGCAAAGTATGACAGTATAAATGCTTTCAGAAGTTTGGGGTTTATTCCGTAAGGGTGTTTTATTTTTTTATTTATTATTATTATTTTTTTTACATTTATTTATTTATTTTTGAGAGACAGAGCACAAACGGGGGATGGGCAGAGAGAGAAGGAGACACAGAATCCGAAGCAGGCTCCGGGCTCTGAGCTGTCAGCACAGAGCCCGACGCGGGGCTCGAACTCGCAAACCGCAAGATCATGACCTGAGCCGAGTCGGATGCTCAACCGACTGAGCCACCCAGCCACCCTAGGGGTGTTTTAGATTTAGGCAGACCCCACTGCTCTTTCTCCTTCATAAAGAGAACATAAGGTTGGAGATCTTCAGCGCCTATATGAGTGCCGTCGGGGCCTCTAAGAAAACAGCTTCAGAAGTTTGGCAGCTGAGACCCACCCCCACCCGCCTCCCCTTCTGGGCTCACACTTGTCTGCTTGGCCCTTGGTCATTATCCCCACATACTGAGCAGAAAATGAAGCGACACCTTTCACAGAACACAGTGTCTTCAGAGAAGTGAAATTGGAATTTTTTTCAGACCAGAAAGGCGATCAGTAGCTACTCACCACTTCCTGTACTAAATTCTCTTTCGTTATGGTCCTGTTGAAAAGGGTGGCCAAAAAAATAAGAGTTCTTGTTCCTCTCCCTGCTGAAGGTTCAGCCTTAGTGCTCGGACAGAACATGTTGTTCCCGGACAAGAGCTGTCATTCCCCAGTGTTGGAATTGTTTAAACATCACTGAGCTTGTTTTTACAACAAGGAGCACCAGGCTGGCTTGACAACAATACTAGTCCAGCCGTGGAAAACTTCCCTTCCCTTTCCTTCCCCTCCCCTTCTCTTTCCCTTCCCTTTTTCTCCCCTCCCCTCATTTACTTCCTTTTTCTCCTCTCCCTGTCCCTTCCTTCCTTCCCTTCTTTCTTTCTTTCTTTCTTTCTTTCTTTCTTTCTTTCTTTCTTTCTTTTTCTTTCTTTTCTTTCTTTCTTTCTTTTTCTTTTCTTTCTTTCTTTTCTTTCTTTCTTTCTTTCTTTCTTTCTCTCTCTCTCTCTTTCTCTTTCTTTCTCTCTCTCTCTCTCCCTCCCTCTCTCCCTTCCTTTCTTCCTTCCACCACACTGGCAGAATGAGGGGACTTAGGCATCCACAATTAACTGACAAGAAGAGGCTCTGATGGCATGGTGGGGCATCACACTGGGGAATTTCTCATCCCACCTTGGAGCTGACAGCTTAACCTGATCCAAGTACTTCCTACTCATAGCAGGCACCTCAGTCTCGTTAGATTTTGTTAACTGCTAAACCTCAGCTTTAACATTCCTTCAAACACTACTAACATTTGGGTCCCAGAGTCCTGGTTAGAGATTAACTCCAAGATCTTTCCCTTCTTTGGAAAAACAATGGGGTTAAGGGCCTGAGCTCTGGAAGTGGGTAGTTTTGAATTCAAAATCTGACTTGGCCATTTTCTAACCATGGGGTCTCAGGCAGTCTGGGATTTTTACATCTCTAAATCTCTCTTCCCATCTGTTAAAGGGGGATGTTAGTGTGTGTTATGTAGACTGTTAGGTGAATTAAATAACATACCATGTGTATGTAATGCACATAGCACAGTTCCTTGTTTAATGGTTTTGAAATGATAGGTAAATAGAACTAAAATTATTATTTCTGTTAAGAGGGTAGTGTGGCAAGTGATATCTTTGTGATTCAAGCTCCACTAAAATCAAGTGGATACCAGTAAAGGTAATTGTGGTATATAGACTGCTGGTTGTCAATCCTAATGTTTGCTCTCAGGTGCTTTCATAGTCATAGAAGCCCTACCTTTCGCTGCCTGGGATAAAGACTACATTTCCCAGATGCCCTTTCAGCTAGATGTGGTCATGTGACAAGGTTCTGGCCAATGAGCTGTGAGTAGGGAGTTACTAGGAGTCCTCCTGCAGAGACTAATAGATTTCTCATGACCTTGTATCCCTTTGCATTTCCTTACTCCATTTTGCTGGCCAGAACATGGATGTGACGATGAGGGACATGTCTGGGGGATGGCAGAGCAATGAGCTGGAAGGAAGGTGCTTTCTGAGGATCTCATGGACCAGACCCACAATGCTGTCCTGCAGACTTTTAGGTGAAAGAGAAATTAACCTCTGTTTTGTCCGGTACTCCGTTAATTGTAACCAGTTTTCCTTATTGAGTCAGTAGAAGGAGCCAGCTTTTTAAACGAGCATATCAAAACTTACAAATCCAAATGAATGCTGACATTCAAAATAATCATCCTCTCTCTATCATAGAGTCATATACATTTTTCTAAAATACATGTCTTGGGACACCTGGGTGGCTCAGTGGGTTGAGCAACCGACTTCAGCTCAGGTCATGATCTCGCAGTTTGTGAGTTCAAGCCCCGCGTCGGGCTCTGTGCTGACAGCTCAGAGCCTGGAGCCTGCTTCTGATTCTGTGTCTCCCCCTCTTTCTACCCCTGCCCTGCTCACGCTCTGTGTCTCTCTGTCTCTCAAGAATAAACATTAAAAAAAAATAAATAAAATACATGTCTTGATTAAACATTTATAAACACTTATCAAACATTCATAAACACTTCTAAATTATTCTTTTGGAATTACTCTCAAGGACACACACACACACACACACACACACACACCAGTTTTGCTACTTTGTAAAATCATATTTCCTTTTCAACACCCAGGTGGTATCAGTCAGCTCGATCCATTCACCTGATGAGTTTATGGGTGATTCCTAACTATTTCCCAAAAGCAAATCCACCCTCGAAAGATATACATAGTTTCACTGTGGACGTTCCATAGAATATACTGTCACTACCAAAGTCAGTTCCAAAAGAAGAGTCCCAGCAGTTTTTGAACAATAATAATATCATTCAAGTGTAGCGCCTTCAGTTGGGGCTACCTTGATGGGAAAATCGTTACGAAAACAATCTCATATCTCTGTTTAAAAATCACTTTTTAAAAAATGTTTAATGTTTATTTTTGAAAGAAAGAGAGAGACACACAGAGTGTGCTCAGGGAAGGGGCAGAGGGAGAGGGAGACACAGAATCTGAAGCAGGCTCCAGGCTCTGAGCTGTCAGCACAGAACCCACTGTGGGGCTTGAACTCACGAACCCTGAGATCGTGACCTGAGCCGAAGTCAGACGCTTAATCAACTAAGCCACCCAGGCACCTCTAAAAATCACTTTCACTGCTTATATCATGCCCATAACTGACCATTTGAAGAAGATTTAGAAGTCTCGGTGAAAGTTGTAACATGAAATTGATTGCTCCGAATGCCAGAAGAGAGTTCTATGTAAGTTGTTTGCTCAGTCTTTTCACTGAGCTCTCTGCCTTGTGTTCACAAGAGATTGGTTGGTGGCCTGTTTCTGTTCTTCCTCTCCCAGCTGACAGGGCAACAGGTGAACAGACTGCCTGATTATCGAAGGTGCCAGAGCTGGTGCATCAGTGGAAGTCCATACGGGCTATGACAAATTTTTTCCTAAGCCATAATTAAAGGAAGAAGACATATTGACCCAAGAAGTAAATAACACAGTGTGAAAGCCAGACCCTACCCAAGGGAAATCAATCCATCTTGCTACTCCGTGCAAGGGAGCATTCGAGCGAGATTCATCGCATTAGAATAATGTGTGTGGTCGTTGTGAGATTGTTATATGGGACTGGTTTTCTCCTAAGCTTAGCCTCTGAAAAGGGGACAGATAGAAAAGCAAACATATAATTAATTCAAGCAGAGGCCCAGGAAACAGATTTGCATGCCCCACCTTTCTGACAGCATTGGAGAGATTCTTAACCTTTCCCCGAAACAGAAGTCACATCTGTAAAGTCACAAGGGTGAAAATCCTTGTGAAGTCCCTGTAACAAAATCATACCAGATTTCAAGCTAACCCTGGGAAAGAGGAACCCAGATTCCTCAAGTCAGCGCTGAATTCGCCATTATATATATACGTATATATACACGTATATATATATACATATATATACGTATATATATATACATATACACGTATATATACATAATATATACGTATATATATACATATACGTGTATGTGTGTATATATATATATATATATACACACATATATACATATATATATATATCTCCCTAGGTATTTCCAATGATCTGTCCATCCATGATGGAATAAACTCCAGTATATGGGCATGAACACAAAAGTCTTAAAATCCCTCCTGCTTATTAGGTATTTTCCCTCCTGTGTCACCTCCTTCCCTACTTGGCACAGGAGTGAAACTCAGCCTTCCAAGGTTCAAGCGGCTGCCCCAGGCGATCTTCCAGAAGCTTTGCCTTTGTCTCACCTTAAAGCATCCCTAGCTCCTGGCTCCAGTCCCAGCATCTTTCTGTCTTTGATGTGAACCTCTGCACAAGTGAAGCTTTCTGATCTGTGTTTGACTGGGTTGGAGATCCAGCCCAGAGGAACTGGCGAGGAGAGAAAGGTGCATTTGTCAGCAAAGAGGCTCGCCTGCTCTCTGCGGTGTGACCTCTGTCCTTCCTCACCCGGACTCACGCTTACCTTGCCCCACCTTCAAAGCCAGGTCAACAGAGCCTCCCTGAGACACCCTGACACCGCCTTCTGCTGACCATTACAGATCACAAGAGTGACATCGTCATAGCAGCAGCACAGCGTGCGGGTGATGGACATTTCTACTTTTGCATTTTGGGGTTTTTTTTTTTTTAAGTGAACTTCTTTGAATTCAAATACCGTGGACACACAACAGGGGAAGAAGGTTTTTTTCTTCCCAAGTCCACTGCTTGTAATAGCAAAATCCTGGAACCACTCTCAGTGTTCAAAACCGCACATTTTTAGAACGTCGTGCATTTATTTACAAAACTTTGTGAGAGAATCTTTCACAACACAGGAAAACAACATATTGTGAAGTCAATAAGGGCAAAGTATAAAAAAGCATACACAGCCAGATCCTACCTGAAATCTACAGGGGAGACGGGATGTTCACAGTGGACTCTGTAGAAAGGCAGTGCTATGGATCGAATGTGTCCCCCCACCTCCCGATGCGGAAGCCCTGATCTCCAGACTGGTGGTAGTCGGAGGTGAGGCCTTTGACAGGTGATTAGGTTTAGAGGAGATCATGGGGGTGGGACACCATGCTGGGATTAGTGTCCTTATAATAAAAGGAAGACTCTCTCTCTCCCTCTTTCTCTCTCTCTTTCCCTCTCTCTCTCCCACTTCCCCCACTCTCACCCCCTCCCACTTCCCCCCTCCCTCCCCCACTCTCTCCTTCCTCTCTCTCTCTCTCTCTCCCATTTCCCCCTCCTCCTCTCCCCCAGCCCCTCTCCATTCACATCCACCAAGGAAAGGCCATGTGAGCCCAACAGCAAGAAAGGACATCCTCACCAGACAGTGACTGTTCTGCCACCTTGACCTTGGACTCCCAGCCTCCAGCACGGTGAGAAATGAATATCTGTTGAAGCTCCGCAGTCTATGATACTTTGTTATAGCTGCCTGAGTAGACTAAAATAGGCATTGACTACTTGAAATCTGGTTTGGGTTTGCTTACCTCCGAGGGATTTCCTTTAGAGACGGTAGATGGTCCCCCACAGCCCTCACTCTGTCTAGGAGGGCAGCCGGTGCCCTGCCCTCCAGTGGAACTGCGAAGAGGCCGCTCAAGGGCACTCTGCATGTGTCCTTTGCAGTTAGTGGGGCACAGTGGACTGGAGTCTGATGATGTGTGCTCGAGAACATCTTAAAAGCAAGAGACTGGGCCATCAGTGTCAGCAGAGTGGAAGGAGCCAGCCTCCGGCCGTTGAGGGGCAAAGCTGTGTCCCCGAGGGCCTCAGGGGAGGGTGCGGGCTGAGTGCCAGCCCAGAGCTGGCCCAAAGGGTCACGTGCATGAGCACAGCCTGAAGGGGAGTCGGGCCTCTCACAGAGCGGGTCCAGGCGGAAGTTGGCCTCAGAGCACAGGGTCCCGAGGATCGTCCTACGAGGCCAGCAAGAGAGAGCACTGCCTGTGGTGGGAGATCTCTTGCAAAGCCGCCGCCAGGAGAGAAGGAGCCAGCTTGCATTAAGGACGCCCCCACCTGGATCAGTGCCAGTCAAGCTGGAGGGCAGGGAGGCCAGTGGGGAGGCCAGTGCAAGAGTTCAGCCAAGAAGTAACGACGGCTACAGAGGAGAATCGCTTCCCCACCCTCAGGTCATGGGGCTGGTGACCGTCATCCCAGGGAATGCACAAAGGACACCCGTCACATGGGCTGGTATAAGGAGGGGCTGCGAAATCGACAGGAGCAGAGTCCCCGAGCCAAGTAGCGGGCCCCCCTTTGTGGACACGGCTGACGTACATCGATGCCCTCCTCACTCACCCTCCAGGGCCGCCTGTGCGGGTGTGTCTGTTGTGCTGACCGGCTGCCGTCCGAATCAGAATCTGAGCCGCCTCACTGGCAAACCCCCTCGCCCTTTCTGCCTCTCACCCCACGCCATCCCAGACGCTCCAGCGAAGATGTGTCGCCAAATAGGATGGGGCAGGTGGCTGGGGAGGAGGAGCTTGCTGAGGAAAGAAGGAGGAAGCGCTCCTGCCCCCAAGCCAGGGAAAGAGGAAGTTCTCGCTTTGAATGAAGTTTGAAGGCGGTTTGGTTTTAAGTATTTTTGAAATTGATTTCATCGGCTTAGATCTTTGTTTGGGTAACTAGACTGGCCGGTAGACATTTTTTGGTTTAAGTTTGTTTATTCATTTTGAGAGAGAGCGAGAATGACAACGAGCCGGGAGGGGCAGAGAGAGGGGGACGGAGGATCTGAAGCAGCCCTACACTGACAGCAGAGAGCCCGATGCTGGGCTGGAACTCACGAACCCTGAGATCCTGGCCTGAGCGGAAGTCAGACGCTCAACCAAGCGAGCCACCCAGGTGCCCTGACAGACACATTTTTTTAAAATTTAAGAGTAAGGGGCACTCAGTCGGTTAAGCGTCCGACTTCCGCTCAGGTCACGATCTCACAGTTCATGGGTTCGAGCCCCACGTCGAGCTCTGTGCTGACAGCTCAGAGCCTGGAGCCTGTTTCGGATTCTGTGTCTCCCTCTCTCTCTCTGCCCCTCCCCCACTCAAGCTCTGTCTCTGTCTCTCTTTCTCAAAAATTAAAAAACAAAACAAAACAGAAAAACAAAAACAACAACAAAAAAGAGTGAGCATGAGACCTACTCCAGGGAAAGAGCCAGCACCACTAAGTAGGTTTGCACGAGCGGTCAGAGAAAGAGGAGAGCAGCATTCTGACTGCGCGCCATGAACTTGCTGTTTCCATGCCGCAGCGTGATGGGTGCGTTTACGCAGATGCGGGAGAAAAAAGACATTGCGACTGGAAGGACGTTGTGACAGGCCAGGCCCAGTCAGGAGGTAGAAATCACACAGCAGGTGAAACGGGAAGTCTAATATGAAAAATTATTCAGAAGGATTAAAGAGTGTAAGATACGAGGAGACTCTACAAGGTATGCTGGGGCTGAGGAGGGAGGGAGGGGGGCCCCAGGTGCGTTTGCTCAGGCTGTGCTATGGTCAGAATGCTTGTGTTCCCTTGTCCTCCTATGTCAAATCTTCATGCCCCAGGGGATGGTATTTGGTGGTGGGGCCTCTGGGAGGTGCTTGAGTCATAAGGGCGGAGCCCCCATGAATGAGGTTAGTGCCTGTATAAAGAAGGCTTCGGACAGATTGCCTCACCCCTTCCATCATGTGGGGACCCGGCAAGAAGATGCCAGCTATGAACCAGGAAGGGGCCCCTCACCCCCATGCGACCATGCTGGTGCCTTCGTGTTGGACTTCCCAGCCTGTGGAACCATGAGAAATAGATGTTTCTGGTTTATAGGCCACCCGGTCTGAGGTGTTTTGTTATATTAGCCTGAACAGACAGACTAGGACAGTGGCTTAAGGAACAGAAACTTATTTTCTCACTTTAAAGGCCCCATCTCCAAATATAGTCACATTCTTTTAAAAAAAATGTTTAATGTTTATTTATGTTTGAGAGAGAGAGAGAGAGAGAGAGAGAGATGAATCATGAGCAGGGGAGGGGCAGAGAGAGGGAGACACAGAATCTGAAGCAGGCTCCAGGCCCTGAGCTGTCAGCACAGAGCCCGACACGGGGTTCAAATCCATGAACCGTGAGATTATGACCTGAGCCGAAGTCGGACACTTAACCAACTGAGCCAGCCAGGTGCCCCTACAGTCACATTCTTAAGTACGGGAGGTTAGGACTTCAACATAGGAATTTGGTGCGGGAGGCGGGGGGACCCAGTCCAGCCCATAACCCCAAGGAAGGACATACTTGAGAGAGGTTCAGACCTCCCTGGGGATGTAGTTTGGTTACCGGATAGCAGAGATGTTGGCTGGTTTAGCCAGGCCTAGCTGGTTTGGAGCTGCTGGATGAACCATAGACAACCCAGATGACCAACAACCGTAGTGGGGTCCCCCCCATCTGGGCTTGCAACTCTTCCCCCGACCCACCGGCCCCAGATTGCCCCGGGGCATTGGTCTTTCCGTCAAGATGGCTGCTGAGAGGTTCTTGCCACCGCGAGGCCCAGTCTCAGCGGGACCACGTCCTGGGCCAGTGACCGGGGCTGTTGGCCCTGCGCGTCCTCACACCCTCACTGCCGACCTCCCAGCCCCAGCACGGCCGTCCTGCTGCGCCCCTGCCAGGGCCCCCTCCTGCGAAAGCTTCACTCCCGGCTCACTCTTAAGGAATTCCATCGTTGATCACGGGATTACAGTAAACTGATAACTGACACAGGTGCGCATCATGAAAATGACCAGTATGTACAAGAGCTGCGTACCTCACAGCAGGTGATCTGTTCATTCTGCGGAGACTTCTCGTGTGCCTGAGATGTGCCAGGCACTGCCTGGGAGCTGCTGGGGGTGGGGAGCAAGACAGGGAAGGGTTCCTGCTCCACTGGAACAGTCTGGTGGGAATCTGCCCACTAATCGTGCCAAGTGTCCTGGGACGAGTCCTAAGGGATCAGAGCCTGGAATTTAAGTCCCAGCTCTGCAAATATTTTACTAGGTGACCTTGAGCAAATCACTTGGCTCCTCTGGGCCCCGGGACCCCCACATAACCTTTATTCCCATGTCTGGGATACCATAGCACGCTCATTTATTTAGGCAGGCCCCTCCTTCCTAGACTGTCACCTCCTAAGGGTGGAGATCTTTCCAATGTTATGCTTCCAGATCTTTCCCAGCATATGGCTGTTTCACCTGCCTATGTATCACCTGCCTCCCACCCAAACCTCAAATTTATATATTCATCAGAGGGATATTTTTAGCCAGCAAATTGGACCTTGTCTCTTCTCTGCTTACAATTTTATTAATTTTTTTAATGTTTATTTATTTTGAGAGAGAGAGAGAGTGAGCGAGCAGGGGAGGGGCAAAGAGAGGGAGAGAGAGGATCCCAAGCAGGGCTCTGCGCTGTCAGCATAGAGCCCTTCGTGGAGCTGAAACTCATGGACCGTGAGATCAACGACCTGAGCAGAAATCAAGAGTCAGCACTTAACCAACTGAGCCACCCAGGCGCCCCTCTGCTTACGGTTTTGAATGACTCCCCACAGCTCCCAGGAATCTTCTGAGACTGACCTGCAAGAACCCGACCCCCGTGTGGTCCGCAGCACATCCTCCATCACTCGCTCTTCCCAAAAGCACCTCTGGCCTAAGCAGGAGCGTAACCGTTCTGCCCCCACCCCCAACCCCGCCCCGCCGGACGGGCCCCTGTGGATCAGACAAGCAAAGTCCCCCTGGGTCTTCTGACTCAGCTCAGCCCACCTTCCCTGTGAAGCCTTCCTTACGTCTTACTTCTCCCCAAGGGTGTCCTTCTCTGTGCTCTGCTGGCCACTTCTGCACATTCTCCAGCACAACACCGTCCATCAGAGAGCAGCGTATTCATGATCAGTAGCGGCCACCTCACTAAACAGTCGAGGATGGAAAGAGCGACCTGCTTGATTCCTCCCTCGAGTCAGTGTCTTCTACAAAAAGTTCTAGACCAAGATAGACCAAAGAGATGTCACCAGATCCACTACATCAACGTGGAACAGACAAAGTAGCTTATAAGCACCTTTTAGGGAAATGTGGGACGATGAAGGTAGACTGTTGGGGGACACTAAGACATAGCTATTGAAATGTCTGGGTATCGTGTTACGTTCTTTCCTGTTACGATTTTCCTAAATCCGGTGCAGGGATGCCCTGATGTCCGTAACCTACTTGGAAATACACCACCATAAAACAGACAATAGTGGCCGCAAAATAAAAGCATTCTCGTAAAATATCAAGGACGGGGACTTGGTCTTTTTGCATTTGTGCCTCCAACTCTCGGCGCAGCGCCTGGCCTGTCACGGACAGTTGCAAAATTTGGTTGTTGAGTGAATCGCGAGCGAAAGCAAGAAGGTGGGTCAGGAGTGGTGTGTTTCTAGTATGGTGTGGAAGTGGGGCTAGCTGAGATGAATGAAACACAGAATGGACAGCACCGAGTTTCAGAGGACTACTAAGACAAAAAGGGGAGCTTAGACTCTGAGAGGGCAGGGGCAGGGAACAGCGCAATGGGCACATGGTTGTGCCTGGAGTCCCTCCTATACAGTAACACCATGGAGAGTTGCACAGGTTGTGCGCTGCTCAAGGAATTCCACCTGGATAGGTGTGATTAACTGTGTTCCCAGAGTAGGAGCCTTTTTCAGATTTCCCTATGATCTGGGGGTAGTGGCAGCGTTGTTCCTGTCTGTGGGACTGGAGGGAGAAGAGGGGAGTTAAGATGACCATCCGATGTGCCTCAGTTCCCCAAGATGCATCCATGGGACAGTCCTGTGCAAACCTAGGGGCTTGGTCACCCTAAGGAGAGTGAAACTAGGGAAAGAAGGAAAGAGGTTGAGACAGATGACAGTGGAGCTAGAGAGACACAGAAACCAGGGGGAGGAAGGAGGCGAGCGAGCAGGGTGACTTTTCCGAAGCAGCTGTTTCGGATGATGGTGGATGCCGGGAACCCGAGAAGGGGAAAGTGCTCACGAGTTTGAGAAGTTTGGCAACCGGAGGTGAGAGAGAGGGACTTTTGGCCGATGGTCCAAGAGGGCAGCGGGGATGCAGATCCGTGTGTGTTTCAGACACGGATGAGGAAGCCGGTGGAAAGAAGCTGGAGGAGGAGAAGTTCCCCCGGGCTCCGCTGAGGGGCTGTGGGGACACGTGACGGCATTTTGACGAAGTAACGAGTGGACACCCCGCGCGGGACTCCCGGGCCGGTTCACCTGCGCACATCCATCACCCCTGTGACCAGGTCTCTGCCACGTCCTGCTGTGGCGACTGTTCTGACTCCACACCACGCACTCCCAGTCCTCATCTGGTGACCCTCTTGGTTTACGCTCCGTGATGGTTAATTTCGTGCATCAGCTTGACTAGGCGAAGGGATGCCCAGATGGCTGGTAAGACACGATTTTTGGATGCGTCCGTGAGAGTGTTTCTAGAAAAGATTAGCATCGATTCGGTAGGCTGAGTAAGGAGAGATCTGCCCTCACCAGTGTGGGTGGGCATCGGCCGAGCCGATGGGGGCTCGGATGGAACAAAAAGGCAAAGGAAGGGCAAATTCTTGCTCTGTCTCCTTGCACTGGGCTATTTTCTCCTGCCTCTGGACACTGGTTCTTGGGCCTTTGGACTCCAGGACTCGAACCATCAGCTCCTGTAGTTGTCAATCACCACCGGCTTTCCTGGGTTCCCAGGCTTCCAGGAGGCAGATGGTGGGACTCGTCAGCCTCCCTAACTGCATGCGCCAGTCCCTATAACCAGGCTCCTCTTATCCGCATCGACGTACCTCCTATTGGTTCTGTTTTTCTGGAGAACGCTGACTGATACGATCGCCATGCCGTGGGAGTTTACACCTCTGGTGTCAGGAGACTATCAACCTCCGGGTTGTTTCTGTAGTCTTAGCTACCTGCCGTACATTTCTTTCTGCCACAGAAAGCTCTGTAAACTGGCCAAGGGGCCTGCCTCCCAAGAGGGTCCTTGTCAGAGTGAAGACTCCATGAAATAAGCCACACGAAAGGGCAAACGGCGTATGATTCCCCTTCGGTGACGTACTGTCTTTGTCCGTTCAGGCTGCTGTAACAAATCATATATACTGGGCGGTTTAAATCACGGGCATTTATTCTCTCACGGTTCTAGGGGCCGGAAGTCCAAGATCAGGGTGTTGGTGGGTTCCGTTCCAGGCGAGAGCTCGCTTCCTGCTTATGTCCTCACGTGAACGAGGGAGAGAGAACAAGCACTCTTGTTTCTTCTCAAAAAGGTACGAATTCCACGGTGGGCCCCCGGCTTGATGACTTGGTCTAACCCTCATCACCTCCCAAAGGCCCCGCCTCCAAATGTTATCCCACTGGGGATTCACGTTTCACGTGAGTTTGGGGGGGTGGGACCCCGGACTCAGTCCGTGGCAGATGGTCAGAACAGTCAGATTCATAGGGACAGAGAGCAGGAAGGTGGTTATCGGAGACGGGGTGGGGGGGGGGGGGAGTGGGCAGAAGGAAAGGGGGAGCTGGTGTGTAACGGGTACTGAGTTCAGTTTGGGGAAGATGGACAAAGTTCCGGAGATGGGTGGTGGCATGATGTGAAGGCACTTACTGCCGCCAAACTGTGCCCTTAAAATGGCCTAAATGGTCACTTTTGTGTTGGGCACGTTTTCCCTCAATTAGTAATAATATAAAAAAGAGGGTCCTTGTCAACATGAGCGAAATGTTTAAAATCCTGCCAAACTGCCCAGAGCGCGGGGTTGTTGTCCCCAGCCTCCCAGCAGGCTCAGGGTCCTCGTCCTTCCCAGCCGCGCTCGTCCATCCACTGGAGAGGGTGGCCCCTTGCCGCCCGCTGGGCTCTGCCTGGTAGTCACAGGCCCCGGGAGGAGAGAGGTCACTCAAGGCAGGTCTCAGTTTCCCCTCAGGACTTATCACAGACGACATGTGTGTATATGTGCGTGCAGGCACATTCTGTGTTTTGAAGACACAGAAAAACCCTAAGGCGGCCAGGCACCAAAATGCTAACGCTGATTTTTTTTTCTGAATGGTAAAGTGCAGTAATTTACTGTCTGAGTCTTTTACGATGAGCATATTAACCTTTACGACTTACATTTTAGAAATTCGAGGGGCACCTGGGTGACTCGGTCAGTTAAGCATCCGATTCTTGATCTCAGCCCAGGTCACGATCTCATGGTCACGGGATGGAGTCCCTCGTCGGGCTCTGCACTGACAGCGCAGAGCCTGCTGGGGATTCTCTCTCTGCCTCTCTCTCTCTCTCTCTCTCTCTCTCTCTCTCTCTCTCTCCCCGCCCCTCCCCCACCCAGGCACGCGTGCCCTCTCTCTTTCTCTCAGGATAGATAAACGTTCTTGAAAAGTTTGAATGATAAAATGTTCCAAATTCATAGAAATACACAGAGCATGTATCCACCAAGTATTTCCTCCAGATCCTTTTTTTAAAAAAGGATATTAAAAGGGGCGCCTGGGTGGCTCAGTCGGTTGAGCGTCCGACTTCGGCTCAGCTCATGATCTCGCGGTCCGTGAGTTCGAGCCCCGCGTCGGGCTCTGTGCTGACCGCTCAGAGCCCGGAGCCTGTTTCGGATTCCGTGTCTCTCTCCCTCTCTGACCCTCCCCCGTTCATGCTCTGTCTCTCTCTGTCTCAAAAATAAATAAACGTTAAAAAAAAAAAAAACGATATTAAAATGTTAAGGTCATCATCCACGTGTGGCAATACAAATTTCTCCACTTCCTACCCCGACACGCTGAGTATCAGTGTTTCCATGTTTGCGCATTGAGTGAGTGTGAAATGGAACCTCGGTGTCCCTCCCAGGGCGCCCCCTGAGTACTTGTGAAGGTGAGCGTTTTCTCACGTTCCTCGGCCCTTTGCGTTTCCTCTTCTGTTAACTGTGCTCTCGTATCATTTGCCCATATTTCTATTGGGTTTTTTTTTCTTGTTGATTGATGGGTTGTTGTTGACTTATGAAATAAGAAAATGGCTTCCGTTTCAAGGGGCAAAAAGGATATTTCCCAGGTAGTTTCCAAAATACAAGGGAATACACCAGATATCCCCCTGCCTCAGAGCCTTTGTCTTCGGAGCTCCTGTGGCCTGGAAGGCTCCTCCCAGAGACGGCTTCAGGGCTTGGTCTCTCACCTGCTCACAGGACATCCTTGGGGGGCCTTTACCAACCGCCCCGATGCCTCTTAGGGCCCCACCTCTCCCTGGCTAGCCTTCCTGTTTTATTTTGCCACCTGCCATACTTTTTCTTGTTTGTGGTGGGTGGAAGGCTGCTTTGAGTTTTCAACACTTTTCTCGCTGCAAGATAGGTTCTAGTTCCCTCCTCTTGAATCTGGCCTGGCCTTAGTAACTTGTTTGTCCCAAGTCACAGAGCTAGAAAGCGGCAGAGCTCAGAGGTGAACTCCTGCCAGGTGGCGCAGGGCTCCACGCGCCCGGCCTCTGATCTGTGTGTCACTGCCTCCCGGCCGGTCCCCAAACACAAGCTAGACATCTACCCATCCGGGACAGAAACACCCTGGGGGAGTATTTTTGTCTAGCCTCAAACTCCTTTTCCAGAGAAGGTGGAGATTAAATTCAGAGAACACATGAAGGCTGAGATACAAACAGAAATCAAGGAAGCCAGAAGGAGTACCTCTCTCCGTGGGTGTCAAAGACTCCTGACATCTAGGCTGTCTGGGGGACCCAGTGACTGGCCTCCCCCCGGGACAGTTTCCTCACTGAGATGGTCTATATTGCATTTGGGAGTTTGGGAAGGCGTTGCTTTTTTTAAAGTTTATTTATTTATTATTTTGAGAGAGAGAGAGAGAGAGAGAGAGGTAGAGAACAAGTGAGGGAGGGGCAGAGAGAGAGAGAGAGGAAGAGAGAGAGTATTCCAGGCAGGCTCTGCACTGTCAGCAAGGAGCCCAATGGGGGGCTCGAATTCACAAATCGTGAGATCATGACCCGAGCCAAAGTCGGACAATCAACTGAGCCACCCAGGCGCCCCAGGAAGGAGTTTCCTCATTTGTATGCCCAGCAGGCTATGAACTTTCTATCTCTAGCTCATGTGTGCAAGAAAAAGTATTTCTTTTAAAACCTCACACACAGCTTAGAGAACATCAATCACTTTCTCCAGAAATGGACGTTGTTTGTGGGTAATTACACAGGGCAGGAGGTTGAGACTGTAGGTTCGAAGACTTTGAATGAGCAAAGAGGGCTCCCACTCAGAGCAGGGGAGAGGGCTTTGGAGCCCAGGTGGTGACCAAGCGGGAAGTCTGGTGTACAAAAGGATGGAGGTGTCTGAAGCTAACAGCATTTTATTTAATTCAGGTTAAAAAAATTTTTTGAGAGAGAGAAAGAGAGCACACGTGTGCGTGCACATCCTAAGGAGTGGGGGAGGAGCAGAGAGGGAGAGAGAGAGAATCCCTCCAGGCTCCAGGCCCAGTGCAGAGTTGAGGGGCTCGATCTCACAAACCACTGAGATCATGACCAGAGCCTAAATCAAGAGTCTGACGCTTAACTGACTGAGCCACCCCGGCGCCCCTAATTCGTGTGAATTTAAAAACAACCTTCCCGAATACAGATTTACATTTTGTCCAGACCAATATGGATCCTGAAGGTCTGAACTTCTGACCATACATATCAGTGGGCTTCTGTTTCATCCCTGCCACTTTCTCCCTGTTACTGTGAGCTGTCTGTGCAAAAATCTGCTTTTTGATTCGTGAGTCTATACCCCGCATCAGGAAACACACACCAAACCTATCGTCCCCCACAAAAGCTTTGCTACCAGGCTGAGGACACAGCCAACATGGATGGGTACCCGGACTCCTGGAAGCTGTAAATGAAAATGGAAACAGGTACACTTCCTAACAAGACATTCTAGACAACTTTCTCCAAGGGCTCTGCTGGGGATCTGCTACCTTTTATTACCGATAACATCCAAATGGATTTCAGTTTTGAGCTGATGCGTGAACAAGTGATCTTGCTTTTCACAGGAAGAGCATCGTGTTCCTTCTAGTGACTGCACTTACTTCTTGACAGATTATGTGATCAAAGGGCAGGAAATAGCCGAGGAGGGGCTAGGCGTCCGACTTCGGCTCGGGTCATGATCTCACAGTCCGTGAGTTCGAGCCCCGCGTCGGGCTCTGTGCTGACAGCTCGGAGCCCGGAGCCTGCTTCCAATTCTATGTCTCCCTCTCTCTCTGCCCCTCCCCTGCTCATGCTCTGTCTCTGTCTCAAGAATAAAAATAAAAATAAAATAAAGAAATAGCCAAGGAGCCCAAGACTTGAGGATGGCAGAGCCCTGAGACTTTTTTTGGTTTGGTTTGCTTTTTCATACTCATTCTCAGCTAACTTGTTATCTTGACCAAGTAGCTGGAATAATCAGAGAAGATTGTTCACAAAGCACCAACTTACCCAAGGGATAGAGACTGGGAGAGAGAGGAGCATAAAAAGCATGTTGGTTTGCTCTGGTGGTCCTTCCTGAGACCATGAAGAGTAAAATCACTTGGTATTTAAAAATTTTTTTAACGTTTATTTATTTTTGAGAGACAGAGAGATAGAGCGCGAGCAGGGGAGGGGCAGAGAGAGAGGGAGACACAGAATCGGAAGCAGGCTCCAGGCTCCGAGCTGTCCGCACAGAGCCCGACACAGGGCTTGAACTGACGAACTGCGAGATCATGACCTGAGCAGAAGTAAGTCGCTTAACTGACTGAGCCACCCGGGCGCCCCAATCAATTGGTGTTTTCATGGAAACCAGTAAGTCATATATCTTAGGGGTGGACACAGTAACCTCCCCCAAATCTGCACAGAGTGAGAGAAAATGTGAAATCTGCAATTTGAAGAAATTTCACCTAGCTTACAGGAACCCAAGCAAATCACACTCTAACAAAAAAAAAGTCTGTCTTAAAAGCATATTCTGGGGTGCCTGGGTGGCTCACTTGGTTAAGCATCAGACTCTTGATTTTGGCTCAGGTCACGATCACACGGTTTGTGAGACTGAGCCCCAAGTCAGGCTCTGAGCTAACATCACAGATGGAGCCTTCTTGGGATTCTCTCTCTCTTTCTCTTTCTCTGCCCCTCCCTGCTTGTGCTCTGTCTCTCTCTCAAAGTAAATAAATAAACTTAAAAAAAAAAAAACATATTCTAGGGGTGCCTGGGTGGCTCAGTTGGGTAAGTATCCAACTTCAGCTCAGGTCGTGATCACAGTTCATGGGTTCGAGCCCCGCATCGGGCTCTGGGCTGACAGCTCAGAGCCTGGAGCCTGCTTGGGCATTCTGTGTCTTCCTCCCTCTCTCTCCTTCTCTCCTGCTCTCTCTCTCTCTCTCTCTGTCAAAAATAAGTAAACATTAAAAATAAAAAATTAAAAACATAAAAGCATATTCTGCTCCCAAATCATCCTAGTTTCTTAGGAGGTTAGTTCCACACCTCTTACAGAAGATGACAGATAAGATTGTGCCCCCGTTTACTTATAGCTCTGAGGGTCAGGGTCAGGGTCGCGTTTGGGCTCATCTGTGACATCTGCTGGGCGGAGGAAGTGGCCAGAGAAAGTCTCTCGGGCCGGCCCCCAGCCTCTGCCTGGCTGGCTCCCCCCGTCGGGGACTCACATTTGTTGGCTCTCAGCTCCCTCTCGTCCACGGGAATGAGGTCCACGTAGTCCAAGTAGTATTCGTAGCTGTCGGACAGGGTGGAGGCGTTGGTCTGCTTGGCCATGTCCGCGGCGCTGGGAGGGGGCGCATCCGGACCTAGTCAGAGCCCTCGGAGAGACCGGCCGACTGATTTCTGTAAAGTCATCCAAGTGTGTCCGTGGGTCTCGGGGCTCAAGGCCTGCCCACTTACTTATCGGAGCCGTTTAGCCGGGAGAAAGGCCAGGGGGCCGTGCTTGACATCTCCGCCCACACGTAGAACTTTCCGCCCTGCTCCTCCTTGACGAAAGTCCAAGACAAACAGAGCCACAGGGCAGGAAACCGGGTTTCCAGCGCGGCTCTGGCTCGCCCCTCTGGGTGAGAACGGGAAAAGGGATACCTGGGCCCCTTGGAAGACAAGATGCCGAACAGCGGCTAGGAAGGCCACTCGCCGTTTGCTTTCCTGCTTAAAAAGTTAATAAAACCCAAATGAAAGGCTGGCGGTGCCCCTGACGTACATTAGGGCGGTTCTTGGTGCTGTTGGGCAATCAGCAAGTCACTGGTTCGGATTTAGTATCTGAGGGCAGGAATTGAGTGATGGCAGCCCTTGAACTCGTAGCCTCTCTCATGCACACAGAGCCAATTAATTGCACCAAAAGAGCCCTCTTGTCCAATTGAGTACACCTTCCAGCTTTTGTTTGCTTGTTTTTTTGTTTTTTGTTTTTTTTTTAAATTTTTTTTTTTTAACGTTTATTCATTTTTGAGACAGAGAGAGACAGAGCATGAACGGGGGAGGGGCAGAGAGAGAGGGAGACACAGAATCGGAAGCAGGCTCCAGGCTCTGAGCCATCAGCCCAGAGCCTGACATGGGGCTCGAACTCACGGACCGCGAGATCGTGACCTGAGCCGAAGTCGGACGCTTAACCGACTGAGCCACCCAGGTGCCCCTGTTTGCTTGTTTTTTAATGTTTATTTGTTTTTGAGAGGGAGGGAGGGAGAGAGAGAGAGAGAGATAGAGAGCGAGCGAGCAGGGTAGGGGCAGAGAGAGGGGGAGACACAGAATCCAAAGCAGGCTCCAGGCTCTGAGCTGTCCGCACAGAGCCTGACGTGGGGCTCGAACTCACAGCCCACAAGATCATGACTTGAGCCAAAGTCAGACGCTCAACTGACTGAGTCACCCAGGCGCCCCCCCCCCCCCCGCCCTTCCGCCTTTTATTGAAGTCCCAAAGAACCAACCAGTCAGCTGCATTTGTTCTGACTGCCTAGGTCGTTTGCCTGGGCCAGAATCAATCCCACACGGATCCAGCTCTTAGGCAATAGGGCCTGAGGGTTCACCCAGCCCTTGGCTAACAAGTGTGAGGGGGTTTCTTCTGGGTTTCTGAAGGGAAGGGCTCTAAGTTACCACTCATTTTTCTAAGAGCCCCGGACACAATCAAGAGGAATACTCCAAATATTTGGAATGAGCAAGACTGAGTGTGACAGGAGCCAGAGAGTGTAGCCTCCAGAGAATCAGTGAGGAAGTCCAAATTCCCAGAATGACGGGGCCTTTCCCTCCAAGATGCCAGCTGTTAGTTGTTTCCGGTCTACATTCCAGAGCCAAGCTGGGCATCGATAGTGTGCAGCTACCCATCTGTGTTTGCTGAGGACTTTACCGTTCCCCCAGCACGCTACCCCGACACGACACTAAAAACTTCTGCAGGGACGATAGGGTTGGTTGTCCGACTTTATTTAAGGGTGTGTCGAAACAGAAAAACAGTTATGCCACCGGCTCTTCCTCAGCTTGGGTTGTACGTGTTTTGATACTTTTTTGAGCAGTTTGGCGTGTATCTGTTCATGTCACTGTCGTTTTTTAATTTTCTCATTCTAGAAGGTCGGAAGGTTGGAGTCAAGAGGGTTGGCAAGATTGGCAGGTGGAGTGGACGCAGAGCGTGAGGGTAGCCGAGTCAGGTGGGAGTGGTTGCCCTTCTCTCTGCCAGTCCCCAAAGCCTGCTACCTCCTGCTTCCTTCAAGTGTAGTTCCCCAGGGCCCCAAACGACCTCTGGACGTGCCGGGCCCCAGTGCCCCTCCCTGCTCTCCACTCCAATCACATGTATTTGTCATTGCCACCACCCTTTAAAAAATTGTTTTAAATTGAGGTATAACTTACAGTAAATTGAATGCATAAATCTTACAGAGCTTGACGAATATCACATACACCCCCCCACACACACACTCACACACACGACCATCACATCAAGATATAGAGCATTCCTGGGGCGCCTGGGTGGCTCAGTCAGTGAAATCTCCAACTCTCGATTTCGGCTCAGGTCATGATCTCACATTCATGAGTTCAAGCCCCATGCTGGGCCCTGTGCTGACAGTGCAGAGCCTCCTTGGGATTCTCTCCCTCTCTCTCTGCCCCTCCCCTGCTTGTGCTCTCCTTCTCTCTCTCTCTCAAAATAAATAAATAAACATTAAAAACCCTCCACTACCCCCCGCCCAGACCAAGGAAACCACTGACTTCGATGGTCAGATAGTTTTGCCCAATTTCGAACCTCAACTAAATCTAATCATACAATAATACAGTATGTATCCTTTTGTGTCTGGTTCTTTTATTCAACAAATGGTTACCTGTGCAGTCATTTGTTATTTCTTTTCCATATGGTATTCCATTGTATGAATTTTCCATAATTTATTTCTCCATTTTTCTATTGATGAACATTTACATTGCTTCCTGGTTTTGGCTATTATGAATAAAAATGGACTGAGAACATTTTTTTCCCATGTATTTGGTGGACATAAGCACTAATTTCTCTTGAGTATGTATCAGAAGTGGAATTGATAGCTTTACTAGGTACAGCTAAATAGTCTTCAAAAGCATCAGTACCGGGGCACCTGGAGGGCTCAGTCGGTTAAGTGTCCGACTTCAGCTCAGGTCATGATCTCACCCTTGGTGAGTTTGAGCCCCGCGTCGGGCTCTGTGCTAACAGCTCGGAGCCTGGAGCCTGCTTCGAATTCTGTGTCTCCCTCTCTCTCTGCCCTTCTCCTGCTCACACTCTGTATGTTTCTCTCTGAAAAATAAATAAACACTAAAAAAAAAAAAGCATCAGTACCAATTTACATCCCCACAAGTAATAAATATATGTCACCTTGCAAGAAGAGCTACAATTCTTTTCCTTGTATACACTGAGACTTTGTATCTCCTCCCATCAAAAACACAAAGCATATTTCTCCATCCTTCAAATGTGGGCTGACCTTGTGACTTGTTTTGGCTTTGACTAATACAACTATTAAGAAATTGTATGAGACGCTCCAGGCCAGGGCCTTCGGAAGCCTTCCGCGTGTCCACTTTCCTGTGCCCCTGCCCAGTTACTGTGTGAATAAGCTCAAGTCAGCATGCTGGGTGATCAGAGACACGTCGCCCAGTCAGTAGCGAATTGACCCTTCAGAGCAGAGCACCCTCTCTGACCAGCAGCTAACTGCGGACCCATGATGGAGCACAGCAAAAACCCAATGACCACCTTGCTGAGCTCATCTTCAGAACTGTGAGATTTTGAGCTAATTGAGGTGTTGTTTCTTTAAGCCACTCATTTTGGAGTGATTTGTTACACAGAAAAACGTAACTGATAAAACACGAGAGTTTCTGTGTTCCACCTCATCACCAACATTAGCATTGTCAATCCTTTTCATGCTTAGCTATTTTAGTAAGGTCTACCACATTGTAAAATTCACTTCTGGACACATCCTAGCTTCTCTAGCTATCTTTTAAAGTTTTTGAAGACAGAGCCCATGCTTTATTCAGTAGCTATGATATCAGTATTTGTTGATAGTCTCAATCATACTAAAAGCTTTCCATGAGATAAACAAAAACTTATTCCTAATAACCAGAAATCTTAAGGCTGCAAAGAATGATGCAGTCAACTAATCCAGGTCCTTGGCATGCAACATTATGAAATTAAAGCCCAGTCAAATGGTTCTCAATAATTGTGGCATGGAATGCATCACACTGGCCCACAGATAGCAGTTACAGAATCTGGAAAGGACATGTCATCCACAATGTTCACTATACCATAAAAAAACCACTGGAATTACAAAGACATGGGAAAGCCGTGACTTCCGGTCTGGAGAAGAGGAAGTCAATTGAAACCAGCTCCAAGGTCATCTAGATACTGGAATTAGCAGACAAGGACCTTAAAGCAGCTGTTATAAATATGTCCGCCAAAGACCTAAATAGAAAATATGACCCAAATTAATGAACAAATGGGGGAATCTGAGCAAAGAAAGGGAACCTAACCACAAGGACAAGAAAACAAATGGAAAATCCAGACCTGAAAAGTATAGATTCTATATAATGAAAAATTTACGGTGCTGAAGGTGGCAGCAGTCGGTATGGTGGGGGAACAGAGGAACAGTAATTAGAACTTCTCCAACCCAAGAAACCAAGGGAAAGATTTAGAAAATGAGTGCTCTTGTGATACATGAGATAGTAGAAAGTTGCCTTATGTATATGTAAATGGTATCCCAAGGGGCAGGAAAGAGAAAACGGGGCAGAAAAAAAATTTGAAGAAAAAATGGCTGGAAATTCCCTAAATTGGTTGAAAAACAAATTTGGGGATTTAAGATGCTTGACAAACCCCAAAGGGAATAAATAGAAAGAAAATCACACCTAAGCATAGCAGACCATGCAGGGATAAGATTTAACTCGAAGAAAACATAACAGTAAAAACATCTTGTGTTCCTAATGAGAGAGTATAACATATATGAAACAAAAACGTATAGAACTAAATGGAGTAAGGAAAATCTACAAAGTTGGGTTTTAAACATCACAATGTCAATCTTCGGTAGAATAACTAGACAAAAATCCCCAAATTCATATAGAACATAAACAGCTCTATTGCTGTGGGTTGAATTGTGTAACCTCTCAATTATATGTTGAGGCCCTAACCCCCTAATACCTCAGAATGTGACTGTATTTGGGGATAGGGTCTTTAAAGAGGAAATTAAAATGAGGCTGTTAGGGGGGCCCTAATCCAATACACTGGTGTCCTTATAAAAAGAGGAGATTACTGAGGCCCCTGGGTGGCTCAGTTGGTTAAGAGTCCAACTTGGGCTCAGGTCATGATCTCATGGTTCATGGGTTCGAGCCCCACATCAGGCTCTGTGCTGACAGCTCCAGAACCTGGAGCCTGCTTCGGATTCTGTGTCTCCCTCTCTCTGCCCTTACCCCATGTGCACTCTCTCTCTGTCTCTCCAAAATAGATAATAAAAAATGTTACATTTTTAAAAAATGTTTAACATCATTAGTCATCAGGGAAATGCGAATAAAATCAGGAGATCCCTCTATACGTAACAGAATGGGTAAAATGAAAAAATACCGACTGCGCTAAACGTTGGCGAATATACAGAACAACTGGAAATCTCAAACACTGCTCATGGAAATGCAAAATGGTACAACAAGTCTGAAGGAAAGAAGTCAGGCACATACAGCCTCGTACAGTACGATTCCATATATGTGTGATTCTGCAAAGGGCAAAACTGCAGAAACCATTTGTTTAATTGGTTGTGTCTGGGGGTGGCAGTCGTGGAGAGACCAGAGGGAACTTTCTGGGCGCGATGGCAGTTTTCTTTTTCAACACAGATGCGAGTTGTTTAAGTATATGCATTTTTCAAAACTCACCGAATTGTACACTTAAGAGTTGTGTTCTTTGCTGTATGTAAATTTACCTGATCTGTAAACAAAGTAAATGCTGTCTTTAAAAGGGCCAATTCCAAAACAAAAGCAAAACAAGTCAAGTCAATTGCCTCTATCTACAGAATTGTATCTGTTAGTGTTGGGAATGTACACTTCGGTTTGAAGGAGTTCTTCTTCACGAGTGCAGTTTGTCAGCAAGGTATGGCGGGTGGGGTTCTGCTTGACCATGTCCCAAGCGCGCCGCGGGGCCTGCCTGCTGGGTGATCCGGAGCCTGGTTTCGTTCCTGGGTCCACCTCCTGGGAAGTGAGGCTGGGACATGGCTTGCGGAAGCTTATAGACTTTCCTAAATGTCGTCAAATTTGTAGAAGTAAATCTATGGGTCGAAGTTAGGAGGTTGGTTGGGGTTTAGGGGAGGGCTTTCTATCTTCATGTAGCCTTTTTTAAATAAAGGAATTGTAGATAACTTTACCCTTTTCTTTTCTTTCTTTCCTTCTGTGTTATTTCCTTCCGTCAGAGTTCTCTAGAGAAACAGAGCCAATAGGAGGATCTATCTATCTATCTATCTATCTATCAATCATCTATCATCTATCTATTTCCTAAGGATACCTGTCTGTCTATCTATCTATCTATCTATCTATCTATCTATCTATCTATCTATCTATCATTTCCTAAGGAGATCTATCTATCTATCTACCTATCCATCCATCCATCCATCTATCTACCTATCAGCTATCTATCTATCTATCTATCTATTTATCTATGTATCTATCTATCTATCTATCTCCTAAGGAGATCTATCTGTTTCCTAAGGAGATCTATCTATCTATCTATCTATCTATCTATCTATCTATCTATCCATCTCTCCGAATAGCTGCCTGTGACTTCCCCTTTGCCTTCCAGTATCCTGTTAGAACCTAACTAACTGCCTCTAGCCCTTGCTTCCTTCCTCTTGCTCCTTTCCTCTTCCTTTCCCTCCTTCCTTCATACATCTTCAAGTTGATCATAATTGAATTCCATTCGTTTGGAATTTTCACTTCTACCTGACAAAATACTGATTATTAAAAGGAGTTTCTTGGTCTGGTAATAGTCGTGACTTTAAAATACCCATGAAAGTGATGCGGTTTGAAGTGTTGGGGTTCAGAGCCGATGGCCAAGAAAGAATTCTTGAAACGTTTTGGTGCAAAAAGGTGGTTTTATTAAAGCACGGGGACTGGACGGGTGGGCAGAAGGAGCTGCACTCGGGTTGTGAGGAGTGACTGACGATACAAGGTTTTCTGTCCAGTGAAGGGGAAGGCGATCTTAGGACTCCAGGAAATTGAGTCTGTAGGTTTCTGGAGATAGACCTTTTCCTTGTAAATCATTAAGACAGCTGCAAACTGATGGAGACTCCTGTTCTGCATGACCGCGATCTCTATCAGTTAACCATTTGTTTTTTCCATGGGAAAACCAGAAAGCGCCTGGGTGGCTCAGTTGGTTAAGCTGTGCTGACAGTGGGGAGCCTACTTGGGATTCTCACTCTCTCCTTCTCTCTGCCCACTTCCCCACTCTCTCTCATTCTCTCTCACAAAATAAATAAACAGAAAAAAATGTTTCCCCCCTTTGACATGTGTAAGAACTAATAGTCCCATCAAGGTCAACTCTCCGAGATAATAGCAACAGAGTTATATCAGCAACTACCTCAAAGACCTTGTCTGTTGGCATTGTTTTTCTTCTCAATTTATAACCCAAAGCTTGGAGGTGAGGTTGTTTTTCCAACGGTGTTTTCTTTTGTAAATGTTTATTTATTTTGAAAAAGAGAGAGAAAGAGTGTGGGCAAGTGGGAGAGTAGCAGAGGGAGAGAGAGAATCCCAAAGAGGCTCCACATTCAGGGAGGAGCTGGGCTTGGGGCTCGATCCCATGACCCTGGTATCATGACTTGAGCCAAAATCAAGTGTCTGATGCTCAACGAACTGAGCCACCCAGGTGCCCCAACAGTGTTTTCTTTTGTAGGAAACGTGCACACTTGTTAGCTGTCATTGTGACTAGAGATTGAGCGAAGGGGAGAAGGTAAGAGGAAGAAACGTTAAGAAGGGAGAACAGACATTTACTGATCGATGACCTGAGCACTTTGTGTGATTCTCACAACTTTCCACCTCAGCTGCTGGGAGCCCCATTTCCCAGGTAGAAAGCTGGGGTGCAGACAGGTGGGACAGCCTTCCTGCCCTGCCCAGTACCTGTGGGACTTGCAAACCGGGGTGTATTCATGCCCTACAGCTGGCACAACCAGTTACCACACGCTTGGTGGCTTCAAACGACACAAATTTATTATCTTATGGTCCTGGGAGTCAGAAAATGAGCCTCGGGGTGCTACGAATCAAGGTGTTGCTAGGGCTGGTTCCTTCCGGTGACCCTGGAGGGGGAGTGGGGGAGAATTTGTTTTCTTGGTTTTTCCAGCTTCTGGAGGCCGCCCTCACTCCTTGGCTTGTGGCCCCTCCTGTGTCACATCGTCTTTTACCACTTGATTCTTTTGTCACATCACCGTCTTCTGTGGCCAAACATCTCTCTTCCTCTTTCTTATAAAGGTATTTAGGATTACATTGGGCCCACGCAGATAGTCCAGGATAATCTCCCCATCTCAAAATCCTTAATTTAGTCACATCTGCAAAATCCCTTTTGCCATATGAAGTAACATTCACAGGGTTCTGGGGTTAGGACATGGGTATCTTGGGGGGCTATTCTTCAACCTAACACATGTGAGCAAACAATGCTATGCTGTGGGCATACAAACCCTTAAAATAAGCACAGCACTTTTCTCCAGAGTGTCCATTTTCCTCAAAGATTTTTAGTAAAGAGTTACATGTAAGCGTAGGAATTGAACAGAGTGATTTTCGGCAAAGAGTTACATTTTAATATGAGGCAAACATGGGGATATAACGGAGTAAATACAAACTTTACATGACTTAAAAAATTTATTTTTGTCATAGGCAATTTCAAACATTTCCAAAAACAGCAAAAACAGAGTAATAAAACTCCATGTAACCATCACTCAGCTTCAACAACGATCAAGATGTGGCTAACTGAGTTTCATCTGTACCCCCATCTACTCCCCCGCCCCCCATTCTGGACTACTGTGAAGCAAATTCTAAATATTTCACTTCATCTGTAAATATTTTGGTATGCAAATATTTTATACATATTTTGACATGCAAATAGTTTGGAGGATTCTTTTTCTTTTTTTTTAAATTCATTTATTTTGAGAGAGAAAGAGAGCGTGTGCACAAGCTGGGAAGGGCAAAGGGAGCGGAGAGGGAGAGAGAAAGAACCCCGAGCTGGCTTTGTGCTATCAGTGCAGAGCCCGACACAGGGCTGGATCCCACCAACCACTAGATCAAGACCCGAGCCCAAATCTAGAGTTGGATGCTTAACCAACTGAGCCACCCAAGCAATCCCAGAGGATTCTTTTTTTTTTTTTAATAAAGCCATAAAACTCTTATCCCACCTATAATTTAATAATAATTATCTAATTGCATCCATAATCCAGTCAATCTTCAAATTTTCCCTGTGTGTCTCATAATTTCTTTTACAGTTAATATGCTCAAATCAGGAATAAATAAATAAGGTGCATATGTTGCTGTTGGTTGCTATGACTCTGAAGTCTAAATTTACAGGTTCTTTCTCCCTCATCCTTCTCTCTCTCTCTTTCTCTCTCTCTCTCTTTTTAAACTTGCAACTTATCTGTTGAGGAAATTGGTTCTATGTCCTGAAGAGCTTGCCAGTTGGGTGCCGTGGTGGAGTTAGTCATGTTCCCCATGCCCCGTATTTGCTGGAAAGTAAAGTTAGAGCTAGAGGCTGGACCAGACTTTGGTTTGATTTTTTTTTTTTTTTTTTTTTTTTTTTGGCAAAAGTACCTCACAGGTGGTGTGGTGTCCTTCCTTTGAGAGGCACGTAATGTCTGGTTGTCTCTTTTTTTGTGATATTACCAATCAGTGATTAACCCTTGATGCAATTCTTTAATGTGTTAAGCGTTGTAAAAATGGTGACCACCTTCGTCTATCCCCTTCTTCATTCATTAGCTACTGTTCTTTAAAAAATAAACAGAAAAGAGAAACCTTCCTTCATGACTGTTCACTTACCTGAGGAACAATTCATATCAGGGTGGGATAGATGTTTGATTTACTTGTTTGTTTAATCGCCAGTTTTCAAAATATTGATTGGGTTTTCCAGCTTCTCCCAGTGAACAGTGAGAGGACATTTTTTAAGTCATTATGAGCTCATGCGATTAAATCTATTTGATGTTCCAATTCATTATAGCTGTTACTATTACTGATGCAGAAATTACCTATGTGGACAGTGAGAGCCTCTTCATGTTGGTTACATTAGTAGTTGGCTTTGCCTTGGGTTTTATAGTTTCCTTCCTTCTGGAATGACAAGATGGTCCAGGCTCAATTTGTCTCTTTCTTACCCTAGACCGTGGATTCAGCTATGTCTCCGAGGACTCCTGGTTTCATTTATAGAAAATGGTGTTTAGCTATCATAATCTGGGTGCTAGAGGTGCTTATTGCTATTGGGTTGATTATGTGTTCAGGTCTATTCAATGTAGGGAGCTAGGATATATTTGTTTTTTAAGATATAAAAACATCATGAGTTCATACCAATACTTACAATCCAGAATCACAACTGTAGAGTTCTACTTAACCCTATCGTACTTAGCTGTACCTCTACTCCAAAACTTAAAATCCTATTCCAAACAATACTAACATAATTATTCAGTATATAATATACACACAAATAGTCTTGGAATAACAATTTCAGTATCAACAATAGGAGCAATATGGTTACTAGAAACCATTTGAGACTTTTTATGAAGGGGGCAATTTTGTTGTTGTTGTTATTTGAGTATCTCCTATAAGATATGTGTAGTCAAATTTATGTTTTAAAGTCACGTGAAACAGTTCTCCCTATGAAGGCTGCCACCCACTAAATATATTCAATATCTCAATATTTAGAGATTGCTTTTTAAAAATTTTGGTTTTACAATTATGTAAAATAGTCACGATTCCAAAGTCAAAGACACAAAATAAGGTATATTCATAGAACTCTAGCTTCTGTTCCTGTCCTCCCTTCCTGTAACTTTCAATCAAGTAAGTACTTTCTAAAAGTTTTCAGTTTATCCTTCGACTTTTAAAAATATAAGTATTCAGTCTTTCTCTTCCCCCATTTTGAAATGTCAAATAGCAAACTTCATTTCTTTAAACCTTGCCTTTTTCACTTACCAACTTATTCTGGAGATCTCTCGTGGCATGCAGAGAGATTTTTTTCTTTTTCACAGATGCATAATGCCGCCATTTTATGGGTACAGTACAACTTATTCTTCCAGTTCCCAGTTGGTGGATGTTTGAGTTGTTTTCGATCTTTGCTGTTGCAAATAATGCTGGAATGCCCGTGTTCGTGTTTTTATCATATTCTTGGAATCGATTCCTGAAAGCAAGAATTCTGTCAAAGGCTACATACTAATGTAATTGTGTTAGATATCACCAAATTCCTTTCCGTAGATGTTATAATTACT
Organism: Panthera leo; assembly: GCF_018350215.1. NCBI lineage: Eukaryota > Metazoa > Chordata > Mammalia > Carnivora > Felidae > Panthera > Panthera leo. The sequence goes on from NC_056687.1 coordinate 12,773,593, forward strand.
TGTGTCTCTATCAGCAATGTATCAAACTACCTGTTTTCCTGGACAATAGCCTGGACAACAAATTATTTTGTCAAGCTTCTAGATTTTATCACACTGATAGGTGAGCTACTGGTTTTCAGCATAGTTTAAAAATAAATGTAGAGAATCTTTTCATATATTAAATATTTGCTTTTCTTTTAGTGAGACCTCACATCTCGCATTTCTTGTTGCAGCACATTTTGGAATAAGAAAGGATGTGGTAAGGATATGTTTTCTAAGTTTAGTTATGTCTGAAAATGTTAACTGTATCTGGTCATGATTTGAGTGGGTATGTAATACTTACCTGAAACTTATTTGCCCTCTGAACTTTGACCTTTCTAGCTGCTGAAGTTGAGTTGCTGATGAGACATCTAATGCCACTCTGATTTTTCTCTTTTTGAAACTTTGTAATCTTCTCTGAAGCATTGGAGCTTTGATTGTTCACAATGCTAAGTCTTAGCGTGAGATGAATTCATTCCTTGGGCTGGGCAGTCGGTATATCCTTTCCATCTGAAATGTTCATACATTTTAGCTCTGAGAATTTATATTGTATTATTTCTTTATTTGTTCTCCTTCATTATGTCTTTCCTGTCCACTTGATCTGGCTTTAGTCAGATGTTGGACCTCCTGGACTGATTGCTTATGGGTTTGATCTTTTTCTCCCCCTTTTATATTTCTTAGTTATTTAATTTTGTTTTCTGTGAATTTTCTTAAACTCGATCTTCCAATTCTTTTACTGTGGATGCAACAACATTGCATCAAATCTGTCTAAAGATCCATAATTTGTGTCTTTGATACTTATGGTCTCTCTAGTACTACTCCAGATCCGGGAGTTAGTCTTCGCTTTTTGATCAGTCTCTGTTGAGTCTGGAGAACTTCCTCTTAGTTAAAAGGGAGATTTATAGGTGTTTGATACGGGCATTAAAGACTCATATTCGCTGAGTCCTTCCTCTGGTTGTCTGTTTAAAACATGGAAAGGACCAGGGGAAACAAAGGAAAGAATGTGAGGGACTGACTTACGAATTTTATACTGGAAATGCATTCTTCTCTTACAGGATATTGTAATTCTCCAGAATTAGCCCCCTTGAAAGACTGTATTTTGAAAACCACAAGGCACTACCAAATATATGGTGTTATATTTCAACAATTTGGTATAGTGCTGTGCCTGCTGTACTTGGGGTCCAGAGACCTAGGTTCTGGACTGAAATCTGTGTATTAGTCAAGGCTCTTGGTAGACAGAAACCCAATTCTGACTAGCTTAAACACCAGCGGGTCTTTTATTTATTTTTATTTTTTTTAATGTTTATTTTTGAGAGAGACAGAGACAGAGCGCGAGTGGGGGAGGGGCAGAGAGAGAGGGAGACACAGAATCCGAAGCAGGCTCCAGGCTCCGAGCTGTCAGCACAGAGCCCGACGCGGGGCTCGAACTCACGGACCGCGAGATCATGACCTGAGCTGAAGTCGGACGCTCAACCGACGGAGCCACCCAGGCGCCCGAACACCAGCGGGTCTTAATGGGAACATGTTGTGAGGGGTGCCCACAAATCTGGAGGGAGACCCTTGGGAATGGGGATTCGGCCGTTACCCTTGATCCGCACCTCGTATCTCGTGTCTCTCTGAGGGTCAGTGTCATGCCAGGATGGTCCACATCGCTGGGGACATGGCTGATGACAGCTCTGGGATCATGATTCCAGAGGAAAGGTGAGCAGAAGACTCTCCCTCCAAACTTTGGCATGAAACGTTCCAGGGACGGACTGAGACTGGCTCTAGTTCTGACAGCTGTTCACCTCGCACCCATCTCTGTGGTCGGGAAAGTCGTGGTCTGGGATGGGACGTGCGTGGAGTGAGACCTTCAGGATGGAAAGCCCACCAGAGCAGCATTGGAGGAGTGAGGAGGGAGGGGGTGGTGTAGTTTTCCCAAGAAGAGGGGAAGCGTGCTGGGCATGTAACAGCCCAGATGTCCGCTGATCTCTGCCGCTAATTAGACCCAGGACTCCTAAGCCACACTGGGCCTCAGCCTTTCTGTTTGTGGAGTGAGACATGGAGACGAAGCGCTTCTCTGATTCGCCCCCAGCTCAAACATATTATGAATTTACTGAAGATCAGATGCTTTTCTCCTTATTCTTTTTCAACTTGCGTGAGGAATTGAATATACCTGCTAAAGACCGGAAAAGCGTGATTCCGCACATTAAACAGGAGAGGGAAGCAGAACTATTTAAAGAACATCCTGCATCAGGATTGTGAAGAAGGTGAAGCGTATTCCTGCGGTTATTGTTTCGCCCCTGCAGCACAGAGAGAAATAGCTAACCAAACTTTTCCCACAGCACATTTTATCCCCCTGGGGAGGGCTCTGATTGTGCCAGAAGGTCCCTGGGGACTGAGCGCCCAGCATGGCATTCTCTTGGTTGCCAGCTGGTCAGGGCAGGCAGCTGTGGACGCCATTTGGCTCCCAGTGTCTCTACCAGTAAGAGTTGGACCAAGAGGTCCTCACATTCAACTGCAGCTAGCTCTCTACTTACTAGTGGGACCGGCTGATGGACCCTGGGACCTGCAAACACTCCTCACTGTCATTCTTGTGTAAGGGTCAGGAAGTGTAGCAGTTACAACCTAGGTCATGATGGTAATCAGCGGCCATTAATTTCTGATTTCCCTCAATTGCCGGTGCGCTTTTAAAAAGGCACAAATTCTTCCAGCAAAATTGCCAAGGTCTCATTTGTTTCTTCTCCCCCTTTTTTTTCCTGTCCCTTCTCTCTCCTAGTTATATTTTCTTGCTTTGTCTCTCTCTCTTTCTACTAGTGCTTGCCACAGATATTTATTAGACTAGAATTTGTTTGTTCAACACGCCATGGCTTTTTAAATTTTTTTTAACGTATATTTATTTTTGAGACAGAGAGGGACAGAGCATGAGCAGGGGAGGGGCAGAGAGAGAGGGAGACACAGCATCCGAAGCAGGCTCCAGGCTCTGAGCTGTCAGCACGGAGCCCGACACGAGGCTCGGACTCACAAACTGTGAGATCATGACCTGAGCTGAAGTCGGGCACTCAGCCGACTGAGCCACCCAGGCGCCCCTTACGTGCATGGTTTTTGATCCCAGCCAGAAATGACAGTTGAATCAGGTAGTCGGAGTAATGGTATGTTGAGCAAGAAGGATGGAAGGATAGAATCAAAATGAACTCTTGCTTTGAATTGTGCTTCCTACTGTGTTCTTAGAACTTACTTGGTAAGGGGAGCCTGTTCTTTGCCCCTGGACGAGGACAAGGGCAGCCTGTGTGCGGGGTTCCCTCCATTGGCCACTCCAGACCCACTCACCAAGCAGACTTGTATGGGCCACATCAATATGCTGTGTGCCCTCTGGATTCTGGTTGCACTTGGGCAATGGAGAGCTCCAGCAGGAAACTGGAGGAAGGGAAGAGAACAAGGTCAGGAATTTAATCTCCTGCCTCTCTCCAGGTCAACTCATCTGGCTGCGTCCCTTGATGGAAGGGTGATCCTCCCTACGCGGTCTGCTTTTCATGGCTCTCTTTCCCTTGAGAAAATGCCCTCCCTGCATCCCTGTGGGTCAAGGCTATGCATACGGGTTCCTGGGCCCTTGAGGATCTCTGCTACATGCTGTCTCTACCTTTCTCATTTGACACTTTGTAAAGAAGCCCTCCCATATTATTGCAGTTTGAGTGTAACTCTCTTAGGGAGTAAATAATTATGCAGCTACTTCAGTTATAAACGGAATCTGTGACAGAAAATGGTAGTGTCCAGTCCAAGATATGGATCTACACTGCAGTCTTTGCTCGAGGGTAAGAGTTATTATCTTCCTCCCCGAGGTGGGATTTGTTGGCGGACACCTGCCCCTAGTGTGGCTGGTTCTGCGTTCTTTCTCACCTTACCTGCTCCCCGCTATTTCCATTCCCAGGCTGAAATGGGGGACAGAGGGGGCAAAACAGTTTTCACTTGAATGGGTTCCATCATAACCTGGTTTTGCCCTCTGGCCTGGCGTGGTTAGAAGCAACTCCCCCCTAGCCCCCCAGAAACTCCCTGCACTCCCACCTGCAGCTGCCCACCCACGACCCAGGAAGGTCTCCCCTCGGGCTGGTCCTCCAGGGGCCCTTTCACGCTGGGATGCTCACTGCTGGAGTCTTCAACCTTACAGGTTATCTTGGGCAGAATTTAAGACTCTAGGTGGCCTTCCCACCAGCAAAGTCCGTATCTGCTTGACAACCTGTCTGGCTCATCTCTGGTGTGCCACCAAAACAGCTCGACAGCCCGACTCTCCCGCCCGCCACCGGATCCCCAAACACCTGGGAGCCCGCGGGCCCAGCGAATGGTTCCTCAGTGTCTCCTCTCAGCCAGATGGAGGCAACGGGGGCAGATACCCTCCACCTTCTCTAGTGGGGAGAAGTGGAGCTCACAGCCCAGCCCGTCTCCAAAGAAATCCTTCTTAGGACGTCATCTCGGTCACTATTTTCTCTAGTCCTTAATCTCGATGAAATGTGGGAAGAGGCGTAAGGGCAGGAGGGAATTAATTTTCCAACATCCACTCTGAAGGATCCTTCCAGGGAGAGAGGCAATTTCTTCTCTCACACCTCTTGGGACGTCATTTTTACTGTATCTTGGAGTCTCAGTCAAAGTCTTCATCTTGACATACTGTGTCAGACTGTGACGTACATTTTGAATTGCTGGATAGAACAAAACAGTTCCAACTGGCTTCTACAATAAGGAGAATTTGTTGGTTCGTGTAACAGAAAGAGTTCGGAGGTTGGGGGCTCAGTTTCTCGTTGATTCTCTCAGTTCCCCCCTTCTCTGTGTTTTCAAGACGACTGCCTGAAGCACTCTGGGTATGTGCTTCTTTGTCCGCATCCAGGCAACAAGGAGGACGTCCCTTCCCTTAACCACTGAACAAGAGTCTTGAGGTTTACTCTGGTCAAAACTTGACAGCTCAGGTTCAGTTGTTAACCTGAGCCAATCCTTATCACCAGGGGCGCCTAATGTGCTGACTGGCTTAAGTCTTGGGTGGGAGCCATCACTGCACCAAGACCGGAAGAGAGGTGGCTTACCCTCATTGGGTTAAACCTCTGGGGATCCATTCCTGGAACTGGGGGTGACAGTAGGGGACGTGAAACTTGGACTCAACACCTTATGCAAATCTCCTGGCTGTATAAGTAAGAGGAAGGTTTGAAATGGTTGTTCAGGAAGCCTCTGCCCCACCCAGTCCAAGGTCATCTTACTCGAGCGTCTGATTTTGTCCCCATGTAAGACATGGTTTTGTGGGAATCTAAATATTGTGTACTCATAATACAGACATACTTGTGACTACAAGAGGGGTTCATTTTGCATTGGGGCTGACTTCTCCATTAGGCACAGGGCCCAAGGCCCATGATATTTTTACCGCCCCACAGAAATGTTTTACTTTCTTTTAAAATCAGAAGAACAAAAGGAACTTTTAGGTTAAAGAAAATGTTTTAATATACAATATTTATATATTCACCTTAGTAGCAATACAGCTGTAAAATGTAATTTGTATTATTATTATTATTATTAGGGGATTGGGCCTAAAAGTGCATTGGTGAGAACCTGCTCAGGCAGCCACGCTGTGCATTCCTTCTTTACTGGGCTCTCCCTCCATAGAATTTAAGTGTTGCCAATAAGAACCGAAAACCTGACGCAAGGGGATCATTCCTTTGAATTCCAAGGTTACTACCCATTTGCTTAAAGAAAAGATGTGGGTTGTATCACTGTTGTATCAGATATATTATTGTGCTTGAAAACAGCAGTCCGAGGAGGTCAGGCTTGCTTGCACAAAAAAAAAAAAAAAAAAAAAAAAAAAAAAAAAAACAGGAGGGAGGGCAATTTTCCTCCCATTGGAGGCTAATTAACATGGCCATGGTACACTAGGGTTAAAGCATTTTCAAGCCTATCATATCACTTGATCCCCGTTAACAATCCCCAGGGGGTACTGACCCATTTAACCCATGAAGAATCAGACTCAGGGAAGGAAAATTGCCTTTCCATAGTTTGCTACATGGTTACTATTTAATGGAGGGTTAGGTCAGCCTGCCATTTCTGACTCCAAAGCTTTTGCTTTTGCTGGTGCCCAGAGGCAACTACATTGGAAGTAAAATTTATGTAAACAGTTTAGCAGACCAAGTGAAGTGGGCAGTGTCTTAGGGTACAGGAGAGTCCCAGGAGCTGATCTAGTCTTTGGTGGGAACCGTTTCTCCTACATGCTGCAAAGTTGTCCATGATGCAGATGTCCCTTCGCCACCAACCTTTCCTGCCCTGACGTGGTCCTTTAAAGTCTGGCTTTTGGTGCATAGCTGAGGAAGTCTGTCCTTACCATCCATAAGGGATGCCCCCTCCATGCAAGGGGCTAATGGCTGGCTCCCGGAACCAGTCAACAATCACTTCCAAACTTTCCATTAACACTGCTGCTGTTCACACTCGCTTCTCCAGCTTTTTCCTTGCATTGCTAGCCTGAGTGATCCAGAGCCCTTTCCAGGGTCTCATTCCAGCAGAAACAATGCACAAAAGAAACCTGATAAGGTGGCTTCCCAATAACCCCTCTTTCTCCACTTCGAGGAAACGAGACAAACTAGAGCAGTGGCAATCAAAGTGGAGCTGGCAATACTGACAGCACTGTCATCGCCTAGGAGCTTGTTACAAAGGCAAATTCTTGGGCCCAACGAACCTTCTGAACTAGATCCGAGAAGACAGGGCCTGGAAAGTTGTGTTTTAATCAGCTCCCAGGTAACTCTTAGGCACGCTAAAATTTAAAAGGCTGTAGCACGGAGGGTGGGGGAATGAGGCTGTACAAAGCAAGAGTGTGTCCCAACTCTCTCTCTCTGGGTGGAGCGTGGGGAGGAGTATTCACTTTAGTAACCACTGTGAAAGTCTCAGTGAAGGGTTGGTAATTTAGTTTGGGACCTGTAAATTTCTCAGAGACCCCGCCCCTCCTATGTAAGGGGCTCAACACCCTTACCCAAGTAGACCAGCCGCCAGATCTCTAGCAGCCTCAATTTCCTAAAAGCTGGAAAAGCAGCCTCAACTTCCTCAAGCTGTTCTGCAGCGAAGAACAGCCGCCTTGGAGCAGTCCGACAAGGAGCAGGCGCACTAGCAGGTTGCCAGCCGCGTCTTCTCCCTTAGGCTCCGCCCCTCAGCCACGGCCCCCTTCCGGTCTCCGCGGCCTGGCCCCGCCCCGCGCAGGCGCTTGGGCGCTTTTCCCGTGGCGCTCCGCGGCGCGGGCGATTTGGAAGAATGGCGGGCAGTTGGTCGCCGGGTTGCAAAGGTTGCTCTTCTACTAGCTGTACGTGTGGCGGCGACAAGGGCAAGTGGGGCGACTCCTCCCTGTTAGGCAGGCGGCTCTCGGAGGACTCGGACCGTCACCAGCTGCTGCAGAAGTGGGCCAGCATTTGGACCTCCTTGAGCGGGGACCCGTCGGTGGCCTGTGCAGAGAGGACGCGGCGCGAGGAGGCTGTGGAGCCGGCCGAGGAGGAGGACAGGCCGCTGGTGTTTCTGTGCTCCGGCTGCCGGCGACCGCTGGGCGACTCCTTGAGCTGGGTGACGAGCCAGGAGGACACCAACTGCATCTTGCTGCGCTGTCAGTGGCCGCGCCGGGCGGGGGGGGGGGGGGGGGGAGGGAGTTGGGCAGTGGGGGGGCGGGGGGCGGGGGGAAGCTTGGGGCCACCTTCTTTCCTAGCGTGCCGCACCTGGACGGCCCGGGAGGAGAAAGAGAGAGGGGTGTTTTGGGGCTGTCTAGGGTTTTTAAAAGCAGAAAGATCTGGGAAGGTGAGCTGTCCCAGGAAAAGGGGAGAAGGAGGGTCACCCCTGCGTCTTGGGCTCGTGAGACCCGTCCTTTACTGGGGTCCCCCAGCCCAGAAGAGCAGCGATTGAACCAGCATCTTGTGGTTTTACATTGCTCAGTAAAAAATGACCAACTAAATGAGGATAATACATACACGCGATAGTTAGGAGGATTAAATGAGTTAATGTGTATCATGAGCTCAAAATGGCTAGTAAGGGCCACTTGAAGTGATTTTTGTAACGGAGATACCGTTAATCCTCCCAATCTGTCATTGCTGATCCGGGTCTGGATTGCTTCCAGAGGTGCCTCCGTTAGAACAGCATGTACTTAGGTTGAGATTTTTGATACAGTAGGAGAACCTTTTTTTTTTTTTTTTTTGGAGGCAAGACATAATATGTATGGTGTTAAATCTTTCATTTTGCTTGTAGTTTCTGTTTTTACGGAAAGTAGAACTATCTTTTTCCAGATGCTTTTTTGTTCTGTTTTATGTATAAAGCGCCTTCTGTTACTTACTTTTTCTATAACAGTTTTTAAATTTTAAAAACTGTCAGCTTTAGACAGTTCAATTTACCCCACCCCCCACCCTGCGCCTTTCCCCATTGCTGCCATGAAAGATAAAGAAATGAACTCTTGGATTAATTTCCATTTCCTTCCGCCTCAGTTTGAGTTAGTTATTTTTATTTTGTCAAGGTTTATGACATCTATGTTCTGTTCTGTAGCCATAGCCTGGTCATTGAAGCTTAATGTAATGTTTGTATGGATTTGTTTCTCAACTCCAGGACTCTTATTAATACAAGAAAGCTTAATAGCTTTCTCATTTCTGAGTTGTTTATTTCATTAATCATCATCAGTAGTCCCTTCCCACCCCCACACCAATCCCCAAGAAAACTTCAAATTTGAGTGGTTGAAAATGCCTTTCTGTTCTCTTTCACATGAACGTCCTCTTGACTGCATGTACGATTCTGGGATCATGCTCTTTGCTTTTTCTAGGCAGGGACCAGCTAGTGCAAAGGCCCTGAGGCTGGTGTGACTGAAGAGCAGAATGAAGAAGGCGGCAATAAAAGAGAGGAAGGAAGGGGTCAGAAAATTCAGGGCCTTCGAGGCTGTTCTTCAGAATTGGAATCTATTCTAGTGAGTGAATAGAATAGAATTCTATTCTAGTGAATATTAGAATATTCTAATCTATTCAGCAAGGGAGTGATATGGCCCAGATTTTTCTCTGGAGGAAGCTCTGAAGGGAAGGTTAAGTGTGGAAGTGGGAGGTCAGTAGGAGCTAGTGCAATAGTCTAGGCAAGAGGACGTAGTGATGGTTTGGGAGCAAGAGTGAGTTTCGTGAGGTGGAATTGCCAGGACTGATCGGTGGAGTGGATATGGGGGTTACGGAGGATGAGATGAATCGAGGGTGACACCTTGCGTTCTGATATGAGCAACTTGCTGGATGGAGGTGGAATTTACCCAGTTCAGGTAGACCGTAGGAGGTGAAACCAATTGCTTTGGACATTTTAAGTGTGAGGTCTTTTTCATTTCCCTCTGTCCCCCATCCCTTCCTTAGTGTATCCTGGACCTAGATCCTCTGGGAATGTTTCCTGCTTCTGGGGTCAGCTGTGACACCATCCAAGTCATGGCCTAAATAAAAGATTTTTGTCCAAGTCCCTGAGAGCTCTGCATTTGAAACCTGGGGGTGTATGCATTGCCTTTTAACATCTTTCTTGGTTTTATTGTATTCATTTTTAGACTAATTTAAAAAAATGTTTATTTTGAGAGAGAGCGCATGCACACGTGCTATCGGGGGCAGAAAGAAAGGGAGAGAGAATCAGTGCTGACAGTGCAGAGCCAATGTGGGGTGTGTGTGTGGCGGGGGGGGTTGGGGTGGGGGGGGCTTGATCCCACGAACCCTGAAATCATGGCCTGAGGTGAAATCAAGAGTTGAACCTTAACTGACTGAACCACCCAGGCGCCCCATCTTTCTTGGGTTTAATCCCAATTTTACTATACCTTGCAGGTATTCTTGGTAATCTGTGACTGAGGTTCTAGGTGTTCTAGTCTTTACTGGTGATTGAATTTTCCCCTCTAGTTTTACTTGTTAATGTCAGTGGTTTTCACGGATGAGAAAGAACTCTCATTCTGCCACCTTTTTTCCAGGAGAGGTACAGAGGTACATTTTGTTTTGAGCCACCTTATATGCCTGTGGGACTTTGGGCTCTTATCTTTCCTGGTTCTCTGAGTTCTAAAAGGAAAATTGAATTAGAAGTTCTCTAGGGGCGCCTGGGTGGCTCAGTGGGTTAAGTGTCTGACGTCGGCTCAGGTCACGATCTCACGGTTGGTAAGTTCAAGCCCCACGTTGGGCTCTGTGCTGACAGATCAGAGCCTGGAGCCTGCTTTGGATTCTGTGTCTCCCTCTCTTTCTGCCCTTCCCCCATTCACGCTCTGTGTCTCTGTGTCTCTCAAAAATGAATAAATGTTTAAAAAAAAAAAGTTCTCTAAATACCTGCATGTGTATTATAGCAAACCACATTAATAAATTATTGTTACTTTGCTCTAGGTGTTTCCTGTAATGTTTCTGTGGATAAGGAACAGATACTGTCCAAACGTAAAAATGAAAATGGTTGGTGAGTAAGGCTATTATTATCTATTGGAATATGTGTATTTGAGAAAATGTTTATTTTTCAGCTAAAAATCTTTAAAAAGATCATTACCAGTAAGATTAGTTGGGATAAAAGTTTCTTTATGGTGGTCAGTATAGAATCAGCCATTTTAATGTATTAACTCTTGCGCATTGGTGATCTTTTTAGATATTGCAATGGAAGAGTTTCTAAATTTCTTTTTTTAATTTTTTTTTTTTAACGTTTATTCATTACTGAGAGATAGAAACTGAGCATGAACAGGGGAGGGGCAGAGAGAGAGGGAGACACAGAATCCGAAGCAGGCTCCAGGCTCTGAGTCATCAGCACAGAGCCCGACACGGGGCTCGAACTCATGGACCATGAGATCATGACCTGAGCTGAAGTCGGATCCCCAACCGACTGAGCCACCCAGGCGCCCCGAGAGAGTTTCTAAATTTTAAAGTCACATTCTGACACTTTCTTTTGGGTGTTTGGGCTTAGTGCTAAAACAAGATGAAAATTAAAAAAAAAAAAAAAAAAAAAAAAGTCTATATCATAAAATCTTAGCCAAAGGATGCCTTAGACCAACGCTACCTACGTTTTTTTAATGTCATGCTACCCATAGAGAATGCTAGTCTCACACTTACACACGTGTACATGTGGCCTGTTGAGGTAAACAGACAAGGCTGCATGAGGCTGCAGGCAGCCAGCACGGGGGCTCCAGCAAGCCCCAGGCCCCGTGCTCCCGCTCCCAGGGCTGAAGGCGTCACTCTCTTGGCATCCCCGTCATCCACTGTGCTACAAGTGGCATCTTCAGTAAACTGAATGGGGGGCTCTGCCTGTATAATTGTTGCCCAGGGTGTGCTTTACCGAAGTAACTGTAGGTGGTACACAAACAGCTCAACAGAAATTAATGATCATGCATGTTTTTTCACGTGTACTTGAAACTTCTGGTTTTTCCTTTTAAAGTCATGCTAGCTAGAGTGTCCACTTCAAATAAAGTGCATTTCAATTAGGAGGTTACTCTTTTTAAGGAGAATTACATTAATGGTAGTACAGGTAGTATGTGTAGGTGGCAGAAATGGTGCTGCTGGCAATGCAGGCGACCTCAGTTTGGAAAAGCCAGACTTAGCTTGTTTTGCAGTTTGTAGATAAAGAAAGGAAGGCCTGGGGAGGTAGGCCACAGGACGGTGCAGTGGTTAGAGCTAGCACGGTGCTGTGTCTCCCCTCCCTTCTTGCAAAGTGTTCTCTCTTCTTGCCGAGTTTACTTTTTTTAAGTTTATTCATTTATTTTGAGAGGAGTGTGCGTGCACGCGTGTTCAAGCACGTGTTGGGGAGGGGCCAGGAGAGGGAGAGAATCCCAAGCAGTCTCCACATGCAATGCAGAGCCCAACACGGGCTCGAACCCACGAGCCGTGAGATCACAACCTGAGCTGAGATCAAGAGTCGGAGGCTTAACTGACTGAGCCATCTAGATGACCCCAATTTTACTTATTTGGATGCCACTTTCACCATTTTTGCCATATTCATATACCAGCTGTCATGTACTTACTATCTTTCATTACATTGACTCAGGATTTTATTTAGATTTATTTAAAAAGGAATCTAATGTATTACTGCCATACATATGTCATTTGCCATTGATTAGATGTTTACTACAATGAAAACAGATGTTATTAAACTCTAGCAGGGATGCTGTCACCTCACTTGTTCTGAGCCCAAAGTCTGTTCTCTCACTGTAGAAAGATTTGCACCTATGAGATTCGTGTTCGAGACTTCCTAGCACCAGACTGAGACTTGCTTCTTCTTATAATCGGGATTGATAGAGAACTAAAGGGGAATTGACTCATCCTCTGTCAGCCAGTGTTATTTAGTCCTGTTTACTTGTATCACCTGTCCCTGTGCCCATCATTCATGCCACATTACACTGTGCTAAATTTCATCAGGGTCTCATATTCCACACTTGGGGAAATACCGTATCGCTTTAGAATGCTCGTATGTTTTTGATAGGCCTGTCCTACTGAATAGCTGCTTGCGTCATTCTGCAGCTGGTCAACAAGAACACTTGTGGGTTTTAGAAATGTGTCGTTAAGGTAGGAGTGTTTCCTGGGTCCGTTCTGTTGCTTGTTAAGTTTCTTACATGCTAACTCATTTCTTGTCGAAAATCACCCTGTGATTTCTGGTACTGCTTTCTCAATATTGTTGTCCAAATTTAAGGGTAGGTTCTGGCCAAATCCTTGCCAGCTGTGAAAACAGAAAGACACTACAAAACTGGGGCGCCTGGGTGGCTCTGCCAGTTCGGCGGCCGACTACAGCTCAGGTCATGATCTCTCAGTCTGTGAGTTTGAGCCCTGCATCGGGCTCTGTGCTGACAGCTCAGAGCCTGGAGCCTGCTTCGGATTCTGTGTCTCCCTCTCTCTCTGCCCCTCCCCTGCTCACACTCCGTCTCTCTCTCTCTCTCAAAAATAATAAACATTAAAAAAAAATTAAAAAAAAAAAAGAAAAACCCTACAATAATTGTAGCTACTATCTCTTCATTGCTTCTCAAGATCACTCTGGAAGTGAATGGGTTTGCATGTATTCTTCAGTGGTGTTTACTTTGATTTTGATAATTTGGGATAAAACAATGTTACCCACTGATCAGTGTGTTTTGTATCTTACCTTTATTTAAGTATCCTTTCTTGGCTGATTACACCTGCATCATATGTTAGTTCACAGTCTTGGTAATTGTATATGGCAGCCTCATAAAGATTATGAGGTTCGATATGTAGTGTGGACATTTTCCTGTTCACCGTTGGTAGCATAGATAGCGTTCCTTCCCGGGCTTTATGGAGAAATATAAAATGAATAGAAATATAAAATATTAAAATATCAGAAAAACATAAAATAGATTTAAAAATATAAAGTAAAAAGTATAAAAGCCTATAGAAGCTTAATATATGATCAATGGCATATTATGTAGCTAATTATATTACCAGTGAGAACTTATAATTTACTGGGCAGTGGTTCATTTTGTTCTTGGCTCCCTATGGAGCTGCAGTAGTTAAAAAAGTCTCTCCGTATCTATAGGTAAACAATAACTAGAATGAAGGAGCAGTTAATTATGTGGAGAACTTGGATCATTAAGTAGAATATTTGTGAGTTGCCTATGTGGAGCATGTCTGGAGTGAGTAGAAGAGAGTTAGGTCGAAGTCTAATTAAAAAAGAGAAAGCTTCTCTAACAGATGCACGATGAGCGCATGTCCAAGATTTATGTCACTCATTTCCTGAGGGAATCGGAACATGGCAAAGCTGGTTTAGAGAAGGACACTCTCTGGAGAACAAATCTAGTTCGTGTCCCCCAGGACAATAAAGCCTCCGCCTTTGAGGTTATCTTTTGTACTAGCAGAGAACATTTGCCTCTCCAGCAGACTAAAATCATTTGTGGTGTTACAGATTGTTAATCTTACTAATCTGCTTTCTGTAAGTCCTCATCGAACTTCAGAGTCTGGGCCCTGATCCGTAGTAAGTGGTAAGCACCCAGTGTTACCTTTCAAGTAGAGCGAAGTGTGGCCCACGGGTCAGGCACTTCTTTTTGTAAATATATTTTTATTGGAACATAGTGCCTATCTGGTTATGTATTGTCCGTGGCTGCTCCTGTGCTACATTAGTAGGGGCGAGTCATTGCAACAGACACCATGTGGCCTACAAACCTAAAATATTTGTTCCCTGGATCATTACAGAAAAAATGTGGCCACCCCTGTCCCAGAGCGTTAATGATTCTCAGTGGGCTTGGTGGACAATATGAGATTAAAAGAGCCTGTGGAATCCTTTCCTTCTTTTCAAGTTTTAGATAATTCTTCTTAATACCAGATTGAGGGATTTACATTCTAGAAAAACTCCACATCAATATCCTCTCGTCACTTTTCTATGTGTCCCCCGTCACTAGGTGCTTAAGTCATTGCGGCCTGGAGGCAACTGTCCACACTTCTAATATATGTTACTACCATTTCTTTCCTTCCTTATTCATATGACTTAGTAAGGTTGAAATAACATATTTTAGCCACTTAGATGTTAAATGTTTCTGGATTTCAACAGTGGGATCTTTGTTATAACGAGTTGTACCCTGTTTGCTGAAGCACCGGCCTTTCGCTGTTGCAGTGTTCTGGAGACGTTGTACTGCTCTGGGTGCTCGCTCAACCTCGGTCACATCTACAGATGCACACCCAAGAGCCTAGATTACAAGAGAGACTTGTTTTGCCTCAGGGTTGAAGCCATTGAAAGGTAAGTTTGATAAATAAATGGTTATCTCCCGATTCCTCAGTTTTCTGCAGAAAAATTAGTATAAAAACAGCAGAACGAAATCAACACTATTTGGTTAAAATACATTTTCAAGTAATAATTTCTGACAAAAAGCCAATGATTTTTTTGTTTTGACCTGATATATTTGGCATGGGAAAATCAGACATACTAAATTATAAGGAGAAAGCACTGCGAGAACATTTTTCAGAGTAAAAATATGTTCAGTTTTTCCTAAAAAGGTTTTTAAGCGATATGTGTTGTCCATTTTATTTTCTCCCCCATTTTTTAGCCTAGAATATCATGAAGAATTAGGAATTTCAAAACTAGTTGGGAAAGAAGTACCTTTGGTGTTCTGGAAAAACAAATACAAAGTCTAACCATTTTCTTGAGTCTAGTGAAGAATCGCCTGCTTTCTCTGAGGATGCAAGGAAGCGCCTTCATTCTTCATGATTTCTAAAAAGTAAACATTTGGAAACAAGGCGAATGGGAGGCTGATGACAGACGTCAGTTAAAGAATTTCAGAGATCTTAATGGCCTTCTAATTAGCCTTTTTTTTTTTTTTAATGTTTTTATTTATTTTTGAGACAGAGAGAGAGCATGAGCGGGGGAGGGGCAGAGAGAGAGGGAGACACAGAATCTGAAGCAGGCTCCAGGCTCTGAGCTGTCAGCACAGAGCCCGATGTGGGGCTCGAACTCATGGACTGTGAGATCATGACCTGAGCTGAAGTCAGATGCTCAACCAACTGAGCCACTCAGGCACCCCATAATTAGCCTTTTTTACTAGGAAACACAAAATTAAATAACTCGTTTGACTCCTGCGTATTTTCACTTATCCTAGAAAAGATGTAATCCTCAAGACTTTAAAGATGCCTAAAAATCTTATATATCAGGAAAGAAGAAAAATTTAAGAAGAAATGAAAGAGCTTATACTTTCATTACTTGAGGTATTTTGTCACTCGTGCTGAATTCCTCAGCTTTTCTCTTCAAAAGATTTAAAACAGTATTCTTTTTATCAGAATTGTGATTTCTCATCAAATTATTCTTTGATAACTTTAGTCTGCCACCTTGTTTGAAACTAGACAGGTTCAGATCAGAATTTTAAACTCTGCAAACTTCTTACAGCCCTCACACAAAAGAAGGATGAACAGGTACTGTTCACTGTTGTGTGGATGGAGGCCTGTCTGGAGAGATAGCAGATCTGTTTTGGTTTTAAGATAGGAATAGAAGACCCAGGCCCAAACAGATGCTCCTTTAATCTCCATGAGAATATTACTAAGATCTGTGAAAATTAAGTGAGGGAGAGGACAAGTGTGAAAGGACATGAAATCTCAGCTTGGTCGGCTTGGTACAAAACTTTCAAAAATGGTACATATCTGTATAAAAGGAAACGTGGAAAACTTTGCCACAGGAGATTATAGTATTGAAGTTGTTTTTTCCTCTTAGGGTGGAATTTTAATGCCAAGGAAACTGCTTGGTTTTAGAAGTGTTTATTTACAGTTTTTTTTGTTGTTTGTTTTTTTGTTTTTTGTTTTTTTTTTTATGATTTTATTTTTGGGGCGCCTGGGTGGCTCAGTTGGTTGGGCGTCTGACTTTAGCTCAGGTCATGATCTTGTACTCTGTGAGTTCGAGCCCCACATCGGGCCCTGTGCTGACAGCTCAGAGCCTGGAGCCTGCTTCGGATTCTGTGTTTCCCTCTCTCTCTGCCCCTCCCCTGCTCATGGTCTGTCTCTCTCACTCTCAAAAATGAATAAATGTTAAAAAAAAAAAAAATTAAAAAAAAAAAAGATTTTATTTTTAACTGATCTCTACACCCAGTGCAGGACTTGAACTCATGACCCTGAGATGGAGAGTCACACGCTTCACCCGCTGAGCCAGCCGGGAGCCCCTATTTACAGTTTTGTAAATTACTTAGTGCCACTTCATCTCCCACCTCCTCTCATTTTTTTGCCTTCTGCAACTTTGTCTCCCATGCCATTTTTCAGAAATACAATCAATGAGGTTTCCACGAGAAGATAGTTCTTATTTGACAAAAGAAGTGACATACTGGAGTTACTACATGTGATAAAAGACTTCAAAAGAAATGTAAATTAATCAAGTTTTCTTTGGAGAAATACTAGCACCTTCTTGTTTGCTGTTTTGATCTCTTGGGTTACCAACACCGGGCCTGTTTTCCTTGTTTCCAGGCCAGTTTTTCTCTTCCTGCGTATTGTCTGCACCACAGCATCCCCTAACCTCAGAGAGCCGGGCACAACAACTTGGACGATTACTGTTGAAGTTGCCACATTGGGGTGACCAGAACTGACTCCATAGATTATTTACTACAAGTCCAATTTGAAATTATACGTGTTCCCCGAAGTTATAGAAAGCAAAAAAGCAGTGGCTTCCTCAGGATCTTTTCAAATTTTTTAATCACAGAATTTTGAACTATGACTGTTAATGTTTTGGCACCCAGCTAACTAAAGAGCAAGTTCGTTCCAGGAATGAAATACTTAGAGTATTGGAAAATATGTAGGAATATCGGGACAAAGCTGTTACGGAGAAAAATACGATTTTCTGTAATACAACTTCCTACATAGGTTGCTAGTAACAAAAATAGTTATTTTGTGTTTACTTGGTACAAACAGATAGTGTCATATACTTAGAGTTTTAATATTAACTAAAATGGATTTAATATTTGCGTCCTTTTCCTATTTTAACCTTGTACTGCACTGTACTTCAGTTATATTTTAGGGTCCTCGGAAAAGCAAATCGTGTCAGAAGATAAAGAACTTTTTAATCTTGAAAGCAGAGTTGAAATAGAAAAGTCTCTAAAGCAGGTAATTCTGTTCTGTACTTCGTATATCTTTGTATGAACCACTTCCCTGTTAGTGAACAAGGGCTCCTCCACAAATACTCCTCACAAAGGCATCTGTTTTGATCTTAGTACTTTCATGGTAAGAGAGTGCTTATTTTATTTCAGTTGTTAGTAAAATTGATTTTGGGGGCGAGCCAAACTACAATTTAAGCTAAAGCTTTATGAAAAAAAATAATAAGTCATTTCATGCCTTAATCAAAACAGTGTATAATCTAAAACTAGTAAACTGTATTTCATTTCATGGTACAAACGACCCGATTTTTAAAAGCTCTTTATGTATTTATTATTTGAGAGAGAGAGTGCGAGAGTGAGCATGAGTGGGGAGGGGGGACAGAGGGAGAGAGAGAGAAAATCCCAATGGGACTTGATCCCACGAACCTTGAGATCATGACTTGATCTGAAATCGAGAGTCAGACCTCAACCAACTGAGCCACCCAGGCGCCCCAACAACCTGATTTTTGAACGTTAACATCTTTTCATGACCAGATAGGCAACATTCTGATGTGTGTATAAGAGAACTCCAGGTTAGAGACTGAGAACTACTGTTAATATAATGATGCCTTATTTATATAAAATTTAGTTTATGCCTCTAAATAATTTCATTAAACACTGAATATGTGTGATGCATATCATAGTCATACATTTTATTAATGATACATATTTTTATCACTTAATGGTGCGATTTTAATCATGATCATATGTGTATCTTAAAGTATTTTTTCAATTCGATAGATGGAAGATGTTTTGAAAGCATTACAAGCGAAGCTGTGGGAGGTTGAATCAAAGTTGTCCTTTACCAGCTGCAAAAGCTGAAATTTCTTCCACGTGCCCCATTCTGGACTCCCTGCAGGTAGATGCTTTCTTTTGTAGCAATTCTAGTCATTCGATTTCGCTCGGAATGGAAAGAATTCTAAATGGCCGTATGAATACAGCGCACCCTCTTGTATTGATCAGATGAGAAGGATTGTAGCATTACTTTTAGGATATATTCTTTCCCAAAGTCAAAATTTAAAGCCGTTTTATGATACTTGCTGAAATTGGAACTTTGGAGCTTTTATTTTGATAAACTGCTATGATTTTCTGTACTGTTTTCTCCTTTGTATCAAATTCATTATTGTTCATTTCCTTTCTTAAGAAAAACTTATTCACCTTGAATACTTTGGGAAATATTTGATATTGAAGGACAAGAAAATCTTGGAGGTTTTTCCACCCACTGTGTGAGTGGATCTTTGAAGACTAATGCATAAAGCTCTGAAGAAACTGGTCAGTTGAGTTATTTCTCAGAACTGTTTGAAAACTTGCACAAGAGCAGACGAGCCTATGTTCCAGTGGTAGCAGAATTCCACTTGATCTGTTTGTTTACTACCATACGCCCCCAAAAATCTGGAATAATCTTCACCAAAGAGATTAGTAGTCATCTCTGAGGGTGGGATTCTAGGGGATTCTCAGTTTTCTATAATGTGGGACTTAGAGTAAACATGGGCTATTTTTAAAATCAGAGAGAGAATAAAGATTAAAACAAAGCATTTTAAAGTTGATTTTTACGAAACTGAGTTGTGGTATTTAACTGAACTCAGAAGTCCTGACGCCATGAGTTGTACATGTTTACCGGACCGGTTGCCCTGGGGAAGGCTGCTCAGGAATATAAGGGTAACCCCAGATTTCTCCAGGCCCCTTTCTGTTTTTGGGTGCAGATGAGGCCACGTGACATTAGTACTCAGAACGTAGGAGTAATTCAACTCGGTTTCTGCTCAGAAGTTCCCTAATTCTTTCCCAGAATACTTAAGGTACCCTAACCAAAGGTCCTAAGTCAGATCAACTGAATCATTTAAAGCTATTGAGTAATTTTTGACCAGTTGGCAATAGCCTCTAATAACTAGAAATCCGTGAGCCCTCTAGGGTAGAATGCGGGGGAGAGAAAGCACACACCCATACCCGCTGGCGACGAGAGAGTCCTCTTGCCTCCGTGAGCTTGATGCAGTCCCGAGTGTCTGTCGCCTTAGGTGCTTCAGGGGCACATTCAGAAGAGAGGGGAGAGGATGTCAGCAGCAGGATTCAGCTGACTTTCTGGTTGCGCAGGTAACAGTACACCAACAGTCTCTTTGGGGGCTATTCCAAAGACAGGTGGTTTGGCTCCCTAATTCCGTAATATCCTGCTCATACCGGGACATGCCAATCCATGCGCCTTGAAAAGTGCTCATTTCACGAGGAAAACTCATTTGTAGTCGCCACAGTGCTGACGCCTCCCTGTTGTGGGTCAGGAGAGAAGCATGGCTCCCGGGCCCTAGGCTGCCTCTAGGGCGGGCCTTTGGTCAGCCGTCCCCGGAGCTGTATGTCCAGGGAGGGCCCTTCACATGAAGTTAGCTCACCGGTCCTGGGTGCAGACGGAAAGCTCACACACATTTTGTCACGTGGTCTTCACTGAAGCATCTGACCGGAAATGCCAGGAAACCGTCGTGTTCTTCATCTTTGGCCTCTGCCTGTGATGTCACTGAAGGGGTGTCCTTGCCACTGCCGTGGGACAGCGATGCCAAGGTTCCCAAACCGCTCACCCCAAGGGGTCCAAGCGGGACTGCTTTGTGTCCCCTGCATGCTGCACTGTGACACTTGCAGAAGGAGGGGGTCTGCCCGACTCCGGGACAGCCTCTCCTTGGGCCACGTGTCTCCCCAAAGCCTGGTAAGCCTGGCTTTTCCGGCTTTGCGTGAGGTCTTGTCAGAATGCTGCTTTGTAAACTTCACCCTGTCTTTCCACCCTAAAACCTACAAGATGTGAGGCAATGGGGTCTTTTTTCTATTCCTTGCAACTGAAAAACACAACGTGCCATTGTTTCTGGTTACCAAGTTCTGGTAAGTGGCTGCTTGTGAGCAGGAACGAGGGCGCTGAAGCAAGAAATGGTTGCTCCCCCCAAATTGCGTAAGACCCGGCAAGGAGCCTTCAGGCAGATCTGCCCTGAAATTGTTCTTCCAGCCATCCCCATAAAGGGTGCTCCCCAGTGCTTCAGGGAGAAGATACGGAAACTGGCACCAGAACCCATTATGTGGCCTTTACAGACTCCTAACTATGTCTGTGTAGAACGTTATATAGAATTTCATCCCAGAATGTGGGTTCTGTCCTCAGCAAATTCTCCCATCGTGTTTATAAATTTCCGAGCTCAAGAGCCCCCTGAGGTCATTGTTCTGTGCAGCATCAATGCCTGGATGGGTGATTCTAGTCAAGCTCTGGACATTTAAATTGGGCAAAATCAGGAGAATGCATCCTTGAAGAATGGGGTCTAGGCATTTAGCGGGAACTTCTTGAACGAAGAAGCCGTGAGTGAAGGTTCCCTCAGCTTATTTTTGAGAGAAGATCTCACGGGTAGCAGAAATTCCAGGTCAGGGTCCCAGTTTAACTGCTTTATGAGCCGTGTGACCCTGAGCAAATTATTTAATCATTTTGAGCCTCTGTTTTCTCATCTGTAAAATGAGGACATAATAGCCTTTCCTTGAATCACAATCAAATTAGATAATGCTTAAGAGCGAGTACTCTGAAAACAGTAAAGCATCACAAAAATAAACAACGATTTAACCTTGTTTAAAATGGGTTGATCTGATTTACTCTTCTAGCCGGTATACCCATGGGAGTCTATGGATGGAAAGGGAAACCTCTGAAACACTGTAATACAGATATAAATATTACCGTTTATTGAATTTCTTTCTCCAGTTACAAACATATGACCATTGTAGAAGATTCAAAAAATAGAAGCATGACACAAAGAAAATAAAACCTACACGTCCTCTCACAACTAAAAGACAATTATTATTCACTTTTTGGGGTATATCTTTGTAGTCATTTTTGTATGCTAATTTGGAATCCTACTGAACATACTGTTTTCACATAAACTACTTCATTGCTATGTTTCTGCAGTTAATAAATATCTTCTATAACCTGATTTCTCGTGACTGTATTTTTAACGAAACACTGATTTTAGAGCCTGTTTAAGTGTAATCATACGGGATGACATTCCTCACATCTTTTCATTTAATAAATGGAAACACTGTATCTTAAGACTTCAGTGATTACAGCCGCACTCACTCTTCACCTCTTCTGGAGAAAAAGTGAAAATGCCTGAAAGCTGATGACTTAAAATTTTGTATCGATAGTCAGTGCTGTAGATCTTTTCTGTTCTTCCTGATTAAGATAAATCAGTGGGGAGCCGCGTGCCTGTGAAGAAACAGAAAGCTCGTTTGCAGTTACTGCGAACTGAGGGAAGATCATCTGATCTAACCCAGACTCGTTTTGGGGACTGGTCATTAATTTTGTTTAGTAAGAGCTGAGTCCCGTCTGTCGGGAGGGGGTTTTATCCAGGCAGGTGATCACGGTGGCCCGCCGTCAGGGTCAATCCGTGTAATTGTAGTCTCTTCAGAATGTTTACACTTGCCTAAATTCTTGCGATGATAACTGGAAGGCAGCGTGAAGTGAGGGGGTCAGAGGAGTGATAGGCTGGACAAGAGTCTTACTGGCCCAAATGTGATTTGAACTAGAATCAGCCTCCTTTCGTTCCAGTCCGCTCCTATTGACTTTTGCTGGCCTGACAACATTAAGCCTAACTTTCCCCCCCCTAAACAACTGCCACGTGGCTTTAGATATCCTCCATCTAATTGTAGGCAGAGAGATGGACAAGGTCCCCCCCCCCAGGGTCCTTGCAACCTTCTAGCCCATTTGAGCTAAAGAAGGAGATGAGAAATAATTCAAAGAGAAACGAGAATCCATGAACCGACTTTGCAGACTTGAATTCTCTTCCCCACGCATGCTGTCACCTCCGTGTGCCTCCCCCTGACCACCGTACCATCATCAGGAGCTGTGGGTTTACGATTCTGGAGGCTTCCCGAGAATAGCAAATTATGAATAAGCAGGGTGTGTGTTTGATGGAATACCATTTTCCAAACCGAATATAAGAGTAGGTAACCATTTTGAAGAGAAAGGTTCTGGAGCCTTCAAAGGATTTTCCCTAGGGGACAGACAGACGGCTGCTTTTTACTCCTAGCTGCTTCCCAGGGATGACTTCTGCTCTTAGGTAGCGTTTAACGATCATTTCCTACGTACCCAGCACTGTGCTTGGAGCTGGGGGCTCACCCCTGTCTTCACAAAACCCCCTTTCACGGGAATCCTTACTCCCATTTTGTAGATGCAGAAACTGAGATTCAGAGAAGTTAAAGAACGGCCTGACTCCCCAGGGCTCTGCCTCACTTCTGCCTCCTCCATCTATACTGAGCTGCAGTTGGGACGCCCCCTTGGTTCTTAGCAATCAAATATGTTAAGGGAAGGTGAGTCACCGCCGTGTTAGCAGCTTTGGTATCTAGGGTTTAGAACCCTTTTCTGTAAAATGAAGCTGATTGGGCCTCTTTGGCGTGAGTTCCCTCCACCTCCTTTGTTTCTCCCTTGAGGTTCCCCGGCCGCTTGCAAGCCCTGCCCTCTTCCCGTGTTTTGGATCTCCGCCGCACTCCCTCCTTTCTGTCCTTTGTTTTACTTTAGTGCACTTACCACCACGGAAGTCACAGATTACACTTGTTTGTTAGCTTATTGTCTCTCTGTTGGAGGGTGATCTCCACGAGGACATGGCTGGAAGGGGATGTGGCCGCACAGTCAGTGCTCGTTTACGATTCAGCGGGATGACTTCTGCCGAGTCACCTGTCTAATTTCTCACATCTCCAGCCACAGTCCACTCTGCGGACTCTACTCTTGCCCCTCAGGCGCACTCAGGCGTCCTTTTGGTGGCGAGCGCACCTGCGGCCCGGCTACCTTGCTGCACGGCTCTCCCACCTATAGCCAGACCCGCTGGTAACAAGCTGTGGCCTTTCGATCGTCCACTCGGGGCATTCTCCTGAAACCACTCTCTTGAAGGCTAGCAACGAAGGTTCCCACAAAGTGTTCCTATCTGAAATCCCTCCAACTTGCAACAATTTGCTTTTTTTTTTTTTTTAATTTAAGGTTTTATTTTGTTAAGTCATCTCCACACCCAGCGTGGTGCTCGAACTTATGACTCTGAGATCAAGCATCGTGCACTCTGCTGACAAATTTTCAGTTGTCCTCCCCTTTAGAATTCTCTTCCCAGTTGTCCATATTTCCTAGCCATGCGTGATGAAATATGCAGGGCCAAAATGGCACAGGGCCTGGGATCTGCTGTGAGATACTTCACTGAAGTCACCACACGGCAGGGGTGGTCAACACCATTGATCGTGGCCGGTCATCACTGACTAGGTGTGGAGGCTTTGTTATGACTTGGTTTTTTGCGAGTGTTTGCAAGATTTTGTCAAGCCAAACCACGAGTGCACGCTCATGCTCCATCGTTAATGACCTCTGACCTGCCCCTCCTGCCCTCCCCCCCTTGCCACCCTCACCCGCTGCCCTCCCTCGTTCTCTCTCTCCAGTCTTCCCTGGACACTTCCCGCCCTGTCCTGACTTCAGTGACCATCCCGGGTCTCCAAATCCCCACAGCCCGGTGGGTCTCCCTCAGGCCCTGGTTCCGAATCCCCAGTGACCTGCACCCACCCCCAGGTGCCCTCCGTGTGACATTGTCCTCTCTCGTGTGCCCTGGACCTGAAACACTGGTCACACGAACTCTTCCGTTCCCTGCCCCTCCTCCAACCCACCGTTGGGTCCGCCCTCCTTTCCCAAAGTCACGTGTTCCCCAGCCCATTTCTCCCTTAGGCGTCCTTACTTCTTGCTTGAATTACAGCAAAACCTTGGATGGCGAGTAACTTGTTCCGCAAGATGAACATTTTTAATAAATTTTAACTTGATAAACGAGCAATGTCTTGCAATACAAGTAAAACGTGCCACCGGATGTCACATGATCACAACTGAGCCAATGGTTCTTCTCTCTCTCTCTCTCTCTCTCTCTCTCTCTCTGCGGGATTGTGGATGATCATCTCCCATTCTTGGATGCTCCGTCTCAAGCCATGGCATTTGGCAGAGATCAGTGATTTTTCAGGACGTTGGAAGGTGCCCACAACTGGCACTAGTATTTTTTTGTCACTTCAAAGCACATGGACAGTCCTTTGCTCTTCCAGACAAGAGTAAGCCGAGGAATGCTCGCTTCATTCTAGGTCAGCTGCCTGCAGATAGAGACCCTTTCCTCTGCTGTCTTATTGCCAGTGACATTCAACACAGTATATGACAAAAGTTTATTAATACCGTCCTGTAGTCAAAATCCGTTAGTGAGAGTGAAAATCGTCCTGTGCAATAACCCTCCTCTCTCTTGTCTCCCTCACACCAGCCCTGTAAGTGCAGGCTAATTTATTTTTCTTCACAGTTTGTATTTTCTGTATTATTTTTTATTATATTGCAGTATTGTAATCATTTTTATATGAATATTTTTGGGTTGTGGAACAAATCTCTGAGTTTCCGTTATTTCTTATGGGGAAATTCGCTTTGATATTCAAGTGCTTTGGATTACAAGCATGTTTCCGGAGCGAGTTATGCTCGCAAACCAAGGTTTTTTTGTTTTTTAATGTTTATTTGTTTTTGAGAGAGAGAGAGAGAGAGACAGTCCAGGGGAAGGGGCAAAGAGAGAGGGAGACAGAATTTGAAACAGGCTCCAGGCTCTGAGCTGTCAGCAGAGGGCCCGATGCAGGGCTTGAACTCGTGAACAGAGATCATGACCTGAGCTGAAGTCGGGCGCTTAACCAACTGAGCCACCCAGGCATCCCAACCAGGGTTTTACTGTATTTAGTTGGTCTTCATGCTTTAATTCCCTACCCCTGATCCAGTGAACACGCCATTGTCAAATGCATGTTCCCATGCTCGACATTACCATGTAGCACCCAGAATATAGGTCTCTTGATCTGACTCCTGGCCCTTGTTCTGGCCCCAGATGGCTTCCTGGCTCTGTCTCCCAATTTGTTTACCTGGGACTCTGAACTTCTGCCAACCAGAACACTCTGTGTCTCAATATGCCGTTTTTTAATATGTATACAGTTTTTACTTGCCCTTCAAAGTCCTGCTTGGATGTCACTTCCTCCAGGAAGCCCTTGTTGATTTCTCAGTCAGAAGTAATTTCTCCCACTTCATTCCTAAGTTCCCTCAGGATGTTTTTCTTGCCTCATTTGATTTCATGTTATAGTTATGTGGGAAACTTTCCTGCAAGACTAACAAGTTTTTTTCCAGAGGCCCAACATGTAGGGACTCATATGTTGGAGGCAATTAATACTTGTTACATGAAGAGAGAATTTTCATCTCCTGTCTACTTTGTACAGTCACGATGGTAAATGGAAAACTCTGAAAAGCAAAACAAAAATGTTTATACTAAAGCATTCTAGATCACTTTTAATATTTCAGAATTGACATATAAGGATAAAAGAAACTATCCCAATATGCATTGGTGGTGTGGGGTTAGAATTCCATGTTAACCATGTAAATAGGAACTCACGGGGAAAAAAATACCAAACTGAACTCATTTACATGTGTAATTACCCACCTGTGATCATTCTGTTTTATCTATTTCCTCGTTCTCCTCTCACATCAAGGTTAAAAGTACTAACCAACTACAATGAATTCTTGGCATTGGGTGTGCGTGTACATGCAACCCTGTGGCTTGAAACAAGGTGCAGAATCGCCGTGGGCCTCACGCGCCATGGTGTGGGTGAGAAGCCTAGCAGATAGACGTCATAAGCCGCCTTCAAACGTGCGATGCACGAGAGGAGATTTGGAAGTAAATGGCATTGGGAATATCCTGCCAGTGGATCTTCCGTGATCGGGAAAGCCATGAAAGAAACCCACCGCCTTTATTAACATGGAAATCCAACAGGCACAGTCCTGTGGCCACCGGAAATAGTTGCTTTTTTTTTTTTTTAATTTTTTAAAAATGTTTTTTATTTATATTTGAGACAGAGCGAGACAGAGCATGAGCAGGGGAGGGGCAGAGAGAGAGGGAGACACAGAATCGGAAGCAGGCTCCAGGCTCTGAGCCATCAGCCCAGAGCCTGACGCAGGGCTCGAACTCACGAACCGTGAGATCGTGACCTGAGCTGAAGTCAGACACTTCACCGACTGAGCCACCCAGGTGCCCTGGAAATAGTTGCTTTTAAAACAATTTTTTTAATGTTTATTTTTGAGAGAGAGAGCAGGGGGGCGAGAGCAGGGGAGAGGCAGAGACACAGAATCCGAAGCAGGCTCCAGGCTGCGAGCTGTCAGCACAGAGCCCGACGCGGGGCTCAACCCCACGAACCGCGAGATAATGACCTGAGCCGAAGTCAGAAGCTCAACTGACTGAGCCACCCAGGTGTCCCTGAACAAGTTGCTTCTGATGAGGTCCTTGATAGGATAGGAAGGAGTCAGGGAGTGGGCTTTGCCTCAAGACCCTCTTTCCTTGTTGGGGGAAAGGATAATCCTAGAACTGGGGTAGACAGGCCCTTGAGTTTGAAGAGGCAAAAGAACAGTGGTTACCCAGGCATCTTGGTGTTGGGGCGGTGGGGGATTGTAACCCCTTGGGATGCTCTCCAGGGGCCCGTGGTCCCTGCACGGAGGGAGTCTGATGGGGCAGCCCTGGCCCACCCAAGGGCAGGGGACTTCTCTCGGGCCGCTGGAGACTCACGGTGGTGGTTGGGTGGGGTGGGGGGGGGGACGTCCCCTGGGAGCTTATTAGTCTGCTGTGATCCCGGACCTGAGTTCGACAAGACCCCGGGGTGGTCCCTATGCATGTTCGAAATTGAGATGGGCTGTCTGGAGGACAGTGAATACATATCCTTTAGTACCCTCATCTGTTCGGTCACAATTAACGTTCTCTGAATATCCTAGTTGTTTCCTCTGCGCCTCGTTGAACACCCCATGAAGCAGGTGAGGATTATGCTCCAGCTTGGAGTTGGATTTTTTTTCTCCCTAATCTGACCACAAGGGGCCGCATTTTACCACATAAATATTTATCGAGTCTGGCGGTCACCAGCTGGGGAGCTGCAGGAGGGCCCTTCCCGTGGATGGGTTGCCTCATCTCAACCTGGAGTTTATCCCTCTCCCTCGTAAGCGAGCCCCTTAATTAAAATCACGTTCAAGGCCTCTCCCCACTAACCCCCACCAGATTGCCAGCAGCTTAGATTACTCAGTATTCATTCCTGAAATTGTCTACACCTACACTCCCACGAGCATTTCCCCAAGAGACTTAGGTTTTACACTGAGAAGTTAATTATGTTTTCTCTTGCAGTCACTTCTTAAGTTTCCATGACTCAGGTTCATTACTAACTCCCCTCCCCCAGTGCTTTCCGAGGGCTTAATCCAGTGTTTGCCAGAGCACTTTGAAATTTTTTTTTAAACATTTTTTTAAATACATGAAATTTGTTGTCAAATTGGTTTCCATACAACACCCAGTGCCAAAAGATGCCCTCTTCAATGCCCATCACCTACCCTCCCCTCCCTCCCACCAACATTTTTAAAATTTATTTTTGAAGGGGAGAGAGACTGGGTGGGGGAGGGGCAGAGAGAGAGGGAGACACAGAATCTGAAGCAGGCTCCAAGCTCAGAGCTGTCAGCACAGAGACTGATGTGGGGCTCGAACTCACAAACCGTGAGATCATGACTGAAGCCAAAACCAAGGGTCGGATGCTCAACCACCTGAGCCACCCAGGCGCCCCTGCCTGAGCCCTTTGGAATTGCCAATCAAGAGAGAGGACAGCCTTCCTGAAGAAAAACACATTTCTGATCACCTTGCTAATATGCTTGACTCACGGGACTTCCCAGGAATCCTAGCCTGTGTTGGTGCCATTCGTTCCTCTGGAAACATGAAGGAACGCTATTATCTTTTTTTTTATGGGACAAGCCTTCAAAAGCATTTTATTCAGTTTAATACATTTTCCAAAACCTTAAAGTAAATTCAACAATCCTATTTTAAGTCAGACTCGAAATGGAAGTTTTTATGTATGGGTATATCTACTTAAGCATTAAATTATTTTGCTCAACAGAATGTAACCCAGGCAAAGAGGTGCTGTGAGGCCAGACCGGACTGGGAAGCCTGGAGCCTTGGGGTCTGTGTCCTGCGTGCCTCTGACTTGCAGAGCAAGTCTTGTCCTTGGCTCCCAGCCTCGGTTTCCTCATTTGTATAATGAAGAGGCTTGACCAGAACGATCGATCGCGTTCTTCCTTATCAGCGTACGTGTTTTGCTATTCCAATTAAGCATTGATTTGGAATGGCAAACTTGACCAATAGCTGATAGGTCAGACAAAGCATCGGGAAGCAGATGGCCATTGACAATACTCTCCCTTTTGGAGAACCGAGACCACAGAAGAGCCTTCGAATGGAAGTACCACCCACATTTGCTGCCGCTGCTCCTGGCAGTGAGTCGTAGGTGGCTGCAGGTGGCGCGTCTTGAGGATATTCTTGAATCAGCTCATGGAATTCTGAATAGAATTAACACGTGGGCACGTGAACACTTTATTTAACAGCATCTCCGGTCACCACTGTTTCATCACGAATATTAATCCTTTTTTAAAATCTTTTATTTATTTTTAAAAGAGAGAGAGAGAGTGCGTGAGCGGGGGAGCAGCACAGAGAGAGGGAGACAGAGGCTCTAAAACGGGCTCTGCACTGACAGCAGAAAGCCTGATGCAGGGCTTGAACTCACGAACCGTGAGATCATGGCCTGAGCCGATGTCAGACGCTCAACGCACTGAGCCACGCGGGTGCCCCCAAGCATATTAATCTTTAAAGTACGTTAGTGATTTCTTTGGTCATTGCTTGAGTTTCTTTTTTAAGGGAAGAGATGTGCGCCCCGCTGGAGTCATCTCACTGTTGTCGGTTGTCGTGCTGGTGTCCGTTCCTGGCTCCCCACCCCCATCACTGTAGCCCCTCAGCAAAGCCATAGCCAACCAGAACTTAAAGTCGTCAGGGCTGGGTGTCAGCCACAGAGCAGGGCCAGCAGAACCCCGTGATGCCAGCCCACCCGGCAGTTTCCACGGCAACCGCTGTTGTCTGTCTTCCCGGTCTGGAGGGGACCCTGGGAGACTCCATCCTGACGTGGCTCTGAAGAGAACCAGCGTGGGGTGAGGCAGTCTGTGAATGAGGACACTTTGGTTCCAGCCCCGTTTTTGATTTTTCTCCATAAGGTTACTTCTTATTCACATGTATTTGCTCTAGTCCTGAAATGAGGATTTGAATTGAACTCTTCTGCGGTGGGCAGGTAACAGCATATTTAAAATAGACGCAGAGCCGTGGTCTGAGAATCACTGGACGGCCTTCCAACGATTAAGAAGTAACAGAATGCTCGCAGGAAAAAGAAAGACTTTTTGTCACTTAATGGAGGAAGCATTAGCAGGAGCCAAGATGAGGGAGAAAGAAAGGGTAAGGGATAGCCCCCAACCAGAGCAGCTCAGGTCTTAGAATGTTCTTCTCGTAGTGAGACTAACATTTATTGTCCAAACCAGGGCTCAGGAGAGAGGGACAGCGGCAGATTTAACAATGAAGCCGAGAGGACAGACGTAAACCATCCGAGGCAAGCCAGCCTAGGTCACCCCACCTTTTGTGCTGCGTGGCAAGAAAGTCCTTGCAACAAAGATCCCTTCAGCTAATGGAGAGTGAAAATCATGGGGCTCAAGTGATCAAGATTCCTGGTCCTCTGATGAGATGAGTTGAGTGGGAGCAGCATACAAGAACGGAGAAGGGGGTGGGGGGGGGGCGGTTGGCCAGCAGCCTGGGGAAATGCAACAGAGTCAAACAGAAGTGAACAAAAAGGACAGTGAGGTTGTCTCCAAGGAAGCACGACTTGGGGGTGGCCCCGGCCAGTGGTTTTGTGACTTCGTCCAGTAAAGAGTATAATAATTATGATTTATGTTTGAACGGAAATACATTCACGTTTCTGGGGGAAAAAAATCCCAACACAATTCGTGTGACAGCGTTTGTGGTTTATGATTAATCCTGTTACCTAAAGAAATTCACTCAGAGTGAGCCTCAATACGCTTATGAAATATGTTTATTATTATCCTTGAAAAAGTAAACTGAGTTTCCCATACATAGGAAGCTAACAATAAGATAAAATAAACCGAAAAGGCTGTTTTTTTATGATATTAAATATACTCACCTCGGGGGCAAGCATACATGGTCTTTAATCAAACGAGCTTTCTTGATGAAATAATCTTAAAACTTTAAAAAGTATGTTTTAGTCTGTTTTGGGCTGCTCTCACAAAATACCATAGACCGGGTGGCTTATCAGTACTGGAAATTTACTTCTCACGGTTCCATTACGCAGGCTGGAAGGGAAGTCCAAGAGCAGGATGCTGGCAGGTCAGGTTCTGGGGCACCCTTCTTCCTGGGCTACAGGTGGCTGTTTGCTCACTGTATCCACATGTGGTAGAGATAAGACAAGGGGGGTCTCTGGGCTCCCCCTTTTATTTTTAAGTTTATTTATTTATTTTGAGAGAGAGAGCGAGCAGGAGGGGCAGAGAGAGAGAGAGAGAGAATCCCAAGCAGGCTCTGCCCTGTTTGCACAGAGCCCGATGCGGGGCTTAAACCCACAAACTGTGAGATCATGACCTGAGCCAGTCGGATGCTTAACCAACTGAGCCGCCCACGTGCCCCTGGGGTTCCTTTTTTAAATAAAAGGCGCTGATCCCAATCATGAGGGCTCCATTTTCATGAACTATTCACCTCCCAAAGGCCCCACCTCCTGATACACCCCATCACACTTGCGGGGTAGGATTTCAACATCAGTTTTGGGAGGGTCACAACATTCGGTCCATTGCAAAGTACTCAAGAAATGTATTTTTGCTGTAGAAAAAGTAGAAGACCCAGATAACTGAAAGAAGAAATAAAATCATCTGTAATCCAAGCACTGTAAATATTTTCGTATATATCCTTGCACACCATTTCTCATACATTTTACTTATACCTATAATTATTAAAATGATAGCTGTAATAATTATCATTACCGTATTAGGAACAGTTGTCAGCAAATGTCAGCAAATATACTCATAGAACATTGTTTTAGTAAATATATAATATTTCACAGTTTTGAAGAGTTCATTTAAGCAAATTCTTGGCATTAGGCATGAGGCTGTTTCCAGACGTTTTGTATTACAAACAATGAGGAATTGAACATCTTCTAGAGGAATCTCTGTGCACGTAGAGTGAGTGCATCTGGAAAGTGTGACTTCAGTGGGCCATCTGAGACCCGTTAACACTGGGCTCTACTTGTGATCTGATTGTGCAAAGTACACACAACACGAATGGAAGAGGGGACATAGTTTCTAGTTCCGGCCCAGACATATAACCCTGAGCACATACCGTTTTTTTCTTTTTAATTTTTTTTTTAATGTTTATTTATTTTTGAGAGAGCAGGAGAGACGGAGTGTGAGCAGGGGAAGGGCAGAGAGAGAGGGAGACACAGCACCTGAAGCAGACTCCGGGCTCTGAGCTGTCAGCACAGAGCCCGACACGGGGCTCGAACCCACAAACCGTGAGATCATGATCTGAGCAAAAGCTGGATGGTTAACCAACTGAGCCACCCAGGTTCCCCCTGAGTGCATACCTTAACTTCTCTATGTTTTAATTTTCTGATTCCTAACATCACAAAACTTAGACATTATTAACGCACCTTGTTCTTTGAACGGGGCTACTGTAAGGGTTTGTTGGGTAATGTGTGGAAAACCATTTAACGTTATAAAGCAATTTACCCTTATAGGGACTTCTTATTTTCTTTTAAAAATGCCATTAAAAATTTTTTTTTAACGTTTATTCACTTTTTTTGAAAGAGAGAGACACAGCACAAGCAGGGGTGGGGCAGAGAGAGAGGGAAACACAGAATCCGAAGCAGGCTCCAGGCTCTGAGCTGTCAGCACAGAGCCCAACGTGGGGCTCGAACTCATGGACTGTGAGATCATGACCCGAGCCAAAGTCGGACGCACAACCGACTGAGCCACCCAAGCGCCCCTCACAATGCCATTTTAAAAAATTCTATTACATCGACTAAAACTGCTTCCAATTTTTTTTCCTACATTCTCCAGGAACACCGATTTTAATGAACCAGCCCACAAGCATTGCATAATTTGGAAGTTGTGGCCCCTGAATGAGCGCTTCCGGGGAGAAGCTACTAGAAGCCCTGGCTAATCAGACACCTGCCTGCCTGCATTCCAGCTAATGATCGCCAACCAAAGGCAGAGGGAGCACAGGTTTGCAAAGGAAGTAACCCTTGGTGTGTGACCTGGGGGTGGGGGGGGGGTAGCTAGCTACCCAGAGCCATCTGGGGCTGATCCCCACCAGCCTGAGAGAGACAGAGGCCAGCCCACTGTCAGAGATAACCACGGCTGTTGGAAGGGAAGGCTGGGGAAAATATTTTCGTAAAGAATCCTGGGAATCCCAGCTCCAGTTGGGGGCAAGTCGGGAGCAGGAATGGAAATTGGCAGGCGGAATTAACCCCAAGGAGACAATCCTGTGGCTGGAAACTGCGCGTGCCTCCCTCACACCTGCCCGTTCACCCACAGGATGGAAAAGCAAGGGGGAGAATTCCATTGGGCAAACATGCAGGGGTCCAGAGCCTCTCCTCCCTCTGCCCCTCGCCCGCAGGCCATCGGCGCACAATTCTGGGGGGGGGGGGGGTTGTGACGGGGGGTGGGGTGAACGGTGCTCTGTGAGGCCTCTGATGACCTTTGCGCTCTCTGAACAGATGAGTGAACAGCACAGGACACAGAGAGGGGGCCGAGGGTCTCCCGCCCAGCCTGGCCGAGAATGCAGCTTGTAGGAACCCCGCAGTAATTCTCGGGGTCCCTAAAAAAACAACGTTTGTTCCCACCCACAGGGGAAGACGTCTTGCAATTAGAAGGAAACGGTAACCCCCCCAACCGTAACGACAACATTTCTGAGTTCCCCGAAAGGGGTGTTGTAAAGCTAGCGTATTTCTTTTTTCCCCCGGAGATGACCCGAAAACATGAGTTCCCTGTAGGCGGAACCTTCCACGGAAGGTGAACTGAGCTCAGAAAGGGAGCAGGAAGGGAAGGGTATTTCTGGAAGTGGGAGCGCTGGGGCGGAGGGACAGGAGGACGCCCACTCTGCTCGTGCAGAGACGGACAGGTGCTAGCCTGGAGCCCTTACTTTGCTTAGCTGTGGCCGTCTCCACTGCAATTATTTTAGGTTGTCCCAGCTATTTTAAATATGCCATATAATGCTGACCAAGTAAATGTAGCAGCACATTCCCCCAGGTTTTAAGATTGATGAAAACGGGGATGACGCGGCATCATACTGTTACAACGGACTTTTTATTGTAGTTGTTGTTTAAGTGCAAAGGAAGGCTGGTGGTACCTGATAAATAGAAAAGGCAAGAGTCTACTACGGACCATGAGCGGAAAACCACGGACGCTTCTGAGAGTAATTAATCCCCGCTGCACAGTCTCCTGCCTTCAGCAGAGTTTGGAGGAAAAGCCTTCATTTGGAGCAAATAGGTAACTTTTCGGCTTGCTTTCAAAGATCAAGTTCCTAGTTTTGTTGGACGGCTTCATTTTTCAACTGCTGGCAAATCGGAAGGGGAGGGACAGCTTTTATTTGGGTTTCTTCTATTTGGGTTTCTTCTCTTACATGTCGAGGTTGAGAACAGATGTGTGGAAGGTTCCATTTGGGGGTTGAGAGGTTAAAGGTCATGTTTTGAGCTTCCTGGACTCGGCATAAGATGCCTTGAGGGGGCTTGTGGTGGTTAGTGATCTGAGGGTTTGGGGTCAGCCAACTTGAAGGGAGGGGGTGTGCGAGAAGGGAAGAGATAGCAAGAGAGGATGCGAGAGGGCGGGGAGAGAGAGAGAGAGAAAGACTGAGTTGACTTAGTACATTTAGGAGCCACAAGTCACCCTGGAAAATTGTTTCCTCAAGACTGTTTTCACACAGGTAAGAAATAGGCTCACTGTGGGGCGCCTGGGTGGCACAGTCGGTTAAGCGTCCGACTTCAGCCAGGTCACGATCTCGCGGTCCGTGAGTTCGAGCCCCGCGTCAGGCTCTGGGCTGATGGCTTGGAGCCTGGAGCCTGTTTCCGATTCTGTGTCTCCCTCTCTCTCTGCCCCTCCCCCGTTCATGCTCTGTCTCTCTCTGTCCCAAAAATAAATAAAAAAAATAAAAAAATTTAAAGAAATAGGCTCACTGAGGGGTGCCTGGGTGGCTCAGTCGGTTAAGCGTCTGACTTCGGCTCAGGTCATGATCTCACGGTTTGTGGGTTCGAGCCCCGGGTCGGGCTCTGTGCTGACAGCTCAGAGTCTGGAGCCTGCTTTGGATTCTGTGTCTCCCTCTCTCTCTGTCCCTCCCCCACTCGTGCTCTCTCTCTCTCTCTCTCTCTCTCTCTCTCAAAAATAAACATTAAAAAAAAAAAGAAATAGGCTCACTGAAACTTCGTTGTTACCTCTTAGGGGGCAGCCTTGGAGGAATCTGTGTAAAACCCTTCTTTGGGGAGTCGCATCCAGGGCTGTTAATGTAAGGGGGCTTTCTCAACTAAGAAAGAAGGGTGAGGAAAGGGGCTGTCCAAGGGTTGTGCCAGAGTGGCCCGACCAAGGGGGGTTGGGGGGAGCTAGAGAGAAATAAGATTGTACACCATCCAGTCAACCTACGAGAAGCTCGGTCCTGCCTTCTGGAAGGCCCGAGGGCTCCTCTGGACGCCAGCCAGGTGGCAGCGAGAGCTTGGGAGGAGAGACAGGAACTGCCCAAGGGGTCTGGTGGGGGGGGGGGGCGGCCTGTGTGTGCATCCTCTGGGGATCTCCGGGAAGTAACTGGGGGGCAGGAGAGACGTGAGGTCCTGCCTCAAGTGGGTGGATTTAGGGATTTGCTGCTGGGGGTGGGGAGGCTTGGTGGGTACAGAACATCTATATTATTCAAAAAACATTTTTTTTTTTTTACAAGTGTGTGTTTTATAATTACAAAAACAAAAACCTAGTACAGGTATTCATTTGGGGGGGGATCGGGGCAAGAATCGAGGCTTAGTTTGGTTCAAATGTTGGGGGCTGGTGGGACCCACGCTGTTGGTCGACTTATCTCAGGGTTTGGGGGCAGACAAC
This sequence comes from Panthera leo, assembly GCF_018350215.1. Classification (NCBI taxonomy): domain Eukaryota; kingdom Metazoa; phylum Chordata; class Mammalia; order Carnivora; family Felidae; genus Panthera; species Panthera leo. The sequence goes on from NC_056687.1 coordinate 12,809,121, forward strand.
GTGAAAGGAGGGGGTGTGGAAGAAAGGAAGAGATAGCAAGAGAGAGGGAGGGGGAGAGACTGTGTGTTGACCTAGCACATTGAGGAGCCTCAAAAGTCATCCTGGAAAATGGTTTCCTTAAGACCGTTTTCACGCTGGTAAGAAGTAGGCTCACTGATACTTCTTTGTTACCTCTTACAGGACAGCCTTGGAGGAATTTGTTTAAAACCCTTCTTTTGGGGGGGCACCTGGGTGGCTCAGTGGGTTTAGTGTCCAGCTCTTGATTTCAGCTCGGGTCATGATCTCGCGGTTCATGGGTTCGAGCCCCGCACTGGGCTTTGCGCTGACAGTGTGGAGCCTGCTTGGGATTCTCTCTCTCCCCCTCTCTCTCTGCCCCTCTCCTGCTTATGCGGGCTGTCTCTTTCTCTGTCTCTCAAGAATAAATAAATTAATTAAACAAAACCAAAACCAAAATACCCTCCTTTGGGGAGCCACATCCAGGGCTCTTAATTCTAGGGGGCTTTCTCAACCGAGGAAGAAGGGTGAGGAAGGGGGCTGGCCATAAGGCAGGGAGAAGGGGGAGCGGGGAGGGGCGGGTTTGTTTCTGCCCTGCTCCTTTCTGTCGGGAAGCAGCTGTCTCCCGAGCCTCAGTCTTCTCCTCTGTGAAATGGGACTGTCGAGAGGCTCACGTGGTACCTTATAGAGTGGCTGAGGGGCGATAACGAAGCCTCTCCATGAACACTGGTTTGTGAACTGCCACTTAAACGCGGAGCTCTGACCAGCAAGTTGGTGCGGTTTTCTTCCCTGCGAGGATGGAGTATCCATGGCGCCTCCCCTTCGCCTCTAACCCGTTAATCATGGCTTCTGGAGAACGGAAACACAAACATTGCCAATGAGCCCCCTGCTCAGCACTTCCCTGCATTCATGCTGTGTCTCTCCCTGCTGGGGCCCTGCGTTAGAGAGTGGGGAGCAAGGGGGCCCAGGCAGCAGGTCTGGGGGGCCCTGGATAGAGTGCCACGCGGTGGAGGAAAAGACCCCTGCGCTCAGCCTTTCTCCCCTGATCTGCAACGGGTCAGAGATTAATGAACCGCTCTCTCGTGGCTCCGTGAGGCTGCGTGAGAGGCCAGGCCGCCCCTCCCGAATTCCAGGCATCCCCCCCCCCCCCCCCCCCCCCCCCGTTGAAATACAAGATGGCAAGGCCGTATCAACCGTCCTTCTCTCTGCCAGCAGACTCTGGAGTCTTGGTCAGCGAGGGAAGTTTAATGACAGCTATATAAGTGATCCCGGATTTGTTTTGTGGGTTTTCCAAAGCAAGAGGGGGAAAGTAATTTTATTTTTATAAAGACGAGAAAACTACCCAGAAATACTTGCCAGCTGAGCCCTTTCTTCATGTTTTTATTTCCTAGCTTCTTGATCCCATAACTTCCTGGGCCTCGTGTGAGGCAAGTTTACTGTCCTAGACAAAGGGTAGTTTATATCCTTTCACTGCGTGCCCAATGGGAGAAGGGGAGGACGTAAGAGAGACTCAGGGTGCAGCTGTTTCTTCTAGAAAATGCGAAGTCCTACTGGGGGAGTAGCTGCCTGCGTCCATAGATTAGAGAAACATCACACGGGGGGGAAGAGTTCGGACTTGTGAAGTCAGTGGGGCCCAAACCGTGTCTTGCTCTGCCCTAGCGTGCCAGAGTTCCACTGCAAACCCAGTTTACGATCTCTCGCCTCGTTAGGTCTGAACAGAGAAGGAGGGTAGAAAGATGAACGAAATTCTCGCATGAGTTTTATTTCCTTTGGCTCCAGTTGTTTGGACGTGCCACACACTCATCTATCCCTTGGTCTATAAACAGCATGTAAGTCCATATATTCAATTCGATCAACAAGCTTTTATTGAGCACCTACGACACACCTGCAGGGGGATGCTGAAGAGATGTGCCATCAAGGACAGTGCGGAGAGTGGAAGGGACGTGAGTACCAACCCCAGCTCCCCCATCTTGCAACCTTGACCAGCTACCCCATCTTGTGACCTTGGCCGGCTACCCCCATCTTGTGACCTTGGCCATCTACCCCTATCCTGTGACCTTGGCCGGCTACCCCATCTTGTGACCTTGGCTAGCTACCCCCATCTTGTGACCTTGGCCGGCTACCCCATCTTGTGACCTTGGCTAGCTACCCCCATCTTGCGACCTTGGCCATCTACCCCTATCTTGCGACCTTGGCCAGCTACCCCCATCTTGCAACCTTGGCTAGCTACCCCATCTTGCAACCTTGGCCATCTACCCCTATCTTGTGACCTTGGCCGGCTACCCCCATCTTGTGACCTTGGCCGGCTACCCCCATCTTGCGACCTTGGCCAGCTACCCCCATCTTGTGACCTTGACTAGCTACCCCATCTTGTGACCTTGGCCAGCTACCCCCATCTTGCGACCTTGGCCGGCTACCCCCATTTTGCGACCTTGGCCGGCTACCCCCATCTTGTGACCTTGGCCGGCTACCCCTATCCTGTGACCTTGGCTGGCTACCCCTATCTTGTGATCTTGGCCGGCTACCCCCATCTTGTGACCTTGGCCATCTACCCCTATCTTGTGACCTTGGCCGGCTACCCCCATTTTGCGACCTTGACCAGCTACTTTCTGGTGCTGGGCCTCAGTTTCCTTATCTGTAAGGTGGGGCAGGAACACATAGGGGAGAAATTAACCCACATGAGATAACATACGTAAATATCATGGTTAAGGTCATTTGGGTGGCAGGCAACACAACCCATTTAGGACAAGTTTAACCAAGAAAGGGAGCCAGGCGTTAGGAGGGTGTTGGGGTCTCTCCTGGAATTCGCTGAAAAGGAAAGCCTGGGGGCCTCAGGGAAAGCGGGGACCCAGGATGTTCTGGGGGTTTCAGCAACCGGAGTCTATTCACCTCAAAGTCTCCCCAGACAAGGTTCTGCTCCGAGTGCTGTGCTCTGTGACTCTCTCAGTCCTCACTCTGACATAAAGAGTCTGTGTGGCTCGGTTAGCAACAGACGGAGGGCAGGTCCCAGTCTAGAAGCATGGGTGGGACGGGAAGTGGATGCCTGTATTAGCCTGCTACAGCTGCCCTGACAAAATACCAAAGACTGGGTGAGTTAAGCAACAGAATTTTATTTTATTTTTTTTTTCACAATTCTGGACGATGCTACAAGTCCAGGATCAAGATGTCAGTGGATTTGTTTCTTTCTGAGGACTCTCTCTTTGGCTTGTGGATGGCCGTATTCTTCCTGTGTCTTCACAGTGTGTGTCTGTGTCTTATAAGGACACCAGTCATATGGGATTAGGGCCCATGATAATGGCTTCATTCTGACTTGATGACCCCTTTAAAGACGCTTTGTCCAAACACACTCACGTTGTGAGGTGCTGGGGTTAGGACTTCAGAGTGTGAACTTTTTGAGGTATACAGTTAAGCCCACAACAATGCCGTCCAACAAAGAGGCTTGCTGAGGGCTGGGGAGACGTGCCCAAAGTTGGGCATCAGTAATGCCCCTACCCCAGGGATGGGAACATAGTAGGTTCTTTTCAAATGCTGGTCCTCTCCTCTTTTCCGGGTAAAATACTAGGTCTCTGTGATCAAGGGACTCATCCTCCTCCAGGGGACCATGAAATCTCAAGCCATGGGAAGGACACGGACTTGGGACTCAGGGGCTCGGGGTCTTGGTCTGGGCTATGCCGCTGCTCACTAAGTGGGCAAGAGATGTCTGTCACCTTTCGAGTCTGTTCCTCAGGTGTAAAGTGGGGAGAGTAGATAGCGGTGAGTGGACTCAATGATCCGACGACTTAATGACTCTGAGCCTTGCAGTGGTTAAGGGCAGGGTGCCAAAGTGAGGGGTAATAATTGGTGTTGGCTGGGGTGACCGAGAAAGCATTTGTGCTCGTGCTCGTGCTTGCTCAGAACAGGGTGTTTCCCATAATCTTTGTTTGGGCTGGAGCCAGCCATCCTCCGTGACTGACTGACCTTTTTTTGGTCAAAAGGAACTCATCTCTTTTTCTTCTGTGCTCCTCCCTCTCCCCCCTCCCCCCAAAACACCCCCTCCCCAAAACCAAACAAAGAAACTCTGCCCTTTGGAGCCAAAGCAGCCTGTTTTGGGGGGGAAGTCTCAGAGAAAGTCACTTTCTGCGTGTTCCCCTCAGTCATCACCCTGTCTGCCAGGCTCCGGCTGTGGTCAGCACTGCTGAGATGTCTCTGCACAGCCCCCTATGCGACCCTGGAAACTCTGAAGGCCGGTTACTGAGAGAGAAGGCTCTGGAAAGGGTCTGCCAGGACTCTGGCGACGGAGTCAGACAGAGATAACCACTAGAAGGTTTCCTCATCTCTGTGCTCTGGAATGTTCCCACAGGGAGCCTGCCCTCGGTTTGCTGTTTCCTTGGATGACTGTTGGGGCTTTTACTTTACACAGAACCCCTTGCTGGAGTTTGAGGGGCTCAAGGAAGCACACCCTCCCCTCTTTGCCTGAATCCAGAAATAACTGAGCAGAAGAAAAAAAGGGGCACAGTGATGAGTTCCCTCATAGAAACCACCGAATCATACCCCCTCCTGTACGACCGAGGAGGGACATACTAAATGCCCTGTGTCCCAGATCTCGATCTAGCCGGATCCGAAGGATGAGGGAGGGAGCCAGGGGCTAAGTGATGACCAGGTGACTCTTTCCAACAAATGATAGAGTCACTGACATTCTTTCCAGAGGCTGGAGCCTTATGCGAAGGGTCTTGCCTCATGAAGGGAAATGCCAGGAATGGGGAATCCGAAAAAAAAAACGTTTCCACCCTGCTGCTGTCCCCAAGACCACCCAGCCCAGACATTCAGGGTGAGAACTCTTTACGGACTCTTGACGTGACAGAGGGGGAGGTCATGGAGCAGGACGACAGCCGCTTAACGCTGCATGTCAACCCTCAGCCCTCTTGCTTTTTGGGTATCCTTTGGGGAGCCTGCCACCAAGAATTCTTCCCTGCCTTCCTCCTGCCCGAGCTATAGCTTCTCTTGTGTTGCAAGATCCTGTGCTCTTAGAAGAGACTTCTCGCACAAAGTTCCTCTGGTTAGGCAGAGGCAGAATTTTAGCCGCTCACCACCCCCCCTCCGCTGGACGTCCAAGGAGCATGAAAGCGCCCCGTGATCGTCTGTCTCCTTTGGATTTCACCCTTCAGCGTCTCGGAAGAGCTTGCAGACTCCACCATTTCTCTGTCCTTTGTGCAGATGGCAGGGAACAACTTGGACAGTGACTTTCCCCGCTGTGATGAATGAGGCCGCCTCCCATCAGAAGGCAGAAGTGCCTACCGCTAGTGTGGGTGTTGGCTAGAATCCTTTTCATCTACGGGGAGACCTCACCATAGCGTGCGAAGCGTTCTCCTCAGCACTTAACGGGGTAATGAGATCAAGGGAGTGAGCCTTCACGCTAGGTCGATGACCAATTAACCAGTGACGGTTTCATTTTTGAGAATGGTGTGAATTACGGAGCTGGCGTGATTTTTTTTCCAGATCGAACCCAGATGTCAACTCCCCTTATTCGATAGCCCATTTTTCCCCCCACTAACTTGAATGGCTTCCTAAATTATTTACTAAAAATCTACACTGATCTGGACCCTATAGGTTTCAGGCTCTATGTCAATTGATTATTGGTCTGCTGCTGCGTCACTGACACGCTTTGAAAATTACGATAACCTTAGGATATATTTTGGTATCCCGGAGCAAATCCTTCCACCGTCGTGCCTTTTCCAAAATTTCTTGGCTTCCCCTATGGGTTTTCACCTCCGCTCGATATTTTAAAAGGATCAGTTTTATTGAGGCATCGCTTACATACAACAAAATTAGTGGGAAATAAAGTTATTGTACAACGCGATGGGGTGTGACAAATGGATAGTCATGTGACCACCTTTACAGTTATGATATCGGACAGTGTATCACCCCAAAACTTCCCTCGTGCCCTTTTGCAACCTGTCCCCTCCTCACCTCTGGGCCCTGGCCTGCAGTTCTGTCTTGTGTCATGGTGGGTTTTTGTTTTTTGTTTTTTTTTCTGGAATTTTATACTAAGGGAATCCTACAGGATGTAGTCTTTAGAGTCTGGCTTTTTTCACTGAGCGTGATGTTTTGGGGGTCATCCACGGCCAGTACAGGAAGCAGTAGATTTTTTCCTCTTTGTTGCTGGTGATGACCCAATGTGTGACTCTACTGACGCTTTGTTTCCCATTCACCCAGAAGAGGGACCTTAGGGCTGTCTGCCGCTTCTGGCTATCATGAGTAAAACTTCGAATTAACATCTGCATACAAATCTGTGAGCGGCGCTCACCCTTCTTTAGGGTAAATACCCGAGAGTGGCATTGCTGTGGTCATGTGCGAAGTTCATGTTTCCCTTTATAAGAACTGTTTATGTGTTCTGCTTTCTTTACATGCTCACCAGCACCCGCTCTTATTAGATTTTTAATTTTAGCTACTTTAATAGGTGTGCCTTGTGGGCGTTTTTATTTGCTTTTGCCTAAAGACTAATGGTGAACACCTGTTCATGTGTTTATCTGTCACCTGTAATTCTTTTTGGGAAAGTGTCTGTTTAAGCTTTTTGATTTTTTTTTTTTCAAAGTGGGGTTGTTTCTTTCCTTATTGACTTTTAGCAGTTCTCAGTATATTTTAGATACAAGTCCCCTTGGTCAGCTATGTGATTTTCAAATATGCAGGCTGCCTTTTCATTCTCTTAACTGCTTTCCCAGACCAAAACTTTTTAATTTTGATGAAGCCCAATTTAACAATTTTATCTTCTTTGGTGTCCTAAGAACTCTTCGCTAAGCCGCAGATGCCAAAGGTTTTCGGCCATGTTTTCTTCTTAGAAGTTTAAAGTTTTATATGTTTCATTTAGGGCTATCATCTACTTGAATTTCTTTCTTTTTCTTTTTTTTTTTTTTTTTTTTGGAGAAAGCGTGAGGTTTGTGTTCACATTATGAATGATTTTTCTCTTTCTTTTTTTTTTTTTTTTTTTTTTTTTCCATTGGTCTATGGACATCCAGTTTCTCCAGTGGCATGTGTTCAAAAAGCTCATCCTTCCCTTGAATTGCTTTTGCACCTTTGTAAAAAGTCACTCGGTCTTATTTGTGTGAGTCTCTTTCTAGATCCTGTTTTGTTGCATGATTACCACACTGTCTTGGTGAGACAGATTAACAAAGAGTTCGCTCGTTTGTTAGGACGTAGCTCACACGTCTATAGGAAGAATTATCTTAAAAAAAATTTTTTTAATGTTTATTTATTTGAGAGAGAGAGAGACAGAGTGTGACCGGGGGAGGGGCAGAGAGAGAGGGAGACACAGAATCGGGAGCAGGCTCCAGGCTCCGAGATGTCAGCACAGAGCCCCATGCAGGGCTCGAACTCACAGACGGTGAGATCATGACCTGAGCTGAAATTGGACGCTTAACCGACTGAGCCCCCCGGGCGCCTCAGAAGAATTCTCTTGCAACATTCCTGGGTAGTACGGTCCTCTCCACATTTGCCTCTTCGCCGGCCTGGTCCCTCTGCCTTAGCCCCACAGCCCTGTGAGTTTCTTGAAGGCAGGGACAGTGGCTTTCCTGATATGAGCCCAGTACAGGGCCTGTCACACGGCAGTGCTCGATGACACTTGTTCAATAAAATGACTAACGGTGGATTAGCGGAGTGCTGTCTGTGTTCAAGAAGACAGACAGGAGGTCACCTTCAGAGGGAGGCTTCTGCCAAATAACTGTCACAAGTGAGGAACAGACAGAGGCATTTTGCTGGGTTGCAGTCGTGAGAAACATCTTTGTTTTTGTTTTGGTGTAGCCTAATTCAGGTGAAGAAATATATTTATGGCCTATGTTTTTTTGTTTTTCGTTTTTCAGTCCAAATGAAAGAGTTCTATTCGATCCCAAGGGGGGAGGGGGACGATATATCTTTTATATCTAAGATTACCTATTTTATTCAATAAAAGACCGTGAACAAGGAGACCAGGACAACTTTGCCTCTTCTCAAATGTCCCCATCCAGGTGTGTCTGAGGAGTGTCAGTCCACGGAAGCCTTATCGTCCTTCGTCCCGGCGTGGACTGGGGCTCATAGTGGGAAACTCGGCAGTGCCAGTCTGTTTCTTGCTGCCGTAAAGAGTTTTTCTAGAAAGGAATTGATTGTCAAGAGATCAACAAAGCAAGACTGCTTTCAGCCTTCGGTGGGACACGGGAAGAGCTTGGTTAGGCGGTTTGCCTACCAGTATTCTTTATAATGAAATTCCGTCTCTGAGCTACTGAGGGTTGACATGGGTGTCGGGTGGGGGAGGGTCAGAAACTCAGCCTGAGAGTCCCCTGTCACTGCTCCGATGTTCAGCTCTTCACATCTCTGCTTCGGTCTGCTCCACGTTTCCCTCAAAATGGAAAATCCTCGGGGCACCTGGGTGGCTCGGTCGGTTAAGCGTCTGACTTCAGCTCAAGTCATGATCTTGCGGTTCATGGGTTCGAGCCCCGCGTCGGGCTCTGCGCTGACAGCTCAGAGCCTGGAACCTACTTCGGATTCTGTGTCTCCCTCTCTCTCTGTCCCTCCCCCACTCACGCTTTCTCTTTCTCTCAAAAATAAATAAACATAAAAAAAAAAAGGGAACCTTCAGGATCTAAGGCATCTTCCTAGTGCACTGCCTTCACTGATCGGAAACTGTTAGTGAGTGGTCATTTTTTTAATTTAAAAGTATTTAAATGTTTGTTTTTGAGAGAGAGAGAGGGAGGGGGAGGGGCAGAAAGAGAGGGAGACAGAGGATCCGAGGCGGGCTCTGTGTTGACAGGGCAGAGCCCCATGCGGGTCTCAAACTCACGAACCATGAGATCATGGCCTAAGCCGAAGTTGGCTGCTTAAGCAAATGAACCACCCAGGTGCCCTGTGAGTGATCGAGTGATCATTTTTAAGTCACCACTGCGGTGTCCCATCTACGGGAACTTGTCCTTTTCCATTCGTGAGTGTTTCTGACTGTCAATTAAACACTTGGCCTCTTCAAATAAAGCAGCTCTCTCCTGGAATGTTGCTGGATTTCAATTGTATTTTCTTTGGTTGGTGAAGAATTTGAAGTTCTCCTTTCATAATAACCGCACCCAATGATTTCCTTAAACCCAAACGTGAACAGTTAGTTATATGTTTAATTTTCAGAGCCATGAGATTGTATATGAAGGTTATGAACAGGTAATATCATCATTCTGACTTTGAAACAAAACAACAACAACCATAAATATAAAATCACTATGGCCCCTCCAAAAGCACTGAAAGCGAAATACAACCTTGTCATTTAAATGTGACTTTGAGGGGTAGGACCACACTTTAGCAGCTTGAGCAACCTCATTTTTCGCTCCTTTCTTTAAAGAGGAATTTCTAAAATATTTAACCAGCATCTGTCAAGTCTCCAGAAGTGAGCCATGAAAGAAACTTCCCGTGTTCTGGGATTGCAGTGGCTGCTAGGAAAATAAAGCACAAGTCAATGAATCCAGGGAGGAGGCGTGTGAATGGACTCGGCAGTAATGTTTCACTGGGAAGTGACTGCTGGAGACATTTTCTTGAGCACGTAGAGAAAACAGGAGCGCTTGGGTGGCTCAGTCGGTTCCTCATCTGACTTCGGCTCAGGTCGTGATCTCGTGATCCATGGGTTCCAGCCCCGCATCCAGCTGTGTGCTGACAGCTGGGAGCCTGGAGCCTGCTTCCGATTCTGTGTCTCCCTCTCTCTCTGCCCCTCCCCCACTCACGCTCGTGTGCACGCACTCTCTCTCAAAATAAATAAAAAGCGTTTTAAAAAATCTTAAAAAAAAAAAGAAAAGAAAAGAAAACCCAAACGAACCAAACGCTCAAAGACGGCAATGAAACGGTGACGTTAATAATAAATAATAATAATAAATGTAATAATAAACCTCGGGGGCATTGACACTTGTGGCCGCCTCTAAGCGCCCATGGGGAGAGATGGGTGTGCCCCTGTAGAAAGCAGAAAGGGAGCCAACTTGTACGCATACATACCCAAGCCTTAATCCTGAGGACAGTGTCATGGGCTGTTATTATCCCCATCTTACAGATGCAGAAACTGAGTCCGGCTCTATCCCTTGATTTTGGCCAGCGCCACATAAGTCCTGCTTGTCTCCAGAACCTCCCGGCGTGCTGACACTGATGTTACCGAGTGTCTCCGACCCCCCCCCCCCCCGACCCCCCGCCAGACACGGGCCTGTTGTTCCCACACGATTCCCAGCAGTTAAGATTCACTTCCAACATCAAAGGTGCCTGTTTCTTTAGTTAGACCTGCCTTCGTTTCCGCAGAATCAAACAGAGGCAGAAGCCTGTGGTTCGGGAAATGTGACTGGGAACAGCCCAGGAACCCCTTCCATTCAAACTGCACTGTATTTTCCCTTCAAGCTACTAAAGGTTTCCTTAGCAAAATGCCCCCGGCGTGTAATTAATGTGCCAACCCCGTGGCCCTTTTCCTCCAGGGAGGGCCGGACAGAGTTTGAGCTTTCTTTGTTTGAGAAGCTGCAAACACCAAACCGGAGGGTGGAACTCAGCTGAGGCTTCCTCCCATTCTGGTTTTATTATTTTTTTTCTCGTGGCTTCTCTGTGGCCAGCTGTTATGAAAGCACCCCTCCCCCCAACCCCCACCCCGCAGCCTACAGTTGCTCAAGGATCTCATCTCCTTTCTGCGGCTTCTCCACCTGCCTGCCTGTGATCCCCCCTTCACGGGGACCTTTTCCTGGGGAGAGTTTTACAAAGAACAGAGAGGCCGGCTCAAGGCCACCTGTGGGGAGCGAGCTCCTTCACCCTCTTCAGCCTTCTTGCCGACATTTGGAGCAACGATGACGGGAGGCAGGTTGGAAGGTAGTGTCCAGAAACTGCAAATCGCGTAGATGGTTTCAACTTTTTTTTTTAATTTTTTTTTTAACGTTTTTATTTATTTTTGAGACAGAGAGAGACAGAGCATGAAGGGGGGAGGGGCAGAGAGAGAGGGAGACACAGAATCGGAAACAGGCTCCAGGCTCCGAGCCATCAGCCCAGAGCCTGACGCGGGGCTCGAACTCACGGACCGCGAGATCGTGACCTGAGCTGAAGTCGGACGCTTAACCGACTGCGCCATCCACGTGCCCCGATGGTTTCAACTTTAAGTTCAGGTAAAATATCCGTTCCCCTGTCCCCGGCTCCTGTCTCCCCAGCAGAAAACGAATCCCTGGTAACTATACTACTTGACCACTGTGCTGGGAATTAACTTCCCACGGTCACCCTCAGCACAAATGTAGGGAAGAGACACCTGGAGCTGAAATGAAGCCCAACTTTAAAAAAAAGTCCCTCCCCTGTGCCGTCATTAAAGGGTTACGTTTGTATGTTAAGAAGAAAATTAAAATTATTCATAACCCCATTGCACAGGTAGAAACACTATCAAGATTGTGCTAAGATTTCTCTTCAGTGCACATATAGGATCGTTAAAAATTTTTTTTTAAATGTTTATTTATTTTTGAGACAGAGAGAGAGAGAGACAGAGTGCACAGGGGAGGGGCAGAGAGAGAGAGAGAGGGAGACACAGAATCCGAAGCAGGCTCCAGACCCTGAGCCATCAGCACAGAGCCCGATGCGGGGTTCGAACTCACGAGCCATGAAATCATGACCTGGGCTAAAGTCAGATGCTTACCCAACTGAGCCACCCAGGCACCCCTGTTTTTTGTTTGTTTGTTTGTTTGTTCGTTTGTTTTTTACACAACTAAAATTATAAAGTTGATATTATGTCAACAGGAGGGGTCTGTGTCTCTTTCGTAGAGCTAAGGTTTTTTTTTTTTTGTTTTTTTTTCCAGGAAATGAACCCTCGTGGTGTAAGGTTGGAATGATCATTTAAACATTTTTGGACAAAGCAAACTGCACCTTGAAATGGGAGACTCCTGATGTCCTTCTTTGTCTACCTATAGCCCCCCAAACTCATTCCTCCTTTTTCTCCACAGCAGCAACTTCTACTGAGTCAGTAGAAGTAGCTAGAAGTCATTAAGTAGTAGAAGTCATTAAGATTCAGGAAGGACTCGGCCCATGGATATCTGAGGAAGGGAGAGATAACACGGGCCATAGAAACAAGGGCGCAGTGGTGATGGTATTGGGGTTGATTGAGGAAGGGGCAAGAGTAACAGAGGGAGAGGTGTTATGAGAAAGAGCCAATATGGCGGAGATGGGGTTTCATCCATGTCTGTACACATTCCGGCTTGCTTGAATGGGAAGGCAAGGTCATGGGGCAAGGTATGATTAAAGAAAGTGGGAGTAGCATAGATGACTCCCAGACTGAAGTAAAGAACTGGTGCAGAACTCTCCACCTTCTTCCTCTGCTGCAGGGACCAAGGAGGCCTCACATATAAATGGCGCACCTGGATCCCTAACAGACTTCAGGGAATTTTGGAATAAGCATCTGAAACAAAGGTGAGTTGCATTAAGCTATTGAGATTTGGGGGGTGTTTGTCACAGCAGCACAACCTATCCTGTCCTGACTATCTCGCCATGCAGGTTCCCACGATGGAGGCCCACAGTGACAGAACTTTGCTTTCCTGGTCTTGCTCGTGGCTTGGCGTGGGCAAAGTGCCTGTGTGGCACAGGTGGGGATCTACTGTGGGGCTTCAGAAAAGTGGCTTTCCTGCCTTAGGAGAGGAGACAAGGGAGGCGACACCATCTTTCTCCCCACTTCTTTTGCCAGATGCTGTCATAAATGGATTTGGTGCTTGGGGCTGTGGCAGCCTCCTTGGGACCATGAGGGGGAGATCTCACTGACATTCTGAGGATGGCAGAGCAGAAAGATGGCAGGTATCTGGGGGTCCTCGGTGATCCCACAGAGCCAGTGAACCATCCTGAAACTTCCCTCCCTCTCTGCTTTTGATGGAATTAGTTAGGAGCACCCATTTCATTTTAACCACTTTTAGTTGGTTCTTCCCTTACTTGCAGTCCCAATGTCCTAGGCACCCATTTAATGGTCAGTAGTACATCAACATTAAAACCACTGATATCATTTCCCCTAAATTATTGGGAATGTAATTTTATAGTTTTGCCATTTGTGAAAAGCTGAACGCAGAAAACATATTTAGAGGTAGGGCTTGTTCCCCCAAAATTCTTGTTTTATACAAGGATCCATCCCGTAGAGTTGTTTCCAGTAGCAGTAACCTGCATGGAGTTGAGTGATGAATTATAAAGTGAAAGCATTAGGCGACATCTGTAAATTGATTACCACCCCCAATGCCAATCATGTCATTGGGCTTAACCCATCGTAAGTGTTCGATACAAGGCAGCCCTTGGTACTATTATGCTTATGTCGACGGGCTGTACTTTTCGAACAAAGATTCCACCGCAGATCCGCTGGCAGGAAGGCACGGGGGCTGAATCTGTCTGGCTAGGCTGGGCTACACTGCCATAATACACCAGCCACACGGCAATCCCACCGGCTCGCGGCAACGTCAAGATTTATTTCTCCCTCACGCTACAAGCCCATCTCGGGGAAGCTGGGGCTCTGCTCACATCATTGGCAGCCTCTGTCTAGAACATCGCCGTCTCATGGCAGAGGGAAGAGAGACACCATGAGCCAGGTGCTGGCCGTTAAAGCTTCTGCCCGAAAGCGACACACGTCACTGCTGCCCGCATTTCACTGGCCAAAGCAACTTGACGGTGGGGGGAGGGTCACCATGAGAGAAGAGCAGAATTTGGTGACCAGAGGCACTGACATGGAGAATTTGACTCCATCAACCAGCCTACTTTCCCTGAGATGATACCATTCTTCTCAGGTCCTTGCCTGTGCTCCTGCCATTGAACTGGCTGTCCCCTAACATCCATTGTCTTTTCTCCCACAGTAACAGAATGCTCAGTTTCTAGCTGGACTCCCAGGTTAAACCCTTCCTTCCACAGGCTCCCATGGAGGTAGCTGTGGCTGTATGTCAAACTCTTGGGTCAACGGAACGCAAGCCACCATGATCCGTGATCCGGATCATTCTCTCAAAAGGAAGAGATAGATCCCCTCTCCGCCACCCTTTGCCACTTCCAGGTATCTAAAATTTAGAACTGTGTTGGGCCGTCGGTGGACAAGAGTGACACCCTAGGGATGACAAATTGGCAAGGTACTAGGAGTTTGTACCTCCTCAAAATCTGTGCTGTTGAGCCACCCTTCCAGCCTGGCCTTTTACATGAGAGATAAATAGATTTTGATTTATTTTTTGCCACTGTTATTTTGGGTTTGTATTTCAGCAGTCTTCCATTTCCTACCCAATACATTCCATTTTTGTAAAACTCAGCTGGCATTAAACAATAGCGGGGGAAAAAAGCAAGGTTATATTTAGTAACAAAGATGCCCAACTGTGATAGTTCCCCGATGCCACTTGTAAGGATGCTCTTAAGACAGCATCCTGCTCCTTAACGAGAACACTCAGCCAAAGAGTGAGAAATGCCTTCCACTATTAGACATGACAGCTTCTTGGAGCAAGGACAGTACCTCTTTAACTTCACCTTTTCCCACTTTGTCTTGCAGACATCCTTCCTATAGAAAAACTTGTCCCGAATGGTGGACTGAAGAAGAAATACAGGTGGACGGGTCTCCAAACCCTGTGTCTCCACCAAGAAGTCCCAGGCTGTTTACTCTATAGGCTGTACGGTCTCCTCTGTCTTTGCAGAGGTCAGCAGTTACACTGACAGTTCATCTAGGCTTCTGGCTTCTTTGTCGATGTTCCATTTTGTGCTGGTATATTCTTGATTAGTATTCTTCCAGTAGAGATGCCAAATAGGTCTCACCTCCTGTGTCGACTCTTCTTGGTAGTGGCAGCATGGTCACCATGTTGAGAATTCTGCCTCATATGTCTCAGGTGGGGTCCCTGAAGCAGACCCTGAGACAGGGATTCAGATGCTCTGGGCTTACTGAGGGAGGACTTTCCGGAGAAAGCGATCAAAGGAAGCCAGAGAGGGTAGGGAAGTAGCTACAGGAAGATATGGTCTCAGCGGCAGCCCGACTTCAGTCTGATCCCCTGGGGGCCCTGGAGCACGTATCACACCTCAGAGTCGGTCCCACCTTGAGACAAGAGGGCTGGACTTTTGTAGCCCCTTATTTGTCAGTTGGTGGCTGTAGGCTATCTTGGGTGAGGCGCCTCCCATTTAGTTGAGGGCAATTCTCTGCAGATGAGGACAGCTGGGCACCTGTCGCAGCTGACATTCGTAGCAGCTGGGAGACGGGCAAGTGTAAATGCTGATAAAGAGGATCCGGGCGGGACACCCCCAGCATCTATCACTCCGCATTCAAGCTCAGGGGATGAGTGCCGTGATCAATTAGCCATGTCTGCCACGGGCACGGGCACCATCTCTGTAGAGAAGTGCGTAGAGATCTGGTGCGATGAGGAGAGGAAGGGCTGAAATAGGTGCCGTTCCATGTCCCACTGCTAAAAATGTTCAGCTAGGAAGGGCATGGAGATGATAGAAGGTGATTTGTGTTACGGCCCAACCGTTGCCTTGTAAACTGACAGCTGGCACCGCTTCTTTCCTGAGGACTCAGAAGCAGGAACTGAGGGCAAGACCCTCTGATTGCAGGCAACAGAATCAGTCCATCCCGGGTAACTTCAGCACATGAGGACTGTGGGAAGGAAACTGGAAGAACTTACGGAATCAGAGGGAGCTTCTACGGCTGTCCAGGAATACAGACGGCTTCCTGGGGTGGTGCCATAACACTCAGCTCCAACCACTTGTGGCCTCTGCGTTTCTGTCTCTCTGTCTTTCTTCTTTTTTAAAAATTTTTTTTTTAACGTTTATTTATTTTTGAGACAGAGAGAGACAGAGCATGAACGGGGGAGGGCCAGAGAGAGAGGGAGACACAGGCTCCAGGCTCTGAGCCCAGAGCCCGACGTGGGGCTCGAACTCACGGACCGCAAGATCGTGACCTGAGCCGAAGTCGGACGCTTAACCGACCGAGCCACCCAGGCGCCCCTCTCTGCCTTTTTAATCAACTTTTGATTTTAGAGGATTTTCGGATCTGCTAAAAAGCCGTGAGACTATTAGAAAGGGTCCCCATCTCAAATTTCCTTATTGTTGACACTATTATAGTGCATTTGTCACAAGTAAGGAACCGATGTTGACACCTTACTGCTAACGAAACTCCATAGTTTATTCAAATGTCCTTATTTTTTACCTAACCTAATTTTTTAAACTAATGACACTTTTCTGTCCCAGGATCCTACCCAGGGCCCTGCATTACATTCAGTAATGTGATTTTCAGACTCTCCTTGTTTTTGATGACTCATCAAAGTCATCAGTTTTGAGGGATACTGGTCAAGGATTCTGTAGAACATCTTCCACTTTGTGTTTGGCCCAGTTTGAGTCCAGCGTCTCCCTCCTTGGATCAAGTGGCCATAGCGAGGGGCAAGGCGGAACAACAGCCCATGGGGGTGCGGTGCAGCTGCGGTAGAGGGGGATCTTCGTGAGTCCCAGCCACCCAAGCTTTTGCCTCCAACCTGGTGATCTAATTAGGGTCCCGTCCCTGCAAAATCAGATGACCTGAATTACAACTCCCAGCAAGACAATTGCATGTGCCCAAAATAGTAAAATAAGAAGCAGCACAGAACCGATGGCCAAGGTCAAGCAATTATAGAGAAGAAACGTGAGTGATTCTGACCAGCACCAAACATGTGGCTGTTGCCCACTTCATGCTCTGTGCCTAAGCTTAAAAAAAGCCGGTATGCCTGCAATTCCTTCCCCGCTTCCAGTCATTTCGATTACAGTGTCACTGCACATAGCAATCTTTTCCCGTAAACAAAATAGCAAACCTCCACATGGTAGTTTCCTCCCGATTCCAAGATATAATTAATTTGTTATTTCTTTTGTTTCTCTCCCCCACCTCCACCCTGCAGATTACAGAACAATTGATGTGCAAGACCCTTGGTTAAAACAACTGAAGAAAATTCAGAAAAGCGATTATCTCTAAATAGGTCATTTGCACAGCAAAGAAGCGTACTGCTCACTGAACTGAGCTGAACTCATTGAATTCATTGACTCTTGCCTTTATTTCGAGAAACAAAGAATTTATCCAGGAAAGCAATTAAACTCTGGCCTATTTAAAGAAACCTGTTGCTCTTTTGTAAACCGGACTAGAATTTCTTTGCATAGGATGTAAATGTTAAGGGAGCTTGGACAATTGCCTCTTTGTGGCTACGTCACGTTGTCACGTAGAAACAGTCACTTACTGTGACTACTGTGTACGTCAGAGCTGGACAAGAAGGATAAAACGATGATTTCTAAGTTCTTGATGATTCTTCTCCTCTCTAATAGCCTGCAGAGAGAGAGAGGGAGGAAAGGGAAATTTTGAGGTCACTGTCTTTGTGCTTGGCTTCTGTCACTTAGTGTAATGTTCTCAAGGTTGATCCCTGTGATAGCTGGATATAGAGTGTGTCCGGACTTCATTCCTTGTATTGCCAAGTAATCTTTCCTACTATTCATACACTACCTTGTATTTATCCTTTTATCCACTGATGGGCATTTGGGTCGGTTTTTTGGTTTTTGTTTTTGCCATTATGAGTGGGCTGCTAGGAACATTTGTGTACGTGTTTTTATGTTTGTTTGTTTTTTTTAATTTTATTTCATTTTTGAAAATTTTATTTATTTCCTTTGAGAGAGACAGAGACAGCGCAAGCAGGGGAGGGGCAGAGAGAGAGGAAGAGAGAGAATCCCAAGCAGGCTCCATGCTGCCAGCGCAGAGCCAGACTCAGGGCTCGAACTCACAAAACTGCAAGATCACGACCCGAGCACAAACCAAGAGTCGGACGCTTAACCGATTGAGCCACGCAGGCGCCCCTTTTCACATGTTTTTAAGTGAACTTGATGTTTATTTCCCTTGAATATATACCTGAGAGTTGAATTGCTAGGTCATAGGTCACACTGGATCTTTTAAATAATATAATGTGGCAACTCCGGAAATCAGATTCTTGCCCCTCTCCAGGGTTTATTGTGTTGTTATCGTTTTAGAGGCTTTTCTGGATTAATCCTGTAAAGTCTGTATTCCTTGTCATGGATGGCCATGAAGTGTCTGCTCACCTAGGTTAGTGATAGGCTACTGATTGAACAGAGGTTCCTTCACTGCCTGGAACCAGTGAGTCTCCCAAACTTTGACAGGTAGTTTACAACATTGCCTTAGCCTTCACTTCCTGGTTGCACAGAGCCTCAAGGTCGGTCAGAGGTGAGAGCTTAAGGCCTTCTCAGTCTTTCCTGAGCGTGACACAACACAGGGCATGCCTACAATCCTACACGTGTGCGTGGCTTTCTAGAATCCCGGGAATGTGCCCGAGCTTTTCAAAACCCCCTGTGAATAACTCATTTCCTAGCTTCTTGGTTGGCCCGTTGTTTAGGGCACTGTTAGTCTACCTTATTCCATCATTTTTGCTGACATCCTCCCCAACCCCAGGGCATTTTTATGGTGATGACACCACAGAGTCTTAGAACTTCATCTTCAAATGTTAGATTTTTCGTCATGGTCTAAATTTTGGTATTGCATCTTGCTGTCTTCTTGTTTACATTGAGCTACAAATGATGGGACAACCTACCATCAAAACAACTTATACTAAACTGCACCTCTCAGCTCTTGGTTCAGATATCAGATCACTCTAATTCTGGGACAAAATCATCACATGCCAGAGAAATAGGGGAGTGAATGGCTACTCCAAAGAAGCTGGGAGACTCTTCTAGATCTTCTATAGGACAAAGGCATGAGTAACAGGGCAAAGAAGAAAGACAGCAGTTAATTTTGTGTCCCAACAAAAAAGCTCTGAATTAGGGGTGCCTGGGTGGCTCAGTTGGTTAACCATGTGACTTGGGCTCAGGTCATGATCTCACGTGGGTTTGAGCCCCTCATCGGGCTCTGTGCTGACAGCTCAGAGCCTGGAGCCTGCTTTGGATTCTATGTCTCTCTCTCTCTCTCTCTCTGCCCCTCCCCTGCTCACACTGTCTCTGTCTCTCTCAAAAATAAATACACATTAAAAAAAACAAACAAACTCTAAATTCAGCCTGCTTCTGTCTTCCCCCTTGAGGTCCCACTTAGACGGACACGAGCTTACCCTACGATCTCAGCGAGGGTGACAGAGCCTGCCCTACCTTGGCCTTGTGTAAGTCCTAGACCATTCCCTAGCAGACATTAGCACAGGGCCCAACCCACCACCCACCTCGGACCTCTATCCCTTGCCTCTTGGCCTACCAGGCTCCCATCATCTGGGAAATCAGCCTTGCTGGGAAGCTGCTACCTTTTCTGTTTGGAAAAAGTTAACGGCGAAGCTTTTAACAGCCAGGCGAGCGCCAGAGATGTCTCTTAAATGTTGTCCCACAACGCTGCCCTTGAAAGTTTGGGTGGAACAATGATTCAGCTCAGACAAGGCGAGTGCAGAGGGAAGAGGCCCCCTTGGGAGGGACAGCGGGGCAAACCCAGCCAGCAGACTGCTGACTGGCCCTGGCCGTGACCCTGATTTGCAATGTCTCCTTCGGGGGCTTTCAAATCACATTAGGCTCCGGCTGTCGCTGACTTGATGAGCTGTGTCAGAGCTGCGAGAGTTCTTCCGCTTGGCCTCACCAGGTGGCCCGGGCCCCTTGGGAGTCCATGTCTGCAGCCTCTAGGCCCCGCTTGGTCGGCTCCGCTCCCTCAGACTGCCCCACCTGCCTTCCCAGCTGCCCTCGCTCGCGCATGCAGGGTCCCGGGTGTTCCCCTCTGCGTCCCGGACCAGCCGTCAGACACGGGCCCCGGGTGTTCTCCGGGGTGGCTAGATCCTGGCCAACCAGTGGGCTTCAGATTACAGTCATCTGGGGAACATTTAAAAATACCAAGGCCTGAATCCCACTCGGGGCCGATGAAACCAGAGCCTTGGGGGAGAAGCCTGTGATTGTCGGACGAGGAGCCCGAGGCCGTGAGCGGGAAAGCGACTTCCCCACTTTGCACGGCTAGTGAGGGGCACAGCTCCGGGCGTCTCCACCCCTCGGCCCGGTGCTCTTGGCACTGTTACCAACACTGCTGTTGGCTCCGTGTTATTTCTGTGTCTGCGCTTCCCCACGCAGCCTCCTTGGACCGTCCAGACTTTTATCCCTACATATGGTAACGGAGGTCTGTGTGTTTCTATTGGGTATGTTTGAAAGCACAATGGAAGTTATGCCTTCGTCTGTGATTAGAACGCATGGGCTGCGCCTTCGTAAATGTAAATTGTTCGGAAGCAAAAAGCTTTTAAAACTCAAGAGCTGATAGAAGGACATGAATCAAGGGGTCACTGGCCAACCTTTTACCCATAAAAAATGGGTTGGGAAGTGTGGCACAAAACCTCCCTGACCGCGACCCTTGGGACTTTGTCTAAATCCTGGCTGTCTCACCCTCCGGGGCTCTGGCCGGTGCATCTGGCATTGTCCGAAGTGTCAACGGGCTGGATGCAGTGGACAGTCTGGGTAAGGCCTCCCTGGCTGCCACGATGCGGAGCTTTGAACAAACCGCCAGGGGAATGTAGTAGCTTCTCAGATGTCCTGTCCCAGGGTGGAGGCCTCCAGGCCTTGCAGGTGGACCTGATTACCGTGCTCGTCAGGGAAGAAAAGTGGAGGAGTGCAGGGTCAAGGGCACGGGCACCCAAGGAAGTGTAGGGGCAAGGCCTTTAACACAGTGAACCCTCGCACTGGTGAGCAGTGGGTGGTGTATGACAGGTGCTCACCAGGGTGGTCACCCCCGTTGCTAAGAGAACAGGTGAAAAAAGTAACGAAGAGAGAACAGAAATGTGTTTTTCCCATGCTCCCTGTGGTCGGCTGCCTCATGGCCCCCAAAGAGGTCCGTATCCTAATCTCCAGAATCTGCGAAATATTGTGGACTCTTCTGGGCCCAACTTAATTACAAGAGTCCTTCTAGGAGGGAGCCAGGAGGGTCAGAGTCAGAGAGGAGAATGTGACCATGGAAGCGGAGGCCAGAGCGATGTGGCCGCATATCAAGGAAGGCACGTAGCCTCTTGACACAGGAAAAAGCAAGGAGCTGGATTTTCCTCTAGAGATTCCAGAAAGAACCACTCCGGCTCATACATTAACTTTAACCCAGGTGAGACTGATTCTGGACTTCTGACCTCAACAACATTAGAAGAATTCCTGGTAACAGTCAGGATGCCTTTCATAGTTAAATGTGTGTGTGGGGCGGGGGGACGTTGTTTAAAAAAATCAATATTTGACTATGGTCCACACTTGAAGGGTGGAAAAAGATACATAATGCAAAGAAACTCTCTTTCCTCTCCTCTCTCCCAGCCGCCAGATTCTTCTCCTCCTTAGAAGGAACTGCAGTTAAGCAGTTTCCTGTGGACACTTTCGGAGTAATTCTGTGCACACACAAGCATGTATGCACACCGACGTATGCCGTGGGCTAAGAGTGGCATATCATACAGTTTTGTGCCCTTTCTTTTTCCACTGCATAGTATTATGAGCTCATACTGTATCAGGGGTTGATTGCGGCGGGGCGGGGGGCGGGGAGTGATTCTTGTTTGTAACAGCGATGTTGATTTCCTTCGTGTGTATGTCATCATTGACACAACCGGTCATCTAGTGATAGCTATTTGGGTTGTTTCCAATTTCCTTCGGGTTCAAATAATACTGCAGCGAATATCCTAGTAATATGGCGCTTTGCATCCGTGGAATGGCTCTACCAAAGGACATGTGCATTTTTTTATTTGGCTAGATATCGCCGAGTTGCCCACCTTTGAGACAGTGTTGCCCAGCAACAGTGTTTGGAAGTGTCTGTCCCCCAGCTCCTGGCGACATAACATGTCATCTGACTTGATGTCCTCTAACAACTTGACACGTGGGAACTGGGAAACCATGAGTAACTCTGGGAATGGAGTCTGGAGGAGACCTGGGTCCCTGGGTGAGGCCCCAGCGCCCCAGCCTGGAAGCCTTTTGCCCTGTGTCCCCGGCAGCTGCACACCTACCTGGGTCACGGGGCCCCTGGATGGAGGGCCAGCACCCTCTCTCCCTCCTTCCCGATTGGCTCTCAGTTCTCCTGGAGAGGCAGATGTGAGAGCCTGACCTCTGCAGCTCTTTCTTGAATAGAAAGCTCTTTCTTTACGGCTTGATAAATTTTAGGGCCTGATGCTGAGAGGCAAGGTACGGGGTGTTCAGGGACAGGACAGCTGCAGTGAGCTGCTGTGTGTTCCCGCCTATGCTGGAATGTGGAAGGACAAAGGCATGACTGCATTTTCAGGACACATTAAAGCTATGCCTTCTGATTGCTCTGCATTTGACACTTATCAAGCCTCTCCTCGTAATCTGAATAACAGCTTTATACAAGGGACAATCATCCAGCTACTCAGAAACCACACCAGGTTTCCTTGATGTTAGCCTTTGCTCTCCGGCTTGCCTTGCTTCTGTCCTGCCCCCTGCAGGTTTATGTCACGAGGAGGAGAGTAATCAGCCCATACCCATGTTCCGGTTATAAGGCATTGCTAATTTTAGACCCCCTCTCTTACCAAAGACTTCTGATTTACCAAATAGTTCCCCAGATGTATCTGTTATGCTAAAATCAGAGTGCGCATGGGGGATACGGAATCTCTTTGTGTGTATTGAGATAGGGAGGACTGGGAGAGGAGAAAATGGAGGCTGAGGGCTTACCAGATACTTAATCTCTGAAAAACATAAAGAGACTGTCAATGCAGATGGGGACGAAATCGCGTTTGGGCCACACTCTTTGTACATGGTATTCCAGTCGTCTTTCTTTCCTCCTGTGTGTGCGTGTGTGCACGCGCGTGTGTGTGGTGTTATGAAGTCCATCAGAAAAACGTCTGGCCAAATGGTCAGCACTAGAATCAGGAAACTCACAAAGAGAAGTTTCAAATCCCCGTCTAATACAGATCCCCTCCTAAGACTTCCTTCACGGGTTGGTTGGATGTTCGGATGTCCCTCAGAGCAAAGCTCAAAGGTAGCAGGGGGGCTGCTGAGCATATTTCTTTCCCGGGCACCTTGCAAACAGGGTCAGAGCGAGGTGCTAGCCATCTCTGAGAACAGATCTTTTTGTTAGGAGCTGGTGTCTGAGGTGCCAGTTAGAGAATACAGCTGGCAGGGGGCACATTTAATTTCCCGGCTGAAACCGATAAAAGAGAAAGAAGAGAGAGGTGTGATTTGCTCGAACAGTTCTACAGCTACTCCTTCATTTCTCCAATTAAAAATCCTACCCATTGGTTGGCTTGTGTGGGCCGCAGACTGGTTGGACAAAGAAGGGACAGCAGATTGCATGTGAATTTAAAAGTCATCTTTGAAGAATAACTAGATCTATTTTGAATGCCTCCGTGAAAAATGAGTGGTCGTATTGTCTGCCTTCTCCCCACCCGTGGAGTTGTTAACACTCTGAGTTATCAGAGAAAGCATTTCTCTCCTCAAACTTTGCTCCAAGTGAACGATGACATTAATTTTCAGGAGACCGTTGTGTTCACGACAGCCTAGTGTCGCCGTTCAGTGCGCAGAATGAGGGCGCGGGCACATTAACATAAATCAGTCCCGTCCAATCAACAACGTCAACCCCAAACCCTTCTTGGCTCAGCATTAAAAATGCATGAGCACACAGTGAGGTCAGGCACAAAATAAATGTAAACGGCAAATAAAGAAGAGCTCGTCTCTCTAGGTCTCTTAGTGCGAGCAGCAAAACAACACCAAGATTCTTCTTTTTTTGTCTCCTGATTGTTGTTGTCTCCAAACTGTAGAAGCTTTTTAAAAACGATTTCCAAAAATAAAAAAGTAAAATCGAAATAATTTCCAATATTGGTGACATTTAAGGATAACTCTGATAGTGTTACCGCTAATACGATCAACGAATACCACGGTGCTTACTGTGAGCCAGGACTTTTAAAAAACACGTTTACAAATAAACACTCATTTAATTCTCACAGAAATTCTGTGAGAAGGGTAGCAGTAGGGTTAAAGAGACTGAGGCACGGAGAGGTTAAGTGACCAACCTAAGGCCACACAGCGAGGGAGTGGGCACCAGAGCCTCCCAATAGAGCCTTTGGAACCAACTTCCAACTGCAAAGTCTGAGACTTTGCAGAGAACCCATCTGGGGGAGTGTTGCTGCCCGGATGTCCCTCAAAGCTAGAGAGGTAGGGGAAGGAGAATTTGGTGAGGGGTTAGCGACAGCATGCCTCATTCTATTCCATGCGTTCTAGTTTTTTTTTTTAAATGTTTATTTGTTTTTGAGAGAGACAGAGACAGAACGCGAGTGGGTTGGGGCAGAGAGAGAGGGAGACACAGAATGCGAAGCAGGCTCCAGGCTCCGAGCTGTCAGCACAGAGCCCGACGCGGGGCTCACACTCACGAGCTGCGAGATCATGACCTGAGCCGAAGTTGGACGCTCAGTGGACTGAGCCACCCAGGCGCCCCTCTATTCCATGCATTCTATGTTATGCAGCTTCTCTGGGTTGTGATTTCTTTACCGGAGCGATGGAGATGAGAAGATCAAATATAGTCGTTTGGGCAGATGAAGCCCTTTGCTAACTCTAGACTCCTAGGCAAGAGACGGGAGGGAGCTGAGGCCCCACCCCCTGCTCCTCTGGGACTCTGTTAATTACACAACCGAGCCTGAGTGTTTGAGGAAGAAAGATCTCAAGGGTCCATTTAACCTGTCAAAATCACAAGACTAAATAAACTTTGGCAAACTGTCCCTAAAAATGCTTTAACATACGCTCAGCTTTTTGCGTGAGCAGCTCCCATCCGTCTCTAGGAACCCATCCAGTTTTAACATGCTTTGATTCTATTTTTTTCAGAGTTTATGATTATCAAGAGGATTCCATGAAAGGCAAGTAACTCTTAAAGCCACACTGTAGCAAATGGATTTTCCTTTTGAGGAGCTGCCTTACATAAATAAAATGACTCCTTCCAGACAGACGGCTCTGCTTCTAAGCACCTGAGTTTTTGCCCAAGAAGAGAATCTAACAGCTGTGCTATTTCCAACCACCTTAAACAAGGGAAGGATGCCCATTGCTTGGCCATGTCTCTTCCATTGGAAGGGATGCCTAGAGGGGAAATACAAGCACATGGGGTCAGCCTACAGCATGCACACATGATGTCATGATTTACATGCCACCCACTGTCAACAAAATTGAGAGGTGACTTAAGATGAACTATACATTTATCCTGCATTGCTAAACAGGGACTGGAAGGTCGCGTCTCGTTGGCGGTTCTTAGACTTTCAAGGCTCACGGAATTTGGGGGAACCTGACAAAGGCGAAGAAGACTTGAGAAAAATGCCTGGGCGTATGTCTACCTGTCCACAGAAAAGATTGTGTGCAATTTCAGCAGCCCCCAGAGTAAGAATCCCTGAGAGAGAGAGAGGAGAGAGAGAAGAGAAAAGAAATACACTAAACCCTCGACTAATGTGTCGTCTTTGCCTAACCCTTAAATTTAGTCCTGGACTTTAAGGCACCTGCAGGACAGGCTAGAGAGTTTGCAGGACCCAGTGCCAAATGAAAACGCGGGGGCTCCTTGCCAAAAAGTTATTAAGAATTTTGAGACAGCAATAGCAGAGCGTGGGGTACTTCTGCACGGGTAATGCATGAGCAGAGAGGCACAGTGGGCTCTTCTGGTCCATCTTTGAAACCACTCGAGTGGCAAGTCCTGGAAAGAAAGATGGAGAGGAAAGGGTTAGTAAACTATAATACCCTGCATTGAGAAATGTTTGGTGAACTTGGTATTACAATTTTCTTTCAATCTTTATTTATTTTTGAGAGCGAGACAGAGTGTGAGCAGGGGAGGAGCAGAGAGAGAGGGAGACACAGAATCCGAAGCAGGCTCCAGCCCCGAGCTGTCAGCGAAGAGCCCGACGCGGGGCTCAAACTGAACAACCATGAGATCATGACCTGAGCTGAAGTCCGTCGCTCAACCGACCGAGCCACCCAGGCGCCCCTATAATTTGCCTTTAAACTTTAATATGGTCTTCGTGTTTATGATGGGTGAAAAAAATCCAACAGAAGCCAATCTGTTTCCCTACTTATGCCAATGCTGAACTGTTGGCGACAGATACAGCCGCTCCCTCCGCGGCGGACAGCTGGGGGCAGATTAGCAGCAAACACATCATTGGGCAACATGTGGTTGTACGAGGCCAGCCCCCCAGGGATTCTGAGATGCGTCACCTTTAAAGTTTGTGGCTTATAACCCGTGACCCTTTTAACAATTTTCTATCCATCAGAGTAGCACGTACACATGCCGTGAAACAAATGATCGCTTCCTGGCGACGTCTATGAAAACCCAGCTATCCCTTAACCTACTACCCTTTCCTCTCCATCCTTCTTTCCAGGACTTGCCACTCGAGTTGTTTCTGGTGGTAGTTACCCTCATCTTTCTGGATAAGATGCTTGCCTGCAATTTTTGGCTTCATAGGTTTTCGTCGATGCCTGTTGACAGTTATTATTTGCAGAGGCTTGAAATTTTTTGAGGACTCCTTGTATTCTGGTCATTTCCTGCATTCCCAGGATAGAAGCCATAAAAATTGCATTCTCAGCGGGGTGCAGGGATGTGATTTAGACGTCATCAGTGAGATGCACCTGCCAGCATTTTGGTGCTGCAGGGGGCACGCGAGGAAAGGGGCCCCCGGAG
This sequence comes from Panthera leo, assembly GCF_018350215.1. NCBI lineage: Eukaryota > Metazoa > Chordata > Mammalia > Carnivora > Felidae > Panthera > Panthera leo. The sequence goes on from NC_056687.1 coordinate 12,835,657, forward strand.
AAAGGAGTCTGCCGGGGCCCATGGAGGTGGAGGTCTGGCTTTTGTGAGGCCAAAGGGGCAGGGGCTCTGTCACGTGGTCTGGGCGCCAGGGGCGTCCTGGGCTGGCTGCAGTGTGGGTGCCGGACGCTGGAGACAGTGCGGGCACTCACCAGGGCAGCCTGCAGCGCGTCGGATGCTGCTCCCAGAGAGATTCTGGAGCGTACCTGATATCCCCGACAACCTCATTTCCTGTTTTAACGAGCCAGACTGGAGCCTGCTCTCGGCACCTGGGAGCCTTGACTTACACACGCCGCTCTTCATCTGCCATTATGTTCCCATCAACATTTTTGGTTAAATCAGTCTTCGGTATCTACATTATTAGGACCTTGTAAAAATACTGTTTACCGCTGAGCCAGTTTGCATATCATGGGTAATAGGAAGTTAAAGAGGGTCCCCCTCCCCGCTTTTTTTTCTCAATGTAGGCTACGTTTCCAACACGACAGATAGTATTGATTCCTGCTTTCCAAAGTGAGGCATGGGGTCACCTGAGCAGGACTTGCAGCCGAGAATCAAATGACTAGATTTTGCCCTTAGCTGACCAGCCAGCTCCTGTCCATTGAAAGGGGCTGTAGAGGAACCCCTGGGTGGCTCAGTGGGTTAAGCGTCCAACTCTTGATTTGGGCTCAGGTCATGATCTCACGGTTTCTGAGACTGAGCCCCGCATCAAATCCCCCTTGGGATTCTCTCTTCCTCTCTCTCTGCCCCTACCTGGCGCACACACACACACACACACACACACACACATTCTCTCTCAAAAGAAATAAATGCACATTTTTAAAAAGGGGCTGTAGAAACCTAGGGAGTCGGGGATTAGATGAATAGTTTTGGAGAGAGCTGTCAGAATGCTGAGAACTGTAACACCAGCCCTCCCCTACCCCATCCCACCCCAACACACACGGGAGTGGTGGGAGGAATTCTCCCCCTCACTTGCAGCCTGGGGAAAGGGGCTTCGGTGGGTCCTCTGAGAGCCTGTCCCAAGTCCCCAAGAGCTCGAGGAAACCTAGTAGTGTCCGAATCACTCCTGAAAAGCCTAAAAATGAGATGCTGTGGCTCTGGTGCCGGGGACAAAAGAGGTGGCAGCTCCGGGGATGCCCCGCAAGCCCAGAGTTTGTCAGAGCAAAAGTTGAAGGACATGTCGCTCGGGTCAGATGACCCACACGAGAGAGGTCACCTTATGTCCAAAAGGATAGTCTGGAAGAGCATATTGATCCCGACAGGAGGTAGACCACTGGGTTCCCAGGAAACAAAGGGGAAACAGTGGGTGGCCAGCCAGGGAAAGGCGTTTGCCTTGGGAGAATTACAGGGGCGCCTGGGTGGCTCAGTTAAGCGTCTGGCTCTTGATTTCAGCTCAGGTCATGATCTCGCGGTTCGTGGGTTAGAGCCCGGTGTTGAGCTCAGTGCTGACAGCACAGAGCCTCTTGGGATTCTTTCTCTTTCTCCCTCCCCCTCCCCCACTCCCACTCTCTCTCTCTTCTTCATAATAAATAAATAAACCTTACAAAAAGAGAGAATTACAGGTGACAAAATCCCAAGAATCACTGGGGTGGGGGTGTCTCCTCCCTCTCCCAAAGTGCCCCATGAGAGAAGGCATCATCTCTAAACACACACCCATCCAAAAAAACCCAAAAAAGTGGAGGTGGTGGGAGACTTTCTTATCCCCTTACCTCTCCCTTCTTTTCTCTGCTCCCATCCTGACAAGGCCAGAACTTTTGCTTAGCAAACGAGAAAACGAGGTGAAGCATAAGCCTGAGTAGTCAACCTACCATAGACCTGAGTATTCAGAGGGGCATAGCTTTAAATTTAAGTGACACCTGGGGAGCCTGGGTGGCTCAGTCGGTTAAGCTTCGGACATCGGCTCAGGTCATGATCTCGCGGTTTGTGAGTTTGAGCCCCGTGTCGGGCTCTGTGCCGACAGCTGGGATCCTGGAGCCTGCTTCGGATTCTGTGTCTCCTACGCTCTCTGCCCCTCCCCCACTTGTGCTCTGTATGTCTCTCTCGCTCAAAAAATAAACATTAAACAATTTTTTAATAAATATTTAAAAAAATTGAAATTTGGGGCGCCTGGGTGGCTCAGTTGGTTGAGCGTCCGACTTCGGCTCAGGTCACGATCTCGCGGTCCGTGAGTTTGAGCCCCACGTCGGGCTCTGGGCTGATGGTTCGGATCCTGGAACCTGCTTCCGATTCTGTGTCTACCTCTCTCTTTGCCCCTCCCCCGTTCATGCTTTGTCTCTCTCTGTCTCAAAAATAAATAAACATTAAAAAAAAAATTTTTTTTTTTAATTAAAATTAAATTGCATCTAAGTTATGACTCTTTCAGTGTGGTCATTACACACATTTCTATTTCCTTTCTTGTTCGAGTTTTTTAGCTTTTTCCAGAGTTAATAATTGCCTCATTTTTTCATATTACATGAACCCTTCTAATTGTCCCATCAGCAACTGGTTCTTTTACAAATGTGCAAACATGTCCTGTAATTCATTTGTTTATTTACTCTTCCTGCTGACTTCCTTCCCAGGGCCTCTATACCTTTAGCAGTTTGGTTGTTCTTGTCTTGCCCTTTTCTTGCTTCCTGAGACTTTCTTGTGCATCTCTCTGAGTTGAATCCATGAGTCTTATGCCTTCCTATTTCTTAGTTCACCTCTTAGTTCATCCCTTGGTTTAGTATAAAAAAAAATCTCCCAGCATCTTCAACAACTGCTGCAAGGTAAAGTTTCTATTCCTTGCATTTTTAAAGATTTAAAAAAAATTTTTTTAAGTAATCTCTACACCCAACATGGGGCTCGAACTCACAACCCTAAGATCAAGAGTTGTATGCTCCACCGACTGTACCAGCCAGGTGCCCCACACTCCTTGCATTTTTAAATGTTTTTATTCCACCTTCACACTTGATTGATAGTTTAGTTGGGTATAGATTTCTAGGTTGAGACAAATTTTTATGTGGAATTTTAGAGATATCACTACCTTGTTTTCCAGCTTCCAGGGATGATAGTGAGAAGTAAATGGTCATTTTACTCCCTAGTACATAACTAGGTTCCCCTCTCACTCTCTAAAAACTTTAATATCTCTGGGGTCTGAAATTTCATGCTGACATATACTAAGCACTCAGTGAGCCCTTTCTATTTAGAAACTAATTTCACTGGGGCGCCTGGGTGGCTCAGTCGGTTGGCCATCCGACTTCGGTTCAGGTCATGATCTTGCAGTTCATGAGTTCGAGCCCCAGGTCGGGCTCTGTGCTGACAGCTCAGAGCCTGAAGTCTGCTTCGGATTCTGTGTTTCCCTCTCTCTCTGCCCCTCCCCTGCTCATGCTCTGTCTCTGTCTCTCTGAGAAATAAATAAACATTTTAAAAAATGTACTAATTTCCTTAACTTTAGGAAAAAATGTTCTGCTCTGCACTTTTTCAAAAATGAAGACGATTTTTAAAAAGCAATTTAAGTTTCACTGCAAATTAAGGAGAAAGTACAGAAATTTCCCATATATCCTTGCTCCCACATGTGCATAACCTCCCCTGTTATCAATATGCCCCACTAAAGCAGTACATTTGTTACAACTCATAAACCTCCACTAACACACCATAATCACCCAAAGTCTATGGTTTATAGGTTCCTTCTTGGTGTTGTATATTCTATGAGTTGGGCAAATGTAAAATAACATATATTCATCATTAGGATAACAGAGAGAGTATTTTCACCGTTCTAAGAATTATCTGTGCCCTACCTATTCATCCTTCCCCACTCCCAACTCCTGCCACCCACTGATCTTCCGATTGTCTTCATAGTTTTGCCTTTTCCATAATGTCATGTAGTTGGAATCGTATAGTATGTGGCCTTTTTATATTGGCTTTTTTCACTTGGTAATATGCACTATTTTATTAACAACAATTTTCCTCTTGGGGTGCTTGGGTGGCTCAGCTGGTTAAGCATCTGACTTTTGATTTTGGCTCAGGTCATGATCTTGTGGTTCGTGAATTCAAGCCCCACATCAGGCTCTGTGCTGACAGTGCAGAGCCTGCTTGAGATTCTCTCTCTCCCTCTCTCTCTCTCTGTCCCTCCTCTGTTAGCTCTCTCTCTCAAAAAAAAAAAAAAACTTTAAAAAAGATAACAATTTTCCTCTTTATCTTCTCTATTCTTTCTTTATGAAACTCTTCCTAGTGAGATTTTATACCTCCTCAATTGATCCTCTATTTTTTTTCCTCTTTTCTATTTTATGTTCCCAGTCTCTTTTTTTTTCTTCTGAGAGAATGTTGTCTTACACCTTTATCTTGAGGATACTTATAAAACTTTCTATTACATAAACAAAAGTTTCTAAGAAAACGGAATGGAGATTTTCCCCCAAATTAAAAATAGAATTATCATATAATCCAGAAATTCAACTTCTAGGTAAATACCCAAGAGACCTGAAAGCAGGGTCTTAATGAGTTATTCACAGTATGTCTTAGGCTTACAAAGCCTTATTCACAATAGCCAAAAGGGGGAAGCAACCCAAGGATCCTTTGACAGATGAATGGATAAGCAAATTGTAAGCACATACAATGGAATATTACGGAGCCTCAGAAAGGAAGAAAATTCTGACACATGCTACATCACGAATGAACCTTGAAGACGTTACACTAAGTGAGATAAGCCAGTCAGAAAAAGTCAAAGCCTATATGATTCCACTTATATGAGATACCTTGAGTCATCAAAGTAAGAGACAGAAAGCAGAATGGTGGTTACCAGGGCTGGGTGGTGGAAGGAAAGGGGAGCTCCTGTTTAATGGGTACAGTTTCAGTTTTGCAACATGAAAAGAGTTCTGGAGATGGATGGTGGTAATGGTTGCACAACAACCCTGATGCCACTCAACTGTATGCTTACGAGTGGTTAACATGGCAAGAAACCACAAGCATTGGTGAGGATGCGGAGAAAAAGGAACCTTCGTGCACTGCTGGTGGGCCAGCAAGCTGGTGCAGCCACTCTGGAAAACAGTATGGAGGTTCCTCCAAAAGTTAAAAATAGAACTACCCTATGGCCCAGCAATTGCACTACTGGGTATTCATCCAAGGGATACAAAAACCCTAATTTGAAAAAAAAGATACGAACCTCTGTGTTTACTGCAGCATTATTTACAATAGCCAAATTATGGAAGCAGCCCAAGTGTCCATCAGTAGATGGATGGATAAAGAGGATGTGGTACACACACACGCGTGCACGTGGGCACGCACACACACACACACACACGCACACACACACACACACACGCACGCACAGGAATATTACTCAGTCATAAAAAAGAATGAAATCTTGCCATTTGCAACAACATGCGTGGAGCTAGAGTGTGTAATGCTAAGCAAAATGAGTTGGCCAGAGAAAGACAAACGCCATACGGTTTCACTTATACTTGGAATTTAAGAAACGAAACAAATGAACAAAGGAAAAAAAAGAGAGAGAGAGATGCAAACCAAGGAGCAGATTCTTAACAATAGAGAACAAAGTGATGGTTACCAGAGGGGAGATGGGTAGAGGGATGGGTGAAAAAAGTAATGGGGAGTAGAGTACGTTTGTGACGGGCACTGAGTCATGTACAGAATTGTTGAATCACTATACTGCACACCTGAAACTTACATAACACTGTATGGCAACTATGCTGGAATTAACATAAAAAACGGAATAAAAAACAAAAATAAAATTTAAAGTATTTATGTTAACAAAGGAAATGGTTAAGAGGGTAAATTTTATCCACATTTTGCCACAGTGTTTTTCACTTCCAAGGGCTCTTTTCTATTTTCTAATTGTTTTACATAGCATCTTGCGCCTGTTTCATGAATTCAAAATCTTCTTCTCTTTCCGAGGAATAATCTTTTTCCCACTGAAATTTTTAAAAAATACATTCTTCTGTTTCCAATACCTTCTGTTCCAGTATCTCTAGAACCCAAGGTTCCTTAGTCTCTAGTTTCTTCTGTTATTTGTCTTTGATGTTGAGGGCTTTCCTCAAATATCAGGTAACATTCAGCCTTCTGTTCATATTTGAGTGAGGTAATGCAAAGCTGGATGGAAATCTCTGCGTTGGGGGTGCTTTTTGATGGGTAGGTTTCACCAGAGGATCAGGGGACAGCGAGGCAGCCATTTTAATTGGGGATTCCAAAATGTCAACATCTGGAGGTCTTTATTCTGGTGTTTTTTAGAATATCTAGAGAAAAGTTTAATTGCCTGCCAGAGTTCTGAGGGGGGGAGGGTACAAGGATCCCACCATTTTGTACCCAGACTTTCACTTCGTTCCCATGTGTTTTTTAAATATGAAATGTATTGTCAAATTGGTTTCCATACAACACCCAGTGCTCATCCCAACAGGTGCCCTCCTCCATGCCCGTCACCCACTTTCCCCTCCCTCCCACCGCCCATCAACCCTCAGTTTATTCTCAGTTTTTAAGAGTCTCTTATGGTTTGCCTCATTCCCATATTTTTAACCGTGTTTCTCCATCTGCCTCCTGCTTGCTGTCCACCTCTCCTCCTCCTTCCCTTGACCGTTTCCTCTAGAGAATGAATTTTCTAGATCAGATCTAGGAGACAGGGGTGGGGAAAATAGAGACTCACTTGTCCTGTATATACTCTTAGACTGTCCTCTTCTTTCAGCCTTGAGACGTGCTTTCACTTTCTGTGTATTTGGGGTCCCCATTTCCTGGGGTTTTCCATAGTCCATGGGGGTGGGGGATTGGCTTACTTCTCTGTCCGTACTCTGTTGCTGAACTCAATACTTACCACCCTCTTTCTACTTGGTAATCTATTATCTGGGCTCCTGCCCCGTTCTTCTTGTCCTTGAGGTTTACAATGAAAATGTTTCCTGTTGTCATTTCCAGAGTCTTGGGAGCAAGAGAAGAAAAAATCTGCAAGGTTAACCTGTTTCACTAAATGTTACAACCACTGACTTAAAACACCATCCACATTATTAGGGAAATGTCATTCTTGTTTCTGATTCATTGGCCAGGATTCGTCACACCCCATTTCACAGAAACTGGCTCTCTTTGTCCAAATGCTGGGCCAAACTTGCAAAATAAGTTGCTTAAGTGACCAAAAAAAAAACACAAAATGGCGTGGCATTTGCAGTAACAGAGCCTGGCCTACTTAGCTATCTGCCCTAAGGAAGTTTTGTCTTGTGTAGCTTAGGTTCCCTTCTCTTTATCCTCAGTCCAAAACTTCTGCAGTTTTCAAATGTTTTCTAGGATACAGCATATATATATTTTTTCCCATAAGGAAAAGACCTCCACCGCAGGTTAGTAGTGTATCAACATCACAGTGTATGTGTGGGAAACATTTTGTGGCACTACACTTACTTCTGTCCCCTGTCCTCTACCTCTTTACCAACAGAACCTCAATTTTGTTTCGGACAGCAATTATTGAAAGTTAAATTTCCCGGGGCGCACGGGTGGCTCAGTCAGTTAAGAGTCCAACTTTGGGGGCGCCTGGGTGGCTCAGTCGGTTAAGCGGCCGACTTCGGCTCAGGTCATGATCTCGCGGTCCGTGAGTTCAAGCCCCGCGTCGGGCTCTGTACTGACAGCTCGGAGGCTGGAGCCCATTTCGGATTCTGTGTCTCCCTCTCTCTGACCCTCCCCTGTTCATGCTCTGTCTCTCTCTGTCTCAAAAATAAATAAACGTTAAAATAAATAAATAAATAAATAAATAAAAAGAGTCCAACTTTGGCTCAGGTCATGATCTCATGGCTCTTGAGTTCAAGTTCCATGTCGGACTTTGTGCTGACAGCTCAGAGCCTGGATCCTGCTTCAGATTCTGTGTCTCCTCTCTCTGCCCTTCCCCTGCTCATGCCCTGTCTCTCTCTCTCTCTCTCTTTTTCTCTCAAAAATAAAGAAACATTAAAAAAACCTTTTTTTAAAAGTTAAATCTCATCTCCCAGTCTCCCTTAGAGACTAGAGACTCCTGATACATTGGATGCAAACGGGCGGGACTTTTAGGAGAGCTGTTTTAAACGGAGCTCACTCAGCCGGCATGAATCCTTTTGATCTCTGTCCTTCCCCTGATTCTTGCCTAGGCCGCAGACAGGACGCTGAGGCTGGAGCTGCCACCTTGCAGCTATTAGTTGACCAGCACGAGGTCCAAGCCATACAAAAAGGATGGCTGATAGCAGGACAGAAGGAGGCTGGGTCTCTGATGCCAATGCGGGGGCCGCCATGTCAGACCTGCCGGGCTTATGTATTTCTTACGTGAGAAAACGAAACCTCTAATATATTTAAACCTCTGTTTAGCCACATTTTCAGTTATTTTGCAACGGAACACAGCCCGCGCTGACATGAATTTTCTCTGTCTTTTAGTAGAAATCTACGCGCAGTTGTATGTTCAGAGAGGGTGATTACAGAAATTGTGGTCTGTGGCGACAAGGTAGCTCCTGCTGGTGCCCCAGACGTCACCCTTTGGTGCTCACCATTTCTCGGCTTGGCAGCCTGATTTCCATCCGGCCAGCACCTATGACTTTGCCCGAGGGCTTCCTTCAGCCCCTGGGGCCTGTTCTCTTTATACACGGAACAGTCTGGAAGGACATTTCAGGGAGTTAACGTTCCCCTTGTTCTCACTATTTGGGAACATCCTCCATCCAGTGGCTGGTGGGGTTGGTACAGAAATACCCCAGCTCCCTTGTCCCTCAAGTGGGATAATTCTGAAGCAGGCTCTATACTGGTTCCCAGGGATCACGGAGGAGATTTGAGCCTCATTTGCCCACAGTAGCAACCACCTTGATAGCACGTGCTGTTGTGGTTCCCTTTCCTTCCCTGTTTCACTTCGGCGCTCTCTTATCAGGGTTCACTGGTCTCGCCTCACAAGTAAACTGCCTGCGCTAGAATCTGTCTCAGCGTCTGCTGCCCGGGGGACCCGAACCAAGATAACGGAATTTTGCAAGGGTTGCTCTGAGGTCACGGAAGTTAAAGAGGCGAGAGGTATTGTGCGCCCTTCGCGTCAAACTAAGCCAGAGTCTTTGCGGTGCGATGTCAGGCAATGGTTCCTGCTAACCCAGCATGGCAGGGCCTCTGGCTGTCGATCTTTTCTTGGTGCTTCTTTTCCTCCCCTACAACTTTCCGTGATCCACCCCTCCGTGTGGCAGACTAAGAAAGAGGAGTCCGAATGAGATCCGGGTCGGCAGACATCTGGATGGGGGTGGTTGTGGGCAGCCCAAAAGGCTGGCCATGAAAGGTGACAGGGCAGGGCACCAGCCCCAGGTCTGTTGGTTTACAGCTGGATGAGAATGTTTATAAGCTCTGATGAGCTCCGTGGGGTTTACCTCAGGTAACTGATTTCTTCCTTCTCTGGTTCTCTTGCCTACGGAGGGTCATCTCAGGAGGTAATTACAAGTGCTCCAAACAGCCAATGCACGAACCTGAGTTTTTAGCATTTTTTTACAATAAGAAGCATATTTGAGGTACATGGCTAGATCACATGTCCTTGATTTTCAAAGAAAACCCCCTGATTTAACGTATTCTGCCTCACTGACAGGGCTGGGTTCAGAAGCTAGTGAGGCCCCAAGTTTTAGGATCAGCGATAATGAAACCTGTGACTGGTCTAGAATATTCCATACCAAATGAAGACACACTTGTTCCGTGAGACCAGGGGTCAGCAGACTACTGCCCATGAACCAAACTGGGCCCAGTGTGTATTTTTGTGAAGTTTCGCTGGAAGAGAGTCGTGCCCATCTGTTTACATAGTGTCCATGGCTGGGTTTTTGTTTTGCTTTTGTTTTTTTTTTTTTGTTTTGCTTTGGTTTGGTTTTTTTGCCCCACAGTGATATAGTTGACTAGTTGTGAAAGAGACTGTATGGCCAGCAAAGCTTAAATATTTACTCTCTGGACTTGACAGAAGCAGCTGGCTGACCCCTGCCTTAGGCAACCACCGAGAGTCGCATCCAAATCTGCCCCTTCAGGACGCACCTCCTGAGCCTTACCCCACCCCCCTCCTACCACCAACTCACCTCCGTTCCAAGAAAGGCGCTTCTGAAACTTCAACGTGCCCGTGAGTCAACTGGCCATTGGTGGTTGGAAATACAGGTTCCCATTCGGTATGTCTGGGATGGGGCCCAAGACTATATCTAACAGGCTCCCCAGGCATGCTAATGCTCTGGTAAGAGGACCACCCTTCAAGGAGCAAGGTTCTAGAAGAGTAGGTTCTCCTCACTAGGACAGCGACTCCTTATCAGTGTCCTTCATTGTTTGGAATCGTCCGGCAATGCCATCCCCCTCCCTGACCCTCTTCCTTCCCCGACACAGACCCCAGATACAGGAGCCACTATCTCCCCTTCCCAGTGAGCTCTGGTCTTCTATCTGGGGAGCATTTCAAGAGTTAACGAGCTATGAAACCAACAGCCGGAGAGATGCCAGAACTCTAATTAGTCCCCCCGCTTTATATTTAGTTTGCTATTAGATAATGCTCGACACCTGTTCACCAGACAAATCTGTTTTTAATCTCTTCCATTTCACTTTCTTGGACATGTGGCCGCACAGACATGTTGCGCTGCGTGAGAAATGGGGTGAAAGCCAAACAAAACAGCCATTTCTTTGGAATTAGAAGCACGGCAAGGGACCGAAAACGACTGAGGCCGGGTTTGGGCCAAGCGCGAGGTGCTGGTGGGGAAGATGGCTCCGTGGCTGGGATTTGTCGCTTAGAACTCAGGTGCCGATTGCTTTCCTTCCCTTGACTTTAGGCTCCCGTGAATCTTGGAAGTGAGTTTCCTGCCTTCCAGCGAGGAGGGAGGCAACTACAAGGAAACTCTCCGCGGGGCTTTAATCAGAGAGCAGGCAGACAGTTTTCACAGCAACGATCTAAATATTGCTAATTTTGATTTGATGGTTTCATTCGTGTGAAGTCGCCCCAGATAGGCAGTTCCAGCCTTATGGATCCTGAGACCTTTTCTGAGATGCCGCAAGCAAACCAGGAGTACGGAATCGATTTAAAAACATTTCCTTCCTTCTTGAGAGTCTGTATGTGTGCTAGAAGTGGAAATTACCTCTTCCATGGAATCAACAGGATTGGCCATTTATGCATGGGGATGCCACTTTAACTCAGTGTACTGGCAAAATGTGGCACCTGACTCAGTCTCGTCCAGTGATTGTGAAACCTTTGTCTTGCTGGGAAGCACTGTCCTTTCCAAGAAGGGTTGCCAGCCGTAGAGGCCTCTGAGCCCATGAAATGTCCTTCTGCTCTTTTTGGTTTTTAAACGTTTTGTTTATTTTTGAGTGAGAGAGACACAGAGCGTGAGTGGGGGAGGGGCAGAGAGGGAGAGAGAGAGGGAGACCCAGAATCCGAAGCAGGCTCCAGGAGAATCATATGTCAGTACAGAAGCTTTTAGCATCTTGTCACTGTTCATGGTCAGCCGTCCCCAATGTTGTAATATCATTGATATCTCCAGAAGATAACCCAATAGTGTCTATTGGCTATATAATTTGTCAGACATGAATAAAGACCGGAACTATCAGAAAGCAAAACAAAACAACAAAACCCCCTCCTTTTTGGGTCCCTGGGCTTTGGTCATCTGTGCCACATCTAGCCACATCTATCCAGTGTGGCTAGAAAGGACCCACAGATGTGGAGACCCAAATCCATGCCTTTTTTTTTTTTTTTTTTTGAAATAATGAGGACAGAGAACGTGAAGAGATCCTGAGCCCAAACCTCCCCAGAGTCTAACAGGGTGAAGACGCGCTAATCCTGGATATGAACAGGAAGCTGCGGCCGGTCATTGTTTTTAGGTTTTCACGCGAGTATACATCCTTAAATGAGGCCTTTCCTGTCCTAACCCTCCCGAGATGTTGTGCAACTGACCTTTCACCCACAAAATGAAAAATGCGGTGTTGGGTGACTACATCAGAGTTTGCAATATTTTATGTTATTTTTTTAGTATTCTGTTTCATTTATTTTATTTAAAATTTTTTGAGTGTTTATTTTAGAGAGAGAGATTGAGAGAGAGAGACTGTGAGTGGGGGACGGACAGAGAGAGAGGAAGAGGATCTGAAGCAGGCTCCAGGCTCTGAACTGTCAGCACAGAGCCCGACGCGGGGCTCGAACTCACAGACCGTGAGATCATGACCTGAGCCCAAGTCGGACGCTCAAACGACTGAGCCACCCAGGCCCCCCTTTAGTGTTCTGTTTTAGACAGAGGAGAGGCTCTGCCCAAATGCTGTCTGGGGTGCTCACACCTGAGTGCACAGGGCCGTGTGGTCACAGATGGAAACTCCCCCCACCCCCGGTGGAGCTCTGGAAACACGGCAGGCAAAGAGCCCGGGCCTTGAGTCTGAACTGGGATTAATTACCAATAGGGGGACGCAGCATTTCTGCTCTCCGTGTGTCAACCCCAACAGAACCAAGGACTGGCTCCTGAACTGGCTCCAGAAAAGGGCACTGCGTGGTGGCCACACCCAAGCCCAGAGCCCCCAGTGCCTGGCTCCTTACTTTCAGCCGTTGCCCCACAGTGTGCTGTGCTAGGATCATAGGTGACTCCCAGACAGCGGCCTGGTCACAGGACTTCCCCAGGGCCTCTCCCATTGTCTCTCTTGACTCTTGGACCTTCTCTCCAGCTTCTCTGAGCCTTCGGCCCCTGACCCTGCACTCCGGTTTATGATGCCTGCTTCTGGCCTTCCTCTTCCCCCCGACCTGGGCCACCTGCCTTGGATCCCTACAGATGAGACCCCGCACCCCCACCCCCCACCGCCACGAACCCTCAGCCGCAGCCCCGTGACTCCTCCCTGGGGAGGCTGAGACCTCTTTGGGGGCCAGGGAGCCAGGAACCAGGGGACGAAAGAGGTAGGGGAACTCCCTAGAATGAGGGAAGTCAAGTCATACCCCTTAGCTACTCTGGCCAAGGCGTTTTCTAGCACAGCATGAAGGGATTGGCCCTTAACCCCAGAACCTCTCTTTAATTTTCTCAGGATTATTGTCTTTGCCACATAGTAAATCTGCATTAGTTCATTCCATGGCGGGGGGGGGGGGAGCTCAGTTGCTCTCAGCAATTTTATTTTTTTAAATCCTACCACCCTGGGATTAAAACATTATAAAAAATAGGTCTCTACCTTAGGAAGTAGGTCTACAGGCTGTTTCTGTGTGTGTTTGCCGCATCTTACACATTTGTATCACAGACCTGAGGCTCAACTGGTATACCACTCAGATTTCTCCAGAGAAATAAAATTGATAGGATGTACATATATCCTTTATAAGGATATTTATATAAGATATATATAAGATAACATTATATATAAGTATATATAAGATATTTAAAGATTTATTATAAGGAATCGGTTTCCGTGATCACGGAGGCTGAGAAGTCCAAGTTGGAGGCCCAGGGAGCTGAGTGGAGTTCTAGTCTGAGTCTAAGTCAGATGGTAGAGGATTCCTAATACCCCGGTGTGAAGACAGGCAGAGAGAACGAGCCTCCCTCCCTCCCTCCCTCAGCCCTTTTTCTGTTGGGGCCTCGGGTGCATTGGAGGAGTGTCACCCATGCTGGGGAGGGCTCTGCGTTACTGAGCTCACCGCTTCAGATGTTAATCTCATCCGGAAACACCCTCGCAGACACTTCCAGAATAATATTTGACCGAATATCTGGGCTCCCATGGTCCAGGCGAGTTGACACGTACCGTTAACCATCACAGATGGGTGGAAATGTAAAGCACCCTCCTCCTTCGTCCAATTCCTCCAGGCTCCTCTAGAGTGTGAAGTCCATATTTAAAAATACTTAAATACACCCACAGTATCCCCCATGTACAAAGACAATCTTCCTTGAGAATTTTGCCAGAAAAGTTCCAGAGAGGACTCTGATCGGCCTGGTTTGGGTAAAGTACCCATCCTTGAGAAACTCACTAGGTCAGTGAGTTTCCTTGAGAAACTCACTAGGTCAGTGAGTTTCCTTGAGAAACTCAGCTTGGGGCACCAGGCACTCCCTGCCGTGAGGGAGGCAGAGCTCCTATACGAGGGCATAGAATCTGCTGGAATCCTTGGGCCTCCAAATTCCGAGAGTTTGGTGAACTTGATCGCAGGCCTCGGATTTTTATTTTAACCATGACTGAACTGAAATGGAATGTTTCTTTTAATGATAAACATAGGCCAGTGGTATTTATAGTGCCTGCAACGTTGAAGCCAATAGAAATCACAGATATATTTTGTATCACATTAAAGTTAAGGCAGAAATCTCAAAATATCATGTGTGTTCATCTCCCGTCTACCAGTGCTGGAATTAGGGGCGCCTGGGTGGCTCAGCTGGTTGAACATCTGACTCTTGATTTCGGCTCAGGTCATGAGCTCACAGTTCGTGGGATCGAGCCCTGCATTGGGCTCCATGCTGAGAGTGCAGAGACTGCTTGGGATACTATCTCTCCCTTTCTCTCTGCCTCTCCCCACCCCCAGATAAATAAATAGACTTTAAAATAAGTGGTGAAATTATTGGGCCCATCCCAGAACCCTTTGATCTAATGCATTAATAAATACAAGGATGTAACTCTATCACAGAATATAATCTTTATGATAACTGTCTTTCAATATACTTACTTGCCTTTGTAACCTTCTGTGTTCATTTTATGAACTTTAAAACATTTTTCTAAGGACGGGTACACAGGCTTCCCCAGAGGGTCAAAGAGGTCCCTGCTAGAGATTGACTGAGTCACTTGGGATGGAGGAAAAGGCAGTTCCTGCAGGGAAGAGCCGTGTGCACAGAAGATAAGAAGCAGATACCTCCTTCCTGTCGGCCCAACATGAGTGTTCTTGCAGATTCCTACTTCCTGTCCTTTTGGAGAACCCGTTTGTACCCACCTCTGGACAAGGTGCTGATCTCAGTGTTGGTTAAATGACTGCGCCCTGCTCCCCTCAAGCTCTGGGTATTAGCGAATGACTCGAGTCCTTTCAATGTGGAAGGACTTATCCTTAGACATTCACGTGCCCCTGGGGTCCTGCTGTGGCTTCAGGGAGAGGAAGCAACAGGCCATGAGGCAGGGGTGAGGGGGCTCTGACCGGCTCCCTCTGCACCTCATGTAGAAAACAGAAGCCTGCAGGGTTCAAACGACTCAAATGTGCCGTGTGTCTTCACCGACTGTTTTGGATGTACAAATATATTTTGATATTTCTGTTTTCCTAAAAGTTTTTCTCTTCTCGCTTTTTAAAATTCTGGCCCCATAGAGGGACTAACAGAGCTGATGATTGTTTCCGTGTTTCCTGCGCAGGTACAGGGGCATGTGTGAGAAGGTACAGGTGTGGCTCCTGCCACTTCTGGAGAGTTTAAAAATACCGGGCACCTGGGTGGCTCAGTCGGTATTCGGCTCAGGAGATCATGATCTCACGGTTCGTGAGTTCGAGCCCCGCATCAGGCTCTGTGCTGACAGCTCAGAGGCTGGAGCCTGCTTCGGATTCTGTCTCCCTCTCTCTCTCTGCCCTTCCCCCACACTCTCTCTCTCTCTCTTTCTCCAAAATAAATAAACATTAAAAAAACCTTTTTTTTAAATTAAAAAATACTATGTCCAAACTTCAGCGCGGGTGACTGAGATCCCTGTTGCCTTATTGCTTCAGAACAGTAGTTCTCCACTGGGGGCAATTTTGTCTCCCAGGGGACATTTGACGTCCAGAGACATTTTGGCTGTCACATCTGGAGAGGAGGGTGCCACTGGCATCAGTAGATGGGTAGAGACGAGGGACAGTGCTAGACATCCTCCAGTGCCCAGCACTGGCCTCGCAACGAATCTCAGGCCCCAAGGATCAGTAGGGCTGACACTGAGGACCCATCGCAGAATTTTACGCCAAAATTGTCACCGAATCTTTCCTGGCCATTTGCAAAGGCGTGGGCTGAAACATCAGAAAAATAAAACAGAACCAAAGCAGTGGTGAACCTGCTGTCTCAAAAGAAGGAAGTTTAACAGGTTACAGTTGGAAGCAGCAGCCCTCTTGAATAAAATACATCTCTTAGAGAAAGAATGGCTACTGACTGAGGGCAAACGGGAAACGGAGATCGTTTCTACAGGTTCTTCTCTTGAAGTTATTCATGCAGTTCTAGAGGTCCTCCTGGTTTCAGCTTCGTTGTATGTCAGTATCTATCATTTATCTATCTATCATCTATCTATCATCTATTATGTACCTACCTATTATCTATCTATCTATCAATCTATTATCCATCTATCGTTTATTATCTATCTATGATCTATCTATCATCTATCATCTATCTATTATCTATCTATCATTATCTATCATCTATCATCTATCATCTATTATCTACCTACCTATTTATCTATCTGTTATCCATCTATCATCTATCTATCTATCTACTTATCTATCAATCTATCATCTATCTACTATCTACCTACCTATTATCTATGTATCTGTCAATCAATCATCTATCATCTGTCTATTATCTATCTATCTATCATTACCTATCATCTATCATCTATCATCTATCTATCATCTACCTACCTATTATCTATCTATCATCTATCTATCTATTATCTATCTATCTATCTATCTATCATCATCATCATCATCTCTCTCGATTATCTATCTGTCTTTATTATTATTATTTATCATCTACCTGTCATCTAACATCTATGTACCATGTCAGGAACCAATTGCCTGAACTTTGGCAACAAAGTTACTCAAACCCACAGTGGCTGGAAGGCCTGATGATGCAGAGCTGTGTCATGAACGCTTCAGGATTTGAGGACCTTTTCTCCTTGTTGTGATGGATGAAACAGCACACGGAGCCCCAGGCCTGGCCCTCTCGTGCCCTCTTTCGAACTGCACTGACTGTTCGTGGGGCAGAGGTGGCCAGGGGACCTTTTCAGCTCTTGTTAAAATAAAACAAACCAAAATAAAAATCTGAGACAGATTCTGGGCATAGGACCTTTGCTGTCTTCCCTCATTTTTCATTATCATGAAAGCGAAGTGTCGCTCGTCTTATTTTCTCACATGCCCACAGGCAGCCCTTGATGTTGATTTAGTCTGACCTAATCAGGTAAACAAGAGAGGGGTGGGGGCCCATCTAGAAGCGGTTGCAGGTGCCTGCCTCGTGGCTCCTAGGAGCCCTGCAAGCTGTGTCCGGGGAGGACCTCCAGCTGCTCCGGTGGGCTGACAGGTGACTGTTCCTCCTTCCAAGGCCACGTGAGACCGTAGCACATCCAGATGAGGTTTGGGGAGGGGGCTGGTCTCTGTCCTTCTACCATCTAGTGTGGCTTCAGAGCCCTGGGAGGTTGGGACACCCAGCAGAACTGGCCAGACTCCGGACAGGGGGAGTGGGGGACGGTGGGGAGCAGACACGAAGGAGGCCTGATGTGGAGACCAGGGAGAGAACTAAGTGAAATTGTCCCTGGGCAGAGGTCAGGCACCCCAGGGAGACACCAGGGTGGGGTTAGGGTGGCATTGCTGATCTGCAGTCAGAGAATTTGGTATGAAGGTCAGTATGACCACATGTGCATCTGGGACTCATGACCATCTAGGACACCCAGGTCCAGGACAGCCCATCCCCTCTGGGGTGGCTGATAGGACTGGGGGACTCACGGGGCCATCGAGCGGAGGGCGGATGCCCAGATACAGGAGTCAACAGAACCCAGAAAGCAGAATAAAAACTAGGTGATATTAGTACCATTGTCTTAGCCTGTTAAAGCTGAATAACAAAATACCGTAGACTGGGTGGCTTATAAATAACAAAAATTTCTTTCTCACAATTCTGCAGGCTGGGAAGTCCAATATCAAGGCATTCGTAGATTTGTTGTCTGGTGCGAACCCGATTCCTGGTCATAGATGGCTTCTCTTCCCTCAAATGGGGCAACAGAGCTCTCTGGGGTCTCTTTTATAAGAGCACGAATCCCATCACAAGGGCCCCACCCTCATGACCCAATCATACCCCAAAGCCCCACCTTCTAACACCATCACATTAGGGGTTAGGATTTAACAGATGAGTGGGCATTCAGTCCGTAACAGCCTTGGTTGATGGTGTCGCTTTCCTTTGAGAAATTTTACTTTGCTGTTGTCCCCAAATTTTTGTGCCCCACCCCTTAAATGGGGGGGGGGGGGAGAGAGCATAAGTAAAAAAAAAAACAAAAAACAAAAAAACTAAAATGGCATGACCTTTATGCTAAAAACTTGAGATGAATCTTGGACTGTGGAATACAGTCAATTTCTTCACGTTGGAGGACAAAAGACATTGAGGTAATTTAAGGTGAACTTGAGACCAGAAACATTCTTTCACTTGCTTATTTGTCTACTGGGAATTTGTTTGTTGAACACCTAGTATATGTTGGGTCTGGGGGATGCAGACATGAACGCCACACAGTTTCTACCTTTGGAGGGTGCACAGCCCAGGAGCTAGACAGGTGCCTGCTGCTGAACTCCGATTATAAATCTGGCGTATGCGATACCTTGCTCCTTCCTTCTACACTTGTTCTGCTTTATTTTAGGGATACCTGTGTATTTTGGCAGACGGGGGCACACACAGGGAATGTATTTATGGCACGTATGACTCACTTTTGCTGGTGCAGTAAGACTTGCAGGGACAGAGGGACCTCAAGATGGCCCAGGAGCAGGAGGAGGTCGAATTAATAAATGCAGAATTTCTAGGTCAAGCCGAACTTTCAGAGGGCTAAAGATTATGGAAAACCATTTTCATGGCTTCTCTGCCTATTTATCACCCCCACGCAGTGAGGCCAAAGTCATCAAACGGTCACACACCACCCGCTCCTTTGTTGCTTCTGTCATATCCTATGGTTGGTTTAGTTCACAAAGGGCTATAGGACCTGAGCCCCCTTCTAAAAAAAGCGTGCTCTGTGCTCCATCACTTCGGAGGCTCAGGATCGAGGGAAATTAAAGTAGCAAGGGGCATAATTTGGACGCTTTGTTTAGTGTTTGGCTTTTTTAACCAGAGGGCTGTGGACATCGACCAGCCCCAGGCAGTTGTTTGCAAAATCTTGAGGGTAGGTGGCCGTATACATTTAGGGGAGGAGAAGGTCTATGGATGCAACAGATTCTCAGAGGTCTCTCTCCCCGGTGCCCATCACCAGCTCCCAAAACAAAAATAAAGCTTTGGAACCATCAGAAAACTGGACATCTTTCACTTCTCGCTTTGTCCCTTGCACAACAGAGGCGGGTGGCACCTTTATGCCTCCAGGAGACTATGCAATACTGTTGCATACAACTGGTAGGATTGTGCACATGCAGGGAAGAGGGAATAAAGGAAAGAGAGAGAAAGGGAGAGAGACAAGGGACGACATAGCTGATGACTGCATTTCAGGAAAGGAAGATGGGGAAATAGTCAAAGAATAAGAGTGGAGGAAAAGAACTAAATGTCACTGCTTCCTGACACTCTGGAGGCGACTTGCCAATAACCGAGCTCTCTGTAGCGCGTGGTTGAGTTCTGGAACCTTCACGTTTGCTAACGACCTCAGACCTTTGTGGACTCAGACCTGTCACGTCAAGGACAGGGTGGAAGAGAAAGTGAGCGTCATTCATTTAATGAGTGTTGGTTGGGCAATTGCTCGGTGCTGGGCGCCCTGATGGCGAAAGAAAAAGGCAACGGCACCGCTCCAGGTATCTCAGAGTCTCGTCGGGGAGAAAGGGCACAGATGACCAAGAGTGGCGTGGAAAGGCCGGGAGAGAGGTGGACGGAGACGATTCCAGGAAGCACGGGGAAGGGCGCTTCACCCAGCCTGAGATGATTCAGGAGGGCTGCCTACAGGTGACAGGTCTGAAAGGAGGAGGGATGAGTCAAGCGAACTGGGTTTTGAGGCAAGAAATACAGGAAGGGCTGCATGATAAAAGGTCAAGGGGTGAGGGAAGCAGCAAAGTGTGGAACCAAGAGCATGGCAGTGGGAAGCCCTTGCAGCATGAGGTATGAGGCAGGGAGCTCCAGACACGCAGCTGGGGAGTTGGACAAGGCAGTTCACGAGGGGTCTGTGGTGCCTCTTCCTGTCTCACTTCTGCTGCATCTGAACACTGAGCCACGTGGCTTTCTGCACCTTGTCTGCTCCTCCACGGCTCCATCTACTCGTCCATGGGATCACAGCCGAGGGGGGTTATCCCGGAAGGGCCGCCGTTGAATGCATTTCAAGGGGATCCTACAGAGAGCCCAACCTGAGAGAAATGCAATCTTGAGAAAATCTCTACTCTCTCTGCATGTGTCTTGGGCTTTAGAAAATCTTTGGACGGAGAACTGACCGTCATCGGTTTGATGACCTCTGTTGGGGGCCAGTTCTCCACGAGAGAATTCTTGGGTCATGTTGCGCATCTGTGAACGGAGGCACTCACTATCTTTGTTCCAGACCCTCTTTTCAGGGGTATTTGTCTAGCGAATAGCCTTGGGAGACGGAGTGACTGTCTATACTACACTACCACTATAAAAGATTCGGGTTCCCGAAGCGCAGAGTTCCTCTCTTACAGTGTAACTCTCAGTGGGCACAGGGGTCGCCTGGCCTTCTTTGAGTCATTCTGTGGGGATTGGGCTTGGGGGAAACTGCACATAAGCTGACACTGCTATCGCCGTGAGTTATGAAGTCCTTTGTCTCTGACTCAGGAGTCTCGTGTCTTCGGGAAGCATCCACGAAACTGGCTAGCTGTCCGTTATGGCTCAGGCAGCTATAACAAAATACCATAGACTTGGTGGCTTAGACAACAGACATTTATTCCTCACAGTCCTGGAGGCTCGAAGTCTGAGATCAATGTACCAGCCTGGCTGGGTCCTGGTGAGAGCTGTCTTCCTGGCTTGTAGATGGCTGCCTTCTTGCTGTATGCTCAGAGGGTGGAGAGAGAAAGCTCTGGCCTGTTCTTCTTATAAAACCGCTAATCTCTCGGGGGGCCTGGGTGGCTCCGTTGGTTAAGTGTCCGACTTTCGCTCAGGTCAAGATCTCACAGTTCATGAGTTCGAGCCCCGCGTCGAGCTCTGTGCTGACAGCTCGGAGCCTGGAGCCTGCTTCGGATTCCGTGTCTCCCTCTTTCTCTGCCCCTCCCCTGCTCTCTCTCTCTCTCTCTCTCTCTTTTTTAAATAAACATTAAAAAAAAAAAACCACTAATCCCGTTGAGGGTCCTACCCTCCTGACGTCATCTAAACCCAATTACCCCTTAAAGGCCACACCTCCAAACACAATCATGTTGAGGGTTAGTACGTAAACATAGGAATTTGGAAGGAGACATACACATTCAGTCCCTAACACCAGCTAACCTGAGGAAAACCTCAGACCCTTCACAGTTCTGGAAAGCTTCCTCCTCCAACCGTCCAAGGAAGAAGGAATCACCCTCTCACTCCCGAGTCCCTGGCATTCTATGTTTATTCCTGTTATAGCTCCTGTCCCATCATTGAGATTTGTTGCATGAGGGCCTCTTCTGCTGGCCTGTCAGCTTTGACCTGAAAGGGATAGACTGCATCTTCCATAGTTTAGTTTGTATGTCCCAGAACATCTTATCTAGAGAGGGCGCATAGTGGATTATCAGTAAAAGTGTGCGGGATTCCATTGAGGCAGAAACGACACACATTGGTCCGGAAAAGAGAGAGTCGTCCAGAGGCGAACTTCCCCCCTCCTCTGGTCCCAGGATGACTTCCTGTCTTCAGGAAGGGGAACTCCAAACACAAACTGTTGACCTCTCTGTCTACTCCCATTTTCTGCAGACCTCGGTGCTGAGTCACCTACAGCCAGCTGTTGCGCTCGTCCTTGAATTAGCTTCCAAAGATGACACTGGCAGGAGGCTAACCTTCCAAGTTCAAGCCCCAGGAAAATAAAAGTAAGTAAATAAGAATTCGACGCCAGATGGCTTGGAAGGACAGAGCGGGAGTGCAGGATTAACTGGCTGGTAACAAAAGCTGTCATTACGGAGTGTCATCGTTGGCGGGTTATTTATTAGCTCTTCCCGTTTGATACCAAATGTCAAATGTGTTAATGTGCAGAAACCAAGCCTTCCCCTCCCGGCTGCTCTGATGTCAGGCTGCCAGCTGCGTTGTCTCCCTTGCAAGAAGTGCCAGGAACTTAGCCTTCATATGTCATGTTATGCACATACCATATTGCGCTTAAAAAAGGCCAGATGAGGACAACGCGGCCTAATAACCAGCCTGTCAATCATTACGCTGCATTGGGCATGGCAGCGCTTTCTCCCAAACCTTTGTTCCCCGTCAGAATGGGCTCTCTCTGGACCCCATGCGCCAGACAGGGACGAATGGTCTACTTTGCCAATTGTTGCCCAGGCTCAAAGAGGGATATTCACCCACCCAGCGCTCAAGGAGGCTTAGGGAATTGTAACACGGTTGCAACGAGAAGAATTTTGCCTGTGTGAACGGTGCTTGGTCTTAAGATGGCCCTGAAGTCTCTCTCTGTCTCTGTACACGTCATCCTTTCTCTCTCGTTCACACACGCACACCCCCTAAGTTAGTTTTATGTACATCATTCTCTTCTTTCTGTATTCTATCTGCCGCTGATGTATAAAGTTTAACCTCAAGCAACCAAACACCGTATCACATGATCGGAGAACAGACCTACACCCGATCAGAGTTTGGAGAGGATTCCCATCGTTCAGAAAAGCTTGGGTTAACACGTGTTCCCTGAGCACCTACCTGTATACAGCACCGTCACCACTGGGGAGGCCAAAAAGACGTAAGGCCCGTTCTGAAGGAGCCCACGGGCACACAGGAGATGGGAAGGTACCATGCCTCTGTTGTGTGCTCGTTATCTTGTATTTTGCTCACTATTCGAGGCACAACCATTCGGGACAGAACAGACGTGTGGTCAGAGACAAGGGTCTCTGAAAATCTCCTACGTCGTGGTCATCATCTCTCCATTTTTCGAGTGGAGTTGCCGTCCGAGGCCACCGCAGTGTGAGAAGTTACAAGAACCATGCTAGTGTGGCCTTGAAGCCACGCCTTGGGCCTCGGAGGCCGGGGCCGAGACGGGGAGGCGGGAAGGTGGGAAGCCTCCTGGACGCTGTCAGTGGCAAAATTAAACACCCAGCTACCCACAGCTTGCCTTGAACAGGACCCCATGCAGGTGCTGTGGAGGGTGAGAACGATAATGAGTCTGGGGAGACTGTACCTGCCCTCAGGTGTAATTTGCCAGGAAGCAAACTACAAACACGTGAGAATTCCCACCAGAACGCAAAGTTTCCAGGAACATCACGTGGCAGTGTATGATTGCTAAGGAGCGGGAGCAGCCAGGAGGGGTGAGTGCAGAGGAAGGGGACATTCAGGGACCTGAGAGGCTTCACGGCGATGCGGGAGTTGGGGAGGATCTGGAAAGAGAATGAGAACTAGACGTACAGAGGGAGGCGGTGGGTGTTCCCAGAAAGGGAGAAAGTAAGACGAGAGGCAGGGAAGTTGCCTTATTGTTGGGATAAAAGGGGGTCCAAGAAAGAACTCCCCTCCTCCCTTGAGTTCTACATTAATTGAGAGTAGTAAAAAGGAATAAGGCACATGGGAGACACAAACGAATCACTTTACTACTGAAAAATCTGGGATTGGAAGACATGGGTGGTACTGACACCTATAGGAGCTGGCTCCCTAGCACCCGCAAAGGCAGCCTGGGACCCCTATTGGCCTCCCCGCTGTGGGGGCTGCCTCTTATAATGTGGCCTGGATCCACTGAGTGCGAGGCCTGGCTCCTAAGATATAAAAGGAAGAGAAAGGTGCTGGGCTATGAGGTCCTGTTCCTTCTCCCAAACTAACCAGTTAGAGAAGTCACTCCTCCTCCCGGTGTGGGAGGAAGCTTTCCCCAGTGGAAACCACTTGCGCGGGAGATGGGATCCCCTCAAATGATAGGGTCCAGGGAATCGCGAATAGACCCATCTGAACTGCCCGGGTTAAATGGGAGCCAAATGAAGATTCCATTGGCTGCCAAGAGAAGGACTGTGGTGTAAACGTTGGGCAATAGAAACCATTGAAAATCTCAGAAGATGATTCAAGCAGCCTTTGGGGGAGATTGATCCATGACTGAAGAGTCAACCGGATTCTCCCAGGGAAGAGACTGTGGGAGAAAGCCTGGCAGGAGCTGGTCTGGAGCCATAGTAGGAAGGGTCTGAACTAGAGGACCAGCTGTGGGTGGCCTGGGAGTGGCACAAAAAGGCGGAATGCCTGGGACCTAGTGGATAGCCGCAGGGGACGAGGAGAGGGAGCAGCTCAAAGGAGCCCGGGTTTGTGCCCGGGTGACTGAGGGAATGGTACCCCATGGGCAGACATGGTGGCTTGGGCAGAGGGAGCCCAGCCAATGGTGGGGCGGGACAGGTGTGCATTTCTGGGCACTGAGTTGAAGGCGAACATAGGACACCGGTGGTCCTGAGGGACGGGAATGTAGGGGGTGGGGAATCTCTGTGCATCCCAGGGGAAGCTACCAGAACAGGAGCGGGTAGGTGTCAAACAGTGAGGTCAGATGAGGACGGATTGGGAACTGTTAAATGTGCTAATTGGGATGTCGCTGGTGACCTTTTCACAGTCAGTGCAAGAACGGAGATTGAGAAAAGATTTCAAATGTTCCATTTCCTAAAGAAGAACCAATGTAACCTGACTCTGGCATTTTCTATTCAGCCTAGTAGCAGAACTATAAGTGAGTAAGAAGATGGCGTTTGGACACTTTATTTGCTATCCCCTCAGTGTGGGAATGAAATCCTGGGTTTGTTAGTTTCCCCTAATGGTGCCTTGGGAAATGGCCTGCCTCAAGGTCTCATACCGGGAGAGGGAATGAAAAGCTAATCATGTTCGGAGGGCAGCATCAGAGTCGACAGAATCTCTTGACCCCTGACATTCCCACAGGGCAGTTGTGATGCCAGGGGCTTCCTGAGGTGGCTATTTTGACACGGCCATTTAGAAGGAAGTGAAGAAGAGGGCGAGGCAGAAAGGAGGGTTCAGAGATGGAGTTGGAAACACCCAATAGTCTCATAACTTGGTCATTCAAAATGCCAAGTGAATGCCATGCCCTTAAGTAGCCCATTAGTCAGCTTCTCCAGAGAAACAGAACCAATAGGAGGTTACACACACACACACACACACACACACACACACACACAGATGAGGAGATTTATTATAGGAATTGGCTAATGGGGTTATGGGGGCTCAGAATTCCCATCATATGCTGTCTGCAAACTGGACAACCAGGAAAGCAGGTGGTGTAGATACAGACTGAGTCTGAAGGCCCCAGAACCTCTGATGTCCGAGGGCAGGGCTGAAAATGGACGTTCCCACTCAACGAGGGCACATTTGTCTTTCCTCTGCCTGTTTGTTCTATTCAGGCCCTCAGCGGGTTGGATGGTGTCCACCTACGTTGGTAAGAGCCGAGTCTCCGCCCATGGCTTTTAAACTTGAAGCAGAGTGAATCATGTGAGGCGAGCAGTTGTCTTGAGGAAATTGTTGGGTCAGCTTTTCCCGTTGCCCCATGTTTTGGATCCAAAGCACGGTGTGCTGAAAGTTTGGGTCTGATCTCCCTGAGGCTCCTTCACTGGTTGAGGAAAGGAGGTTTCTTTTTTTAAGTTTATTTATTTATTTTGAGAGTGAGAGAAATGCACATGCACGAGCAGGGCAGGGGCAGAGAGAGAGAGAGAGAGAGAGAGAGAGAGGAAGAGACAGAGAATTCCAAGCAGGCTTCACGCTCTCAGCTCAGACCCTGATGCAGGGCTCTATCCCGCGAACCATGAGATCATGACCTGAGCTGAAATCAAGAGTTGGTCGCTCAACCGACTGAGCTACCCAGGTGCTCCAGGAAAGCAATTTTTAAGGAGAAGAACCCAGAATGGCCACACCACTGCAGTCAGGACAGCCACGCCCAGGGTGATCCAAAAGGGATACATCCCCCTTGATCAGAAAACCTGGACAGTTATTAAAAGCCATTCTTATGAGTTTATGTCAATAAATCATTATATGTTATAGTTATCGTCTCTGAGAAAAGTGCAAGACTCATTATGGTTTGGGGAGATTGCCATGATGTCTTCACGATAATTTCACATAGCTTTGGGTAAAATGACACATTTTATTATTTAATTTTCTTGGTGCCTTATCACTAAAACATACTCCAGAGCAATGGTTGGCTGCATGCTTTACGCAGCGTGTATGTGACAGATGCTTCGTCACTGTAGATTCACCATCAGGGCTTCATGACATGTACTGATTTAGAATTTTGCTGAAGTAGGTAGGGTCTTGGTTCAAGGGGCCAAGAAGTCTGTGTGTGTGTGTGTGTGTGTGTGTGTGTGTGTGTGTGTGTGTATGAGTGAGTATGTGGGGTAGCATGGCGGGCAAAGGGTACCAGTACATGATGTGTTTCCAACCCCCAAATTCCCCTCCCAAGGGGTCTCGTTCTTGAATCTTTGCTTTGACACAATATCATCTTTTGTACTGGTAGGTCTTTTTTCCACTAGGAAAACTAATCCACAGGAGAAATCTGGGTTGTCACGGCATTTCGCTATTTGGGAATCTAGGAAAATTCCGGAAGATCCTTCAAGGAGCTCAAGGCCCTACTAACGTGCACATATAATATTGTACTTTCGTGCACACGTATACATTGTTACACACTTCTGTCTCAAAAACGTAGTAAGTACAAGAGATGTGCCTTCCCTTTCCCAGAACAGAAAAACAAAAATTTTATGGGATCTTGGAGATCATTTACCTTATTTTAGAGACGGGATACCAGGTCCCTGAGAAGTCACCCGACCCACCCAGCTCCATGCTGTTTTTGCAGAAGCTAGAATCCATGCCCGAGGGTCCCCCAGCTTTTTCCCATCGCATCATGTTCTCGTGTGAATCTCTTCCTCTTCCTCCACTCCCCGCCCCCGCGGGGCTCTCTGCTTTAGAGCAGCGACTGTGGAAAGACAAGGGCCACCTCTGCTTTTGATGAGCCCACCTGGGGCTCACCCACTATCGTAGGCACCAGTGCAGTGAGCAAATGGGAAAAAGGAAACTCTCTACAGAACTCAGGACAGAAAAGGAGGCAGGGCCTGCTTTCAATATATTTTAAAAAGAGCCGTGTGCAACTGACCTCACGTAAAAATCAGTCCTGTTTGGTCCATTCATAGATCCCTTCTTGGAAACTTGCGATGGGACATTTCCTGAATCGGTATTTCCTTCCGGATTAGTCGTGAAATGCGGATCACCGAGAGGTGTGTGCATGGCCTGCCTCTGCTTGTCATTTTGAGCCATGGCAGGACACTAGCGGCGGGTCACAGTGTCCTGTCCTTTTCCTGAGCCCAGCGGTGACCTGGGAATTCTCCTCGACAGGTTGAAAACCAGCTGCTAGTCCTGATACTATATAGCTCGATCTGATGGAATCGGTCAGGGGTTTCATATATGTCTAACGATTTTATGTCCATCAGTAATGATGGCGATAGGAACGATAACCTTTATTGAGTTCCTACTATGGACCAGACCTTTGCTAAGCATTTTATTAGTATTGTCTCATTTCTTTTCATGCCTAACTTACACATATGTTTTGAATATTTTCGCTTTACAGATAAGGACACGGAGGCAGGGAGAGGTTAAATAAAGTACCTCAGGTCTAGGATCTGTAAGTAAAAGACCCCAGATTAACTGCTTCTGAGGTCTCACCCTTACTCTGCTGCCTTTGCAGCCTCTAGACGCTGACGAGGGAAGTGACAGCAAAACTCTTGTCTCAGATACAGATACGCACGGAGATCCACCAGGACCCTTGTTTCCATCATTTCTGTTTCTGTGCCCCTTTTCTTACCTGGCCTTCTCGGGACTGCCATCTGTCGTCAAAAGGCCAGATGTCTCCTCGCTCTTTGGCCCTGGGACCTGGGATTTCCATTATCCTGGCCTCTCTTTCACTGGCAGATATGACATTTCGGCTCAGGTCATGATCTCACTATTTATGGGATTGAGCCCAGTGCAGAGCCTGCTTGGAATTCTCTCTCTGCCTCTCTTTCTGCCCCTCCCCCACTCATGCTCTTGTTCTCTCTCTCTCTCTCTCAAAAAAAAAAAAAAAAAAAAAAAAAAAAAAGATATGCCCAAGGCAGCAAACTGGCTGGTTTCACTGCCTCAAGCCGAATGCTAGTAAGCAGTGGGGGGATGGGGGGGTGGCTGGCACCGACCCCCTGGCCCTCAGAGCCTCAGGAATGAATCCTCCTCCTTTCACCGGCCTGTGCTCTCACTCCTAGTAAGTTAGAGAACCCCCCCACCCCCCTTCTCCCAGTTAGCCACTGGGAGCAATCAATGGACACCAGCTCACCCTGGAGGAAAATTGTGGACTCCTGCTTTAGTTCCAATGTCCAGAGGAGCCCAGAACAACACAAATGTGTCACTCATTACCCATCAGCAGGTCAGAGAGAGAAGTTCATTGGACCGGTTTGTAGAGAGAAGGTCCGTAAGAATTAAAATTGGGCACTACCACCTGTTGGCAGAAATCTGAAACACCAGACTTGCCCATACTTGCAATTGGGAGTGCCGTTGGGAAACCACTTTGACAAGCACTCTGGTGACATCTAAGAGGGACAGTGTGCATCCCCTACGATCCACCAATTCTACTCTTTGGTATTTTTCCTGCAGAAACTTGCACATAGGCACAAGAACATGAATGGCAGCGTCTCTGTGATTGCGAAAAATTAGACGAAATCACTGCATTAATAAGATCACGGAGAAGAGGGCTGTGAGGGAGGGACTCTGGGAAGGTTGGCTGGGAGAAGAGAAAGGAAGGTCCGTTGTGGTTGAGGGGCAGAGCGAGGGCATGATGGGGTCTGGCAGCAGAGGCCTTGGGAGCCGGCTTCTGCCTTGATCTGTGGATGAATGGGACTCTGACCTCAGTAGAAGCAGAGTTTCACCTTGACCGTGTTTGTGAAACCAACCCAAAGAAGACCACTGTTTTTTCACTGAAGGTTCCCCTGTCTGGAAGCAAAGAACGGGGCCTGAGTGTCTGATCCATGAAGTTCCTTGAGAAGGGGACGTGTCTGATTAATTTCCCAAATACATTTTGCTTACCATGCTGAATGTAGAAATTTCCGAATTCTTCACATTAATAAGCCTGTTATAGATTTCTCTTAAACACATCCCTGTTCAATAGTCTTTTGGTTTGGTCAGCTTTGCTGTTGGCTGTCTTTTACATTTGTGGATATTTATTTTATGCCCAGGATATGGTCTATTTTTTTTATATATATAAATTTTTTTAAACATTTATTTTGGAGAGACAGAGGGACAGAGTATGAGTGGGGGAGGGGCAGAGAGCAAGGGAGACACAGAATCCGAAGCAGGTACCAGGCTCCGAGCTGTCAGCACAGAGCCCGACACGGGGCTCGAACTCACCAACTGTGAGATCATGACCTGAGCCGAAGTCAGACGCTTAACCGACTGAGCCACCCAGGCACCCTGGATATGGTCTACTTAAATAAATGTTTTATGTGCTCTTGAATAGAATGTATATATGTGTCACTGAGTGTCATGTTCTCTAGGTGTCAGTTAAATGAAGTTGCTAAATCATGCTGCTCAAATTTTGTACATTTATGCTGACTTTTTCTGCTTGTCTTATTAGTTACTGGGAGTAGTGTGGATTTGTCTACATTTCTGTTCACTGTTTCAAATTCTGCTTTGCGTATTTTGAAGCTATGTTACTACACGCAAGAAAATTTAGTTTTATCTTTATAGAAGATTGACATTGTATTATTGAGAAATATTCCACTCTATCTCTAGTAATGTTTCTTGCTTGAAAACCTACCTTGTTTGATAGCTACCCCAGCATTCTTTTGGTTAGTGTTTTTTCATAGTATATAATTCTCATCTTTTTTTACTTCAACTTGTATTTAAGGCGTCTTGTAAGCAGTGTATATATTTTTAAAAATCCAGTACAAGAATCTTTGCTGTTTTTAAACAGCATCTTTATTGAGATATAATTCCCACACCATAAAATTCACCGGTTTAAAATGTATGATCCAGTGGTTTCTAGTATATCCATAGTGTTGCAGCTATCACGTTGATCTAATTTTAGATCATTTTCATTACTCCCCGAAGAAACCCCGCATTTCATTACCCTCACCTTTCACCCCCGGTAAGCACTGATCACCTTTCTGTCCCTGTGTATTTACTTCCTCCGGACGCATTTCATATAAATGGAATAGGACAATCTGCGGTATTTGGTGACAGGCTTCTTGCATTTAACATAATGTTTTTGAGATTCAGCATCAGTACTCATTCTTTTTAATGCCAAATCAATTCCACAGTATGGGTATACCACATTTTGTTTATTCATTTACCCATGGATGAACATTTGGGTTGTTTCTACTTTTTGGCCATTATGAAAAATGCTGCTAGGAACATTCAAGTACAGTTTTTTTTATGAGCATATGTTTTCACTTCTCTTGGATATATATGTAGGGGTGGAACCACTGGGTCATATGGTAACTCAATGTTTAACATTTTCAGGAACTGCCGAACACTGTTCCAAAATTACTGCATCGTTTTACAATCTCACCAGCAATGCATGAGAGTTCCAAATTCTCCACATCCTTCCCCACACTTGGTGTGGTCTATATTGATTCTAGCAGTCTCGGTGGGTCTGTTATGATTGCCTGTGTTTTTGATCTATATTTCCCTAGCGGCTGATGGTATCGAGCATCTTTTCATGTGCTGGTTGGCTATTGATATATCTCCTTTGCAGAAATATCTATTTAATCCTTTTCTTAAACTGCGATGTTCGTCTTTTTGTAATTGTAAGGGCTCTTTATAAATTCTGAATAGAAGTCCCTAAATAAGTATATGAATTACAAATATTTTCTCCCATTCTATGAGTTTTGTTTTGTTTTGTTTTGTTTTTTGGTAACGTGCATTTATTTTTGAAAGAGAGAGAGACAGAACATGACCAGGGAGGGGCAGAGAGAGAGGGAGACACAGAATCTGAAACAGGTTCCAGGCTCTGAGCTGTCAGCACAGAGCCGGACATGGGGCTCAAACTCACAGACGGCGAGATCATGACCTGAGCTGAAGTCAGACGCCCAACCGCCACCCAGTTGGGTGAGCCACCCAGGCGCCCCACTGTGAGTTGTCTTTTCTCTCTCTTGATGGTATTCTTTGAAGCACATTTTAAATTTTGATGAAGTTCAATTTATCTGGTGTTTTTCTTCTTTTGTTGACCGTGCTTTGGTGTCAACATGTAAGAAACCATTCTTTAACTCAGGTTCATGATGATTTAACCCTCTGTTTTCTTCTAAGAGTTTTATAATTTTAGATCCTACATTTAGGTCCATGATCTGTTGGGGGTTTTTTTTCCCCTAATCTTTTATTTTTAAAGTAGGATTCATGCCCAGCGCAGAGCCCAAAGCAGGCTTGAACTCACGACCCTGAGATCAAAACCTGAGCTGAGAGGTCCATGATCCAATTTGAATTGATAAACCTATAATATGAGGTTAAGTCCAACTTTGTCTTCATACAGGTATTAAGTTGTCCCAGCACCATTTGTTGAATTTCCCCACTGAATTGTCTTGTACCCTTGCTGAAAATAAATTAAGCGTAAAAGTGAGAGAATTTATTTCTAGACTCTCCGCTCTATTCCACTGATCTGTCTGTCCTTATGCCAGTACAAAATTATTTTGTTGTAAATTTTGAAGTTGGGAAGTGTGAGTTCTCCAGCTTCATTTTTCTTTTCCAGAATTGCTTTGGTTATTCTGACTCCCTTGCATTTCCATATGAATTTCAGGATCATGTGAGTTTTTGTAAAAATAAAAAGGCAGCTGGGATTTTGATAGGATTACACTGGATCTGAGGATCATTTCGGGAAAGTATTGCCCTCTAACTGTGTAGAATCGTTTGAACGATGAGCATGGAATGTCTTTGCATATTTTTAGGTCTTTTAAAATTTCTTTTCATAACGTTTTCTAGTTTTCAGAGTACAAATCTTACACTTGCTTTATTACATTTATTTCTAAGTATTTCCTTTTTTGATGTTATCATAAACGAAATTGTTTTCTTAATGTCATTTTCAGATTATTCATTGTTAGCGCATAGGAATACAATTGACTTTTGTATATTGATCTGGAATCCTGCAACCTTGCTGAACTCAGTCATGAATCTGAGTAGTTTTTTGTGTGTGCATTCCTTAGGATTTTTTCAATATACAAGTTCAGGTCATCTGTCAATAGGGATCATTTACTTTTTCTTTTTCAATTTGGATGCATTTTATTTTGTTTCCATGCCTACTTGCCCTGGCTAAAACCTCCAGCACATTGTTGAGTAGAAGTAGCAAGAATGAACATTCTTGTCTTATTCCTGATCTTAGGGGAAAGTATCCAGCATTTCGCCACTGAATATGAAAATTTCTAGATACCCTTTACCAGATTGAAGAAGTTGCTTCTCATTCTTAGTTGGAGGGTTTTATCATGAAAGAATGTTAGATTTGGTTAAATGCTTTTTCTGCATCTACTGAGGTGATCATATGGTTCCCTCCCCTTTATATTATGAATATTATGTATTACGGTGATTTATTTTGGGATGCTAAACCAACCCTGCATTCCTGGGATAAATCCCCCTTGGTCATGGTGTATTCTCTTTTTATATAATATTGGATTTGGTTTCATAGAATTTTATTGAAGATGTTTACATCTACATTCCTTCTGGGACTCACGTTATGCACACATTTGTATCCAAAATCGCTCTTAATTTTTTTTATTCTTTTTCTTTTTTGTTTTTTATGTCATTTCAATGGACATATCTTCATGTTTGCTGATTATTTCTTCTGCCGGCTCAATTCTGCTGTTGAGCCCTTCTAGTGAATTTCTCATTCAGTTATTTTACTTTTTTCGACACCAGATTTTCTGTTTGGTTGTTTTTAATAATTTCCATCTATTTATATTCCATATCTGGTGAGACATCAATCTCACACTTTTCATTAATTCTTTGGACATGATTTATTTTAGTTCTTTGAACATATTTATAATAGCCAATTTAAAGTCTTTATAGAGTAAGATAAATATCTGGGCTTACTCAGGGATATTTCTATTGACTGCTTCTTTTCCTGGGTATGGGCCATCCTGACCTATGTCTTTGCCTGTCTTGTCATTTTTTTGTTAAATATTGGACATTTAAAATAATATAATGTGGCAACTCTGGAGATCATACTTTGCTCCTCAAGATTTGTTGTTTCTGTTTGTTTGTTCAGTGACTTTCCTGGGCTTATTCTGTAAGTACCTATTCTTTATTGTGTATGGCCACTGAAACTTTCTACTCGATCAGCTTAATGCTCATCTAATTATTAGACAAAGATTTCCTTAAATGCCAGTAAGTATCTCACACTTGGCCAAGGAACTCTCTCTACGTGTTGGGGTATACCTTCAATGTTCAATGTAATTTACAATTGTGCTGTTGTCTCCGTTTCCTTCTTGTACACAGCCTCAAGGTCAGACAGAGGTAAGAGAGTAAGGCTTTCTCAGATATTTCCCGGGCATGCGTGTGCTCTGCCTATGAACATGACCTTCTAGATTCAAGGAATGTGTTCGAGTTTTTCAAAACCTCCTTACGGACGTCTCACTCTCCATGTTTTCCTTTTGTGTTTTGGCCAGTCTCTTGTTGGGGTCAACCAGTCTTGCTAACTGAGGCCGCTGTGTTGTTAAATTGTCACTGACTGCCTTTGATAATACCCACTGAGCAAGCTCTGAGTCAGGTCAATTAAGAGAAGGTTTATGAATGGGGCCATTCCAGGGAGCTGCCACAAAGGTCAGATCATGACAATTCTCTGGGAATGGTTTTTTGTTGGGGGGGAGGGGTGGCTTCCAACCTGTTATGCCCAATCCAGTGGCTGCTAAGTGGCTGTTTTTCCGCAGCTACTGTGTTTGTGAAACTGCTGGCTTAAAAATCTACTGCATAGCTGTAGAGAAAATGGGGGGGGGGCGGGGATAAGGTAAATTAAAATGTTGTGGCACAGTCCTTACCAACATTCCTCTGTTTTTATTGAATAAATGTTCCTCATATCAGCGCAAGCCTTTGGTTAATTTCTAGACTTCCGGACAAGTTCATTTTGACAATTTTTGCTAGAGTTCTTTTTGCTCTTACAGAGGAGTGGCATTTTGGGGGTCTTTACTTTGCCAACCTAGAAGTGCCTTCCCAATCTTTAATTTTCAAATGGAGTATTTACATTGCTTACACTGAGTTACTATTGTATTTGGTCTCTTATCCACTATCCTACTTTTTATATTGTATTTGTTACAGCTATCTTATTTTCCTTTTCCCTTCATTTTCATACCTTTAAAATTATTTATTCTGTTTTACTACTTTCTACTCGGGTGTTAGAGATATATATTTCTTCTATTCTCTTAGTGTTCACCTTAAATATTACAACTGCCATTTCAAAGAATCTTATTAATTCGTAACTTTACCACTTCCCAGATAATGCCAGGGCCTTACAACCCTTGCACTCAACTTCCCTCCCTCTTATTCTTTGTGCTGTTGCAGTATGCATTTTTATTTAGATATAGAGAAAGCCACATAACACATTGTTATTTTGTCCAGTCCACACACATTTAGTTTTGCCCATATATTAACCCTTTCTGTGGCCCTTAATTCTTTCATATGTAGGTATTTTTAAATCGAAGTACAGTTGACATACAATGTAAAATGAGTTCCATTCTTCATACATTTCTAACTGACTAAAGAAATCCCTTTAGTATTTCCTTAATACAAGTCGGTGGGCACCAATACCAAAAACTGCTTTATATTTCTCTCCCACTTTTATGAGAAAAAAAAATTGGTGTAGATTTCTATGTCGCGATTTATTTTCTTTCAGCACTTTCACTATGATGTCGGTCTTCGTCTGTTCAGGCTGCTGTGGTAGAATGCCTATCCTATAACAGGATAGAATAAATAGGGTGGCTTAAATCATAGGCATTTATTTCTCATAGTTCTGAGGCTGGGGAATCTAAGACCAAGGTGCTGGCCAATTCAGTTTCTGTTAAGAACTCTCTTCCTGGCTTATAGAAGACCGCCTTCTTGCCGTGTTTTCGCCGGATGGAGACAGTTCATCTTCCTCGTATCTCTTATAAGGGCATTAATCCCGTTCATGAGGGCTCCGCCCCACGACCAAACACCTCCTAAAGGCCCCGTCGTCTCCTAATACCACCACACTGCGGGCGAGGGCTTCAACATATGAATTAGGGAGAGATGCAGACTTTCGATCCATAGCAACATATCATTTTCTTGTTTCTCTTTTTGTTGTTGAGACGCCAGTTTTATGTTTGCTCCTTGGAAAGTAATGTTTTTCTTCAGGCAGCTTTAAAGACTTTCCTTCTTGTCTTTGGTTTTCAGCAGTTGAATTTGATATACGACAGTGTGATTTTCTCCCCGTGTGTTCCGCTCATGTCTGTGGTCCTTGTGTTTGTAGTTTGATGTCCTTCATTCATTTTGAAAAAATCCCTAGTCATTATCTCTTCATATATTGTTCCAATTCCGTGGACATTAGCTCTTCCTTCACCCCAGGCTATGTGTCTCATGCATTTTTGTTTTTGTTTTTGTATGTCTCGTTATTTTTGCTCTCCATGCAAAGTCAGGATATTTTCTGCTGACCTTGCTTTCAGCCCCCGAATCCTTATTTTAGCTGTGTTTAATCCACTGTTAACTCATATACAATGGTTTCAGTTTCAGTTTTCATAATTTTTAGTTTTCTCATTTTCATCCTGTTTTTTAAAAAAATAGATTCTAGTTCTTTGGTAAAAATGTCCATTTGATAATCTAGTGTTTTGAATATATCAATCACAATTACTTTACAATCTATGTCAGGTAGGGGTGCCTGGGTGGCTCAGTCAGTCGAGCATCCAACTCTTGATTTCAGCCCAGGTCATGATCTCCCAGTTTGTGAGTTCAAGCCCTGAGTCAGGCTCTGTGCTGACAGTGTGGAGCCTGCTGGGGATTCTCTCTCTCCTCCTCTCTGTGCCCCTCCCTCCCCTGCTTGCTCTTTCTCTTTCAAAAATAAATAAACATTTAAAAAAATCTTGGGCACCTGGGTGGCTCAGGTCATGATCTCGCAGTCTGTGAGTTCAATCCACATGTCAGGCTCTGTGCTGATAGCTCAGAGCCTGGAGACTGCTTGAGATCCTGTGTCTCCCTGTCTCTCTCCTCCTCCCCCACTCGTGCTCCGTCTGTCTCTGTCTCTCTCAAAAATTAAAAAAAAAAACACATAAAAAATTTAAAAAATCTATGTCAGGTAACTTGAATATATGGGCACCTGTAGGTCTACTCTCTAGTTGTTCTTCTGGTCCTATTCACTAGTAATTTTAGATTGAATACTAGATACTGTGTGTGGTAAGTTATAGAGCTCTGGATGATATTAACTACCTCCAGAGAAGGTTCACCCTTTCCCAGGCAGACAACAGAAACAAATTCAACTTGATCTACACAGGGACTGAGAAAGGTCAAGACTGATTTGTGGGTTTTGTTAGGCTCAGTCTAAGAACCGAGAAATTTCTGAGGGCTCCTTCTTGGTGAATCCTGAGGCGGGATTTTAATTTCCCAGCACTGTGAAACCACTGAGAACTTTACTCTGATTTTCAGCTCTTTCTCCTTGACTTCTTAGCATCGTGCCTGCGAAGGGAAAAAAATGCCTCAATAGAAAAGCTGATGCTGAGTGTCAGGCTCACCTCCTGTGCTTTTCTTCTCTTCCGAATCTTGGCCTCTCAAGACCTGGCTGCTGTGGCATCCAGAATCTCCGATTTTTGTCTTCCTCACCATGTGAGGTTTTGTAAAGCTTGGTTGGCTTTTCAGCCCCACACAAAGGTTGGCAAATGCCCTGAAGGGAAAAGCTTCATGCAAAAGTTGGGTTTCTTCAATGCAGTTTCTCTCTGGGATCTGCTGTGTCCAGTCCTGGCTTCCTTGGAAGCTCTTTAATGCCTTCAGAAGGTTTCGGGTTTTTTCTTTTAATACAGCTCCTCTTTGTGTGTGTGTGTGTGTGTGTGTGTGCACATCATGGGAGCATCGGCCTACTAAGAACTTACTCCATCACAGCTAGAATTAAAACTCTGCATTTATATATTTTTTTAAGAGACTATTGTTTTCAGAGCAGTCAAGTTTCACAACAAAATTGAGCAGAAAATAGAGTTCCCATAAGCCCTTACGCACAGCCTCCCCCACCGTGGACATCTCACATCAGAGTGACGCATTTGTTACAATTGATGAGCCTGCATGGACACATCGTCACCCACAGTCCACAGCTTCCATTACTGTCCACATTGGTCTCGTACATTCAATGGGTTTTGACCAATTACATTTCTTTTAAAATGAACTTTATCTGGAAGGAATTTTAAATTGACCTAAAATTTGCAATGATAACCCATCGAGTTCTCATCTACCCTTCACCCAGCCTCCCCTAATGTTATTATCTTATATTACCATGCTATATATTTTTAGAACTAAAAGCTAGGGCACCGAGGTAGCTCCATTGGTTAAGCTTCCAAATTTGGCTCAGGTCATGATCTCACAGTTTGTGGGTTCAAGCCCCACATCAGGCTCTCTGCTCACTGCTTGGATCCTGCTTAGGATACTCTGTCTCCCTCTCTTTCTGCCTCTCTCTCTCTCTCTCAAAGTTAAATGAATAAACCTTTAAAAAAATAAATGAAAGCTAAAAACTAAAAAAATGCTATGCTACTATTCAGTAAACTCCAGACTTTACTTGGATTACACCAGTTTTATTATTAATGCCCTTTTCCATTGTTTGTTTCAGGATCCAACCCAGGATCCCACAGTGTATTTAGTTGTCATATCCACTTTGGCTCCCCTGCTCTGTGACAATTCCTCAGTCTTTGTTTTTCATGATGTTGAATTCTGAGTATTACTGACTAGTTATACTGTGGAAAGTCCTTTAGTTGGGGGTTAGCTGATGTTTTTCATATGGTTACAGTGGGGTTATTATTAGTTTTTGGAAGACAAATGTCTTTCTAATCACCTCATATCAGAGGGGGCTTGCTCTCAACCTGTCTTACCACTGGTGTTGCTAACCTTGATCACTTAGCCCAGAGATTTGGATGGTTTTTCCATAAAGTTACCCTTCTCTCCTTTCCATATTCTGTTCTTTGGAAACAAGTCATGAAGTCCAACCCATATTCAAGCAGAGGCAGTGGAATTAAACTTCATCTCTTAGAGGGGGTATCTATATAACTATTTGGAATTCTTCTTTGAAAACAATAGTCTCTTCTCCCTTATTTACTTATTCAATCATATATTTATATCAGTATGGACTCATATATAATTATTTTATTCTTTGGGTTATAATTCAGTGTTGTTATGCTATGTTATATCATGTTACGTTACGTTACATTATGCTACTTTATGTTACATATGTTATGTTATGTTACACGGTTATGTTATGTTACGTTACATTATGTTACATTACGTTATGTTATGTTACATTAGTTATGTTACCTTATGTTACGTTATGTTACGTTATGTTACATTACCTTATGTTATGTTATGTTATGTTATGTTATCATTGGTTGCTCAGATTGTTCCAATTTTGCCCATTGGGAGCTCTTTCAGTTTGACTTCTGTGTCCTTTTGACATGTCCCCATCCTTTTTTTTTTTTTTTTTTTGACATTGCCATACATTCTTAATACTGCCAGATGTTCCAGGTTCATCTCGTATTTTCCCTGTCTCAGCCCTAGCTCCAGCCATTTCTCCAAGGCTGTGGTTTCTTTTTATTAGAGAATGGTATTTAGAAACCAATATCGGACGACTGGCATGCTCACAGTTACTGAGGTTATGTCACAAATTTTGTAAGATAGAGTCTTTCGTCAGAGTCTGCATTCCATCCTGGGATTCTCTGACCTCTGGTTGAGGGCTCTTCTTAAAATTTGTATACATTAAAGTTCACTCTTTGTGAGACAGAGTCCTATGGGATTTGACAAATGGGTATGGTCATGTATGTACCACCATGGTACCGTACAAAACACTGACACCACCAAAAAACAGCCTTGTGCATCCCTTTTGTAGCTGCTCACTCTGTTGAGCATCGCCCACAACCACCTACCTGTCTTCCGCATTTAGTTTTAATCCTGACTCTCTGCCTTGTTTGCAGTCCTTGGAGTGGGGAAGAACGCCCAAGATGGCGTTTTAATGTCAGCTTTGTTGCAGTGAGCAGGTCTGCTGACTGGCTTGTGAGGTATTTGTCTGGTTTGTCATTATTTCTGTAGAATAGCACTTAACGTGAAGTAGGTGCTCATGAAAAAAAATTTTTTTAATGCATAAAGGCCCAGCATGGGCCTGATGTAGTGTATGGTTAACCTGGGATCGTTACAAATGTGCTTCTTGAAAGGTTTGAGAACTCCTAAGTATTCTAAACACAAGTAATTGAAGGCTGCTGCAGTGTGGACTGGCTGTGCTAATACCAGCTCTGCAGTTCTCTCCGTCCTCTGTCCCTAAGCCTCCTCGCCCTTGATTAAAATCTGTGCGGAGCATTTGACACTCTTACCCGGTTGACCTTAAAAACAACCCCTCCACATAGGCCATAGTTACCTCCATGACAAAAGACTGCCTCTTTTGGACCTCTAGGTTTTAATCCAGATTTTTTTTTTTTAACCTAGAAATTATTTGCCACTTCATCTTCCGTGGACCCAACGGTGGCCCAGAAAAGCCTTGGGGAAGCAATAGATAAGGCTTCTCTCAACCACCAGCCACTCAAAATGGCAGCAGGTAACAATCTAGAGAGAAAAGATCAATTCTTTAACAAGTCACATTCAACACATGACCTCCAGAAAGGGACCTCCACTTCTCTTGGCTCCTGTGACGAACGTCACAGAGCAGCCAGTTTTGGGATGCTGATACAGGAAGGAAATGCAAGTTCATCACCTTGGACTGGGTTGACCTGCCAGCTTGAAGCCACCAGATTCCTTTCAGGACCAGGCATGAGAGCAAGCATCCTGATGCTGTGAGCATCTCTTGTTGTTTTCTAACGTGGAGAAGAGCCACAGGGGTAATGGAAGAGGTGAGATGCAAGATATAGAAGGATTCACTAGAAGAACTGGGCAGTTTGCTTGTAATGCATCTGTAGTCTCAGGGCTAAATGGGCCCAGAAAAAAAAAAGTGAAGTGGAAATTTGGCAACATGCTCATCAATGATCTAATTTGGCTGTTTACTCCAATCAAGTTAATTGGTTAACTGCCAGGTTTTCACTCTACTTTGAATGGCTCAGGGACAGCCAAAGGGAAGGGGGATTAAATCATGCATCTGATGCTCTTGTATATAGCTGATGGAAATGTCTTTTTGGAATAGATATCTGGCCTTTAAGGTACTTTACGATGAGCCGCTTCTTGCATTTTCTTTGCAAAATGACAGAAGAGGCTCAGCTGGATTTCCAGCCCATTAAATAACTTAGATACTGAGATTAGGCCAATTTCTCACTCACAGGTTCCAGACATTACTCAGCCACACATCCAACAAGATGCATTTATAGCAAGATTGAAAACTCCTGGAGAGGTTGGCCATGTGCCCCTGGCCTTGGAGAAGAGAATGTAGAGGCAGCATTCAGTTCGTTTTCAGGAGTTTTATGTCCCTGTGTGGAAGATTATTATATAGCCTTCCATGTTCATTCATCCATCCATCCATCCATCCATCCAACCATCCACTCATCCATTCATAATTAATTAACTAATTAATTAAACACTGGTAACATGCCAGGCACTGCACTAGGAGTGGCAGATGCCGAGATGAAGGAGACAGGTTTCTTGCCCTGAGGAGTTCAACATCTGGTTAGACAGTGGGAGCTGTGAATGAATAATGCCACTATAGTATGACCAATGTGTAGAGGCACATACGACGAACTTTGGGCATATGGAGTAGGTAGGATAGAAACTGCCTGGTTGGGTCAGAGAAGGTTTGTTTCATAGAGTTGGGCATTGAAATTGATAGATGAAACATCAGTGAGATCCCTAGAGGTTGGCAAGACAAGGTGTTCTAAGCATGACAACAGCACATGCAAAGACACATGGAGAGGTGTGCTCTTCAGGAGAACTGCCAGGTGCTCGCTGTGCCCCGAGCTTAGGGTGCAAGCGGAAAAGTGGGGAGTCTCACTGGCAGGGCTGGAGGCAGTGCTTCGGAGAGTTTGAAAGGAGAAAAAAACGTTTGGTCATCTTTGAACGTCCTTGTAATGGTGACAAGGATGAGTAGAAATTCTGGCGACAGCCAGTGATGGTTCCAACCCACAGCTACTTTTTTTACTGGGTAGCCTTGGAGAAGTTCCCAGGTACCACCAAGCTTTTAGAAAGTAAGATAATATCCTCCTTCAAACAGTGTTGAGAAAATTAGAAAGAGCATATATAAAGTATCTAGAAAAGTATCTGAAATGTTTTGCTATAATCGTGAGGCTAATAGAATGTATCGGAAAGGAGAAGAGTTTCTGAGTCAGAGAGTCCTGGATTCTGATCCCAGTTTTGCTTCTGACTAGCTGGGTATTTTTTTTGGCGCATTTCTTATCTTTCTGAACCCGTTTTCTAATTGGTAGACATCCATTTATTCCATAAACATTTATTAAAGAACCTCTGTGTGCAGTCTGGGGCTAGCAACGAAGTTACATCAGTGAACAACTAGATACAGTCTCCCCTGAAGCACATAACCCAAGTTTAATATGGGGAAATAAGTCAGAAAATTTCCGGTAGTGGGGCAGCCTGAAAATCCCTAACACTTCCCAAAACTGGCATTGTCATTTAAAAAAAGGAAAACTCTAGGAAATAGTCACAGCCAATTGGAGCCTAAGGAGACACAACAAAATGTAATAAGGTATCCCAGGGGTGCCTGGGTAGCTCAGTTCGTTAAGTGCCCGACTCTTGGCTCAGGTCATGATCTTGCAGTTTGTGAGTTCGAGCCCCTCATTGGGCTCTGTGCTGACAGCAGGGAGCCTGCTTGGGATTCTCTTTCTCTCTCTCTCTCTCTCTCTGCCCTTTCCCGCTCACTGTCTCTCTCTTACAATAAATAAACTTTAAAAAAATGTAATATGATATCTTGGATATGATTCTTTTTAAAATTTTTTTAATGTTTATTGATTTTTGAGGGGGGGGGGGGCAGAGAGAGAGGGAGACACAGAATCTGAAGCAGGATCCAGGCTCTGAGCTGTGAGCATAGAGCCCGATGTGGAGTTCAAACTCATGAACCTTGAGATCATGACCTGAGCTGAAGCTGGACGCCTGACCGAGCCACCCTTGGCACCCCTCTAAATTTTCTTATTATGTTAAATACACATAACACAAAATTTCCCATCTAATTCATTTTAAGTGTACTGTTCAGTGGTGTTAAATACACATCAATTAGCTTTTATCACAGGACATGGGGGTTCTAAGAGGTGCCCCAGAGGACCTCTTACGTTTCAGAAGTACTCCATTGCCCCCACCGAGTAATGACTACCTAGTTTCCATGGGATCAATCTCCCAAACCAGTACAATCACCCTCTTCTTTTCCTATTGGTTCATTGGCAAGAGGAACCCAAAGTAGCCAAGGGTTAATCTCAGCTTCCAGTAGAACAGAACCATGATTGCGTCTTCTGATAGAAACAAAGACATCTAGAGTGACGGGCTCCAAAATCATGGGGACAGGAAGTGAAAACCTTGCTGGTGGGTCATGAAAGGTAATAGGAGAAAGTACTGCCTCTTCCACCCCTTGGTGGTGGAAGACGTCTAGATACCCTAGATATCTAAACCTGGGCTATGGCAGAAACAGCATCATATCCCGATTTAGAGGATATTCCGCATTCTGGAGTTGCCACCCAACTGGAACTACAACTGAGTCATCGAAAGGCTATTCGATCATTCTATCAGGCCCGGCTGCTTTAGGATGATAGTTGAACCAGGGCATCCCACGAGCATGAGTCCATTGTTGCCCTTTGTATGTGGTAAAATGAGCTCTTTCCAGAAGCAATGCCACTTGGAATACCAGGACACTAAAGACAGTACCCCATGGGTCTATGGATGATGATGGAAGCACTGCAGGCAAGACGGGCAAATCGCTACAGACGGTGTCTATTCCACTCAGACCAAGATGCTATCCCTGCCATGATGGAAGTCCTACAGTGGAATAGATATGCCACCGTGTGGCAGGCTGGTTCTCTCTGGAGCAATAACATATCAGGAATTCGTTGTTGGTCTCTGTGATTGGCTGATTGGACGTTCAGCAGCGACTGTAGGTGGATTCGCTTTGATCAGTGGAAGCTCACATTGTTGAGCCCACGCATAATCTTCACCCCTATTCCCCTAGCCACTTCGTGAGTCCATTGGGCAAGGACATAGATGGGCGACAAAGAGGCTGACTGATATCCACAGAATGAGTCCTCTTGGCTATTTTGATTGATTCTAAGATCCTCCCCTGCTACGGCCCCTTTATTGTAAGCATTTAGATGACACACAAACATCCTTACACAGGGTGCCCCTTCAGAAAGGCTGAGCTACATACCTCCTCCTTAGGTCTTCTTGTCACTAATTCCCCAGTTACGGTTCTTCCAAGCCCCTGACCTTCTAACCAAACCCTTAGCGGCTACCCAGAAATCAGTATAGACACATATCTCTGGTCATTTCTCCTTCCAGGCAAAATGAGCAACCAGGTACATGGCTTGAACTCTTGCCAGCTGGGAGAACCACTGTTCTTTGGTGGCATTACAGTGATAGAGCTATTCATCTGTAGGAACATATCCTGCAGAACCATCTATAAACCAAATCTAGTTTTTTTCTTCCTCAGTGACGACATAGGACTACGGAAAGGCCTTCAGAGAGTAATGGCTACTTCTTCCTCCTCTGTTGGCAATATGGGATTTCCCCTTTTGTTCAGCTGAAATCTGGACTCATAGGAAAGGGGGTGTGGGGAGTAGGTCCCAGCTTACCAAGTTAGTAATATTTACATAGACATTTACCATTGTTGATCCTCTTCATTCCTTCTTAAAGAGCTGGGATTTTATCTTGTATCAACCTGATACAAGGTTGATATCTCATCAACCTGAACATGTTCTTTTGCAATGATGGTCGTGCAGTTCCTTGGAAATGAATCCTCCTTTCTTATTATCCAAAAATACCTTGGTTTTGCCTTTATTAAAAAAGTTTTTAATGTTTATTCATTTTTGGGGAGACAGAGAGAGACAGGGCATGAGCAGAGAGAGAGGGAGACACAGAATCCGAAGCTGGCTCCAGTCTCTGAGCTGTCAGCACAGAGCCCGATGCGGGGCTTGAACCCACAAGCTGTGAGATCATGACCTAAGCTGAAGTCAGACGCTCAACTGACTGAGCCACCCAGGCGCCCCTTTGCCTTCATTTTAAAAGAATATTTATACTGGTTAAGAAACTCTGGGTTGGAAGTCTTTCTCCCTTTCAATATTGTAAAGATATTGTTCCATTTCGTCTCCTGGAGTTTCTTTTTTTTTTTTTTTTTTTTTAATTTTTAAAGTTTATTTATTTTTGAGAGAGAGGCACAGAGAGTGGGGGAGGGGCAGAGAGAGAGAATCCCAGGTAGGCTCTGCACTGTCAGTTCCAGCCCGACGTGGAGCTTGAACTCATGAACCATGAGATCACGACCTGAGCCGAAGCCAAAAGTCAGACACTTAATCGACTGAGCCGCCCAGGCGCCCCGTCTTCCAGAGTTTTTTTTATGAGAAATTGGACATTACTCAAATCTTTGTTCCCTTGTGTGTAATGTGTCATTTTCTTCTGGCTGCTTTCAAAATTTTCTCTTTATTTTATTTTTGGCACTTAGCTATAAAGTACCCATAAATGTGTACGTATTTTCTTCATATTTATCCACATTTATCCTGCTTAGAGTTTGCTAAGATTTTTGGACATATTGTCTTCATATTTATCCACATTTATCCTGCTTAGAGTTTGCTAAGTTTTTTCAATCTGTAAATTTATGTCTTTTACCAAATGGGATACATTTTACCCATTATTTATTAAATATTTTCTCTACTCCACCCCAATCTATTCCAGCTCTCCTGAGCCTCCTATTATATGTATGTTATACCTTTTGATAATTTTTCAACTGGTTCCTGAGGCTCTGTTTGTTTCAATTGTTTT
This sequence comes from Panthera leo, assembly GCF_018350215.1. NCBI lineage: Eukaryota > Metazoa > Chordata > Mammalia > Carnivora > Felidae > Panthera > Panthera leo. The sequence goes on from NC_056687.1 coordinate 12,880,575, forward strand.
TTCTCTGTTGCCCCCCCCCCACCCCATTTAACAGATCCATAGTTTGGATCCATAGTTCTATGGTTCTATCTTTGAGTTAATTGACTATCTTTTCCATTCTATTCTCAATCACACACAGGGAACTTTTTTTTTAATTAAATTTAATTTTTTTGAATGTTTATTTAGTATTGAGAGATAGAGACAGACTGCGAGCATGGGAGGGGCAGAGAGAGAGGGAGACACAGAATCCGAGGCAGGCTCCAGGCTCGGACCTGTTGGCACAGAGCCCGACGTGGGGCTCGAACCCACGAACCGTGAAATCATGACCTGAGCCAAAGTTGGACGCTTCACCGACTGAGCCACCCAGGCCCCCCATGGGAACTTTAAATTTCAGATATTATTCTCCAGTCCTAGAATTTCTATTTGACTCTTTTGAAAAATAATTTCTAGTTCTTTGTTTTCCTTTAAGTCAATTAATATAGTTCAAAAGCTGCTTTAAGATCCAAGTCTGCTAATTTCAACATCTGTTTGGTCTCTATTGATTGCTTCTTCTCTTGAGAATAAGTGATATTTCCTTGGTTCTTCCTATGTTGGGTAGTTTTTTTTTTTTTTTTTTTAATTATTATGTCCTGGATATTGTAAAGTTTATGTTGTGGAATTCTGGCTTCTGTTATGTTCTTTCACAGACAGTTGATTCACTTTTGCTTTTTTTGTTTTAGCATCTAATTAATTTGGTTGAACTCAAACTACAAATTCACCTTCAATGCTCCAAAGCCCTGTTGTCATTCCTGGGATGGGTTTTTTTCAATTGCACCACAATAACAGGTGTGTGAGTCTCTCCCCTACTGAACGGTAAGCTTGTCAAAAATAGTAACTTGGTCTTATTCATCTTCGTGTCCTTCGCATATAGCTTACTGTTGCACACAGTGGACCTGCCGTGATGCTGCGTGCATGAAAAAGCTAATGAACCATGTAATTCAGGAAACATCCACCAAATCAGGACACTGTTACTGCGAAGATTCAGGAACCAGGAGGGAAAAGCTGAGAGCTTTGCATGCATATACAAACTTTCACCTTCCTGGGCTTCGTGTAATTTTCAGTCGTTAATCCACTACCAAGAATCTGGGTTTCAGTTACATTTAATCTTCAGTATTTGTACCCTCATGTATTACCTCCTCCAGAGTAAACATTGTAGCAAAATCTCATTATAGTAAAATAATTAAATCAGCAGACTGTTCCATCATTCCTTTAGCCACATTTCCATAATGTGGGAATAAGCTAAAAGGTATACATTCGTGCCCACAGCTCAAGACTACTTTATTTCTTCATTTGGTAGACCTTGAGTGCCTGTGCTGTGATAGGTTCCAGAAATATGAAAATTAATCAGCACAGTTCCTGTCCTCAAGAGGTGAGGGTTAGTCATTTAATTGGTTATTCGTAGATCCTACAAGTATGTATTGAGAACTTATTTTGTGCTGGGAACTTTGCTAGGATCCGGGGACACAATAATGAGAAGATGGGCAATTCTGTGCCCTCAGAGAGTTTAGGGTTTCTCTGGAAAGCATTAACTCCAGGACAGGTTTCCCTATATTACAGTCATTCAAGTGTCACCCTCACATTTTGTTTCTGCCTTGGCCTATACATGTACTGCTAATTCATGTTTTATTTGTCTCACTCTTCAAAAGCTTAAGTCAATTTAATTTTAAAAGAAAGATTATAGGGGCGCCTGGGTGGCTCGGTCAGTGAAGCGTCCAACTTTGGCTCAGGTCATGATCTCGTGGTTCGTGGGCTCGAGCCCCACATTGGGCTCTGTGCTGACAGCTCGGAGTCTGGGTCCTGCTTCAGATTCTGTGTCTCCCTCTCTCTCTCTGTTCCTCCCCTGTTTGCATGGTCCCTATCTGTCTCTCAAAAATAAACGCTTAAAATTAAAAAAAAAATACATACAAGATTATATCACAGATTGGACATGCTACTTATGCTTTTCAAATTCACATGAGCATAAATGCCTAATTGTTAAAAAGCAAAATGACTAAATGCAAAATATCAAGTATCACATGTCCCACGCTCCGAGGAACACCGCTTTAAGTCTGTTAAATGTTGTAAAAGAGACGTTTGTAAAGTGCAAAAAGTGTAATGGGAATATAAAAGGGACTATTAATCCTTCCCATGTTTATATAAGGAAGGCTTTGCAGGAAAGTCTTTTTGAGGGAAGCGACAGTATCTTCTTTACTGTCTCATCCTCTGTGGTAGTCAGAATAATGTCCCTCCCCTGGTCCAATCCACATTTTGGTCTGAATGCATACATGTATTACATTACAAGGTGCGGGGGAATTATGGTGGCCAATAGAATTCAAGGAACTAATCAGTGGGCCTGAAGATAAAGAAATTAATCTGGATGGTCTGGATGGGCCCAGTGAAATCATGAAGAGCCTTAAAAGCAGAAGAGGGAGACAGCAGAGGGTCAGCCTGATCCGATGTGACAAAGATGCTGCCATTACCACAGGCTATACACATGGAGGCCGGGGACCATGGGCCTTGGGCCCATGTGGCCTCTAGAAGCTGGAAGAGGCAAGGAAACGGACCCTGACCTCCAGAAAGTCACGCAGCCTTACCAACACCTTGTTATCTGCCCAGCAAGGCCTGTGTTGGATTTCCCACCAATGGAACCATAAGATAATGGATCTGTGCTGTCTTAAGCCACTGAATTTGTGAGCATTTGTTATAGCAGCCCTGGGAAGCTAATACGACCCATAGTGCAGATGCATCTTAGGTTTTGGCTGAAAGTGAATCAACCAGAATGGAGTCTCCCCTTTAAGTTCGTGAAGGGCGAGGGCCTCATCTTTCTGTCTATTGTAGACCTAGTGCCTACAATCACACATAGCAGACGGTTGGCCGCAGTGACTCTTTTCGGCGAGTTCTGAAGAAAGGCACTGTTTGCGCCCGATGATCAAGAATGGGTGGGAGTTTCCAAGGCATGGAAGTGGATTGAAGAAGGGCTTTGAAAGTGAGGGAGATGCTTGAGCAAAGACGAGAGAGGGAGACACGGAATCCGAAGCAGGCTCCAGGCTCCGAGCTGTCAGCCCGGAGCCCGACGCGGGGCTCGAACCCACGAACCGCGAGATGGTGACCTGAGCCGAAGTCGGACGCTTCGCCGACTGAGCCACCCAGACGCTCCGTGTTTGTGATGTGTTTAGAGAAATAAACTACCATGTGGCAGAAGACAGCATGCTCAGGGAGAGTGAGTGATACAAATCCAGGGCAGTGTCAGCGTGGGGCAGGAAGGGCCTTGTGTTGGATACCCAAGAGTTTGATTCAAGTCCTGAGGCCGCAGGTAGCCACGTGTCCATCTTGTGTGAGGCATTAAAGGCAATATGGGCTTGCCCTCTCTGGAGCCGTAAGCTGGAATCTTATGTTTCTGGAACCAGGATCTGCGATCCATGCAGAAGTCTGGGGAGAAGGCCTGACCCTGAGGACTTGGATTCTTGGGCTGGGGGGGGTCAAGTGTTGCACGTGAGGAATGGCCAGACAGAGGAAGGCAGCAGCCTGAGAAGCTGGGTGACCCTCACGCTCCCTGGAACTTCCTCCCTGCAGGAGCCGACAAGCTGTCAAGGTTCCGTCATAAACCCCACACTCCATGTGTTTGCAATGTGGCCGAGGAGATGCACAGGGGAATCGGGGGCTGGGGTGTGAGGGCTTACTGCTGGAGGCACCGCTTCCTCTCTCTGCCCGTGCATTTTGGAGAGAACTTATTTTGCTTTCTTAAAGTTATGGTGTGGAATAAAGGGACAGTAATGAGTTCCAGATGCTTTTATTTTTCTCCTTCTATAATTGGAAACAAAAATATAGCATGGCTTTTAAATCGAAAGTGCCAGAGAGGAATGGTGCTTTTAGCTCTGGGGTTTTAGCTGTGATTTAGAGCCCAGCGTGAGGCTGTGGCCCTCATCACTACACAGCAGCTCGCTCGCTCTGCTCCCTGCAGACCCGGCTCAAGACTTTAACTCAGAACCTGAGTGAGGTTCAACCGTGAGTCCTATTTTAAGAAACTCTAATACACGAAACGCAAACTTGCGACGCAGACAGATTTGGGCAAAGTGAGCCTCCGCGTATTCAAAGGATGATTGTTTTGCAGAAGATCCCCACCCAGGCCTCTTTTAATTGGAGCTCCCCCCAGTGCACCTAAGACTTTCCCCACACGCCATTAATTTCTGAGGAGCGGGACAAAGAACCTTCTGGCCGAAGCGTTCCAAGTGTGAAGTACTGAGTGAAGATCGATTAAAAAGTCAAGGGACCGGAATCTTGAAGTATAACGTGATCCGAAGAAGAAAGAATGCTTGAATTACCCTGGGCTCATTCATGCCGCACCCAACTTTATGAGAGTCATCGTGTGACAGCTTGACTGTGAGTCCTAATTGGAATTAGAGCCTCCTTGTTAGACAAAGAGATCGTCCCCACCATGCAGGAGGAAATGCCTATTGTTAGACTCAGGTCTTTAGGTTGCTTTTGGACTCAGGTCTGTAGGTTGCTTTCCTTTGGCCAATTGCTGCTACAAAATGGAGCAGTGGGGAAAGCAGGATTCAGACGGAGACCGTGGGAAAGCAGTTGGCCTCCACCTACGAGACATAATAAGACCAGATTACGCTCTCTCCGGGGAGATAATCTTTAACACAAAGCAGATCCCAGCCCCCGGTTAAACAGCAGGCCAGCAAGGGAAGATAAAACTAAATGGCCACTCAATCCTTATATGATTTGCACAGCACACTGGTAAAAATAGGCATTCTGGACCCCAGAGCTGAAATTTAAGACTGGCCTCTCGCTTTTCGTTCACGGCAAAGCAGAAAGCTCAACTGCTCTTTGGTGCCAAGACTTTCAGGTCAGTCTCGAGGAGCAAGAGACTGTCTCCTAATCCTCTCCCTGCCCCTTCTCCCGTTGCTTTTTATATTTCCCTCTCGCAGCCGCGAAAGTAACTGCTCTTCAGCACATCGGGCTGCCATTCATCAAGCACTCACCGCGTGCTGGCCCCCTCACAGTGGTGTGCATCATCGTCCACGATGACTGCCGTTCTCCAAATTCTTGATCGGCCAATTCCAAAGCACAGAGACTTCCCGTATATTCTGCTCTTAAAACATGTGTAGCCAGTGATGTGGGTCTAAAGGGATTACTCAGTGGTTCCTCACATTTTGAAAATCTGACCAAGGCTGGGGCTCCACCCTGAACCTCTCCAGAACCTCTGGGGCCTCAGCCTTTGTGTCTTAAGTCTGCACACTGTAATTCAGATGCATGGTGGGCTGGAGGACCAGTGCGAACGCACCTCAGGGGCTTAGGGGGCCATTCAGAGAGCGGACCCCTTTTCGGGGAAGCCCTCTACTCTGCTGTGGGTACTGAAGCCTGCCTGCCGCCCCTCATTGGGCCTGAGAGAATAATAGGGGAGACCAAAGCAAGAGGCAGGTGACTTGACCCTAGTCCAGCTCTTTCCTGACCTTCTGAATTGGGCCAACTCCTTCCCTTTAAATCCTAGAGCTAGGCTTCTGCCCCTTTCCTCTGTCTTTTGTTCCTATTGTTTTCTGGACGCTTGAGGGGGCCCTCCAAGAAGTCTTTCCCAGCCCTTGTGAGAAACTTGCTGAGCCTTAATAACACAGAATGTAAACTATAGAAGATAAGAGGAGGAAACTTTAGTAGGAGTCACCTACTCCTCCCAAGGCAGGAGAGCCCATCCCCAGGAATGTAGGGTGTTCTCAGTCCTTTTTCTTCCAAATGGCTGGGATTCATCTTGTCTCCCCGTCTTCCCATTTGGTTGGTGTCTCCATGGAGTATTGATCGACAAAGCCCATCCCCCCAGGGGCAGACGCTCCACACTGATGTGACTTTCTGGGTTGGGGGATTCTTTGGGCTCTGACCTCCTGGCCCACAGGGGCTGTCTGGGGGGATTGCCAGAAGCAAACATCTAAACACAGACATGAACCTGCTCTTCCCCTATGGGTGAATTTACTTCAAGTCGAGGTCCCCTGAGAAAGATGTGGAATGTGTGATTTTTTCTGAAAAAATGACTGTATAGTCATGATCGCCTTCTTGGAATTTAGCTTAAGTAAATAATTAAGGATGTGTTCCCACAAGTGGTTATAAGGGTGTTCACTGTTGCATTATTCTCACTGAACAAACCTGGAAACAACCTAAATGGCCAATAACAGAGGATCGGGTGGATGAATCATGTCACGACGAAAAATCATGGTATACATTCCTGCTTTGGGACACAGAGAGTTATTTATTGTATTTTAATGCCAAAAGCGGGTTACAAAACAACATGGACATTATGATCTCATTTTGGCATCTGGGAAGATACATATCAAACTGTTAATAATTGCTATCTCTGAGCTGGGGCTAAAGGGGGTTCTCATTGCCTCTTTCTTTGCTTGTTTGTATTTTCTAATAATCATAGTAGTTAGTAAAGAGTGCATAGTACCTTGTTAATTGGGACAAACCTAATGTTGGTGTTGAGGGAAGGCAGGTATCTGAAAGTGAGGCAGAAACAAGAACATAGGTGCCCTGTGGGACCCCCCGAAGGCATAAAGGCCGTGCTCCCACACAAACTTTACCCGCCAACCACCGTTGACATCAACGGGCATTACATGCGTTACTTACTAACGAGACCTCCATAGTTTTTCATTAGTTGAAGAGAACACAGATGGAACGAGACTCCACCGTGGCCACACCGTTTCTGAGGTTGCCGGAAAGAGTTGCAAATCTGCGAGACAAAGAGATCCAACACAGAGGCTGGCTGAGTTGAGAAATAGACTCCTACTCTTGGAGTTGGCCAGGGAAGCAGTCTCCTAAGTTTGGAATAATTGAGATAAGAGACAGGTATCGAGCAGATATAGTCACAGTATCACTTTCATTTCTGATAAAACTAGATTTGGAGACCGTGGTTATTCCTCTTAGTCAAGTGGGCCTGATGAGACCTCACCCTGGAATCAGGCTGCAACCATGGCTCTGTCACTGGTGGCAAGAATAGCTTTAGGTGTCCCCTGGATGTCCTGCCCCATCCTGTCCCCTGGATGTCCTGTCCTCGCCATGGAGCAACCCCCCCCCACCCCGCAGTCGAGCAGAGCTACCCCAAAGAAGGGATGGCCCCAATTCTCCAGGGAAATACCCATCAGTCCCAACACCTCCCCGGGAGTGGGGGAAGGAAAGGAATAAGGAGAACAGGCCCCCAGAGCGTTCCTCTAAAGGAAGGGTCTGCAAACTCCTCCCTGGGGGCAAAATCTGGCTCTCAGCCCATTTTTGTCGGTGAGTTTTACTGGCAAGCACACACAATCGTTTATGAATTGTCCAAGGCTGCTGTCCTGTTCCAGCAGCGGAGTTGAGGAGTCTTGGCAGAAACCGCGTGGCCCAGAAAGTCAAACATTGCCGGCCTCTGCTCTACAGGGTGTCTCTCTGGGAACACCCCGGGAGAGGGGCATGCGTCTCCTCTAACATCCCTGGCTACGTCCAATGCAAAGTGTCCTGGCCTCTCTCCTCTGTCTGGCTTTCCAGCCTGGCTCTTGTTGCCATCCTGGGCATTAAAGTTCAGCAAGGCTCACTCCTCAGCCCTTTTCTCTCTCGCTTCACATTCTCATGGTCTCCTCTTGGGTGTCCCAAGGGCCTTTCAAATCGCACAAATCTTAGCCCAGGGTGACCATACAGTCTATGGGTTCAAACCAGGACATTTCTGGGGAATAGCATTTCTGGACAAGACTCTGAGGTAACAGGCATAATGTGGATTGTCCCAGGGACAATGGAGAAGTCAGATCTTTTTTATTTTATTTTATTTTATTTTATTTTATTTTATTTTATTGTTAAGTCTGTTCATTTATTTATTTATTTTGAGGGAGTGCGAGCAAGCGGGGAGGGGCAGAGAGAGGAGACAGAGAATCCCAAGCAGGCTCCGTGCTGTCAGCGCGGAGCCTGATGCGGGGCTCAAACCTACGAACCGTGAGATCATGACCTGCGGCCGAAGTCAGACGCTTAACCGAATGAGCCACCCAGGTGCCCCGAAGTCAGATAATTTTAAAGGAAAACACGAATTATCTTCTTTCCCTGAACCCGGCTCCTTCTCCAGAGTTTCCAGTGGCTCTGGCGTCATCATTCTGCCCATGGTAAAAACAAGAAGCCCAGGCCCTATCCTTTACACCGCCCCCTCCCTCACCACCCACCTCCTCTCCGTCACCAAGCCAGACCGCCTGCCTTTCTTTAGAATCCACCCACTTCTCCAGTCTCAGCTGCTACATCCCAGTCCAAACCACCACGATTTCTTGCTTAGGCTACTCCAGAGACTCCTCCCTGGCCGAGGACCACTGGCTTCCGCCCCTCTTTTTCACGGATCCCCGGGAAACTTTAGTCTGATTGGGCCACCCCCCTGCATGAAACTTGTAGTCCGCATGCCTTTAGGATAGAGATGCCAGTCTTCTTTCTTTCTTTCTTTCTTTGACAGAGAGAGAGGGGGGGAGAGAGAGAACAAGTGGGGGAGGGGCTCAGAGAGAGAGAGAGAAAAATCTCAAGCAGGCTCCACACTCAGCACGGAGCCCAACACACGGCTTGATCCCACAACGCTGGGATAGGACCTGAGCCGAAGTCAAGAGTCAGTTAGTCAACTGACCGAGCCACCCACGTGCCCTAAGATGCAAGTTCTTCCTCTTGGACTCTGGGGTTGGCATGGGCTGCCTTCCACCCCCACCCAGAGCCCTCCTTCCCTTCTGCCCTTTGGGAATGCTTGAACACATGCTGCACCTTCCTCCTTCTGGGTCTTCCTGCAGACTTTTCCATGTGACCTCCCCTATTGGAGTCCGAGGCCGTCTAACCCTCACTCCCTCAGTGTCCACACTAGGCTGTGACCACATCATCACCTGTCACCGTGCCCTGGGCTCTGCAGACCGTAATGACAGCGGCGTTGTTTGCTTACTGACCATCTCTCCCACCGTAAGCTGCCTGAGGACGGGGTTCCTATCCTTTCGCTCACCGTCGTATCTCAGCATCTATAGCACTCAAGAAATATCCATTAAAATAATGATGACATTCTCTGTATGGCTTATTTCACTTAGCATCACACTCTCCAGTTCCATCCACGTTGCTACAAAAGGCCATATTTCATTCTTTCTCATTGCCACGTAGTATTCCATTGGTTTCACTCTTATGTGGATCCTGAGAAACTTAACAGAAACCCATGGGGGAGGGGAAGGAAAAAAAAAAAAAAGAGGTTAGAGTGGGAGAGAGCCAAAGCATAAGAGACTCTTAAAAACTGAGAACAAACTGAGGGTTGATGGCGGGTGGGAGGGAGGGAAGGGTGGGTGATGGGTATTGAGGAGGGCACCTTTTGGGATGAGCACTGGGTGTTGTATGGGAACCAATTTGACAATAAATTTCATATATTTAAAAAAAAAAAAGAAAAAGAAATAATGATGACACAGGAAAAACAGCCTCCACGATTTCAGAGTTTGGGGGCCTCCGTTTAGCCCGGATGGAACATTGCTGGTTTTCTATGGCTTCTGTAACAAATTGTCATAAACGTGGCCGCTTACCACAACAGAAATCTCTCTTCTCACAGTTCTGGAGGCCAGGAGTCTGAAATCCAGAGGTCAGCCGAGCCACAGGCCCTGTGTGGGCTCCGGGGAGAAGCTCTTCCTAGCTTCGGTGGCTGCAGGCGTCCCTTGGCTGGTGGCCACGTCACTCCAATCTCTGCATCCACCTTTACACCACCTTCTCCCCCTCTTTGTCCAAGCATCCTCCAGGGACGCTTGTGATGGCACTGTGGAGCCACCCAGATAATCTCCTCTTTTCAAAATCCTCAGCGTAAGCACATCTGCAAAGACCTGTGTCCCAGTAAGGTCACATTGACAGGTTCCAGGGATTAGGATACGGACACATCCTTGGGGGCGGAGTGGGGTCGTTTCAACCCATCAGAGGGACATAAGCCTAGATTTGGCCCAACGGGTCTTGGGCAATTCAGGGTCAGGATCTTGGCAAACTAGGAGACAGAATAGACTCAGCGATCGTGGGAGAGAAACATCCTTATAATTCTTCCCACCGGAGCCAAGACAGACACTATTATTGTCCCCTTACCCATTCTTGCTTTCCCTGCCCACAAAGACCACCCCCCAGGCAGAAGGCTTGGGTGAGAGCTAGCTCTTACTGAACTGTTGAGATGCTCGCCTGACAAGTCAGTGGAAAGGAGCCAGAACAAAGGACCCACATTTGCTGCACAATATTGGGCAAATAGCTTCATCACTATCAGCCTCCTTTGTAAATCAAGTTCCCTTTCCTCCAGGGAGCAATAGGGATGTTTTCCTGTCATTTCTCATGCATCTTGGGGTAACAGTATTAATACAAAACATCATTATTATCTGCCAAGTCAGTGCCTTGCAAGGACTGAATCTTCCTCCCAGGGTGACTTCGCACTGCCCTCAACTCTCCTGCTGCCTTTAAAAATAACAACAAAAATCCACCCAGACCTCTCAGTCGTCACACACCTGTGTCTTTTGTACTTCCACGAGGTGTCCTCCTCCAGGGTTTCAGTGTAACTGGAGCCTCCAGAACCATCCACAGTCTTCTGCCGCCCTGGGAAACGTCCTTTCGTGGCTAGGGCACCAGAACGCATTTTGGAAGGAACAGCTTCCTAAGAAAACTAAAAGGATGCAAACATAGGCGCCTGGCCGGGAATAAATACTACTGTATTTTTAGAAACCTGGTCCTTTTATTTTTAGGTAAGGAGTTTGATTCAATTTCTATAAATCCCGTTGTCCTTTTGGGGTCTAACTTCAACTGAGCATTTTGGAGCTTCTAGGCAGCCTTTCTGAAATGGCAGGCCTGCGCTGCTGGCTGTGCTATTTAGGAGGGAGAATTGGGGTGAGGTTCCATTTTTGGCAGAGGGTAAAAATAAAGAGTTTTCTTCTGAGTGGGCCCACTCTCCGAATCCAGCCTGGCTGCTCGGTCTACACTGGGCACACGTGCACAGCATATGTCAGGCTTACCGCTGCAAAGAGAATGAATCACTCTGCCTGGCGCTTTTCGGAGGAGCTTTAAATCATGCTGCTCCAACAACATGTAAAGCAGCGTTTGATTTTCTGGGAGGGAGGTTTTGCAACTTTTTTTTGCAGTAACATATGAACAGTCAGTACCCACTGTGAGGACTTCAGAGAAAACAAACTAAAAGATGACCGTCAGATGAGTTCCCTGCCACAGGGAGCTCCCGGACGCCTTTCCTGGGGGTGTCGGTGTGGTGGCAGCCTTGTGAGAGGGCAAGGTCCTTCCCTCCATCAACAAACATTTCTGGAAGCCCCCGGTGTGCATTGGGGTTGCGTAGGAGACAATGAGCTGGGTGTACATAGCCGTGTGTTTGCTTTTAATGAAGTGGGTCACAGCTCCTCCAAAATCACAATCCCAGCAGCAAACTGGTTCATGATAACCAAGTTCAAGTTCAAGTTCAAGCAGGGTCGGTTTATCCATTGCATGCATGTGCTTCCCTCCCTCCCTCTCCCCTGCAAGTGAAGGGGGCTGACCTCATCTGTATTACAATTTTGGGGAGACTTTGGGGGTTTGGGGAGATTCTGGAAAGTTAGACCGAATCGAATTTTGTATCTGCTGGGACACCTCTCCTCTGGGACACTCCAAGTTTGGGCTCAAAGGCACTCAATCCCCTGGGGGTGACCCTGGCGGAGGTTAGTTGCAATCTGCCAGGGTCCCAGTGTGAACCCCCAAGGTGCCAAAGCTCCAGCCTGCCTTAGAGGTCTGAGGGTGTTCTTGAGGGGCAGGGCTCGAGGCCCAAAGGAACAAAAGTGGGTCCATCTGACCATAGCCCAAAACGAGAGGCAGGAGGTCCTGGTGATGATGCTCCGTGGCCTGAAATGTAGAAGGGCACAGAGTGACATGTAATCAAGAGCCCAAACCAGGTGCTGGTGAGGCCAGAGTGGGGGAGGGCGGCGGTGAGAAAGGGTTGAGAAGGTGGGGGAAGCAGAGGAGGGGAGGAGGAGGACTAGGAGGGAGAGAGGAGACAGTCTTCCTGCTTTTATGTAAGAATTCCATTCTTCTACGAGAGGAATGGTTTTGCAGACAGGGATGGGGCAAACTGAAGAGGCCTGCCCCAGGGAACCCCGGGGAGGCGGGGAGGCTGGCTCACCTAACTGAAGAGGAGACAGGGGAGGACTTCCCTCCACCACCCACGGGGGCCCCGTGGGTACCAGGGGACGTGAAGGGACGCCCTAGGGGACACGCTAACGGAAACGTCAACCCTCAACACCAGCACCTGCTGCTGTGCTGAAGGGGTCCTTTTCCTCACGGGAGCTTTTTCAGCCACTCACTAGTGCCATTCTGATCCTTCGTGGCCGCTGCTGCGATCCTCACCGGACCTCCAAGCTCACACGTGCATACACACACACCCACACACACACACACACACACACACACACGAGTCATTTCCTGGAAAAGTCAGCAGCTGAAGCGCTCTGTCTTCAGAACAGGGTCACCCCAAGAGCAGGGAGCTCCAGCTTCCTTCTCAGAGGGGCTGGCCCCGCACACACCTCCCCCTCCCCCCGGGCCTTCGAGATCCCGCCTCCGTGTAGCCACCTTGGGTTTCTCAGCTCCATCCAGAATGGCTTCGTCCCTCGGGCTCCCGTGGAATTTTCTGGAACATAGCACACAGACTGACAAAACCCAAGGAAGCGTTTCTCCAAGCACAGACCCGGACCGACCCGTGCCAGTTTCTCTGCTCTCCCTAGTCAGGCATGGGTTGGCTCTGATTCGTGTTCAGGCTGCCTTCCCAGCAGGAAGATGCAAATGCTGCCTCGGGGAACACAGAGCAGGCTGGGGATCCCGGGGAAGCCCCCTCTCCGCCGGTGGCTTAGGGCGCCCGAAGTTGGGGTTTCCGGCCCTTCGCTCTGTTCTGAGCCATCAGGGGGTGTCTTTGCTGCTATCCCACCAGACTGGCCGGCTGTGAATTTCGGGGACACAGGAGAATCCCCTGCGAAGGGTCTCCCAGTGAAACGCTTGCCTGTGTTTGCGCACAGCCCACCCCCCCCCCCGAAGATGCCCACATCTGTTAGAGACAGGAAGCAGTTAATTCTCTTTACTGACAAGCAACGAAATGCCAAAACAGAAAGAAAAGGAAAGCGATGCAAGCACCAGGCACATACCACCTCTTTCTACTTCCCTTGTATTATTAGGGGTCCAGAACTCACCATCTCTGTTCTTAGCTGTTTTTAAACAAACGGCCACTGTTAGTTTCGTGTCCGTTCTGTTGTACTATTAAGGTCTGAGTGCCCTGGTCCTCCAGTCTCTTCTTTCTGGAAGAGTCTGGAATAATCTTTCTCTTGAAGCGTATGCTTCCCTAGGAAAGCCCAGGGTATTCAAGGAAAGAGCCCAGACTCGGGGATCAGACTTAGGCATGAATCTTAGTGCAGCTCTGTGTCCTTCGGCAAGTGATTTAATATCTCTGAGCCTCAGTTTACTCATCCATGCATGGTTGAACCAAACTCCATCGCCTACTAGCTGTGTGACCTTGCACTAGCTACGTAACCTCTCTGGGCCTTAACGATCTTTTATAATATGGGATAAACACTGGTATCTATCTAGGGGTCATTGCTATTATTAACTGAGTGACTGTGCAAAGCCAAACGGTGCCTGGCACGGAGTAAGCATGATGGGAGCGTTTGCTGTTAGGATCACAATGGGCTGCTATGGGGACCGAATGAGATGACATGTGTCAGGCACCTGGCACATGGTAGGTATGTGCCCAACCCACCCCCCCTCCCAGCCTCCCCAGCATCCTCAGCTTCTTTCTCGTTCTATGAACACATTCTCAGCCAGGTGCCTTTCCACGGCAGGCCTTCCACCCTGGTCTTTCTCTTAGCTGCCCTGCCCTATGATTTTGCACTGTCCTGTGTGTCAGCACTGACCCCAGCATCTCCTGTCAGGACCAGTTACTCTCTTCAGGCTGAAGATGAATGGATGACTAAGCATTCCTCTCACGGAAACCAGTCCTACTCTTCAGCACAAATAATATTCGGCAAGAAAATTAACCCCAAATATAGCGTGGCAGACTAAATATGGCCACAGGCTCTTTGTAGCTCAAGAACTGCAGTCTATTTGCCCATCCCTCCAAATTGGGCTGGCCTTGTGATTTTCTCTAATAGATGTGGTGAAAGTGACTTTCCAAACGAGAACACAGCCCTGAGGATGTCACGTAAGGAAGCTGGTCCAACCAACTGAAGATGAGGGGCCGTGGGATGAACAGAGGGGCCCCAGGTGAGGCTGGTACCAACTGCTTCTAGTAAATCCCTCACCTGTCCTGTGGTCGGTTGTCTCTAACTCAACCTGACTGGCATCCCAGAATGCAAAAGGTACACGTACGTATCTTGAGGTCTTCTCGAGGGAGTGTTGGGAGCCAGAGATGGGGATGAGATGCAGGTTTTGGTACTGGAAGGGTTAATTCAGGACTGCCGAGCATTTTGGAGCATCCATGGCGAAGGGCACGCCCTGAATGGAAAATGCTCTCCGTTAAATTGCAGCTGGGGCCGGGAGCAGAGAGGGAGCAGAGAGGGACAGCCACATTTCATTATTAGGGTGAGTGGAATGTTCTCTGAATTGTTCCATCTCTGCCATTCCAGCGTGATTGAATTCTGCACACGTGTTAAAGACTTTGGAGCCCACGGACATGGAGATCAGAGCAAGGCTGGGTCTGCCGTTTCAGTCAGCATTAAACTGTTTTTGTTTTTGACAAGGACTCTGTCAAAAGGAGTCCAGAGCCCAGGGTCGAAAGGAAAAGCACCAGGGTGGCAAAGGGAATTCACACAATCTGAGCAATGCAAGTCTTTTTCCAAGCCCAGAAGAAGCATGTGTTTAAGGAAAACAAGAATACCATGGTGGCATGTAGTGATTAAAAACTTGGTCTTTGGGGTCAAAGAGATCTAAATTCAAATTCTGCGTTTGCCATTTACTGGCTAGCTGTAGCAGTTATATACTGCTATGTAACAAACCACCCCAATTCTTAGTAGCTTAAAATAACAACCATGTATTTGTTCAGAATTCCACAGTTGGGATTGGGCTCAGCGGGGAGGCTCTTCAGCTGGTCTTTGTGAGCAGTCATTCATGTGGCTGCAGTGAGGGCTGGCTGATCTCAGATATACTCACTACCATGCCCCGGGGGCTCAACAGGAATGTCTGGAATAATTGGGACTGCTGGGCGTCTCTCTCCATGTGGTCTTTTTTCCCCCTGGTCTCTCATCCTCAAGGAGGCTAGACAAAGTGTCTTCACATAGTGGAGAGACGGTTCCAAAAAAGGGAAGCTCCAATGCACACGTGATTATCAAACCTTTGCTTGTATCACCTGTGCTGATGTGCAAGGCAAGTAACATGGTCAAGTCCATAGTCCACATGGGGTGGGGGGTGAGGATTATACAAGGATGTGAATCCTGGGAGGTAGAATGCATTGGGGAATTAACATAACAATCTCCACACTAGTGACCCTGACCAAATTCTGATCTCTCTGAACCTTGGTTGGTTTCCTGACCGGTAAAATGGGAAAATAACATGCGTGTTCATTGGAAATAGACTGGATTCATGTAATAAAAACCCCCCAATAAGTATGGTGTGAATGATCCAGGGGTTATTATTTTCTCCAGGGGTAGGTGGTTGGCAGTGTTAGCTCAGAGACTACATGATGTCAGGGTCTAGGTGTCTGCAATTCTCTTGGCTTTTCCCTTGGGGTAGGAAGATGGCTGCAACAACTCCAGTCCTTCCAATGCCTTTCCGGGAAGCAGGAATAAGTAGAGAAAATAGCAAAAGGCAGGCACCAGCTGGGTCAACTTGTCTCCGAAAGAGCTTTCCCAGAGCTCTACCCACTCCCATCTCATTGACCAGGACAGTGTCACATGACCACCCCCTAACTGCAAGGGAGGTTAAGAAATGTCACTTTTAAAGCTGGGTCCAGAACCCAAATAAAGTTAGTAACAAAAGAAAGAGTATGTATTGGGTAGGCTCCTAGAAGTAAGTGCCAGCCCTCACCCCTACCTCACAAGGTTGCCTTCCACATAGTAAGTGCTCATTTAACAGTAGCTATTTTCTTATTTAGTTGATAACTTCTGCTGGCTAGCTGGTGCATCTGAGGGGGGAAAGAGGGAGCTCTGAGCTGTCCCACGACTCTTCCCTTCCTGGTGTCCCAGTCATTCCTGTAACAGTTAGTACATAACAAACCGCTTCAAATCTCAAGAGGGTAAAGCAAGCCTTGTTTTATCCACAAGTAGGCTGGACCAGTCTCCGGACTCTGCTGGGCTCATTCATCCCTCTGGGGTCCGCTGAGGATCAGAGAGGCGGGTCAGGGCTGCAAAGCGACATCGGGAGGACTGGACACAGGCAGAGGTGAAAGATTGCAGCCATTCTGTAATCAGTGTATCCCAGGGTGAGGGATGCCATAGTGCCCTGATGTCATGGAAGGACCCAAGATAGTCTGTTGACTTGTGAACTGCACCTCCTTGGTCCTGCTATTTCCCTCACCAGAGCTTCCTTGGATCCTTTGTTTTCTGCAGAAACTTTCACGGACCAGCTCTTACCTTCACTTGCTCAGTCCTCTTGCTGTCCTCCCCTGATGTCCAGGGAGCATCAGGACATCTGACAATTAGAGTGTTTTCACCCAGGAGCACCTCACGGCTCCTCCCTCTGGCCCACGCCCACTTGTGCCTGGTCACTGTCTCCCATCAGCTGGCTCTTCCCCTGTCAGGCTCAACATCTGGGAGGCACAGGTAGCCCTCCCCCTGGACAGCTGGGGGCCCTGGGGCGAGGCCCCCAAGGCTCCCGAGAGTTTTCATCCTACAAGCCCCCATTTAATACTAAAGACACCTTCTGCTCTGGCGTTTTCTTAACAAGCCCAACCCAGCGGAGGACACACAGCCAGATCAGCTCCCTGGGGCTACAGCCCTTGGGCAAACCTCACAGACCCTGGAGCCAGGTGGCCTGGGTCCTAAACCTGGCTCATCTATCACTCGTTTCCTGTGTGATTTGAGGCCCATTACTTCCTTCTCTGTACTTGGGAGCAGTGTTAACCTGCCTCATGGGTCATCATGAGGATTCATTGAGCTCCCAGACCAGTGCCTGGCACACCACGACACTATATACGCGACGGTCCTTGCCATATTCGCCACTATTTATTAAAATGGACCTCTTGGGGCGCCTGGGTGGCTCAGTCGGTTAAGCGTCCGACTTCGGCTCAGGTCATGATCTTGCGTTCCGTGAGTTCGAGCCCCGCGTCGGGCTCTGTGCCGACAGCTCAGAGCCTGGAGCCTGCTTCAGGTTCTGTGTCTCCCTCTTTCTCTGACCCTCCCCTGTTCACGCTCTGTCTCTCCCTGTCTCAAAAATAAATTAAACGTTAAAAAAAAAAAATTAAAAATAAATAAATAAAATGGATCTCTTTTTTTGGTCCTTTTCATTATGCAGCATTAATCCCGGCGGCTGCTTGGATTATTTCCTTTTACATTCATCCATTCCTCCCCCTTTCTTCACCGATTCAAACCCTGCCTGCGTGCCTTCCCTATATTGGTATACACCGCGTTAGACACAGGGGACAAAAAAAATAAAATAAAAATAAAAAATCAGTCAGCTGTGGTCTTGGTCCTCATCAAGACAGTCCAGGAACCCAACTCTTTAAAAACCCCAACGGCCAACAAATACAGGAGAGGATGACAAGAGCCTGGGTCAGGGCAGGGGGAGGTTGTGAGAGCCCGGTGTGGAAAAACAGCATTAACTGTTTTAGTGCTCCGAAATGCCGCTACAACAAATCATGCTGGGGGAACTAGGCCATTACCTGCGGCTTACAAATATCTTGGCCACGCTTCACTCGGATTCTGACTGTAACCGGATTTGACTTGTATTTAGTGGCTCCGTTTCCTCCGGGTTGAAAGAGAGGTCCCATCTTTCAGGAATGAGACTTGACAGCAGTAGCTTTTCCAGTCCGTGAAGCACTTAGAGGAAGGAGGACCATCCCGTGGCACTGACTGTAACTCACTTTGTTGAGGCCAGATTGCAGTCATGGAGGGGTTTTAAGAACCATTCATCTAGATTTTTATTCGAGAAGTCTGTGGCCCTAGATTAAAAAGGCAAAACAGTGCTAAAAAGCCTCTTGAGGGGCGCCTGAGTGGCTCAGTCCATGAAGCGTCTGACTCTTGGTTTCGGCTCAGGTCGTGGTCTCACGGTTTGTGAGTTCGAGCTCTGCATCTGGCTTTGTGCTGATAGTGCGGAGCCTGCTTGGGATTCTCTCTCTCGCTCTGTTCCTCCCCTGTCACGCTCTCTCCCTTTCTCTCAAAATAAACTTAAAAGAAAAGCTGCTTGAAAACAGCAGTCCCTTGCCCCCTACCCCCTCGAAAGTTCTTCTCCCTTGAGGCGAATACTTCCCAATCTTTTGAGGTGTTCTTCTGGTGTCTTCCTTTGGGTTTCTAAATAACACGTGTGTATTGCAATTTCTTGCTTTCTCTGCACTGGATGTTGGTATACCCTGCTATCGTATTGCATACTTTTGGTGTTTATAGCCCAATACTCTTACTTTCTCTGTGCCCCAGCCAGCTGATTTGTTTCTATAATGATGTCTGGTCAAATCAGCATCCCGGATTTGTATTATTTTGGCCATGTAAATATCAATCACAGGTGTGCCATAGAACTCACCAGGATTACTTTTTCTTTTTCATACCTACCATTAATAATTACCTCATTTAAAAATTTTGCTTACGTTTTCATGTCCTTACCATTAATTGGTAATGTTGCCTCTACCAGAGCTGAGATTTCTTGAATCCCTGCATATCAGGTTCCGTTTTTATCCTAGGTACATCTCTTCTAGACAGTTTCAAGACCTGCCTCCAGAAAGACCCCAGACGACAATTCTGTCATTTCTTTTTATACTCATCATAGGATTTCCCTTCAGGACCATTCTGGGGGTTCTTTTAACTCTTCCCCATGTTGAATCCTTTATTTCTTTAACTTTATATCATTTTTTTTTTAATTTTACTTCCTTGTTTTGGTGGAGTGTTTTAGTAAATGGAGTTTATAAATAGCTAAAAAATAACTTCATTCTACCTCCACACTTGATTGCTAGATTAGCTGGTGTGATACTTAAAGTTTTTCTGTTTTTGTTTTTTTTTTTGCTTTTGTTTTGTTTTTAGAGAGAGAGAGAGTACGAGTGGGGGAGATGGGCAGAGGGAGAGAAAGAGAGAATCCCAAGCAGGTTTCACACCCAGCATGGATCCCAACTTGGGGCTCAACCCCACAACCCCAGGATCATGGCCTGACCCAAAATTGAGTTCGCGCTCAACCAACTGAGCCATCCAGGTGCCCCAGGGAATTTGGTGTGATGGTTAAGTTTATGCATTAACTTAACTGGGCTAAAGGATGCCATACGGCTAGTAAAACAGTATTTCTGGGTATGCCAGTGAGGGTGTTTCTGGAAGAGATGAACATTTGATTCAGTAGACTGTGTAAAGAAGATCCATACTTACTGGTGTGAACAGGCCCAAATAGAACAAAAATGAGAGAAGGGTGACTCCCCACTCTCTCTTCTTGAGCTGGGAGATCTATCTTCTCCTGCCCTTGGATGTCAGAACTCCTGGCTCAGGCCTTTGAACTCTGGACTTACACCAGTGGTACCTTGGTTCTCTGTCCTTCTGCCTGAGGCTGAACTGTATCACTGGCTTTCCTGGTTGTTCAGCTTGCAGACAGTAGACTATGGGACTTCTAGGCCTCCGTTACCATGTGAGCCAATGCCTATAAAAAATCTCTTCTAATCTATATCTGCATCTATAGCGGTAGATAATCTGTATTTATATAACCTATTGGTTCTGTTTTTCTGGAAAATTCTAACACAGCTGGGTATAAAACTTTAGCTTACGAATAATTTTCGCTCCTAGTTTGAAAAGCATTTTTCCCTTATTTTACAGATTCCATTATTACTTTTCATCATTCTGATACCATTCTGATTCCAAGCCCTCTATATGTTTCCTACTTTTTTTTTTTCCTCCCTGGAATTTTAGGATACTTTCCTGTGACAGTTCTTCTAAAATCATGCAATCGTTTGCCTTGATGTGGGTCTCATTTTCATTCTTCATGCAGGAAACTCAAGTTAGCCCTTTCAATCTGGAGACACATGCTTTCAGTTTTGGAAATTTCTCCTGTATTCGTTCTTTAAGAAAATCTTTCCCTCTATACAATTTTTTCTTTCTAGAACTCCTATTATGCAACGTTCGCACCCTTTGACTCACAGACTGTAATTGTCTTAGCTTCTCTTTCCAATTTTACTTTTTTTTTTTTTTTTTTGTCTTTCTGGGTGATCGTTTCCACAGTATCTTCTAATCCTTCAATTATTTTTTTTCCTTTTCCATTGATTTTTTTTTTTTTAATTTCTGTTCTCAACGAACTTATGGCTGCCAGGGAGGAGGAAAATGGAGGGGTGGGCAAAATACACGAAGGGGGGGAGGGAGATACGGGCTTACAATTGTGGAATGAAGAAATCGTGGGGATAAAAGTTACAGTATAGGAATACAGTCAATGGTATTGTAATAGTGCTCTCTGGGGACAAATGGCAGTCACACTTGTGGTGGGCACAGTACAACATGCAGACTTTCCAGATCACCATGTTGTACACCAGACACTAATGGCACATTGTGTGTCAACTATACTTCAATAAAAAAATAAAAAGAGTTCTGTTTTCATACTTCAAATTTCCACAAGCTCTCACTTATTCTCTACATTCTACAAATATCACCTCTCCTAGGATCAGCTTTTTGTTTCAAACACGCAATACCTTCTCATCTTTCTGAGGATAACTTTTTCAAGTTTTGTTTTAAAAATGTTCTACTCCAGGGGTGCGTGGGTGGCTCAGTCGGTTAAGTGTCTGACTTTGGCCCAGGTCATGATCTCACGGTTTGTGAGTTCAAGCCCCATGTCGGGCTCTGTGCTGACAGCTTGGAGCCTGGAGCCTGCTTCGGATTCTGTGTCTCCCTCTGCCTCTGCCCCTCCCTAGCTCACGCTCTCTCTATGTGTCAAAAATAAACTTTAAAAATAAAATAAAATAAAATAAAATAAAATAAAATAAAATAAAATAAAATAAAATAAAAATGTTCTACTCCTGGGGCGCCTGGGTGGCTCAGTCGGTTGAGCGGCCGACTTCGGCTCGGGTCATGATCTCGTGGTCTGTGAGTTCGAGCCCCGCATCGGGCTCTGTGCTGACAGCTCAGAGCCTGGAGCCTGTTTCGGATAATGTGTCTCCCTCTCTCTGACCCTCCCCTGTTCATGCTCTGTCTCTCTCTGTCTCAAAAATAAATAAACTTTAAAAAAAAATTTTTTTTTAAAATAGATGAATGTATAAAGAAGATGTGGGGGTCACCTGGGTGGCCCAGTCGGTTAAACATCTGACTTTGGCTCAGGTCGTGATCTCACGGTTCGTGGGGTCAAGCCCCACATCCGGCTCTGTCTGACAGCTCAGAGCCTGGAGCCTGCTTCGGATCCTCTGTCTCCTTCTCTCTCTGCCCCTCCCCCACCTGCACCCTGTCTCTCTCTCAAAAATAAATAAACATTCAAAAAGCTAAAAAAGAAAAGAAGAAGTGGTTTATATGCACAATGGAATATCATTCATCCATAAAAAAGAATGAAATCTTGTCATCTGCGACAACATGGATGGAGCTAGAAAGCATCATGCTGAGCAAAATAAGTCAAAATACTGCATGATCTCACTCATGTGTGGAATTTAAGAAACAAAACAAATGAGCAAAGGGGAAAAAGAGACAGAGACAGAGGCAAACCAAGGCTCTTAAACCAATGGGCTCTTAACTATAGAAAGCAAACTGATGGTTACCAGAGGGGAGGTGGGTGGGGAACGGGGGAAGTAGGTGATGGGGACGAAGGAGCGCACTTGTCGTGATGAGTACCAGGTGAGGTACGGAAGTGTTGAGTCACTACACTGCGCTCGTGAAACTAACATAACAACAATTAATAATAATTATCAGAACTAAAACCAAATAAATAAATAATAACGGAGAGGTCTGCTCCTGCCCCTCTCTCTGTCGTTTGAGTTCCTCTTACCTGTTGTCTTTTTCTGTCATTCAGGCTAGAACTTTTCCCTCAGATGCCTGGTGACACCTGGTTGCCCACGTTTTAGTCAAAAGTGAAGCACAAGGATTTCTTTTGGGGGCGGTGAAATGTTTTGGAAAGAGACAGAGGGGGTGGTTGCACAATATTGTGAATGTACCAACTGCCACTGAGTTGCTCACCTTAAAATGGGTAGGTTTATACTATGTGAGTTTCATCACCATTTTTTTTTTTCTTTTTGCAGAGAGGAGGGGTACATCCTGCTTTGGACTAGGATCTCTGTTGTGCCTGGGTTGAGCCCATTGACTGGTAGACCCGACCCCAAGGGATTGGCCAGGAATCTTGTCATCTCACGGGGGTTTCCACGTGTCAGTATCTGTTGGCTTTTCCCATTGGACGGTTCGGTTTCCGCAGCCAGGAGTGCTCCAACTTCCTGCCTGGGTTGGGGTGCAAGCCTGGATCCCAGTGTTCGGGTGTCTGGGAGCTCCAGAGGGAGTAAAAGGCACGCTGACTTTCTCCCAACCTTCCTTCCCTCAGTGTGCTATCTCACCCCACTAGGCTCCTCCCGGTATCTCGGAGTCCAAGGCACTTGGGTTCAGCTTCTCCAGGAGCAAACTCTGATGTAGGTCTGGCCTGGTCAGGGAAGGATAATCTCCTGGCTGCATCCATCTGGGAGGTCTAGTTCTTTCTTGTGCTGGTATCAGTTTTAGTCCCACCCACATCCCTGCTATCCTGGGTTCTTGGGGCCTCCAAGTCTTGAGACCTTCCAAATTTCTGCTTCTTTCTTAATACTCAGCTGCCTATGGCTACCTCCCTGGACACAGGTCTCTTCATTCTGCTGACCAGGTTGTGTACCTTTTTTTTTTTTCCAAGCACAAAGATGCCATCTTGGTGGCTGAAGACGTTCCTCCAGCAGGTTGCTCCTGAAGCTCCAGCCTTCGAAGGAGGGCCGTGGAGTGAGATGTGTGAACTAGGGTAGGGGTTCGGAGTTAGGATTTAGCCTTCGCTCTGGCACCAACCGGCTGCTTGTACTTGAACATGGGACAGGACTACTCTTCACTCCAGTTTTGTGACTATTTTTCTGAACTGTGAAATGGTTGGTTGCAGGCAGATGCCGTTTCCAGGACTCCAAGCCAGGGCTTGGGCAGAGGCCTTTCGAAGATCAGGTGTATGGCCCCCCGGAAAGTCGAGAATTGCTGGGAGTCCCTTTGAAACCCAGGGCAGTCATTTAATCCGGCCCGCACCTTTGGAGCAACATTTTCAGCTAAAGGTACAAAGTGCATTAAAAGTAAAAGAATACTTGAAACACAAGAGAATCCCCAGGGGACAGAACTATTGACCAGAACGGGTGACTTAGAACTTAACCTGTTGGCTGAAATTGATATACTTTAAATTTTCATGCATCACGCATGGCTCATAGTTTGGTCTTATGTTCCTCTACTCGACCACCCTTCTCCTTCCTTAGGTCACATCCTGGCTCTCCCTGGCACCACACAAACTTTCCAAATTGCAGTGGAACTAGGGTGTCTGCAGGACTATACGCAAGAGGGGCTCAACCGGCATTTCAGAAAAGCCAAGCCCAGGGGCGCCTGGGTGGCTCAGTCGGTTAAGCGTCGGACTTCAGCTCAGGTCATGATCTTACACTCCGTGAGTTCAAGCCCCGCGTGGGGCTCTGTGCTGACAGCTCGGAGCCTGGAGCCTGCTTCGGATTCTGTGACTCCTTCTCTCTCTGCCCCTCCGCCTCTCACTGTCTCTCTTTCAAAAATAAATAAACATTAAACAAAATTTAAAGGGGCGCCTGGGTGGCTCAGTCGGTTAAGCGGTCGGCTCAGGTCATGATCTCGTGTTCTGTGAGTTCCAGCCCCGCATCGGGCTCTGTGCTGACAGCTCAGAGCCTGGAGCCTGTTTCAGATTCTGTGTCTCCCTCTCTCTGACCCTCCCCTGCTCATGCTCTGTCTCTCCCTGTCTCAAAAATAAATAAAACGTCAAAAAAAAATTTTTTTTAATTAAAAAAGAAAAGCCAAGCCAAATCAGTGAGGCAGAACAAATATTACTATTCTAAAATGTTATAAAAGGCATCCTCGGGCGCCTGGGTGGCCTAGTCGGTTAAGCGTCCGACTTCAGCCAGGTCACGATCTCGCAGTCCGTGAGTTCGAGCCCTGCGTCAGGCTCTGGGCTGATGGCTCGGAGCCTGGAGCCTGTTTCCGATTCTGTGCCTCCCTCTCTCTTTGCCCCTCCCCGTTCATGCTCTGTCTCTCTCTGTCCCAAAAATAAATAAAAAACGTTGAAAAAAATTTAAAAAAATAAAATAAAATAAAAGGCATCCTCATTTACATACAGACCATCCTGGAGGGGAGGGGGGGAGCCAAAGTGACTCAGCAGGGGAGGCTGGGGCGGTGAGGTGGGGGTGGGGTGTCTGGGGTCCAGAGAAATAAACAGGATCTCCTTCCGGACGTTCACAAAAAATATGCAGAGCCCTTTAAAGCCGCATTCACAATCTAAGCTACTTCTGCGACTCTGCTGTTAATTTTAGAAAATAAGAATTGGAGGAAAGAGCGTGGTTGGATTTCATAAGTCTTGGGAGAAACTTCCCTCTGGCTTGTGTACCTCGAGTGGCTCTTTTCTTCCCCGCCTCCGTCTTTCGCTCTCCCCTCCTCCCAGGGTTACCAGGCTTTCTCCATAAAGCTCCCATCCTCCACCCCTCCACCGGTTCCCCACCTCCCTCCCCGCGCTGGGGGGCCTGTGGGAGACACGCAGACCTCCCCCCTCGGTCTGCCTTTTCCTCTAGCCCTTGGGCCTCCGCTGGCTGCTTCCGGGCCCGACCTCTTAGCTGTCTCCGTGAAGCCTCCGAACCCACCCCTTTGGCTCCCTGATGTTTACCTTCCAAGTTGAAAAGTTTAATTGCAGCCCCAAGTGAGGCCTAGGAGGCGGAGCAGGGGTGGGGGGCGGGGAGGGAGGAAGTAATAAGGTCCCGACCGGCAGGAGGCCGTCCATTGGCCACCGAGGGGCGGTGACTGTGCCCCGGGTGGGGTGGGGGCCCTGGGGTGCCCACTGCTGATTATGATTAACCAGCCCGCGAGAGCCAACGGCTGCTCATTCCTTCTCTGAAAACGCACGTTTCCCCCCCCAAACCCCTTAGCTCGGGACTCTCGCTTTTTTCTTTCTGGGGCCGATTCTCCAATTCCATATGTCTGTTTTAACTGAGGAGTGCTGGGGGAGCACAGATGGCGAGGAAGAAGCTCACGAGGTAAAGTCGCACCGTCCCACTGCGTCCCAGCAAAACCTTGGTGGTTTGGCGGTGACATGTTTGCAGCGGCCTGGAAGGGGAAAGAAGGGAAACTCTGCTTCCTTGGACGTGTGAAATCCAATCTTTTTGCCATCCTTGAAAAATGAAGGGGTCGGTGAGCTTGCTTTTTAAATTTTTTTTAGTGTTTATTTATTTTTGAGAGAGAGAGAGCATGCGCAGGGAAGGGGCAGAGAGAGAGAGAGAGAGAGAGAGACAGAATTGGAAGCAGGCTCCAAGCTGTCAGCACAGAGCCCGAGGTGAGGCGCGAACTCACGAACCGTGAGATCGTGGCCTGAGCCCAAGTCAGATGCTCAACCGACTGAGCCACCCAGGTGCCCCGTGAGCTTGCTTTTTAAAAGAGAGGTGTTTTCTAAGCATACCTGTAGTCCAGAGGCCCCTAGAGTGCCTGTCGAAGTGCCTCCAACTCCTGAGCCAGGGGAAGTGGGCATCCAGGTGAGGCCTCCCGGAAGTGGCGTCCTGAGTTCCTGGGTTCGGGTGGGGAAGCGCCTGGGGAAGCGCTTGGATCCCCCATTCGTTCCCCAGCTGGTCCACTGTGCTGTTTGGAACCATCAGTCTCCGCTCGGCTACTTCCTTATGCGCAAGGTCTGCAACTGGAAAATCAAAACGGAGATGAATTTTTCCGGCATCTGAGGTCTAAGGAGGAAATGTTTTGCCGCGTGGGCCATCGCCTCTGGGCAAGGTGGGATTGGCCCGAAGGTCAGTTGTTGGGCCCGCTTCTAAAGGCGTTGGTGCCTCGGTTTCTCCATTCGCTCCCCCTTTGCTATCAACCGGTCCTAAGCAACCAGGTCGGAAGACATTTAATACTCGTATTCACGAAGATTCCCTCCTCTACCAAACTACTCGGCTCCGCTGAACATCGCAAGCAGGACCTTGACTTTCGGACTCTCATCTTCACCTCTGCATTGCCCCATTTTGGTGACAATCCTGCCGAGTCAACACAGCCAGGATCCCCGACCTTTGCCATCTGGATCCAGTTTCTTATCCTCCACCATCCCGCAGAGGATTTCTTTTTTTTTTTTTTTCAACGTTTTTTTATTTATTTTTGGGACAGAGAGAGACAGAGCATGAACCGGGGAGGGGCAGAGAGAGAGGGAGACACAGAATCGGAAACAGGTTCCAGGCTCCGAGCCATCAGCCCAGAGCCTGACGCGGGGCTCGAACTCACGGACCGCGAGATCGTGACCTGGCTGAAGTCGGGCGCTTAACCGACTGCGCCACCCAGGCGCCCCCGGCAGAGGATTTCTGATCCCCTCAGCCTGCCTTCAGCAAGAATCCTCCTTGGTCCACTTAGCAAGAATCTCCCTTTACCCCTGATGTTTCCTCTTAATAATATCCATCCACTGGCTCCCACCCTGCCCCGTGGCTATCAATCTCATGTGCCCATGTGGTATTCAGACTTGAGCCCAATGCTCCCCATTACAGTGGTCCCTAGTCCTTATTGCCTTGAATAAAATCTCCCTTGCCGTGATTTCACAAGGGTCATTGAATAATTTTTTTCGTTAGTAGTATTTATTTATTTAAGATATTTATTTATTTTGGGGCAGAGCGCAAGCGGGGAAGGGGTAGAGAGAGGGGGACAGAGGATCCGAAGCAGGCTTTGCACTGACAGGCTGACAGCAGCGAGCCCGATGGGGGACTCAAACTCACAACCTGCGAGATCATGACTTGAGCCGAAGCCGGAGGCTCAACCCACTGAGCCACCCAGGCGTCCCAGCAGTATTTTTGATGTAAAGGGCTCTCACTACTTGTAATATCGGCCCGTGACAGAGCTGTTGTGATTACTATTGCTATCTCACAGATAAAGAACTTAAAACTCAATTAGGTCAGGTGACTCACCCGACAAGTCCAGGACAGGCAGTCACCCCCCCCCACCCCCCACCACCTGGGTCTTCTGACTCCCACATGCTTGCTTCCTACCAGAGGCAGAAATGGGGTGCTCTCTAGTTTGAAGAATGCTCGGAGCCAAGAGAGTTAGTGTCAGCGCTGAGTCTGAAGTATGACTTTGATGAATTCCCTGCCCCAATCAACAGGGACGGTTGTCTCTGCTAAGACAGGGAAGAGCCCCCCCTTATTATGTAACAGCAGCTGCATTTCCCAGGAAGATCGTCATCCTTGCAGCATCTGAGCCTTGAGAAACGCACTGGGAATGGACTGTTGGATATTTTGGGCCAGAGCTCTACCAGGGGAAATAATCTGAGTGATTGGAAAGAGCTTTTTTTAAGCCCACCACGTCCTGTGAGGAGGTTGTGCGTCATCGGAGACATCACTTGGGTCTCAAAGGCTCTGTAAGCCTCCCCTTCTCACCAGCATATTTCAGGCTTATTGCCACTGGGCCAAACCAGGAGATAAAGGACACTCTGGGGAAAAAAAGAAATGGGTTGAAAGGAGCCAGGAGACCCTCCCATTAAGTCAACAAGTTCAAAAAAAAAAAAAAAAAAAAGGAACAGAAGAGAATTTGTAGTACTCACCTGTGCTCTGCTGGGGTCTCCAGAAAGGTGTCATTAAAGTAACAGCAGTGGTTTCGAGATGAATTTGATCCTTATAAAATGATCCAGCGAAGATGTTAGAGAGAAAGTCTGGGGAAAGAAAGGAGGAATCATGTAACCTGGGTCCAAATTCTGGATCAGTTACTAACTACTCACTTGACCTTAAATATGTCACCTCTCCTTTCCTGTCCTTAGCTTCCTTATTTGTACAACAAGGTAGTTGGGCAAGGTGACCCCACTTTTTAAGGCTCCTATAACCACCTGACACTCTTTAGCCCTCAACTTCCTGCCACAGCACCAAGGAGAAGGGTCGTGGCAGGCTGAAGCTATTGCCAATGGGCAGACAGAATACCTATCAGCATCCTGTACCCAAACACACCAAGGAAATAATAGTGTCGCTGCCCCACCCAATTCACATCCAAATGGGGATTTACAGTTACAGAGCCTTCCATGCACATTGTCTGAACTATTATGGTAAGCATTTCAGTTTCTTCCCAGGCTACTGGGAGACCTGACACAGATGTGAGTATATGAAAAAGATATGTTCTTTCACCAACTGGAAGAAGCAGAGTGAGCTTCCAGAAGCTGGCCATGATCAGGCTTGGATCAGCTGCTTCCCAATACAAGTTTTTGATTAAACCCTGAGGTGATGATTCCATTTTTGTGGTTATGTGTTTCTATCCCTCCTTCTCTCCCTTTATTCCTTCATTCATCTACTCATCCACACATCTATCCATCCATACCTCTCTCCACCATCATCCATTCATCCATCCATCTATATACCCATCCACCCATCTATCATCCATTCATCCATTTATCCATCCATCCACCCATCCATCCATCATCCATCCATCTATCCACCCATCTATCCATCCATCCATCCTTCCATCCATCTCCCCACCACCATCCATTCATCCATCCATCTATCTATATACCCATCCACCCATCTATCCATCCATCCAGCCAGCCAGCCACCCATCCATCTATCCACCCATCTATCCATCCATCATCCACTCATCCATCTATCAATCCATCTATCCATCCACCCATCCATCCCTTTATCTATTATTCTCTAAAAATATTTACTGAGCACATAGTTGTAGGGGTTACGGAAAGACCTGTGTAGGATATTAGGGACAGGTTGAAGATGGGCCCTTGTACCAGAAGAGTCCTTTTTCAATCTGGGAAGACACACTTCTGCAGCAAAAATTGTGCAGCTAGGATCACCAGTGCTGATGAGGAGTACAAGAGAGTCATGGGGCAGTCTTTGCCCTTCTTTCCCTCTCCATCCCTTTCATTCTCTTGGACACCTATATAGCAGGTCTATCTCTGTCAAACTTCTTCTTTAGCTGCAAGTAATTATGTGGTCACATTTACACAGCAGAGAAAAGAATGGTAGGGAGCTATTTCACAAAAGAGCATTACTGAACTGCTTTCTGAATGATTGGCATTATTATTGCAGCTGGGCCCTCCTCCTTGACCAGAGGAAGGTCGCTGTAGTAAAATGGGCCCTTAGTTTTCTCAGAGCACATTAGTATTTTTTTAAAAAAATGGATGTACTCTCTTTTGGACACCTCTTCTGGAGCTTCTTAGTACGATTCTCATTCAACTTGTTGTCTTATCATTAATTATGCTATAAATGAATAATTAAAAGGATAAGTACTTGCTGTGATAGTCTCCCTGACCATCCCATTTTTAGGATGGTTGTGGTAAACTGGGGTTTGTCAGAGGGAGATGATCAGGATGGTGAGAAGGACACGGGCTAGAGATCACGCCATTGCATCAACAGCCTCTGATGGTGAACATCCACACCATGGGGATCTTGCAAGAAGAAGGAGGATGTTTGTCATGGGTTAACCTAGAAGTTCAAAGCTAAGACAAAATTCCAAGGCAGATTGTAGTGCAACATAACAAGCTACTCTTCAAAATAATCAAAATGTCCATCAAGTGAAAAATAAATGAACAAGATGTGGCATATCCATACGATGAAATATTATTCCGTGACAAAGGGAATGAAGTGCCGATAACCTGCTACAATATGGATGAACCTTGAAAACACTGTGCCAGACACAAAAGGGGACGTATTGTGTGATTCCATTTATATCAAATAGCCAGAATAGCCAAACCGAGAAACAGAAAGTAGATCCGTGGTTGCCTGGGGCTGGGGGTGGGGTGGTGGTCGGAAGAAAATGGGGGGGTAATTGCTAATGGGCATGGGGTTTCTTTTTAGGTGATGGAAATGTCCTAAACCTGGGGTAAGGTTTGCACAACCCTGCGAATATATGAAAAACCACTGACTTGTACACTTTAAATAGGTAAATTGTATGGAACATAAATATCTCAAAAAAGCTACTATAAAAATTAGTTTGCCTGTTTTTAAAGTCTAAAAAAAACCCGAAACTACCTTTTAACAAAGAGAGTGAAAGAATACAGTAGCACGGCGCTCGACCCGTGGGAAGTCCTGGATGCCCTCTGTCTCACTTCCGTCCCCCTGACTTGTCCGGCAACGAGAAGACTGAGCTGAGGAAATAAGAACGCTTGTCATCCCTGGAGATACCAGCAAATACACGGTGACCATCCGAAGGGAGTTGTAGAGGGTTCCTACAGTGAGGAGAAGGATGGGTCTGAGTTTGAATTTTCTTGAAAGTAGAGCCTTGAAGCCTGGAGTCAGGGCAAGTGATTAATCTGGGAGGCGATGCCAGGAGCCCATAGTTTGCGACAGGACAGGGGAGGCAGGGAAAGGGGAGCTAACATAAGGAGCATTGTCAAGGTCGCCGCGGTGGTCCTCTTGAGAAGCATACAGAATGCTTCTGCAGGTGCTCTGTTTGAAGGTGGGGGCTGGGCCACCCATCGACCAGCTCTTCTCCCCACCGACTGAGGACTGCCCCACACTTCCAGGCTGTACTTGGTTAGGAGCCAAAGGGACCACCACAGGGGCCTGGGGTCTGTGCACCCCATGCCTGGAGTGAGATGCCGTGAGTGAAGTGAGCCTGAGCTCACACAGAACATTCCAGCACAGCTGTGACTGAGGGAGATGTGTTACAGGCACCAGACACATCGGCCATCGTGGGCAATTTTGGCTCAAACAAGCAACCTAGAGCATATGACTAACATTTTTCAAAAGTGAAGTACAATAAAATAGAAGTGATCGAATGTATTGCATCTGAGAAATATCATTTCAGGAAATTTTTGTTTCATTACATGCTAAACATGTTTGCATGCATATGTATGTATTGGGGGGCGGTATAAGAAGTATTTGCGTCCACGCCTCGCAGAGAAAAATGCTGCTCTGCTAGAAGAATCTAAATTCTTTCGGGAAGGGAAGTTCAGTTTAAAGTAAGGTTTTAGGTTGTAGGTCACTAACTGGATGAGAGGTATGTCCTGGTAGGAAGAACAGGAAAGAGGTACGAGCCCAAGGAGATCTGGGCCCTGGGCTTGTCAGTTTCTTAGCAATAACAATCTAGGACCACCTACCTTATGAAAAGAGATTTAAGAAATTGGCTTATGCAATTATAGGAACTGGCAAGTTCAAAATCTGCAGAGGAGGCCACTAGGCTGGAAACTCAGGCAGGGTTTCTATGTTAACAGTATTTTTAAAAAATATATAATTTTTTAAATGTTTATTTTTGAAAGAGAGAGAGAGAGAGAGACAGAGCATGAGCAGGGGAGAGGCAGAGAGAGAGGGAGACAAAGAATCGGAAGCAGGCTCCAGGCTCCAAGCTAGCTCAGAGCCCGTCATGGGGCTTGAACCCACGAACCACGAGATCATGACCTGAGCTGAAGTTGGACGCTCAACCAACTGAACCACCCAGGTGCCCCCTATGTTACAGTCTTGAAGCGGAATTTCTTCTTTCAAAAATCTGATTTTGCCTTTCAAGACCTGCAACTGATAAGATGAGGCCCACCCACATTATTGAGGGCAATCTTCCTCACTTACTAAAAACTGATTATAACTGTGAACCCCATCTACAAAAATACCTTCACAGCAACACCTAGATTCAAGTTTGATTAAATCACTGGGTGCGATAGCCTAGCCAAGCGGACACATAAGCACGACCATCACACCTGACATGCAGGGATTTGGACCAATAGAGCTCTTGGTTCCTTTCAGTTCTGCAGCACCTTGAATTTGAGCTCATTCTCTGACAGCCTCAAAGCTAAATGCTTTGAGAATGGACTCTGCAGCCGGAGGCTTGTGCTGCGTTCTTCTGAAATTCCAGAATATTCCATCCGAGCCCTGTCCCTAGTTTCACAGGTGAGGGAACGCAGGTACAGAAAGTCCAGTTCATTCTGTAGAAGTCCTGCCATGAACTTGTCGCCAAGCCCTTGCTGTCAGTGACACATTCTGTCATTCTCAGACAGCATGCGAAGGGTTCCAAAATGGTAGTTTGCTCTGGAAAAGTAGGGAAGGAAATACTCTGTTTTAACAGAATCTCGACATTACTGTGAGTGGTTCTCATTCTCTTGAACAAGGGGATAGTTGTGTTTTCATTTGATGGTGAACATTATTGAGAGCACATTTCCTATGGAGAACAGGCCTGGGATCCTTCCTTATGGGAGGAGGAGAAGGATTTTCCAGAAGAAGGAGAGGGCAGCAGCTGTTCTGGGAAACTGAAGCCACTCTGCCTTGGGTGGGTTTTCCCTCATCAGAACCAGATGTGCAAATGTGTCTGGGCCCCTCCACCTCGCCACAGGGTGACCAAGCCCGGAAGGGGGGATGTGGCCTCAAAAAGGTTCTTCTGCGAGTTGGATGCCTGTGATCCCCCGGTGGAGGCTGGAGGAGGGGGCCCCTGTGGCCGGGAGTGCACTGGCCTCTCTCCCCGTTCCTTCCTCTGTGCTCTCTGGCCTTCTAATCATTTAAACATGGAAGCAACCAGGTCCCCATCTTTACGCGTGCTCAGTTCTTACTCTAGCATCGTTTCAGTAAGGTTCACATTGGTCAAGGCCCCAGTCTCTCGTCTGTGGTTTGTAAAGAACTTAGCTTAAGCTGTACTTTTATCTGTTATATGTTGAGGATCTGTGTAAGATTTCATTTGAGAAAAACAAGTTGCACTGCATATATACATAATCTGAAAATCAGCGCTGAGGATAACAGGAAATTATTTAAGGTGATAGTCTTAGATGTGATGAATGTAATATAACGTTAAAACATCTGGGGAAAAATTACCCAATTGCATATGACCCTCCAAAATACTCTTCTCAATTCCCTTATTTACAGTCTCCTCTATTAAGAGTCAAACATTCCTGTATACCGTCAGAAATTATTAAAGAAGGAAAGGTATATGTGACACAAGGCAAAACCTGTCCTATTTGGACAAAGTTGGGAGACGAGCTCCCGAATAGGGCGTCTTACCCGAAGGGGCGGGGCTACTCCAATCTCCCCTCCCCTCCCTCTTTCTCCCCCCCCATCCCGCCGCCCCCCAGCTCCCAACAACGCGCAGCGCGTCTGCCCGTTCCAACAGACCTAGCTGGCTTTCCATCAAATGGACAATAATCTCCCAAGGGGCTCGTTTCTCGCTCAGACAAACATAACGTGTCAAGCCAGGAACGCAACCCACATATTAGGTGGGAGAAAGTACTATTTTTTACAGGAACCTCAAATACCTCTAGTTTCTGATTTTTTCCCCATGTGGATGCAATTAAACAAAATAAAAAGATATTACTTGGCTTTGGAGGGAAAATAAACACCTTCTGAAATTAAAGAGGCTTGGCATGATGTTGACTTTTAGTTGTACTTCTGCTCGTGAGAAATAGTAATTACTTACATTATAACCAGATTTATTCAAAGAAGGCGTTCTGGCGTTTCTCTTTCACCTAAAAGGGGGGTGACCGCCTGACTGCTCCATAGTGGGCCTTTGCTTGTGCTGTTTGGAGTAATGGTGAATAAGTGTGTGCTCTGGCACAGGGGTCGATGCCAGGAATCCTGAGGAGCATCCGGTGAGGAAAAGGGCCAGGACAGGGTGCCCCTGTGACAGCTGGGGATAGCACAGCATGGCGGCAGGGGAGCAGGGCTTGGGCTCTGGGTTTCCACCAGCAACAGCATCACACAGCCACGTATATTTCACCAAGTCCTGCACGGGAGTTTGTGGATTTCCTGTCTCATGCCTTCTCCCTGCGCAACACTCCTCCTCCTTCAATCATACCATTAGGGACCGCAAGGGGGAAGAGTGTTCTCGTCTTGGCCCTGTTCCAGGTCTTCTCTCTTTAGCCTTTCACTTCCGTGGGCACCTGGAGGATAATGATGACCCAGTGCTTGGCTCGGATTTCCTAGTTCCCCACCTTCCTCTACTTCAGCTTCTCCCAGAGAAACCCAATCGCTCCTACCGAGTGTCTCTGCCTGGGGATTTGCAAGCCTTCCCTCTTTTGTCTCCCAGCTCCCTCCCTCTGCGGGCGGAAGTCTTCTTTGCCAGTTGCCTGACGCTCTACGGCAGATGTGGGTCTGGGTGAGGACCAAGGCACTATGACACAGGTAACTTCAAACAAGAGAAATTTATTCTCATGGTTCTGGAGGCCAGAGGTCCAAAATCAAGTTATCTATCACTAGAGTCGCATTCCCTCCAGAAGTTTTTGGGAAGATCCTGTCTGTTGCCTGTTCCAGGTTCTGGCAGATGCCAGCATCCCTGGGCTTGTGGCTGTGTCACTCCAGTCTCCGTCATCGTTGTCACATGTCATCTTCTCCTCTCTATTGTGTGTCTCTTAGAAGGCTATTTGTCATGGGATTTAAGGCCAATGCAGGTAATTCAGGATGATTTCCTCTCAAGACCCTTAATTACATCCGCAAAGACCCTTTCTCCAAATAAGGTAAGAGTCACAGGTTCTGGGGATTAGGACACAGACACAACTATTTTTTGGTCTGGAGTTGAGGGGAGGG
This sequence comes from Panthera leo, assembly GCF_018350215.1. Lineage (NCBI taxonomy): Eukaryota > Metazoa > Chordata > Mammalia > Carnivora > Felidae > Panthera > Panthera leo. The sequence continues at coordinate 12,915,298 of NC_056687.1, forward strand.
GTTCACCCTTTAACCCACCATAAGCATATAGGGCTCTTTTGGTTTTATGTGACAAATAAGCGAAAGGGAAATTTGTGTGTTCGTGGACATGGCAAGTATAGGGGAGACTCGAGCTTCAAGTGGACCTAAGGGCTCCAGTGATGCTAGCAGGGCTCTTTTCTAGCTTTTGTTCCATTTCTCAGCTCTACTTATCTCAGCTGGACTTTGTTCTTTCTGTAAACCTTTCCCATGGGCTATGTATGAGGTCCCCAGAGACTCACACTCATGACCTTGCAGTTGAAGAAGACAGTCTTCCTGGACAGCTCTATAAAACATTCCCAGGAAAGACTCCGATTGGCCAGCCTGAGTCACATGCCTCTTTCTGCCGAAAAAAAAAACGTGTAGAGAGGGACTTTACAAGGACTGACAACCCCCCTCGAACTACGTGGAAGAGTGGAAGCATCGTTCCTCCAAGGAAGGGATGCTGGGTAGGCCAACTAAACCTTCTTCTCCCCTCCACCATTGAATGAGGCACAGCTTTACATCCGGAAGACTCCAGGCCCCCGCTCCCATGCGAAATAACCAGCCAATAACACCCCACATTGCAAATTCGCATCAGGAAACAGTGGGACTGGCATGGCCCCTGAAGAAAGAGAACTGACTCATGGCCACGTCTAAGAAAGATGCCTATGTGGAGTCTCCAAAACACTCGACGTGGAAAACCTTAAGGAAAATGAGAACCTGTGCATAAAATTTCCAGACAGGTGGCACCTGGATATAATAACTAAAAGGAATCCAGAAAAGTCCTGAATGTCTGAAAATTAAGCAACATGCTTCCAAGTAACCCACGGGGCCAGTAAGAAATCACAATGGGTATTAGAAAATGTCTAATATTTTCTAAGTGCTGAGTAAATTAGGTAATTTACTTCGAGTGCTAAGTAAATTGTGACATGTGACAGCTTGTGGGAATGCAACAAAAGCCACGCTTAGAAGCAGATGTATATCCTTAAATGCATATATTGGTTGGCATGGGGGGCTAAAAAAATGAGATAGACGTAAATTTCAAAAAGCTAGGGGCTTGGCCACGCTGGGGGGAATTGTTGCCTCCCGAAAAGTCCAAGCGAGGTTCTGTTTTCGGGCACATCTGGATCGGGGTATCAGAACATGTCACGAGGAGCCCGCTCACCCTGTTTTCCCCACTTGCTTCCATGTTGACTTCGTTCTCGGGTAGGTTCTATTCGTGGGATGATGAAGACACCTCAGCTCTGTGTCCCCCAAGCTTGGCCATTTCATGAAAGGGGGGGGATAAACAGTCCTAAATAGCCCCAGAAAAGGCTTCTGGGTTGACTCTGATTTGTGGCGCTGGGGTCACGAGCCTTCCTCTGAAGCAGTCAATATGACTGGGGGTTAAGATAGTCCCATTTGATTTCAACGTGACACCGATGATTTGGACGTTTTAAAACCCAGCCGTCACCAGGAATCAGCATGTACTCTTCAAAAACTAACCAACCTCATTTGTTTTTGTGTTCGTGGTTTCGGAGGTATTCGTTTTCAAGTTCAAGAGAATGATCCGACACGTGATCCGATTCCCATGAAGCAGGTGATGAAGGCTGCCGTGATATCTTTGCGGTGGAGGAGATGGAATTGTAGTGCACTTACAGCTGAGTTGAGCCAAGCCGGCTCGTTGGCTGCTGCTGATCACTTCACCCTTTTCCTAACTGCCAAGCCATCTGCTTCAAACGTGTTGATGAGCAGTGTGGCGGGATGCCTCTTCAGTTGACGTTCTTAGGAGAATTCTCTTTAAAGGGTAACCCAGAGCTTTTTCTCCTGCTTCTGGCAGAATCTCTTTTCAGCATTTCTCTTGGACAAATCTCCAAGGGCATTTTTTTTTTTTCAGCTTTGAAGACGATAGAAAACAGAAAGACTAAGATAATGTCATTGATCAGAGAGCACGTTGAACACAGATGCCCGGGGAGGACCCGCGAAGGAGAGAAAATCCAGGTTGGAAAGAAAGTGGGTCTCCTCTGACAACAGTCTCTAGACTATTTTGCCAAATGGCGCGCATCTATGGAAGCCCAGGCAGATAGGAGTTGAATCTCACGGTGTTGGGCGCGGCAGGTTATCTTTCTAAGAATTTGTTTGTTTGCATGCTGTGAAATGATGTCCTAGGAAGAGTCCTGCTAGGGGATGGGGTCCCTGCAGGGGACAGGTACACTGGGTGCTGTCTCTGGTCCGGTAACAGGGACAGCACTGACAAGATGGTTCTCTTGGGGAACTCACAGCTGAGCTGTCTACACTGGCAGCTAACCTCACGGTTAACCCCCTCAGGCTCTACCTGAATTTGCTGCCAGAGGCCACTGGCTTCTGAGGAGGAGGCCGGGGGGAGGGGACTGGTTCACCTTTTCGGTCTCGTGGGACCAACACCGGAGCGTTGGCTCCCCCACTAAGTGGCTTGAGGGGAGACGGGAAGGGGGCATGTCTATACCAGGAAGGCAGCCATCCACTGAGAAAACTAGAACTTCGAGAGGCAGTGAGGAACAGCTTGGTGAAGCAGCCAGGACCAGGCTGCCTGAGTTTGAATTCCATCTCTGCTACCCTAACCTGTGTGAACTCAGGCAAGTGACTTGGTCCCTTCGTACCTCAGTTTCCTCATCCACACAATGAAAGCAGTAATAGTACCTACCTCGAAGAGCTGTTAGGATGCAGTGAGATAATACTTGTGAAGTCATTAAAACAGTGCCCGGAGCATAGAACATGCTAGAAAAGTGTTAAAAAAAAAAATTGGGGGTTAGATAGACTCTGGTTCATACCCCAGTTCTGCCACTTTCTGGCTGTGTGACCTTGGGAAGTGTCTCAACCTCCCTGGGCCACTTCTTCATCCATGAAATGAGACAGGAAGGACGACCCACAGGTGTGGATAGTACGAGGCAGCGTGTGAACTAAGCGGGGCAAGCTGGCCCTCCGTCCACAACCCTGGTTAGTAACCAGAGACGTTGAGGATAAGCAAGAGTGACTGCCCTTGACCCTTGAAAAACACGGGTTTGAACTACATGGGTTTGAACTACACAGGCCCAAGCATACATGGGTGTTTTTCGATAACTACGGTCCAGTACTATAAATGTATTTTCTCTTCTTTGTGATTTTTCTCAAGAACATTTTTTCTCCAGCGTACCTTATTGTGTATTTATTTGTAATACATGTAACATACAAAATGTGTGGTAATCAATTGATTATGCCATCAGTAAGGCTTCTGATCAACACTAGGCTATTAGAGGAGTTAAGTTTTGGGGGAGTCAAAAGTTACACACAGATTTTCAACTGTGCAGGGTGTGGGGGTCAGCACCCCTCAAGGCCTCGTATTTCAAGGGTCAACTGTACTTGACTTCGCGATACTGTTTCCCCCCAGGTTTCCAATAAAAACAGGCTCAGAGCCTTTATCATTTTACAGATGAAGAACGTGAGCCCAGGAATAACTTGTTCAGCCTCATGGTGCTTTTCAGGGGCAAACCCGGAATGGAATGGAAGTCTGCTGCCTCTACCCCCACACTCTAAAACACGGGGCACACAACCTCTCAGCCCCTGAAGACTGAATTTATCAGAATCTAAGCATCCCATGAGGAAGAGCCAAGGGTCTTAGTGCAACACAAGACTAAATGAGCTGAAACTATGACATAGATATCAAAAAAGTAAATGTGATCATCTCAGACAGTTCTGGGTATGTTCTCATTGTCAACTCATTGTCATCTGCCCCACCCCGGACTGGCTCTGGATATTTGAACACAGTTACATTTCGTTGGCCTAAGTTAACTAGAATTTTCCATCGTCCTGGAACGCCTTTAACCAGGGTTTTTGAGATAATTCTTGAAAGGCAAATACTCCAGATCTGGATTGTAACTTCACTGAAACTCACAGATACCGAGGAGCAAATTGCCAACATCTTTTCTTTTGAACAACGCCTGACCCATGTTGAACCGCCTACAGCGGCAGAGGAGATGAGAAGACCCAGCTTGGGGGGCTGCGGGCTCTGAGGGTATCCAGCTTGCATCTTTGCCTGGGGCTATGGGATGTAATCCTTCAAGACTGTCTCTTCCCGCTGGAGCTTCAGTGCTGGTTCCAGGCTATTCTCTGAAAGTAACTTCTCCAAGGTAGAACAGCTGACAGAGAGAGAGAGAGAGAGAAATGAGAGAGGGAGAGAGAGAGGAATGCGGGAGAGAGAGAGAGAGAGAGAGCTCAGATTCCCAATCCACAAGGGAGTCGGGGTGGGAGAGCCACAATCCAGAAGGAAGGAGACTGTAGCCCATGAGGCTGGATGCTGTGCGGAGAAGGTCCAAGGAAGGATGCTTCCACAAACAACATGGTGGGAGGAAGGCAAGAATTTCTGATGAAGACGTTTCAGCAACAGGCGAATGCAGTGATAACCGACGCTAATGTGCAATTGTGTGTCAGCCATTGTAGTCCCACTCAGCCTCGTTTTATGTGTCTATCTCAGCTTACCAAGACAAAGCAAGTAAAGGATGAAGCAAGCTTTCAACAGGAAGGGGTTGGCTCAAGCCTAGCTTTCGTGCTTTTCCGAGACCAATAATAACGACCCTAGTAGACAGGAAATGTTACTGTCCCCAATTTACCGAAGAGAAAACTCAGACATATAATCTAAGTATCTTGCCCGCGACAGAGCTGGAATATGAACCCGAGTGTTTTGGCTCCAGTGCGCCATACCACGCAGAACTGCCGAAGACGTGAATGAGTGGTTGGCACTGGGATGTGGATGTAAACCTCTCTGTCTTCCCTGTGAAGGATTCAGCAAGGTCACTCTTGCTTACCAGTTCAGGGTACCACCTTCTTTCTGGGGCCTGGGAAGAGAGGCTACATCCTGCCTTAAGGCAGACCAGTGATGAAAACGGAAGGCACAAGTGGAAACAGCTGACATCAAGGATACACCAAGGCCATTATAAGGTGGGGGAGGCGGGGGAGGCGGGGGAGGCCGGGGGGAGATTCTTTCCAAGGCACAGAGCAGAGGTAAACTAATCTGTCCACAACGTAATTCTCATGACACTACAGTCTCCTCAGCTGTCCAGTCCAAGACCAGCTAATGTAGCCTCGTAGGAAGAGCAGCCTGAGCCCGTGTCCACATATGCTCTGGAACGCTCAGAAAAGGCCGAGTTACGCTTGGTAACAATGATCCCAACCTAGAGTGACTTACAGCCACGAGAGCTTAATGCTTGCTCAAGCTGAGTGTCCATCTTGGGTTGACGTCCCTGCTCTTGTCTTGTGTTTTGGAATCTAGGCTGATAAAGTGCCTCCTGCTGCATCATGTCCACTTTGTAGAAGAGGGAGGAGACCCCCTAGCACCCCAGGCACTGGTTCCTAAAGCTTTTGCCTGGACATCACACATGTCACATGACTTTTGCTTGCATTTGTTGGTGAGAGCAAGTGGCAGTGACCGCCCAACCCAATGCTGGGGGTGGGGAGGGTGACGACGGGGCATCATCTCCCTCTGGAAGGACCAGCATCTATTTTTTAATGACACCATCTAAGACAGTCTCAAAGCACGAAACCCTCGAGGACAGGCAAAAATTTCCACCCCTAGCACCATGACCCAAAAAAAATGTCCTCGCCCTTTATCATGATGCCTCCCGTGGGGAGGAGGGAGGAACAGAAGGGATGAGGGGCAGAGAGGGGACCCCTGGAGGCCAAGAGCATAAATTAGTGATGACAAGAAAAAGGGGACATCACAGCTCTTGCTGGTAAGTGACAAGGATGAGTGCCCTTGGCCCGGAGAGGAGGCAAGGTTGCAGAGACCTGTCCAGAAGTTGGGCCCAGGGGAGGGGAACCTGGCACGGCCTGAAGCTATTGTCTGATTAGAAAACAAAGCAACTACTTTCTGTGACCCAGTTTTCATCCTGGGAGTTTGTAAAGAGGCTGGGGGAGACAAACTTTAATCTTTAAAGGAGCTTAATTTCTCAAGAGAAAAAAAAATAGGCAAAAGCACTTCTCTACAGATAAGTGCCGTTCAGTTCAAGGCTTAGAACAGAAAAAAGTAAGTCAGAGAGCAGGCCAGGGCGAGTGGCTCAGAGGGAGCGGTCCCCAGTCTGCTGAGGATATCCCTTCCGGGGTTGACTGTCCCAGGACCAGGAGGACAAAATGCAAAACGCAATGTTGTCCAGCTGAGGGGCCGTGGGGGACCGTGACCACAATTCTCAACCCAAAGCGTGGCACACGCAATCACAAAGACATTTCTGTAAACTGGGCCAGAATATTTTAAATTCAAATGGTCATAAAAATCTGGGATATAGGGTCATGGCGCCCCGAGGGCTTCCTACAACTCCTGAACGCAAAGCTCCCTCTGAAGTTTCCTCTCTGGGATGGAACCATCTGATCTGACCTCTCCCTGGGCTATCTGAGAATCTGAATATTTTTAAAAGACTTCTGGGCCAGCTTCCTGGACGTAAGAACCCCTCTGTAGGGAAGTGGTGGATTGCATTGGTTAGCAGGAAAAAAAACAGGCAACACGAGAGCAGAACTTTCGACAGGAACAGGTAGGTTCAAGTTTAACGCTCGTGGGTTTTGGCGCCCAATGAGCGTGAGTCATAAAAAGCAGATTACTTATCGATCCCCTTAGGATCTACTGATTCAGATGCTTTAACAGGATGATAATAGGAGTGCCTTAAACAAGATAGAAGGTTTAGTATTCTCTCGTGTAAAGTCTGAGCTGTGCGGGGCAGTCTGAGGGGGAGGGCAGGAGCTGTGAGCCACCAGGGCGTGGAGGGATCCAGACTCCTTCCTGCGCCTGCTCCACTGCGCCCTGTGACGCCATCCTCATTGAAACCACTTCACTGTCCCCGAGTCCACTTTCCAGCCCAGATAAGATGCGTGGAGGGCAAGCAGCCTCCCTGAAAGGCAGGACCCTGGAAACGGCGCACGTCACTTCCGCAACATCACCCCCATTGCTGGCGCTTAGTCACGTGGCCATGGCCACTGCAGGGGAAGCTGGGAAATGTCATCCAGCTGGGCGGTTCTGTTCCTACCAGGAGGAAAGGAGAGCAGGTCCTAGAGCGTGTTCGGTAACCAGTAAACGACATGCATCCCAGTGAATCAATAAACGAACATTGCAGGTTGTCAAAAATCCCTAAGTAGGAAGCTCTAGCTAATCACTGCAATGGTGAATATTTCCCAAAGTTAAAAGCGTTCATTCATAGTCTCCAGCCCCGGGGCCCATCTGTGGTCCCTGCAAGGCCTTCAAGGCCGCTCACCAGCCTGGCAGATTCAGAAGGGACATGCCCTTTGGGCACCGGCCCGTCAGCACTTGCTACCTGGTCCCGATGTTCTCCAGTCAAGGCAGCAAAGCCCTCAGAGGTCCTGAGCTACACCATGACCGGGGACAAAACTGAGGAAAAGAGGGAGTCGAGGGGCCCCCGCCCCACACTGAACCTCCAAGGCCCCAGCTCGTGCCGTGGGGGCTGCAAGACCCAACGTGCCTCTGTTCAAAACCAAGCCTTCTGCCCATCCTGTGCCTCTCTCTCTGGAGGAACTCGGCACCTGCCTCTCCTCCGTCTCTCTGTCTCCCCATCACTCCCTCCTACTAGTATAACCCCAAGCACCCGTGGGCGGCAAACCCAAAGCCCCCAGGCAATTGGCAAGGTGGTCCATTTAAGTGTTAGCTTGTGGTTGTGCTTCTCTTTTTATTTTTATTTTTACGGAGGTATAATTAACACGCCGTTACATTGGTTTCAAGTACACGACACAGTGATTCAACAATTCCATCCCTTACTCAGTGCTCACCACTAGAGCGGTCCCCGTCGGTCACCAAACGTTTTCACAGTCTCGCTGACTGTATTCCCCTTGAGATATTTTCCATCTCTGTGACGTATTTATTTTGTAACTGGAAGTGTGTGCCTCTTAATCCCCTTTATCGATTTCACCCAACCCCCCCCCTCTTCCTCTGGCAACCACCTGTTTGCTCTCCATATTTAAGAGTCTGTGTTCGTCTTTTGTGTATTACTCGTCATCCCCATCTCGAGCAGGTAGCCAGGTTTTGTAATTCTTCACCAGAGAAGCAAGCTGGGGCCCCGTGAAGGTGAGTGAGGACGTCCCTTGAGCCACAGACGACACCTAACACAGAGGGTTGATCACTGTCCCTAAACTCTTGACATCTTGTCCAGGGCCTTTCCAGCGGTCGATCAGAGTCCCACTAGCATCCCCACAGGCACTTGGGTTGCCACGGCAACTGCAGCGCCGGCCTTGGCTGTCCAGGCAGATCCCTCACAATGTCAGAAAAGCAGGCTGGCTGTCAGCGGGACAGCAGGTGTCCTGTGACAGTGGGGTAGGAGAGCCAAGCACCGCCCGCAGGGTTGGGATGACAGCACCAGGGCCAGGGCAGTGTCTCTGCAAGTTAAGCTGCTGCTAAAACTGGCAGAGGAGACAAGTTTGCAGAGCAGAAGGACATTCAGATTGAGACTGGCCTCCTCCCCCTTCCCTAGGGCCTGCGAGCTGTCTGCGAGCTGCGTCCGGCTGATGCCATTCTGGGTAGCCTGACACTCCTCATCTGTGCATCTCACTGGGCCTCCTAAGGAGACGGATGGATGGACAGATGGATGAGGGAAGGGGCAGGGACAGAGGTAATGGAGGGAAGAAACGAGGGGACGAGAGAGAGAGGGAAAGAAGCAAGAGAAGGTGTGAGAGCGGAGGAAAAACAAGAAAGGAGGAAGGATGGAAGGAAGGAAGGAAGGAAGGAAGGAAGGAAGGAAGGGAGAGAGGTAGAAAAAGAAGGAAAGAAGGAAAGAGGGAGGGAAGGAAGGAAGGAAAGAAGGGGAGGAAGGGGAGGAAGGGGAGGGAGAGGAGAGGGAATCCTATTAATTCAGCTTAGGGGCTCCGGCATTTCCAATTCAAAATCCCTCTAATCCCAGGTGTTACAGGTTAAATTATAACACTGACCCTCACTGCCACCACCACCAGGGGAAAAAAAAAAAAAAAAAAAAGATACGTTGCAGTCCTAACCCTGAGGTCCTCAGCCTGTGCCCTTATCTGGAAATAAGGTCACTGCAGATGTAATTAGTTAAGATGAGGTCATACAGTAGAGTCCACTCAACTCCGACATGACTGCTGTTCTTCTTCTTATTGAAGCATAATCAACATCCAGTGTTACATTAGTTTTCAGTGTATAATGATTCCACGCTTCTATACCTTAGTGCTCATCGGGAGAAGTGTGCTCTTAACCCCCTTTGCCTATTTCATCCATCCCCCCACCCACCTCCCCTCTGGCCACCACCAGCTTGTCCTCTACAGTTAAGAGTCTGGTTTTTTTGTCTGTTTGTCTCCGTCTTCTTTATTTGTGTTTCTCAAATTCCACATGTGAATGGGATCTCTGGGATTTGTGCTTCTCGGACTGACTTATTTCACGTAGCATCATGCCCTCCAGAGCCATCCACATTGTTGCAAATACCAAGATTGGTGTTCTTTCAAAACGGGCACAGAGACAAAGGAAGACAGTCATGCAAAGAAGGAGACAGATTGGGATGATGTGACCACAAGCCAAGCAATGTCTGGAGCCACCAAAAGCCGGAAGAGGGGAGGCAAGATCCTTCCCCTACAGGTTTCAGAGGGAGCGTCGCCCCTGCCGACACCTTTGGACTTCTGGCCTCCAGAACGGTGAGACAGTAGGTTTCGGTTGCTCTAAGCCACCTGGTTTATTGTACTTGGTCACAGCAGCTCCAGGAAACTGAGACACAAGATTCTGGGATGGGCGCTAGGGGCCCTCCAAGAAGGTGACCCACAGTGCAGCTGGCTAATCCTAGTCAAAGGTAGGCAGGTCATGGGGGTTGAGTGATCATGGAGAGGGTCCTTGGTGAAGAGCCCACTCTTCGGGTGTGGCAGAAGAGGTGAGGGCCCAGAGCGAGGACACTGGCAGGTGATGGCGCATTCACAGCTCGTGACTCTGGAGCCGTCAGCAGACTATGATCCTTGCTCTTGGTGGCCTCTGGATTCCAAAACGGGGGCCCCTTGTAGTTTGGTCGTGGCCATGTTTTCAGAATGCCTTAAATTCGCCTCGTCCTGTCCCCCTCCATTTCTACCACATCCCCTCTTATAAAAACTCCCTTCCCCTACAAGTGCTTTTGTAGCTAGATCTAGAAAATCCTTGGTCGTTCATTAAAATCAGAACACATCAAAGTCCCCAGGGGGGAAACAAACAGTTCCTCTTTCTAGAGCATTTCCAGGGGAACAGGGAGGGTTCTTTTCAGAAAAGTCTACTTGCTTCTTGCAAGAGATGGAGTGCTTTTATTCCAGGCCGGGAAAGATTTTCCTCTCCTGCCAAGAGCCAAATGACGTATCTAAAAAGAAAGATAGGTTTGCAAGGAAGGGAGGGAGAGGGGGCAGGTAGTCTGCTTTTCACAAATCAACCACGAAAATTGTACTTCTTTTCAACCTGTGGTCAGGAAAATGATCACGGGTTGAAAATTCTTGAAATTTCATCAGAGTGGAAACTCTGACTTCAGGATGTTTCAACGTCTTTGACGTTTAACAGACTTTGCTTCTAAAATGGGTTGAAATGAAAACCCTTCAGTCCCTGCTCTCAGAACAAGTGAAGTTGGGACGACCAAGTATGGCCGAATTGGAGTGAACCCCGGACTCCGGGTTTTCCACATGCCAGGGCAAAACAAGACACCGACATTCCTTCTCCATCAGAAATGTTTATGCTAGGGGGCGCCTGGGTGGCTCAGTCGGTTAAGAGTCTGACTCTTCATTTCGGCTCAGGTCATGATCTCACAGTTTTGAGTTCAAGTCCTATGTTGGGCTCTCTGCTGACAGTAGAGAGCTTGCTTGGGATGCTCTCTCTCTCTCCCCCATCTCCGCCCCTATCCCACTCGTGTGCTCTCTCTCTCTCTCTCTCAAAATAAATAAACTTAAAAGAAAAAAGAAATGTTTGTGCTACTAAATGTTGTTAATTGTACAGAAAATATTAGCCAAGTTTAGGGTCCATGCATTCTATCCAGAGCATTCTCCATAAAAACTGACTTAGGAGGGCTTTTCTCAAAATAACACTTCTTGGGCCCCACCACAGATCAACGGATTCTGATTCCTTGGACAATAGGGTACAGGGACCTGATGTCTTTGCAAAGCTCTTCTAGTGATGCTCGCCCACTGTGAAGTGAAAGCCACTGGTCTGAGGTTTGGAGACAGAAAGATAAAGAGAGGAAGAACTCTTACTCGACAAGACGATTCCTGCTGAAAAGGAAATACAGACAAAACACTTCCCAGAAGGAAAAGGTATTCATCCATCCGGAAACACAGATTTCATTTTCCATGTCTTTCCTTACAGCCTGTGCATCAACAAAGTCTCCCTGGTTGGACAGGGCTGCAGGATTGGAAGGGACGGTCCATCGGTTTGCAGCACAGTCCTCACCGGGTGGGAGCAAGTTGGCAAAGGAGGCTCCATGGAGAGAACGGTTTCTCGACATGTATAATAAACACAACTGATGCTGCAGCTAAGCCTCGTTCTACAGTTTAGAAGCAGGGAATCCCCTCTAAACCCAATTCCAGACCAAATAAGTTGCACTTTTTAAGCCCCGAACCCTTCAATGGCCGTGGACATCATTTGCCTTGTCCAAGGGTGCCATCTTGTTAGCAGTAGGGCTGGGATTCGCCTGTGCAGCTGAGTCTCCTTGCCCTCTCTTATAGGGATGGCAAGAAGAGGAAACAAGAGTTGAAAAATCAGACGGTGACAAAAATTGACTGAAAGTGGATCCTGGACATAAATGTAATACGCAAAGCTATAACATTAAAAGCGAACAGATGAAAATCTACATGACCTTGGGTATAGTAATGCCGTTTTAGATATGATGCCAAAGAAAGAGTTGAGAAACTCACTTCGTAAAGATGAAAACTTCTGTGCTGCAAAAGACAGTAACAAAAGAATTAGAAGATAAGCCACAGACTATGGAAGGGAGTAAAGGACCATGTGGGGTCCTTACCACAAAATAAATAAAGATTTTCTTAGCCAGAGCACATACAGAATAGATGGAAGTCTGCCCAGGAATAACCTGATCAGGACTCTCTGATCTGTCTCCCCAGCTGTCCTCTCCGTCTTCATAGTAACTGCCCTAGTTTGGGTCCTTAAGCCTCTGGACTATTTCACCCGTGTCATAATTGGTCTCTTTAGCTCATGTATCTTTCCCATATAATTTTCTATATCACCTATTCTAAAATTGCATTGTAAAATACAAATCTAATTATGTCAGTTCCCTGCTTAAACCCCTTTGATGGCTCCCCCACTGCCTACAGAACCAAGTCCAATCTGCTTAGCAAAGCACTAGAATCCTGGTCAACTTCTAACTCTCATCTTCCGCTGCCCCTACATCGTTGCCATAAGCTGTGGGCAGATGAAGTCATTAGCCATTCTCAAAATGTTACAACCTCACACTTCATTGTCTTTGTGGGATGCTTCGCCTGCCTGAGAGGCTCATCCCTGCTTTGTCCATCTAAGTGAGTGGATTCAGCTCTGTCTTCAAGGACTGAGGCTCAAGATGTGGCTCCCATGTCCTTCCTCCGTAAAGCGAAGCTTCTTTGAGTCCCTGGGCAAGGTCAGTCACACTGGAAATAGTGAGAAGTTAGCAGACCTTGGAATCAGACACACCTGGTTTCAAGAGCCCACCTTTGCCACTTACCAGCTGGGTGAACCTGAACAATTTCTTATGCCTCGTTTTCCTATCTGCAGGACAGAGCTAATCATACCTACATCATAACGTTATTATAAAAATTAAATAAGATATGCATATATAATCCTGACACATAAAAGATGTTCAGCTCATGGAGCTATTATTAAAATTATTACTCTGTGTGAGTTAGGGTAAAGCTAAATTGCTGTAACAGAAATACTCTAAAAGAACATCTAAAGAAATGAAATGAACTTTATTTGATAGGGGTTTTGGAATGTGGGTGTAACGTGTGTCAAAGCTCAACAATTATAATTATACAATTACAGTTTGTGCATTTTGTTGTATATAAAGTTTTCATCAAGAGAAAAACAATTATGGGGGAGCCTGGGTGGCTCAGTTGGTTGAGCATCTGACTCTTGATTTCGGCTCGGGTCATGATCCCAAGGTCGTGGGATGGAGCCCTGTGTCAGGCTCTGTACTGAATGTGAAGCCTGCTTGGGATTCTCTGTCTCTGTCTCTGCCTCTGTCTCTGTCTCTCTCTCTCTCTCCCTCTGCCCTTCTCCCCTGCTCACGCTCTCTCTCCCTCCTCTTTAAAATAAAAAGAGAGAGAGAGAGAGAGAGGGAAAACAATTATTGAAGCCTAGTTAATAATATGCATGGTGAAATACTTAGAAATCTGCAATATACTGTGAATTATGTCCAAAAAATAAAAAGGACTGATGGATGAATAGATGGGTGGAAATATGGATAGATGTGTAATAATGAAGAAATGTATAGTAAAATGTTAGTGGTGGAATCCAGGTTGTGAGCAGATGGCTGTCCACTGTGTCACTCCTCTCACTTTGCTATATGTTTGAACATTTTCATAATAAAAATAAACAGACTCCATCAGAAAGTGGCTTTAAAACTATAGTTGTTCCCCCCCCCCCCCAAGTAACAGAACCAAAGTGAGTGTGCCAAGTGTGTGGGCACTTCTGTTCCATCTGTTCCTTCCGGGGTGCCAGGCTGGTGGGCAGGGACTCAATTTCTTCCAGGTTGTCCAGTCATTGTTCCGTCATTCCCTAGACCCAAGGACGTTGCCCTCATTTGTGGCCAAAGCGGGACCACTGTGTCTCAGTTTCAAGGAGAAGAAAGAGTGCAGGAGAGTATGCTCATCTCTTAAAGCCTAGACCCAGCTGGAGCCAGCATGACACCTGTCTATATTCCATTGTGAAAACTGAGTCATGTGGCTACATATGACCTTAAAAGAAGGCTAGAAAATATCTCGTTCTAAGCTCAGGAAGAGGGTGAGTGTCTCCTATCCTGGGCTCTGTGAGAACACACCAGGAGGCCATCTATCCCAAATTGTAGTCCTTTGGAACCCCCAGTGGACTTCCTGAGGACACAGTGTTTTACACATGTTGGCATTTCCAAAACTAAACAGGGGGCCTGGCACGACATAGGTCTTAAAGAAATGTTTGCCGAATGAATGAGTTTATGGAAGAATAAATAAAGAGATGAAGTGAAGAGTTCCTAGTACCTTTTGGATAATTTTTCCCCCAGTGTGTGTATCTACTTTTATCTGTGGAAAGCAAGCCATCTCTTGATTGTGTTGAGCTATAATATGCCAACACATTCAAATCAAGCAATTCTTTATTAATTCGGCCTCCCCCCATCTTTTCTCCTCCCTCAAATTTTGTCTTCATGAGAGACAAGAATCACTATTTGCAAAGCTTACCAAACAATACTAGATGCCTTGGGAGGAAAATATTTAACCTAATAAGAATGGAAATGATTTTCTACATTATTAAAGCACTCCAGTAACACCAATTTGTATTTAAATAATGTCAAATGGCATAGGAAAATTGTCTACTCATTACAGTTGACCCATAAGACATCTATTTGGGTACCATCTTTTTCAAAAATTCATGTAACTTTTTGGAAGTAATATAATTGTTTTTCTGCCACTATATTCTGTAATTCAGTCGCTGACTCCTATGGAGCTCTTTACCAATTGATTCAAATTATTGTGCTTTTCCTGCACTTCTCCAGCATTTAATCTGAGATTTCAAGAAACATGAATACTATTGTAGATGGCATTTAGCTCAAGTATTAATCGGATCGCTATTGAAAAAACAGAATAGGAAATCTAATTTTCTCTCTTGCGTTTCACGGATTTGTCTTACAAAAGCTGCAGAACTGTCTTTTTTAATTCTCGTGTCATTTCTTTCTGTACAAATCAGGAGCCTCCTGCTTTCTTGCATTTACATCAAGACCTCTCCATGGGGTTCTGTGATAAATAGTGAATTTCCTGGGTTCTTTTTACTGTGCCTGTATACTGGAACTTATTGAGCAAGCTGGTATGATATGCAAATGCTAGCATGAGGAAATGATGAATTCTGATGGCTGAGGAATTGACTCTTAGAAGGAGGATCTCATTTGGATAGGTATGAGCCTGGGGTGTGTGCTTGACAAAAGAAGGTGGTAATACAGAAAAGGGAGGCATTTCTACAAAAAGATAAACAGGAAGAAGGATGGCTTGACATGGTTTGTGACTGAGGCAGAGATGCCTGCAAAATTCAGTAGTAGAAAGAGACTGTTCTAAGCATGGGGTGACTGAGAAGACACCTGTTAACCAGGATGAGAATAAGAATAGAATGTCCCCAAGGTTTGGGATGGAGATACTCGTTGCTTCCCATGGGAGTTCTGGCCAGGTGGGTTGATGCTGGTGTTCTGCTTTTAGGGTTGCAAAGTTCAGGGGTCTCCAAAAACACCCTCAGGCTTAGTAATTTGCTAGAAGGACTCACAGAACTGAGTAAATTCATATGCTGATAGTTATGGTTTGTTACGGCAAAAGGATACAGATTAAAATCAGCCAAGGGAAGAGGTATATGGGCGGGGGCCAGGAGTCTTCAGACACAAGTCGTGCCAAGAGCACCTATTTCTCCATGATATAATATGATGTGTGATGACAGGCAACACATTATTATTGACCAGGGAAGTTCAAGCTTGGCTGTCCAGAGTTTTTATTGGAGCTCAGTCATGTAGACATGGTTATGCTCATGTAGTCATGGAGATGGTTGACTGTCTCCGTGGCTGACCTTTATCTCCAGCTCCTCCAGACATCAGATTGATACCATATGGCCCAAGGTCCCCCACCATAAACCACAGTGTTAGCAAAGACCCTCCAGCATGGCCTAAGGCCCCCAGGTAAGCAAAGGCACTCTGATCAGGCAGGACATCCCAAGGACTTAGAGGCTATCTTCCAGGGGGTAGGGCAAAGGCCAAACCTTTATTCAGCAAGGTAAATCCTATACTGCACACAAGTGTCATTCTTGATCAGGAAGGCCTATCCCCAGGGAAGATCAAAGGATCAAATATGCGGCGGAGGCTCCGACAGAAATTCAACTGTTCTTGTATCCAAGGGACAATCTCAGGATTATCACAGGAGATAAAGCCCCAAATCCTGGAAAGGGAAAGCGAGCAGACATGAAGAAGAGGGTCATACCCTCAGAGGGTCGCTGAGATACCAGAAGCTCCTTCTTATTGGGTGCTTATCCTGTGATGCTTGGATGGGTCTCTCTGATTTAAAAAAAACCCAGGACTGGAGTGGTCCAACCGAAAAAACTTTTTAAAAATCCAAACAGATAAGTATTTGGAATCACATTGGTTATGATAACGAATCTGAGCACCTGAAAATTTCCAAGCTATATATAGCTTGACCTGGTTGTGGAGCAGATAATTATATCCGTGATAACTGACACTCCACGTGTGCTGATGGCCAGGCACAGGACCTGGGTGTGGGAGCAGATTAGAGGCTCCAAATGGTATCCAGAGAGGACGCCTTCCCTTCTCCTGGGGGTGGGAAGCAAGGGTGACCACAGGTGAATCCCAGCTTCCTCAGGTAGATTCTTCACAAACTCATGAATAGCAGATTCGCGCCCATCCTGCCAAGAAAAAAATCCAGTTCAGAACCAAGATCCTCCCCCACTTCTCAGACCAGGCCCTACTGGATTGGAATGGGATTATTGAGAATTGAATGTCTCTAAGACGAAAATCAGGTGGAGGACCCTTGTGTAAAGACTTTCTCGGAGACTGTAGCCACCACATTTATTTAATTGATCTGTGTTTAATACTTACTGAACACATTCTGTGTACCTGACAATGGACTGAGTTTCAGGGGTGTCACCTTAAAGCTCACTCTTAAGGAACCCATGTTTCTCCCAAAGTCAAACACATTTATTGAACACCCCCTAAGTGCAAGGAGCGCATTCTCTTCTTTGTCCAGGGTCTATACGGATTACGTGTGGTGTCATCTGACCGCCCCATGAAAGGTAGTAGTTAGGATCTAATTGTCTCTCTACCTTCTCTTCCTGGATCACGTGTTTTAGAGCTTTGGAGAAGCTCTAGAAACCTTGGTGGAAATGCTGATGTGGATGATTAAGGACAGGGTTGAAAAAATCAGCAGTACAGATGATACTAAGGTAACAACTGAAGTCCACTTGACTGGTCAGTTTCATCCCATACAAGTTGTTAAGTATTTTGAGTATCATCCTGGCTGCGTCTTCTCCTTATCTTCCCTACCAAGGGCTTTCTCTTCTCAAAGAAGAATCTGGTCTTCCTGATGGACAAAGATGACCTCAGAGGACACTTTCTGGAAACTTCCATATCTCTTCCTGGATGGTAATTCCACACTCCACCCCCAACCCCCCCCCCCCCCCCCCCCCGCCCCTGCCACCAGCCCAACTTGACAAGCCCTAGGGATTCATGTCTGGACAGTAAACAAATCTTCACGATCATTTCACTAGTCCGTTCTACCTCAGAGCCTAACGTGGTGCTTGGTTGTGACAGGGCTCGTTGTTTGTGAGAAATTGTTCTGAAATCTCCCAACAAGAAACCAAGCCATGTTACGTTGCACTGTATGGGAAACCCACACCATTTCTCCCCCTCTAGCAAGGGTGATCACTGCCAGTTCATGGTGCTATTGTGAAGATGAGTCATTTGGGAGCAAGCCAAAATAGGCAAAGAAAGGAAGGCAGCAAACTGGCCTGATGGATTTGGTGGCATTAAATAACACAGATTTAAACGTGGCGTACTTTGTATTGTCGCGTTTTTAATCCTCGCGGAGAATGCTGATCAAAGAAAAATGTTACCTAGATTTGTGACAGTTGGCAATGTGATTATATTACTCTTTAAGATTTTTGGTCGCTGGGTAATCTACGCACATGTTTCAAAACTCGAAATGATATGCAAATGTTCACGTTAAGAAGTCGTGTTCCTAATCTCACATCTACCCTCCTCCTCTAGGTAACCGCTTTTGTATCATTTCACGTTTCTTCATGCAAATATAAGCAGTGCGCCTTCCTCTTTAGTTAGGGGGATCCCCCGTTAGAAACTAGAGCTCGCCTCCCCACCACAGGCTCGGATTAGATACATTTCCAGCCTCCCCTGCAGCCAGGGTGATGACATGTGATCTAGGCACCGTCCATCAAAAGCCCTCTCTCCAGATTTTGAATCAGAAGGTGTTGACATAGCAAAGCAAGCAGGGGGAGAATCTTTTCTACGTCTCATTTTCAGAGACGGCGGTGCTAGGGGTTCAAACTGCAGCTTCTCGGGGCCAGTGGGGTCAGCATGCATATGGAGGCATTGGTGGAGCCTGATGACGGTGAGTCTAATGACACTCCAATTTCAGGGCTCCTCGCTTGCATGAGCCTCTTCATAGGACCAAAAATGGGTTCCAACACCACGCTCACATGGTTTTATAAAATCTGTAAAAGCAAGCTATTTTTCTGCAATTGGTTAAGACTGCTGTCCCCTTCCACGCCAACCAACCATTTGTTAACACTTCCTTCTGTGCTGCGTGGGGTTGAAGTGGCTGCAGCACTTTGGGGAACGAGCTGGGACACATCTAGTTCAGGCTTAGTGTGACACGTTTATGCAGTTCGTAATTACTTCCATAGCCTTTGCTAACCACCCTGGGGTCACAACGCTATGAGGAGCATTTCTACCCCCTACAGTGCCAATTCACTGAGCCTCCGACATGAAGGTACAGGGTGAGGATTTGTACTGCAGTGTGGATGTGTCCTTTGAGCCAGGCCCTGCAACCACGTGGAGAGTGGGGGACAGCAAGAGTTGAAAGGCACAGAGTCAGAGGTTGGTCTATGGAAAATCCTCCCAAAGCTTCACATCACAAATGAAATTCGATAGATTCTCCCAAATCTGACAACAATCCAACAACGGTTTGTGATGTTGCCAGTGATGGGTATGAGCCGAAAGGAACTTTCAAAACTTGTACGTAATCTGAAACAAAGTTGGATCTCAGCCAGGTGACCAAGTTTAACATCTGATGGGATGAAACTGGTACTTTCTCTGTGTGGTCTTCCTCTCCCAAACCTACAATCCCAGTGTCACCAGGGGAAAATATTAGGCAAACCCAAACTGAGGGACATTCTACAAAATATCTGCCCAGTAGTCCTCAAAATTGTCATGGTTACCAAAAGCAAGGAAAATCTGAGAAACTCACGGTCTGGCAAAGCCCAAGGACACATGATGACAAAATGTAACGTGCTATCCTGGGTGACATCCTAGCGCAGAAAAAGGAAATTAGGGAAAAGCTAATGAAACTCAAATAAGTGCAGAGCCCAGTTAATAGTAATGTATCAGTCAATATTGTTTCATTAGTTGTAATAAATGCAAATGGCGGAAAATGGGTGAGGGGTTATAGGAATTCTGTGTATTATCTTCATAATCGTCCTGTAACTCTAAAACCATATTAAAAAGACTGCTTTAAAAAAGACATTTATATCAGCTCTGATAAAAGAAAAATTGATTTCTTCTTTCTATGGAAAATATTATAAAATTAGATTTTATAACCATATTCTTACACAGACTGTGTCTGTGCTGACAGTTCAGAGCCTGGAGCCTGCTTGGAATTCTGTGTATCCCTCTCTCTCTCTGAAAAATAAACATTTAAAAAAATTAAAAAAATAAATATTATTTAAATCAATCCCTTTTTTTGCACATATTATCCATCGTTTCTTTCTGCTGGCTGTAAATTAGAATTTGACAAAAAGGTTGGGCCTCGTTTAAAGCAGTGCTTCTAACCCTTGGCTGCACGTTAGAGTTCCCTGGGGTCCGGGGTGCAGTAGGGGGTTAAAATATACTGATACTCAATCCCAGAACAGTTCAGCCAGCATTCCCAAGCATCAGTAGTATTTCCAACTCCCTGGATGATCCTAATATTAAGTCAGGGTTGAAAACCATTGAACAGGGTCTGGTGTCCAAGTGGTCCAAATCAGGGATCTATGCTGAGTCCTGATTTTGTGCCCATCGGGGTGCTAAGCCTGAGGGATGCACAGAAGTGTGAAACAGACCATCAAAGAGCTTTCTGTCTGGACATCCTAGAGTGGAATTGGGGTATCTGGTCCTCCTTTAAGGAGAGGCTGAAGAGGAAATTGAATTCAGACTGCCTGCGGAGAGTAACATGAAATGTGTCCGGAATACCTGTTTTGCTTTATCACATCGAAGGGGTGTTGAGAGATTCTGAAAGAGTGTTCTACGAATTCCCAGCAGCGTCCAATGAATTTGAGTCTATGAAGAGCCTGCCATCAGATTGCTCAGCGGTGACATTAGTGAGGGGAAAGGTGATCTCGAATGGCCTGAGGATGGCCTAGCACCCCACCAGCCACCGTGGGTGTCTGGAAAACAGAAGGGAAAAAAAGAGAAATCCATTCACAATGGCGACAAAAATATAAAATACTGAGGGGAAAAGCATACAGGAGCTAGGACCAGAATACCACAAACTTTACTCAATAAATTTTTAAGAGCTCACTTTAGAAATAGGAAGAACAGAGTTGGGAGAGCTTAACACTGAAAACATACTTATTCATCCCAGACTAATTCTGTTTACTCATTAGAATTGCAGCCTCTATCCCAATAAGGTTGTTTTTGGAACTTGACAATGATTTCCAAGTTGATTTAGCAGAATGTGTGGAACTGGTCAGTCTGTTTATTTGTTTGTTTGTTTGTTTGTTAGAAGAAGGAAGGGCACTTGTTTTGTTGGATATTAAAACATTTTTAAAGTGACAAAAATGTAAATAGACTGATACTATCTTAGAAACCAACAAAGAAAAGAACAGAATAAAAAAACAAAGAAAGAGCTCTCACTAGACATAAGTAATCAAGAGATAATAAAGTTGGCGGTCCAATTAAATGGGGGAAGGGTTGAGTCACCTGATACATGATTTTGGAATAACTGGTTGGGGCGCCTGGGTGGCGCAGTCGGTTAAGCGTCCGACTTCAGCCAGGTCACGATCTCGCGGTCCGTGAGTTCGAGCCCCGCATCAGGCTCTGGGCTGATGGCTCGGAGCCTGGAGCCTGTTTCCGATTCTGTGTCTCCCTCTCTCTCTCTGCCCCTCCCCCGTTCATGCTCTGTCTCTCTCTGTCCCAAAAATAAATAAAAAACGTTGGAATAACTGGCTAACCATGTGGAAAAAATCAAGCTAGACTCCCTCCTCATAACATCCATGGTAATAATTTGCGTATGGATCATATATTTTTTAAAAGCATCAAAGTACTGGAAGGAAAATGGGGTAAAAATCTTACATCATCTTGTAATAGGAAAAATGTTCTAAGCATAACACCAAAGGAAAAATCAATAAAACAACATAGTGGGAGAAATGATTATGAAAAATATTTTAGTTTTATAAATCTAAAAAAAGCACGAGAGGTCAATTATATCTGGGGAAATCGCTGTAATACATGACAAACACAAGGTTTAATATACTTAAAATACAAAGAGCGCTGACAGAGGGCTAGGAAAGAAACAAACAGCTCAGCATAAGAACTATTCTCACGGTAAATGTAAATAGCCAATTAACATATGAAAAAAGGGTTCAACCTCCTTAGTCAATAGAATGCATATGGAGACAAAGATGAGCCTCTTTTTGCCTAACTGGGTGAGCAAACAGGGTGTGGAGCTAAGTTCACCCCACAAAATGCAAACTTGTGTGTGGTTGCTAGAAGACAATTTGGCGATATGTCTTCAAAACGTTGCAAAGATGCATATCCTTGGGCTCAGAAAGCTCCTTTTAGGAGAGTCATTCTAAGGAATGAGGGCATCAAATCACAAAGAGATAAAATTAAGTACGTGTTTAGATGTTAGCAAAACAAGGAAATCTTTGTGTATTTAAAGAATTACATGCTTGTTGGGGCGCCTGGGTGGCTCAGTCGGTTGAGCGTCCGGACTTTGGCTCACGTCATGATCTCGCGGTCTGTGAGTTCGAGCCCCACATTGGGCTCTGTGCTGACAGCTCAGAGCCTGGAGCCTGCTTCCGATTCTGTGTCTCCCCTCTCTCTGCTCCTCCCCCGCCCATGCTCTGTCTTTCTCTCTCTTTCAAAAATAAATAAAAACATTTAAAAAAAGTTAAAGAATTACATGTTTGACATTTCAAAAAAATACTAGAGTAGTTATCATAGACAAACCAGAATCTTGTTGAACCTCCTTTATGCTTTACTATTTTTTTTTTTTTTTATTTTGAGAGAGAGAGAGAGAGGAGAGGAGAGGAGCAGAGGAAGAGAGAGAGAGAGACAGAGACAGAGAGAGAGACAGAGAGTCTTAAGCAGGCTCCAAGCTAAGTGCGTGATGTGGAGTTTGATCCCATGGCCCCGGGTTCATGACCTGAGCGGAATTCAAGAGTCCAAAGCTCAACCAACTGAGCTACCCAGGCGTCCCATTACTTTTATATCCTAATTTGAACTTGACAAGGGAACCGGTGGGAGAAACCACGATACTTTCATTGTTTCAGTAACGTCAACCACACTCTGTATAAAGATGTTCAACTACAGCTCTTCACATCGGCGGTAATTTTCCTGGAAAGACTTTTTTGATAGCCATTAGCAATGCACTATAAATAGGTTATTATTGTTTTTCTGGAAGAATACATGTTTTAGCCTTGTATTCTGACATATTATATTGTTCTTTTACCCTTGCTTTAAAAGAAAAAAATCAAACTGCTTGCCTCTCATGGAGGAACAAAGAGTACATTTCTGCAGGGCCCTTATAAATGATGTAAAATCTTCATTCGACACAAATTTGGTGCCATCAGATGGTTACAAAGCCGATATTGCCTTGTTTGTTTTGCTCCTTGGCCTCAGCTAAAACTTCCCGTGTCTGGGGGTGGGGAAGAAACCTTTGGTCAGAGGGTCTCTGGAGTCCGAGGGTCTCTGGATTTGGGGGGCTCGGAGATAGAGGACAAAGCATGGCAAAACCAGTGACCTGAGTGAAAAGACTCATCCTAGACATCAGGGTGGGGAGGGCAGAACATGAGGGATTTGCCTTCCTTCCCTCTGACTTTGACCTTGGCCTGCCCGTTCCCCATTCTTTAGAGGGTTCACAATGTGGGTGAGGAACCAACCCAGAATGCATGCGGTGAAGGACGTTCATCCAGTAAGAAGTGGAATCCAATGAAATGGTGAAGTTTGGTTAGAATTGCCTAGTTTTCATATCACGTTCCAAGTGTTTCTTCCCTTCAGACCCTACTTTCCTGAACTTCTCTTTGAGGTGGAAGAACACAACAGGTGCCTCTGCCTTGCCCCCAGGTCGGAGTGCATGGCATCTGGGAGAGGAAACCAACGTGTGCCTCCGCTTGCTGTCCACATTGCCACTACTGGCCACCAGAAACGTGTTCCACACCGTGCTTTATCCTCTACCCCCCGCCCCCACCTCCACAAGTACCGTGACGCCCACACCCAGGACGGGGGAGCCCCAAGCAGGTGAGTCACCTGTCTGTGGTCACCCGGCCTCCCTGGCTCTGCCCAGCTCACCTCATTCCTCTGAGAGCCCACCACTGCCTGTTCACTCTCACGTGACTGCTTAAAACATCCCATTTTGTCCAGGCCAGATGATCAGTCCAAAGAGAGCCCTCAAGTTCTTGGACAGACTACCATTGAGATCTTCCAACACCAGCCCAGGGCACCTGTCACAGCCCACGGGGTCTCATATGTACCCAGCCTGGTCTGAGTTTTAATGACAAGAACTGTGGGGACCTCTCCACCTCCCATATGGGCCTCTGGGGATGCTCAGGTTGAAGGACCTCCCAGAACTTCCAGAAGCAGCTGGAAAACTGAGATCAACCCCTCCAGGGTCGTCCTAATGGGTGTGGAGGGGAAGATGGAGACCCCTGGACACTTTGGGTAATTCTGTGGATTTCTCTAGTATCTTCTCGAGAAAGATGTCAAAGTAAGCACATCCTTCAAGCAGAGGACAGAACAGGGTTGATGGTTAACAGTTTGTTTTTTCTCACAAAGGAGACCACCCGTAAATACTTGCAGCAGCCAAGGACAAGGGGCAGTCAGGCTGGTCCACTCCTCTCAGTAAAGGGCAGATAGACACTTAGAAGCAACCATTTTATCCCAGGGTCCCTGCCACCTCCTGGGGACAGTATTACCTGTCCTGGAAATCCCTGCCTAGGGCTCCAAGCCCACCTCACAAGCCTCCTGTTACTGTGAGCAGAGTACTGGACCTCTCTGTGCCTCACCTTCCATATCTGTAGAGTGGGCACAATAATAGTGCCGGTTTCTCTAGATGGTTGTAAGGATAGGTGTGAAATCCCCTGAGCTTTGATGCGCAGGCATAGGAAGGCACAGTACTGCCCCCCTCCCCATGCAACAACCAACTGCGGTAAGTTGGACGCTTATGCAGGAGCTCTAACCCCCGGGACCTTGGAGTGTGACCACATTTGGAAACTGGGTCACTGCAGATGCAATTAGTTAAGATGAGGTCACACTGGAGGAAGGTGGCCCCTAATCCAGCGTGACTGGTGTTTTCATAAAAGGGGGAAGTCAGGACAAAGACGCACACACAGGGGGAGCACTGTGTCAAGGTGAAGGCCGAGATAGGGCTGACACATCCACCAGCCAAGAAACACCCAAGCGTGCCAGGAAACCACCAGAATCTAGAAGAGCGGCTGGGAACAGACTCTCCCCCACAGCCCACAGGAGGAAGCAGCCCTACTGATCCCCGGGTCTCAGATGTCCGACCTCCAAGACTATACGACAATCGGTCTCTGCTGTTCAAGCTCCCCGGTGTGCGGTACTTTGTTATGGCGGCCTGAGCCCTCTGCAGTGTCAACCCAGAGCTCCTCTCCTCGCTGCCAGGGGGACAGCCACCCTTTCTCTCTTCTCTCTGGGCAGTGGCCTATTTTGCACCTTATGCCATGAATACATGCAGGAGTCTGGTAGCCAAAGGGATGCTCGTTGGAGACAAAGCCCTTCTCAGAATGTTCAGACATGGAGTAGCCAGCAGCTCTGAGCCCCCTTGAGTGAGGCAGCCCTCCTGGGCCCAGAGAGCCCTATAGCTGTGTCTCGGGTTTCAATTACTGCCACGTGGGAGGATGGCATCCCTTTCCCAGGCAGGGGTCAGAGCCCTTCTATTCAGGTAAAAGCACCCGCAGGGCCACAAGGACAAAGGGAGGCAATAGAGAAAGAGACGTCCAGAAAGGCTGGAAAGCCATGATAGGCCTTTGCTTTGCCAGACTCCTAAAGACCTGCTTTTGGGACTGGGCTCCCCTTATCCAGACACTGGCTTAATTCAAGCCACTAGGACTCCCCTCCTTGGCCCAGGCTCATGCCAACAGTGTGAGGGCTGAAGGCACCTTTCAAAACCAGAACCTGCCAATCTGTCTCTCATAGATGCCTTAATAAAAACCAGTGTCTTTCCAGCACTTGCTCTGCATCAGGCGCCTCGAAGTGTGTGTTACGCCCTTTTTCATCCTCTAACTGCTCTGGAGGTGGGTCCTTTCATTGTTCCATCTTCCACAAGAGAACACTGGGGTGCAGAAGGTGGAAGAACTTGCCCACAGCCACTGAGCTGATAGAGGGTGGAGCCAAGCCACTGTGCTGAGCGGCTTCCACCTCGGCTATGCTCCCCGCACTGTGGCAGTCCTTAGGCAGATGGTGGGCAGGGAGGAGTGGGAGGGCCCCTGACGTTGCAAGGAGCAAGGTTGAGGGCTCAGTGTGGGCATTTTGTATCCCTCCGGGGGCCACTGGCCCTGCAGAACATAAACTCACACCCTATGGAGCTTGAGATTCATACAGTCCCCATTTTTCTCAAAAACAGGCTGAGGTCTAGTGAGATGACGTGACTGGCCCCAAATCCCAGAGCAAATTAGTGGCTAACCAGGCCAAGAGCAGCTGTCCTGGTTTCTCATCCAGCTATCTTTGTTAAATACCACGTTCTGTCTTAACAAGAGGGAATGGTTTTCTCCTACAGCCTGAGACATTCATAAAGGATGCCGAGAAACCCATTCTGGTCATGAGGCTGTGATGCACTTGGTTGGGTTTGCAATGGCAGATCTTCCATGGAAGGTGGAAAGGCAGGATAGATACTGTGACTCCCAATTGGGACAAGCATCCAGTCTGTTGTAGGCAGTCTCCCTTGAGGAAGACCAAATGTAGGCTGAAATCACCCAAGACCATATTCTAGATGCGGAGCTGAGTGAGCTAACCTTTTGCCGAAAGTCCATCAGTCCTCCTGTGTTTATTGTACCCATCACTGACTAATGTCAGCTGAAGGCAAGGGGATCATTTTAGTACCATATTCAGAGATAGCTCAGAGAACAGATATCAACTGTTGGTCATTCTTTTTAAAAAAAATTTTTTTTGACATTTATTCATTTTTGAGAGACAGAGACAAAGTAGGAGTGGGGAAGGGGCAGAGAGAGAGGGAGACACAGAATCTGAGGCAGGCTCCAGGCTCTGAGCTGTCAGCACAGAGCCCAATGCGGGGCTCAAACTCACGAACTGTGAGATCATGACCTGAGCTAAAGTCGAACGCTCAACTGACTGAGCCACACAGGCACCCCAACTGTTGGTCATTCTTGAGACATGTCTACAAAATCTGTTCATTCATCTGTACATCCATCCATCCACCCATCCATCTGTCCATCAATCCATCTATTAGCCCATCTATCCATCCATCCATCCATCCATCCATTAATTTACTGTGTCCTTACTTTGCGCAAAATATTCTGCCAGACCTTTGGATTTACAAAAGAACAAGATGCAGTTCCTGTCCTTAGAAGAGCTTGGATTCTAGTGGTAGAGTCAGGTTGGAAACCTGTAACTATAATTCCCTCTATTCAGTAAGGGAAATAACCAAAGAGCTGAGGGCCAGGACTGGAGAGAGTTTCTTGGAGGCAGTGATGTTTAGTTGAGGAAGAACTGGTGAGGCAGAAAGTGGTGGAGAGGGAGCACATTCCAGACAGACAGGTAAACATGAGCAATAGTGTGGTCTGGCTTTGGCAGGTAATGAGCATGACCCCTGCATTAGCGTGGAGTTCAAATTGTGTTTGCAAGGTATCTCCACAAATTCTGCCTCAATCAATTCTCCAACAACCCTATAAGGTGGGGGAGGGCGGTACCAGGAAAGGAAATGTGGCACTTGTTCAGGGTCATGAAACAGCACCGAACAGCTAACATCTTTTGAGCCCTTGCTAGGTGCGGGGTCCTTACAAGCAATCCATGAGATGTTGGCTCTACTTCCTGGGTGAGAAAACTGAGTCATAGAGAGGGTCATGAATTCACCCAAGGCCACACTAGCTGGTGGCAGACATCTGGACCAGGCCTTTGCGGACCATACATCCATGGTGTCTCCAGTTGATGGGACTGGACAAGCTTGGATGATGACATTGGTAGTCATCCTGATACTGGAGCTGAAACCTTGAGTCTTCCCCTCCTCTACTAAACGTTTCCACGAGTTGCTCTCAAATAAGCAGACAGGCTGCCCTGACAAGATCCTGTGAGTAACACAAGGGCAAGGCAAGGTGCCAGCCCTGAGAGAGATGTCACAGGTACCAGAAACAGACCTACTGGAGTAGCAGCCCCAGTTTTGTGCCCCCCCCCCCCCAGCCCTTACTCTCCTCTCCCTTCTCTCTCCATATGGGTTTTATCAACAAGATAAAATCAGAGCTTAGAAGCTAAGCAGACTCTATGAGACCCTTTTGCTGGCCACGGCAGCCCCGTCCTGGTTTTCCAGATGTTTTCCAGGCCCATTTCTAGGAGAGGCTGGAGGTAAGGAGTGAGGGCAAGTGAGAAGGGGGCTGGAAGGTTAAGGAAAAAGTAGGTACCAGAACGCCATCGGGGGGGGGGGGGGGAGCAGTGGAGAGATCTGCATCAACTGAACAGACACTGCAGGAAGGGGCCTGTCCCTCCTTATCTTCATGTTTTATGACCACCATCATCTCCCCTCTCTCCTCCTCCCTCCACCCCCAGTAACCTGCCCAGTATCCTGACCGTTTTCTTCCCGGGAAAGACTTTAATAAAGCCACAGTGAAGTGTTAGGTCAGCCCCATTCATCATTCTGAAATACAGGCAAACGAAGCCTGGTGAGGCTGGTTGAGGGGGGGGGGGGGGGGGGGCGGCTCCAAAGCTACTGGTAATTGTAGGGCCAGTGCTTGGGGGAAGGTCTTGGCTTCTTTTCTATCTTACTTGTATTCTGCTTCATAAAATGAGTCTGCAGACCAGTATCAACCTGTGAGACCCCCAGAATATTAAGACCAAGACATTCACATTTTGCAGCTTACACTTTGAATTTTGGGACATTTGGGGGGAGGACCCAAACCACTGTTGGGACTGGCAAGTCAAGCAGGTCCTCTATACATCAGTACCATATTTGTAGGAGAAAAGAAATTGTGTGATATGCAGTTATCAGTCAGTGAAAGGGAAAAAAGAGCACTCAGTTGAAGACAGAGTTGGGATTCGAAACCTGGACAGGTTGGTCTAAGAGTCCATGACCTTAACTACCACACCGTGGAAGCCATAAGGACTCACGTGTTCCTTTCTTGATATTAAGCACTGGCACTTCAACAGGCATGGCTCATCCAGGCCACTAATCTCATCAAGAGACCCAGAGGGTTAAAACTGGATGCCCTGCTCCCAGATGCAGAACTTGAGGGACAGATGGTAAAAGTCCTGAGGGTGGAAAAAGGACTTTGGTCTGATCTGGAGGCTTGGAGGCCAGCCTGGCAAACTCTATTTCTCAAACGGTCCCCTGCAGCAGAATCGCTGTGCGGGATGGTGAAAACGCTGAGCTCTGGACCCAGACACACAGACTCAGAATTTGGGGAGGTGGGACTCTTGAGAACCCACGTTTTTAACAAACTCTCCCTCCCCGATGCCTCCCACACTGGCCAGTGACACCGCTGCATAGTAAAGCTGGGGAAACACCCAGGTGACTGCCTATCCCCAGCTCGCAGTTCTGACTCCACAGCTCTCCTCCCAGGGGCCAGGGGTGCCGAGCAGGGGAGTGGGGATACACAGGTGACATCTGACAGCATACAGATCACTCGTGTGTTACAGAGAAGTTGTTATCCATATGGATTGCTGGGTTCTTTGGGATGTGCATCAGTCAGGGTTCTTCAAGGAAGCAGAACTAATAGGGTATACATACATACAGATGGATGGATGGATGGATGGATGGATAGATAGATGATAGATAGATAGATAGATAGACAGATAGATAGATAGATAGACAGGTATCCTTAGGAAATAGATAGATGACAGATAGATCAGATAGGTAGATAGATAGATAGATAGATCGATCTCCTTAGGAAATAGATTAGATAGATAGATGATAGATAGATAGATAGATCCATCAATCTTAGGAAAATAGATAGATGATAGATAGATAAGTAGATAGATACAGATAGATACATAGGTAACATAGATGCTACCTATCTGAAGAGATTTATTTAAAGGAACACACTCATGTAATTACAGGGGCCGTCAAGTCCAAAATTTATAGACTAGGCTGAAAGACTGGATATTCAGGCAGAAGTTGTTGCAATAGTCTTGAGGCAGAATTTCTTCTTCTCTGGGAAACTTCAGTTCTTTTCTCCTAAAGGCGTTCCAGCTTGTTGAATGGGGCCCATCCACTTTATCAAGGATAATCTCCTTTACTCAAAGTCAACTGATTGTAGATGTTCAGATGTTAACCACTCCTACAAAATAGCATCACAGCAACCCCTAGACGAGTGTTTGAGTAAATAACTGGGCACCGTAGCCTAGCCAAGCTGACACGTAACACTAACTTCAGAGGATGTGTCTCACTCAATTGGTTTAACCTACTTCACCAATGTAGGATTGTAGGGAAAGAACCCTTGTTAAGTAACACACAGTAACATAACTCTATAGTTTATGGCAAGAGCTGACTTCAAAGAAAAAAACCGAGACGCCCACATCTGCTGCCAGATAGAATCTGTTTGAGCTAGTCAAGGCAGAAGGTCACTTCACTAATAAGAATCCCGCGTCCAGCAAACAGGGCCTTTCGCAAACCCAAGGGGTTTTCCCTCTCATCCGGCCTCCCGGCAGCCTTCTGGTCTCAAAATGAGCACTTTAGTTAAGGTGAGTGTTTATAAGTAACAAGGAGCAGTAAAATTGTGTCTTAATTGCTTTGTCTCCCACCAAATAATTTTCCCACGTATTCTTTCTTACTCATCACGAATTTTTAAACAGAGGTAGGGTGTGGTTGAGAGAAGGTTAATGTGTTCATCTAGGCTGTGATTCTCAACATGGGTCCATCAGTTTCTTGGGAATCCCCACCATCACACACAAACTGTGTGTGTGAGTTTGCGTGTGAGTGCCGTTTTTTATGTGAAGACAGTCCACGCTTTAATCAGACTCTCAAAGAGGTAAGTGACTCCCCAGTAGGTTAAGAACCTCCTTACAGAGTTTGGGAAGGTACTCATTTAGAGAACAGCAAAGTGGCTGATCAATCACCAACCACTAAAATGTGATTAAAAAAAAAAAAAAAACTTTACTTCTAAGAACAGATTTAGGTTTGCAGCAAAAATGAATGGAAGGTACAGAGATTTTTTTATACACCCTCTGCCCTCCTCCTCCCCAGTCACCTCCATTATCAGCACCCCCCATAGAAGGGTACGTTTGTGGGGCACCTGGGTGGCTCAGTTGGTTGAGCGTCTGACTTTTGGCTCAAGTGATGAACTCACAGTTCACGGGTTTGAGCCCCGCATCGGGCTCTCCGCTGTCAGTGCGGAGCCTGCTTCGGATCCTCTGTCCCCCTCTTTCTCTGCACCTC
Source organism: Panthera leo (assembly GCF_018350215.1). Lineage (NCBI taxonomy): Eukaryota > Metazoa > Chordata > Mammalia > Carnivora > Felidae > Panthera > Panthera leo. Next base: position 12,946,000 of record NC_056687.1, read on the forward strand.
CCCCACTCGTGCTCTCACTCAAAACTAGAATAACCATTAAAAAAAAAAAAAAGAGGGAGGTACGTTTGTTATAATCCATAAAGCTGGACTGACGCATCCTAATCACCCAAAGTCTCCGGTACACCTTAGGGTTCACTCCTGGTGTTTACATTCTGTGGATTTGGGCAAATGTGTAATGACGCGCATCCCCCATGACAGTATCATACAGAGGGGTTTCACTGCCCTGAAACTCTTGCGTGCTTCACATATTCATCCCTGTCTTCCCTCTAGCCTCCGGCAACCACGTGATCTTTTTCCAGTCTCCATAGATTTGCCTGTTCCAGAAGGTCATATAGTAGGAATCAGACAGTATGTAGCCTTTCCAGATTGGCTTCTCTCACTTAGTAATATGCATTTAAGTTCTCTCCGTGTGTTTTCATGGCTTGCTAGCTCAGTCCTTTTTAGCACTGAGAGATATTCCATTGTCTGGATGGACCACAGTGTATTTATCCATTCACCTGCTGAAGGATATCTTGGCTGCTTCCCAGTTTGGGCAATTATGCATAAAGCAGCAGTAAACATGCATGTGCATATTTTTGTGTGGACACAAGTTTTCAATTCCTTTGGGTAAATATCAAGGAGCATGACTGTTGAATCAATATGAATATTATAGATTAGTGAGATTTTCTTTAAGCTTTGACTTGCGATTGAGCACTAATTAGCCCTGTAGATTGAAAGTAGATGGTCCATTCCTGAGAATGAGCAAGCTTCTCTAAGACGGGGGTGCTCAGACTGTCTGGGCAGAGGGTCCCGGAGCTGTGCAACCTAGGCTCAGATCCCAGCTTTGCCACTTAATGAGCTGTGTGACCTGGGCAAGTTGCCCACCTTCTCTCTGCCAGTTTCCCCATATGTAAGATGACAACAATAGCAGCACTTGCCTCATTGGGCTGTGAGGTCTATGTGAGTTTGCACACGTAAAGTGCTTAGAGCAGCTCTTGGCACAGCATTCACGTTGGATCTGATCAACTGGGGGGGCGGGTATGTGGGCAGGCCCAGGAATCTGCATTTTTAACAAGGTCTCCTGGAAATTACATTTGCAGGCACATGTAACCACACCACTGTTGGGGCCCCTGGGTGGCTCAGTCGGTTAAGCGTCCGACTTGGGCTCGGGTCATGATCTCGCGGTTTGTGAGTTCGTGCCCCGAGTGGGGCTCTGTGCTGACAGCTCAGAGCCTGGAGCCTGCTTCCTATTCTGTGTCTTCCTCGCTCTCTGCCCCTCCCCTGCTCGGGCTCTGTCTGTGTGTTTATTTACTTTTGAGAGAGACACAAATCCCGGCACTAACGACCATCACGACCCCAGCTTGGGGCACCTCACAGATGGAAGGCAGGCTGCTGGACCCCCTACACCCCCTACACTGGCCTTGTACACCAAGCCTCAGTGTTAGAGCCTGAAGAGCTCCACGGCCCAGGGTGGGGACTTGGAGCAGAAAGCCTGGTGCAAACCTCAGCTCGACGCGCTGGGTGGACTGAGCTATTAATTTCCCTGATTCTCAATTTTCCCAGCCTGTAAAATGGGTAGGACAAGAGGAGTTCCTGCCTCGGGCAGCTGCTGTGAGGTTTAAATCTCAAGAAGATTTAAGAAGATCTGCATAAAGCACCAAGCAGAGTCCGGGCACCCTGGGGACCTGAGCGGTGGCTGATGTCACAGTGTTACTGTTATTATTCTTCCTTTAAGGTGGGCGCTCAGGGCTGTGCTCACAGGGCGGAGTCAGGGGAGGAAGAGGAGCAGAGAGGTAGGCACACTCCCCCTCCCCCCCCCCCCCCCCCCCCCCCCCCCCCCCCGCCCCGAACAAGGGGGTCTGGGCTCAACGGGAAGGAAAAGGCTTCCAAAATGAGCTCGTGGGAGTGCCTGGGTGGCTCAGTCGGTTGAGCGTCCGTCTTAGGCTCAGGTCATGATCTTATAATGTGAGTTTGAGACCCACATCGGGCTCCTTGCTGATGGTGTGGAGCCTGCTTGGAATTCTCTCTCTCTGCCCCTCCTCCCGCTCGCTGCACACATGCTCTCTCTCTCTCTCAGAATTAATAAATAAACTTAAAAAAAAAGGAGCTCACATGTGTTTTCCTCTGCACACACTTTAGGGACAGGAACATTCCACAGGTGACCTTCCACATGACCTTGGAAATGCAGTCGTACCACACTGAGCTATAGAAACACCAAAACTCTCCCCAGGCATCCTTGCAGAAAAACTGTCTGCAAAGGACAAGGAAGGGTCTTTGGTGAAAAAAAAAAAAAATCATTCACTGGAAACATTAACAGTAATTATACTGAGGGAGGAAAATCAGGGAGAAATAAAAGCAAAGTCCCTTCGGGCTTATTCTAATCCTAATGTGCAAATCTTTGCAGGAATGACTCTCCAGCCCGGCAGCCTGGTATGCTGATGGAGCCTGAGGACAAATCACCTCCACACCCGATTATATATGTAATATGGTTGCACCCCTCTGGGCTGAGGGCCGAAAGCTCTTATACCAAAGTCATCGTTTTGCCAATGGAGATGTATAATGCGTAGGAGCTACCTAGGGATGGGGTGGGGGGCGGGATAGGCAGACAGACATGTTGGTGGATGCAAGCAAGAAGCAAGAGAACAGAAAGGAAAGAGAAGCCCTGATGGGACGAGGCAGGGCTGATGTATGGTGCATGGGGGGTGGATATGTTTGAGGATGGGGCAGAAGGGGAAAAACGATGAGTCATGATGCACCGACCCATCATGACCAGGGGCCACGAACCTGCGAGGGGCAACAGAGGCAAAGGGGAGAACAGGTTGCCTCAGGGTTGACTCCCAGCGCTGCTATTTCCTGCCCGTGATCTTGAGCCAAGCGCTTCCCTAACCTGGCAATGGCAGCAGAAACCCAGCCGGGAAAGACCTCCTAATAATTGAGGAAGGTGTTTATAATTATAATAATATTTACACATATATGAATATAAATATATATTTAAAATGTCAGGGATCCTGTCTCCAAAGCCTGTCCAGACACATTTGTAGGCCCTTTAGAAAAGGCTGGCGAGGAAATGCGGGTAGGTGGGTGCAGGGTCGCAGTCCCCAGCAGAGACCCTGAGGGTCCTCCCCTGGCCCAGGTAGTAGGGCAGCATCTGTCGGCCACATGCTGTTTAGACTGTGAGTTCCTAGAGGGCAGGGAGGGGTGGTGGGTGTCCTGGCTGAGATCCCACATTGTGCACACGGTAAATATTTACACAGATAATGGGGCAGAGTGGAAACCAGCAAGGGGAGCTCACAACTAGCCCATGGCGTGGCCCAGGGCCTGGTCTCCAGGAGACAGTGACGAATCTCTGAAAATTCCTGGGTAATGAGGTACCTGACTACACATATAGGAGAGGGGTCCAGAGGGGGAATCTTCCCCGGACAGTCCGTGCAGTTCCTGAACAAAGCACAGCGGCACCCATGTGAATGCCCGACTTGGAGACGCCTGCCCCCCCCCACCCACTCAGGCTGATAATTCAGGGTAAGCTGGGGGGTGTCAGAGGCCTCCGTCAATGGCTTGTTGACCCTCGCTGAGAACGACAGTTCTGCGCACGGGGATTTTCAGTGCATCGCAGAGGATCACAGGCCGCTGGGGGACACGAGGCCCCCCAGGACTTACCGGCAGCTTTGGAGTGTGGCTCAGAGAATCTCTGCCCCTCTCTCCCTCCGCCCTCCCGACCCCTCACCCCCCCCACACCGCAGAGTGGGAGAAAGTCATGCATGATAAATGTTTGGAAAGGATTAATGCGTAAAGCCAGATCAGATGGTTAGCTTTGGGGAGGGGGGAAAGGGGGATGAAGTTAGATCCTTCATTTCAACCTAGACTAAAATTAATTCCAGATGGCTTAAAGAATTAAATATAAAACATGGAGCCATTAGAAAAGAAACTTCAAAGGTGCTGTGGGTTAGATGAGCCCAGAGATGAGCCTCCCAAACATGAAAGCCAGGGAAGGAGTCACAAAGAAAAGGCTGGCCAGATTTGGAAACAGAAAAACACAAACTTGTCCACATCAAAAAAGATACCTAAAGAAAATTAAAGAGCCAATCAGAAGACACGGGGAACATACACTACAGCGTTCTGGGGATGTGATTACGATCACACAAGCGCACTGTCGTCAGTTGGTGCAAATTTTCTGGAAAAGCAAAGCGGCACTCTGTATAAAGGGTACCAACTCCACGCCTGCTTTTTCAGGGGCAGGTCCTATTGTGGGGCTCTCTTTTAAGGAACTAGTACAAGCCAAGAAGACATGAAGGAAGATTTACATTTAAAGATGCTCGCTGTAGCATGACTTCTAGCACTGGGAAGCTGGAGAGGTCCAGATGTCCACTAGGTGGGAACTCATTCGGCAAAGGCACGTCCATGTCAGGTGGTATCGACCAACCAGAGAGAATCGCAACTCAGAGCTTGGTGAATAAAACAATGCCATTTGATATTCAACTCAATCCGGTTTTGGAATATCTCTCTCTTTCTCTTTCTCCCTCTCCATCTCTCTCCCTATTTCTATCTCTCTCTCGTTTTCTTTCTCTTTCCCCTGTCTGTCTGTCTGTCTGTCTCTCTCTCTCTCACACACACACACACACAAAACTACAAGGAAATTAACCAAAATATTACTAAAGGCCATCTCTGAAAGATGGGTATAATAATTAATAATTTTTTGTACTTTTCTACAAGGATGTAATACTTCTATGATCAGAAACAAACCCCACCTTCGTGTTATAAAGTACGCAGTGAGAAGGAAGCCTGTGTCATAGCCCCCAGGTGACTGACTGCCCAGGCTCCACTAGCTGGCCGCCCTGTAAACCCGACGACACACTCACACAGCCACGGCCCACCCAGGGGCTGGGCATTTTAACAGACCACACAAAATGGTGACAACCTAGGATTCTAGTAAATTCTTCCACAGGGGACCTTTGTGCCAAGTTCCACCCTGAGAGTAACCCCATGTGACCTCCCACCCTGGCTGCTGAGAAATGGTGGGATGGAGTGCCCACAGGCAGCAGGAGTGACAGGTAGAGGAGCCCCAGGCAACTATGACCCACAGGCCAAGTCCAACCCACCACCTGTTTTGGTGCATCTATGAGCTAAGAACAGTTCTTATATTTTATTTTTTAAATTTTCAATGCTTATTTATTTTTGAGAGAGAGAGACAGAGCGTGAGCAAAGGAGGGGCAGAGAGAGAGGGAGACACAGAATCCGAAGCAGGCTCCAGGCTCCGAGCTGTCGGCACAGAGCCCGACGCTGGGCTTGAACTCACAAACCGCGAGATTGTGACCTGAGCCGAAGTCGGACGCTTAACCGACTGAGCCACCCAGGCGCCCCTAGTTCTTCTATCTTAAATGATTATATAAGTACCTACACAATATCCTCTATTTTACTTCTTGGGCCACAAAGCCTAAAATATTTACCAGCTGGTCCTGTCCACTCCCACCCCCAACTTGGTGTTTGGCTATTTGGAATTGGAATATATGTGCCCTTCAGGCGAATGTTAGTAACAGTTTTCAAAGAGTAGCACCTTCTTGAAAACTAAAAAAGAGTGAGATCACTTCTAGTTTGGGAGAGCATATATGCGGGGAGACTTCTTCTCTGATGCCACGGGGCAGGTGGACACTTTTGGTCTCTGTCTTCACCATAATTTGAAATTGTATATGGAAAAGCCTTCACTATATGCAAACTTGTTGACTTAGTAATTCTACTTTTCGGCTTTTATCCTAAGGGAGTAAGTATACACGTGCACAAAGACACAGTTACTCAGATGTTCCCCGAAGCATTCGTTGAAGCAGCCTCAAATGTCCAGCAATCAAACGTTTGCTAAACAAATTATGGAACACCCATCTGATGCAGTATTACGAGGCCCTGATGCGTACATTATTGACCAACAGGAAAAGGCGTTCACGATACAGTGTAGAGTAAAACAAGATCTGTAACAATTGCACAGTATGAGCCTACTTTTTGTGATCATTAGCACGCATAAGAAGACCCCTAGGGGAATATGAACAAAAATGCCAACAGTGGGTTATCTCCAGGATGGGGTGGTGGATAATTTTCATTTTCTTCCTCTTTGCTTATCTGGACTTCAGGATTTTTATATAAGGAACATACATTATTTATGCTTCTGTCCCCTTCCCACCCCTACACCCTGACAAAGGAGACCAAAAGCTGATGAATATACAATCGTACTGACGTGTCTCAGAACACCTTGCAGAGTGTTGTACAAATATTGTCTGGGATTAATCGTCATCTAGTTTGAAGTGAAGGATCTAACTTTATCCCTCTCCTCCCCACCCAAGGCTAACCAGCTGATCTGGCTGTATTGATTGATCCTTTGCAAATGCTTATTAATATGCATGAATTTCTCCCATTGTGTGTGTTTTAAATGCACTGTGTCTCTGTTATCTATGGCTGCAAAACAACGTACCCCCAAATTTAGTGGCTTAAAATGGCCGCCATCTTGTTATTTGCTCAAGGTGCTGCAATTCGGATGGAGTTTGGTGGGGGAGGGCTTTCTGCTCCACATGGTGTCCACTGGGTAGCTTGACCAGCTAGGGCTGGCTGAAAGGAGTCAAGTTGGCTCATATGTCCAAGGCCTCAGCCGTTATTATTAAGGGAGGGAGGGGGTTCCCCAATTTTCCTCCATGTGACTTCTTCACAGAGTCAGCTTGGGTTTCCTCCAGGCATGCTCATCTCAGGGCGGCGGACTTCTGACGTGGCGGGGAGCTTTCCCAGAGTACAACAGCAGAAGCTGTTGGGTCTTTTTAAGAACTAGTCCTTAACTAGCACAAAGTCACTTCTCCCATATGTTATTTGTTAAAGCAGGCCCGGGCCAGGCCAGATTCTTTGGGGGCCACCAAAGGAACAGTCTCCCACACTGAGCACTTATACAAATATTTTAACAAAATTTTCTGGGAATGTACACCAAGAGATTACTAATATAATTTCGATTTCCCTAGACAGGAATTCTTAAACTCAACAATACCTGTGAAAAGATGGTTCGTTATATATCTTACTACTCATTTACACTTCTCATTTGATACAGTGTGTGTTTGATCAGTTTAAACATCTTAGAACGACTATTTTTACACAGGCCACTCAATAAGATAACTGTCATTAAGATATCAACATCTACTTATTGTTCCCTAAAAAGCTGCTAATGGCACCCATGAACTCAAATATCCAGACTTCTTTAGTGAGATTTAAGGCAGGCTACATATCATGGATGTAAGTTCCAAAAACTTTCCCAACCAAATCAGAATTTATCACAGGTTGGCAGGAAGGACCTGGGGAGGACACAGACTTTCGGCCCAAGTCACTCTGACTGTGGTGGGCGGGTGAGGTGTTGCCCGGTGGGTAGAGGGCAGTATGGGAACCTGGAGGGTCAGCAGTGAGCTCTCCTGACCCCTCCCTACCCACCCCCACCTGCACCACCTCTCACAGGACCAGAATCTTGCTCCTCAGTTGTCTCTGCTCTCTTGGGGGTTCTCCACCACTCCTCATCTGCCGGTTCATTGCCAAAATATAAAACTTAAGTCTGTCTGAGCACCACACATGAACTATCCACCGCCATAACTTTCCTCTTTCTCACCCAAGCCCCCTTCAGGAAGGCCTGCATTCACTGTCTGCTCCAGCCCTGTGCCCATCTCCACTTTGAGCTCACCCATGACCATCACTGCCAAACCCATGGTAGATGCCTTTCAATCATGTCCCCAAACTTCTCTATAAGCACAGAATGCTTTGATCCTTCGATCATTCTTCCTGGGACATTCTCCACCTTGGCTTAATTCTCAAGCATCTTAGTTCTCTTCCCATTGCTCTGACTGGCCTCCTTAGCAGGCTCCTTTGTGAGTGCCCTCACCTTGAATGTTGATTTACTCCCACAGGGTGAGGCTTGACCCTCTTTTGCTCTCAAGCGCAGGCCAGAGGTTCTTAATCGGAGTCCGGGACTTGATGATATCCAGGATTCTGGAACCAGGACCCATATGAAGATTTTTTGAATGTACTATTTTTTCTGGTAAGAGGGCCAAAGATTTCAGTAGATTCTATGGCCATTGCCCTAGGCCATTTCACCTGCTGTCCTGGTTTCATCAGTGCTCCACAGACTGAAGATTTGTGACGATTCATTGCCAGCCCCACATTTTTCTTAAGCCCCAGTCCTGTGTGTTCAACATGATGTCTCACAGTTACTTCACTGTCTGTTTTTGGGTCCTTTTCCTCTCTTACCAAAGCTCCTAAGCTAGAAAATGGTCTCTTCTCCTCATCCCATATACTCAACTGGTAGCTAACCCCATTAACTGCAAACTTCCCCGTTACTCCTGGGCCCATATCTTTCTACCACCCGCACCTTATAGTCTTGTTCAAGTCAGGAGTCAACAAACTTTTTTTTATAAAAGACCAAACAGCAAGCATTTGAGGCTTTGTGGGCCATGTGGTCTCTGTCATGAGCAGTCAACTCCGTCATTGTAGTGCAAAGTCTACATAATACATAAATAAATAAATAAACAAACAAACAAATAAATAAATGTGGCTCTGTTTCCATGCACTATTTGTGGCCTCTGAAATTTGAATTTTATATAATTTTTACATGTCATGTTATATATTTTTTTCCATTTAAAGATGTAAAATCCATGCTTAGCTTTTGGGCCTTACCAAAACAGATAGCAAGCCACATGTGGACGGTGGGCCATGGTTTGTCAATTCCTGGCTTTAGGACATCACATCTCTTGCCCGAAACAATCTTCCTTCCTCATATTCCCCCGCTTAGATCTGCCCGCTGTGGGGCTTGTACAGTGATCTTCCTAAGAAAGAAGCCGTGGGCACCATTCTCCAGCTTAAAACCCTCCAACGGCTCCATTTACCATGGGAGTAGGATTTCTCAGCCTTGGACTATTGACATTTGAGGCTGGATAATTCTCTGGTGCAGAGGGGGCTATCCTGTACATCCGGGACATTCAGCAGCATCCCCGGCCCCTGCCTATTAAATGCCAGCAGCATCCCTGTCTCCCTGGGGTGACAATCAAAACTGTGTTCCGATATTGCAAAATGGCCCCTGGTTGAGATCTACTGATCTGGGAGGAAAGCACAATTTCCCTGGAAGAGCACCCAGGGTCCTCCCTGACTCAGCCCTCCCTCTTCCCCATAGTACCTTGTGTTTGCCATGCTGTTGCCACACCAAGCCACTTTTGGTGTCCCAAGTCTGGCGAGTGTTTCCCGTCTCTGTTCCCACCAGGAAGCCCCTTCTCTCCTGCCTTCTGGGCAAACACCCACTCACCTTGTAGTACTCAATGCAGCCTGTCTTGTGCATCTCTCCCCCATGGGGACAGGTCTGCTCTTCCTCCCCCGTGTCCCCACGATCACCCCGACTGACTTTGGCCAAAGCCCCTAAGGTACCTTTAAACCCTTGTTTTCATGTTTGTCTCCCATCTTGAATTATAAGTTCCTTGAGAGCTTGGATTGGGCCTGATTCCTCCGTCATCCCGGCACCTGGTTGAGCACATCAATGGGTAAACTGAGGCTCAGTGTCTGTGAAGGTAGAGCCCAAGATCAAGAACTTGTACAGCAGAGCCAGAAGATGAGCCTCACCTAACCCTAAGCCCTCCACCTCCACTCTGCCATGAAGACCCCCAAGCCTTTCTGGCACCCGAAACCTTTGCTCTTGCAAATAAACAGGAATAGTGTCCAGGTGAGTTGGACAAGTTGAAGAAGACATTTTGGACATAGGTTGCCACATCCTATGCCCGCAGATCCCCTATTAAAGCTCTGGGATTCGCTAGCTCTGCCATGGGCGAGGGCAGCCGGGCTTATGGCGTGGCGACAGGCCTCTGCAAAACCCAGACCAAGGTGACCTAAAGGAATGAGGACAGCAGCCTCTCACCAGAGGCCAGGTAATCCAAGGTAAGTGGGAAGGCAGTAAACACAAGATGCACGGGGACCCCAGCAACCTGGATCCTTGCATGTCACAGAGAATTCTGTAGCTGCTGTGAGCTGAGAAAAATTACTATAATTAATCTCTGCTGAAGAATAATATTATGACACATGATTTTTGCAGCAGGGCTTCTGAGCCCCTCGGAGCCACCAGCGCCCCACTGCTCGCAGCAGCCGGGTGCTGTCTGAGACGATTGGCTCGGAGGGAGTTCTAGAAAAGCATTCACGGGCATGAGACGTCAAGCACCTGTTTTTTGTTTCAGAGACCCAGACCTTCATAAGTCGCAGAGGTCGCCAAAAGGATGATGAAACAAAGGCAAGCCGTTGAAAATGGCCTGCACTTCTGGAGGCTGAGACAGTCCTGCGGGTGCTCGGGAGACGAGGCAGTGCCACCAGCAGAGGCCGTCTGGTGCTGGCAGCCTCCCTCCACCCAACAGTTCGAGCCCCTGGTTTTGACGTGGTGGATGGGGCATGAATGTTCGGCCATCTGGATTTCATTCGGGAAGTTTCCTCCGCCTGAGTCAGGATCCTTCTCCTCCCACACTTCCCTCCCACATGTGCAAACCACCATCACTCTGTGCCGGGGCAGGAAGCAGGAGATGTAAGACCACCCTCTTCTCCCCCCCAACCCCCCCACCCGGGACCTCCACTTGACAGCACACGGCAGGAGGGACTAGGGAGTCATAGACCCTGATGCGTGGCAGCTGGAAGGCAGGCTGTGACCATCGCTCCAACCGCCCATCTTACAGAGGAGCCTGAGGCCACGGACTGAAACCACCTGCCCAGGGAGGGCCACTTGCTAGAAGGACAGGGGACGGGCTCTAAAAGCCCTGGTCTCTTCAAATGTCCAGCAGAAGAGGATGAGTCCCATAAGTGGTGGTATTTCCCCGACAGAGAGCTATGCAGCCTTCAAAATAGCAAGGGCGCTTCTGAGGGGCTAATACGGAACAATCTTCACGATACATCGCAAAGTGAAAAAGAGCAAGGCGCAGAACTTCACCGGGGTGAGGAAGGGACGAAAGAGATGTATTTGCTTGGAAGCCATGATGGCTTGAACTGTGTCCCCCAGAAAGATCCGCTCAAGTCCTAAGGCTCAGTGTCGATGGCTGAGACCTCATTTGGAAATAGGGTCTTTGCAGATGTAAACAAGCTGAGGATCTTGAGATGAGACCGTCCTGGATTTAGGGGGGCCTTAAATCCAAGTATAAGGCGAGAGAAAGAAGACAGTATTTGATTTACAGAAAGAAGGCCACATGGAAATGGAGGCAGAGGTTGGAATTAAGCTTCCACAAGCCAAAGAACACCTGGGGCTACCAGAGGCCGAAAGAAGCGAGGAAGGACTCCTCCCTAGAGCTTTCAGAGGGAGCACGGCCCTGCTGACACCTCGAGTTTGGACTTCTGGCCTCCAGAACCATGAGACAATAAATCTGTGTTGTTTCAACCTTCCTAGTTTGTGGTAATTTGCTATGGCAGCCACAGGAAACTAATACAGATGCTAACTGATAGGAGTATTTTTGGAAATGAATTTAGATTTTATTGCATATGGGATCAATATAAAAAACCCAGAAATCAATAGTATTTCTATATACCCATAATACATAATTAGAAAATAAAAATTTAAGCTATCCCACTTATAACAGGGTCAAATATGTTAAATACCTAGGGATGAATATAGCAAAAGATATGGAGGACTTATACACAAACATATATTAAACACAAAATATTAAAAAAACTAAAGAAGGTTTAAATAAATGAAGGCGTATATTATGCTTATGGATTAGAAGGTTCAATAATGTAAAGATACCAGTTCTTTCCCAAATGGACTGATAGAATCACAGTGTACATTATGTGTAACCATAATCAAAATCTGTGTATGTACATGAAAATTGATAAGCTGATTCTAAAATGAGTATAGAAGTTCAAAAGTTCAAGAATGGCCGAGACAACCCTGAAGAACAACACAGATGGAGCACTTAATGTACCTGGAAATCAAGATTTATTATAAAGCTACAGTCATTAAGGGAGCATGTTACTGGCAAAAAGACAAGACAAATAGACCAATGGAACAGAATAGGGCATTCAGGAGCAGAACCACAAGTACACGAACACCTTTGCTTTTGTTACACAATGAAAGATTCGTGCTGTAGGGACATAGGAGCTTTTTGGTAAATGGTTCTAAGCCAAATGACTATAAGGAAAAGGATTTCTCTTGCCAGCCACCTCACATCATACATAGAAATCAATTCTAGATCAACCGTAGCTCAAAATGTAAACAGCCAAACAAGAACAATTCTAGAAATACAAGAGAGGAACATCTAAATGGCAGGGGCATAAGCCAAGATTTCTTAAAGACACATAAAACAATTACTATAGTGGAAAATATTGATTTACCGTATTTCACCCAAACTGAGAACTTGTATTCATCAGAAGACACTATTAATAAGAGTAGAACGGCAAGCCACAGAAAGGGGTAAGACATCTGCATTCTCCCCACCTGACAAAAGACATCTAACCAGACTATATAAAGAAATTCTCTAATGAAACAACAGCAAGATGATCCAAAGGAAAATCATGGTCAAGAAGTTTGAACACCACATAAGAGGATCTCCTAATGAGCAGTTTAAATAGAGGGGCCCCTGGGTGGCTCAGTCGGTTAAGCAACCGACTTCGGCTCAGGTCATGATCTCGAGGTTTGTGAGTTTGAGCCCCGCGTCGGGCTCTGTGCTGACAGCTCAGAGCCTGGAGCCTGCTTCCGATTCTGTGTCTCTCTCTCTCTCTCTCTGCCCCTCCCCTGCTCATGCTCTGCCCCTCTCTCTCTCTCTCAAAAATAAATAAACATTAAAAAAATTTAATAGATATCTAAATAGATAAAAGTTTGTGATAATCCCATATGGCAAATAATACATATCCCTGGAACATTTTTGGAAGTGAATTTAGATCTTACATTTCTCTAAATCATGGATCTGCTATGGATCAGGACTTGCTGAGGCCACAGCGCAAAGAGTTTTCATTATATCCAAAAATAAAGTCAGTGAAAATAACTAAAAAGGTGTGCGGTCTCATTAGTCATCGGAGAAATGCAAATTAAAGCCGTAAGGAAAACCAAACACACCCATCAGAAGAATTACAGTGAAGAAGACTGACAATACCATTTAGGGGCAAAGATGTGGAACCACTGGAACTCTTGATACCCTGCTAGTAGAAGGTACCCCATGTCTTTATCCAAAGACATGAACGAGAATGCTTGCAGCTGCATTATTGGTAACAGCTCAAAAGGAAGACAGCCCAAACATCCATTAACAAGAAGACGAGTACAGAAAGCGATGTAGACTCATACACAATGTAAGGGACAGAAGACAGCGTCAAGATAAGACAAATCTGTTTCAACAGTAACCTACGAGGTTAGATTTCAGGGTAAAAGAAAGGTCGCAGCAATTAGGAGGAAGCCTAAAAGCCTGATAAATTTCCCTTTCCTGACCTGGGCTGTAGTTACATTAGTGTGTTCATTTGTGATGATTCACTGAATTGTAAGTTTATGATGTTTGTGTGATTTTAAACTGTCTTGTATGTATGTTACATGTCAATTAAAATTTTCTTCTAAAAAAGTTTAGGGAAGGGGTGCGTGGGTGGCTCAGTCAGAGGAGCCACCAACTTCGGCTCAGGTCATGATCTCACGGTTTCTGAGTTCGAGCCCCCCGTCGGGCTCTGTGCTGACAGCTCAGAGCCTGGAGCCTGCTTCAGATTCTGTGTCTCCACACAAATTTTGTGTCTCCCTCCCCACTCATGCTCTCTCTCTGTCTCAAAAATAAATAAACGTTAAGAAAAAAATTTTTTTAAACTTTAGGGAAGCTCAGACAACCTCCCATAACCCACCCACTCCCACCCCCCACCAAATCTCAAAGGGCAAAAAGAGTAATTTCTGAGGAGGTAGAAATTAAAGGGCAGTACATTTTTTTAAAAAAAATTCTAATTACACCTTTTTCTTCCCTTTCTTCCTCTTGCTGCATAACTTTGGGTAGCAGAAATTTCTCTAAAAGGGAGACAGCAGAGGGTGGGAGAGGGGCAGAGAGGTAGATGGGGAGAGAGATGAACGAGAGGTATTGGAAACAGAAAAAACACTGCTTGCAACCTTTCCAAATTCCAGCATTTTGAAAAATATAAATGTTCTTGAGGGTTGATGGCCACTCACAGTATAGTATGGATCCATTTATCTTCCTCCCATGCCCACTGCCCTGATGAATATTCAGGAATGGGGCCATTTGAGTGGAAGGAAGAGAATGTGCTATTTTTACATCAGCCCAGTAGGGAAAGGTCAGGCTTCAACCTAATTGTTACAGGCCACCCCAGGGGCAGCAGGGAAGTTCCAGGCACAGAAGGACATAGACAAGGGATATTCAAGCCCAGAAACTAGAACCCACAGTTTCCCAGCAATGCCAAGTGTCCACCCCACCTGTGCCCCGGCTTGGAGGTCATTAGAGAACTGGTTTCACTCATATTCCCACTGGGCTGATGGTCTCTGTCTGCGTCTACAGGTGACGGACCTGATGCCCAGCCCAGCTCCGCCCCCTAAAAGCTGTCAACACTGCAGGCTCAGCCAGCCCCACTCTTGAGTGCCTGGGGGAGGGAAACTGGAGAAGCCTGGGTCCCACAGCTCAGGGAGTCACGGTGCCTGGGGACCCACACCAGCTTCCCTGTGTCTGCCATTACCTCTTGCGGCGACCCGCCCCGGCCCCCTGAGTACCCAGCCCGCGCACCGCCATCACACGCCTCTCAACCCACCGGCACCAGGCCCGCTGCACCTCCCGCACTCCGACCAGCAGGCTGGATCGCCACACGCCTGCCTCACTGTGGATGGCTCATCTCACCACCCGGGAGCTCCATCTGGTCAAGAGGAAAATTGCTGCTGCTGGCAAGCGTGCTCACGGGGTCCCCTCTGCGCACTGTCCCGAGCACTTCACCGCTGTCGTGGCATGGCTTCCCGCCAACGGCGTATGGCAGGTACTATGGACTAGCAATCGAATTTCACAGATGAGCAACAGAGGCACAGAGAGGTTCGGTGACCTGGCCGAGGGCACACAGCTAGCACGCGGTGGTGCGGGGAGTCGGACACCGAACCGCCAGGCTGTGCCTAACCTGAGGACGCAGGTCCAGCCACAAAACAAGCCCCGAGGTGGGAGTGATCACACACAGCACAAAGGCCAGAGGCTTCACAGGCGAAGCTCCCACTCCGGCAGCCCCGCCAGCTGATCGAGGGCGGCTTCTCAGTCCCGGTCTGGGACTCGACGCTTTCAGGGACCTCGGCCCCAGGGCCACCGGGCTGCGCGCTGGGCTCTGAAGCTGCCGCCCTGGACGCTGTGTCATGGGTCAGGCCCGGCTCAGGCCACAGCCAGAAGGTCTCCGCCGAGGTAGGAGCCTGCCCAGCCACCGCTTCAAGCCTTGAGATCTCGGCTGTCACCTGGTCCTCTCCCCCCGGCTCCAATTCCGCCATCGCTGCCTTCTGCTTCCTTTTTCCTCCTGGACCTGCCGCAGGCCGGGGTGCGACCTCTGGGCCCACTGAACAGAGCCAAGTGTGCGGGTCTTCCTCCACATTCACACCGGGCCCTTTTCTGGCCTGCGTGTGCCCCTCGGGGGCCCCCCGGCCCTACTTCCGGGTTCAGCCTGTGGCTGCCGGAAATGGGAGCACAGGAGGGGAGGGGTGGGGCCGGCTTCCGGTTCCGGTTCCCCTCAGCTTTACCTCCGTGATGACAGCTGCTCCCTGGGCCCGGATGACACCGTTTGCCCTCCTGTCTCCAGGCCCAGGGTTGGGAGCAGCTTCCCCGGTCGCTAGCGGCTGGGCTGGGGGGTCTCCCCAGGCGGTCTCCTTCCGCCACCCCTGCCCGTAGCTCGAGAACCCAGCCTTCAGCACGCTCGTCCTCCAAGCCATTCGGGATGACAATTCCTTGTTGGAATCTTGTCCCATGTATCAGCCACTTCTCCTTTTGTGTGTCTGTGAGTTAGGCAGCTTCTGTGTATGTACAAATTGTGTGAACGTGAGTTTTCTTTCTTTAAATTAAAAAAAGTAATGAATTTGCAGCTTTATTTTTATACTGTCCTCTATTACACACCAACTAAGAGAGCCTTGTACCGCTTTATCATTTGTGTGTGTGTGTGTGTGTGTGTGTGTGTGTGTGTGTGTGTGTGTGTTTGCCATCAAGGGAAAACTTTAACTGCATAAAATTTGGAAACATCTAAACAGCAAACAATATTTTGAAACAAAAAAGTTTTTTAAAAAACCCAAAATCTAAAAATTGGCTGCAAAATTTAAACTTTCCTAAACTCATCTATGAATTTCGGGATAATCTACTAAAAATATGATGAAGTTTGCATGGGGTGTTGTTGAGGGTTTTTTTTTTTTTTTTTTAATGTTTTTTTAAAAATAGTCGAAATTTATCCAGGTAAATATTAAGTTACTTCTACAGACTTTTAATACCTGCTTTAATACACGTTTCAAAAGGGCACACAAAAATTCTCATGCCGTACAGAAATGGCCTTTTTTACTGCAACTGTCTGCATCCAGGCCAGATTTCAGTGACGGTTACAGTAATAGTGGCCCTTTCATTTAAGTCAAAATGCAATCGTTATATGATCTAATTCTCGGAGCCCCCTGTGCTGTGAGCTGAGTCAAACCTGCAGGAGACCTCGGATCCCCGAGTCCTCACGGTGTGATCTTCCTCGTTCCTGGGGGGCCCGTCGACCCAGGGGGCCCCCTGACACTTCCGGGCTCTATGGGCGGCAGCGGGAGCAGCAGGAACAGAAGGGCCACTTGGGCAAGGCTGGCAGTTGGACCTGATGTTGGCCAGCAGGTGCCTGTCGCAATCACCGTATGTCCTCAGCTCCTCCAGCTTTCTCTTGGTCAGCACAGTGCCACCCCGCCTTCCCGAGCTCTCTTCTCACGGAAGAGGATGCCCTGGACGTGGCAGCAGGTGTTTCTCTCCGACTCTTTGCAGAGGTCTTTGGCCATCTTCTCGCAGAGGCCGCGAATCTGCCACGAGGCGGCCCATTCTGCGCAGGCTGGACAGTTTCTTCTCGATTGCCGTGCATTTCCTCCCCAACAGCGTTCTCGGAGGCGGCAGGATGTGTTCTTGATATAATTCATGCAAAATTTGAAGCTTTCGCTTCAGCCGCTGAATCTCCCTTTCGAGCTGTGAGTTTTCATGCCGCAAAGATGCCTCCTCCGTTTGGAGACTCGTTATTTACCTTGTAAGCTCTTCGTTCGTTTGCTTTTCTTCCCACACTTGTCTGGCGACTTCTTGATGTTCCTGGTCGGAACTCTGAAGGGGCGCGTTGAGGCCAAAATCATCAGCGACAGCCTTCAGGTCACTTGGGACGGATGGATGGATGGACGGATGGACGGGGTGATCGCCCTTTCCTGCTCCCTCCTCTCTTCAGCCTCCTCCCAGTTCCCGCCATTTCTCGGCAATCTCGGAGGAGAGGAGGCAAAGGGCTGACCTGCTCCAGGCTTTCTTCCCCCCTCCTCTTGTCCTCTCTGCTTCCATCTTGAAATGTCCTGGTCCAGCAGCTCTGGGCTTTGTGGAAAATGAGTGTTATCAAGAAGATCGTCAGTTATTTTCTTCCTAACTTGCCCTCCACCCTTCTCCGATGCTCTTAAGATGGGGTTCCCCCCCGTGACTTGGAAACGTTGAAGGGGCTGGCTCTTCTGTGCCTGTTTCAGGAAGTTGACAGTGTCCCGAAGGGACGACCTGCTCAGGTTTGTATCCGTTGCCGACAAGCACCAGATTTGTAACGTGGGGGGACAGGCCTCCACCCCGGGCAGCCTGAGCGCGTCATCGGCCTGTGTCATCGGTCCAGTGTTCTCCCTGCCTTCTCCACAGACTCCACCGTGGGCAGGACACCTTTCGCCTAGTGCCTTCACGCTTCCTGTCGTGTGTCGTCTCTTCGCGACCAAAGCCGGCACCGCAGTTCGTACCGGGATCGCCCGGGGAAACACGGGGTGTCTCAAGCTCCCAGAAATCCCCGGCAGCGCACCCACGGCTGCTCCGGGATTAGCTGGAAAGTGGATCCGGTGGTGGGCATCCGGCCCTCCAGGGCTGCGTAGGGCTCCACGGCTCTGCCTCTGAGTGCCAGCGTCCCACGGGCCACAGCTGACCGTTCAGAACACTGCGGGGAGTTCCATCCGTAAGGTAAACAGGTGCCCGGCAACCGGGGCAGATCAGTTGGGCTGGGGGAGGGGAGGCCAGCCAGGTTCTAGAAAACGGTTCTCTCTTAACTTGGCTCTGAAGTAGACGGTGACGTAGACGGTGACACTTCCACAGGCACTGCGGGAGGTGGGAAGGGCTGATCCCAGCCTGAAGCTCGGCCGCTACACACCCACCTCCCTCTCTCTGAAACTGCTGGAAACCACTGGTGGTTTTTCTCATTCTGAAGTCTGCCTTGATAGTGAATATAGCTACTCGCGCTTTCTTTCAATTAGTGTTAGCATGACATAGGTCTCTCCATCCCTTCACTTTTCATCCAACTATGTGTTTAGAAGTAGGTTTGTTGTAGGCAACAAATAGTTGGGTGTTGTGTTTTGATCCACTCCAACAGTCTCCATCTTTGAATTCGTGCACCATTGATGTTTAAAGTGCCAAGTGATATGTTTGAACGAATACATCTCTCACGTCTATAACTGTTTTCTGTTCATTGTCTTTTGTTTCTTTTTTTGTCTTCCACTCTTTTTTGCCTTCTCTGGTTTCAGTTGAACATTTTATATGGTTCCATTTTGTCTCCTCTCTTAGCATATCACTTATACACCTTCAAATTTTTTTTTTTAGTAGTTGCCCTTGAGTTTGCAATATACATTCACCACTGATCCAGACCCTTCCAGCAACCTCCCACCACGTGATGGGCAGTACGGATCCCTCACAGCAACACTTCCCCTCTCTTCACACTGTAGTGTCATATCACTTATCCATAAGCTATTATCACAATACATTGTTGCTGTGATTATTCAGTGCACAGTTATCCATTAGATCAATCAAGAATAAGAAAAATAAAAATATTTTATTTTACCTTCATTGATTACCTTTCCTTCTTCATGCAAATACGAGTTCCTGACCTCTATCACTTTCCTTCCCTCTGAAGAAACTCTTTCGACAATTTTTCCAAGGCAGGTCTAGGGACGACAAATTCCCTCAATTTTTGTTTGTCTGAGAAAGTCTTTCCCTTCACTTTCAAAGGATCATTTGGCCGAGCACCGAATTCTTGGCTGGTGGGTTTCCTTTCAACACTATAAATATTTCGCTCCGCTATCTTCTTGCTTGCATGGTTTCTGAACAGAAATCCAATGCCATTTTTATGCTTTTTCCTCTATGGGTAAGGGGTACCCGCCCCCCGAAATCCTTTCAAGATTTTCTCCATGTCTTTGATTTCCTGCAGTTTGAATATGACACACCTAAGTCCAGTGCTGCTACCACATGTATGCGGCTTTATGACCTTCGTGTTCCTGCAGGATTAGAGTGGGGGATTCCCGAGTGCATGTGTGTGTGTGTGTGTGCACACACATGCACACACACACACACACACACACACACACACATACACACACGCACACACCAAACTACGTCAAGAAATTCTAAATCAGAAAAAGAGGCCCCTTCGGCATCTATAAATCTTTCATTTTATGTGAACAAGTTTCCAGACCATGTTTTATGGGATCTTGGAAACCCAAGCCAGGGTGACCCACAGCCACCCTGTCTATCCCTCGGCTTGGCAAATAAACACTTTGAGTTATGCAGTGTTTTGGGTTTCAACAGCACTGCGAAGTCTGGGGGGGGGTGGGGCGCGGTCCCCAACCTGAGGTTCAATAATTCACTAGAAGGACTCAGAACTCACGGTAAGCTTTATACTTAGGGTTACAGTTTATTGCAGGGAAAAGGTACGGATTAAAACCAGCCATGGGAAGAGGAGCACAGGGTGGAGTTCAGGAAAGTTCCACCCGAAGAGCTTACAATTGCCCTCCCCCGGTGGAGTCAGGAGAGACGCGGTCTCCCAGCAGAGACGTGTGACAATCTGCCACCAAAGAGTACTGCCAACCAGGAAAGCTCTCTAAACCCTGGAGTCCAGGGTCTTTATCAGGGCTCCTTCGCTTGACCCTCGTTGGCCACCCACGTGATTGACCTCAGTCTCCAGCCCCTCTGGAGGGCAGCTGATACCGAGTGACCCAGAGCCCCTCCCTCCCCAAATCACATTGTTGTAGCTCAAAATCTCCAGACAAACACTCTCCTGCCAGGCACGACATCCGAAGAGCTCAGAGATTCCTCCCGAAGCTGAGGACAAAAGCCAGACCTCTCTTGGGGCAAAGTTGAATTCTTCACCACACAGAAGACGAGATTTCTCTCTCCCCTCAAAGGAACCACACCACACATCCCATCCACTTCTCTGCACTAGGCCTCAATCAGTCTGGACTCACTCAATTCCCATCCCAATTGTCTTTTCTGGATCAGATGCCACTCCCACACACTAGTCTAAGTAAGTCCTGAATCCCTGGGGTCCACCAGCGATGCAGGCAGGGGCTGGTGAGAATCGGAGTGTTGTGTACCCCTCTGAAGACTTCCATGTGGATGATATCTAGATGCCTTAAGTATACGACAAATCTGATTCACTTTTTTTTTATTATTATCTTGGGAATTTGTCATCCAAAGTTAGGTCATGAGCAGATGTAACAGGAACTTGTAACATTATTTGAGGATATTATACTCTATTATAGAGGACAGGAAAACAAATGGAGTGCATGAAGTTAAAGTGAAATACAGAGAATGAGTAAGCAAGCAGCTTGTGAGACGTAAGCAGAATCCATAAGAAATGGTGGGTGTGGATAATAGGTCACTATCCTGTATGAGATGTTATGTGATTGAGAAGGAGGAGGAGGATGGCCTAGCAAGAGTGCTGCTTGTAGGTAGAAAAGGATGAAAAGACCAAGTCATGGGCATGGGTCATGTCACCTCTGAGTTGATGGTTTTGTCATCCCTGTATGGGCGACCCATCTGTGACACTCAGTGTGTCCCAGCCTGAATCCTTTGTGTTCTGTCCAAGAAATGCAGATAAAACCCACAGCAGTCGAGCAAGCTACCTGGCAAATTACAGGCATGGCCAGGCGCAGTTGTCCCTGCGTCTTGCCAGTCGAACAAGCGTAGGTGGACTCCAGACACCTTCCTCCTGCTGAGCCCCCGTTCAACCTGGGCACCGAACCATCATGGTGGAAGGCTGGCGCAGGCTGCAAGAGACAGGACATGTACACGCCACGTAGCCGGGATTCAGGTGGGTGGCCTTTCCACTCACTGGTACACTATCCTGACCGTCGTAACTGCCCGCCCCCCCCCTTTCTCCCTGCTTCTTGCTGTGAGTTTTAGGTTGATTTAGCAAACCACGGGAGGCCAGCATCTTAATTTGATCTGTGCATTCTCTGTTTGGGGACCACTGGAATTGTTTTCAGGGTAGTGTCCACTAGACCAAGGTGATTTCCCTACATGACAGCAAGGATTAAATGTGACAAATTGCTACAAAAGAAAACTGGGCATATCGCTCAGGGACAGACCCAGCATTTCACTGACCTTTAAGGAAGGAAAGAACACGTGGGCAGGGCTCTTCAGGCTCTGGTGGCAGCAACTGCTCCCTCACAGCCCAGGGGAGGAGGCTGGATATTCACGTGAATGTGGAATCAGGCAGCTCTCTCTGCCTTAGTGATTCTCGCATGGGAGGGAAAAATCACCAAGCCAGGATTTGGGTATATGTTTTGCTTCATACCAATTAAAACATGAGTATTTTACCTTTTAAAAATAAAGTTTATTTATTTTGAGAGGGAGAGCACAAATAAGCAGGGGAGGGGCAGAGAGAGAGGGAGAGAGAGGATCCCTCCGTGCAGAGGCCAACACAGGGCTCAATCCCACCAACTGTGAGATCATGACTTGAGCTGAGATCAAGAGTCAGATGCTTAATCTATTGAGCCACCCAGGTGCCCTGCGAACGTTTTACTTTCTAAAATGAGATAGGGTCACCATGAACATCTGTGACTTGTCCTCAGAGGAGTTCCATTGGAGAGAGGCTCAGGATCCAGGACTAAAGTTCTTCTCTGTCCGGGTGAAGTGACTAAGAAAAAGAACCTGGGGAAAATGATCTTAGGGGAAGAGAGAGCTCCGCTAAAGAGACTTCACTTGGCCTTGGGGGAAACAGTGGGAACGAAGTGGAGGGAATCTAACCCTGGGGAAAAGTTGGTTGCCAGGGCTGGGGATTGGGTTCCAGAACCTCCCTCCCCTCCTCTCATCACCCACACACTATCCCCCACCATACTCTTCTCATCTTTTCCTTAATAATCCTCAATGATTCTAAAATTGCCCTAGGAGGGAGTTAGGGCAAGAGATGTGGCCGAAGTCTCTGGGAGAAATGTAAGTGACTAATAAACGTGAAATGCTCCACATCACTAGTAACTCCAACAATAGGAACTGCAAACAATACGATTCCTTCGGAGGGTTTGAAACACCTGAAGGAGATGGTCTCCACTCTTTCCAAGTCAGGAGACCTTTAATAACTCCCTGGGTGTGGCTCAAGATGTAAATGATTCTGATTTCAGAGGCTTTGTCTCCTTTTTCACGATAGTGACACAATACTATTATACCAACAAAAGCTGCAGGTATTTGGGGATTTAATAAAAGCATGGTGTCCTGGATTTATTGGAATCGTAACTGAAGGCAGTCTTGTGAGATGACAGTCTTTTTTTTCTTTGCCATTGTTCATGTGGAGATTTCATTTGGAGAAATCAGATCCAACAACCAGCCTTGAGTTTCGCGAGAGGAAATTGTCCCATCTCCATGACGCCCAGGGCCTTCTCTTTCTTTCTCCCTTGGACTGTTGCCCCACCCCCACTCTGTCCTGCCCCTTCACATGTCCACTGGGGCCTGGGCGGTAGAACTAATAAGCTATCGAGACCCAGTTGCCTTCTTTGTCATTAGCTCCTCCTCCTTCCCTGTCCAGAGAAAACTGAGGTTTGGAGGTTCAGCTAAGAGCTTTCTGGCTGGGTCCCCTCTGAAATAAAGCTGAAACTTCTTAGCATCATCTATGAACAGAAATATACAAGATGGAATGTCCACATGTTTTCCCTCACCCTTCACTTGTTGAAGGACAGATTTTTATTCCATAGGCCAGAAGGAATTTCCTCCTCTCTTCCCTCTGTCTCTTGCTATCCACTAGGAAAGAAGTTATCAGGTAAGAAACAAACCGGAAGCTTCCAGCACCGCAGAAATGCCATAGAGCATTTCCCTTGGGCTTTGGTCCATCCACGTCCCACCTCCAAACGTGACAGCTCTACAAAATGTCAGGGAGGCAGATGTGAGGGCCACCTTCCGTGGGGAATCTGGCAGATGCCTTGGAAAGTTCTGCAACATTCCCAACGAGGTGAAGAGGGGGAAATTCTAGGGTTGTGACCGTTAAGGATTTTGGAACCATTTCCCAGGATTAACACAGGCAGATCTAGTAGGATTTCACGGACCACCACTGTCGTGACCACTGGGAAAGTACACCAAAACGTTTAAATCAAATAGCAGGACTGCGTGAAACAGAAATGCTGGCAAAACCTCCTATTTGGGGGCTTCTTTTACAAACTCTTCTAACTCACAGTAGCGGCGCGTTTTGCCTCAAGCCTTTGAAACTAACAAGCGGGCAGCAGGGAGGACCACAGACACAGACTTTGAAATTCCCTTTTTTTTTTTTAAATTCCCACTTGTGTCCGTCCAGGAGCTGCTTGGCAGCACATGGCTGGGGGCAGGCTGGGCGCCAGAGCGGCATGCCTGTTCCAGCACCAGATTAGGATGTCTGAGAGGCTACTTCGCTCACAATTTACCTGCCCTCTGCCAACGTGCACTCCCCCCGGGGAACCTCCCCTCCAGTCAGGCGGAAGGGGGGCAATGCCCAGGCCGCCCCTGCCACTCGCCCCCCTGGCTCAGAATCAGCGCAGCTGCAGTTGGAGAGATCAAGCTGGAGGAGAGGAATGGGGTGGGGGGCCTGGAAACCCCCATCCTCTCTGCAAGCATGCCAGGTGCTTCTGTGAAAGCCAGGGCAAGGGTCTCACATCATCCACGCAAGCACAGAGGCATCGTCTGGAGGCCAGAGGCAAGATTATTGCCCAGGAGGGCTATCCTTTAGGCTGGTGTGTTTTGCTAATGTACCTGTGACCAGCCTCCGTGGGGGACGTTACGGATCCTTGTAATGCAACTGTATTATCATAATTCGGGGCGGAAAAAACCCTTACTTTTAAAATTCTTATGCTGAAGCCCCCAACCCCCAATATGACTGTATTTAGATACAGGTAAATAAAGTTAAATGAAAGCACATCCCATTTTGTACATAAGAAAAGTGAGGTAGAGGGAGATCAAGTAATTTGTCCAAGACTCAAGAGCTTTGGTTTTGGACACCTTGATTTTAGACTTCTGGCCTCCGGAACTTAGGAGAATAAATGTTTGTTTCTAAATGTTTCTAAGCCACTCAGTTTGCGGTACCCTTTTTTTTTTTTTTTTTTTAAGTTTATTTATTTTGGGGGGAGGAGGAGCAGAGAGAGAGGGAGAGAGAATCCCAAGCAGGCTCTGCACTGTCAGCGTGGAGCCAGACGTGGGGCTCAAACTCATAAACATGAGATCGTGACCTGAGCCGAAACCAAGAGTTGGACACTTAACTGACTGAGCCACCCAGGTGCCCCGGTTTGTGGTACATTTTTATGGCAGTTGCAGGAAACTGTAGCTACAGAAAACTGAGCCGGGGGGATGGGGGGTGGGAGGTAGAATCTGTGATCATGGCTTCGGGGGCATGGTTGCAAGGACCCTGGGCAGGTGAGGGGTGTTTTAGTGAGTGCGGACGGCAAGGGCAGCTACTGAGGGTCTGAGGTCCAATTGCCCCAACTTCCGTGATAGCCAGGCCAGTCACTGCTGGGGCAACTGTGTCCCTGCAATCAGCCATTGTCAGCTTGAATCTCACGCAAACCTAAGCAAACCCCAAACTGCTGTTTTCTTTGCTGAGCCTCAAGAACACGTGTTAGAAATCAGCGTTCTCTATGGACCTCCTACCGTGATATTTCCAAGACTGGTGGCTTATTGCACCGCAAGGTTGAAAAGGAGCCAAGTGCACACCAGGAAGTCTCTGTTCTCCCCCTCGGCATCCCCACTGCAGGTCGGCGGGCTCAGGAGGTCACCCGGGACATAAGAGACCCAGTGACCTGCTGGCCTCGCAGCATGGGAGCAGGGAGCACTACCAGGCTCCTCGAGCGCTCCTCCCTCCTCCCTGTGAGTCCGCTCATGGCAGGGAAGCCATGGGCCTTGGGCAGACTAGGAAGCTGCCAAATGAAACGATATTTATGGAGAGGTTTTAGTTACAGGACCACATGCTTTTGTTAAGTATTGGTGTTTTGTTAAGCAAATAAGACTGGTGGCCGCAAAGATCGCATGTGCAATTTAAAAGGGAAAAAGGCTAAAAAACTCATATATTCCTGATAATGGTGCTGTGGTTACATAAGATCTCATCACCGGATATAACCTTCGTCATGAGGATGGCTATCATCAAAACAACAAAACAGCAAGCGTCGGCAAGGACGCGGAGGGATCGGAACCCTGGTGCAGGGCTGGCGGGAAGGTAAAATGGTGCAGCCACCCTGGGACACAGCACGGAGAGTCCTCACAAAAGTGACCATAAAACTACCCTATGATCCAGCAGCTGCACTTTGGGGTATATATCCAGAAGAAGGGACCGAAGGCACCACAATGTGAATGCACGTATGCTGCTGAACCATATCCTTAAAAATGGGTGAAATGGTAAATTTTACCTGATGTGTATTTTTCCACAGTTTTCAAAAATGAAAAAGATAATATCTCTGGGGGAAGCCAGGGGAAGGGTACATGGAACTCTCTGTGTCAGTTTTGCAACCTGTACGAGCCTTAAACTACTTCAAAACAAGAAGTTAAAAAATAATAATAAACAATTTAAAGGGTTAAAATGCCTTTATAAATGCACAGGAAAAAGATTCTGAGACTACACCAAATGTTGGTTTTAGGTCGTGGGGATTTGGGGAAATGTTTTTTTCCTTTTTTAAATCTTTTAGACTTGCTAAAATGCAACTGTATTATTATAATTCGGGGTGGGGGGTGGACCTTACTTTTAAAAAGTTCTCTGTCGGGGCGCCTGTGGCTCAGTCGGTTGAACCTTGGACTCTTGATTTCAGCTCAGTCAGGATCTCACGGCTGTGAGATCGAGCCTTGCATCAGGCTTCACTCTCAGTGTGGAGCCTGCTTGTGATTCTCCCTCTCCCTCTCTCTCTGCCCGTTCCCCGCTCACTCTCTCGCTCTCTTTCTCTCTCTCTCAAAATAAATAAATAAGCATTTTTAAAAACTTAAAAAAAAAAAGTCCTCTGATACTTTTCTTGCCAAACATAAAAATGTGAGTCTCTTTTGACATCCAAGGGCTAAAACAGAGTCTTATTTTAAGATCTCCAGCCACTCACAAAATGTATTCATAAACAAATATTTATAGATTTGTAAGTCTATATTTATAGAGGAAAGTGCATTTTCACTGAAGGGATTATGACCACCATCCCTCTAATCAGCAGAGATGAAACCAAGGCAGACCAGCTGCTAAAAAGGAAACAGGCATCAGTCACAGCCAAGGCTAATGGTGGGATGTTATATTCTGAATGGGAAAGAATGTCATTGCCACCAACAGACTCGTGGCCTTGTCAGTGGCAATCAGGAAGCTTTTCTCTGAAGCTCAATCATGACGTGGCTTGACATCCCGTGTCTTTTCTCAGGCTCCTCTGCCCCTTCCCTCCCCTTCCTCCATTGCAACTCACCACACAAAGTCCAGGGAAAAGTTTTCTTGAGAGGAGAAGTCACTTTGGGAAAATTTGAGCACAAATTCTTACCTCCGAGCTGATAGGCTGTTACAGGTTAAATTGTGCGTCCCTCCCCCCTGTCTGTCCAACAGATATGTTGGAATCCTAACCAACGGTACCTAGAATGTGACCTTATTTGGAGACAACATCTCTGTAGAGATAATGAAGTCAAGGTGAGGTCATTAGGGTGGCCCTAAATCAGCATAGCCGACGTCTTTAGAAAAAAGGGGAAACACAGAGACGGACACACACAGCGGGAGGAAAATGTGTCTAGAAGCCGAGGACAAGTGAGGTTACCAGAGACTAGTAGATAGACCTGGGACAGAGTCTCCTTTGCAGCTCTCAGAAGGCACAAAACCTGCCAAAACCTTGATCTTGGACTTCGAGCCTCCAGAACCGTAAGGCCATGTTTCTGATGTTCAAGCCTCTTGCCTGTGACTTTGTTATGGCGGCTTTGGCAAACTAATAATATGCTGGCCTTCACTGCACTTCCAAGCCTGCTGCTCCCCTGACAAACCCATTCTCAGGCCACTGAAAGGTAGGCTCTGCCTTTGGATTCAGTCATTGTTGGCTCCAGCCCACCTTTCCAGACTCACGTCTGAAGTGACTGCTTTCCCATTTGTACCTGAAAGTTCCGAGCTTGTCATCTTTTGCCCTGTTATTTTCAAGCCGGTCCAGGACTCGACAAACTGACTCCTAACCCATCCTGAAGACCCCTGCCCTCAGTTCTACCTCGCCACAGCCTGGAACAGGGATGCAGGACCTAATGATCTTTGGGACCCAAGATGGCAGCCACACTGGGAGCCTGATGGGCAGAAGGACAATGGATTCCAAACAGCCATTCGTTTTGCAGCCTTTCGTTTCCTAGGTCAACAAAGTGAGTGGGCACAGTCCCAGATCAGAGTGTGCTTCCCACCCTGCAAGGAGTGGATAGTGGCCCCAAACCCACAGCTTGTGGCTTGGCC
Source organism: Panthera leo (assembly GCF_018350215.1). Lineage (NCBI taxonomy): Eukaryota > Metazoa > Chordata > Mammalia > Carnivora > Felidae > Panthera > Panthera leo. The sequence continues at coordinate 12,973,801 of NC_056687.1, forward strand.
CAGAATGAAGGAAATGCACAGTCCAATGCCACAGAGGGGAGGGGGGTTGGTAGGTCAAAATGGAATCACGGGCTCCAACTGTGTGGTTTGGCAACAAGAAAAACTGGCAATACTAACATCTTCAAACCTCAAACCTCCTCTGCGAGGGGAGGAGGGGCCCTCAGAGCGCCTTCCTCACCCCAGTTCTGCAGGACCTCCCTGCCTGTGCACCCCTGACCTGCAGCTCCTTGCAAAAACGGTGGATGTTGCTTCTCTGGGCTTAGAAAGGGGGGCAGAGATACAAAGGGAACCAGCAACTTGCCGTGCACTTTCTTCTCTGAACTAGCTGCATTCTTGGGTGATCTCAGCACACATCAAGTCCAGCCGAAAGTTAGATCTGAAAACCAAAATGAGGTCTCTGTTTCATCCCTCGACAAATGTTTGCTGAGCACCTCCTATGCTCCAGACACAGCCGGTACCGGGAATACGAGATGAGAAAGATAAGGTTCCTATGCTAGAAGAGTATGCAGTTGGAGTAGAAGGGGAGAGACAGATGCAGAAACAGACAACCATCCACAAACGCAGTAAGTTCAGAATATATATAAGCAATTATGGGAGAATCAGAAAGGGGCATGTGGTTGACTGAGAAATGTCCCTGCAAAAGATATCCACATCCTAATCCCCAGGACCTGTGTTATTTCTTTATGGCAAAAGGAATTTTGGAGGCACCTGGGTAGTGCCGTCAGTTAAGCGTCCGCCTCTTGATCTCGGCTGAGGTCAGTATCTCACGGTTCTTGAGTTCGAGCCCCACAAACTCTCCCTCTCTCTGCCCGTCCCCTGCCCACATTCTCTCTCTCTCCCCCGCCGCCCTCTCTCAAAATAAATAAATAAATAAACTTTAAACATTTTTAAAAAGGAACTTTTGATCATAGAGATGATTCGATTAAGGGTCTTGCTATGGAAAAGATTATCCTGAATTGTCCAGATGGGCCCCATCTAATCACAAAGGGCCTTATAAGAGGGAGTGATGAGGGTCTGAGTCAGAAAAAAGAGGTATGATGAAGGAGGCAAAAATGAGAGTGATGGATTTTAAAGGGGCCACACGCCCAGGAATACAGGCAGCCTCTAGAAGCTGAAGAGGCAGGGAGACATATTTGCCCTTCAGAGCATCCAGAAAAGACCGGCCCTGGCAATGTCTTGATTTTAGCCCCACGAGATCCATTTCAGACTCTGACCTCCAGAGACGTGAGAGGATAAATTTGTGTTGTTAAGCCGTTAAGTTTGTGATAATTCGTTACAGCCACCATAGGAAGCTAATACAGGCATGTGGCAACCCAGGGGGGATTAGGGGGGATAATGGTCTCTCCTGGTGAGAGAGCACCTGACAGCGAGCATCTCACAAACAGGCAGGAAAGGGGGCAGAGAAGGTGGCAAATGTACAGGAGAGAGTATGAGCCGTTGAGCACGGACGGCCAAAACACAAAGTTGTAGGCAGAGAAGCAATGAGAACAGAGTCTGGGGTGGGGGTGGGGGGTGGTTAGACTGTGCAGAGCCCTGCCTTCTGGCTACAGAGTGGGGATGTTAGCCGATGGCCGTCAGGAAGCTGGAGAAGGGCCTTAAGCAGGGGAGTGACATGGTCAGAGTTTAATATTAGAGTGATAACCAGGTGGACGCAGGATGGATTTCAGGAGACCAGTTCATTAGATGCTTGTTGCAATGGCCTTGACCAGAGACAACAAGGGTGGGTGTATAGGCTACTGAAGCAAGTGGCCTCAATGCAGGGATGGAAAAAAACAAAATGCTGAAGTTGGTTGGATGTGGGAGCCGAAGAACAGGAATCAAGCATGACAGCCAGCATTTTGGCCTGGGGGCCTCAGGGCCACTGAAAACAGAGCAGGAGGAAGGAGAGCAGATCGTGAGGGGGACACTGGTAAGTCTGGCTTTGTACGTGTTGACTTTGAGGCGCCTATGAAGTACCTGACAGACTTCCCACCAGAAAGGGCACCCACATTGATGTTCAGGGAGTTATAGATGGTGATCTTATCCACTGAGACCATGGGAGGGGGTGCGATGCCTGGGGACGGGAAATGGGGACACCGCCCTTTAGAAAGCAGGTGAGGGAAGAGACAATCCAGAGGGAGACCAGGAAGGAACAGGCAGACAGAGAAGAGGAGAGTCACAGAACTAGGGTAGGAAAGTTTCTGGAAGCAACGTGTCTTAGCTTAAAGACCCACCACAGGCTGGGTTTAAACAACAAACATTTCTTGGGGTGCCTGGGTGGCTCAGTCGGTTAAGCACCCGACTTTGGCTCAGGTCATGATCTCCCAGTCCGTGGGTTCAATCCCCGTGTCAGGCTCTGTGCTGACAGCTCAGAGCCTGGAGCCTGCTTCCGGTTCCGTGTGTGTGTGTCTCTCTCTCTCTGCCCCTCCCCCACTCATACTCTGCATCTCTCCCTCTCTCTCAAAAATAAATAAACATCAAAAAAATTTAAACAACAAATATTTCTTTTCTCCCAGTTCTGGAGGCTGGAAGTTCCAGATCAGGGTGTGGTCGGCAGGGTTGGTTTCTCTTGAGGCCTCTCTCTTTCACTGGTAGATGGCCGTCTTCTCACTGTACCCTCATGTGGCCTTTTTACTGTGCCTCAGCATCCCTGGTTGTGCCCTCTTCTTCTTATAGGGCCACCAGTTCAGTCCCATTAGGGACCACCCGTAGGACCACCCTACAGGCCCTGTCTCCAAACACAATCACACGGGGGGTAGGGTTGTAACATATGAATTGGGGTAAGAGTGGGGGGTGAAGAACTCAGTCCGCAAATAACTAGAGATAGTCCAGCGAAATAAATGGAAACTGTCCACTATCAGGTCTCGTTCGTGGCTTGTTAGTCATGGCTAAGGGGTTCCGTGCTGGGGCTGCGGCAGCCCCAGCGGCACGTGACTGACTGACTTGTGGCTCTCGGCTTCAGGTCCTGGGGACGCAGGGGAGAAAGAAAAGAAGGAAAATGGCCAATATATCTGGCAATGAGGAAAGTCCTAATGATGCTGGAAACCAACTGTAAAGTGAATGGCCCCACATGGAGAAACGGGCAGATGTGAGGACACTCGCTGGGGTGAGAAGGGGAGAGAGAAAACAGATTCAAGTTGGAATTGTGTTGGGTCGAGATAGGGTGGCTCTCGTGGCTCATTGTCGTCTATGGGGCTCTATGGAATAAAGCTTTGTGGGGAGTTTGGGGGGGGTGCCTCCTGGCCAAATGACACGTGGCCCTTCTAAGGTCAGCGTGTTAGCAGCTCTCCTCCAGAGAAACAGAACGAGTAGAATATATATACATATTATATATGTGTGTGTGCACATGTAATACATATGCACGTATATGAGACAGAGAGATTTATTATGAGGAATTAGCTCATGTGATCATGGAGGCTGAAAAGTCCCACAATCTGCCTTCCACAAGCTGGAGGCCCAGGAAAGCCTGGTGTTACAATTTAGTCTGACTTCAAAGACAGGAGAAACCAGGGGAGCACCTGGTGTGAATCCCAGTTCAAGGGCCAGAGAAGATGAGACTAGATGTCCCAGTTCAATCAGTGAGGCAGGAAAAGAGGGGAGAATTTCTCCTTCCTGCATTGTGTTCTGTTCAGGCTCTCAAGGAATTGAGTAGATGGCTGTCTACACTGGAGAGGGTAATCTACTTTACTGTGTCCTCCAATTCGGTAATGCTAATCTCATGTGAAAACATGCTCCCAGACACCCAGATGCACCGTTTAATCTGACCAGCACTCCAAGGTTAGTCAAGTTGACGGGGGAAATTGACCATCACAGACAGGATAAACATTTTAAGTCTGCACCATGAAGATTTCTGTGTGTCCAAAGAGGTGGCCTATGAGGCTGATGAAAGTCAATGACTAATCTTAAAAGGAACTTGCTCCAACCCGTCTGTGCCTGAGTGAAAATGACTGGAGGTTTTAAGAGCAAAAGATCTCAAAGTTTGTATAAAGCAAAACAATGGGCGTGCTAGACATTTGCTGGCATTAAAAAGAAGTATTTGGAGAAAAAGCCAAGAACAGATTGCAAAGAAGAGAGGTTTTGTCCCTTCCTTGTCACGGGAGGTTTAAGGAAGGCAGGAGACGGTTCAGCAATGGAGCACAAAGGAATGGCCTTGTCACTCACGAGAGCGATGGAAATACTGAAAGGTCAGCACGGGGGACAATGAATCGTGCGCACGCTGGCTGACGCGTATGTTCACATGGAAAAGAACTTGACCACCGGGGGAATTTCTGTGAAAACTTGCCAAGGATTCTGACTGATGAACTTAAAAGCAAAAGGCCTTGGCATTTGCTCTGATTGTTCGGGGCGGGGGGGGGGGGGGGGGGGTTGAAACAATGAAAAAAAATAAAATAAAAAAAGCACACATTTTTGAGTGCTCTTTTTCGATCACCGAACGTGGTGTTTCTATTATGATCCCGAAGCAAAGCGCCAATGTTAGTGGGAGAAAGCTTCCACATCCCTAAGACTGCGAAGAAACACCCATTTCAAGAGTGAAAGTGAAGACAGTGCTCATTTGTTTCTTTAACGTCCGTGACATTGTTCACGCTCACAAAACAGAGTGGACCAGATTTTTTTTTTATGCATAAACCATAGGCAATAGTTAATAGTTGCTGCTTCTACATCACACACTTTGCCCCAGAATGTACTGGGTGTCTTGTATATATTAACGAAAGAATCTCATTTACCCTATTACCTCAAATTCTTATTTTGCAGATGGTTCTGGGTCTGATGAGGCGTCCACTGATGCATCATGCTAAACGGCAAGAGCGAAAAAAAGAGTGGGTTTCATGCCTCTCATGTGGAGTTTGTACCGATGGCCCTTGCTAGCCCCTCATCTTTGGAGGATGGAACTGACGGGCTTTGTGAATGGGCCACATGTGGGAGGTGAGGGGAGAGTGTGGTCCAGGATGATGCCCAGGTTGGGGCATCAAGGTAGAGTCTGGGATGCCCTTTACCACGGGAGGGAGCACAAGAGAAGCTGGTGTGGGGCGTGAGATCATTTAGTTTGAATATACTGAGTTAATGTGAACCTTCTCTGGAGCTCGGTAAACATGCCTGAAGCTCCAGAGAATATTCTGTTCCAAAGATAGAGTGGATGAGTTGATAGACTTGAACTGGATTTTGTGGGGAATCACAGGTCGCGTCAAGATCCCATAAACCCCTGGGCACAGCATTCCCAAATTCAGCACCCCACCCCCTGGTTGTCCCTCTCTCGGGTTCCTTTGAGAAAGTCTGTGTCAGGAGGTGACCAGAACGTCGACCCGCTTCAATGTCTGCCTTCCTTGGGATGGGCACGCCAGTCACTTCAGGTGGTCAGATATGGATTCCTCTCTTCTCCACCTCTAAGCATCCCCAAGTTTCCACCTAAAATGTCACTTGCTGACATACTCTATTCTGGACATCTCAAGACTTTGCAGAGTTGGCTTCCCTTGTTGTGCCCAAGGGCCCATGTCAAGTGCAGATCTGCCAGGCTTCCGGCCCTGGTGACAGCAGAATAGGACCCTTAACCAGTATAGTGTGTCGTAGAGTGTCTCCTCCAAAATTCATGACCACCTGGCACTCCAGAATGTGATCTGATTTGCGGATGTGATTAATGAAGATGAGGTCATTTAAGATGGCTCTAAATTCAGAGGCCGGTATCTTTCGAAGTCATGCGAAGACACACATTCTACATTCATGTGGAACGCCACGCAAAGATGGAGCAAACATTGAAAAATTAGACCCTGGAGTCAAAGAACGGCAAGGTTTGCCTAGAACCACCAGAAGCTGGAAGAGGCAACGAAGGATCCTCCCTCAGAACCTTCAGAGAGAGACTCTGGCCCTGCTCCACCTCGATTCCAAACTTCCCTTCTCCAGAACCGTGAGGGAATTAATTTCCGCTGTTCGAAGGCACCAAGTTTGTGATCTCTTACAGCAGTCCCAAGAAACTAACGCAGCCCGATAAATGGGATGAGAAGACATCCTACCACCCTGTGACACACAGAGTGCACAGATGGACGATGGCCAGATCAAATACGACAGAACCCTGACTCGCGACCGCCGCGGTAACCAGCCTATGAAGCCCAACCCCTCCGCAACAGTCAGCCCAATTAGGCCTTAGTCAGTGACTGCCCCTGCTTCCACCTCAGAGCCAACCAGAAAAAGCCAGATGTCCTCCCCTAAGCAATCACAAGGGACGCCCCCCTCGGAGTTGGCCTGCTTCCGGCTTCCCCATGACAACCAATCAGGGCACGCCTGAAACCTTCCCTTTATCCCACTGTGAAGCTTTCCCACTCCCCCGCCTGCCGCGGAGTCTCTGTCAGACACAAGTGACGGCTCTGTCCCCTTCGCTACAGCAAAGCTCTGATAAATAGCCTCTGTTTGTTCTCGTTGGATGGTCTCCCTTATTTCCACACCTGCGATTTGTGGGTGTGTTGGTTTGCTATGGCTTCCATAACAAAATACCGCAGACTTGAAAGCATACACAACAGCAATTTATTTTCTCACAGCTCTGGAGGCTGGGCGTCCACGATCAAAGTGCCGGCAGATCGGAGGACTCTCTCTTGGGCTTGCAGATGGCAGCCTTCTCGCTGTCCTCACACAGTCTTTCCTCTGTGTTCTCGCACCCCTGGTGTCTGTGTAATCGAATCTCCCCTTCTTAGAAGGATACCGTCCAACTGGATGCGGGCCCACCCTAACAGCTGCTCGTTTTTAACTTAATCACCTTTTCAAAGACCCCCGTCTCCAAACACACTCGTATCCTGCCATACTGGGGGCTAGGCTTCAACAGATGAACTTTGGGAGAACACAGCGCGGCCCACGTGGGTGGAAGAAGGTCAGCTGGAGTGAGACAGAGAACGCCGTCTCCGTCAGCCACACACCAGCCTCGTAAAAGCGCATTATCTGTTTGCGGTTTTTAGATGCTTTGTGCGCAATAGAGCCAGAAACTTGGGGTGACGAGATGGGAGAATGAGGTTATCGGTATTTCAGGGTCAGCATTAGGAGGAGTCTGGGCCTCAGTGCACAGGCCAGTAAACACTGTGTGAGTGGAGGAGGGAGGCCAGGGAGCTGTCCCAGCCTCTCTTACAGTTTCCTCATCTTCTTGCCAAATCTCTATAAGGTCACCAAAGTTAAACCGTCAAGTGAACGTACGGGCATTCGGCAGATGAGGACAAAGGCTTTGCCACACAGCCAAGGTCTAGGATTACTTGTTTCCAGGTGGCAAATGGACTTACAGTAGGAGGGGGCATTTCTCTGGCTGCCCTCTGTGAAGGACATTGGTACTCAAAGTTAGTGCCCTCTTTATTTTCCGGGCCCATCATTGTTATGTTTATTAAGTATTTTGAGGGCTAGTACCCTGAATTAGGGGAGTATTTCCCACGCCCTTAAGTGCCCTTCAACCATTCACTAATCTAAATCATTTACATCCTCTCAACATTTATTTTCAATCCTATTCATTCCTCATTCCATCCACCCACCCATCCATCCATCCAACCACCCACCTATCCACCAGCTCTCCATCTACCATCCACAGTCTATGTGTTCACCACCCACCCATCCATCCACTATCCACCACTCACCCACCCATCTATTTACTATCCATCCATCCATCCATCCATCCATCCACCACCCATTCATCCATCCACTAGAGGCCAATGAGGGTTGGAGTCACAAGACTCACACTGACTTTGTATCTGAATACATGACACATTAGTCCTAAGTAAGAAAAAAAAAAATTAGCAGGAAGTTACAAACACTCTGCTCCAAGCAATTGCTTTGTGTTTATTCTAACAGCCCACATTTCCTGGTGCCTTTAGAGGACTGCCCCAAATTCCAGAGGACTGAGCCTAGGGCTGGGTGACCCCCAAGGTCCCTGTGATTCTGCGGCTTGGGCCTGAATGTTCCGAAAGTGGGAATGGCTCATGTAATCGAAGCGGTCGTAAGTGGGAAGGACTCTGAACGGGCTCTTTGGCGCTGATTCAGATGACACGATTCGTCTCTTAGTACAGGGGACACTTGTCCAACCTGTGGTGACACTGCATCATTCAGGTGTGAGTAATGGTGATGATTCCCCTATGAGGCATCATTCAGCTTCACGTCTCTTCTAGATTTAGACTTGTTCCCTCTGACTTTCGGGAAGCTCTTTCTTTATAAGCAATAAGAACCCATTTTCGAGAGGCCATTCACAAAGAGAAAAGGAACGCGGCTTGAATGGAAAATGATTTGTGTACCAGAGCGATGCCCCGTTCTGCGCAGATGAAGGCAGGGATGAATCTGAGGGTGAGGACTAAGTGGCAGTGGCAGATTCCTGACCAGGACAGCTCTCCTGAAGCATCGCCACGTCTGCGGATGGCAACCAGCCTTGGAAACCCACTGAAAGCAATACAGGAAGGGGCAGCAAAGAGGAAGGCCAGGTTCTCGCCTCACCTCCCAATCCCCTTAGGTCCAGTCCCTTCCCGACACCCTTCTCCGGTTCATTACTATGAATGACGCCTCCTTCCAAGCACCTACTGGCCCAGATACCACAAAAAAAGCTCTTCTCTTTCTTGCGGGTGGTAAACGAACACCCGTAGTGTATGACTCCAGTCCTGGGTGTGCGGACCAGGCAAACTACCTAAACTTACGGGCAAGAGACAACACGACCACGTTCCCGGGTTCTGGAGAAGGGGACAGCAGGAAGCTGAAGGGTCAAAGTCTGCTGTGGCCTGTTTTTATGTGCCCACCAGGTAAGAATTATTTTCACATTGTTTAAAGAGTTATAAAAACAAACACAAACTGAAAACAAGAAGAAGAATACACAACAGGCTGCATGATCGTCCACTAAATACAAAATATATTTACTACCTGGCCCTTTACAGAAAAAGTCTGTGGATCTCTGGATTAAAGGAAGAAGTATGCTTGAAAATAAATGGCACCAGGGCCTAGGGCACCGGGGACATTTGGGAAGGTGGAATTTCACCGCAAAAAAGAAAAGGACCTCCTGAGAGTAGTTTAGTTGTCAGAAAATGGTCAGTGGGATGGAACATGTGATTTGTGGCCTATATAAGTGTTTCTAAGTGTCTTCCCTGCCGCATTAGTCTTCTACGGCTGCCGTGACAAAGTGCCACATCCTCAACAACAGAAAGAAATTGGTTTCTCTTTAGTGCTAGAGGCTGGATGCCCAGGATGAAGGTGTTGGGAGGTTTGGTTTGTCCCGAGGCCTCTCTCCTTAGCTTGCAGACGGCCGCCTTCTCTTTGTGTCTCACATGGTCTTTCCTCTGTCTGGTATTCCTCTCTGTGTCCACATTTCTCCTTCTCCTTCGTTCTCCTTCTTTCTCCTCCTCCTCCTCCTCCTTCTTTTGTTAATGTTTATTTATTTTTGAAAGAGAGAGAGAGTGTGTGAGCCAGGGAGGGGCAGAGAGAGAGGGAGACACAGAATCCGAAGCAGGCTCCAGGCTCCGAGCTGTCAGCACAGAGCCCAACACGGGGCTCAAACTCGCGAACCGTGAGATCATGACCTGAGCTGAAGTCAGACGCTCAACCGATTGAGCTACCCAGGCGCCCCCTTATTATAAGAACACCAGTCAGATTGGATGAGGTCTTACCCTAACAGTGGCCTTATTTTAACTTATCTCCTTAAAGGCTCCGTCTCCAAAGACAACCACATACTGAGGTACTTGGGAGTTAAGGCTTTAATATATGAATTTGGGGGAGATACAATTCAGCCCATAACACTCCTTCCCTTAAATTAAATGAAACGTTAATAATTAACAAGGCTTATCCCTTTAATTAAAACAAATAATCCATACAACACGAAGAAGCGTTATACGTGTAACTATGGGAAAGACCAGTCCAGTCTTAGAGGGCCTTTAAGTGGTAAGCATCTTTACCTTCCCTGTGGCAGAAACAGTAGCTGTACCCCAAATGTCCACATGCGCCCCCACATTTCTCAGCCTCTGGCTCCTAGGAGGGCCATAGGACTAGTTTCAGCCCTCACAGCACACTCGAGGGCAGCAGAGAACCCTCTAGCTCGCAGCCAGGGAATCACGGTGAGTGGATGGAGCCATAGGTAGGAAGCAGCCTGGACCCCCGAGTCACCACATGGAGACGGCTGCTGTGGGACTCAGCCAAATGGCATCAAAGCGCGTGTGGGAACTAACCCTTCATTGGGCAAGTCACAGACATTGGGGGTTTACGTCGTTATCACAGCAAAGCCTCACCTATCCCACAGCAAAGCCTCACCTATCCCACAGGCTGGGTTGCCAGAGAAGACGTGAACACGGGTGAAGGGGTCACGGAAGGCATTCTCCTCTCACACCTGCCACGAGTTCACCGCCTAACTTTGGACGAGAAGCCTCGTTCCCGGCACAGGCTCGCACCCTTTTCAGCTGGCTCTCGTCACGAGGCCTGAACAGATATATTTGTGTTATTCCCAAGGGTTTATAGTGCCGGCCAAGGACTTTCCTTGCAAAATAGCTAATGGGTCGTCTGAGCAGGGCGTATGTTGTGTAAACAGCTCAGACCTATCTTTTTCGTCCACCTGTGAATAACGCAGCCTCCTGATGCCGCCCTCTCTGCCCCGTGCCATCGTTCAGTTTCACGTCACTAAGCTCCAGCTGACCCCTGGGTTTGCTCCACATCAAGCTACTCTACAATGACAGAGCTGGTTCCCCAAAAAGCCTCCTTCTCCACACGTCAGCTCCGACGTAGATCTACCCGTGGAAGGGGACTGCCAAGGCTGAAACGCTCCCCACGCTTCCCCCACCCCAGTCCCTTGGTGCCACAAACATCAGATCTCGGAGATAACCGTGTGTCATGAAAACGGGCCCACAGAAAAGAAGTTCAAAGGTGTATCCCATTTGTCTTTGGAACCAGATGTCTGAAAAGCTCCCTCGACGAAAAAGCTGCCACAAATAATACACTCATTTACTACTCAGGAAATACGCTCCTTTCATTGAAAAGTGATGACATTACATTGAACCAGTTCCCAGTACTGCTCTGAATTATTCGTACCGCGCCTGTAGCACATAGAGGGTCCTACAAAGAAAACAAATACAATAACTAAGAGGCTTCCGGATCCCCCTTAACAATATCAGTCTTGTACTCTTTCTGAATTTGTTTCATTTCACGACATGGCTATTTAAAAAATGTTTTGTTGATTGAATCTAGTAAAACCCAACAGCCTTTTAACAGCAAAGCAGATAACAAAGTATCCAGGGGTTGCTGCTTATTTGGAAGATCTGCTGAGAAAGAAAAAGTCTTTCTCTGTCTTCGAGAGTCGGTGGTGGACGGTGGAAAAGAGCGGGATACACAGAATCTTAAGGAGCTGTACAATTCTGATAATGACTTAAAAATGCCTAGACCTGGGGGGGCGCCTGGGTGGCTCAATCAGTTAAGCGTCTGAATTCAGCTCAGGTCATGATCTCGTGGTTCGTGGGTTCGAGCCTCATGTTGGGCTCTGTGCCGACAGCTCAGAGCCTGGAGCCTGCTTTGGATTCTGTGTCTCCCTCTCTCTCGGCCTCTCCCCTGCTCTCGCTCTCTCTCTCAAAAACAAATAGACGTTAAAAAATTTTTTTTTAATTAAAAAAAAAAAAGTTGGGGTTGAAGCACCTCATCTCAGGTCTCTTTCTGTTCTAAAATGTTCTGCCCCCTAAAAGAAAATAGCATCACCACAACTAGATACTCATTGTTGCTTCCCAACCCCATCAAACTTCAGAGAAACTCCACTTCCTCCATGCCACCCTCTGAGCCACACCGCCCAGGGGGACCCCAGGGTTCCAGCAAGGTGGTTATGTATGAAAACCTTTTGCGAACGGTAATGAATAAAGTCAGAGCTAGGACAATCCAACCCTTCTGCTCTACCTCATCACCCTTCTTTCCCATCCCTCACCAATCCCTAAGGCAAGGACAAAAGCTAGAGATAATGCTCACAGATGTCACTTTTCATGTGCCATTTTCAGAATCTCCAAGAGAGACCCCGAACCTGCTAAAAAAGAAAAGAAAAATGCTGAATTCTCTTGCACCGCCATTCGCTGTGTGCCGGTCGAAGGAGACTTCTTACATCACACGTGCTGCAGCTGAAATGAAGCAGTGATGTGGGGGCAGAAGATGCCCTCAAACACCCCACAGCGCGATTCCCACCGTATCCTGTCAGTTGCAAGGCCAAGGACTTTACGGAGAAGACAGCTCAGCGATTGCAACATACTCAGTGTTTGGAGATGTGTCAAATGCAAGTGAATGAAACAGTCATGGTGAGGGAATAGTGTATTTCACAGTCATTATAAAAGTACATATACTTAATGGTGACATCAATACAGTCCTTACTTACGACCAAATCACACAATAAAGTGGACTTTTCCTCCTGGACTTCACACGGTGACAGTTCAGTCATTTCCGTCAGTGACTACAGGCTGACTGAGGTCATGGGCACACACTAATGAGAGACAGTCGTGGGTCAAACAGACAACATACTTTGTACTTACCAAAGGTCCAGTTTCCCATATAAATATAATAAAATAATAAAGAATTTAACATCTCCTCTTTCATTCGGTTTCATAGATTTGTCAGGTGCTCACATACAAAAAAATACAGTTGACCCCTCCCCCCTGCCTCACTCTCACCTCTCACTGGGTCTGGAATAAACCTGAGTTCACAGTTCAAGCTACCAGTGGTGACACGGTCCGTGAGTCGTACGACGGTCTGCGGCTGTTCCTGAATCGAGGGACAGAAAGCATGTCCCAATGAGCTTAACTGACAGCGATACGGAAAAAACACTCGTGTTCTCAAGGAAAGTACAATACAAGGAAGAGACATAAGGGGAGAGAAGTTCACAAGGCACAGGGACACAGCCCGCGAGTCGGCGAGTCGGCAGAGCACGACACTTGAAGCCAGCAACCACGTTCGTAAAGGGTTCCTTCGCTGGTCGGAAACCAGACACGCTTCGTGTCAAGTGGAAAGAGGCCGCTTTCAGATGCTTTTCTTCTCTCTGCTTAACAAGCGCCACTTCCAATGGAAAGTTCTGGAACCCGGTCTGGAGCCACACAGAAGAACGACACCACAGCCAGGAGCCTGGCTCCCTCCTCGCAAGCCCCAGTGCCGGGATGATCCCATCGAGGTGGGACACAGCTGCTCCAGGTCTTGCGAAGTCAGCCGAGCCCGGGCATCTCAGTGGCTTCTAGAGTCAGCCAAATAGCCACGCTTTTCCTTGCTCAGCCAGAAACGTGTGGGGCAGGAGGAGGTCACCGCTGCTGAAGGAGAAAAGCTGAGGAAGCACCTCAGGGCTCTCTGGCACGGGCTGGTTGCCAGGGGAAACAAAGGCAGGCGTTGTTGTTCTCAAGGGCCGAGGCCCGTTTCCGAACCAGCGGGCAAGCCCCAGGGTGACCACAGCTGTGGGTCTGCTCACGCCTGCGCCAGTCAACAGCCGAAGACCCCAAGCCACTGTGTCACCTGTCTCCCGAGCTAACCGCTATCCGGCCTGTGCCAATTCCTCCTCTTTCTCCAATTTTGCTCATGACCGGTGGTCGCCACCAAGTGCCAGGGCCCGGGGCCCTGAGAGGAGACGGACCCCAGCAAGCTCCTGCTAGACAGGGTCAGACAACACTGAGGTCCACAAAATGCGCACACGGGGATGGCGTGGACACAGAACCGGAGACGCATCTTTGGTTCGATCCTTGACGAAAGGCGTGAAAACAGCGCGGACTCTAAGCGTGTTTGAGGAACGCTGCTTTCCTCCAAGAGGATACGGTGCTGAGTTTTTGGACACGATCCCCGCCAGGCAAGCCCTCTCACAGCTCACAGCAAATGAACTCAGCTCTAAGCCACCCTTGTTATCTTGGCAGCTTGAAAGCCGCACCGCACAGAGGTAACGGTGCCTTCCGAACGCATCCAAATTCAACCTCAACCTTTTCTCTTCCTAAATAACCAGCCGTGGCCATGTCCTATGCCTTCCAGAAGGATCAGGTCATGTTGACACAACGGGAGGGACACGGGGCCAGCTGCGATCAAGCCCTCCTGCAGGCCACGGGAGGCCACCGGCCACTGAAAACATCACGTGGGAGAGCTTCCGTGCCCTCCACGCTTATCCTTGCGTGAAAACGTGAATTTGGTAGAATCGCTTCTCATGGTCTCTCCAGCCGGGTTGTTTTTTTAATTATGTTACTTCAATTTGACATCACATAAAGAAACACCATCTTGGGAAAAGATCATTGAACCATTAGCAAGGTCAACCAAAAAAGATGGCAAAGGCGTGTCCCTTTGGGCCCTTCCTTTCACCAGGGTCCCCACCGTTTGGATCGGTCTTTGCCCCGATGCCCCCTTCCACTCAGAGGGGGTGGTGCTGCTTCCTGTCTTCCTCAGGCAGCGGGCTCACCAGCGACCACGGTCTGCGAGAGGAAGGGGAGCAGTGGCCTGGACGAGTCACTCTGTGATGCCGCCTTCAGTCCCCGGGTGACTGGCTGACTGCTGAGAAGATCACAAAGTGAGGAAAGATCTCATAACAGTCTGTGATCTGAGAGCTCAGCGGCCGGTGTGGGGTTTTCACCCAGCAGCCCAGCAGTGGGAGGTGGGCAGAGGGTCGTGGGTGGGTGGGCAGAAGGAGGACACAACTGGTTGAAACCGCACCTGTAACCACCCCTCCTCGTAAATCCCAGCGACTCCAGGGTCCCTACGCGAGCCTGGGGAGTGTAGGCTTTGGGTCTGTGGGTTTTAGCGGTTCACAGTGGGGACATTCCGTGGCAGGGGGCGGTGAGACCCTGAAGGAGGCTCCCATGAGGCCTTTCAATCTTCACACCCTGACAGATGTGAGGAGCTCTGTTCCACCGCTGTCCTTAGAAACACCCAGAATCCCGCCACTGGCCCGGGTTAGCACTGGCCTTTGACCCCATCAGGCATGTCGAAGGAGAGGCTCACGGGGGCCATGGGCTGCAGGGGGGGCATGCTGGCCTCCAGGGGCCGGTCTGCGGGGGTCTGCAGGCTCTGCTGTCGCTTCCTCAACATCTGTCCGATGCCCATCATGGGGAACCTGCCGCGGCTCTTTACGCAATTCGGGCTCCCCAGCGGCTGCGTGGCACCGTTACTGGGAGCCGGAGGTGGGGAGCACACGCCCTCCTCCTTCGGGGGGCTGCTCTTCTCTTCGTGAGCAAAGGAGACCAGAGTGGGATGCAAAGGAGTCTGCAGAGGGGACAGGCTTCCGGGCAGCAGGGCCGGGGAGAGCGTCCGCTCACCGGGATTCCCGCGGGCCAAGCCCCCAGGTGAGCTTAGAATCCGATAGTGATGAGACGGGGACAGTGGTTCAGAGTGGTCCTCGCGGTCCACGGACTCGAAGGAGCGCACCATATCCAGCACCGGGGGGTCTTCCTTGAGGGGGATGCCAGGGCCCCCAGGGCCCTGCGGAGGGGGCTCCGGTCTCTTGACGATCCTGGGGGTCCTGGGGGGTGGGACGGGGATGAACTCCATGGAAGAAGAAGTCACACAATTGGAGTCTGAGGTCTTGCGGAAGATATTGCGGCGGCCAAAGGAATCTGCACGCGAGAAAGCAGAGGAGACCATGAGGACGGCGGTGAGAAGGGCCCTCCTGCTTCACCGAGACAGACGGTTCCTGGGGAGGCCAGAAGGAAGCAAGAAGCAAAGGGCCCCCGCGTCCAGCGCTCCCCACAGGGGACCAGCTGCTCTTTCTAGAATGGAGGGGACAGAAGGCCGGAGACAGGAGGCCTCCCGAGTTCTGACGTGCCCACGGCACCACCTTAACATCTGCCCTCCTCCTGGCTGCCTAACATGCGGGACCCTGCCAACGAGTCTTTGAATCAAAAAGGTACCCGACTCAGAAGAACGCCACCAAACTGCTAGGAGCACACCCAGCCCAGGACCCGTGAACTTGGTCCTCAGATAGCCAACACTGGAAGGAGGGTTTCCCTTGTGCTTCCTTTTTTTTTTTTTTTTTTAAATTGTGGTTAAAAAAAAAAATACGTAACATAAATTTCTCATCTTAACCATTTTTAAGTGGATGGTTCAGTAGTGTTAAGTACGTTCACACTGCCGTGAAACAAAACTCTTCGTGTTGGGAATCTAAAAACTCCGTACCCACTTGGCAGTAACACCCATTCCCAGCCCCTGGCAACCTCCATTGGACTTTCTGTCGATGCATCTGACGTCGCTGGGTGCTCCATATAAGCGGAGTCTACGGCATCTGTCCTCTGTGACTGGCTCGTGTCCCTCAGCTGAATGTCCTCCTGGCTCACCCGTATGTAGTAAGTGTCCGAATCGACTTCCTTTATAAGGTTCCCTCCTGACTCCTGATCTTACCGGGGCCTCATCCGGTTCTGAAGGGGTGAAACAGTCCTCATCTATATCTTGAGGGCGATGAGCCAATCCCCCTGGCTTCCATCTCAAATTGGCACAGACCGGAATCCAGGGTTGCGGACTGTGCCAGAAAAGAGAGGGGAAACCCCACAGATCTGAAGCTGAGGGAAATAGAGCCAAGTTCCTGCAGAACGAGCTCTTAGCTTGGCTTTTCTACCATCGCGTGTTCTAGGCCCCCGTCGAGGCTCAGCTACAGGAAGAAGCAGAGTGATTCAGGAGCAGCCGAGGGCATAGGGCATCCTCGTGGCCTCATATAAATAAATACACAGATCCCAAAATAAATCGCCTCCTCAGGCCACCACAGGTGCCTGAGAGTCACCAGCAGAGAGAAGCAAAATTTCATCGGCGGCTGACGAATCCGGTGTGACAGCCGGGCACTGCAGCATCTCGTCCCCTCCCCTTCCGGCGATGGCCTTGTCCTCCAAATTTGTGGCCCAGGGTCCCCCTCTGCCCAGTGCTGCATCCTTCCCTTCTCCGGGTGATGTAGATCCTGAGAGGAAGCCTCCCACATTCGCCCTGCTAATCTCCATCTAGAGTCAGCCCCCCAGGGCCCTGGCCGGCACACTCCATCACCCTGGGCAGGAAGGACCTGGTCACCAGCCCCACCCTGTGAGCGCACCGGCCGGCTCCTCACCTTCCATCCCTATCAGGACGCAGGGGCCTGCACCAGTCAGGAGAGAAAGCTCTAGAGCCAGGCGGCCGGGTTGGAAATCTGGACTCTGCCACTTACGAGCTCTCTGACTTCGGCCAGTTCTCTCTGCCTATTTCCTCTGCTTCAGTAACAGAGGTGAGAATAACCTCACTGGGGTGAGCTGAGAGCTTGACACAGTGCTTGCCCCATGGCGAGAGCTCGGTCTTAGCAATTACATAGGGTGTCCACGCTTCTAAGCTAACATGCTCTCAGAAGGAAAAACTCGAAGAAACAAATGATACTTGGCCCAGGAAACTGCCAGGATGGAATCCAGCTCTGGGGTGGCAAAGTTATCCAACGCATCAGCACTGACCTAGACTTTGTTGGGGACATCCATGGGATGTCTCCGTCAAGGGCCTGAATTTGCTGCTGGTTACAAAGCCAGAAAGGAGAATCACTCAGGAGGGACAAGCAGAGTCATCCTGTGAGACCCGCTGCCTTTCTGAAACCTCAGGAAGGAAACGGAATCAAATGGAATTTTCCTCTCTGGCTGAGAACCAGGTCTCTCTTAGGGTAACACCTCTAGTCCTCGGTGCTGTTGGAACCTCCCCAACACTTTCCTGCTTCCCCCACGTCCCTCAGTGCTGTCCCGGAGGAGGGAGCCTCGCATTTATCAGTTACCTGATGTCCCACACTCTGAAAGAGGCGGACAAGCCAACCTATGTATCTCATTTAATCCACCCAGTAGCTCCAACGGGTGGGCTTCCTTTTGCCAGTAAGGGAACCAATTTTGGTCCTCTAAGGGTAAGGAGCTTAACCCACAATAAGCCACAGAGCTGGCTCTGAGCACCCCCAGCCCCACCCCAGAGCCCAGACTCCATCAACCATGCCTCAGTGTCTCTAGGTGTTCGCTATTCTGGGCAGGCTCTCGCCACACCGTGCCGCCAATCCCCAATTTCTGTCCCTGCAACAATGAACACCTGTCCCTCGTTCCATAACACTGTGCACCCCAATCCCTACTCCTGAAATACCTTATACCCTGATCTCTGCTCCCACAATGCAATGCACCCCACCTCTGCTTTCTCAAACCCTGCCTGCACGGGTGGCCAATACCACCCCGTCTGGACCTCCAGTGTTCTTGGGTTGCCTTGGGTGTGTTCACTGCTTTCCCAGGGCACAGGAATCGTGTATGTCCCAGGGGGTCCGCACAGCCACCCGGGAGGGGTACGCATGGCCGTGCAGCTTAACACGAGTGGTCTAGACTATACCTGGAGCTGACCCACCTTTGTCGGGGAAGCCGGACTTGGGGGCCTTCCGGTCCTTCAGCAGGGCTTTGGTGTTCTGAATGTGCGTGATGAGCGAGGCCGAGGGCTGTTTGTGGGAGGGGAGGTTCCTGTCCAGCTTCTTGGAAAACGGCCGATGAAGAAAATCCCCTCTCTTTTCTTGTTCTTTGGGTTTTTCATCCTTCAAGTCAGAAGTAAACACATGTACTCAGACACAGAGACATATACAATGTGACTCCCCTTTGAAGAGTTATCCAAGTGGATTTGAGAAACCCCAGCCTCTCAAAACTCCGTTCTCAGCTGCACGTTGAACAAGGGAGGAGCAGAGGCCCAGCAGATGCCCCAGGGAACCCACCTCCCTCTCCCTGGGCCACAAGCAGGCTTCTGTCATCCCCAGCTCCCCGCACGGCCCTATTTCAAGGTGTTCCAGCAAGGGCAAGTTCATCCCTAGGAGGTCAATTGTTCTAGAACAAGATGAAGGAACTGAGGCAAAACACATGAGGATTTCTGGAAGTCTGTGGTCTTACTCAGAATAGGGCTCTAGGATTTTGCTCACAGCAGTGGTTTTGCAAAGGTAACTTCGCAAATGAAACATAACCATTTCTATCTTAATGTTTACTCTTGTGTGTTCAGTCAGGCCAAGGAGGTGGACGGCAACCCCAGGAGCCCTGTGCCATCCTGGGTGAGTTTCTGACCCTTTTCCGCCCTCGGTCATGCAAGCCCTTGCTTGCGTCACTATGTGTCACTTGTGTCCCTCTGACTGGAGTGAATTTTACTATTTTATGTATCTTCAACCCCACAGCCTCTGGCATAAAGCCAAGCACATAGAGAAGACTTAATAGTTATTGAAATGTAAAAAAAAAAAAAAAAAAAAAAAAAAAAAGCCAGTAGAAACCAAACTGAATTAAAATTGCGTTCCAGCTTCTGGGAAGGGCGATACCACTCAGAAGTTTCTTCTCCAGCCGTAAAGACTTTGATGTTTACTGTTCAACAGATTCAACCGCATCCCTGACCTCACCACCAGATTCACGGTTTTTGCCTTAAACGTGAAGAATATTTACAATTCAAGAGAGCTCATCAGCTCCTCATTGATGTTGTTGAAAAGCTTCTCCAGGAAGCTTCTCCTTGGGCTTGCACAGCCCCTTCCAATGGGGATTTTCAAAGCCTGTCCAGATGGGGGTTCCTGATGCCCAATCGGCGGGTGGGAGAAAACAGCAGGGGAGGAATGGGAAGTGGGGGTGCCACGCCAACCCTGAGGGTCACCGTGAGGGCTCCAGTGCCTTAGGGCCCCAAGCCTGGGCTGCCATGGCCATCCCCAGTGGAGGGCTGAGGAGGGAAGAGAGGAGGGGTGAAGCTTCGCAAACTCCCTCCCCAGCATCCGAAGAGCCTTTTACGGGACGTCGAGTGCCAGGTGCTGCACTGAGAGCATGACCTGGGACAAAGCACAGCTGTCACCCCATCACGGACCAGCAAACAGCCAGAAGCGGGTTGAATAATTCATCTGGGAGCCGAGTGAAAACTCACGCCCTCTGGAAGCCTGGGGCAGGACGAGTCCGGGGCAGAGAGAAAGGCAGACACACGGGCCGGTGAGGGACAGGGACCAGGCTGTAGTCCCAGGGTTCCAGGTGGGCATCCGGGATTCTCGGGAGGAGGCTTGAGCCCCAGGTCATTAGCAGAATGCTACGAACGGGAAAGGGGGCCACCTGCTCCAGACCATCTGGGTCAAGGCCGCATCCCTCTCCTGGTTTCTGTGACCCCCCCAACAGCCCCCTTCTCTAAGGCAAAGGGGAACGAGCTGTCACACCCCCGCTGTGCCCCAAGCATCGAAGGGACGTGACAGGCTTGTCCTGAAAAGTCTGGCAAAATCTCTTCCTCTTGTGCTATTCTTCCTGTCTCTGTTCTAATGAGAAAAATCACCAGTTCTACCTGTTTACACTTTAAATGGTAAAAAAGAAACTGAATGCACTTCTATGAAACCACGTAAAACAGTGTTTGGAAGAAAAGACAAAATTGCAGATCCTCCCCCCCCCCCCCCCCCCCGCCATTTTCAGGATTGTTTTCTAGAATAGTGAGTACAGGGGCGCCTGGGTGGCTCAGTCAGTTGAGTGTCTGACTTCGGCTCAGGCCGTGATCTCATGGTTCGTGAGTTCAAGCCCCGTGTTGGTCCCTGTGCTGACAGCTCAGAGCCTGGAGCCTGCTTCCGATTCTGTGTCCCCCCTGCCCTCTGCCCCTTCCCCACTCACATTCCGTCTCTTGCTCTCTTCCTCTCTCAAATAACATTTAAAAAAGAAAAAAGAATGACGAGTACAGCTTCCTTCGGGGTGCTCCGTGATCCCTACACTTTAGAGGAAGCTGCTCTGCCTTTGGCTTCATGGCTTCATCTTGGCCCCTCCCCAACTCTCTTTGGGTTCTCCAAAGCCAAAGGATCAAGATGCAAAGTTTCTGGGGGGCCAGCATCACCACCCAGCTAGAGTTCATCAGCACTGAGAGGTGTACAGGACGTGAATTCCCTGTAGAAAGAGCCCAACGTTGGCTCTAAAAAACCTCTCTGGGAACTGACAAAGGGATAGCACCAAACAGAAAGCCTGCTATTGGGGCAGAGGGATGGGGAAATGACCTCAGGAACCCTGCTGGAGCCACCCTGTTGAACTTCATCCCAGGATCCTGCACCCGGGTGTTTTCTCCAAAAGCTCCCAGAACACCCTTGTCCAACCCAAAGAATGGGTGATTTCATAGTTACCAGTTTCTTACGGGCATGCCAAGAATCCACCACCCAAGAGACCCCTGCCGGGGACACACGGCTGGATCAGTCGTGTGGATGGGTCACCAGCCCACACAAGACATGTGTTTGTACAACCAGCCAATCTCAGCGCCCTCCAGGCACAGGTGACCAAATGCAACCCATCATCCCATTATACCTTTTCATTTGCATACCCTATTTTCTCCACAAGAGATCTTCCAGGGAGCAGGATGCTAAAGCACCTTATGTAACAGAAACAGATCTTCAGAGGGACTCATTATATTTCCCCTTCGATGTGCCTACACCCACTCCCGTGCTCCCCTCCCAGCAATCCGGCTGCCTGCACGGTCTCTCTGGCTTTCTTCTGAGTCTCATGTGCTCCCCACACCCACCCCGCCTCCCAAACTCCCCAAGGCAGATCGGAGAGGGGGCCACATGAGGCCCCAGAAGCCAGCCCCACACAAAACAGCTTCTGGTTTTCTTTAAACCACTTTCTACCCACTGCACATGTGCACGGACATTTACTAAACCGGACACTTTGAAAATGTGGCCTCAGGGCACCCAGGTGGCTCAGGTTAAGCATCCGACTTCGGCTCAGGCCATGATCTCGCGGTTTGTGAGTTCGAGCCTGGCATCGGGCTCTGTGCTGACAGCTCAGAGCCTGGAGCCTGCTTCAGATTCTGGGTCTCCCTCTCTCTCTGCCCCTCCCCTACTTGTGCTGTCTCTGTCTCTGTCTCTCTCTCAAAAATAAACATTAAAACAACAAAAAAAATGTGGCCTCACAAAGGTTTGTCTACTCAAGACTCTTACAGTGTCACAACTGTTTGGTAGAAGAGAGGAAGAAGCCAGGGAGTATGCTGCATGGGGCTTTCTGGAGAAAAGTAGGTTCTTGGCCTCTGACATCTGAGCTCCAGAGCTGGTCCCTTTGGGCTCGTCCCTGTGACTCCAGCCTCCTGCGTTCCAAAGAGCGAGAGCCCTCCCCCTTCCTCCCCAGCTCTGTTCCTATAGATACAGCAGGGTACACATCAGCAGCACACGGCCCCTTGAGAGAAGTGTTTCCCCACCTGCAACCGAAAGTCAGCTCTTCAGGCATAAACATGAACCTCACATCTCATCTGCGTCACAGTCTGAAAGGCCAACGCAGCCATTTCACAGGGACAGGGGCGGCCACACCTCCTCCCCACCCCGGGCTGCATAAGAGCTGCCTTGCACCCTCACGCGGTGGAAACTGACCACGGATGGCGTGATGCCGCAGCCAAGAGCCTGGGGTCTGCAGGTGAGCTGAAGCTGTTTTCTTTGGATGATAGTCCAGCTCAGCACGGGCTCTTCTGGAGCCTGCTGTCCCCTTGCTGACGAGCTAACCTCATGTGACTGTTTGGAACGTCAGAATCAGGTGTGGATCGTGAATACCTGGGGCGGCCCAGGTGCCCAGGCACTGCCTGCCGGTTGCTTTGGAAAAGCCACAGAGACCTGATTTTGCCACGGGAAAAACACAATGCGGCTGAGAAAGAGAGGACTTCGTTCATAAATTAGGCCACTAAGCTGGGAAGCTCGGGACTGTTGCAAACCCCACTTCTCATATAGGTAAAAACATGAATGCACAGCCCAGTGTGCAGCGACAGCAAGACAATTAAAAATGGTCAACAAAGAAAGCACCTGTCTGATCTGAAGGGATTCTGATAAACCCACTCACCATCGGACTCTGCGTTTTAATTCAGGACAAGGAAGGAGGTATGTAGAATCCAGAGCCCTAAGCAGAGATCCACCAGCCCTCAGGGTCACATGTGATGGTTCATTTCAAGTGTCAACTTGACCAGGCCACAGTATCCAGTTTTTGGTCAAACAGCAATCTAGATGTTGCTGTGAAGGTATTTTTCACATGGGATTAAATTAGTAGGCTTTGAGCAAAGCAGATGACCCTCCACAAGGTGGGTGGGCCTCATGCAATCAGGTGAAGGCTGTAAGAGAAAAAGTCTGAAGTGTCCTGAGAGAGAAGGAATTCTGCTTCCAGAAGGCCTTGGATTTTGAGCTGAAACATCCACTATTCCCTGGGTATCCAAGCATGAGACAGACAGACAGACACACACACACACACACTGTTGGTTCTCTCTAGAGAACTCAGACTAACCCATCATAACTCCCATGTTCTTACCTGCACAGCATGGAATTCAAGGTCTCTTGTCCAGGTGTCCAGGGAGGCCTGTGAAAAGCAACATTTTCAACAATTTGAGTAGCTGTACCTGCTATTTATTCCCTAAACTCTCTCTCCCCTACCACTTGCAACTCTGGGTTTGAGAATTATTCCTTTCAATGTTTAGAGACCAGAAACGAGACTCCTAAACCATCATGCAAGCGGGCAGCAGATGTCCTAATTCAGGCACCGAATAGATTTTCTAGGTGAGAAAATCTATTTTATTCAAGTCTAAGACATATAACGGAGGAGTGCTCTCAAGGAGACTGAGCTGCTCAGTCAACGCATTCTCTCCAAGAGCAAAAAATGTGCATGAGAGCTCCACCCGGATTAAGATATGGAGCCCAACCGGCCCCACCCGGAACCCCCTCCCCCCCCATCCTTGCCCTCTCCCAGTCCCCAAAGGGAACTACCCTTTTCATTTCCAACAGCACTGATTGTCTAATCTGATTTCAAACTATTTTTACAAGCTGCATAGATGTGAAATAAGATACAAAGTGAACATTTTAATATTTTACCTTCTAGCTTACTGCCCCTCTTATGGGTGGAATCGTATTCCCCCCCCCAAACTGGTACCCAAGAGTCCTAACCCCCAGGAGCTCAGCACGTGACCTTCTTTGAAGACAGGGTCAGGACAGGCCTATCGTGTCCCCTTTGATGCTTTGGAAGGGGGGAGGAGCACATGGAAAGCTCACTCTCTTTTGCCTTTGGGGAGGGGGCCTGTTGGTGTCGCCTTTACAGAGGTAACCCAGCCCTCCTGCAATGGGTCTGGTATTCTCATAAAAGGGAGAAACTGGACACAGAGGCGCACACACAGAGAAGGCCAAGGGAAGGTACAGGCAGAGATCGGGTGGTGCTTCTTTCTACAAGCCAAGGAATGAAGCCCAACGATGTCAGCAACCAGCAGCAGCCAGGAGGCAGGGGACAGGTTCTCCTCCACAGCCCGTGCAGGGAACCAACCTTGATCTCAGACTTCCGGCCTCCAGAACTGAGAGTCAGTGAAACTGCTGCTGTTGAAGCCCCCCATCCCATCCCACCCCACCCCACCCCCGGTGTGTGGCACTTTGCTCCAACGGCTGGTCACACTGATGCCGTCCCTCTGCCGCCCTCCACGCAGCTCTCTTCCAAGCCTGCCTCGTTACCCTGTGCTACCCAGAAGCCCTCCCCGCTCTATTTTCCACTGCTCTACAAATTAACATTTTTGGGGAAAGATTGTAACACAAATGGCCTCCGGCTCTATGTGGCTTTAATAAGCCAGCTTAAAAATGATGACTGGCCCCCCTGCCTCGATCTCCACGGTCCTTGAGGGCCTCTTTTTTTTTTTTTTTTTTTTTTTAGGAAGAGGAGTCTCCGGGGCCCATGCTCGAGGTGCTCTTGGATGAGACACGTGTCCCACTTTCACAGACATATCTGCTACCCTTTAAAGGCAGAGGAGGTGGAGAACGTGGTAAAGTCGTACAATAACAGCACTGTAATCCCAAGGGGGACGTTTTTGCAACTTAATTCAGCTGCTTTGTCTCGGAGGAGAGAAAGAACTGGGACTCAGAACAACGCAGAGGCCTCGCTCACTCCCCAGCCAGCCTGCGCACGACCTGAAACCCATCCGCCTCTCGGCGGCTTCTCCAGGACCAGCCGACGGCAACTGGAAAGAAGCCCACGGAGGCTCTGAGTGGGCTTTACCTAGAAAACCTGGGCCCTTTCAGATCTTCTTAACACTTTTCCGAGCTGGCCCCATTCCACTCTCTACGTTCCAGCAGAGGCGGGCTGGATGATCCAGTAATAGCCCGTAATTTAATTAGCACAAGTATCACTGCCGTTTGGAGAAAACAAATGGATCACAGAGAAGTGAAATGCTCTTTTCCCATTAGTGTTCCTATTTAAACCCTAACCGTTAAATATTTCAACAAATGTTTAAAACGCTCTCCATGTGTTTTCAGGCCAAATGAGATAATCATCCAAGGAAAATAATCTGGGTGAAAGAAAAGGCCCCTTTCCCATCATAGACGCTTTCAAAACAAACAAGCGCAGGGGTCAGGTTCGAGGGCAACCGAGGACATGGGCGTCAGCAAAGTGGAGTGGAGGCCACGTAGGGCACACAGATGGGACGCTGGGTGCATCTGTTCACATTGCTCCTTGAGGCCCTAAAGAGTCAAATGCAGATCCAGAGGCAAGGGAGCCTAGCCGTGAATTCTGCACTCTCTGCACGCCAGCCGAGGTGATAAGCCCTCAGAGCCCGTGACCGTGAGACGGCCCTCCCTGCTTCGGGGCATGGTCATCTGTAAGGATAACACGACTTGCACGCTATGCTCCAGGCGTTCCCCTGCTTTAGTCAAGCTAGCTGTCCTTCCTGGATCATTCCACCTTCTCCCCTTGGGAATCCAATTCTACCGGAGACCCCGGTCAAGGCCCACTTGCTTCTTTCCTTTGTTCGTTTAGCGAATGCCAGGCATCGTGTAGACTCTAGGGATACTGTAAGGAGCAAAAGGGACACAGTCCCCGCTCTCATGGAACTCACAGTCCAGAGTGGGAGAAAGACGTGAATCCAACACTCCCTGAGCAAACAAAACATGCGCATGGGACAAACCCCAGGATGCAGGATGCAGGATGCAGGATGCGGGCGGGGGTGAGTCTGTGCTGGAGAGATGTGATCCGATGGCAAAGGTCAGAGAATGGCAGGGGTCCGGGATGAAATGACCCTGCCTTGGAATCTGAAGACATAAAATAGTAATCAGCAAAGAGAGCTGAGGGGAACATTCTGGAAGAAGGGGCAGGGTGTGCATGGTGCTGGGAGCCAAGAGAGCACAGAAGTCTTAAGGCCTGCAGGAGCGAGCACGGAGCGAGAAGCAGGGCTGCGCGTGTGGGCCCGGGGGACGAGGCTCGAGAGGCCAGCAGACCACGGTCTAATCTGTGACGTGGTGGCCATGTCACCGACCGTGCCTTCCAGCTTAAGGAGGCATGCCTGGCGTGCACGAGGTGCTCAGTAAACATGTGCTAACTGGAGCAGGGAAGGGACGAGATTCCGTCTGAGCGCGGACGGCTCAGCTCCGGCTGGCGTGCGGAGAAGTGAGAGCCAGGTGTTCACGGAGAAGGGGGTAGACCGGTCAGGGCTGTGGCAGACATCCCCGCCAGAGGCAGAGGTGACAGTGGCTGGGATGGGGAGGGAGGAGAGAGACCAAGGCGGCGGAGGGGATCTGAGAGGTTGAGGAGTCACACTGGCAGAACTTGGGGACGGCCTGGCTCTGGGGGTGAGAAAAAGTACCTCCTGAGTTCCTGCCCTGTACCGAGGGTGGGGCTGCCATTTGGAGACAGACACTGGGGGCTCCAGGCACGATGGACTGGAGACACCTTCCCTCACGCAAGAGGAAGCTGAGGAAGCAATTGGCCTGAAGGGTCTGGAGCTCAGGGCAGTGTGGTCCCGACATCACCTCCTGCCCTCGGCCTGAAAGCCAAGCATGACCCACCCCCCCAAAGACTCCTCTGCATCCTCATCATGCAGGTGCCGGAGCCTGTCTCAGAGGCAGGAGGCCTCCAGGCCGTGGTCAAGGCTAAGCCCCACCCCAGCCATCCCTGGATTTCCTCTCAACTTCCCCCACCCTCACTCCTCCCCAACCCCAGCATCTTTCAGGCGGGGGGCTGACGTCTTTTCAGGGGGGCCAACGTCACCCACAGAGAGGTCTATGCTCACTGTCTTCACTTCCCCTCCTCCTCCTCTTCCGGAACCCAGGCCATCTCTTTCTGCCTTTCCCACTTCTGCCCAGCTGGTCTCTGTAAGGGCCCAGGACAACTAACTGCTCGGTCACCACCACTGACCACTTTGACCACAGAAAACGGAAGAGAGAAGTGGGCAGGCCCATCGGCCTCATGTAGGGCATGGAGGAAGGCTCCCTTTTGATTTCTGCTCAAATGAAAAAACTGTTGGGGCACACGGCAGAGGTTGCGAAGGGGAAATCAAGTGGGTTCCCAGGAAGATCACTGAGAAGGCCGAGGGGTCGCGTTTGACAAAGCATTGCATGAAGAGTCCTGGGCGTTGGGGGTGGGGGGACACCCTCATCCTGTGCCCCTGGCCCTGGATCCAGATTCCCAGGCACAGTGTCTTCCCAAGCACATATTTGGGGTCCAAATTTGGTACAACTTGCCAAATGATACTGCTTATTTTTAAAAAAAATTTTTTAATGTTTATTTATTTTTGACACAGAGAGAGAGAGAGAGAGAGAGAGACAGACAGAGCATGAGCGAGGGAGGGGGGGAGACAGAGGGAGACACAGAATCCGAAGCAGGCTCCACGTTCTGAGCTGTCAGCACAGAGCCCAACACGGGGCTCGAAATCACAGACAGCGAGATCATGACCTGAGCCGAAGTCAGATGCTTGACCGACTGAGCCACCCAGGCGCCCCATGATACTACTTTGTACTTTGAAATCAAAGGATCTTGGTATTTTAAGTATGTATCTAGCATCAAGTTGTCCTAGGATGCCTAGAAATACTTGTTTTCATCCAAAACTTTTTCCTGTCCCTCATTTTACTGCCTCCTTCTGATGCCAAGCATTACACTCATGTACAGTTTTGAGCATCTCATTTTTACCTTTTGAAGAACTGGCAGTGGTTTCCAACCTTGGCCACTCCATGGAATCTGCCAGGGAGCTTTGAAAACTACTAACGTGCGCCCACTTTCCCATTCCTGCCCCATGAGTTTCAGGAGAATTATGTGAGGTGCAATCTGGGCATCCAGATGTTTACATTTTTTATATATATATATTTTTTAATGTTTATTTATTTTTGAGAGAGACAGAGACAGAGAGTGAGCGGGGGAGGGGCAGAGAGAGAGGGAGACACAGAATCCGAAGCAGGCTCCGGGCTCTGTGCAGATAGCTATCCGCACAGAGCCTGACTCGGGGCTCGAACCCATGAACCATGAGATCTTGACCCAAGCCAAGTCAGACGCTTAACAGGCTGAGCCACCCAGGCGCCCCTCCCCCGGCGACTCGACCGTGTAGCCACAGCTAAGATCCACAGTCTAACAACTGAGAGACAGTGGCTCGGCCGTACGCCATTGTTTCGGGGACCCAGTTAAGTGACTAGTTGTCTCTTGCTGCTTTTCTGTCCCACAATAACCGGTTTCCTTTCCACTTTGCTCTCAAAATGGAAACCCACTCTTCCTAAGCGATCCTGGATTTTATTTTGGGGGGGGGGGGTCACTCACCTCATAGGGCTCCTTGCTGGGCCTGCACTTCTCTATCTGGTAGAGCTGGGTCTTGTAGCAAACGCTGTCCTGGATGTCAGATTTCTATCCGAGGAGAAAGGCGGGGAAAAAGCATGGCTTAACTCACAGGAAATAGAAGTGTCCATTAAGCAGTCATTAATTTTTAAACCAGCACTTGGCTGAGAAAGTGCCGAAACTGGTTGGCAAGCCAGGTAATCGCAATGCAAAGCCTCTTTGGAGGGTGGCCTGCAGGCATGATGCAGCGAGGGGACAGCCCCGGACCCAGAGTCGGGCAACCTACTTCTGTTATGGCTCTGCCAGGACAGGGCCAGGTGACCCTGGGCACGTCACTGCTCCTTGCTGGCCTCAGTTCTTTCATCTGTACGATGAAGACTACTCTGAGATGTGAAAGCAGAAACCGGATACGTGAGCTCGAAAGAATAACTCATTTTATTGACCTACCAAACAAGATACAGATCTTGCTTATTTCCTTAGTGAAAAACAGCCCGCATCCCTGCCCTCCCCTGCCCAGTGAGCCACAGCAATTCATAACACAGCTTACAGATGACAGAAAACCATATCTAGGATGATCTAGGTGCACGACTGAGGTGCCGGCCTGTGTGGAGAAAGGTGAATTAAATGACTGATGCATCTACCAACCAACAAAGAGTCACGGAACGGCCTTCCAGGCTCTCCAACACAGAATCCACGCTTCTTGGTTTTAGAAAGAGAAAACAAGAACGAAGAGAGAAAGGGAGAAATGACAGATAAGGTAGGTATTTTACTTGTCAGTTCACGAGTTTCGGTCTTAAAATTTTACGTGGGTTGTCAGTAATTGGTTGATGAGATTAATAGACGGGACAGTGCACACAGGGCAGTTAAATTAGCCGTGTGTGGAAATTACTGAGCTGACCGGCTGTAGCTGTCTGTGGGGATTAATTCACCCTAGTTAAAAGCAGCCACTCACCCAGACCCTAGTTCTCAAGACCAGGTACGTCCTAGGCTTTAAGGGTTAAGTGTGAAACAGACACAATAAAATAACCTTCTCCAGCTGGAACTACATTAGCCGAGTTTCCAGGGAACATTCTCAACAGACAAAGCCATGCTCAGCTTTGCAAGACTTGCACGCAACCTTTATGCCGATGCTCAGGCCGGGCAGAGAGGAGGTGCCGAAACCAGCAGATGGGAAGAAACAAAGACAAATTAAGACACAGCCTGAGAGCTTCAGGGATTGCTCAGGAAGAGCGTGAGTAACCAAAGTTCGTATCTGTAGCTGTGGAGGCAGAACAGAGGAAGGAAAGTATTTGAAAAACTAAAGTTCCTTGGGGTGCCTGGCTGGTTCAGTTGGTGGAATGTGTGGTTCCTGATCTCGCGGCTGTGAGTTCGAGCCCCACGTTGGGTGTAGCGGTTATTTAAAAACAAAATCTTTAAAAAGCAAAACAAAAAACCCCTAAAGTCCCTGCACATTATTGATCGGCATCCAAAGAAGTTCTGCCAAAAGAATGTTTGCTTAGGAAAGTAGTAATTTTTCCTTTAAACATGAAATTGTGAATTTTATAGTCAGTTTCAGCGGAGGCACTTTTTAAAAACTAATTTTTGAGTAACAGTCATCATTTGAAAAAAAAATCAGTGCGTTGATCCTCTTTCCTTCCTTTTAGTTGACAGCTATTTAAATTCTTGGGGCACCTGGATGGCTCAGTCGGTTATGCATCCGACTTCAGCTCAGGTCACGATCTCACAGTCCGTGGGTCCGAGCCCCACGTCAGGCTCTGGGCTGACAGCTCAGAGCCTGGCGCCTGCTTCAGATCCTGTGTCTCCCTCTCTCTCTGTCCCTCCCCTGCTCACACTCTGTCTCTCTGTCCTTCAAAAATAAGTAAACCTTAAAAAAAAAATTAAAAAAATAAAAATTAAAAAATAAATTCTTAACTACTGTTTTCTACCACAGTCATCCCCAAATGGTGCGACCTTGAACCCATATGAGTGGAAAAGGTATAGGAAGGGACCTATAATATATGCATATTTATTTATAAATTATAAGCATGCACCTCTGTACTAACATATCATGTACATCATAAAACATATAACCAAATAGGGATTTAAAAAGATAAGAAATTGGGGCGCCTGGGTGGCTCAGTCGGTTGGGCATCCGACTTTGGCTCAGGTCATGATCTTATGGTTCGTGGGTTCGAGCCCCGTGTCGGGCTCTGTGCTGACAGCTCAGAGCCTGGAACCTGCTTTGGATTCTGTGTCTCCCTCTCTCTCTGCCCCTCCCCTGTTCACGCTCTGTCTCTGTCTCAAAAATAAATAAACATTAAAAAAAAAAAAAGTATAAAAAGATAAGAAAGAAACAGGGGGCATGTGGTCTTCTTATAAAAGGGAAATGAGAAGTAGCTTCAAGTCCAATTATCTTTAAGTTCATCATCATGGAGGGACAGAGAACCTGGGCACAGTACAAGAGATGCTCCTAATCATTCCTTATAGTAAAATGATATAAAAAATATACTGTGTCAAAGGTCCTGTCTTTCTGGCCTCAAATTCCTCTCCCGCAGTAGCTCTCCTGTGACTGGACACCATCCCTCACATCCAGTCTCAAAGCTGCAGATTTGTCCCCATCAGAAGTGTCACCCCAGCAGGGCTTACACGGGACATGTATGTGCCATCCCACCCCCCAATAAAACACCGTTGTTATTTTCAAAAGCCTCTTATTTGTTGAGAATGTTTCTTCTCGAGTACAATTTTTCCTCTGGTGGTTCACCCAAAAAGTACTTCTGTGGATAATTTCCCACTGGAGCAAAATCTAGCAAATTCCCTAAGCTGACTCAGCTTAGAAACACCTGTGCTCTCATCCAACTGTTCAACAAACCTCCCAAAGAGCCTCTGTGTCTATTCAGCAATGTTTTGTAGACATCTCCCAAATCCATTTGCTAAAGAGACGCACTCTGACCATCTCGCCTTCTGGGCCTTATTGTGTGGTCATTTCTGCCAGACAGGGAGAATATCATTTCCCCAACTGTAGGTGGATTTTCATTTTAGCTCCAATCGAGAAACCTCACCAAAGGTTTCTAAGCCTTTTGCGAGATACTGGGTTGACTCTCACATGACTTTAAATAGCACTGAAAATGCACTAGAAGTTCTTCATGTTCTGTTTTCTACACGTGTTCCTAACACTGACAGCCCCATACCATCAGATCTCAGGGCACCACATACACAGGGTGATGGTCACCCTTCGTGACCGTGGATCTGAAATCAAATTTCCGACAGGCTTCCTGACAATTCTCAATCTCTCTAGCAGGCTGACCTCCCGTCAGAACTGGTCAGTCTCCTCTATTCGGAGTAGGAGAAACAGGAGTGGTCTGCAGAATTCTTTTCAAGTGGAGAGAGGATTTAGTCAGAAGCAGACACTGAAGCACATCAATTCCTTCCCCAGGCGCACATGAACTGCTTGTGGCGGAAGACCAAAGGCGACCGACGCATGAGGGTACCACCGTCCACCCCCATCCTAGGCTGCAAGACTCCCACACTTCCTCCCGTGGGGCACAGGACACCTGTGCTCTGTCACCCAGACTGAAGGCACCGGGGTCAAGCCAGCAAAGCTCAATTTCATTTTCACCTTCTGGAGAAGTACCAGTAAGTAATGCCTTCCTCATTAAATCATGCTTTCGAGATCAGTGCCTGAGAGGCTCTGCTCCCCAACTTTTACGACCACAGAAATCCCCAATGCCTTTAACATGGGAACCCAAGGAGCTAAGAGGTAGGCAGAGAAGGCAACGGAGAAACTGAAGGGAAAAGAGGCTTGACTCTCTCACAGTGCTGCCCAGGGCTTAACTCCGAGGGAGGACATTTGAAAAATACCTCAGATAAAAAGCGAGAGCTACCTGAGAAGCAAGTTTAGCTACTATTTTATCCCACATTCAGAAACTCGGCCTTCCATTAGTTCAAATTAACAGCTTAGATCAAGTGTCAGCAAGTGAGAAACACTCGAGGTCTAAGAAGAGCTCCTTTTTCCACAGAGAGCAGAGAGAACAGCCACCAGGGCCCCACTCACCCCTGACAAATAGCGCTCGAGTTTCTTGTTTAAGAGGAAGTAGATGGCGAGGATGTGGCAGGCGCGGTTGGAGAGCACAGTGTTGATCACGTCGCTGTTCTTGTAACCCAGCTTCTCCGTCATGTGAAGCACCACACTCGGGCTCAGGTCCTCCAGGGAAATCCTGCACCGTAGAGAGAGAACCGGTCACTTCTCCACGGCCACCGAGAGGTTCTGGATCCTCCTTGGTGGGGTCACAAACATGGCGGCACAAAGCACAGCCCCCCTCCCCATCCCAGGCCCTTGGAGACACTCAGACCCGTTCATTCATTCGTTAACTCATTCATTCTTTCGCTTGGCTTTTTGTGATGAAGAATTTCACACAGGAAAGTCGAGGGAACAGTAATAAATACCCTTTGTGCACCCAACACCAGAATATACCGCTGTTAACACTTGGCCATATTTTCTTCCTTTGTTTCTTGTTTATTGCTTATTTATATTATATATATATATTGTTTATTTACTGCCTATTTATTATTATCAAGTATTTTGAATCACACACATCATGACATTTCATTCCTAAACACCCCAGTGTGCACCTTTAAGATCCAAGGGCATCTCCTGCAGAATCACAATACCGTCCACACACCCAACAAAATTTTAATAATTTCTTGGTGTTCTCTAATATCTGGATTGTATTCAGATTTCCCCAATTGTCCCCAAGTTTGTTTGCACTTTGGCGTTGCTTTCTAAAAATGTACTTCTTGGACACGGGTGGAGCCTACACTTGTGTTGGGTGTAAGGTGGGTTAGGAAAGGAGTGCGTTCAGAAGCCAATGCAGACTGTGTTTAAAGAAACACCAAGAGCTCCCACATTCACAAATAAGAGTCTGGGGCGCGGCTGTAGGGTACTGTTATTTTCCCCATTTTACCAATGGAAGAAACTGAGGCCAACAGCTATGAAGTAACTTGCCCCGGGTCACATAGGCAGGAAGTTGCAGCCCCACAATACAAACCCTGACAGCCTAGCGCAGAATCTAGATGCGAAACCTCTACACTCACCGGCTCTCAAGTAAACAGATGTGTCAAATGGCTGTGGAGAACATGAAAGCAGGCTGAGGAATACAGAGTGTGTGTGTGTTGGTAACAGGTACATCATCAAATAGAACTTTCTAAATCCCTTAAGAGAGATACAGATAGGGCACTCTGAGCAGAAGGAAGGCACATCTGGCCCGAGAGCTCTGTAACCCACCCCTCACCCCCAAGGGTCTGAAGACATTTTTTTATGGGACTTCAGACCGTAACACCCTGAGAAACCACACAGGACAACTCCACACTGGGATACAGAAGAGGAAACTGACTTGCCAAATTCACAAGCCAGCTGAATAGGGCAGCAAGGGCAGACCTAGGTCTGCTGGCCATCTTCCACCACCCATCCATGTAACCTATGACAGCACTCCCTCGCTAGATAGGAGTAAGCGCCATCCAAAGAAAACGGGCCCAAAGAACCACGAAATCCGCCTTCCTCGCCCTGTTGCCCATAAAATCACAAATTCTAGATCACAGTGGTGGGGTGGAGAGCGGGGAGTAGAAGGACTACTGGTAAAAAATAACTTTTGTTAAAAAAATAATACTTTTGAAGTTTGCCAAAGCACTTACTAACGCCGAAAACTCCATTGTTGGCAACTCCCCAGTAATGTCTGCACGGGAGTGACCCTGCTCCTGGCCAATCAGATGACTGCCGTGTGCCTTGTCCTTGGCCAATCAGACCACAGCCTCATGGCCTTGCCCCTGGCCAATCAGATCAGGGCCACGCAAGGTGCCCCTGGCCAATCGACCCAGCAACACCTTGGAAGCCTGTTCTCCCCAGGAGCAAGCAGGGGAAGAGAGAGCTCTCTAGGAGAAGGGTGGAGGTGAAAAGAGGCCAGTAAACGTGGGCAGGCACTCCAACTCTGCCCTTCATGTCCACTGTCTTCAGAAATAGGAGAGCTCTGCCAAAAGACACTGCTGACTCTCTTGATTGAAAGTACTATTTTTTTTTTTTTTCATTTGAGAGGGAGAGAGAGAGCGTGTGCATGCATGGAGCCCCAGATGGGGCTCTATCTCACAACCCTGGGATCATGACCCGAGCCAAAATCAAGAGTCAGATGCTCAACCGACCGAGCCACTCAGGTGCCCCTATTTTAAACATGTTCAGGGGCGCCTGGGTGGCTCAGTCGGTTGAGCGTCCGACTTCGGCTCAGATCATGATGTCGCAGTCTGTGGGTACGAGCCCTGCGTCGGTCTCTGTGCTGACAGCTCGGAGCCTGGAGCCTGCTTCCGATTCTGTGTCTCCCTCTCTCTCTGCCCCTCCCCTGCTCATGCTCTGTCTCTGTCGCAAAAATAAATAAAACATTAAAAAAAATTAAAAAAACATGTTCAATAAGTGGCATGTATATTTGGTATTCTGCAGCATCAGTTATTTAATTTGTATCATCTCCTCTTTTTTGGGCAATACAGTCACTAGTCAAACGTTCTGGAACACTAGGTGCAATTCTAAGTAAATTCGCATTAAATCCCGTGTTAGACCACTTTGGCCCAATTCCTTCCTGTGTTACCCATGACCTCCTTCCCCTCCCACCCATCTGCAGAGCTAACTGGAGGGGTGGGAGACTGTCCAGGCCCCAGAAGGAAGATGGAGGAAAGCAGCCAAGGTCACCTCCATAAAAATATCTGCTCCCAGAACAGGGAGGCTAGCCTGGCACATGGCAAAACTGCTGACGGACTGGCTTGAACATTTATTATAAAAAGTGTACTTTTATACGTTTAAATTGTAAATATACAATTTAAAGATATTTTCCTCTTGCCTTTTGGAGATCAACTTGGAAGCCCAAATGACATAACAAAAGGCTTTACAGAAGAGTGATACAAAACGTAAGCCCTTTATTTTATCCATTTCCCAGAAGTAAAACCCTTTTTTTTTTTTTTTTTTAATTTCTGAGACAGAGAGAGACAGAGCATGAGCAGGGGAGGGGGAGAGAGAGAGCAAGATATAGAATCTGAAGCAGGCTCCAGACTCCGAGCTGTCAGCACAGAGCCCGACGTGGGGCCCGAACTCTCGGACTGTGAGATCATGATCTGAGCCGAAGTCGGATGCTCACCCGACTGAGCCACCCAGGCGCCCCACAAGTAAAACACTTTTAACAACATCTAAAATAATAAAATCTGAGGCTAGGTATGTTGAGAAGCTGTAAAATATACTTTATAATAAAGCCTATATTCCTTTCCCTGATCACATGTTCTTACTCCATTAATCTGTGTACTGGTCAAACCAGAAAAATAACTACCAGGGGCACCTGGGCGGCTGAGTCAGTCGAGCGTCCGACTTCGGCTCAGGTCGTGATTGCATCGTTGGGGAGTTCAAGCCCCGCCTCAGGCTCACTGCTGTCAGCATGGGGCCCGCTTCGGATCCTCTGTCCCCCTCTCTGCCCCTCCCCTGCTTGCGATCTCTCAAAAATAATTAAAAAAATAAAACCTTAAAAAACAAAAAAAAAGAACTATCAAAAGCACATTTTTTGCCTTATACGTTTTTCAAAATAAAGACTGTAAACAACATCTGCCTCCCCCAACAGTTTTGATTTCTGGTTCCAGCACTTTAAAACCCAACATTGGGGCGCCTGAGTGGCTCAGTCGGTTGAGTGTCCGACTTCAGCTCAGGTCATGATCTCACGGTCTGTGAGTTCGAGCCCCGCATCGGGCTCTGTGCTGACCGCTCGGAGCCTGGAGCCTGCTTCACATTCTGTGTCTCCCTCTCTCTCTGCCCCTCCCCCGCTCATGCTCTCTCTCTGTCTCAAAAATAAATTAAAACACTAAAAAAAAAAAATTAAAAAAAAAAAACCAACATTAACCTGCCTCTGGTACAAAATGAGCGACGGGCCACACGAAAACGGAAGGCAGCGAGCTGCTGTTTTCTTTGACATACAGGATCTTAACGGTGGTCCGAACCCAACTAGTTCACGTGCAGCCTTTATGCTTCTGACCAAATCCAAATGCAAAAATCACTGATCTGGCAAAACCAGCAGACGATACCTGGGTTGAAGTTGTAATCCACAAATGCCTATCTGCGACCTGTGGAAAAGCTATGGAATGAGGCGCCCGGGAACGACTCCTTGCAAATGAAGATGTGGCCATCAGGGAGGGGCAGGCTGTGTTTCTACTACCAGAGCCGCTTCCTTCCAACGGCTGCCATGTTGAGTGGATTGATTATACTCATTTAGGCAGCGATCACATTCACGTAATGACTCCTGTGGCTGTCACCAGTGCCCCCTCCTTTAGCAGACAGCATACCTGTGTGCTGCCACCTTTCGTGAGCCCTGGTAATGAGGCATGGCTCCTCGGCTTGGCTTTCCAGCTCACGTTGAGGTAATCTTTCTGGTGTCTGTTTCAGGTACGGGCCGAGGGGAGCCAGCGCTGGAAACGAGCAGTCTATTTCCAGGTTCCCTTGGTAACCTAAGTAACTAGACTTTGTTTAAATTACTTCTCATGAGTCAAATGCTAGAATTCTAGATGGCGGCTGAGTGAAACCACCTCAGCCCTGGTGAGTGTAAATCTGGCTCTGTGGCATGGATACGGACTCCACCCACGGCCTCTTAAGTTCTTCTAGAACTTTCTTCCCAAGACAGAGCCCTGCCTGCCCATCCTATTTGAAGAACTCAGTGTGACAGCTTTCCTAAGTCTTGATGGATGTTTCCAGACCTTCCTGGACATCTTGAAAATCTCTGTCCCTCCTTCATCAGTGGTCCTTTTGTCCTCATCTGAGCTTCAGACTAGAGTGAGCAGGCCCGGGACCTGGCGTGTGGGTCCCAGTCCTGGAAGGTATTTGACCTTCGTGGTGTTCATGTTTGCTCTAAGGGAACCAAGGTGAGGGTCCTCATGCCTTCACTTGGGTTGGTTAACAATACGTCCGATGAGTAGGAAGGAAGTACAAGCTAATGTTTTCTTATACTTGTTTTTCAATGTGTAGTCACTACAGCAGTGACAGAGACGTGTGGGCCATCACGAGGTGCCCCTCAGCATTTCCATGCCGCGGACCCCCGCCTGCAAGCCTGCCTTAAAGCATTCTCCTCATGGAAGCTGCTAAAGTGAAGCCTTCACAGGAAGTCCACAGGGAAACACGGCCTGAAGCGGCTGACCCCTCCTACTGCCTTTTCTTCCTGACCCCAACGTTCTAAGGCAAGGGACTCGGTGCTAAAATAAACATCAGAGCAAACAAGTGTCAGAAGAGGAGCCCAAGGGGTGGTCTGAAAGGGGAGAGGGGCAGTCCCGCTGGACTCTGCCTGAGGCTGGCAGGAGAGCCCACGGATGGATCTCACACACTCAAATACAACCACGTACACTCACAGACACAGACACGCACACACACAAACGCAACCAGATACGGCCACAGACACGCTCAGCACAGACACGCGCCCGCTCGCTCGGGCCACAGCAAGCCTAAATGGTCCCTTTGTGTGAATTAGAAAGAGGTGCCACTCTGTGAAGACAGAGGACGTGGGCCCCCGGGGCACGTCTGACAAGGGGAATGGGGTGTGGAAGGCAGCCTCCACCCACCCTCTGCTGGGTGCCCCGTGCAGGGTGAGCTCTGCATAGCCGCATGGGACGGCCCCGTCTACACTTCCTCTCGTGCGCTGAGGTGGGCTAGTCGGTGGCTGTAGGGGCCCGGAGGGGAGGGGGCGGCCAAGGGGAAATGCAGCTTCTCCTTGAATCACGCACAGCTTCCTGCCCAGAAGTGGTCAGGGCTCAGGCCTCGTGTGGCCCGAGAGAAGGGCCCCCTCTGCGTGCACTCGATTACCTGTTGGGATAGGTGACGTTACACGGCACTTTGCCCGTGTAATTCTCATTAAGCCAGCGATTGGCCAGGGCTTGCTGGATATTGGGCCTCTTCACAGGATCCGGTTCCAGGAGAGAGCGCAGGAAGTTGATGGCCCCTGTGAAGACATTCGGCAGACAGACATCCGCGTTACAGGCTGAATGCAGAGGCCACCGAGACTCAAGGCAGGTGCCCGACCATCTCTCCGGAGTCAATGCCAGCATTGACCTATTCCCTGGATCTCCGGGTGCCTCGAGTCCGACGAGTTTAAGGTATCTGTCCAAGGAATACAACTGGTACACGGTAAAGTAAGAGCCGATTCAGGTCTCTCCCCGTGCCCTGCACTTCCCAATACTGCGGTCTTAGCTTGGCGGGTCCATCTCTAAAGGTGAGCCAGAGGGATGTGAGACATACAGGCTGGTAATACAGGGATGAAAGGAAGTAAAGAGAAAACACTTGGCCTCAAGGTGGGTTTTTGAGTACTCAGAAAGGAACCAGAGAATGAAGGCATTCAAAATTCTCCCCTCTAACTTGACCCTCACCATGCAACACACAGAGTCTCCTGAGACCCAGGGAGGTCGTGCTCTCTTTCTGGTCCTTTCTTTTAAAGCCATTTTGCATGGCCATCTACTTAGTCCCCGGACTCTGGACTGATGACACAGCACCCAGATCAGCTATAGCCCACGCCTGTGAAGCCAGGCCAATCAGAGGGCCAGTCTGGGTTATGGTGTAAGTAAACTTTGTGACTCAATTTTTTTTAAAAAAATGTTTAATGTTTATTTATTTTTGAAGGAGTGAGAGAAAGAGAGTGACAAGTGGAGGGTCAGAGAGGGAGAGAGAGAGACCCAGAATCTGAAGCAGGCTCCGGGCTCTGAGCTGTCAACACAGAGCCCGATGCGGGGCTCAAACCCATGAGCCACGAGATCATGACCTGAGCAGAAGTCAGACGCTTAACCGAAGGAGCCACCCAGGCGCCCCTGTAACTCAAATTTTAAATTCCTTAGTTTGTGTACAATGTTGCAGAAAGCACCACACTATAAAACCACATCTACTTGAGGGGCCCATTCCTTTTGTGCATTCCCTCAAAATGAAGGGGCAGCTTGGGCAGGCTGTGTTGCCAATAAAGTCTGTCCTTATCTGGCAGCCTACTGGACTTGGCTGTGGTCACGTTAGTTAGGCTGAGCATGGTAGGTAAGGAAAGAGTATGAGAAGCAACTGAGAAGCCAGAAGATCCCTACAAACCCCTTCCCCTCCGTCCCAGGCAAAAGCCACAGTGATTTTTTCAAATGTCCTGGGTGTCCTTTCATTAAATGAACATTTACAAAGCACCTGCTGCCCAGCCAGGCACTAGGGATAGGAAGCTGGTTCATCTCTAAGGAGACATTTCCATCCTTTACGAGTATAACAATGGAGATAACTACACGACGTGGAAAAAAATATCTGAATAATGCACAGGAAGGTCACAGGCTCCAAAGCTGCTAGTGTGACAACAGGCATGAACACATATAGAGACAAAGAATGCCAGGGACTGATTACTTCCAAATGAAGATGGCCTGTCTTGCTTGAGTTGTGGGACTGTGATTTTGTTTTTATTCTGTACTCCTTATCTTACTGTCGTATCATCTTGGCACTATAAAAAGTATCCTTGGGGCGCCTGGGTGGCTCAGTAGGTTAAGCATCTGACTTCAGCTCAGGTCATGAGCTCGTGGCTCGTGGGTTCAAGCCCCATGTCGGGCTCTGTGCTGACAGCTTGGAGCCTGCAGCCTGCTTCCGATTCTATGTCTCCCTCTCTCTCTGCCCCTCCCCCGCTCATGCTCTGTCTCTGTCTCTCTCAAAAAGAAAAACATTACAAATAACTTTCTAATAATATTCTTTTATGTAGCCTTGCACATGATATCCAATTTCCAACATACCAAGTAATAGATTCCAGGAAATAATCCCGATTTGCTTGGTTCCCAAACTTTTCTATCCTTCTCCCCAAAGCTATCTTTCAGTTTTCTAACATAATCTAACCTTTCAAAGAAAAGTCGTAAGAATTCCCACATCCTCATAGGCTTTGGCTGTCATTTAGTTACCGTTCTTAGAGAATGGTGGGTGTTTTCTGTCATTGTTTTCCGTAGGGCAGAAATCAAGCCATCAAAAGAGGGGCTGATGGTGATGCCAGAATCAACCCAAAAGAAACAATTTTTACCACCAAGTAACTCCTCCAGTGGGTTTCCATACAGTTGGTGTGGTCATCAGGTTATTTCTCTTTAAGAATGTAGCGGGTAAAAGTACATGTGTAGACACAGTTATGACGGACATTTAATATTCTGAGGTTTATAGCTGAGTCTCCAAATAAAACTTTCCTAAAATGTTGTTCAATGGTCTGAAAAGCAAACAGATGTCAAACAAAAAAGAAAAAAAAAAAAAGGAAAGAAAGAAAAAGGACGTTTCTCTTTTTGGAACCTTTATCCCTCTTCTCTCGACTCCCGTTCATTGCAAGAGTCATCTGGATGCTTAATCAGGGACATCTACTGATCAAATAAAAAAGATGCGGCCTTAATGAATTGAAATGCGGAGGCTGTGAGTTCCGGATATTTCTGCGACATCTCTGTCGCTTACCCTCAAAGGACCCGTACAAGCCAGGCTACTGCCAGGCTTTTTCAGAGTATGATTAACCAGAAGAGCTAAGAACAGACTGGATGTGCGTTTTTGTTCTATTTTCAGAACCACGCACTCTGCACCTTCACAAACTGCTGATGAGCACAAGTAATTTTAGTTCTGATCTCTACTGATGAATTTTATTTCTTTGGACATCACAAACGTGGCATTACTATCCAAAAAGGACTTTGAAAATATCGTTAGAGTTCTTTGAAAAAGTTTGTGTTGGGGCCTTGAAAATCCCTATGTTTGGTGACCCCAAAGGGATTAAAATTCTCCATTTTCCTGGAAAGCCACGGCAGGCATGGCCACTCCTTGCCCCCTTGACAGAGAGAGACGGAGCATGAGCGGGGGAGGGGCAGAGAGAGAGGGGGACACAGAATCCGAAGGAGGCTCCGGGCTCCGAGCTGTCAGCACGGAGCCCAATGCGGGGCTCGAACTCACGAACCGTGGGATCATGACCTGAGCTGAAGTCGGATGCTTAACCAACTGAGCCACCCAGGCACCCCTGCCCCCCACTCTTCTAAGCTAGGAATTGGGGTCTCCATTCAGGCCCAAGGGTAGGGCTGACCCACACAGAGAGCTCCCTCTCCGTGTTCCACATCATATGCATCATACACTTCTGGTGCAAAACCTACTTTCCTCCTCCTTTCCAGAGTCTGGACTGGTTTGTGTGAGCGCCGTGACACTGTGCCCAGGGAAAGGGCTATAGGACACAGACAGAGCCATCGGACTTTTTGCAGTGGTAAGCCCATCACTTGCAAGTGGAGTCCCATCCCCACGCAAGTCTCCTTCCCTATCATTTCCTAGGCAAAAGCATCAAGAACAAGAATTTGACGGTTGAACCTTCTCAAAAATCTCAACTGGCATCGGCTCAATCCTTACAAAACGCGAACAACTCACCTTCAGCTTCACTTCCGTGATTTCATGGTGCAAAACCCTCTTGATCTGAAGTGATTGTTTGGAATGTGTAAGCACCATCACTGAGATGTAGTGATGTAAAGGTAAATTGTCTGAAAAACGCGTAAGCCACGAAAGGCATTCCCGACCCTGTGATAGGCAAGTGCCAACAACAAGCGGAAAGAGACTGTCTAGAAGCAAGAATTGCAAAGATCCCAGAAGCTTAAGTTCTCAAAGTACATGGTAGAGATGAGGGGCAATTCTTCGAAAGCATGCATAGTGGACTCACAAGGGCAATAACACT
Organism: Panthera leo; assembly: GCF_018350215.1. Lineage (NCBI taxonomy): Eukaryota > Metazoa > Chordata > Mammalia > Carnivora > Felidae > Panthera > Panthera leo. Next base: position 13,015,895 of record NC_056687.1, read on the forward strand.
GAGGTTGTTTTGTTTTTTTTTTAACTCGGCCAAAATTCTCCCAACTGAATCTAATTGTACTATTATACGGTACACATGTAGAGATCCTTACAAATACGAATGATAGAATCATTAAATTAAAGATGTGTTGGCAAGACATTTAATGAAATTGGCGTATTTTCAATTTGGGCATCTCAATTTTGACATTACTCAAAACGTAAAAACAACAGATCATTCCCCCCAAATCTGGAGGAAGGGGAAGCATCTTACAGCAAATAAAATAAGGAAAGGGAGAGAAGCAGCCTGATATATTAGGCAAATCCAGGTTTGAGGGTGAAGCAGACATAAAATCAGAAACAGAGAAGCCACATAAGCTCATTGAGACTCTGTTTCCTCCCTGATAAATTGGGAATGAGAGTACTTACCTTGCAGGGTTGTTACGAGAGTAAATGGTAATGTACAAAGCACTTATACCTGGCCATTCAGCTGGTCTTGTTACTGGTGAGTATTTGGGGATGTAAACAAAATGGTGCCACACAGTATCACAAATGACGGGGGGGGGCCAGGCTAGTCGGGAAGGAGAAGAGGTAAAGCTGGCAGGGCATAAAGGGCAAAGGGTTGGAGAAAGCGGGGGCTGTCAGAAGGCATGGGAGTGATCCCCAAAACTGAAGTCATTCACTGTGTAAACAAGCCAACATCCTTTGCACTGCCCCGGCAGCCAGCATACAGCTCTGGGCCCCAGGGTATCAGGTCAAGTCCCATCCCTGAGCAGCTGGGCGGATCTGTGCCTTCCTGGGCCACACGCTTTGCCAGCAGAGTAAGCAACCTAGATTCCCTGAGCATCTACTCTGTGTAAACACTATGCTTGGTACCTAGCACGGAGCAGTAAAGCCCTAGTCGAGGAGAAACACTCACGAGCCAACTCCAGGGAGGCTAAAATCACTCAGAACATTTCTAACGCATCTTCTTTGGAAGTTCCTCTGGACTATGTTTTAAATACCTTCAGGGGTGTGGCTTTTACTTCTTTAAGGTAAAGTTAAAGTTCCCCATCAGAAAACACTTAGAGCCCAGCCTGCTAAGTCCAGGTAATATTACTAGGGTTAAAACAATGTCGGTTCTGACGCAGTTAAGAATGAGTTCCTGGGCTGCTCATCTACCTGCCTTGCCCTGCCGTGCAGCCCACCCCGGGGAGTATCACAGGCCGGACCATCTGCTCCTCCTCCCACAGCCTGTGACTCACACTCATGATGTTCAACAGATATTTCTGGCTTTCTGCCTTCTAGACACACAGTAGGGTTGTATTTCCCCATCTGCTTTAGTTAGGTGAAGCCAGGTGACATGCTTCAGAAAGTTGGGAGTTGTGAGCGAAACGCCGGTAGGAGACTTAATTGCTGATGAGAGGTGGTTCTAGACTTTTCTTTTCCTCCGCATGGACCAGATATGTTTGAAATGGTGGCTGCTCCATCAGTCTGGGACCCTGACTGACTAGGATGGGCAGAATCCTTCAACTCTGGAATCAACCCTCCACAGATACGTGGTATGAATGAGAAAGAAGTCGTTGTTGTCTTAAGCCACTGAGATTTGGGAGCTACTTGTTACTGTGCATTAACCTGGCCCATCCTGACTAAACCAGTGAGAAGCAGTTCTCCAGTTCCTCGGGATCTCACTGGGATTCAAAGTGAGCCCTGTCTGCCTTTTCCAGGCATGAGGGTACAAGAGATTCTATCCTCCCTAGCAAAGGGGAAGTACAGACCAAATTAGATCATTACATACAAGAATGCATTTCATGGGACACCTGGGTGGCTCAGCCAGTTAAGCATCCGACTCTTGGTTTTGGCTCAAGTCATGATCTCACAGTTCATGGGTTTAAGCCCCACATGAGGCTCTGTGCTGACAGCATGGAGCCTGCTTAGGAATCTCTCTCTCCCTCTCTCTGCCCCTCTCCTGCTCATGTTCTCTCTCTCTCTCAAATAAACAAATAAACATTTTTTTTAGAAAAAGAATGCATTTCAGCTTGGATTCCATTTGGCAAACATAAATTCAAGGTCGGCTTTCATGGATGCTTTATAAACTCAAGAGAAAAATGCCTAACAGTAGTAAAATAAAAATGTTGTATTTTAACCGTGTATCATAAGTTGAAATTAAACAATTACTTTTTTTTTTTTTTGTCACATGCCTTATCTCAGTGAAGCTGAGTTTATTCTAAGGAGCCAATTAAATGATCACCAGGACCAACCTGAGGCCAGGAACTTGAAGTGAATTGTGACCAAAACAAAAGAATGAATTGTGCTAATTTATAGGATCTGAAACCAAATCTTAATAACAACCTGTTTACTGAAATGTGAGCCACGTAAAGTTTGAGAATACTTTCCAAACACACCTGATGATTTAGTCTAATCGAGTTACTGAAACTATATATATTTCAAAGATTTTGAACAGGCTCAAAACCTCAAATAGCAAGACAAATCACAGACCAAACTTGAATGAATCTAGTATTTCTTTACAGTGAATTGACTAAGGAAAACACAATAGACATGTGATTATAAAAGCTTTTTTTCAAAGTCAACAGTACAATATGGTGAGTTTTAAAGCAATCAAGACTGCATTTCTTTTTCCAAGATCCTTTTGAAATATCGGTTTTGTGCAGAAGGAGGAAGAAGGAAGTCAGGGGTTCAGAATTATAGTGGAGAAGAAAAGGGTCAAGGTGAGATGAAGGGTTGCTTAGCGATGGGAAACTCAGCCACTCTTGAGTCACGGTTTAATCCTAGGAAAAGGCCTAATATCATTTCTGCAAAACAAATACTACTTCACAGATGGACCAAACCTGGTAGGCGCCCAAGTCCTGAAACCAGGAACCCAAGAGTAGCAGGCACATTACCTGTGGAGAGCTGGGTGGGGAGGGGGTTCATTTCCTTGTCCACCATCTTCTGGTACAAAGCCCTCAGGCTAAAAGGCTCCACTGTGAAAGGCAGGGTCCCAGTCAACATGGCATACATGTTCACGCCTCTGGAAAGAGAGACACCAAAGCATGAGACCAGACTGAGGCCCCCAGGAAGGGAAGACAGATAGGGCACAGGCTTGGCAAAGCTTCAGCCCTGTCCCTTTCATGCTGACCTCAAGGGGCCTTTTGTCTAGAAAACTCAGCACCACACTGAAGCAGCAAAAGTGAAAGGCACGGGTAAAAGCTTCCTTGTAGACTTGGACAGTGGACTGTGGAGATCAAAGGAGTCTAAGAAACTTCAAGAGCTACCCCCTACGGAAGGGAAACCAGGTCCTTCCTTCTGGAAGGAAGTCCAGACGAAATTATGCGAAAAATACCAGGAGCATGCTAGGACCCTTGAATAAAAGTCGTCTTGCCGTTACGTGGTTTTCCAAGTGTGGCTTACAAGATGCAGCCTGGAGGCGGCCAGAAAAAAAAATATGGGGCAAGACCCTGCCACGGAAGGCAAGCCACAGCCTAGCCAGCAGGCCTGGTTACCTTTCAGCCCTTTGAAACAAAAATCTCATATCCAAAACTGGCCGGTTGCTCTTCCCTTGAATGCTGTTTGGGCTTTTGTAACTAGAGAATTCCCTCAGGGGGGTGGGGGACGGGGAGGTGTCTCCTTCCCACTCTTATTTTTTATATCATTGTTCATTGTGAGATTCTGCCACCCGGCCCGGGCCCAAAACGTCAGATGTGGTCGAAATACCTTCTAAATGGGCTTAACTGCTTACATCCACAGCCAACCTAGCGACATCTTCTTGGAGGACTTTCATTTTCCTGATGTGCAAACCTAATATCATTTTGATGAGATTTCCTGATGAGGATGAAATGCCTGCCTGCCAAGAGGTCTCAAGTGTTCAAAAGTACCCAAGGGAATATGTTTTAAAAACAGGCAATAGGATTTCCAGTCAAAACAAATCCAATGAGACTGATGGAAATTAAAACCCTTGGGGGTCCGTTCCACTGAGGCACCCCTGAATTACAGGGCCCCAGATCATGACAGGTACAGAGCCCGCGGGGCTCCAGCCAGAAATCACTCTCATATCGCAGACAGAACGCTAAGCCTCGGCTAAGACGGTGTAACTCACAGTAGAGTTACACAGATTCGTACACATTCTGTCCACAAACATTTGCTGGCTGGCTCCCCCCCCCCCCGGCCCCCCCCAGGCAGTGCTACGGGTGCTGGGTAGGGCTGAACCAGACAAAGCCCTGCCATCTTGGCCTGTAGGGGAGAGACGGTCAACAAGTAACCAAATAACTAAGCACAATCCTTTCAAGGAGCAACGGAAGTGGGGGAGTTAAGAAATGAACACTGCTGCCTCTGACCACAGAGGGTTCAATTAGGGGAGGAAGAAGTCTACGATAAGTACTTGAAGACAGGTGGCCTGCGGGGGGAGGGGCGAGTATACGCGTGTGAGCTTCTGTGTCTTTCGGATGCGGGCAATAAACTGGGCAGACAAGAAATGGAGACAAGAACGAACCGGGCATACACAGAGCCATTTAGAGCGTTTCCCTATGTATTTGGGGGAACACGTTCCCCAGGATAAGAACAGATGTCAGGTGAATAAAAGTGCCACAGCCAAATGACTGGGGAAGCAGTCAGCTGGTATTAAGTGGATATCAGGGGCTCAGGATGGGGAGCAGGAGCCAGGGGCAGTGAGTGGGCACGCTGCTGGCGAAGTCTGAATGGGAGGGATAGCGGGCCACAGAGAGAAAGGCTAATAAGCACTAGATATCTGAAGGCGATGTGCCAAGTTGCAAACCTGGGAAGCGAGAAGAATGGTGGGAACAGTGTCAGGATTGAGGAAACTGAGGAGAGGGGAAGGGACGGAGTACCGGGGCTGGTGACACGTTTGGGGACCTACCACGCAATGCTGCACCGTGGATATGTTTGAGATACAGCTAAACATCCCAGCTTAAGGGATTCTTAGAGACCAATAAGAGAGAAAACTAAAATCCCCCCCCCCCCCCCCCACCAACTGTAGAATGTCCGCATCCAAACGGGTCTTGGACGCGTGGCTTTTGTAAATAAGAGCGCCCTCCCCCCACCAAAACATCCACAAAGTTGTTGTTGGAGGCCCCTCAGCAACCTTCAAGACAAGGGTTTCCAACCTCGCCAGTGCAGCTCATTCCATTGAGGGCAGCTCTGGGCACAAGGAAGGCTTCTCACTACAAAGCTGCGGTCCCTCTCTTCTACGCTGAGGTTAAGGGACAAGCCCAGTCCTCTCTGTCCCTGCTCGCTTCTGTGCACCTTTGTCTCGGTCCAACGTTCATACCTAAAGCTGAAGAGCCTGGTACTTACACAATATCATTTTTCCCCACAGGTGAATGTTTTCTTTTCTCAGACTGAGGTAGGCAGGACACGTCCTCAGGGGGTCAGCAGTTCCGTTTTTTATTTTCTTTTGGTGATAGACTAGAACATCTTGCAAATATCAACCCGGGCCATCGGACGGCCACCATATAACTAAGTACACACTGGATTTCAATCTTATAACCAACTATGCGCTGGATTTCAGCGCTTGCTTTTGCATTCGTGTTTACCAACACACCATCTTTGCCAAAATATATCACTTTCATTGTCACAGGCTAACGAGAAGAGGACATAAGTGGGCTTCGGGGTGATTCCCAAAGTGTGGTGCTCGGTAGGGCAGCAGCGTGACCTGGAAATGTTAGATCTGCAAACTCTTGGGCTCCACCGCAGACTCATGGGATCAGAAACTTTGCGGGGGGGGTGGTGGGGGGGGAACTCCGCAATCTGGGTTTTCCCAAGCCTGCCAGGTGCTTTGGATGCACTGTCAGGTCTGAAAGCCCCTGGAAGGTGACAATAGTGGGAGAATTGGGTGATCACACGACCATGCGCTGACCAGCTCGGAGCCTGTGCCCGGCAAGAATTACACCCAGAACGCGTCAGGCAGTTCAGTCCCCACAAAGCAGCAGCCACAGCAGCTAACTAATGCTGCTGGCTTTAATATTTTGCGATTCTTTTAGCCTTGGTTATACTTAACTTTGTAAATCAGTTTTCGGGTCTTATTTGCACAGAGCCATAAATGAAAAGAATTTAATTTTACATTCATGTACATTAAGCACAGTGTAAATAAAAACAACTTGAGTCAACACCGGGGATTACCAAGAATGTCCTTCCTTTTTTTATTTTTTTTTTTTTTAATTTTTTTTTTTCAACGTTTTTTATTTATTTTTGGGACAGAGAGAGACAGAGCATGAACGGGGGAGGGGCAGAGAGAGAGGGAGACACAGAATCGGAAACAGGCTCCAGGCTCCGAGCCATCAGCCCAGAGCCTGACGCGGGGCTCGAACTCACGGACCGCGAGATCGTGACCTGGCTGAAGTCGGACGCTTAACCGACTGCGCCACCCAGGCGCCCCAAGAATGTCCTTCCTTTAAAAGAAGAGTATATAGGGGCGCCTGGGTGGCGCAGTCGGTTAAGCGTCCGACTTCAGCCAGGTCACGATCTCGCGGTCCGTGAGTTCGAGCCCCGCGTCAGGCTCTGGGCTGATGGCTCGGAGCCTGGAGCCTGTTTCCGATTCTGTGTCTCCCTCTCTCTCTGCCCCTCCCCCGTTCATGCTCTGTCTCTCTCTGTCCCAAAAATAAAATAAAAAAAAATTAAAAAAAAAAAAGTTGAAAAAAAAAAAAGAGTATATAACACTCAAGTGTAAAGACCACTGCCCTTATATAATGATCTTTTGTTATTTCCCTTTATCTTTAGGGGACACAGAGTTTCCTATCACAGATGGAGTGCATAAAATAGTGCAGGATGTTACAGAGGGAAGACACTATGGTAATGGAGGGGAATCCAACTGAAGGAGTTGGGTGAATGTAGTAAGCAGTATGAAGCCAGAGAAGCGACTCTAAAACCTTTATGAAAGTTTCTTTCTTCGAGGAGTCTTGGAGACCTCTCCTTGCCCCCAACAGGCTTCAAAAGACGACATCCCGGGCACTGCCTTTCTCCAGTATCTGGCTGGGACCACAGATAAAGGTAAGCGCTTGTGTTAAAGACAGTGCTGGTGCACCTGCTCAGAGTAGTCCCACCAGAACCGAGCGAGTGGTTTTGATAATAACTGACTAGGTTACGAAACTGGCTGCAGGATTTCATTTTGCTTGGCGAAGGTTCTCATCAACAAAAACAGTCACAAGTCCTTAAAGAGGACCCCGCTCTCTCATCCAGGGTCTCTCGTCTACAAAACGTGGGTGACAACAGTACCTACCTCTCAGGTTGTATGAGGGGCAAATGAACGAAGCCACAGAAAGTGCTGGATGCTGGGCCGGGCAGATTCAGTACCTGATAAATGTGATCTGTTGTTTCATCACAAAACTTTTAAAAATAACACATACGGAGCTACAATTAGATTTGCGTCCCGTTGCCAAATAATGATGGAAATCTACATTAAGAGGCATCCAGTCCCAGGAGATTTTGTAAAGGAAACCAGATTGAGCATTTTCATTCCTCTCCCCCAGAGTTTTCATACATGTTTAATATCGGGATAAAGAGAAATCTCATCCCTTTGACATTTCGGAAGTATGTGAGAATACCAAGGGAAAAATGTGGAATGCAGTTTATAAACCTCTGTAATCCCGTAGAATTAGTAGGAGTCTTCAGACATGTTCAGAATTTCCTGACGTGTCTTTTGAAATATGGTCCAGGACTTTCTAGCCTCTCCATGGTACACACGGAGCCCCCAAGCATCACAAATGGTTTTAAAGAAAGAGAAGGATGACGGACTGGAATGAAGGACGCAACAAACAGACACACTCTGGGTTTTTCCAAACAGAATGAAGCAAGGCTGAGTCATCAGTGGGTGACAGAAAACCCAAAGGTACTGGCCAGTGTGGAGTCAAAAGAGCAAAATAAAGTGAATGAAGAACAACTAGAGGATGAGGAGATAGGACCCCATGAAATATAAATGGGGAATTTGGGGGATTAAGTCAGGAGCCCAATGGTGGTCCTCATATTCAGTCGGATAATGAAACACTCCCTGGAGGAAAAGCTGGATTGTCACCTATCATCCAAGGGAGGAAAGACAGAGTCACACCTTCCTGGAGAAGTCGGTCGGCACCTTTAACAAGACACAAGGGACAAAGCAATTGACAGAGCTGGGCTGGCCCGTGGGGGGTCTGGCTGCTGTTCATGCAGGGCTGTTGGGCAGGATCCTCGGGAACTGCCCAGGGTAGGGCAGAGTGAAGCTGAGAGAATCTTCAGCTGACACGCCTTGCTTCTGTGTGGTTCTTCAGAAAAGGAGCTGCCTCCGAAAAATTAAAAATAACCCTCTGGCCAGGGGCACCTGGGTGGCTCGGTCAGCTAAGCATCCGGCTCTTGATTTCCGCTCAGGTCATGATCTCAAAGGTCATGGGATGGAGCCCACATCGGGCTCCAAAGGTGTCATCGGAACCTGCTTAGAGTTCTCTCTCCCTCTCTCTCTGCCTCTCCCCTGCTCATGTGCACGCTCTCTCTCTCTTCTCTAAGTAGGGAAATAAACTTTAAAAAAATGTTGTTTAGCTTTAAAAAAGAATGACTCTCTGCCTAAAAGCAACATCTTCCCATTCTTCCAGTATCAACTTTCAATACAACTTCCAATTTAAAGTCTTAAAAATAGAGTGGGAACAGATCTGTCCATTTGGAAAATGTCAAACGTCGTGCCTGCTCCATTAAATGGTCTGTGTTCTACAAGAAATTACCTTCTTGTGGATGTTAAGACTTTTGCTTCTTTTTCCTTTCCTCTTTCCTCTCTTCTATTTTATAAACCTTTTTTTTAATGTTTTTGATTTTATTTTTGACAGAGGCAAGTGCGGGAGGGGCAGAGACAGGAGGACAGAGGTTCTGAAGCAGGCTCTGTGCTGACAGCAGTGAGCCCAACATGGGGTTTGAACTCATGAACGTCAATATCACGACGTGAACTGAAGCTGATGCCCATGTGACTAAGCCACCCAGGCGCCCCTCCCCTCTTCTACTTTAAATGCACACATTAGCTACCAAATACATATATATATATATATATATATATATATATATATATATATATATCTCGTAGAGTTTACAACTGAAAAATCTCAAAGGCTAAAGGAGATTTCTCCGTTAAGTCAAAAGCCCTAACCTACCTAAAAGAAGCCATAGGTCTGTTTCCAAATCCTTCTCCTGCCATTTTGAGGGGGTATACATGGAGAGAAAACGCTAACTTCGTATTTGACCACTGGGGCTATAGCTGGTGGAATCTGGTTTACTCTATTTACAAAATAGAGTCGAAGGGTTGATTGCCTAGGTCTATATGGGGATAGTAGGGCTCAAAACAAGATGGCTGCTCTCAGCCAACTTGTCTACCCAAAGGGACAGCATGTGGGAGAGATTTTTTTTCCCACTAAGTGAAAAGAGATTCGGTGAGACTGGGACAGTGGTTCTGGGTGTGCTGTGCACGACCTCCACAAGACACCAGGACTTCACACAAATGCTTCATCCGCCCCAGGCACCCCCAGGAGAGGAAAGAGGAGCTTTGGTTGAAACAATCTGGCATTTCCAATGCTTTGGGGATTGGACTCTCAGTTTCCACTTTCCTTACTCTTAGAGATTCACCAAAGTTCTCCGAAGAGCACTGGAATATTCTGAAAATAAAGTCAATTTTTAATCTTTTCATTTAAAAAGTATATCTGCGTTAGTTTGTTTTTTTTTTTAACTGGCCCATATGTCACTCTGAGGAAAAGTCAGTTAACCATGAAAGGTTCACTACCACAGAATGACCATTTTTGGTTTTGCGTCTGAAACCTCAAAGTTCACTTGGAGATCAAGATATTCCTGTCATCTCGATTAAAGGTAAGAAGCAGACGATTTGAAAGATATTCACGTACAAAAATGAAGACCATCGAAAATAATGGAAGGGCCCTAAGACAGGGTGCACCGTTTCCCACTGACATGGTTAGTTCCTGATTCACTAGAGGAGGGGGGTCCTGGGGGCCCCATTTGTCAGAAGAGCGTTCCTTCCCCTGGTTTCCTTGAGTCACACGTTGGTTTTCTTCCCAAGACAGTCCCAGGAGTCTTGGAGAAGGGCCTCATCCATCTGTCAAGGTCCAAAACCTCTAGAGAGAGAAGTTTGCTTTTGATTTTGGAAGTGAGCTTTTCATTCTGTTGTTTCACAGCGATAAAAAAGGGATGTTCTACAATAACAGTGTCTGACCCAGAAAGAAAATTGGTCCCATCTTCACTCTTTCTTAAACAGCCTTTTAAATTCTCTTTGGGTTTTCCGTTTCCAATTCTGCCAGCGAAGTCACTGAGCACCGAACAGAAACCTAACCACTATCTCAGACACAACACCCCAAAGCAGTGGAGAATTTCTCTCTTAAGGAAGGCTCTGAAGTTTTTCACTCTCTCCAAGATCAAGAATGACAGTAACCAGGTTTTCACACCTTCCAGCCTCTGCATATACTATTCCCTCTGCCTGGAAAGCTTCCTCTCCTCTCCTCCACCTGGCAAACTCCGCCTCATGTCTCAGAAGCAGATCCGACCCTCCTCGGATGCCTTCTTGAACTGACCCAGCTCTGCAGCCCGATTTGTTCTCTGCGCTGTGCCTCCTGACACGTCGTATTTGTTTACGGGTAAGTCGGTGTCTCAGTCAGCTCAGGCCGCCGTGACAAAATACCACAGACGAGGTGGCTCGGCCAACAGACATTCTTCTTCTCGCAGTTCTAGAGCCTGGAGTCTGAGACCAGGGTGCCGGCACATCCGGGGTGTGGGGTGCTCTCTTCCCAGGTTTTCTTGTTTTGTCCTCACTGTCCGAGAGCAAGCAAGCTCTCTGGAGTCTCTCCTTATGAGGACACTTAGCCCGTTATGGGGACGCTACCCTCGTGACCTCTCAAAGGCTCCACTTCCACCACACTGGGGAATTAGGGCTTCAACATATGGAATTAGCGGGGGATACACTTCAGTCCGTAGCAGTAGCTAAGTGTGTTGAATTGCAAAAAACAAAACAAAACACAACAAAAAACCCAAAAAACCAAAGCCCACAAATTCCTTGCCACTCCCCCACCACAGGGTGGGATCTTCTCTTTCTCCTCCTGCTTCTGGGTTGGCCATGCAGCCGGCTTTGCCCACTGAAAGGTTAGTAAATGTGACACAGAGGCTTCTTGAAAAGTGCTTACGCACGAGGGCTTGCCTCTCTTACTCCTGGGGACTCCTTCCACCATCGAGGGAGCAAAATTCTGCGTACCTTTGTGGTGTTCTTTGTTTCTGGTTTTCATGCAGCCAGGAACATATTACCTACAAGTAACAGCGATGATTGAGAATTTGGATTTACAATCAAACCATGCGGTGCTCTCTGCCGGGTGGCTGAGGGGGGCTGACACTCTGTTGGGTAAGGGATGACCAAGAATGCGGTTAGTCGACCTGAGGTGTCTGTCGGCGAACCTGATTCAGAAAAGAGATTCTTTCACACTTCCTGGGAAGGAGAATGGCTCTTGGGATCTGGAGCGGCGAGTTTTGTACTCTTCAGTTTACCTTGGAGCTTGCCTGAGATTTCAGAGCTTAAGCAACAGAAATTGATTTTCTCACAGTTCTGGAAGCTCGAAGTCCAAGAGGAGAGTGTCAGCAAGGTTGGTTCTTTCTGAGGGCCGTGAGGGCAGACCCACTCCATGCTGCTTCCAAGAGCTTCCCTCGGCAATCCGGTGTTCCTCGGCCCGTAGATGCATCACTATGATCTCTGCCTTCAGCCTCACACGGCGCCCCCCCTGTGTCTCTGTCTGCAAATCCCACCCCCCCCATTATAAACATGTCTGTCATACTGGATTTTATGACCCCGTTTTCACTTGATTACCTCCATAAAGACCTTCTCTCCAAATAACGTCACATTCTGACACACTGGGGTTAGGACTCCAGCATATCTATTGGGAAGCGAACACAATTCAATCCGTGGCGTTTGGTTACCCACCCGCTTATAATTTTCCAGCGGTCTCTCGCCACCTTTAGGGAAAAACCCAAACTCTTTCCCACACTTCCCCACCCCACAACCTTCTCACATCCTGTTCCCTGTGTCCAGGGCCTTCCTCCCTTAACACTCCTTCTTCCCAGAGTTCAGCCCTTCTCATCCTGAGGATTTGGCTTTGAGGTTTTCTCGGCTAGAGGCCGCCCCCATCCCATTCGATACCTCCCACCCACCTCTCCACAGCAGTCACCACACCCCGCTTATAGCTTTTATAAAAACTGTCTGCGCCACTAGAATGTAAACCCCACAATAAGCAGCACAACAAAATAGAAGCAAAAGCAGGAGAGGGTGGCAATTTAAGGCAAACTCTAGAGTCAAACCACCTTGATCAAATCCCAGCTCTACACCTAGTGGCAGTGCTACCTGGGCAAGTGCCTAAGACTCTTAGTGCCTCAGTTTCCTCATCCATAAAGTGGGATAACAGAACATTCCCTTGGAGGGTTGCTAGGCATGTGAGACGAGTTAATACTTGTGAGGCCCTTAGAACACTGCCTGTTGGGGCGCCTGGGTGGCGCAGTCGGTTAAGCGTCCGACTTCAGCCAGGTCACGATCTCGCGGTCCGTGAGTTCGAGCCCCGCGTTGGGCTCTGGGCTGATGGCTCGGAGCCTGGAGCCTGTTTCCGATTCTGTGTCTCCCTCTCTCTCTGCCCCTCCCCCGTTCATGCTCTGTCTCTCTCTGTCCCAAAAATAAATTAAAAACGTTGAAAAAAAAATTAAAAAAAAAAAAAAAAAAAGAACACTGCCTGTCACTCAACTGGAGGTACACGAGCATGAATAATAATCTTTGCAGGAACAGGGACCGACCAAGGCCCTTCGACTCACCCCTGCGCGCTCAGAATCCGGCACAGTGCCTGGCTCAACAAATATTTGCCAAACGAACAAATTTCTGGTAAGCTCTGTGTTGCTCACGTGACTTCTTTTTGTTTTCTAAGCTTTATCAGCAGCTTCTAAAGGGGCCTAATTTACGCCATCCCTGCGAACCAGACTTACGTCATGTGGCCTCATCCCCTAGAGAACGTCCCAGGTCGGCTAGCCCAGAGTTGCTCTGGGGAAACCTGGTTGATAAGAAATAAAACAAGGCCCTTCGTGGCTAAACAAGGGTGAGAATCTCCACCCCAGCCCCCCACCACGGGGCACCGGAACACGGACTCGTGAGCTCGCAGCTGCTAGTCTATGTAGAGACCCCACAACCCACTGAAAGACCAACATCTCTGCGGGGGGTGTTCCTAGTTATCAAAGACTTTCCCATACGTCACTCTGTGGCACCAGGACTAAGAATGAGGCCCGATCAGAGCTTTTCAGGAGACCTCAAGCTACACATCACCTTCTTGCGGCGGGGGGAGGCAACTAAGCGGAGGTTAGCAAAGAAATGTCCAGCTGCTCCAGACAGCCCCCCCAGAAGCCAGGGTAGAGGAGGGAAGGGAGTGTTTTGGGTCAAGAGAGACACAAAACAGGTGGCAGCAGACCAGGTCCCTTGACTCCAATCATGGGGCCCCGAGACTGAGAAACAGAGCACCCGTGACCGTTACATGCGGACTCCTTTCCCAAGTCAAGGGACTTGGCAGGTGGGGCGGGCACAGGGTCTGAGCTTACACCTGACCTCACACGGTGCTGCCTTTTGCCGCCGTGCTTTTCAGCCTCCCTCGGATTTCCCCAGACGGGAGAAATGATTTACTCCCAACCTATGGTCCGCACGAGGGGACGAGAGGTCCCGTGCAGGTGATGCAGGCCCGGGAGCTCCCCTCCAGCTCTGACGGCCCACCAGGCTCCCTCCTTCTACCGACACTTCTAGACCGTGAGGAGCCACCGGCTTCACCAGTCATGGAGTGGAAAGGTCCCCCTTTGTAGGCTGAGCCTCGTCGTCATGACAACTCGTGATGACGCTTCTCCTTCAGTCCCCGGGAGAGCAGGACACCAGGCTGTAAACTGTCACCTGCTCTCCAACCGCCGACTTCTCTTCCCCTGTGGTCATGATGCCTCCCACCCCCTCCAGTTACATGACGCCTCGAAACCTCCTGGTCTTTCAGGCTCCCTATTCCGCACAGCCTTTATCGTGCGGGTACACAAACCGTCCCTTGCGTAGCTCTCCGTTTAGCAAAAGTGAGTTCCCTACCTATTGAGGAGAGAAGGTGATTATAGACTCACACATGTATATTCATCCACTAATAAATACTTACCGAGGGCAGATTATGTGCCAGACATGTGTGAAAATTCTTAAGCATTGAAAAGGACCAAGAATGGATTCTATCTCAAGTGTGGACTCTGATTCATTGGCAGTGCGTCCTGACAGCCGTGTTGAGAAGGATTCTGAGGCCCTTTATTCTGGGCACAGAATAAAGAGTCTGTGAATTTGCAATGCCGGCCAAACGACCCGGCCGGCCAAACGACCCGGCCAAACGACCTCGAAGAGAAAGCTTCTCTGCCAGGGTTTCCTGCCACCATTCCCATCCCCCTGACAGCCCCTGCCCGGCCCCCTGCAGGGGTCATCAGCACACACAGAGCATGCTCTCCGTCTACAGCCCTGCCCACACCTCCTCTTGAGACGTCAGGAAAGTAACCGGGGGCTCAGGCTTCTGTGCAAGGAGCCCCGAGTGCAAAGTCCACCCCACCACTTACACACGCACCGCCAGGCCTCTCTCCCATCTGGGTCAAATGACCTCTGAGCACTTGGCCTGCCCAGGAATGGAAGCGGACTCCCCAGTGCCTTGTGGCCAGCTGTGCCCAGAGCCCAGGGGATCCTGTGGTCCTCAGAATCTCATGCTGGGCTCTGGTTCCCCTCACCTCCAACTGGAGCCTCCTGACCTCCCTTGACTTCCAGAACCTTGTACTGGGTCACATTCCTCTGTTTGCTTCCTCTGCCAACTATAGCCCCTGACCCTATAGCTTCTGTTCTCCAGGATGAAATGCCTGTCCCTCCCTCCCTTAGCCGCCTTCCTTTCCTTCCTTTCTCTGGCCGGGCTCCGTGCCATCGGCCTACAGTGCAGGGGGTCCTGGGAGGTGAGCTGTGACTGCAGGGCGAGCACCAGGGAAGCAGGGAGCAGGAAACCGACAAGACACCAGAGGCTCAAGGCCAGCCTGCAAGAGGCAGGGGTTGGGGGGGGGGGGGGGGGTCTGCCCAGGGGAAGTGGCATCCCAGAAAAGAAGAGGGAAAGAAAACGAGGACAGGACCAGAAAGAATTCCTGGCTAAAAGAACAGTGCACACAAGGGACAGGAAACAGCTAGAGAATGGATGGCGGGGGGGGGGGGGGGGGGGGGAGAGAGGGAGACAGAGAGAGAGAGTATAGCTTCCAATGAGGCAATGGGGCCATGTTCAGAATTCAGTACTTTGAGACCCTGAAGTCCTCGGTTCAAATGTCAGCTCCACTACTTAGTTAACCCTATGACCCTAAGAAATGTTATTAATCTCTCTTGTAATAAGCTTCCTCTTCCGTAAAATGGGGATAAGAGAGAGTAACGGTTTCACTGGGTTAGCATGAAAATGAAATGGCACGGTGCCTGCCGTGTGCCAGGCATGTAGCAAACGTTAGCTCGTTTCCAATCTGGACAAGGGAAGTGTAGTGAGGGTGGAGAGAAGGAGAAGGCATCTAGAAATGTACTGGATCAACACACCCTTGCTTCGATTAGCCCCTCTCACCTCCAGCTTCCCTCTTACTCGGGAGCCCACTCTCTGTTTACAGCCCAGCTCCTCTTGATAAGGAATTTAGTCCCCACCCCAGACTCCAGCACCCGGTATGGTTCCCTGCACCATTCACGCATGATGACGAGAGGCTTGCTCGGCATGGGGACCCCAAGGGACCTGGATTCAGGAACCAGAGCCCCTGTAGCAATTCGTCCCTTCAAGGTTGACGGACTTTGCCCCAGTGGCCCACACCGGGTGAGACGCTGGCGAAGCCGACCAATAATGGACCCGTCTCCGTTCAGTGTCCTTCCCGACTGGGGAGACAGACAATAAAATGATAGGCTGTGATGGGTGAGAGGGACTTGGGACTTGAGAGGGCGAGGAGACAGAGTCGTGGGGGGCCTCCCGACAGGGAACCCGAGATGGTCTCTGCAGTGGTGGCACTGGATCAAAACGGTCACATGGGAACAGACGGGCCATTTGAAGAGCCGGGAAATGATATTCCAGGCAAAGGAAATGGCAAGTGCAAAGCCCAGAGGTGGGAAAGATGAAACAGAGGCCAGCATCCCTGAAGAACCGTGAGCAGAGGGTAGGGTAGGAGGTGGAGAGGCAGGAGCGTGGGCCAGGCAGGGGCTGTTTTCTTCTGGTGCTGATAGAAAGCTAAGGGGCGATTTTAAGCAGGGGAAGGATGTGAGTGACTCATAAAACCAGATCGTGAGTTCTGTGGGTTCAGGACTTGGTTTTCTTGTCTCCCCAGCAACGGAATGAATTTTGGTAAAAGCCTCTCCGGTGGTCTATGGAGAACAGACCAGAAGGAACAGAGCGGGAAAGCTGCCCCCCGCCCCAAAAATCACCAAGTATCTATCTGAGAGCCTGGAATAGAACACGTCCTCATCAAATACTCAAAGGTTATGGGGCGCCTGGGTGGCGCAGTCGGTTAAGCGGCCGACTTCAGCCAGGTCACGATCTCGCAGTCCGTGAGTTCGAGCCCCGCGTCAGGCTCTGGGCTGATGGCTCGGAGCCTGGAGCCTGTTTCCGATTCTGTGTCTCCCTCTCTCTCTGCCCCTCCCCCGTTCATGCTCTGTCTCTCTCTGTCCCAAAAATAAATAAAAAACGTTGAAAAAAAAAATTAAAAAAAAAAAAAATACTCAAAGGTTATTTTGTAAGAAATGGAGAGTAAAGACGACCAGAGAGAGCATCCCCTTTTATAAGCGCCATAACTCACATGGACCAGACATCGATTTTGGGGCCATATTTCTTCCTGGCAAGAAGTTCGGGGGCGGCATAGGCTGGACTGCCACACTGCGTGCTGAACGGGTCCGAGTGGCCCAGGATCCCAGCACAGTTGCTCAAACCAAAGTCTGCAAAGAGAGGAAGACAAAACCAGCTCTGAATGAGAAAACCGTGAAAAAGAAGAAAAAAAAAAACCCAAAAAACCAACAAAAAAACCAGGGGGCAGCAGGAAAGGAAATATTCTCTCAGGCTAACACATCATTTAGCATCCCCGAAGGAAAACCAGCAGGGGCAGACCCTCATCGCCGGATATGGGTCTTAAGACTGGAAACCGTTTCTATCAGGCCTCACTATAAAATCCAGCTAGAGCTGAAAGTATGTTGAACCAAAACATATTTTCATCAAACCTTGGAAATGAGTCATCCAGGAAAAAGAAAGGCTTCGCTTTCTAGGACTGGGGCGGGAAGAGAGAACGAACAGAGGCCTTGGAGGCAGCAATCTGGCTTCCCAATGGCCACGTGGGGAAAAAAGCTGAAGAAAGATCCATTTTCCCTGGCTGGGGTCAGAGTCACCCCAAGTGACACGCGATCCCACCATTTAGAGTTGACTTGTTCAGTTCAATGTTTTCATTTCATGCAAGTCCCTTAAAAATGCTCCCTGTGCATGTGGCAACGTATGGGGATTTAAAGAGGGAAAAAAATACACACCCAATGATTTAGAAACGCTAAGTGTTGGCTGGAAAACTAACGCCAGGAAGACAGCAATGAAAACTGAACTAAGCGACATCATAGCACTGCCTTGTTCCCGGATGATTACGGCAAACGGGAAAAACACAGAAGAGGCTGCTGCGTCCAAAGCTATGCTGCGTCCAAAGCCTTTTGTTTCGTGTTCACTTTTTTGAGCCTAAGAATATGGCAACTGACAGGTAATCAGAGCTGTCTCGGTCCTCATCTGATACCTTCCCTGAATCTTTGCTGATCCCAGAATTAAGATGATGACTTAGGGGCCCCTGGGTGGTTCTGTCAGTTGGGCATCTGACTCTCGATTTCAGCTCAGGTCTCACGGTTTATGGTTTGAGCCCCCCATTGGGCTCTGCGCTGACAGCACGGAGCCTGCCTGAGATTCTCTCGCTTCCTCTCTCTGCCCCTCCCCCCTACTCGCATTCACTCTTTCTCTGAAAATAAACTTACTAAAAAAAAAAAAAAAAAAAAAAAAAAAAAAAAAAAATCATGGCTTCTCTTTGAACTTCAATGTAAATATTATGGTTCTAGTTCCCCAAACAGGAGATTCTGTCCACAGGGCTCAGTGGCCAGGACTGTCTCCACGTCTCGACAAAACCCTGTACTTTCTCAACTGGCAGGACTTCTATCTGATTTCACTACTGTGTTTTCTCCTTGACCAACGTGTCTCCACCTGCAAAGCACATGACCGCTGTAATAGCTCAGGAAAAGAGGAACACGGGACGCGGTGTGAAGTAACCGTGAGGCCATGAAGTGACTCACACCATGGGTCAAAATGCACCACCAGAAACTCTCCCAACAGTCACTGGCTTAGGCTGTATAATGACAGAGCGTTCCCAAAGAGAACCCCGTCCCCCCGCCGCCACAGGCAGAGCTCAGAAAACTCTTGAAGGCCCTGGGCTTGAAGATGAAGACCCAGAATCTACCCAGGGATGGATGTGGACACCTTTAACTCTTCCTTTGTTTTTGTTTTTTATGATTCTATCTTTTTATCTCATAACTTCCCTTTACTACCTACCCCCGCTCGGCCCCCATTTCCTTCCCCCCCCAGCCCAGCCCACACCAGTAGGTTCCCCCATAACCTGCCCAAGAAGGCCCCTTCCAGAGCCACAGGACTCTTGGCTTCCCACCGTAGGAGACCTCTGTACAAGAGGATCTGAGGGCCCCTATTCTCAGACCTCACCCTGTAGTATCACCGACACGGGAAAAAAAGGGAGGGGGGTATTTTTGTAAGAGGAAAAGTCATAGCGTGCTTGAAATTGGACGGTGGCTTAAACGCTCTGGGTTTGCAAATCAACCTAAAGGAATTTTAATAAAACAACAAATGCGTAAAGAGCACCATGGAATAAAGATTGTATTGTTCAGGGCAACATTTTAAGGGATGTTTCACAAACAGTCATGTGAGAAGGTCCAATCTCCTAGGAGTCCCATAAAATCTATCTCTAGATTTCTGACATGAAACCAAAAGACTCCGTGTCTAATCTCAATGGGGTTCCGCTAACAGCAAAGGACCTGCCTCATTCAGGTCACTGAAGCCTCCACTGCGGTCTGTAAAGAATTGCTTGATCCCAAGAGGGCAGGGAGAAGATAGAGAGCAGGTCACCCCCTCCCCCCCGCCCGCCCCCCCCCCCACCACCCTTTGCTCCCAGGCAAGCTCGAGAACACAGTGTCTTGCCGGGTCTGGAGGAATGTTTCAAGAAGATAAATTAGCAGAGGATCTGGTGAGTGGAGGAGATAAAATCTGCATTTTAAATGACTTAGTGTTGACCTAGCCAGAAGGGTTTCATTTAAAATATATTACAGAGAAATAACCGGCCCTTTTCACACTCATAAGGCTAATTATTAAAATTTTACGCATATGCCTGGAATCAGAATCGAGAAACTAGAGAGAAGTCCGCCTTGCAGTATGTCACATGGGTCTGCCTCAAGTTAGATCTGGCAAACATACATAAGTGAAACATCTTCAGTTTTCTGAAGGCTCCAAAATGAGTCTCACAAAACGCCCAAGTGAACGCTGCGGTGCAAAACTGTTCTCAGCTGGGGCTCTCCCATTACCACCTAAACCATCAGACATCAGACTGTTTTTGTGGAAAGAAAAAAAAAAAAAATCTTGATGAAATCAGATCTTTCTCCCAGTTAGCTCCAGTTCATTTGAAACGCAGCTTTAAGTACATTTATTTAAACCAAATTATTTCAAAGAAAGGAAACTATTAAGGGGAAATGGAAATAACTGTAATCCATCTTTGAAAAACAACCAGGTAATTCCTTTGAAGAAAAGGTTCAAGAGCTTTCAACTTGCAAAACGACAGTTATAGAAACATTTGATCCAAATGGCCCAAGCTGGGGGGGGAGGGGGTGGAGAGGGAAGGGGATTGGGGGGGGGGCAAGAAAACGTATGAGACACTGGGCCTTCCTTCCCTCCAGCACCCCCCACCCCCAGTTATTGCCTTTGTGACTGACCCATAGGGAAAAAATGAGAAAATGTAGATATTGGTAAACACAAGGCAATGCCCAGTTGCCCCTGGCGGGGGGGGGGGGGGGGGGTACTATAATGTCTGTTTTGATTACAAATGTGAGATAAGGCTTTTGGTTTACGCTGCTGCTCACGACAGAACCAGGAGCCACATAAAAGTGCAGATAATGGGAAATCCAGTGATCAGAGCCTCCTTTCCAGCAGTTTTGGAAAACTGTGGTTTCTGACTCCCAGTTTCTGACAGAACCCACTTCAGTCCTGGCTTGGGTGCCCGAATCAGCTGCCAAGCTGAGCGGTGAGGACTTGGAGGCATTTGAACAAAAGGGTCCCTGGAATCTAAAGAGCCACCAGCCCACTCTCCTCAAGGGGAACCGTGGGCTCTCATTTAGGCACATCATGTTCCTCTTACTTCTACAGGTCCACTCTAAGAGGGGTTTGTTACCGGGCCAATCTGTGAACTACTTATAAACCTATCCCACTGGGTACAGAGATTGGTTCTTCCAGAATCTTCTGAGCAAACTTCCACCCAATTAAAATTTCTGCGCTTTTCAACACTGTTCATTCCACAGTACATTTCTAGTTTTAGACGTGATGAGCTAGGGCTATCGCTTGGGGAGAAAGAGAGAGCAAGCCCAGAAGGGGAGGGAGGCAAGAGGGAAGGAAAGAAGCTGTAGGTGGCAAACAGCATCACCCCCTGGTGAAAGGCATCGTGCTAGAGCTACCAGCCTCAGTCTGGACGATGCGCGGTGCAAGGGAGTGATTTTAGCTTTTACTATGTAATGTACATCCGGCTTTCACGTGGCCTGTTTCCTTACAATCTGCTGCTGTGAGGGCAACTCCGTCTCTGTCACCTCCACATTTTCTGAAGGCAAGTTACAGGTCAGCCTGCCAGAGAACCTAAAGGATCCGCTTTCCTCCATTCCCCACCACCCCCCGACCAGGTCGGGCCTTTGCTTAATGCCACAGATCCCAGAAACAAGGACCAGAAAGACATCCTACAGACATGTCAACGGCTGTCCTGTTGAACGCTTCCATATTTGGCCCTCAGGACGACTAAAATGTAAGAGCGAAACGATAAGAAAATAATTCTTTGAATTGTCCGTTTTAGAGAATATCATCTTTAAAATCTTTTGGGGGAATAAAAAAAACTGGTATCCCCTTGTTAATTTTCTAACAATCGTTATATTCGTTCGTTAACACCTATCAGTGGTGCTTAATTACCCAGCCAAGGGGTCTGGAGTCCCAGCAGCCCCTTGCCTCTTTACTGGGTTTTGGGAGCCAATTGTGAGTCCAAAGAATCTAACTGGTTATTTGAATGATAACGTTTCGGAGAGTCTAGAAATGGATCTCAGTATTTGCCAAACAAAATTCCTTCTTGGGTACGAAAGTTAAATTCACAACATTCTATTGATCCTTCTCTTTCCTCCTAATATAAAGCCTTTTTCAGGCTATTGAGATGGAAGAAATTACTTGCACTTGAGGTGGGAAAGGAAAGAAAGAGCGGAACAGATGATGGCGCTAACATCTGGGTGTAAAAATGATGCCATGAGACTTTTGCCAAGAGCAATCATACAGGCAAACAAAAACGGAATTCTTCTAACAAATGAGTCATGGAGTGAACTCACTTATGGACCCTGAATTATGAACCAATTATGACTCACTCTATCCTGGAACTTCCTTATGATTACCTTCCTTCTAAATTATCCCTCTATGGGGACTTCTCTCTGCACAACCACCAATGTACAATGGGGCTTCAATAAAGATTATAATAAAAACAGAAGGTTAGTTGGGGTTCCCTTTGATTTCAGCACCCCAGTATTCACTGAAAAGTGAATTAAGCCATGGCTAAGCTAGGAGGAGTACTTCTGAACTAAATAGCATTTTTCACTGTTTTAAAGAAGTTTTATGTTTAAAAGAAGTTTTAAACTTATGTTTAATCCAAACAAAAATAGCCCCTCTAAAAGTTCAGATCTATCTGAAGTTATACAAAGTTGATGTCTGAATAATCCCAAGAACACATAACCGACAAATACTTATTTGTAGCTGTGAAATTCATCTTATGGTCACATTACAGTATATCTACCTTCCTAATTATGTTCATTATTAAAAGCAATTTGCATTTTCAAAACCATTATTGAATATTGGAGGTAAAGGAGATGATCGAGAGAGTATTATCTGGGATTAGAAATAAACTATGGATACTTTTCAAAGTCAATAACCCAGCAATAAATGAGAATTGACAACACAACACTTAAAGAATAGTCTTGCCATGGGGCTCAGTTGGTTAAGCGTCCGACTTCGGCTCAGGTCATGATCTCGCGGTCCGTGGGTTCGAGCCCCGCATCGGGCTCTGTGCTGACAGCTCAGAGCCTGGAGCCTGTTTCAGATTCTGTGTCTCCCTCTTTCTCTGACCCTCCCCTGTTCATGCTCTCTCTCTGTCTCAAAAATAAATAAATGTTAAAAAAAAAAAATAGTCTTGCCTTAAAAAAAAAAAAAAGTCGTACATGGATGTCTGGACTGGGTGGCTCAGTCGGCTGAGCATCCAACTCTTAATTTCGGCTCAGGTCATTATCTCATGGTTCGTGGGGTTCAAGCCCTGTGTCGGACTCTGTGCTGTGTCAGCACAGAGCCTGCTTAGAATTCTCTCTCCCTCTCTCTCTGCCCCTACCCCACTCATGCTCTCTCTCTCTCTCTCTCTCTCTTTAAAAATAAATAAATAAACCGAAAAAAAGATTTTTTTAAAGTCATACCAATCAGCTTGATATTATTGTCTTCATCCAGTAGCAAATTTTCTATCTTCAAGTCCCTGAAATAAACAAAACCACAGCATATTTCAGATAGACATTTGAAATAGTGGAATAACATTTTGCTTCTGAAGGCAAACAAACCGTTTAGAGCCGCTCTGAACCAACCCAAAACGCTCTCTGCCAAAACTCACACAAGCGGTAAGTAAATATTTATAAACATGATATAATTAATTGCCGCAGGCCGAAGAAGCCAAAGGGTTTCAGAAAAGCAGAGAGCACTGAGGGCAGAACACATCATGAGAAGTTTCCGGAAGAAGTGGGATCAAAGCTGAAACTTGGAATTTAAATAGACGGGGTTGGAAGAGAGTGGAAGGCATCATTCAAGACAGGCGCTGCCTGAGCAGAAATACACATGTGGCCACATGTTTGTGAGACAGTGAGTAACACCAGCCCGGGGAAGGAACAGATTTGGGGAAGGTGCTAAATAAATAAATAAATAAATAAATACTGCGGGGCACCTGAGTGGCTCAGTTGGTTGAGCATCTGACTTCAGCTCAGGTCGTGATCTCGCAGTTTGTGAGTTCGAGCCCCGCGTCGGGCTCTGTGCTGACAGCTCAGAGCCTGGAGCCCGCTTCAGATTCTGTGTCTCCCTCTCTCTGTCCCTTCCCTGCTCATGCTCAGTGTCTCTCTGTCTCTCAATAATAAATAAACATTAAAAATAATTTTTTTTAAATGTTGAAAGCTGACATAATTTATCAGTCCTACAAACTCCATGCTTGGAGCCCCAGTGTCATCCACAAATTGGCAGGTAAGAATAATCTGTTTAAGCAGGCAGGTATTGCGGTGGGCAGAAAAATGGACTCCAAAGATGTCAGGGTCCTAATCCCTTATACTATGCTTGAGTAAATGTTAACTGTTACATGCCCAAAGGGAATTAAGTTTGCAAATGGAATGAAGATTGTTAACGGACCGGTGGGTGACTGTGATCATTGACCCTAAGGTGGCTTGAAGAGGGGGAAGGGAGAAGTGTACTCAGGGTCATGCTGAGTGAGAGGTGCCTGCGGTATCTGTGTTAGCTGACTGTAAGCTCCCAGAGGGCAGGGAACATGTCTGCCCCACTTACCACTGTACCCCCAGTGCCTTTGTACATCCCAGGTACTCAGTAAGTACGAATGAATCTACATTACCAAAGAGATCGTTTTGGATTTTGGAAGAAGAAAATGGAGCAAAAGTATACATGTGGTCATCAAAACCATTGAGGCTGATGATTACAGTCCAAGCATCTTTAAGTTGTAGCCTGTCCACTCAGGCACACCTTGAGTATTAGATATGTAGGAATATTCTTTTACATACACACACACACACACACACACACATGCTCTATTCCACTGTTTTGAAGCACACAGCATTCTTGGTCTAGTTTATTTTTCCCACTTTTGAACAGAGGCACAGGCAAAAGAAATCCTTCTTCCTCATATCTCTACCAAAGGAATAGAATAGCAGAGTCATGATAAGCAAAAATGGCAACCGATAATACTACGTCAAAGTCATGAGACAAAAGGGAGCTTTTGCTAGGGCTTTTGGTAAACGGGAAAGCAGTGTCCCATTTAACGGGGACAGTTGCTCACAGCTCAGTCCCAACACCACCAGCTCATCATTTTCTCCAAGAGAATCTAGCAATCTGGACTTTATCCCAATTTTTAAACGTTGGCAACAAATTCACATTTAAAACAGTAACAGCCACATTGCATAGGCCAAACTTGCAGGCAAGTTACCTCCGGCAAACTACCAATTTTCAACCTCAGTTGGGGAGCTGAGCCTTGAAAGGACAGGAGATTGCCCAGGGAGAGGATGAAGGGCAGGGGGGGAGGAGATTGGGGGTTGGGGAGAAGAACCAAGGACAACATGCTGGTAAGGGGGGGGGGGGGAGGGAAAGCCCGGGACACAGTTGTCACAGGAACAATAAAGGGAAGCATTTCAAATTGGGAGAAGAAAAGGAGTCAAGTGAGAAAAAAAGGTGAGCTCTATAAAACATCCAACGTCTTTCAAAATTGGGAGGTGGCTGGTAGCTTTAGGGCTGCATACTTGGATGAGAAAGGGGAGGTCTGCTTTGAAACCTACAGCTAGGGCATATGGATATCCCCCCACCCACATGCACCCACCAACGGGAGGAAGAACTGTGTCCCTTTGCTTCAATCCAGGGGAAACAATGCACAGACTATATAAAACCTATGTCAGCCTATAAAAGGGATCATGGAGGGGCGCCTGGGCGGCTCAGTCGGTAAAGCGTCTGACTTTGGCTCAGGTCATGATCTCACAGTTCACGGGTTCAAGCCCCACGTCGGGCTCTGTGCTGACAGCTCCGAGCCTGGAGCCTGCTTCGGATTCTGTGTCTCCCTCTTTTCTGTCTCTGCCTCTCCCCCACTTGCTCTCTGTCTGTCTCTCTCTCAAAAACAAATAAAGAAATTTTTTTAAAAACATTAAAAAAATAAAATGTATCACGTATGTCCAAATACAGGGTGACCCCAAATATAAGGTAATCTCCCCCTCATTTTTCCAATGGGAAGACCCTGTTCCTCAGAAAAAGGGTTTTGGAAAAGACACATATGTAATTTTTAAAAACGCAATGGATTTACCAAATGATCATTCTATTTATCTTCAAGAGCATATAACATAATGTTAACTTTAGAAATATTGTTCCTACACCCTCACCTTTCATGAAACAATTTTACTGAAACTTGTCACAGTCAGGACAGGGATGACAGAGCCCTCCTTTGGTGTTACCAGGGTCGCATGACCTTGCGGTGGACTGGATGTTTGTGATAACGCACTTTGTGAATACTGGCGGGTAGTCTCAGCACAAGCCATTTGAATAATAAGCACCCATTTAAAATCTCTGCAAATCAACAACTCGGGTGAATTGTTTTTAGAGTTGTCGCAGACCCTCACAACTGTGAGGTTATGACCCTGAAAGTTATTATTAAAGCCGTGTAAAACGTCCTGGCCTGCCTTTCTATTCGTTTCCTCGGGTGACTTCTAAAGCTCCCAAAAGTCCTAAGTGAGTCAAGGTTAATGGGTCTTTTCTAGCTAGTACTTTGTTGTTGAAAATTAGACACTTCCTCTTTTCTGAAGAGAAGTAGGACATGATCTAATTTGACCTTCTATTCAAGCATTTACGGTAATTCCAAAAAAACTGCACGTACACACAAAACACTGGGCCAGCAATAGCCCAAACTGTGATCCTGTGCAAACTGATTATAAAGCAGCTGTGCTATTTAAATCTAAAGGAAGGCCACAGTTTGTTTCCAGCGAAATTAAACCTCTTTCCCTGGAAAGAATGGAAGCCACACTAAGGCATTAAAGGAGAAATTTGGTTCAGAACATACACTATGGAGAAAAACAATTGAGAGAGGTGAGGTATAAGAAAGCAACTGCCAAGAATTATAAAGCTAAGCTGGATAATTCTGGGCCCACAAAAGCCTAGTGAACAACCACAATGATGAGAAGAATGATATAAATGGAAGACTAAAAATAAGAAAAAATGCAAAAGAGGGGAAAAAAATGCCCACTTTTGAAACTGGGGAAATGTCATAAAACCAGGGGAGTAAGTATAAAATGTAATTGTTGGGCAAAGTGAGAAAAATATAATCAGTTTTCATTTCTACCCACCGCATCCCATAGTATCTATCCTTAGGACAAACGCTCAGAACAAACCTGTTACTGTTACTCGGTTGTTTACCTATTTATTACCCTTCTGTCAATGTTTCTAAATGTTTCGGACTGCCTAAACCTTCCAGGACTAAAGGTGAGCTACATTAGTCTCTGTTCAGGAAAGGAGTGTACCTCATCTACCCAAATGAAAGGAACATTCCACAACTTCTGGCTTTATCTATTGCTACCTTCTGCCTTGTCTTGAAATACATCTAGAAGGAGGGGGAGAATATTTTCCTTCTCTTCAGGAAGAAAGGCTTTAACATCATGTTTTTAAAAGTAGCTTTTGCGTCGGTATTTACCCAAAAGAGTCAAAAACTTATTTTTTTTTTTTTTACAGGAGAGGGAAAGAGAGAATCTTAAGCAGGCTCCACGCTCAATACGGAGGCCTACGTGGCACTTGATCCCACAAACCTGGGATCATGACTTGAGCTGAAGTCGGGAGTTGGGATGCTCAACCGACGGTGCCAGCCAGGTGCCCCAAGAATCCGAAACTTGTGGACAGCAATGTTCATAGGAGCTTTATTCATAATTACCAAACCCTGGAAGCAACCAAGCCCTATCCACCAGGAGATGAATGGGTAAACAAACTGGGTGGTCCACCCAGACAAGGGAAAGTTAATTCAGCAATAAGAAGAAATGAGCTACCAAGTCATGAAAAGCCACGGAGGAACCTAAATGCATATGATTGAGTGAAAGATGCCAATCTGAAAAGGGCTACGTACTGTGTGATTCCAACCATATGACCTTCTGGAAAAGGCAAAACCATGGAGGCAGTAAAAAGATCCGTGGTTGCCTGAAGGAGGAGGAGGAGAAGAGGTGGCCCATAATTTTCATAGGTGGCGAAGTTATTATGATGCTGACATCAGGCATTTGTCAAAATCCACAGAACTGCACAGTGCGGAGAGAACCCTAATGTAAACTATGGGCGTAAGCTAATGATAATGCATCAACATTGGTCCATCAATTCTAACAAATGTACTACGCTATCACAAGATATTAACCGGGAAAACCATGCAGAAGGGGGGTGGGAAGGCATGTGGGAACTCTACAGTTTCAGCACCATTTTTCTGTAACCCTAAAACTGCTCTAAAAAAAATATAAAATCTATTAACTCTTTAAAAGTAGCTTTTGGATATTTTTCTCCCCTCCTAGGAGATCAGTACTAGGAATGTTACCACTACAAGCAAGTGCCTCACTCAGGATGTTCACTTCGGGGAACGCTTACCACCTGAAATTAATTACGAGCCCCATTCGGCACAGTGGACCATTCAGACCCTCTGCCCAGCTCTTCAACAACTGACCCCAGAGACCACAAATATTCCCAGGAGACCACAAAATTGAGAGACATCTTCTTGAATAATAAGAGGGATGAATCTATCCATAAGGTTTTAGCGGTAGCATATTTCACTGCATCTTTTTAAAAACAAACAAAAATACTGGCAGGCCTCTGTTATCCAGAAAACCTCCCTGTGGTCCCCATGAAAAGATGCTACTTACACTAGCCCCATCCCCGAGAACAAGATATTTGGCTCTGGTAAGCGTGAGATTTGCCATCTGGGAAGGAACGTTCTGACAGCGGACTGGTTCGCACTTGATGAGGGAGGCAATCCTCAATTTCACAGCAGTGTCCCTCGATAAGATTCATCACTTTATTGAGGGGAGAGAGAAGTAGGAGGCTCCTCCCACAGTCTTGCAGTGTGAGCGGGTCTTCCCTGTGGCTGGCAAACTGCAACTTCGGAGTGAACGTAAGCCTCGGAAGAGAAGAGAGGGAAAGAAAGTGGTCCCTGGATGGCGGGAGCGGGCAGGGGGTGGTGAAGACAGCTTTTTCTTGGCCAAAGGGGCTTCAAAGAGGAGACAGAGAGAGGGGATGGGGCGTGGCCTAATACAAGGGGGCACCAGAGGATCGGGTTACCTGGACAGTGTTGGGGCGGGGCGCCTGAGTCTTGAGAATTTACCAAAAGCAATTACTGTGTGTCTTGGGAACAAAGGAGGGAGCTTGGCCCAGAAAAGGCCACCAGGGGCCCAGGCACAGAGCCTTCTCTGGACACCGGGCTGTTCCAGGAGCAATGCCCAAGGGCCTCATCATCACAGAGCTCTGGAGACCTGACACCGGGTCTCTCCGTCTCTACTAAACTTGGGGAAGGGGGAGACTGAGAGGGGTTGATGGGTGTTTCTCCGGAGACTGAGAGGGCCCGAGGGGAGAGCCCTAATCACCAGCCCTTTGTTCTAGTTTATTCCAAAAGCACAAGCTCCAACGGGCCAGGCCGTGACTAGCAATTAAAGGTCCACCCACAAGCTACCAAGCGGGCCCCTCGCCTTCCTTCCCCCTGCACCCACCCACTCACCCAAACTCTCCTTGCATTTCTTGAACGATGGTAACCTCCAAACCTTCCAAGGTTTGGAGGCCAGCCGCCAAGAACTCCAGCCACAGCCCTCCCAGACAGAGGGGTGTGCTTTGGGGAGGGCTCTGTTGCCATAACAAACATAAGGGGTCCTGGCGCTCAGTGTGTGAGGAGAGGAGAAGCAGCCGCTGGGACCCTTCAGGGAAGGCGGCCAGGAGAGTACTGGGGAGGTGGAGAGTGGGCGTGTGTGCCTGCACAGGTGTGCCTGTGGGTGGCCATGTCTGCATGCGCGTATGTGTGTGCACAGATGATCATTGTGTATGTGGGCATGCATGTGTGTGTGTGTGCCTGTAGGCGTGCGTGTGTGCACGTGAGCGGGTGTGAGGGCGTGCGTGTGGTGTTGCATACATATGTGCATGTGTGCATGGTCGTGTGTGCATGCTTATGTGTATGTAGGTGAGCATGTACACGCATGCACACGTGAGCACACTTGCGTGCACGCACATACACCCAGAACACTGGGGAGGAAGTGAAGGAAGGGGCTCTCCGCCGGCCTCTCCAAGGCCCTTTCCAGCCGGCACGGTCAAAGGTCAGGCCCCTAACAAACCTCAGGCCAAGTCACAGAGACCCCAGGTGCCACTCGGGTGGAGACAAAAGATGGAAGTGAAGACATGAGCGCAAGGCGCCTCCAAGAGGGGGGCAGCGACCCGGGGCAGAGACGCTGAGCACAGTCTCGGCCCCAGACCTAGCAGCTGGAGACAAGGACGGACAGGCTCTCTAACTGACCGTCCCGTGGCCGTGGGCAAGTAGTTTAAACTCCGAACATCTGATTCTGGTTTGAAAAACGGCGTCCCAAGAGTGGCTACCTGGCAGGGCCCTTAGCAGGAGGGAAACTGAGGCCCAGTGTCTTGTGGCCACTCCCAGGCTAACCTACCATTGGCAGAGATGAGGATAATAAAGGTGCTAAGAGCAAGTGCCCTCCTCTGGAGGAGAGCCCAGAAAAGACTTAAAAAGGTGATTAGTTGGGTGATAAGCAAACAGCACTGGGGGCCATTAGCCCTCCACGGAAAGGTCAGAGAGAAAGAGCCCAGGGGGTGGCCAGAGCAAGCTCACACAGGATCAGGTCTGGAGGAGACATTGGTGCCTGTGGAGATTGATTTTAGCAATAAGCTAAGAATAAAGCATCCAAGGGGCGCCTGGGTGGCTCAGTTGGTTAAGCAGCCGACTTCGGCTCAGGTCATGATCTCGCGGTCCGTGAGTTCGAGCCCCGCGTCGGGCTCTGTGCTGACAGCTCAGAGCCTGGAGCCTGTTTCAGATTCTGTGTCTCCTTCTCTCTGACCCTCCCCCGTTCATGCTCTGTCTCTCTCTTTTAAAAAAAAATCTTTTTTAAATAAAAAAAAAAAAAAGAATAAAGCATCCAAGAAAAGCACCTAACTCCCCAAGGCCATAGGCATTTTGCAGGGAACGAGTTTTTGGGGGGTTAGGTTTATCTTCAAAAGCACTGTATTAAAAGCAAATGATTTCTTAATCACTGATTTACTTACAATATGGGCATTCTGATAAAACACAAGAATCATTTGTGAAGCACGTACCTGATTTATTTATTCAAAATGAAACCTTTATTGAATTCCTACAATGCTCCAGATATGAACTGTTTATAAAGTGAAAGAGCTACTCACTCACTAAAAAGATGATACTCTACAAATTGGGACCCGAAAAATAAACAAACTGGTACTAAGTCAATGAAGAAACGCCCCCCTTTTTTTTTTTTTTTGCCTTTTTTTTTTTTAAAGTTTATTTATTTTTGAGAGAGAGGGGAAGGGAACGAGCAGGGGAGGGCCCAAGAGAGAGGGAGAGAGTCCCAAGCAGGCTCTGCATTGAACCGACACCCAAGAGTTGGGACATTTAACCGACTGAGCCACCTAGGCGCCTGGAAACTCCTTTGATATTCTAGGGACGATATGGAATATTCCAGAATGAACTGGCTGCCAAAAAGCCTCCATCCCAGTGCTAACTCTGACACTAGCTGTAGTCATTCAACTGGCCTTCATTCATTCCACAAAGTCTTGCTGTATGCTTACTGGGCTGCATGCTGGGCTACCTGTGGCCTGTGCAGAAAACAGATACCAAACAAGAAAACTACCGTTTGAAAAGTTTGGAATGCAAAGTAGAAATGCAGTGTGCGTCTAGGACCAGGGACCTAGCCTGGAGAGCCTCCTGGAGGAGGTGATCTTAGAACAAGGACCTGAAGAATGAGCAGGGCAGGATGAGGTACTCCATACTTACTGCCTCAGTTTGGACACTTCACGTGAATGGACTAATTGAATCCTCATGACAACCACGTGAAGTGGATGACCCATTATCCCTATTGTGTAGAGAGGCACATAAACCTGAGCGATTTGCCCAGGGCAGCTTTTAAGTGGCAGAACCAGCACGTGGGTGCAGGCGGTCTGGCTTCGGAATCAACGCCGCTGATCACCCTGCAACCCGCTCCATAAAGTTGCTGCGTTAGAGCTTTGTGAAATCTCATAGTTCCGATCCGATTTTTTAAACCCAGCTCAACACAAAACCTTTGCTAAATGTGACCAGCGTCTCCAGATATGTGCGGTCTCTCAGCAGAAGGCCCAGGGATCCCAAACAGTTGCTGAATGTAAGCAGAAGTCACCCCCTCCTCGTCCACCTTTCCTGCCCTCCCCTCTCCAAGAAAACCTGCAAGTTAAAAGAACTCAATGCCCCACCACTGCGTGGTGTGCCTGCTTCTTGTCAGACCCAAGAGAACAAAGGAGTGTCCCTTCTCTTCCACCACATTCCTCTTGAGCGGAGAGGGTCCTTTCCCGATACTGATGAATGAGGAAGGTCATGGCCCTGGGAGTGGCAGTGTTGACGTACATCCAAACACAGGCTCGCACTCCCTTTGATCATGAGTCTCTCAGCCCTGGTCCTGCGGGCCCCCTCGGCTCCTCTCTTCCTGCTCAGGGATGGCGGTATTGTGTTACACTGTTACGTTTTGTCTGTACGGTTTGATCGGACTTTGTTATTTTGAATGAACCGATGAATCTCAAATTAGCCTGTCCACGGAATCACACTTTTCATTGACTGATGTTAAGAGTCAACGCTCTATATACAACAGGCAGATCATCAGGTTTGGGCACCGTGCTGGGCGAGCACGTTTGAGAGAGAGAAAAAAAAAAAATCGTTATATTTTAAACGTGGAGTTTTCTCAGGCCATCCTAACACGGAGTAAGGAAGAAATCAGACCATACTCTACTTTTGTAAAAGTCAGCCACAGCCCTACTATAGCAAAAGACAAAGGAGCCGGCAGGCCCAGTGTAAAATGAATTTCTCTGCCGGCTGCTAAGGGAATCTTGCTATATACAGCTTTAGTTTCCTTTTCTCTTTTTCTGCTGACAATATTTACATGATTTTTAAAGATTTCCTTCCTGTAAAGGATATTTCAGTAGTTCCGAGTAGACAATTAAATATTTAGATTTCATATCACAGGAAACAAGGGCTTTGCCAAGCATTAAGCTGATGAGAATACAAGGATATAGTATCAGCCTAATCAGGAACTGTGCTGTTAGAGCATCCTCTACCACACTAACCAAAAGCCCTTTAAATCACTGGACAGGCACAGTCACCAAAACTCACCCTAAATCCTTTTGGGATGATCCAGTCTACTTGCTCAGAAATCTTCCCACGAGGGACTCCCAGGGCATCTCTGAAATACCATACTCTTTTATTCATTTGAAAAATCTAACTTCAAAATAATTTATGAAACAACAGTTTCAAACAGAGAGGGAGGCAACAAACTGAGGATTGATGGGGGGGGGGGAATGGGTGATGGGCATCGAGGAGAACACTTGTTGGGATGAGCACTGGGAATCATGGGAATCTACCCCCACAACCAAGAGCACACCATATACGCTGTGCATTACCCAACGTGACAATACATTACGTTAAAAAAATAATTTAAAAATCTGGTAAATACGAAAAAGAAAGAAAGAAAGAAAAAGAAATCCATTTCTTCTTTGCAACCTACAGGAGAGAAACTGCCACCATGGGAAAGGGCTACAGTAAAGGCTATACCAGCGGTGACCGGGTCATGTATGCTGTTAGTGGTACGGAATTTGGGAAAGTCAAGACATTCAGCTAGAGTCAGCCCATGAGTCTCTCCTGCACGATCATGTTCCTGTGATGTCTCCACCACCTGACCACCCACGTCCGTGCGCACTGGCACTCATTAACACGATCGCCAGAGAGAAAAACAAAGGACTCCTCCCTCAACGACACCTATGTTTCCAAACTCCCCTAACTTTGAAAGATCTGAGCCTCTACCATCGCCGGCTTATGAACGCCTTTCCAAGGACAGAGAAAGAAGGAGAATGTCAGAGATCAGAGGAAGAAAAGCACACCGTCTTTGCTATCAAAACATGATTAAATTCATTCCTTTGACGTCCTGACAGTAATTGTGCCGAGAGGGATGGGAATCTGTTAAAATGACTTTAAAAGCGTTGTTGAGAATTTCCTGCGGGAGAAGACAGTGAGCATGCACTGGATTTCCCTTTGTTGTCCTCAGGATCCTGCGAAGCTGGGCGCTCAGCTGGTTTTTGACAGCTCAAAACCCTTGTAATGACACCCCGAGACCTGCAGAAAGCTTGGACCCCCCGTTCTACTTGCCACTCTGACCAGCAGAGTCAGTAACCCAAGCTGATTCATTCGTGAGGTCTCTGCCTTTGTCTCCCTAATAAACAAAGCTACAACCAGGCACACTCACGGCCATTGTTCTCCTGTAAGGGCAGAGCTGTGACACGGCAGGCCGCACCAGGGTATTGATGGAAAGAGCCACAAACAGTGTTATTCCCTTAAAACTTCCCAACGTTCCCTTCCCTGCTGACCGGAACTCGAAGAGTTCCAATGAGGCGTGATTTCATGACAACATGTGTGACTAAGAAAACATGTACACGGAGAGACTGTCACCTCAGTGAGGAACCGATCTGCCTGAATGATGCCTGGCCAAGGCCCTGGAATCGCTCTGAGCCAGGGGACCTCCCCCACCGTGTCCACAGGCTTAAGCACCACGGGGTAGACCATCCAATCCCATTAGTCATCATTTAACCTTTTTTTTTTTTTAACGTTTATTTATTTTTGAGACAGAGAGAGACAGACCATGAACGGGGGAGGGTCAGAGAGAGGGAGACACAGAATCTGAAACAGGCTCCAGGCTCTGAGCTGTCAGCACAGAGCCTGACACGGGGCTCGAACTCACGGACCGCGAGATCATGACCTGAGCCAAAGTCGGCCGCTTAACCGACTGAGCCACCCAGGCGCCCCGCATCCAATCCCATTAGTAAGGAAAGGCCCTCTTCACCTTGAAAGTCTACAAGCTCCGTTAATTAAAGGCCTAGAGCTGCTTTCTTCACTGATCAGAATATGAATGGCTTTCAAACACATAAAACGCACCATTAGAAGCTGAATTTTTAAAAATATGTGTCTACTGGGGCCCCCGGCTGGCTCTATCGGTTAAGCGTCCGACTCTTAATCTCTCTCAGCTCAGGACATGATCTTGAGGTTCCTAAGCCTGAACCCCCTGCCGGGCTCTGTGCTGACAGTGTGGAGCCTGCTGGGGATTCTCTCTCTCTCTTTCTCTCTCTCCCCCCCATCTCTGCCCTTCTCCCACTTGCACACGCTCACGCACTCTCTCTCAAAATAAATAAGTAAACTTAAAAAAAGATACACACACACACACACACACACACGTGTGTGTGTTTACTCAAAAGGTCAAATGCAGAGTTAACATATAACCTAGCAGTTCCTCTGCTAAAAGCAGAATTCTTCAAAAGAAGTGAAAACACATGTTCATGCTCTAACTTGCACATGAGTGTTCATAGCAGCATTGTTCATAATAGACCAAGGTACAAACAACCCCACAGACTTTTGTTTCTTTTTATAAAAAATGTCCAGAGCAGGCAAATCCACAGACAGAAAGTAGATTAGTGGTTGCCAGGGGCTGGCAGGAGGCGGGAATGGAGAGTGGCTGTTGATGGGTACAGGGTTTCTTTTTTGGAGGGATGAAAATATTCTAAAATTAGTGGCAAGAGTTGCACAATTCTGTTACGATGCTAAAAATGCCTGAACTGTACACGTTAAAATAGTGACTTTCGTGGTATGTGAATTGTACTTTGATACAAAACAATTTTTAAACATGGGGCACCTGGGTGGTTCAGCTGGTTAAGTGTCTGACTCTTGGTTTGGGCTCAGGTCATGATCTCACAGTTTTGTGAGGCTGAACCCCAAGTCGATCTCTGCCCGAGCAGCGTGGAGCCTGCTTGGGATTCATTCATTCTCATTCTCTCTCTCTCTCTCTCTCCCGCTCTCTCTGCCCCTCCTGTGCTCACACTGTCTCTGTCTCTCTCAAAATAAATAAACTTTTATAAATAAATAAATAAAATGATAATCAATTAAATGTGACCCTAAGTTTTCTCAACAGCCCAGAGTAATTACTGATTATAATTTCAAGAAGGAAGAAGTATGAATTTATTGGTAAAGTCAACATTTTCTTGGGGGTAAAAAAGGGCACTTTTTAAACATTTTTCTTTCTTTTGTTTTCATTGTATTTTAATACAGCACTAAAAATAGGCCCCCACCACCCACGGCAACATTGCTAGGCATGCTATTTCCATTCACTTTTCCTTGTGGAGCTCCCCCTCAGGAGGGAACAGACTGTTAAAAAAAAAAAAAAAAGTTTGACTTTCATAATCATTTGCAAGGTTAGTCTGGCTCGTGAGACACTCCCCTTACTTTCAAGAGCAAATTCACAATTTAAACGGTGATTCAAGGGGCGCCTGGGTGGCTCAGTCGGTTGAGCATCAGACTTCGACTCAGGTCATGACCTAACGGGCTTGTGAGTTCGAGCCCCGCGTCGGGCTCTATGCTGACAGCTCGGGAGCCTGGAGCCTGCTTCGGATTCTGTGGCTCCCTCTCCCTCCATGACCCTCCCCTGCTCATGTTCTGTCTCTCTCTCAAAAAAAAAAAAAAAAAAAAAATGGTGATTCAGTTCTGTTGAATAAAACAGCTACTACCATATGTAAAGCAAATACAACGAAAGCATCATCCACAGCACCAGCTGAAAAACCATCCCATGCCACCTCATCATTGATTCGAGCAGCCAACACTTACATGTATGGACCCAGCACTGTTCTCAGCACTTTTCATAGATTAACTCATTGCATTCTCTACACGGACCCTTACAACAACCATGAGGCAAGGATCATTCCTCTTCCCATCTTACAGAAGAAGAGACTGAAGTTCAGAGTGGTGAAGTTACTTGCCCAGGGTCACACAACTGTGGAGGGGTAGAGCCAGGATGCAAACCCCGGCACTCTGGTTTCAGAGGTCACTCTTTCCACCCCACGATGGCGCCAACCCAGCTCACAAAACAATCCCCCGACACAGAAATCCGGAGACGGGGCACAGCGTGCTGCAACAATTCAGCCTTGCCGAGAGCGCACTGACCCGCTGTGCCGTCCGCTCAGCACAGAGTCGGTGATCGTGAGCGTGGCACGGCCCTTACCTGTGGACCACCCCAGCCCGGTGCAGGTGCTCCACGGCAGAGATGAGCTGCCGGATGTATCTGCGGGCTTCAGACTCCTCTAGCCGCTTCTTCTCATAGATCTTGTGCATCAGGTTGCCTCCAGGGCACAGCTCCATGACCAGGTAGTAGCTATTTTCCGTCTCCAAGATATCAAGGAGCTGGGTGATGTTGGGGTGGCGGATCATCTGCTGAATCTGCCCCTCTCGCCGAAGGTTTTTGGTGACGTAAGTGTCCTTTTTGGCTCTCTTCTTGTCAATGACCTTTATGGCCACCTGAGGAGACACCGAGAACATGGCTGTTGTCAGATGCTGCAAAGGTTATTCCTTAACTAGGCACAAGAACCCTAGGAAAATACATAGCTACTTCTCTGTACCAGGGGGAAAACCCCCTCATCTAAAAATAGCATCCAGGGGGAAAAAAAAACCCAAAAATGTAACATCAGGAACCAGACCCGATTATTGAGGAAGAGAGTGAAATTCACTTAGGCCAACTTGGACGGTCTGGAAGGCTCAGTGAAGAGTCAGTGTCAAACTTGGTTATCCCCGGCGTGAAATGCCAAGTTCCAGTCCAGCCAAGGGCCTCTCCTGGCTCCCTCTCAGGCTGAGCCATCATCCATCCGGGGGCGGGGTTCCCCCAGGCCTCCACTTCTGACAGAGTCAAATCTGCCCTCGTCTTTAGTTCCGGGTGGAGGACGCAATGCCCTCTCCTTCCTCCCGCCACGGAAGAGCATCCTTTTCTTTCCCTTGGCGAGTCATGGCTCACATTAGCTCTTGGCCCCTATGTCAGGGTGCAGCCAGTTGGTGGCCCACAATTGTGTCTCAGCTGCCCACAGGACACCGCTCCTGGGTCACTGCCCTCACAAGCAACGTGTCACATGCACAGACCCTCCAGCCTCCTGCAAAGGCAGGGAAAGAGGGACGGGGGTGGAGATGGTCTTTCCCAGCCAAATCTGCACCCCTTCCCTTTGGTGGGCTTCACCTCTCTGCTCACCAGCTCACCGGGCCCTAAAACACACCCCTGTTTTTGCCCTCTCCCGTCTTCACTCCTCTCACTAGGAGACCAGCCGCTGACATCATGTCGCTTCCTCCTGCTGATGCCTCCTCACCTGTCCTTCCTCTGTTCCCATGCCACCGGTCGGGCTCATTTAGGACTGTGCCTCCTATCCCCCAGACGGACCATCTCTGTGACTCAAAGTTGTTTGGGACATTCCCAAACCAAGGGACATTCCCGTGCAAGGCTCTCAAGGCAGGGGCCCCGCCCCGCAGGACCAAAAAGAGTGGGTTTTCCACTTCTGTTTATTTCCTTTTTTTGTGATTGTATTTTGTCACTTTCATAATATACCCCATATATTAGTACCAAGTTATGACACAGATAAAAAACATAAATGATTGAGGGGCGCCCGGGTGGCCCAGTAGGATAAACATCTGACTCTCAATCTGGGCTCAGGTCAAGATTTCACAGTTGGGGGGGATATCGTATCCAGCTCCGCCCTGACAGTGAGGGGCCTGCGTGGGATTCTCTCTCTCCTTCTCTCCACCCCTCCCCTGTGCTTGCTTGCTTTCTCTCTCAAAATAAAGAAATAATAAATAAATGAATGCTTGACTGATAGATGATTGATAGGTAATATTTATAGTGAGCTGCTCAAATGTTACTTCTTGACTCAGGTTTGTGATTAAAAACTAAATGAGGGGCGCCTGGGTGGCTCAGCTGATTAAGCATCCAACTCTTGATTTCAGCTCAGGCCATGATCTCATAGTTCGTGGGATCAAAACCCATGTGGGGATCTGCACTGACAGCATGGAGCCTGCTTGGGATTCTCACCCTCTCTGCCCCTCCCCTGCTCATCCGCGCTCTGTCTCCCTCTCCTCTCTCAAAACAAAACAAACATTAAAAAAAAAAAAAAAAACCCTAAAAAACTAAACTAAAACAAAGTCCAGTCACCTGGACTATGACATCAACGTCCTACCTCTTTTCCTGGCCCCCTAAAGTCACTCTATGCTCTGCCTCAAAATCCATGGGTCTGGAACTCTGATTTCTTGCTTAAAGCTCTTTGGGGCTCACTGCTGTCTGCAGGGCAAGGTCCACACTCCCTGGCCCAGCACTCAAGCTTCTCCGTCTTGTCAGACACTGCAAGCAAAGGTTATTCCCTAACTATTCACAAGAACCCTAAGAAAGTGCTACTTCCCTGTACCAGGAGAAACACCTTATCTAAAATGGCATCAGGGGCGCCTGGGTGGCTGAGTCTAAGTGTCCGACTTCGGCTCAGGTCATGATCTCACGGTTCGTGAGTTCGAGCCCCACACTGGGCTCTGTGCTGACAGCTCAGAGCCTGGAGCCTACTTCAGATTCTGATTCTGTGTCTTCCTCTCTCTCTCTGCCCTTTCCCCACTCATGCACTCGCTCTCTCTCTCTCTCTCTCTCTCTCAAAAATAAATAGGCATTAAAAAATTATTT
The DNA here is from genome assembly GCF_018350215.1 of Panthera leo. Taxonomy (NCBI): domain Eukaryota; kingdom Metazoa; phylum Chordata; class Mammalia; order Carnivora; family Felidae; genus Panthera; species Panthera leo. The sequence continues at coordinate 13,054,748 of NC_056687.1, forward strand.
AAATAAGTAAATAAATAAATAAATAAATAACATAGCATCAGGGGATGGCCTGGGGGCCAGTCTCCTCACTCTCCTGAACACACTGGGTTACTCTGCGAGCTTGAGCCCAGGCCACCCCCTCACCCAATTGGACACCCCAGTCCTTGAGCCACTAACTCAAATCCCACCTCCCTCCCAGGGGGTGCTTCAGCTCTCTTTCTCTTGTGCCCACAATCTGATGATATGAACTTTTAAGATGCTCTGTGTCAGCAACATGCAGATATACGATACGGTATCGTTAACAACAGCCACCATGCCACATGTGACATCCCTAGCCTTATTTATCTTATAACTGGAAGTTTGTGCCTTCACCCATTGTGATGGGGGGGTCTTCAGGTCTTTAATCCAAAGATATAACTAAGAAAGACAATCAGCCAATAGGGATGCAATCCTCCCATAGAGGGTTAAAAGTTATACTCAGGCTGGAGTTTGGCCCCCACGAGTAAATGCTAGACTGAAAGCTGTAAAAACTGTACTCACCCGTGACCAAAAGATAAAGAAAAAAAGTATATATACACATATATATGCACATCCATGCTTGTGCACACACGTACATATGCATAGACATACACAACCACATATACACGTGTGTATGTGTGCGCATACGTGCATGTAACATAGCCACTATCTTGTGGGGGTGGAGAGAAAGAGCGATGCTGAAAAGTACAATTAGACTCTGTCTTTGCTTGTGGCTTTGCTTGCAATGGTTTAAAAATGACACCCTTTGGCAATGAAATTCTTAAAAGTACTATGAATGAACAATAGTCTGAAAGCCCGGCGGTAATACAATATGCCTTTTTCAACAGAGCACACAATGGTTATTAGGATAATTTACTTAGCTCTTTAATTGCCTGTAGTCGATTATGTAACGGCCACCCAAAGACTTTAAATCCTAATCCCCAGAACATGTGAATATGGCCTTATTTGGAAAAAGTGAAGGATTTTGAGATGAGATTAACCTGGACCATCTGAGCAGGCCCTACATGGCAGCACAAGTGTCCTTATAAAATAGGAGGGGTGGGAGGGGGGTTCACACGAACGCACAGAGGAGAAGTCCGCATGAAGAAGGAGGATGGCCCACAAGCCAAAGAATGCCGCAGCCACCAGACTCATCAGACAGAGCACGGCCCCCTCAACACCTTGCTTTTTTGGTCCAGTGAAACGGATTTGGGACTTCCAGGCTCCAGAACTGTGAGAGAATCAATTTCTGTTGTTTTAAGCCCCCGAGTTTGTGATGCTTTGTGACAGCGGCCCCGGGAAGCCAGCACGCCACATGTGCCCCACTGTCATTTGGTATCTTGGTTTCCACGTTCTGTGGCTTCTGAGAGCCCCTCGGTGAAGACCCCTGAGCCCGAAAGCCACCTCATTAATGCCCCTCTCCATTTCCACACACCACCTCATCCCTGGGCTCTTTAATCCACCCCCTAAACTTACCAACCCCGCCTCGATAATACTGAAAATGGAATGTTTAACCAGCTTCATCTGTAACAACTAACATGGGAAACGCTGAACGGGAAATTAAGGAAAAGGCAGTCAACGATCAGCAAAGGAAGGCATCTAATTTGACGGTAATCAGACATTTGCAGGCAGAGTAGATCTAACGCTGATTCTACAAGGTTGAAGCTTGGCATGATGATGGGTCTCGAGCTGAAAGGATGAACTGCTTCAGTCAGGCCAGTTTTAAAAAGTAAAAATTAAGGGGCGCCTGGGTGGCTCAGTCGGTTAAGCGTCCGACTTCAGCTCAGGTCACGATCTCGCGGTCCTTGAGTTCGAGCCCCGCGTCAGGCTCTGGGCTGATGGCTCAGAGCCTGGAGCCTGCTTCCGATTCTGTGTCTCCCTCTCTCTCTGCCCCTCCCCCATTCATGCTCTGTCTCTCTCTGTCCCCAAAATAAATAAACGTTAAAAAAAATTAAAAAAAAAAAAAAAAAGTAAAAATTAAATGTGTGCAGACTCACTGAGGACCAAGTCCAAGGACCCCAACTGGAAGGGTGTGTTTGGAGAAGGGGGCGGGGGGGGGGGTAGTGATGTCAAGGGAGCGTGGCAGCTCGGATGTCACCCTGAGCACATCAAGAGAAACAATTTTGCTGTGAAAGGTAAATCAAACAGCTCCAGATCGTCAACAGACTCAAGCTTGCAAAGCTTCTTGAAATTTACAAAGGCCTCCGTTTTCAAAGATTGACGCCATGTTTCCAAGACGCGCAGCCGAGTCTCGCGGTGGTGCAAACATCAGAGCGAAACTAACACGGCTCCCGTGAGCCACGGTTGAAAACAGATTATTCACCAACTTCTCTCATTAATTAAGAAATCGCATTTCTCACAACATGGCAACTCCCACCCTCTTCCCCACCCCACCCTGCTCCCACCAAAAAGAAAAAAAAAATGCCTATCAGTGACGGGTAAGATCAGCAAATTTAAATGGCTAAGCTCCTGAGGCGCTCGGGTGGCTCAGTTGGTTAAGTGTTAGACTGTTGATTTTGGATCAGAGCACGATCTCACTGTTCGTGAGTTCGAGCCCCGAGTGGGGTTCTGTGCTGATAGCACAGAGCCTGCTTGCCCTCCAACACAGAAAAGGGGGAGGAGCACAAGCATAGGGATCCCAATCCATCAGGAGGAAGACAAGGTACAGAAAGGAGTTCGTGCTTAATGGCATGTAGTAGGAGAAAAAAAATCCAACACTGAATTTTACTCAGAATGAGGGACGCACAAAGGCATCCGACCCTGTTGCAGCACACACTGGGACCTAAGATAATGTGCAGAAAGCGCTCAGTACGATGTCTGACACATAGTAAGTGCTCCTTAAATTGGTGCTCTGACTAGTGTTACCATTCTACATTCACGGAAGCAGCCTGTAGAGAGGGTGGGAAAGCACTCCAGTTTGGTTCAGCTCAGGAAAAAAAAAAATGTGCATTTCCCTCCCCGGCAGATTAAAAAAGAAGCCTGAACCCCATTTCAGTGTCCCGAACTCTCTGGAATAGAGCTGCTTTTAAATCCCGAGGCAGTGGTTTAATATCAGCCTACTTCTCTCATCTTCTTTAAATATTGACTTAGTTGAGACTGTCTACATAGGATCAGCGTTAACAGGATTTAAAATTCATCCCTTCATCCCCGATCACCCTCCACTGCCTTTAAAATTCATGACTCTCAAACACTTCAAGAATCATACATGTGTCTAATCTCTAAAATGAAAAGACAGATATAAAATGGATCTTCCATATGAGTAAGAAAAAGAATGCTGACCACAGACCCCCTCTTTAATACCACAAAAACACACATGTATGTCCCCCACGTCTTATCCGTTCTACGGTGTGTGCTGTGTTTTTGAAAGTTCAGCCTTTCTTTAATCACAGTGCTATTATACCATAATGTTTTAGATAATCAGAAGGCACAGGGAGTAAGAGGCCCTGACCAACTGAATTTTCTTATTACATGGAAATTAGCCAAAAAAAAAAAAAAAAAAACAAAAAAAAACAAAAAGGAGCTTTCTTCCAGAATGCTTTGGTTTCTTTTTTATGTTTTAATTAAAAAAAAATTTTTTTTAATGTTTTTATTTTTGAGAGAGAGAGAGAGAGAGACAGAGTGTGAGTGGGGCAGGGGAGAGAGAGGGAGACACAGAATCCAAAGCAGGCTGCAGGCTCTGAGCTGTCAGCACAGAGCCCGACCCGGGGCCCTAACTCACAAACCATAAGATGATGACCTGAGCCAAAGTCGGATGCTTAACTGACTGAGCCACCCAGATGCCCTGCTTTGGTCTCTTAATGAATAATTTACGTTAAACTCAAAAGACTCTTCCCTTCTTCAGCAAACATTTATTAAGCACCTAAAATGTATCTGACACTGTTCCATGTGCCAAGTACACACTATGGAAGGGACACGGGTCTTCGGGCTCTTTCTCGGGGATAACTCAGATCCTTTGGAGTGTTCAAGATCACCATCTGTTACGGACTGAATTGTGCTCCCCCGCTGCAAAATTTGTATGTTGAAGCCCTAACCCCCAAGGTGATTATATTTGGGAAAAGGGAGGTAATTAAGGCTAAATGAGATAAGGGTAAGGCCTTAATCCAACAGGACTGGTGGCCATATAAGAAAATGAAGAGGGGTGCCTGAGTGGTTCAGTCGGGTAAGCGTCCGACTCTTGATATCGGCTCAAGTCGTGATCTCACAGTTCATGGGTTTGAGCCCCGTGTTGGGCTCTGTGCTGACAGCTCAGAGCGTGGAGCCTGCTTCGGATTCTGTGTGTGTGTGTGTGTGTGTGTGTGTGCGTGTGTGTGTGTCAAAAATAAACAAACATTAAAAAAAAAAGGAGGAAGAGATACCAGAGATATCTCTCTCTCTGCACATGCACAGGGGAAAGGTCACATGAGGACACAGCAGGAGGACGGCCATCTACAAACAAAGGAGGAGGTCTCACCAGAAACCAACCCTACTGGCACGTGATCCTGCACGTCCAGACTCCGGGGCTGAGAGACTATAAGTGTGTGTTGTTTAAGGCCCCAGTGTGTGGGGTCTGGTTACGGCAGCCAAGAGGACCACCTGACCATCCAAGCATCACGTACTACCACGGGGTTCCCTCATCCTGCAGGAGAATGAAAAGGTAGAGCCAAGGGCTCCTGTCCCTTCCCCGAGGGCTGGGGCCAGACCTCACAGTTCCTGGCGTGATCTCCGCCGCTTTCCACACCGCGGCGGGTGACAGGGTGGCGCAGCCTGGCAGCCGGGCCTGCGGGCTCGGGGGCCGGGAGCCTGGACTCCAAAGCCGGTCTCTGCCACTTGGTAGCTTGGACCTCTCCAAGCCTTAGCGTCCTCACTTTTTAAAACGACGCAGGGAGGGCCACTAACGCACACCTCACAGGGATGCTGGAGAAATGAGCGAGGCCACCCAGGGTGTTGAGCACCAGCCGCGCTCAGGAAAGCCCTCGGGAAGCGATCGCTGTTAGGAGCTGCATTTTTGTGCGAGACGAGGAGGAAGAAGACGCAGAGGCACCCAGCCCCACGGCTCCCTGGTCCTCACCACAGGTCTGGGGCCCTCAGACCACCAGTCAGGAGGTCAGAGCAGTGCCTCCTGCTTCTCCCCATGGCTCAGCCTTCCCAGCCTCCCCCCACCCTCACCCCCGCCTCCTCCCTCCTTCCCAGCCTCCCGCCCCCAGCCTCCTCCCTCCTTCCCAGCCTCCCGCCCCCACCCTCCTCCCTCCTTCCCAGCCTCCCGCCCCCAGCCTCCTCCCTCCTTCCATGCCACCAACATGCCATCCACCCACCTCTACTTCTAGCCCCTCCACTTCCACGCGCTGTGTATTCACACCCCCCAACACCTATGTCCTGCTCGCCTCTTTCCTGAGCCCTGACTGCCTGTGGGCACCTCCACTGCCTCTCCTGGGTCGCCTCCCCCCACCCCTGCCTGGAATTCCCTCCCACACAGCACTCTTCCCTGGCCAGGACCCGCTCCCTCCTCCACCCCAGACTGGCTCAGGTCACCGGGTGCTTCCCCAGCTGTCATGCTCATCACACACACTTAACGGTTTGGGACACCTTCACTGGAATCTCCCAGAAGGCAGCAGCTATATCTGGTCTCCTCACTTTTGTGTTCCCAGCTTCTAGGTCAGTACATGGCTCATGGGGAGCTCTTGAGGGAGAAAAAGGGAGGGAGAGAAGGAAGGAAAGAAGGAAGGTGGGGAGGAAAGGAGGGAGAGAGGAAGGAAGGAAGGGAAGAAGGGGGAGGGAAGGAAGGAAGGAAGGAAGGAAGGGGAGGGAAGGAAGGAAGGAAGGAAGGAAGGAAGGAAGGAAGGAAGGAAGGAAGGGGAAGGGGAAGGGGAGGGGAGGGGAAGGGAAGGGAAGGGAGGGAAGGAAGGAAGGAAGGAGAAGGGGAAGGGGAGGGGAAGGGAAGGGAGGGAAGGAAGGAAGGAAGGAAGGAAGGGGAAGGGGAGGGGAAGGGGAGGGGAAGGGAAGGGAAGGGAAGGGAAGGGAAGGGAAGGGAAGGGGAGGGAGGGAAGGAAGGAAGGAAGGAAGGAAGGAAGGAAGGAAGGAAGGGGAGGGAAGGAAGGAGGGAAGGAGGGAAGGAAGGAAGGAAGGAAGGGAAGGAAGGAAGGAAGGAAGGAAGGGAAGGAAGGAAGGAAGGAAGGAAGGGAAGGGAGGAAGGGAGGGAGGGAGGGAAGGAGGGAAGGAAGGAGGGAAGGAAGGAAAGAAGGAAGGAAGGAAGGAAGGAAGGAAGGAAGGAAGGGGAGGGAAGGAAGGAGGGAAGGAAGGAGGGAAGGAGGGAGGGAAGGAAGGAAGGAAGGAAGGAAGGGAGGGAGGGAGGGAGGGAAGGAAGGAAGTTAGGAAGGTCCCACCAGTCTGCCACAGGTGGTCAGTACGGTGACCTCTTGGTCACCTCTACTCCCGCCTTGGGTAGGTGTAACCTCGCCAGTCCTCCCCGCCCTCAGCTAGGATACGGGCAGACCAAAATCCTTCCCTTCAACCATTAAAACGATAAGACGTGATGCCACCTATGGGCGTGTTTCAGCTTCTGTGTGACTGATGCAGAGACACAGACTCCCCCCGCCTTGGAGAAATGTCACCTTCTCTGAGAGGCTCCCCAGACCCGCCTGATTCCGGCCGTGCCCCCGCACTCTGCCCCCACCGGGCTCTCACAGTCCCCTTCCTCTGTCTCTTAACAGGCCGTCGCTCCTTTGCAGCACAACATTCTCCCCCCTCCAGGCCCCCTTCCCAGACTCTGGGATCAGCCCTGCTGGACCCCTTGCACCTTTTTCCAAGCCTCATCCTGTTCTTGGAGCCCTCTTCTAGAACCTCCTTCTTGGCCCCAGCCCCACTGTCACCTCAAACGGTGGCTTGCCCTTGCAGGCCCAATGTCTGGCACGGCGTCAGGAACACAGGAGCTCAATAAACATGGACCAGAGTAACGACACGGCCGATGTGTGTGCAGGTTAAGGGAAGAAGGAGGGAGGGAAGGAGGGAGGGAGGGAGGGAGGACAGACGGCTGCCGCCATTACCTGTGTGACTTGTGGATGCCACTGCAGCCAGGACAGAAGCCATATGACTTAGATTAAATGGCAACGAAAGCAGATCAGAGGACGCTGAACAGAGTATCCCTAGTGGCCCTTTCTGGGTGAGTCAGAGAGAGAAAATGAAAGCCTGGGCGGCTGCCAAGCTAAAGGCAGTGGGCTGACATCCCCTGCTCCAGCGTGGACTGGAACCGTCCCACCACCCTACTCCATAAAGCCCTTTCTGGCTTCCTCAGCGTCTGGCTGAGTATGGAGAAGTCACCAGGGAGAACCCTGGAGAGGCGCCACAACCAGCGTTAAAGCGTGGCATTCCAGCCCAGAAGAGCCGTCACTTTTGCCAGCCACCCCCCTGTGCCACCCTACAACGTCAGCCCAACACCTAACTCTGGCCTGTGCACCTGCCTGCTAGCCTCTCTCCCCCCCCAAACTTGTCTACCATCTGTCACCTTCTCGAGAGCAACTAGTCTGGGGGAACAGGAAAGCTCCCCCAAATCCAGGACCAACCCCCGCTTCTCCTAGAGGAAGGAGCCAAAGAGCCAAGGATGCCCGCGGGTCCCCATCAGGCAGCCAGCTCGCTCTCTGACCTCGCCTCCCCCCGGCCTCCCTCCTGTTCCCTCAGCTCACCCACCGCCTCCTAGCTCTTCAGATGCGACAGGTGTATTCCCAGCTGGGGCCACATGCTGACCCCTTCGCCTCCACGACTTTGCTGAAATGTCCCCTCCCAGAGACGCTTCCCTGATTCACCTGTTTACAGCCACAGCCAGCTGCCACTGACAATCCCCTTCCTCCGGCCCATTCTCCCCCTTAGCCCTGGTCACCCCTTAAATCCTACCCAGCTCACTGACAGCATGTGGAATCTGCCTGGCCCTTGAAAGCTCCAGAAAGGAAGGCACGTCCTCTGTCTCCTTCACAGACACATTCTCAGCATCCAGAATAGTCTCTGGCACATAGACAGCACTCCAGCATTTCTTGAATGAATGACTGAATGAATGAATGATGACAAGTTGCAGTTGGAAGAAAAAGATCCTATTAAAACTACCAGAATCTGTTACAGACTGAATCGTGTCTCCCTGCCAAATTCATTTGTTGAAGGCCTAACCTCATGTGACTCTAAAGGGACAGGGCCTTTACAGAGGTAATGATAAGTGAACGAGAAAATAGGAGTGGAGCCCTAATCCAACAGGACTGGTGTCCTTATGAGAAGAGGAAGAGGCTGCCCGGGAGGCTCAGTCATTAAGCATCTGACTTTGGCTCTGGTCATGATCTCATGGTTCGTGTGTTTGAGCCCTGCATTGGATGAACACAAGCCCCGCTTCTCTCTCTCTCTCTGCCCCTCACTCACTTGTGCCCTCTCTCTCTCAAAAAAAAAAAGGAGGAGGAGGAGGGAGGAGGGGAGGAAGAGGGAGGAGGAGGAGGGGAGGAGGAGGGGGGGAGGGGGAGGAGGGGGAGGGGGGGAGGGGGAGGAGGGGGAGGGGGAGGAGGAGGAGGGGAGGAGGAGGGGAGGAGGAGGGGGGAGGAGGGGGAGGAGGGGGGAGGGGGAGGAGGAGGAGGAGGGGGAGGAGGAGGAGGGGGGAGGAGGAGGAGGGGGGAGGAGGGGGAGGAGGGGGAGGGGGAGGAGGAGGAGGAGGGGAGGAGGAGGGGAGGAGGAGGGGAGGAGGAGGGGGGGAGGAGGAGGGGGGAGGAGGAGGGGGGGAGGAGGAGGGGGAGGGGGAGGAAGGGGGGGAGGAGAAGGGGGGGAGGAGGAGGGGGAGGAAGGGGGGAGGAGGAGGGGGGGGAGGAGGAGGGGGAGGAAGGGGGGAGGAGGAGGGGGGGAGGAGGAGGGGAGGAGGAGGGGAGGAGGAGGGGGGAGGAGGGGGAGGAGGGGGAGGGGGAGGAGGAGGAGGGGAGGGGGAGGAGGGGGAGGGGGAGGAGGAGGAGGAGGGGGAGGAGGAGGGGAGGAGGAGGGGGAGGAGGAGGGGGGAGGAGGGGGAGGGGGAGGAGGAGGAGGAGGGGAGGAGGAGGGGGAGGAAGGGGGGGAGGAGGAGGGGGGGAGGAGGAGGGGAGGAGGAGGAGGGGGAGAGGAGGAGGAGGGGGGGGAGGGGGAGGAGGAGGAGAGACACCAGGGGTTCACGAGCACAGAGAAAAAAGGCCAGGTGAGGGCACAGAGAGAAGGCAGATGTCTGCAAGCCAAACAGGCCTAGGGTGAAACCAAACCTGCCAGCACCTTGATCTTGGACTTCCAGCCTCCAGAACTGGGAGGGAATAAGTGTCTGCTGTTTAAGGCCCCTGCCTGTGGCATTTTGTTACAGCGGCTCTAGCAGGAGTAATACAGAACCTTCACGAAAGTGATTAGTAATAACAGAGCGGCTTACTTTGTAAATCGCATTAGGACAGTCAAGTCTGGGTGGCACTGCTGGACGAAGCCAATCGGGCAGCTGGAGGGGCTGCCCCGAAAGCCATGAAAAACATGACAAGGGACAGAGGGCTCTGAGGCTCCAGGCTCCAGGCTCCAGCCCAAGCCTGAGTGGATGTAAAAAAGGCTGAAAACTGTGGTGATTAGCATGACCCAGTGGGAAATTCTGAAAATAAACGGGTTTCACGCCTTCTTCCAGGAAAACGATACGCGTAAATGCATCCGAGTGGAACGTGTGCCTGTGTGGAGGATACTTATTTAACAGAAAGCAGAAAATATACTTTGCCGGCTTTATAATTAATTTCAGGGTTGCTCCAGTTCACAGAGAGACGGTGCTAGACAGCAAACACACATCGCTGTCTTTTATAGGGGCCCATTAATTGCCGCTCTTTATGCAGTGGAGCGCGACAGCTCCTGACCCCTGGCTCCCCACCGGCCACCCTCCCGCTGCTGTGCACTAAAATCTGTCTTCTTGTAAATGAGGGGGAAAAAGTTTCCGTCCCCAATTTAAACAACAGTGCTCATTAGGACTGATTTGGCAACCCTAACAGAACCCGGCGCCGGGTACGGGTAAAGAGCTGAACCCTGGCTGAAGAAAAGAAACAAAGTCAGCTCGCCAGGCACGCCTACCCCGCGGGGCTCTGGAGCCACTGTCACCGGGATTGTCTGTGCCCAGGCTCCAGCTCCGGTTCGGAAAGCAAATCACGTCCCGACGCCCTAGAAACATCCTCCTGGTGGGAAAAACCAGAAACTGGGTTCCTGCAAGGAAGGAAAAAGGCAAATGGAGAATTTTCAGATGGCAAGGTGCACTGGGGCAGCTGCGTACCCATGTGAGCAGTAGCTGCACGACTGGAACTCTTATCAAAAGCCCATCTATGTAGACAGAATGCACATGCTTCTTTGTCATCAAAACAGAGTTATCATCCACAGGATAAAAGTGACCCCGAATTCCATGCCCAGAGTTCCCCACAACTCAGGAATCTTAAAGGGAGATGAAGTAGGAATTAAAACAGGTAGTGCTGGGGGGCACATGTGTGGCTCAGTTGGTCAAGCATCCAACTTTGGCTCATGGTCTTGCGGTTCATGGGTTCGAGCCCCACGTCGGGCTCTGTGCTGACAGCTCAGAGCCTTGAGCCTGCTTTGGATTCTGTGTCTCCCTCTCTCTCTCTGCCCCTCCCCCGTTTACACTCTGTCTCTCTCTCAAAAATAAATGAACATTAAAACAAAAACAAAAACGGGTCGTGTTAAAATCACTTCTCCTTGGTTTTGGAAAATGGTCAAAAGGCCCAGCTCAGGAACAGATTATAAGTTTTTTGACACCGCATATAATTCATCTTGGCATTCCCCAGCATGCCTGGCTCCTGAAAGGCCAAATGTATTGAATCGATAAATACCTAGGTTAAAAAACTAAAAATACCCAATTGTCTCAAATACCCTTCGACTCTGATCCCCCAGCATCCCCTTTCTGCTGCATTTCTCTTCCAGTTTGGCCCCGTTTTTAATTACCCAGAATATAAGTTGGTGACAGTGGAGAGAAAGCCTCAAATTACATCATCTAAAAGCAAATAGATACGTGAATCCAAAAACATAACGGGGTTGGTTCGGCATGACTATCCCGGCCAACGATCGCTGTCAATGTGCCGAGAAGACCATCCTTCCTACTGCCTGTGTGGACAGCCTGCCCCCCAGCCCTCCCTGACCAGCCTCTCCAAAATCACACTTGTCACTGTTCTCTGTGCTCCTGTCACGGAGGCCATCATCATCCTCATTTGTTGCCTGAGCAGTTGACTCTTCCCCTGCCTCCTCTCCAGCAACCAGTCACCAAGTCTTCCAGAAGGTTCCTTCCCTGCCATGTCTACTGGTCTGGCCAGCCTTCTAAGGGCTTCCACGCGCTCTTTCTGGGCTGCCCCCTTCTCTACATTGAGGCATTAGAGTTTTCTTTGTAAGAATGGTTATGATCATCTGCTGTGTTCAGAGACCTTTAAAATAAACTCGATTCCTTAATGAGAAATTGAAAAATCCTTCTTGATCTGGCACCAGCCCCTCCTTACTTTCTCCTCTTTTTTTTTTTTTTTGAACATTTTATTCCAACCATCCTACCAACTTTCACTGACCCAGCCATTTTCAGTCCAATATTTTCACATAATAGTCACAGTGAGACACAGTGAGACCACAGTGAGTCCTTAAGGTCTTGGTTGTTCTCTTCTATTATTTATTTTGATAAGACGCCTACCAGAAAATAAGCCATTATTAAGTATGTAGTTCAGTGGCATTAAGTATGCTCATATTTGTCGTGCAGACATCACCATCATCCATCTCCAGAACACTTTTCATCTTGCAAAACTGAAACTGCCAGTCTCTTCAAAAAGTGGTGCTGGGAAAACTGGGCAGCTACGTGCAGAAAAATGAAACGGAACCACTTTCTTACACCACACGCGAAAATAAACTCAAAACGGATCAAGGCCCCAATGCGAGACCTAAAACCATAAGAGTCCTAGAAGAGAGGGCAGGCAGTAATTTCCCTGACATTGGCTATCGCAACATTTTTCCAGATGTGCTTCCTAAGGCAAGGGGAACAAAAGCAAAAATAAACTATTAGGACAACATCCTGCACAACGAAGGAAACAATCAACGAAACTGTGCAAGTGACATATCCGATAAAGGGTTCGTATCCAAAATACATAACAAACTTACACAACTCAACACCAGCAAAAACAAACAATCCAATGAAAACATGGACGGCAGAAGACACGAACAGATGTTTCTCCAAAGAAGACATCCAGATGGCCAGCAGACACGTCAGAAGATGCACAACATCACTGATCATCAGGGAAACACAAATCGAAACCACAACGAAATATTACCTCACATCTGTCAGAATGGCTAAAATGAAAAAACACAAGAAACAACAAGTGTTGGTGAGGATGCGGAGAAGAAGGAACTCTTGTGCTCTGCTGGTGGGAATGAAAAACTGGTACAGCCACTACGGAAAACAGTATGAAGGTTCGTCAAAAAGTTAAAAATAGAGCTGCCATATGACCCAGTAATTCTACTACTGGGTATTTACCCCAAGAATGCAAAAACACTAGTTCAAAAGGATATATGCACCCCTAGGTTTACAGCAGCATTACTTACAATCGCCCAATTATAGGGGCAACCCAAGTGTCTATCGATACACGAATGGATAAAGATGTGGTGTATATACAGACAATGGAATATTATTCAGCCATAAAAAAATGCAATCTTGCCATTTGCACCAGTATGGATGGACGTAGAGGGTACAATGCTAAGTGAAATAAGTCAGTCAGAGACAAATACCACATGATCTCATACGTGGAATTTAAGAAACAAGACAGACAAAGAAAAAAAGCAACAAACCAGAAAACAGACTCTTAACTGCAGAGAACAAACTGATCGTGGCTACTGTAATTGTTAACGAGATACTTTACGTTGTCTTTGCAAAGCCTGACGTGTGTTTTACACACAGAGCACATCTCAGTTTAGATCGGGTACATTTCCAGTGTTCAGCAGCTACATGTGGCCAGTGGCCAGTGCTGCCCTGACCCCATGGCTCTGGCAAAGTCATTTAACCCTCTGAGCTCCAGAAGCAGCACACTGCCTGCCTGAGACACAGCACACAACAAGAACAACAAAAATCTGGTGAATGAATGAATGTGTGAAGAAATGCTCCACCGTCTCCTCTACCAACTGTGTAGATTACCAATCACACAAATTTGCGATGAGGATGAAACTGTGCCTCTCGGAACAAAACCAAGGCAGCAGCCCAGAACTGAGAAATCCCGGACAAAACAAAACAAAAAACAAACCTAACGTCAATAGACCTCAGACTGTTCATCAGTAAACTGGGGGTAATAACGGCCACCATCTTCTGTCACAGTCATGTGCTCGGTACACGGTAACCATTCACGAGCTGTCGTTAAAACTGAGCAAACACAGCGGACCACACAGCAGGGTGGGATATCACCGCTCTCTGCAGAGAGTGCTAACGGGGCAAGAAAAGAAAAGCCAGTACCGCTCGGCGACAGAGGGCTATCTCACGGAAACCTGGAGGGATGGGCTGCTCCAGGTGGAAAAGACTTTCAGCAGCACCCCGCCCCCTACAAAGTGGGGGAGGGCAAAGGTCCGGGGGAGGGAGAGATGTGGTGGTTCCAGGAAAGGGGAGTCGAAATGACAGCTATGCATGAGCTGAGCACAGGAATCCTTATCGGCCCTCCCGTCTCCTGCGCCTGGGACCGGAGCGAGCCCTTTCAGACGAGGTCTTCAATAACCATCTGCAGATGGTTTCCCCACGCCACGTGCTCACAAGGCTTCCTTCCCCTCCACTGAAATCACACGCTGCATGTCAGGGCTGGCCCCAGTGCCTGTGCTCATCAGAAAGGGAAAGGTAGGGCTTTGCTTCCCCACTCTGCTCTGATTTATACGTGTGCATTTACGGCGTCAGTCTGTATGAAAGCGGAATTTGTGCTCCTGCAATGACACCATAAATCCTCCTGGCCTCCCTTCTACTCACTGGGAATACCGAATGCTCTGCGTCCACTGACAGGCAGATCATGGCTCTCGGGAAGGGCGAGGAATTCACAAGCAGATAACCAGGGAACTCAGTGGGAGGCGTGTGCGTGTTAGCACGCACGTGGGCACAGGGTGGGTGAGGGCTGCAGGGAGAGGGCCTGGGTGAAACCAGAACGCTCGAGCGCTTGATTCTCTTTTCTTTCTTCAAACACAGACTGTGCTTTCCATCATTTTAATAAACACGTCCCAGAGCCTTCGTTTGCGAAGGCTGCCATAACGTAACTGCTTAAACAACAGAAATTTATTTTCTCACAGTCCCAGAGACCAGAAGTCTGAGATGAAAAGTGTCAACAGGTTTCCTCTGTGGCCTCGTTCCTTGGCTTGTAGATGGCTGCCCTACACCTGAGTCCGCACTTGGTCTTCCCTCGGTGCCTGTGTGTGTCCCAATTTCCTCCTATTAGGACACCAGTCTGACCGCATTAGGGCCCACCCTAAAGGCCTCATTTAAAAGTAATTACCTCTTTAAAGATCCCACATTCAGGGGCGCCTGGGTGGCTCAGTCAGTTAAGCGTCCGACTCCAGCTCAGGTCATGATCTCGAGGTTCACGAGTTCAAGCCCCGCGTCAGGCTCTGTGCTGACAGCTCAGAGCCCGGAGCCTGCTTTAGATTCTGTGTCTCCCTCTCTCTGCCCCTCCTCCACTCGTTCTCCCTTTCTCCCCCCTCCCTCTCAAAAATAAATAAACCTTAAAAAAACCTTTTTTTTTTAAAGATCCCATATCCAAACATAGTCACTTTCTGAGTTGCTGGTGGTTAAGACTCCAACATGAATTTTAGGGGGAGACAACTCCCAGCCAAACTTCTCACAAATTTGAGCAATAAGAAAGGCAGTCACGAATCTAAAGGAGACACCTCCACTGCCAAGTGGAGGCAATGCGATTTGAGTAAACTCAAGTCCAACAATCACAGTGCTTGCAGCTTCTTTCTATCTCTGTCACCTGTTTTCCCTGCTAATGAGTTTCAATACGCGGATTACTTTAAGTCATTAACTTTACTACAAACAGGCCTATCTTGTACATCTTAACTTCGCCTTTGCACATCCACTTCCTGCTTATCTTTGGAAAAGGAGGCCGACATCTTTTCATCTGCATTTGTCACAGCGGTCTTTTCTTCTTTTTCTTTTCTTTTCTGGCTGCTTTTAGTAATGCAAAAGGTTTAGGAAACATCAGATAAATATGCTTCGCACTCTTTACCACTGGTCCATTTAAAGTTTAGCAAAAAAAAAAAAAAAAAAAACAAAACACAAAAAGCAGAGACAGAAAGGGGCTGCAAAAGTAGAACCAAAAAGATCTCCTGAAGCAAATCCATGTCAAAAATCTGCCAGAATTTCAATATTTGAACCTTAAAAAAAAAATACCAAGCCCTTTGCAGTGAACAGTCATGACTTGAACACTCTAGACTAGGACTAATTGCTTAGCTTCCAGGCACGGGGCGGGGGTGCTCAAGACCATTTAGGAAGAAACAGAATTGGCTCCTTCAAGGTCTTTAAACCTCTGGCAGTAACTGCAACTGTTAGATGAGAAAGTCACACCCATCCCCAAAGGGGCTGTATTTTCTGTTGCTATTGTCTAGTGTTCTTAAATCGTGTCATGACTTAATAGTGTTCATCCCATTAGATACAATCTTAGAGTTTCCCTAAAACCTTTCTCGTATTTTCTCTAAATCCTCTCTCATTTGTGAAAGTGCATTTCTCTTAGCCGATCCCTCTGAAAATGTGACTGTTTAAGAAAGGATTGGGAGTTCCGTTTTGTTTCTGTTAGTGAGAGGGGTAAACCGTATTTAATAGAGGTCTGGGGACTTGCCCAGGGTGACACAATGTGGCAATTCCCAGACTGGAACACAATTATTCTGATTCTATCCAGGCCATCGATGTTCAGAACTCTTGTAAAAAGTGTAGACGTTTTTACCCATTATTCAGTCAACTGCCTCCTTGTAAAGGTGGTTATTTTTTTGGCAAGAATAAGTTAATCTGGCCAATAATTAAAATAATCTTCACCTCAATACTATTTTCAGTACCTAGCAAACATTTTTTTTTACTCCAATGGCAAAAAAAGTAACTAATGAAACAATATAAGATATACACATACAACAACATGAATATTTATATAGTCAAGTCCAATAAAAGAATCATTTCAAGAGAGCTATCACAGACTTCAAAAGTTTGTTTCCCACTTAAAAGTATGTGATCACTAACTCTGAAAATACGTTTTAAATTCTGAGCTATCTTTTTTTATTTTTCACAGAGGGGTTCCTGTGATTGGGGGTATTGTTCTTAGTTTGTGATTTCCTATGCTACTGGGTCCCTACTGTGAATTTGGGTCAAGTGCCAATTATCTATTTCTTCCATCAAAATTAATGGAGCTTTGTTATGTCAAAATCAGGCTGGAAAGATGTTAATAGTGTCTTTTATAGGAGACAAGATATACTGGTTGCAAACCTCACCTCTCCCCCTCCATCAAAAAACAAAACAACCAAACAAAAAGCTAGGCACTTTGATCATTACCATAGCTATTTAAAGTAGATCAAGAGTGATAATCTCATTAGATTGAACACATTTTTCTCATTACGTAAAGAAAATATTAACTAATAGCATAAATAGTATTAAAAATGCATGCTGTAATTAGGCATGGGTCTCCATGGTCCAGATCAATCAATCAATCAATGTAGGCGACTATCTGAATAACTCAAGCTCTATAAATAATCGAGCCAACTGGGAATCCATTTAGTGATCTAACTTACATAGTTTAGTTATCTATAAGCATAAAATTAATGAGCTATTTGGACAATTGCCATTTGTCTGTCAACTGCGGAGTGTGAAAACAAATAAAAAGGCACACGTGTAGACCACAGTGACCAAGCCATATAAATCTCAACTTGGGACCAGTCCCATTCAGCAAGCACTTGACAAACCAGACTCCACAGGACATATTACTGCACGTTGTCCCCTGAGACTCCCACAACCCTATGAAGAAAACCCTATTATTTTCCCTTTTTGTAGGAGGGAAAACTCTTGGTTTACACAGATTAAGAAATCTGCACGTAGGTCACCCAGACGGGACATGGGGCAACCTGGATTTGACTCCCAACCCACAGCAAAGCTGCTTCTTGCCATTTAGAAGAGCTATGTGATCTGCGTTGGAGGCCCAAGCCGGTTACCCAGTGGGTTATTCGATTATTGTAAATAGCTAAATCAGGAAAGTCAATGTAACAAAGAAACATAAAAACTTATCTTACTACCCACAGCGGTCGCTTTAAAAGTATAATCCCCCGGGGCACCGGGCTGGGTCAATCGATCAAGCCTCCCACTCGTGGTTTCTGCTCAAGTCATGATCTCACGATTTGTGAGTTCGAGCCCGCATGGGGCTCTGCCTGGCAGCACGCAGCCTGCTTGGGATTGTCTCTCTGCCTCTCCCCCTCACGCTGTCTCTGTCTCTCTCAAAATAAATAAACTTTAATAAGCAAATACATAAAAATAAAAACATAATTCCCAAACGGCGACATCACCCCAGTGGCTCATGAGACATGCTTAGCCTCGAGGAAGTAGTTCGATCACACCTGTTACCGGAACTTGGGGAGCAGAGGAAGCAACGGCACCCGTGGCTCAGTGTGAACAGAAAAGAGAGAGTTACAAGTTCAAACGGGGGCTAAACACCGGTGTGACTGATGTCAGGTCCTCACCTCTGACATCCCAAGGGCCCAACGAGCCCTGCTGACCACACGGGCAGGGCCGACCACCGCCTGTCCCCCAGGCCCCCCAGGCCGGTCACTCTTGCCAGCAGCCTGAGGCCTCCATGCAGGAGAATGGCTGTCACCACATCAACAGCAGAGCCAGGCCTGTTTTCCCAGGGACGGAGGGGAACAGTGTGGACAGAATGGTCACCCCGTTCTCCTCACCTCCATCTTCTCTGAAGGCACCCCCCCCCTGCTCCCCGCCTAATCTGGCGAGCTTCAGTGCCTCACCTAAGTCGATCTAGTGGACACTCCCCTCCAGGGAGGGCTGGAGCTTAGTACTTGTTATGGCTTGAACTGTGTCTCCCCCACCAAAAAGAATTCCACATTGGAGCCCTAGCCCCCCAGGACCTCAGAATATGACCTTCTTTGGAAACAGATGTAATTAGGTAAGATGAGGTCACTAGGGTGAGTCCCAATCCAATCCGATTGGTGTCCTTACAAAAAGGGGGAAATTCGGACATGGAGACACACACACGGGTCACAGATGAAGACGAAGGTCACGGTGAGGCGGCCACCAGCCAAGGAACTGCTGGAAGCTGGGAGAGAGGCCTGGAACAGATCCTTCCTGGAGCCTACGGAGAGAGCGAGCCCCTGTCAAGACCTTCATCTCAGGCTTCTGGCCTCCAGGACTGCGAGAGAATAAACTTCTGTGGTTCTAAGCAATCCTGGCTGCGATACTTGGTTACGGCAGCCCCGGGAAACGAACACAGCACTCTGAGGTTACCAGGATCCCGTCCGTTCCAAAACCTGGGAAATTCTTTCCAGCCACTCTGCATCCAAATCCATCAGGAAGTTGAAAATAAACCACAATAAACCGGTGGCTGACTTTGGACAAAGGCTTGTTTCCAGAGTACTGATGAACTGAGGTATCACACGGGGCTCGATGGAGGGATGTTGTCCAGAGGAAACCTTTGGCCTGTGACAAAGCCTTTGAAATGCAGCCAGAGCCTCCACGGAAGACCTCCGTTCTACTGAGCGGTCCAAGTACCACCATTTGGGAAACATCAGGCCAGGCACAGATGAGAATTTCTTCTTTCGTGCCCAACACCTGGTTCTACCTAATTAATCCTACAAATTCGTGAGGAAGCAACATCCGAAATGCCACGTGCAATGTAAAAGGTGACATTGCGGTAGGTTAAAAAAGGCTTCAGGCTGGGGGCAGAGCGGGGCAGGCAGGCCCCGTGAAAGAACGGGGCATTTCGGGGGGCTTAGAAGGGAGGGTGGGCAGGAGGGGCGAGCGGAGAGCAGAGGCGCACCAGCAGGCCCCCACGAAGGACACTCAGAGGACAGAGAACCCACCTTGCCTGGACCCGCACAAACGGTGTTGGGACAGAAGCGAGGACACAGCCCTGAGCACACAGGGCCCTGAATGCAGGGGACGGAATGTGGAATCCACTCTGTAGGTAAGAAGGGAGCCAACTAATCGAGGGCTTTTTTTCTTTTAGCAGGCCTGTGGCATGAGTAGAGTTCCTTTCTAAGTGGTGAAGATGGATTATGGCCGTGAACGAGGAGACACAGAGGATCAACAAGGACTAAACCTGAATGGGGCACAGGGACCGGTCGGCAGGAGGTGAAATCAAAAAGCAACATGGAGCAAAGGGGAGCCCGGGTGGCTCAGTCGGTTAACTTTGGCTCAGGTCGCGATCTCACGGTGCATGAGTTCGAGCCCCACATCGGGCTCTCTGCTGAGCCTACTTTGGATCCTCTGTCCCCCTCTCTGTCCCTCCCCTGCTCACTCTCTCTCAAAATAAGTAAACATTTAAAAAAAAAAATTTTTTTTAAAGCAACACAGAGCTAGAACTCACAGGAGATGCAAAGACCGAACGGGAGCAGCAGGGAAGGACAGAGAGGGGACTCACGAGGCACCTTGGTCAGTGGCAGCAGACAATTAGGGGTTGAACCATGTCCCTCCAAACAGATAGGTTAACGTCCTAACTCTCTGTACCTCTGAATGGGGCCTTACTTGGAAACAGGGTCATTGCAGGTGTAATTAGTTAGAGCGAGATGCGATCAGACAGGAGTAGGAAGGGTCCCTCAGCCAATATGGCCAGTGTCCTTAGAAGAA
Organism: Panthera leo; assembly: GCF_018350215.1. NCBI lineage: Eukaryota > Metazoa > Chordata > Mammalia > Carnivora > Felidae > Panthera > Panthera leo. The sequence goes on from NC_056687.1 coordinate 13,074,552, forward strand.
GAGAACGGACACGCGGAGCAGGTCTTGTGAAGATACACAGAGCCTGAGCCACGAATTTGCAAGCAAAGGAAGAGTGAAGGTTGCTGGTAAAGCACTAGAGGCTGGGCGAGGGGCAAGGAAGATTTCCCCACGTTTCGGTGGACACACGGACCATTCTAGTCTCCAGAGCTCCGAGACCGTTTCTGTTGTTCCAAGCTGCCTGGTTTGCGGCGCTCTGTCACAGCAGGCCCAGGAAAGTACCACAGAATAATGTAAGAACAGATCTAAGGGAGGTCATTTCAGCAGGAAATTGCTGCCAGCTTCAAAATCACGTCCGCCACAGCATCAAGGGCGGCAAAAGCTTCTCTCCTTACGCTCATCTGCCTACAGAGAGCAGTGGAAGGGGGTGATAACTTCAGAGCAACTTGCAATCATTAAGACTGTCTCCACTACAACATACATTATAAATGTGTGTAACATCAAGCCGTCAAAGAGTTCACGAAGGATGTTCCTCAAGAGACCCCTGCCAATGTCTTCAAGGCACACGGATCGGACGCTTTGTGGGGATTAAAGGCTTTGCTTTCAAACCAGCCTTTTTCAGGATGGACAGACACTGCCCTTTCTCTCAAACTTCCCAAATTCATTGCTTCACACAAAGCTAGTCTAACAATCAACCTCTCTTCACGCTTCTGGAAGCCTCTCTCCTACCCCCACCCGCCCTGTCCCACCCCACAGCAAAGTTCAATGCTGGACCTCTCCACGAGGGTGACCAAGAGACAGAGAATGGGCCTCCAGCGTCTAGAAGAAAAGAGAGCTCACAAAATGCATGTTCAACACCCCTACCTTTGCCCCAATAAAACCACAAAATACAAAGCTTCTCTTGATAATAACCACAAAACATAAAACGGTTGTGCCAGGTACAGATTCCCCATAGCCATACGGGTAACAATAAGGCTGCGAAATACTGCCCTGTGTTGCTCACTTCCTTGCCTTTCTATGGAAGCCAGCCCACCTAGGGGACTCAGAGCCCTGTGTCCAGGGTCTGGTGCATCCTCGACGGGAACGTCAGCATAACCATCTGCATTTCTACAGCACCTCTCTATTCCACCTGGTCTCCCAGCTTTCTCTCCCCCAAGTCAACTGTCACTCCACAGTGAGCCCCAAGCACCCTTAACAGTGGCCAGCATCCAGAAGGGATAGAGTAAGTTCAGTGTCCCAGAAAGCTAGAACACAGGGGTCAGAGGTGATGAAGCACCGTGGAGGGTCTAGGCACTGTTCTCCACCCAGAGCCCAAGGAACACCAATGCCCAGGCAGTGTATCTTTTGGTCCTGACCACTCCATCTTCTTCACCGTCCCCTTGACCTTGCCTGTCTCTTGCTCTTTGCTTTGAGGGTCCAAAGGCCATTCTGGGCTAGTGAGTGAATGAGACAGGACGAGGAAAAAAATCCTAGCATGATGTTATGGAATGGGTTGTGTCTCCCCAAAAGATGCTGAAGTCCTCACCCCCCCAGTACCTGTGGACACGACCTTATTTGGAAATAGGGTCTTTGCAGATGATGGAGAGGAGGTCATTAGGGTGGGCCCTAATCCAACATGACTGTGTCCTTATAAAAAGGGGAACTTTGGACACAGACAGTGGCACATACGCACAGAGAGGGAAGATGCAGGGAAAATCCCATCTACAAGCCAACGAATTCCCGAGGCTACCAGAAGCTAGGAGAAAGACCTGGAACAGATTGCCTCCCCCCACAGCCCTCAGAGGGAACCACCCCTGCTCCATCTCAATTTTAGACTTCCAGCCTCCAGAACCAAATAAGCTTGGTTTGGTTCAAGATGATAAATTTCTGTTGTCTGATCCACCCAGTCTGTGGTATTGTTATGGCGGCCTTGGCAAACTAACACATGTGACAGAATACTATGAGCAACGACAGTACGTTCAACGTAAACGTTGCAAGAGGTACACGGAAGAGCCTTGTCGGTTCACACAAATCATACGTGAATTATTTATAAGCCACGTTGTCAACATCTCATAAACAAACAAAATCTAAGTACCTCTATGGGCCGTCTTCATAATTCCGTATACTTAAATGTGTCCCTTAGGAAATCCTAGTAGAAACGTGAAACACTGTACTCTTCTGAAGGCTGTCGAAATAAATATACCAGGCAAACAGAAGTAATGTCGGCCCTGAGTATTTTCAGAGGGTCGGTTAGCTGGCTGGTTGGTTGATGACACGACTCCTACGTGGAACCAGACGGCAGGCAACCACACAACAACAACAAATCAGGAGTTCGGTCAGCAAGATCAATCTCCTTACTGAGCGGAGGGAGTTGTTTCCAGGTATTATACTATCCAGATATAATGCAATTCACTACAGTGAAGTTGCCCCACGTGGTCCTGAGGCTGGTCCTAGCTCTCAGGACACCTAGCGAATCTGGATGTATAAACGCCGTGTGTGTTTGCCGGGCCACAGACCAGGAGGCTTCAGCGACAGGATTCACGTTCTCAGAGTTGTGCAGGCTGGAAGTCCAGGATCAAGACGCCTGCAGGGCCGGTTTCCTCGGAGGGCCTCTCTCCTTGGCTTGTAGGTGGCCCTCTGCTCCCTGTGGACTCACATGGTCTTCCCTCTGTGTGTGTCTGTGTCCTATTCTCCTTTTCTTATAAAGACACCATCAGATGGGACGAGGCCCGCCCCCACGACCTCATTTTGCCAAAATTATCTCTTTAAAGGCCCCATCTCCAAATACAGTCACCTCGTGAGCGACGGGGGGGTTAGGACTCCAACATAGGAATTTGCGGGGGAGAGGCATGCAATTCGGCCCAAACAAACACCTCAAGAGATCCAAGAGGGGGGCCTCCACATGAGGACGGTCAAGGCGACAGCGGCCTGACAACCACCTCAGACCCAGACAGCAGCTCGCAAGCCCTCTCGGGGGCAGAAGTCACGCTGAGCTACGATATTCAAGAGATTGCGTGTGGTGTGCACCAATGAGGCACGGCCCACCCAGCTGTTGGTGCTGGATCAGAAGTGACTTTCCTGATGCTGAAATTCTCCTCTGTCACACGGAGACGGATGAGCCTCTCAGATTACACACAGAGAAACCCAAAACCATCACGTTCCTTTCCCCAGGAGTGGGGTAGGGGGTGGGGGACCTACGTTCAAAGACCCTCGCTTTCCTTCTCCCCACTTGCAAGGGGTGGGCACTGACCCCTTATTAAACGGTCACACTATCCGCCCATCCAAGGAAGGAATGGTGCACAGGGGCTGATGGGCAGTCAGCATGTAGGGGGGAGTCTTCTCTCTGAGCTCACAGAGAGGGGTCTCTCGGACCCCAGCTGAACAGCTGTGATAGCTCTTAACACACAGGAAGTCTCAGCCCGGGGCCCCTCCGTCAGGTTGAATGATGACTCAGGAGACAGGGGGTCACAGGTCTCGTGGCTCCAGTGAAGGGCACTTCCCCCCAAGATCTCCCTGGTTACGTGTGCCGGAATATGTCTTATGTCTCCTGGGCAGTGAGTGACACAAACAGACCTGAATTGATTTCTCATCAGGCTTATCTTTCTCTCTACAGCAAAGCAACAAAGTGGACTTTCCCAGAGAGGCACCAGGACACTCTGAGCCTGCAGAGTTTTACTGGAGATCCCGTAAAAGCCTAGGATACTCCATCTGTCACTTGTTAGGGAAAAACTGTCACCGTTACCACGATACGTTCTGTCTGTGGTTCACGGCTCGATTCGGACTCCGGGACCCAGGACTCTTGGAGGGAAGATCTGACTCTTGTGCCCACTCACATTTGGTGCCTTACACAAAAACATCCTTTGGAGGGGGCCGTTTGGGACAGAAACCCAGGCCTCACGTGGCTTGCCACCCTGTGTACGCTGGAGGAAATGTTTTGTGTGATTTTTTTTAAGAATTTTTTTTTTCTCTTCATTTTTTATTTCAGAGAGCAAGAGAGAATGTGAGTGAGCAGGGGAGGGGGGCAGAGCGGGAGAGAGAGAATCTTAAACAGGCTCCACACTCCGCACAGAGTCCGATGCAGGGCTCGATCCCACGGCCCTAGGATCATGACCTGAGCCGGAACGAAGGGTCGGAGGCTGAGTCAACCGAGCCACCCAGGTGCCCCTGAAATGCTGTCTGCTCACCAATCCATGGCCCTTGGCACTGAAGCCACTCAGAGAGAGCACCTTTTTCTAACTGGTCTGCCCAGAGGGGATGCCTTTTTCTCAATGGTCTGCCTAGTCATACCTTTTTCTAATTTGTACAAAAGCCCATACAGGTTAGCAGCAGGTCTGCATGAAGAAGGCAATCAATAGTGTTTGAATGCAAAAACACACGATCATCTCCAATGGCCAAGTAAAGAGAACGCTTTTTTGAAAAACTGGTTACAAGTGGGAAATTTCTCCAGCAGTGACCATTCTGATCTTATGGTACACCTAGCAAATGACTTTAGGTTAGGAAATCAATCTTAAAAAGGATGTGAAATCGATCTTAAAAAGGAGGTTCTGAAAACAGGAAGGGTTTTCAAGGGGTGTAGAGGGAATGATCTGACAAAGCAAGAAATCATCAGCTATTTTCTGTTTTCCCTTTTCTTTCTTCCTTTCCCTTCCCCTAAGCCTTAGATGACCTTCCCTTCCACAACAAAGAGATCATAGACGTGCTTTCTTCAATATTTGACATTTAATACTTAAAACTCCAAAATTAGCCCTAATTCAAGAAGTATTCCTGTCCCAGAGGCAGCAGGAAACAATCAAAAGTCTATTCTCCCATCCTGGGACAAAACTGGGAGCCAAATGTAGCTGAAAAAGGTACATGAACAAAGTAGCCTTTGGGTGGGGGGAGCTTTGGGGGACACCATAGGAACTAGAAACACAGAAATTTTGGCAATAATAATCCAAGACAAAATTCTCCACTCAGTCTTGGAATTTAGCCTTAGATCACCATGGAAATACTGGGGACTTCTAGCAAAGGGTCGGTTAACAAATGTAGCATCATTATCTCCAAAACCACAAACACAAACACAGAAGAAATCGTAACAGTAAAATATTTTGTTGAGTGCTGAATAAAGATTTGGCTACCAAACCCAAACGCGGGGAATTACGTTGTCCAATAAATTTTTCCACACGATGCCCATCTGGGAACTTGTGGAGAATTATCTATCTATAGGTTTACTCTTTCTTCCACTGTTAAAATAACTTTATACCGTTGAAGGACGCTTTGTGCCGAGACGGTGACAAGAAGGTAAGGCCAGTAAGGAATCAATGATCATACCTTCCTAGCACTCTGTCACCGATCGAAGAAATGTAAGGGAAAAAAATTAATACTTAGAGCTGAAAATGGGGTCCCAGGTGGCTCAGTCGGTTAAGCATGTGACTTTGGCTCAAGTCATGGTCTCGCGGTTTGTGAGTTCGAGCCACGCGTGGGGCTCTGTGCTGACAGCTCAGAGCCTGGAGCCTGCTTTGGATTCTGTGTTTTCCTCTCTCTCTCTCTCTCTCTCTCTCTCTGTCTCTTCCCCTCCTCACCTCTCAAAAATAAACATTAAAAATTAAAAAAAAAAAGAGAGAGAGAGAGCTGAAAGTACAAACCAGTCAGCAGAGAAACCACTGATAGTAAGGAGCTGTGAGGCAGAGGGGAGGGCAGACAGAGGAATATTCTGTAAGAGCCATGGAAATTGCTGGACGCCCCAGGCAGAGGCATAGGAGGGAAGTGGAATTTATGGAATGCAGGTATCCAGGCCCCCTGGAGCCCTGAGTGGCAGGCAGGTCCTCAGGGAGGTGTTGACTGTGGGGCTCAGGGATGCAGCCCGCTTTTCTTCCTCACCTCCCGTTATCTCTGAAATAAAACTTCATCACCCACGATAAACTCAGTGAGGATCTATTTCTCACTATCTGAAAAACCTTCATTCACACACCTTTAAGGGTTAACCATAAACACGAAAGTCGAAGAGAAGAGAATAACCAACTGTGGTTTGTTCACTAACACACTAACATTGAATACATTTTCAGGATAAATATGTGCTTTACACAGATGCATAGAAAGAAAAATCTATGTGGGGGCGCCTGGGTGGCTCTGTCAGTTAGGCGGCTGACTTTGGCTCAGGTCATGATCTCACGGTTTGTGAGTTTGAGCCCCACATCCGGCTCTGTGCTGACAGCTTAGAGCCTGGAGCCTGCTTCGGATTCTGTGTCTCCCTCTCTCTCTGCCCCTCTCCCTCTCACATTCTGTGTCTATCTCAAAAATAAACAAGCATTAAAAAATTATTAAAAGAATAAAAAAAATCTATGTGTATGTACATTGTATGTACGTATATTATACATATATTATATACATGTATGTTATATACATGAATATGTATATACTTTATCTATATGTATATTTTTATGCATAGGCATCTGTGTGTGTGTGTGTATAAAATCAAATGCCCATTGAATGCCCATGAGTTATTATCATTTTACAAACACAGAAACTAAAATTTGGAAGGTTTGAATACCTTCCCCAAGATCACACAGCTACTAAGAAGCAGAAAGCGGGGCACCTGAGTGGCTCAGTCGGTTAAGCATCCAACTTCGGCTCTCATGGTTCGTGAGTCCAAGCCCCGCATTGGGCTCTGGGCTGACAGCTCGGAGCCTGGAGCCTGCTTCAGATTCTGTGTCTCCCTCTGTTTGCCCCTCCCATGCTTGCACTCTGTCACTCGCATTGTCTCAAAAATAAACATTTAAAAAAAAAAAAAAAGCAGAAAGGCGGTAGGAACCAAGGCTGTTTGTTGGCCCCTAAAGCCTGTGCTATCGATACCATTAGGTTCAACTGCAACAGGTTAGAAAATACAGTCAAAAATCCCCATCCCACAACACAAAGGATCTTCTGCAGACAACAATGAAACATTGACAAGACTCATACTTTAGGCAGTAATAAATTCATTAAGCAAAACTAATAACAAACCCTCTAGTTTAAGCATAAAAAATAAGAAAATACTAAAAAAAATTTAAAAAGACTAATTGGTTTAACTAAACAAAATTAAAATCTGTATATGCCCCCCTTCAAAACAACAACAACAACAACAAAAAGGAGACATAAAATGAAATAATAGGCAAATGACCAATTGGGAGAAAATATTTGCAACATACCAAAAATAAACAGCTAATATCCTTAATATGTTAAAAGTTTGTATAAATCAATAAGAGAAACAGGAGAAAAAATGGGGAAAATCATTAACAGTAGTTAATAGCAGAAACACAAATTTTCAATCAAGTATACAAATTATGACTACCCCTAATAGTTACCAAAATGCACTTTTTAAAGTCACTCCCATACATTGTGTCATGTGGCATAATCTTTCTGAAGTGCAATTTGCAACATGTCAAAAGCCTTCTGAGTATTTATCCTAAGGAAGGGCTTACTGATGTACATATAAGTATGGTAATAGCAGTATCATTTATGTAGAAAATGTTAAAAATAACCTCAATACACGGCAGTTGGGAACTAGTTTGTACAACTACAGTAACTCTAAATAATGCAATGTTATTTATCACCAACAATCAAATCTTAAAAGAATATTTAGGGGGGCCTGGGTGGCTCTGTGGGTTGAACATCCAACTCTTGATTTCAGCTCAGGTCATGATCCCAGGGTCATGGGACTGAGCCCTGTGTCAGGGTCTGTGCTGAGAGTGGAGCCTCCTTGGGATTCTCTCTCTCTCTCCCTCTCTCTCTCTCTCTCTCTCTCCCTCTCCTTCTCTCCCCCACTTGTGTTCTCTCTATATATAAAATAAAAAAAATTTTTTAAAGACTATTTAATAACATGAGAAAATGTTCTCTACATATTAAGACGGGGAAAAAAGTAAAATTGCAACATGAACATTGGAATCTCAATTTTGTAATATACGGGTTCAAAGCAGAAAAAAAATCACCTCTATGTATACATGTATATGTGTACATATCTCCGTATCACACGTGCCCAGCCCAAACACCTAAAAATATTCACAGTGATTATTGCTGGGTTGTATGATGACAGGTGATTTTTATTTTCTTCTTTGTGCTTCTGTTTATTTTCCACAAGTAACCAGAGACAAAAACGTTTAATTCTTTTTTTAAAAAAAGGGGGACGATTGTTAAGGTATTTAAAACAAAAGGGGAGTAGAAAATGAAATGTGATTAGTAAAGTGTGGCAGCATTATTAATAAAGAGGGTGTATGTAAGTAGCTACGCAAGAAAAAAGACCTAGCGATGAATAAATATTAGCCCAGGATTTATTCTGATTGATTAATAACCTCAAATACTCTAGAAGGTACCTGTGACTGGCCCAGTTTAAAGAATTTTAAGACACAAAATACTTGGTCAAAAATCCTTTTATAAATTATTTAAAAAATACTTATAGTTGATTGCATGAAAAACAACTGTTTCATATTAGGGGATTAGTATTTATTTTTAAATACATACGCCCCATTGCAATCTGGAAGACAGTCTAAGTCTGATTACTGGACAGGAACATTTGTTATTTCACACACTCTCAGGTGCTTTAATGGCCTTCTAAGATAAAAAGGAAAAAAAAAATCATTCTGGATCTAGGAAAAAAGCATCTCAGAGTAATGAATTCGGCGACAGCACAACAGTCATATAGCCAATCCCTCCAGAGGGAAATTCAAATTTCATTACGTCCAACTGGGCTTGAAATTACAACTACTGCTCACAATGCTAGTTTTTAATAGAATACAATGTCATCCCATGGGAATGACACTTCGCAAACCTGGAGAAGTGTTTTCAAAACAAATCTGGGTTTTTTTTTTTATTAGTATTGCTAAATATAAATGTTCAACTGAGAACTGAGTCATAGACCAGTATCTCTAATTAAAGTTTTACCCTGGAAGAAAGGATGCACTTAGAAAGCTAGACTTCTACATCAGAGCAGCAGTAATGCTAACTAAAGACCAGATTACAGAAGTGATAACACTTATCTTTATCCATTTGGCTTCACCCAAGTAGAGTTCAGATAAAATGCTAGAAGAGCCTGACCCCAGACTCCACGGCCAACTTTCCCTGTGGCCTCTTTTTCACCGGGGCACTTCCTCATTCCATTTGCCTCCGACGCCCCTTCTCGACCCAAAGGGAGCTTGGAAAAGCGGGTCGAGGTCCAGATCATCCGCATAGCACGTAAAGTGAAAGCACCGTGTTTTGCTTTGTCTTTCGTAAGTAATCTGCGTTCGTTCTTGTAGGAGGGGGGTTTAACAAGAAGACTCCTAGGGGCTGTTTGGTGGGCTACACGGGACAGGCACCCGCAGCTGACCACGATTCAAACTCCTCTCTCCCCTCATATTTTTCCCCCTCCAGCACAAAAGCTAAGACTGAAGGCTAACCAGAGCTACTCAACGCAGCTACCAGTGCCCCTATTTCCTTCATTAAGAAAATCTGCTGCCAGAAGTTATGCATTTATATTTCTATTTAGCATAGTATTCTATGACTTCTATTTAATATGCATACACACACACGTTTGTGTATATGTATACACATACATACATTTACGTGTGTATGATTTACACATAAACACATACGCGAGGCTCAAGCTTTTCAATTAACAGTGAACCTGTAAAACCAGACCAGAACCACTGCCCACACTTTGAGACTCACAGTGCGCTGTGAAGCTGGCACAGTAGAGCCAGAGGAAAAGCACGCTTCACCCCCCGGGACCACACGCAGAGGCTGTCATCTACAACAAGCACCCCAGTTAGGTCTAGGACTTTGGGCTTTGGTTTATTCATTGCTGATTCATGACCTAATTAGCTGTTCATTGAAACTTTTATTTGAGGAGTGCCTGGGTGGCTTAGTTGGTTAAGCATCTGACTCTTGATTTCAGCTCGGGTCATGATCCCAGGATCGTGGGATCGAGCCCTGCGCCAATCTGTGCTGGCCGTGGAGCCTTCTTAAGATTCATTCTCATTCTCATTTTCTCTCTCTCCCTCTCTCTTTCCCTCTCTCCCTCTCTCCCTCTCTCTCTCGGGACACCTGGGTGGTTTAGTCAGTTAACCATCTGACTTTGGTTCAGGTCATGATCTCGCAGTTCATGGGTTTGAGCCCTGCATTAGGCTCTCTGCTATCAGCAAAAAGTGTGCTTCAGCTCCTTCGTCCCCCTCTCTCTGCCCCCTCCCCAATCTTGTGCATGCTCTCTCTCACTCTCTCTCTCTCTTTCTGAAGAAAAAAAAAAATTAAAGAAAAAGATTCCTGGGGCACCTGGGTGGCTCAGTTGGTTAAGCATCTGACTTCGGCTCAGGTCAGGATCTCACAACTTGTGGATTCAAGCCCCGCGTGGGGCTCTGCGTTGACAGCTCAGAACCTGGAGCCTGCTTCGGATTCTGTGTCTCCCTCTCTCCCTGACCCTCCCCTCTGCTCACACTCTGTCTGTCTGTCTCTCTCTCTCAAAAATAAACATTAAAAAATTTAAAAAAAAAAAGATTCCCTTTGCTCTTCTCCCCTGCTCATGCTCTCTTTTAAAAAAAAAATTAATAATAAAAATAAAAATAATTTTTAATGCTTTAAAAAACTTGTTTTTATTGAGTGAGAGAGGGCGCAAGTGAGCAGGGGTGGTGAGAGAGAGAGAGAAAGAGAATCCCATGAGGGGCAGAGAGAATGAAAGGAGAGGGAGAGAGAGAGAGGGAGAGAGGGAGAGAGGGAGAGAGAGAGGGAGAGAGGGAGAGAGGGAGAGAGAGAGGGAGAGAGGGAGAGAGAGAGAGAGAGAGAGAGGGAGAGAGAGAGAGAGAGAGAAGCAGGGCTTGTGCTCACCCCACGTGGGACCCAGAGTCACGAATCCTGCTAAACTTGAGAGTCCTGGGCCCCACGGGATGGCCAGTCACTCTGCAAAATCAGTACAACAGTACCTACCATAAAAGTCCACTGTAAGGAAAAAATTATATCATGCAGCGAAGCATCTAGGACATAGCCCAGCAGATGGTACAAGATCCGTAAGTGTTTATGATTATTATTGTTATCAGTATTACATCCACGTGCTGAAAGCAAAGAGCAAGCACTCATCGCTTTGCTGCAGGTTTTCGGTGATTCGGGAGGTCATGAAATCCCTGGGTTGCTCCACACACACGAAGGATTTGCTGGATCTGACTGCATCCGACCATCCCTACCCAGAAATAGTTAAGATTCCTGGAGGGCACGACATGTCCTTGCTTCCTCTGCCCTCAGCACCCCACTCTGTGCTCAGTGGGTGCCCATCACTGCCGTCCACTCTCCCGTGTTCCATTCGCAGAGCTCGGCAAACAGCAGGAAGCGATCGAGAGGGTACCTTCGTGAAACAAGAGTGGCTCAACAGAGGCAGAATGAAAGCCAGATGCCTTCCCGGAAAGCCACGGGATGGGATGTAACAGCACAAGAACTCAGTACGGGATAAAAATGGCAGAAGTAACGCAAAGAGGGAGACGAAAAGCAATCGAATGGCTCAGAGAACGGGCAGGAGAAGCAAGCCGGATGGCAAAATGTTTTGGCAGCGATTTGGTTTAGGAGACCGATCCACTTATTTAAAAATTATAGTCCAAGAGACAGATCCAAACCTCCATATATCTCCATGGGCAACATCCAAAAAAAAATGTATGTTTGCAAATAGCAACTCTGCCCATCTGTCGCGGTGTCGGCACATTTTCTCTGGGAAGAGCTGAGGGTCCATCAACAGCCCCATGACACGGCAAGATATGCTTCTGCTTCTGGCTGGTCACCTGTCACTCTGCTACCTAGGCGCCTTCCTTAACAAATCCCTACAAAAGGCACAGCTGTTCCGGGGCTGGGGTTTTCTCCCAAAGAACGCCAGCTGGACAACCTGTCCAACCACCTCATCCCTCACACATGCGTACCCACGCACTGCAAGGACTGGAGAGACAGCACCTGAGGACCCAGTCCCCGCCAGCTCAGGTTATCCACGGACCACCTTCGTGTCCTGGGAACATCAAAGCATTCTCTGATGCATCCAGAAAATATTTACGATGCACCTTGTCTGTTCCAGGTACTATTCCAGACACCAGGGACAGAGCGGCGATCCCTTCCTCACGGGGCTTACGGTCCAGTGGGGAGACAAACAACAAACACATCAACACATAAATATTTACCAGGGGGTCAGATGACATCATGGGTTGAATTTTGTCCTCCCCAAATTCCTGTCTTTAAGTCTTGTCTTAATCTGTCCGAGCTGCTATAACAAAATACCACAGATGGGGTGGCTTAGAAACAACAGAAATTTATTTCTCATGGTTTTGGAGGCTTCAAGGTCACGATCAAGGAGCTTACGGATTGGGCGTCTGGTGCGAGTTCCCTTTCTGGTTCACAGACAGTCATCTTGCTGTGTTTTTGCGGGGGCCACGGGAGATTTCTGGGGTCTCTTCTACAGTTTTATTCATGGAGGCTCTGCCCTCATGCCTAATCACTTCCTAAAGATCCCACCATCACTGGAGCTTAAGCTCCAACATATGAATTCTAGGGGACATAACCAATCAGACGATAGCAAGTCCTAACTCCCAGTACCTCAGACTGTCACCTGATTTGGACATACAGTCTTTCTTAATTTTTTTTTTTATTTTAGAGAGAGAACACAAGTGGGGAGAGGGACAGAGGTAAAGAGAGGGAGAATCTTAAGCAGGCTCCACACTCAGCGCAACTCAGGGCTGAATTTGATGACCCTAGGATGATGACCTCAGCCAAAGTCAAGAGTCAGATGCTCAACCGACTGAGCCCCCCAGGTGCCCCATGGACATACACCCTTTACAGAGGTAATCAAGTTAAAGTAAGATCATTAGGATGGGCTCTAATTTAATATAGCTGGCGTCCTTCTAAAAAGGGGAAATGAGGATACAGAGACAGACACACGCACAAGGAAGATGACGGAAGAGTCACAGGGAAAAAAAACACAGTCATCTGCAAGCCAACGAGAGAGGCCTGGAACACATTCCCCTTTACAGCCCTCAGAAAGAACCAGCCCTACTGGCACCTTGATTTTGGACTTTTAGCCTCCAGAGCTGTGTGGCAACGTGGCACCTGGGTGGCTCGGTCGGTTCAGCGTCCGACTCTTGGTTTCGGCTCAGGTCATGATCTCACAGTTCGTGGGCTCGAGCCCCATGTCAGGCTCCATGCTGATGGTATAGAGCCTGCTTGGTATTCTTTCTCCCTCTGTCTCTGCCCCTCCCCTTCTCTCTCTCTCTCTCTCTCTCGCTTTCTCTCTCCCTCTTAAAATAAAAAAAAAACTTAGAAAAAAGGCGGGGGGGGTAGCTGGGTGGCTCAGTCAGTTAAGCGTCTGACTTCAGCTCAGGTCATGATCTCATGGTTTGTGAGTTCGAGCCCCATGTGGGGCTCTGTGCTGATGGCTCAGAGCCTAGAGCCTGCTTTGGATTCTGTGTCTCCCTCTCTCTCTGCCCCTCCCCCGCTCATGTTCTCCCTCTTTTTCTCTCTCTCCCTCAGAAATAAAAAATAAACCTTAAAAAATTAAAAAAGAAAAAGATCTGTGCGACAATAAATTTAAGTTTGAGCCACCCAGTGTGTGGCAAGCAGCCCCCAGCAAGCTAATAGAGGGGATGAGAAGCACTTTGAGGAAAGACAAAGCAGGGTGAAGAAGGGGCAGAAAGCGACAAGCGTCATCAGAACAAGGTCATACTGACCTCTAGGATTCCAAACACCAGGATCCAGGTGTTCAGCCCACGAGCACCACTCTCCATAGGGCTTATGGGTAGACAAAAGATCCCACAGGGTCCCAAGGCATATTTTTACCCAAGTGCCTACCCTTGACTTAGCGCACTTTATGTCCAAGTTAAGTGGCAAAAGTATTCATTTCCCTCCATATTCCTCTTTTTCTTTCTTATCAACCACCCACCAAAAAATTCTTTCTATTGACTTTCCCCTGAAGAGATTATGGGACCAGGATTCAGAGTTGTCCCAGCAAAAGTCAAGGTTTTCCAAAGATGTGTCTACACTCTATCATGCCCTATGCCCATGACCCAGGCATAGTGGGAGCAGGGGGTCAGAATCACATGCCTAGTCCAAGGTCATGGTTGTAGAACCAGCCTGCCTGGTCTGAGTGTTATCTGCAATTTCAGCCCAATCAGCACAGGAGCTGGCAAACCAAGGTGACTCAAATCTTCATCCCAACAATGCACAAACCTCCATTCAGTCAGCAGAGTCGACAGAGGTGGGCAACGAAGCATTGGCTCTTAATATTCTGCGGGTAAATAACACCTTTTAGAATCCAATGGAAGTCATGGACGCTCTCCCCGGAAATATAATTATCCACAAACAATTTACAGGGGTTCATAGACCTGCAAAGCTCACCTACGGTCCCTCTCTAGTTTGTGGGGGCCAGGGATATAACCTCTGTGATGGCAAGAATCACCAGGAAACAAGGACAAAGATTAAGCAGGCAGCAGGAGAAGATAGCTGCAAAATCTGTCACTGTCCTTAACATACAAAGGGTGTCTATAAACCGAGAAGAAAAAGACCAAAAACCCAGACGCAAATGGTGGACAGGAACAACGAACAGCAATGACATGCAAATTGTTGTTAAACATGAAAGTATGCTCAGTGTCCTTGTAAATAAGAGAAACTGCAAAGAGGGGCACCTGGGTGGCTCAGTCGGTTGAGCATCTGACTTCGGCTCAGGTCATGATCTCACGGCTCGTGGGTTCGAGCTCTGCATCGGGCTCTGTGCTGATGGCTCAGAGCCTGGAGTCTGCTTCAGATTCTGTGTCTCCCTCTCTCTCTGCCCCTCACCTGCTCACACTCTGTCTCCCTCTCTCTCAAAAATAAATAAACGTTAAAATTTTTTTTAAAAAGAGAGAGAAACTATAAGGAAAACTGGATACCTTGTTTAATCTACTAGATTAGCAAAGATCAAAAAGTTTAAAGAGTGCCTTGTATTGACAAAGATATGGAAAGATACCCTCCACACACACACACACACACACACACACACCCCACCCCGCCATGTTAGGTTGACATGTGCAGAAACTGACCAAACTCTATGGAAGGCAATTTGACAATATTTATTAATAGTTAAAAACAGTCATACCCTTTCACCGAAGACTGGGGACTTATCCCTCCCTCAGCTATACTTGAAACGTTTACAAAATAACGGGCACAGATGTTTACTGCAGCAGAGTTTGAGAATAACAAAAAATTGGATACAACCTAAATGTCCATTCTTTAATTGCCTTTAATTCTTTAAGTAACGTCCATGGACTTCACCAACAGGGAATAATACAGTAAATACGTTAGCTCCGTACCGTGAATAAAATGCAGCAATTAAAAATAATGAGGAGGCGCCTGGATGGCTCAGTCAGTTAAGCGTCTGACTCTTGGTTTCGGTTCAGGTCATGATGTCACGGTTTCATGGGTTCGAGCCCCGCGTCGGGCTCTGTGCTGACAATGTGGAGCCTGCCTGGGATTCTCTGTCTCCCTCTCTCTCTGCCCCTCCCCCACTTGTGCTGTCTCCCTCAAAATAAATAAATAAAAAATTATAATGAGGCAATCCCATAGTCGTTTGGGGGAAGGATGTTCAACACGTATTACTAAGTGAAAAAGGCAAGACACTGAACAGCATTTACAGTGTAAAAAAGTGTACCTTTCTATACATTTACAATATGTATATACTGTATGTATATTGTATGCACATAGAGCGTCCCTGGAAGGATACACAGGAAACCAGAGGCAGTGTTGCCTCTGGGGAGAGAAAGAACTGTCTGCTGAGGCACACAGGTGAGAGGCAGAATTACCTCCCACCACATACCCTCACAAAGCTTTCGGATTTTAGAACACGAGTCTGTATTAGCCACACCAGATCTTAACCAAATGAAAAAACACACAAAAACGACTAAAAACCAAAAAGAACACACTAACGAGGAAGTGCATAGCTAAGTAGGGAAGAGCCAGCGTAGTGAGGGGGTAAGTGGACGTTAAGAAATGGCTCTGACCCAAGTAGTCTTTGGTTCCCCCGAATGTCTTAAATCATTAACTCTAATTGACAACAGTCCAGTTTCCCACAACTTCTCCCAAAGCCCAGAATGGATTGGGGGGGGGGGGGGGGGAGAGGGTCTCTCCCACTGTCTCTGAACTAGACACACTGGTCGACAAGTTAGCCAAACTCCGTTGACACAATGTTCTCCAGAGAAAACACAGAGAACACGTAAAAGTATCCTAAAAGCACCCCCCGCACACCCACACACAACAGAGCCCCCAAGAATTCCAACCGAAGAGAAATCTGCAGCCAGAACATTTCCCAAGACACTGAGAGGGTTTGGAGTGCAGACCCCGTGGATGCTCCCTCATTTCAGGTTGAGAGGGATCACAACCGGTCAGCAAGGTAGGGCGGGAAAGCTGTCCACTTTCTTTACGGAAACAGCCAGGTCTCAGATTCAGACTCCCTCCCACCCGGGGCCCTGGCCCTGTCTCCCCCAGGAAGCAGTGGACACCGGGCCCCCCGCCTTCTGGCCTTCAGAACTGTGATGGGATAAAATTAAGCCACCTAGTGTAAGGCTATTTGTTCCAAAGCCCTAAGAGCACAGATGTGAAGGCCAGAGGGAAAACCTACTCAGGGCTTTCCTCTGCTTCATCAACAGAGGTATGAACACCAGCAAGTTGGTTCCCGTCTGCTCAGGGCACCGCAAGTATATAGCGAGAAAATGCCCGAAGACCCCCAAATAAACCCCAAAACGCGCCACGCCACGGAGAGGTAGCACTCGTGATACAGGAGATGCAGTGGCTCTGCCCACCTTCGTAGAGGTTATCAGCCTCCTCCGGGCTGATGGAGGCCCCGAGGTTCACCTCCTTCCTCCTTCCTGGTCATCTTACCAGCCAGCAAGCCCCCCATCAGAGAGCGTGAAATTCAATGCAGGTCAGAAATTCAAAGCGGCCAGGGCCCCGGGGCTGAGCAGAGGAAGAGGTTTCACCAGTTTGCTAAAAATAAGGCTTGGGGGTTTATCTATGGGTTTCAATTAGCCAAGGGAGCAGGTCACTTGGTTACCATGAATAATCCAGAGGGGGGTGTAGATCCTGAGGACGTAAATGATACTTCTGCCCAAATCACCTGGTCACAGAGAACACCCAGCCTGCCCATCCCTCTGGGGCAGACACAGCTGCCGCTCCCCATGCCTCCAGGGGGGACAATCACCCCAATGGGGAGGCAGCCATCCCGCCCTGGAACAGCCAGAACAGAACGCTGTTGTCGAACTCAGCCTGCACGATGACTCAACACCTGCGGACGAAATTTAGGGTTGTACGGCTCTTCCTGGGCACTGCTCAGCACTGCTGTGCCAATGCAAGGCTCCCTTTGAAGTCCACGGGACCCGAGCATCAATGAGCACGAAGAACTGAGCCCTACGTGCCAATTTCCATCACTCACACGTACTTGAAAAAGATGAGACAGGGCAGGAAGTTCAGAAAGAATGCGCTCGCCACTGCAGCGTGCAATCTCGGAAATTATAGGCGCTGCCTTGTCACACGCGACACACAGAGCAGGTGTTTTTGCCAAACGCCTCCTTCTTGCCAAGAGATCCCTGCTGAGGATTAATAGGAATTTCCAGTTCTCGAAGCATTTCTTGTTCCTCAGAGCTATTACCCCTAAATTTCTAGCACTTCAAAAAAGAAAAAAAAAAAACCCACAGGATTTAGCACCTGTTTGTTTCAGAAATACTTGCTAAAAACAGATCTGCCAAAAGGCCATCTCTAAAATTAGTCCTATTTCCTGTTCTGCAACACATAGTAATTTCTATTTTTAGTAACTCCTTCACTCCAGGTATCTGGCACTGTCGTGCTCAAAGCATCATTACCGGCAACTTACTAAGCAGGCAACCCTTATTTTAAGCCCCAAAATAGCTCCGCCTTATTTTCCTTTTTTTTAACCAAAGGGTAGGAGAAGATATTGAGACATCTTAACCAATCATTTCTGTGCCCACCCTTGTACCTTAGAAAGACTTAATCACAAAAGGAGATAACTGTGGCCTCCACCATTTTCCCCTTCGTGCGGTTCTGCCTATAAAACCAGCTCTCTACCTGAGATCTACCTTGCTTTTTCTCTGTAAGCCTTTCCTTTATTTTACCAAGTTTTTAAAAAATGTAACAATAACCTATTATGTGCCCAAATGATGCATTTCATAGGTATCAGGGAACAATCTCAGTGACAGCAAGCCCAACCTCTCTAGGTCTTTCAAAGTCATCACTCAGTACCCTCCCCCCCCCCCCCCCCCCCCCCCCCCCCCCCCCCCCCGCCGTTCAACAACTTTGCTCTTGGTCTCAACGCCACACAAAACACTTTTCAAAATCTGATTTTGTGGTCAGTTTTCCTCCTCCCCCTATCATCAGGCTCCTTTAGTCACAGACACTGTCCTCAGAGCAGACCAGTTAAGAGCCTCACATGCCCAAGTGAATTATTTATTTTCAAAGCCGTATTAACAGAGAGGACGTCCACTCAAAGCCGAAGGCAGGCAAAAGTGGGTGTCACCCAAACCCATTCTTTCTTTTCAAGCAGTAACAAGGCCATCTAGATTCAAATGACTCTCAAACAAACCACTTCAGAGGAAAGGCTGGCAACTTGCTGTCCGGGAGACAGTGGCAGGAAAAGAAGCCTCTTGATGAGACAGAATTCAAAGTCAGGTAAGGGTGGTTTTCGGTCACCTGGACTGGGCAGTAACATCCGGCAAGGCACGGGGAGGTTCCTGCCCAAATCGTTTTGGAAACGTGCACCAAGTCGAAATGCAACACACACACGCACACACACGCACTCCAAGTGTCCCAAACCAGCAGTACCCTGGATTTTGGTATGAATCACCCAAAACACAGCGCATAGTTTGAGACTGCACCTGTGAAGTCCAAGGCCAAACATGGGTACCCCGTCTACTTCCATTTCTCCACCCCGGCTTTCAACTTTTTCAAGGGCTGATTCCCCACAAGCTGCCTTGGATCCTGCCACTGAGGGGATGGCACCAGGGCATGCATCCATTTCTTACTACAGTGTTCGTGACTTCATTCCCCTCCCACTGTGATCTATGTCCTTTAAAACAGGAAGGAAAGGACAAAAGTGGCGTGCTCTATCCAAAGTATGCACTCCATAAAGGGGGGCAGTATTGGGATGAGAGGCTTTCCAGGGCCGTTGACATCACACTGTGAGGGACACCTCATTTCCCTTCCCCCAGAGTACTGTCACTTCAAGGTCTCCCCTTGCTAGGCTCCCATGAGTACCCCGTCTCCAGCCTGAAAAGCTTCTTCCTAGCTCATCTTGTAAAAAGAGGGCAAGGCTGCACAGAGTAGGAGGTTGACTTCACCTTCGTTTGGCTTTCGTAAGACAATATCCAGAGCGCGTGTGGATGGGGACTCACAAACTCAGCAATCCTTCCCAAAGTCATGCATGCATGCATACACACACACACACACACACACACACACACACACACAATTTTAATCTCTACGATCTGCCAAAACCCTAATCTATTAGTTAAGCATCAAAGGTGTTGGATTTGGGAGATAAAAGCTATGAATGACACCCATTGTTTCCTTAAAGCAGGCAATTAAGCGAACTAAAATCCAGATTTCTCACGATGCTTGTACCCCCTGAAGCACTGATTCTCCTGGCTGGAGAACAACACATCAGAATAATCTCCCCAACATCCTCCCCCACCCTAGGAACCACCCTCAGTAACTAGAGCCAATCCAATAGCCTGGGAATGACAATTTTATATCCAATTAGTGCCACACACCCCCTGCTGAGATGAGGTGGAATTCATCATTTATGAAAGATGGGACGGCAGAGAAAGGGCATGAACACCTAAGGGTGAAGAAAGCTCCTCATCGGGACCCCATTCGGGCAAGAGCTCCCCGCATCCAGGCTGTCCTGGGGGCCCAGCACAGAGCTCCAGAAGCTCCGGACAGGGGCTGAGCTGTGAGTGCACCCTCGCTCAGTTCGGCCAAGGCTAACAGCCTTATGTTACGGAGCAAAAATGCACCGGTGAGGAGCTAGAGGCACGACGCGGCATGGGAAAGTGGAAAGAAGCCAGAAGAGGCTGAGCGGTAGGGCAGGCGAGATCAATGTGCTCGTAACGCTGCCCATAGGCCGTCGATATAGTCTCGTCCCTTTCTGCTAAGGTTCAAGCGGGAACATGCACAACCAGACTGAATTCCGAAATGTCTCAAAGGAAAATCAAGTTCTACCACCCATGCTGGCAGGGATTTACCCAGGGATGGGGAAGTGAGCGTACTGTAGTTAGCAAGCCGGGGGGGGGGGGGGGGGGGGGGGGGGGGGGGGGGGGGGGGGCGGCCTGTGCCGGGTGCACAAGTTGGCCAGTCCTCCTGGAGCCAAAGGAGTGAAGTATGCAGTGCTCCCTTCGGACTAGAATGAGGTTAGGAGTGTTTTTTCTTCTTCTTTGAAGAATTCCTCAATTTGGTGAGTTCATTCCACACACTCCTGTTTTACATGGAAATTCAAGCAAGAGGCACTTTTTAAACTACCCACTCTAACCCCACCTACTCAAAACAAAGGTACCCCACTTGGAGCAGCAGGTAGGAATAGATGGCCAGTGACAAGGGTGATAGAGACCTGCACTCAAATGCAAGGGGCTTCAGGACACAGTGGAGAAAGGAGGAGGGAAACCGAAGCTGGTGAGGTTAGGGACAGACGGGCAGGCCAGCTGGCTCTGGCATCAGGGGTCCAGTGTATGGCATTCCCAGGGACACCCAGGGTGGGCGGACGACCCCAGGTCAGTGGGCGGAAGGGTAGGTAGGAAGTCTATAGCTTCCCGATCCCCCCACAGGGCTGATGCTTCCCTGATCAATGAGCCACTCCAAGCCTCAGAGGAGAGCAGGGGAGTCTTGAGGCTGAGACGACCACGAGCTTGCCCCAAAACTTGGGCAACTCCCAGGCTGGGGCAGCCTCACCGCTTGGGGTGACCCCGTGCCTCTCACCTCCAAAGTAAGTCATCATATCTCGGGGTTCTCACAGTTCCAAGTCACAACTGAGATCTACCTCGGCAGCACCTAGCAAGGGTTCCCAACCGTCTAACTTCTCACAAGTCCGGAGAGGGTGCCCCTCTAGGTCTCTGGGTCTCCTCCTTTGCCTTCCCTTCTCCAAAGATATGAAGGCACCTCCCAAGCCGTGAAATCTGGGGGTATCAGTGTGCTCCCTGCAGGAGCGGGGTCCTTACTGAAGCTCCCACCCGGGGGCTGAGGAGAACGGGGGAGGGATAGAGGGAAGGAGATGGGAATGGCTGAGGGTGGAGGGGTGGGAGATACCCGAAAGCAGGAGTGGGAGGGAACGGGTGGGTGAAGGGGGGCCATGTGAAAACCCTCGTCTGAGCACGAAAAACTTCCCTAGCTGCCCCCAGCCCGCAGGTGGAAAAGGCCCCTGGGGTCTCAGCCTTCCCCCAGCTCCTAAGTCCAGGAGGGAAAATCGGACTCGAAGCTCCCCAAGCGGCTCTCCCACCCTCAACCTAGTGGCCCGCGCGCGCAACGTAATGGCCTGGCTCCTGTCGCTCCGCAGATCTGGGGCCCCTGCGGACGCCAAGGGCAGAACCCCTCCACGACCCCCCCACGCGCTGGTGCCCACCAGGCGGCGCCCTTCGAGGAGCAAAAAGGCAGCAGGCGGCTTCGCGGGTCAACGAGCCGCCCCCACCGGGGAAGCCGACCCCAGACCGCCCCCCGCCCCGGGAAAGGCCGGCAGTCCGGCCGCGGGGGCCCCCGCGCGCGTTTGGCTCGTCCCCTCTTTCCACCCGCGAGGAAAAAAACGGGATGAGGGGAGGCGCCGGGACTACGGGACTGGACTCCCCGCGCAGTGCTCCCGGCAGGGTCCCCGCCGCCACCCCCCCCACCCCGCCCCGGGGCCCGCGCCCCGGGCGGCTCACCTTCTCTCCGGTCAGCACGTGCAGCCCCTCGCGCACCTTGGCGAAGGAGCCCTCGCCCAGCTTCCTGCTGCCGATGAGGTAGTTGCCCACGCGCTTGTGGTGCTGGAAGTCGCGGAGCCGCTCGCGGGGCACGCCGCTCACCCAGGCGGGCAGGAAACTTCCCTCGCAGGCCGCCGCCGGCCTGGCCGCGTCCTCGGCGCCGCCGCCGCCCCCGGGCGCCGCAGGCTCGCCCAGCAGCCCGTCCCCCGCCGCCGCCGGCATCGCGCTCGCCCGCGGCCCGCCGGCTCCGCTCGGCTCCCGCGCTCGCGGCTCCTCCTCTGCCGCCGCCGCCGCCGGCGCCGCCGCCTCCTCCGGCCGCCCGGGCTCCTCCCGCCGCCGCCCTGGGCCCGGCCCCGCCCGGCCCGCGTCTCCCGCGCCCCGGGCCGCCGCCGCGCGCCGCGCGCAGACAATAGCCGGCGACGGGGTGTCGGGGACCCGCCCCCAAGAAGTTCTTCTTCGGAGGGTCGCCCGGGCCCCCGCCCGGGTCCCGTGCGGCGGCTGATGACAGTCGCCCCGCTCGCGCGCGCGCGAGGAGCCGGGCTGGCGGGGGGCGCGGTCGGGTACCGGGTCCCGGAGCCCGGGAGCCTCCGCAGCCTCCGCCCTGCCGCCGCCGGCTGGCCCGCGCGGGCTCGGGGCCGGCTCGCTCGTCCTAGCTGCGCGCCGGGGGAGCGCTCACGCCCGAGAGCAGCGCGCGGCGGGCTGCAGGCGCCCTCTGGAAAGCAGCAGAAGAAAGCCCCATTCAGTTTGAATTTGCAGAAATTCAATCCGGTCGCGGGCGGCGGGAACAGATGCGAGCTCCGCTCCGCAGCCTGTGCACTTTCAAATCCCTCGTAGCCCCTCCTTCCCCCGCGCGCCACAGCCAAACTCGACCCTCGCTGGAGAGGGGAGGGCGCGGGGAGGGGAGCGGCGGAGTGGGCGGCGGAGGCACCTGAGCGCCAGACAGGGGGACCCCGCGCGGCCTCGCAGACGCGCGCTCCCGGGCCGCCGGAGTCGGGCTCCTCCGGCTGCGCCTCTCGCCCGGATTCTGGGCTTGGGCTTTCTGGACCTTTCGGCGATGAAATCCAACCCCCACCCCCAGCCGCACCCACCCGGGGCAGGAGGAAGGGAGGGCCGAGGGAGGGCTCTCGAAGCCAGTGGACTGGGGTTAGGTGCTGGGTGTCCAGTCCGGGCCTGGCACACAGTAGGGCCCTGTGGACCCTGGATAGATGGGTCTGTCCGGGCTCGCGCGCAGACCGGATCGCTGGGTTGGAGGAGGAGCAGCCGCAACAATAATAGTGGCGGCAGCAACGTAGGAACCTGGGCGTTTGCTGCCTCTGCTTGTGCGTTTACACCTTTGCTTTCCATCGAAACGAAGCCGGTGATTGCAGGAGGAGGTGGATCCGCGCTCCCTGCTCCTGAAGGCTTTTGTTCTGTGCGCGCCGTGACTGTGCTCATCCCTCATAAACAAGTGCAGCTGCCCAGATGACTCTGATTTTCTCCAGCACCCCCAACGCCTTCCCGAACCAAACATGAAGAATCTCGGGAGGGAGAAGCTTGGGGGAGGGGGAGGTACGTGAAGGGAAGCGTTTACAAAATACTACCTGTTGAGCAGCCAGATAAAAGGCGCCGGCGTTTAATGCATACTTAACCCCTGGCATCGCATCAGAGTTGAAAGGAGGATTCGGTCCTAATCAAGTTCCTTAATTGACTCCTCGGTGAATGAGTGTGGCACGATCCCCGTCAGTGCTCTGATTTGGGGCGGGTGGGGCACAGCTGTCATTGATTCACTTGGGGGGTCCTCTGACCCATCTGAAAGGCAACGCAGAGAAACGCCCATTTTAAATAGATCTAATGTGGAACACGCTGTAGTCATCTACTCACAAGTTACGAGTCACCAGCCTCGTTAATGACTGAGCTTGTGTTTTCTGTCCGGCTTCTCATTGTCCCCGTTTTCCAGTATTACATGTTTTTCGAATGTTTTTTCTTGCTATGCTTACAAGGCTGTGCCACCACCCTACCCCACACAATTTCTGCAAAACCAATCCAATCGCTTTAATGCCTCTTGACTCAACAAATTTGAGGACAGTTACATGGGGGGGGGGGGGGGGGGGGCGCTGTATGACCCGTGCTAGTGCATGCAAAGTAAAATGGCCAACAAATGTCTAGTGAATGAAGAATATAGAGCTCCCTTTGGGGTCATAACCATTCTGAATCACGTTTTGGAGTTTCCCCCAATGTTGTTTATTAATAAAGTATGATTTTTTTTTAATTTTAGGACATTGTATATGAAAATTTGGAGGTTCCTTTATTATGGTATAAGGCACATTTCAGAGACAAAGTTATCTTCTGGGCCTTAAAAAAGTTAGCCTCAGGCACAAAAATGGTTGAAGATGTTTACAGTAGAGATTTTCTTTCCTTTTAATTATGCTGTCAGGGTAGAGGTCAGAAAAGGGGTGAAGAAGAGAGAAAATCCAGGGGCGCCTGGGCGACTCAGTTGGGTAAGCATCCGACTTCCACTCAGGCTATGATCTCACAGTTCGTGAGTTTGAGCCCAGGTCATGATCTCATGGTTTGTGAGTTTGAGCCCTGCATCGGGCTCTGTGCTGATGGCTCAGAGCCTGGAGCCTGCTTCGGATTCTGTGTCTCCCTCTCTCTCTCTCTGCCCCTCCCATACTCATGCTTGCTCTCTCTCTCTCTCTCTCTCTCTCTCAAAAATAAACATCAAAAAATTAAAAAAAAAAAAAAAAAGAAAGAAAAAAAAGAAGGGGCGCCTGGGTGGCTCAGTCGGTTAAGCGTCTGACTTCAGCTCAGGTCATGATCTCATGGTTCGTGGGTTCAAGCCCCGCGTCGGGCTCTGTGCTGACAGCTCGGAGCCTGGAGCCTGCTTCTGATTCTGTGTATCCCTCTCCCTCTGTCCCTCCCCTGCTCACACTCTGTCTCTGTCTCTCAAAAATAAATAAATGTAAAAAGAAATAAGAAGAAGAAGAGAGAAAATCCAGGCCCATTAAATCTTTTTCAAGCCTGATGCCTGGGTTTGATTCAAGTTCACTGCTAATTCCATCAGCTGGGATGAATGCCAAAGAGAAGTCCAAATCCTACCCCTGCCTGAGCTTAGGAACTGGCATTTGAACTATAGGTCCTATTCTCTGAAGTGGTCTTGGTTAAAAAGGAAACACCCCAGAAATTCCTTTATGTAAAACAAATTAGTACCCCAAACAATCTACTGCTCTCATAGATGTGCAGAAAACATGCGGTTGAAAAGCAACCGTGCAGCATTGAAGATTCTCTATGAATTATCCTCAACTAGATTTCTCATCCTCCTGAGGGATCTCCCTGGGCACTGCATTTCAGTGATCTTCCTCCAGAATAGGGCTTCCTCGCCTCTGCACCTCTCCTTATGCCAAACCCACCGCACCAGTCTGCTGCCGACCCATTTCTACCCAGCACAGACGTTCCCTGTCCCATGATACCCTACCAGGGGCTCATCACGGCTCCAACCTCTTTTACTATATATCACTCATTTCATACTTGTGTGTACTGCATTACTTATCACGAGTGTCTTTCTCCCCTCTTAGGCTCACTGAGAACCTAAGGAGCTGTGCCTTAATTTATATTTTATTTGCCCCAGGGCACCTAACACAGTGCCCAAGACGCAGTCCTTATTCAATAAATATTTGTTGAATAAATGAATGAAAGTAACCATTCGCTAATTCTCCAGTGAGTAGAGTTTCGTGGCTCCTGACAGCAAAACTCCATCTGTCCCAGGGAGGAACATTTCTAGTAAGTCTCTAAAAGCATTTGCAGTTAGATTGTTGGTTGCCGTTGAGAGGTCGACTGAAACCATTTGTCTTGCCAAAGATGAGCCAGTGTGTAACTTGGGTGAGTGACCCCTGTAAGAAACATGACCGATTACGGTGGCCTGGAAAGCCACAAAAAGCTTTGTCCCATGGACTCGTACCAGCCGCTTCCTTCCTTCCCATTCCCTCCCTCCATATGGCTGGTGACGGTCTCTGTGCTCCCACAGAACACCAGCTAGGAGACCCAGCTGGAAGCAGTCAAAGACAATTAGAAGTAATCAGGCTGGCACGGCCAGGAAATGAAAGTTGGCTAGAGGGGGTTAGGCTGGCAGAAGCCGGCTGGTGACTGGAGAAGGAACCGAGAGTGAAGCAAAGACAGCAGGCACGAATAAACTCTGCCTGGAAGACATTTTGTAAGCTCTGCTCGTTAATTCTCCCCCGACGAAGCTGCCAATAAATTCTAGAGGCAGGATTTGCACCCATGTCCCCAGAGTTCATGTCCGCCATTATTGTGTCACAACATCCAGCTGCTGAATGCGCCCCGTGCAGGGCTGAGGAAGGAAGGATTCCTCAGAAATAAAGGCGTGTGTGGAAGCGGCCTAGTGTCGTGCCGGAGAGCAAGCTGCCTGCCACACCCCACAATGAAGCACTTCTCTGGAAATGAATCGTGACTCACCCCCTCTCTGCGCCTCGGTTTCCTTCACCTGTAAAGCTGCGATATTAAGGAAGTACGGGGATTGAGTGAGATTGTGCACCCAAGGCCTTCAGCCTGGTGCCTGGCACTTATAAGCATCTAGTGACCATTATCAATACTCCTTTTGATACCTTTATTAATAGTACATTAACAATTAATTAATACTAATTAATTAATTAATAATTATTTTAAAATATTATTAATAAATATTGTACATGATATATTATTATATATGATATATTATATATCATATATATAAATATGTATATAAATATATAATAAATATAATGATATAATATGTCGTATATAATATTTATATAAGATTAATATTATTAATAATATTAATACATATTTTAAAATATTAATGATTGATGATTAACACTTAATTAATAATTAATTAATACTACATTAATACATCTCAACACTGAGAGAAGTCATGTGAGAATGCCCCAGAATTCCACCCGCACAATTGTCTCTGTTGCTGAGAAACTCAAAGCATTTTCTCCAGGTTGGACTTCTTCCCTGAATCCAGACTTGTGTAGCCAGTCTTCATCTCCACAAGGCTGTCTGCCGGGATCTCAGACTGAACCTGGGCTCACCACACACACACACACACACACACACACACACACACACACACTGCTCCTTTCCTAGGGCTTCACCCCAAGTGCTCCCTGAATCTAAGGTTCAGCCTTTGCTTCCTCTCCTTCCCGACCCTCAGCAAATCCTACGGGCTCTGCCTTCATGATACCCCCGCACCTGACCTCTTCTCACTACCCTCACCTCTGGCACCCCCTTCAAGCCGCCATCCTCTCTCCTCCCCTGACTGCCATCCTGTGCTCCCACACCAAAGCCAAAGCCATCTCTTAAAAATGGGAATCAGCTCACACCAGCTCCCCGGCCCAAACCCTTTAATGGGCCCCCACCACAAAAAGATCCCCCGAAGGGCTTATCCTGGGGCGGCCCCTGCCTCCCCCTTCAGTGCCTGGCCTCCCAAGACCAGCTGCGCATCCCTCTCCCTCTTCCTTCAAGCCACCAAGCTCGTTTCCACTTCAGATCCTTTGTCCTTGCCGCTCCCTCCGCCAGCAACACGTTTCTTCTAGAACTTTGAATGGTCTGTCCCTCCCTTCACTCATGGCTCTGCTGTCTCGATCTGAGAGCTGTCCTCTTCCCCCACACCCTGTGCAATGCTTCCTCGAGCCATTCATCAGGAGCTACAGAAGAGCGCACATGAGCTTATATGTTTACTGCCTCTTACTCCCTGCAGAACTTAAGGTCCACGAAGCCAGGACCTCTCTGATTCCCAACCCGCGTGCACACCTGGCATGTTGCGGGTGCTCAACACCCGATGATGTGTAACATCATCTAACTCCTGATCCGCCCTGGGAGAGAGGAGAGAGCCCCTGGACTTTGGGTGGCATGGCTCCTGGAGCGTGATGGAGCATGGATGGCTCCAAGTCTGCCCTCCTACGGCTGCTTCTCAGCAGCACTGAGCTGATGTTCAGGACAAGGACGGCCCATTCTTTGAACAAGTGCTGATGGCCACCCCTAGGAGAGCCAGCCTGTCACCACGATTGGTTTCCATCAGTCCTGAAGAGCCAAAGGTCATGGCTATTTCAGTAAGAAAAAGGTGTCTCCCACCTCCCAGCCATAGGGGACCCAAGGCTTTAGGACTCTACATCTTGAGGTTTGCCTGCATCTTCCAAATTCCAGACAGAGGCTATTAAGAAGGAATGAAGGTTAGAATATTCTACAGGAAGAGGGCCTCACACGCAATCCCCTGGACTGTTTCTGCTTGCTTGAATTTCTTATCTTCTATAAAGTCACTACCAGCATCACTCCTGTGACCTACGAAGCATCCTGCCCTATAAGGGACCCGAGCTCCTTGTCTTATGTCTTCACTTCTCTGACCTCACTTTCCCTGTTCAAGCTGCCCGCACGCTGCTCCCCACGGGTTACCGCAGTGGGCCCTTTACATGGTCATCAGTCCCCTGAAATATCGTTCCTGCAGATATCTGAAGACCGGGCTCCCTTACCACCTTTGCGTCTTCACTCAAGCGTCCCCTACTCTGCAAACCTGTGTCTGACCTCTTCATTTACCGTGCAAATTCCCCCCCAACTCCCTATTTTCCCTTCTCTGCTTTTTTTTTTTTCTTCACAGCCCTTAACACCATGTGACAAAAGCTGTGTTTTCTCTTACTTATTTTGCTGACGATCTGTCTTCCTTCCTAGGATGGAGGTTCCATGAGGGCTGGGATTTTTGTTAAGTGCTGTATGCACTTAGGAAGTACTCAGTACAGATTTGCTGTGGTTGAATGAATTTGTAATTCACAGGGTCTCCCGCTGCAGAGGAGAAGACTGTAATACACGAGAAAGTAGAAAAAAAGAAACACGACAAAACCGAGTTCCGCTGGAGAAAGCATGCGTCATAAAGACACATTTTAAAAAAATCAATATTCATGCCACAAAGATAAACCTCCATACCAAGCTCCACATTTGTATTATGGCAGGAAGGGAAAGGCTATTATTAGCACTAAAGTCTTGAAACTTATGGCCTCCATTTATGGGTGCTGCTGCCTGTCCATTTCTTGCTGGCGACTAGGCAGAACCAGGCAGCATTAAGCGTCTCCAGTGGGACCCAGAGAAGGAGCACACGCAATGGGGCAACTCTAAAGTGTATCCAGGGGGTGGGGAAGGGGTGAGAGGAAGAACCGTCTGGAACTGAGAATAGTCACCAGTCACAAGAGGGGCATTGGGGCAGACTGATGGCAGAAGCCTGCTCTGGGCAGTCAGGTGGCCAGACGCAGCTGAGGAGAGGCAGGCGCCCCCTGCCGGTTGACTCGGCTCTGCTTTCGCTCCACGGACCGAGAGGAAGCCCAAAGGAACCACAGACAGAACACCAGTGTGGAAACCAGAACCTCCCTTACCAGCTGGCTCTGTGACCCTGAGCAGGGCGCTTCCCACCTGTGATCGTCAGTTTTTCTCCATCTAATAGCTCCTGTCTGTCCTTCCTAGCCCCCAGGACAGTTGCAGGGATAAAATAAGGCAAACACAGGTGAATGCGCCACAAAAACAGAGACTATCTTGGTTATTGTTGTCTTACGTCAAAATGGAAAGGTGTCTGGGACATAGATTAGAAAACAATAAATTTAAAAATAAGTAACAAACTAAACAAACAAATAAATAAAGTGAAGAGTTGACAAGACGTGGCTGTTTAGCGCCCCTTCCTTTCAAGGGGGAGGTTTTCTGGTGGTCCCTGGCATGGCTATAACTATCTTTATACTTTGTGCCCACTGTCTTAGGTCCAACCACATGCCCCTACCTCAGACCTCCTTAACCCCAATCTTCCAATTTTTCTCTTTCCAGGCTTCTGATCAACTGGCCAACCCATTTGTTGCTGCCCATGGGTCTCTGTGTATAGAAAGATAGATGGATGGGTGATAGATATTCCCCATCTAGACCAGGTATAAGCAAGTGTACCACAGAAACTCCACCCACTGGAAGGAATTCACTTCGCTGCTGTCTTTAAGGCTAAGATGTGGGCAGCCACAGTGTAGTCACTGTCTGTTTTTTGGCTTATACCCACACACCCCGGGATCCAAGAGCCAAGCTCCTGCTTCTTCCTCCTCCATCAATGTGTCATAGGGGATTTCCCTTCCCAATGTAGCCGTAGGTGTGGACAACGGGTTGTGCAAACAATGGCGCAGGTTATGGAGGTCTAAGCTGCCTGCTTATATAGCTTGCTTGGACCCCCCCCCCCCACCCCACACACATACATGTTCAATTCTGGAGGCAGAACTTCTATCTTGCAGTGGAGGCTGCTGAGCCCAGGGGGTCTTATAACCTCATGACTCTGATAGAATCCAGCCTATGAATAGCAGTTCTGGAGGTATGGTCACTTGGTGTCCCATATACAGATGCTCTATCTCTATCAGGGTCCAGTAGTGATGATGCACCAGGAGCCCCTTTTTGAAGAATGTGAAATTCCCCCACGGCAACTGCATGGCCTCGCTCCAGAATCCGAGACGTCTGCTTTATGATTCTCCCATTGGGACTTATTGTCAACTGCCCGTAGTGGTCTTTTCTCACCACTGATGTCTCTAGTAACTTGGGGGTCTGCTGGCTCGTATGGTCTATGCAAGCAGGGACACTTGCACGGCAGCCTGGATCTCCTCCAGAGCCCTCCCTCTGGACCTAGCAGCTGGCAGCCTTCTGTGTAACCCAGTCTGTGGGTCAGAAGAATATTCTCGGGTATGGAATATGCCACCTCCAGGAATTACAGGACCTACAAGCATTGTGCTTCCTTCTTTGTCGTGGGAGGTGTGAGGTGCAATCATGCATCCTTTATTACAGAGGGCACACTCCAGCCGGCCTCAGACCACTGGATTCCTACAGTGTAGGAGCTTAAAACAGCAATAAATATTCATTATCTTACGGAGTTTCCATGGATAAGGAACTTGGGAGTCACTCACCTGGGAGATTCTGGCTCAGGGTTTCTCATTAGGTTGCAGTCAAGATATGGGCTGGGGCTACAGTCATCTGAAGGCTTGACTGGGGCTGGAAGATCCTATTCCAAGATGCATGGCTGGAAAGTTCATGCCAGCTGTAGCAGGTAGTTCCAGGTCCTTGTCACATAGGACCTCTCCAAAGGGTAGTTTGACTATCCTCATGACAAAGCAGTTGGCTTCCTGCATATGCAGTGATATTTAAGAAAGGGCAAGGTGGAGGGGCTCCTGGGTGGCTCAGTCAGTTAAGCGTCTGCCTTTGGCTCAGGTCATGATCTCACGGTTTGTGAGTTCAAGCCTCTATGCTGACAGCTCAGAGCCTGGAGCCTGCTTCGGATTCTGTGTCTCCCTCTCTCTCTGCCCCTCCCCTGCTTGTGCTGCCTCTCTTTCTCTCAGAAATAAATAAACATTTAAAGAAATGTCTTTTTAAAGAAAGGACAAGGTAGAAGCCTCAATATCATCTTCCCTCTTTTATTGTTTTAGTTGACAGTTTAAAATTACATGTACTTAAGGAATACAAGTTGATGGTTTTATATATTAAACACTGACATATTCACCACAATCAAGTCAACGAACATATCCATCACCACACCTACTTGCCTTCTTTGTGCCTGTGGTTGAGAACGCTTATGATCTTCCCATGTAGCAACTTTCAAGTCTATGATACAACATTGTTAACTATAGTCACATTGTAGTACATTAGATCTCCAGAACTTCCTTATCTTAAATAACTGAAACTTTAGACCCCTTGACCAACTTCTCCCCATATTCCCTTCCCCCAACCCCTGGTAACTACCATTTTACTCGGTTTCTTTGAGAGTGGCTATTTTATTTTATTTTATTTTTAATGTTTATTTATTTTTGAGAGAGAGACAGAGAGACAGAGCATGCGTGGGGGAGGGACCGAGAGAGAGGGAGACACAGAACCTGAAGCAGGCTCCAGGCTCTGAGCTGTCAGCACAGATCTCAACCTGGGTCAAACTCACAGACCACAAGTTCGTGACCTGAACTGAAGTCGGATACTTAACTGACTGAGCCACCCGGGTGCCCGAAGATTGGCAATTTTAGATTCCACATGTAAATGACAGCATGGAAAATCTGTCTTTCTGCATCGAGCTGATTTTACTTCGCATAATGTCTTCCAGGCCCACCTATGTGGTTGCAAATGTCAGGATTTCTTTTTTCTTTCTTTCTTTCTTTTTTTTAATGGCTGAATAACATTCCATTGCATATATACACTTCCTTTTTTTTTTTTTAATTCATCTGTGGACATTTAGGTTGTTTCCATATCTTGGCTCTTGTGAGTCCTGTTGAAATGAACACAGAAGTGCAGAGATGAGTTTCCCTTTTCTCCGCCTCCTTTCCAACTTTGGTTATCTTTTGTCTTTCTGAAACTAGCCCTTCTACCAGGTAGGAGGTGGTATCTTGTGGCTCCAAGTTGCAGTTCCTTGATGATGAGTGAGACTGAGCACCTTTTCACGTACCTGTTGGCCATTGTGTGATTTATCTTGAGAAATGTCTAATCAGGTCCTTTGCTCATTTGTAAATCAGGATGTCTGTTCCTTTGCTATTGGGTTGCATGAGTTCTCGTACATTTTGAAGACTCATCCCTTCTCGGGTACATAAACCATATTTTCTCCCATTCCGTAGATTGCCTTTTCATTTTGTTGATTGCTTCTTTTGCTGGGCAGAAGCTTTTTAGTTTGGTGTGGTCCCATTTGCCTATTTTTACTTTGGTTGCTTATGCCTTTGATGTCAGATCCCCCCCCCCCCAAATAATAATAATGACTGCCCAGCTTGTTAGGCTCAATATCCCAAGAGAGTGCTCCCAAGTTGATAAGCTCTTCCTTATCCAACTTTATGTTCCACTCTCCCTGATCCAGAACCTGCGAATCCAGTTCCTTCCGTTCTGTTTTTGGCTTCAGCCAACACATGTTGGCTAAGTCCTACAGCTTCTTCAACATATGGTCACATTGCTCCCTTATTCAGACCAGCCCTTCGCCGGCTGTGTTAGGTTGTGTCTTAACCCTAGCGACCGGCCTCTTGGCCAGGAAGGGAGATCGGATTAGGCTTTGCATCATCCTCCAGCAAGGGGGCTGTCCTAGCCCTAGGCAGGGAGATGAGACTATGAGTTCTCTGGTGCCCAAGAAATGCAAACACTAAGTGCTGTCTTTAGATCAAAAGCATAAAATTCAAAGCAACAACTAATCTCAAAAGAGAAACAATAAAAAATAGGTGCAGCGACACTTGCACAAACAAATCTAAATGCACAACAGCCAATTCAGAGTCCAGACTTGCAGCAAAACGTGTATTAAAGATTTCAGTGAGGTCTACCTTACAACCTGAAGTATAGCTTTTCAGTGATAACACTACATAGTACAAAAGAAAATAGTGGTGACTGGCCAATGGTCTGCGTCTGCCCTTAAGAGAATGTTGAAGACTACTGAGGAAGAAAAATCCAGGCACCAAGGTAAAAGCAAAAACTCAATGGAAATACTCTGAGAAGAGATACTGGGCATTCCACGCCCCCCCCCCACCCCATTTAATCCTCAGGAAAAAGAAATGTGAGAAGGAGCTGTCATTCATGAGCTGAGAGAGTGGAGTAGTTCTATTTCAATTTATTTATGCCGTCCATGAGTTCCTGGGCTTCCTGGAATTTTAATTAAGAATAAAGATATTTTAGGGGGCGCCTGAGTGGCTCAGTCAGTTAAGCGTCTGACTTCGGCCCAGGTCATGATCTCGCGGTTAGTGAGTTTGAGCCCCGCATTGGGCTCTGTGCTGACAGCTCAGAGCCTGGAGCCTGTTTCGGATTCTGTGTCTCCCTGTCTCTCACTTCCTCCCCTGCTTGCACTCCGTCTCATGCTCTCTCTCTAAAATAAATAAATACTTTAAAAAAAATTTTTTTAAGAATAAAGATATTTTAGAAATATTTTTCATAATTTTTGCAAACTCTAAACAGGATCAGATAGGTCCAACTATCATGTGGACCTGAAACTTGGTGTGGGGACTATGGAAACATGTGGAACTTCTCACAGGCAGCAGGAGAGACACTTGAGTTGCCATGTTTCATGGCATCTGAGTTATGGATATAAACCATCATCATTATGAGGGTGGACTTCTTTGCAAAGGGACTTCTGTATCCTATAAAAATGACAGGAAATAATACAAACACTCCTAAGTACCCATGGTTATCCTTCAGAGCCCAAACATCCCAGAACCCCTGTTGACCTCACCCAGCTAGGACACCGTGTTACAAATGCATACTCCTTGAGTTATTCTAGTCCCAAAGTCCTAGCTGATACAAAGTACAAATGCTTCGGTATAACAGAAATTTGGTTGGTCTGACTAAAAAAAATAAAATAAAATAAAAAATATTGCCTCAATCTGTTGAATGAATTTACATGAACTAATCTGAACTAATTTGAGAAAAAAAAAATATTAAAAAAAAAAAGATCTTCGGGGCCCCTGTGTGGCTCAGTCGGCTAAGCGTCTGACTTCAGCTCAGTTCATGATCTCGCGGTTTGTGAGTTCAAGTCCCACATCGGGGTCTGTGCTGACAGCTGAGAGCCTAGAGCCTGCTTTGGGATTCTGTGTCTCCCTCTCTCTCTGCCCCTCCCCTGCTCGTGCTCTGTCTCTCTGTTTCTCAATAATAAATAAAGATTTAAAAAAAATTTTTTTAAGATCTTCAATCATTAGTTTATTTTACCTTCTTAAACTCAATGTATACCCCTTAATGCACACATTTTCACCTTCTTTCCAGAATCAGAGAAGTAACTGGGAGAAAGTGCCAATTCCTCTAAGGTACCGGTCAGGAAAATGAGAAAGCAAGATGTGAGCTCATAGTCACAAACTCACTCATAGAAAACTGTGGCTGAACCAAGATTCCAACTACACCAAAGGATTCCTCATGATATCAAAAATCACGTAACTAACACAAAAGAGGACACGCTAGAAGGGCAAGAATTTAGAAAGACATAGTAGGAAACCCCAGCTGAACAAATATCTCAATACTGTTCATTAGAGGCTGGCATCGAGAATAGCGACAAGATCATTGAAAATCTGAAACCCTGCTACAGAGTAGTCATCTGCTGCTCTTATAATACTGCCAAAGAGAAAGAATACAGATCATCTCAATGGATGCAAAAAAAAAAGCGTTTGACAAAATTCATGACAAAAGTTTCCAATAAACTGGGTCTAGAGGTAGCATACCTCACCATAAGAAACGCCACGTATAATAAGCCCACAGCTGACATCATACTCAACAATGAGAAACTGAAGCCTTTTCCTTTAAGATCAGGAACAGGACGAAAGTCTCCATTTTCAGCATGGTACTTACTAGAAAGAGTAATAAGAAAGAGAGGAAGAAAGAAAGAAAGGCAGAGAGAGAAGAAGAAAGAAAGAAAGAAAGAAAGAAAGAAAGAAAGAAAGAAGAAAGAAAGGAAGGAAGGAAGGAAGGAAGGAAGGAAGGAAGGAAGAGGGAGGGAGAGAGAGAGAGAGATCCAAACCAGAAAGTAAGAAGTAAAACTGCCTCTATTTGCAGACGACTATATAAAGATGACATACTATATATAGAAAACCCTAAAGGCTCCACCGAAAACTGTTAGAACTAATAAAAAATTCAATAGTCATAGGATGCAAAATCAATGTATAAAAATCTGTTGTTTTTATACACTAACAGCAAACTGTCAGAAAGAGAAATTAAGAAAACAATCCCATTTATGATTGCATCAAAAAACAAAAAAAACAAAAAAGCCCTAGGAATAAACTTAACCAGAGGTGAAATATTTGTACACTGGAAACTTTAAGGTATTGATGGAAGAAATTGAAGAAGACATAAATAAATGAAAAGATATTTCATGCTCATGGACTGGAAGAATTAATATTGTTAAAATGCCCATACTCCCAACACAATCTACAGATTCAACACAAGCCCTATCGAAATTCCAATGGTATTTTTCACAGAAAAAGAAAAAAATTCTAAAATTTGTATGGAACCACAGAAGACCATAAATAGCTCAAGTAATCGTGACACAGAGAAATAGAGCTGAAAGAATCATGCTCTCTGCATTCAAAGTATATTACAAAGCTCTGGTAATCAAACAGTATGGTATTGGCATAAAAACAGACACATCTGTCAGTGGAACAAAACTGAGGGCCCAGACATAAACCCACACATTTATGATCGATTAATTTATGACAAAGGTGGCAAGAATATACAATGGGGAAAGGATAGTCTCTTCAATAAATGGTGTTGGGAAATCTGCACAGATTGTGTCTATGCACCAAGAATGCAACTGGACCACAATCTTACACCATACGCAAAAATCAACTCAAAATGGAATTAAGTCTTGAAGATAAGAAACCATAAAAGTCCTGGAAGAAAAGATAGGCAGTGAGGTCCTGGATAACAACATCTTGACAACGATTTTTTGGATGTGATACAAAGAACAAAAGCAATGAAAGCAAAAATAGATAATTAGGACTACATCAAACTAAAAAAGGCTTTATACAGCAAAGGAAACCATCAACAAAAATAAAAAGACAACCTAAAGAATGGGAAAAATATTTGCCAACAATATAATAGATAAGGGGCTAATATCCAAAGGATATAAAAAACATGTGCAACTGAATAACAAAACAAAACAAAAAACACGACTGACTTTAAAATGAGCAGAGGAACTGAACGAATGTTTTTTGAAAGAAATATACAAATGGCCGGCAGGTACATAAAAGATGCTCAACATCACTAATCATCAGGAAACGCAAATCAAAACTACAATGAGATATCAACTCACACCTGTTAGAAATGGTTATCATCAGGGATCTTGGGTGGTTCAGTCAGTTGGGCATCTGACTCTTGGTTTCAGCTCATGTCATGATCTCATGGTTCATGAGTTCAAGCCCACGTGGGGCTCTGCTCTCACAGTGCAGAGCTTGCTGGGGATTCTCTCTCTTTCTCTCTCTTCCTCGCTCCACTCATGCACATTCTCTCTCTCTCTCTCTCTCTCTCTCTCTCTCAAAATAAATAAATAAACTTAAAAAAAAAAAAGAAATGGTTATCATCAAAAAGTCACGGGATAACAAATGTTGGCAAAGATTTGGAGAAAAAGGACCTTGTACACTGTTGATGGAACTGTGAATTGGCACAGCCACTGTGAAAAATAGTATGCAGCCTCCTCAAAAAATTAAAACTAGAACTACCTTATGACCCAGCAAATCCACCTCTGACGTTATTATCTGAAGGAAATGAAATAATTATCTTGAGATATCTGTACTCTCATGTTCATTGCAGCATTACTTAAAATACCTAAGACATAGAAACAACCTAAGTGTCCATCCACAGATGAATGAATAAAAATGAGATTATATATTATATGTATCATTTTATACAATGATGGGGGCCTGGGTGGCTCAGTCAGTTAAGTGTCTGACTCTTGATTTCAGCTCAGGTCATGCTCTCACGGTTCGTTAGATCAAGCCCTGTGTTCAGCTTCAGATTCTGTCTCTGTCCCCTTCTCTCTCTGCCCCTCCCACACACTCTCACTCTCTCTTTCTCCCTCAATATAAATAAACTTAAAAAAAAATTCTCATAACAATCAGAAAAACTAAAAGGCAACCAACAGAATGGGAGAAGATATTTGCAAATGACATATCAGATAAAGGGTTAGTATCCAAAATCTATAAAGAACTTACGAAACTCAACGCCCAAAAAGCAAATAATCCAGTGAAGAAATGGGCACAAGACATGAATAGACACTTCTCCAAAGAAGACATCCAGATGGCCAACCGACACATGAAAAAATGCTCCACATCACTCATCATCAGGGAAATACAAATCAAAGCCACACTGAGATACCACCTCACGCCTGTCAGAATGGCTCACATGAACAACTCAGGCAACAACAGATGTTGGCGAGGACGCGGAGAAAGAGGATCTCTTTTGCATTGTTGGTGGCAAGGCAAGCTGGTGCAGCCACTCTGGAAAACAGTATGGAGGTTCCTCAAAAAACTAAAAATAGAACTACGCTACGACCCAGCAATTGCACTTCTAGGTATTTATCCATGGGATACAGGTGTGCTGTTTCGAAGGGACACATGTACCCCCATGTTTATAGCAGCACTATCGACAATAGCCAAAGTATGGAAAGAGCCCAAATGTCCATCGATGAATGAATGGATAAAGAAGATGTGGTGTGTGTATATATATATATATATATATATATATATATATATATATATACACAGTGGAGTATTACTCAGCAATCCAAAAGGATGAAATCTTGCCATTTGCAACTACGTGGATGGAACTAGAGGGGATTATGCTAAATGAAATTAGTCAGTCAGAGAAAGTCAAAAATCCTATGACTTCACTCATATGAGGACTTTAAGAGACAAAACAGATGAACATAAGGGAAGGGAAACAAAAAGAATATAAAAACAGGGAGGGGGCAAAACACAAGAGACTCATAAATATGGAGAACAAACTGAGGGTTACTGGAGGGGTTGTGGGAGGGGGGATGGGCTAAATGGGGAAGGGCACTAAGGAATCTACTCCTGAAATCATTGTTGCCCTATATGCTAACTAATTTGGATGTAAATTTTAAAAAATAAAAAATTAAATTAAAAAAAATTTTTAAAAACTAAAAAAAAAAAAATTCTCATTACTAGAAAAAAAGTCACTACCTGTATATGAAGTAGTGGATATTAACTAAACTTGTTGTGGTAACCATTTCACAATACCTACATATGTCAAATCGTTATATTGTACACCTTAAACTAAGACAATGTTATATGTCAATTACATTTCAATAGAACTGGGCAAAAAGAAAATTACTATAAATCATTTTATATTTAATATAAAGACTTGGAGCCTTTCGTATTTTATGCCACCAATCTCATTTGCTCTAAGGAAGATAGACACGCAAACAGATAGATGTGTGTTTTAGACGCCATCTTCCCGATACGTTAAAGAAGTTAGACATCACACTGGCTAAGCTATGAAACCAACTGATTCATAGAATGTGCAAATTTTAAGCATGTAGCACTTAAAAAACCACTTTAGGGAGAGCTTGATTACACACAGATCATAAATTGTAACTGCAGCTATAGCCACCTAAGATATATGAGATATGATATGATACGATGATATGACACGATACGTGACAACATACTTCTTTACTCTGAAACTTTAGTGAGACTATAAAAACTAGATTATGTATCAGTATAACACCCACCGTTAATATAACTAAGGGTGTGCAAAAATGAAAGAAACTGGATGATCCCCAACAAGATTAAAACTCACGGACTACTCTCGTGTTCTAAGGAATAAGGTGTCAAGACCACTGTCATGAAACTAAAAACTTGAATTTTCTCTTAGTGTACATCTAGACTCTGGGGTCTTGTTCAAACTAGTTTACAAGTCATGGGTAATGTGTAACAGTCACGCCTCTCACCGTGCAATTTTCTTTGCTCCTTAGAACTGAGATGAATTGGTTTGCAGTGGGATTCAATTACTGGGGACACACTCCATTTTAAATCCGAACATTTTTGCAAAGATGTGATATTTTTAGACAACCTCCTGGTGTTTCTTTTCAGAAGCACCTCTGATTTTATTGCAATATCAACTATAAAAAAAAACCCTAAATATAAACATTTAAAAACAGATGAAAATACATTTATGCTTTATTGTTTTAAAGAAAATAAATGCATGTCAAAACTCGCTATAAGACTTTTGTTGAATGTTCAGTTTTGATTCCTCAAAAGTGAGAAAATCATGGTGTATGAAAATATTTCCGAGATCTTGGAAACACACATCCCTTTTGACCCAGAAATTTTACTTCTAGGAATTTGTCTTTGAAAGAATTTCTAGAAAAGAGTTCAAAGACATGCACACAAATATGTTTATTGCAGTATTTACTTACCGCAAAGTACTGGGGAAAATCCAATTGCCTAATAAGGGAAAATCCAATTGCCTAATAAATAAATAAATAAATAAATAAATAAATAAATAAAATACGGTGCCTCCAAAACGTGCAACTACAGAGCCCTATTTTGGGCTGGAAGAAAACCTGGGGACATGGGAAAGTCATAATGTTAAGTGGAAAATATTATAATGCTAATGGCACTTATAGAAGTAATCGTTGAGCAAGAAGAACATAGACAGTCCATGTGTTGAGAAAATATTTTAATAGCAATTATCTCTAGGGAGTAGAATAAGTAACATTTATTTTGTTTGGCTTAGGCTTTTCTGTGCATGCAATCAACAAACATTTCTTGAGTATCTTCTATGCACTAGGAACCGTGTTAGGTGCCGAGCATGTGAGATAGTGTGAACATATCACCTGAATTTTTTTTTCCAGTGTTGTTGAAACACACTGGAAATAGACCTTTGTGCAAGTTTAAAGTACAACGTGATGATTTGGTATATATAATAGTGAAATAATTAACACAATAAGGCTAGTTAACGCATCTATTATTTCACATAGTTCCTCTGGGTGGGGGGGAGGTGGGGCAAGGACACTTAAGATGGATTCTTTTAGCAAATTTCAAGTATACAATACAGTATTGTTAATTAGAGTCACCACGCTGTGCATTAGGTCCCCAGAACTTGTTCTCTTATAACTGGAAGTTTGCATGCTTTGACCATCACCACCCACTTCTCCCAACCCTCAACCCCTGGAACCACCGATGTACTCTATGTTGCAACGCTTTTGGATTTTTTCTGATTCCACAATAAGTGAGATACAGCATTTTCTTTCTCCGTATGACTTATTTCACTTAGCATAGTGCTCATGCGGTCCATCATGTTGTCCCCAAATGGCAGAATTTCCTTCTTTTTTTATGGCTGAATAATATTCTAGTGTATATGCCACATATTTTTTTCATCAATTTTTTAAAATCTTCTCTGATTGAGAGATCTGTGCTCTCTCCTCTTGAATCTGAGTCCAAGATGGTTGCCACCACTGGAGTACGACAGAGGTGATACGCTGTGGCTTTTGAAATTAGGTCATAACAGGCCAAGCCACTTCTGCCTGGCTCTCTCTGAAGGCTCACTGTCCAAAAACAGCCCTCGAAAACTCCCTTTATGAACCCATCCTATCAGACACCCTATGAGACACCCAGGTCCCATGGGAGGCCGTGCCTAGGTGCTGCCGGCAAAGTCTCAGCTGCCTGCAAACCTCAGCCAGCCCAGCCCAGGAGCCAGGCAGATGAGTGCAGGAGCCCTCTGACAAAGAGCTCCTGCAGACTTAACCCTTCCAACCCCTGGCCTTGAGTCCTGCCAACTGAGCCCAACACTTGCTAGAGTAGAGAACCCGCATCCTCATGATGCTTTTTCCAAATTCCTCCCCCACACAATGTGTGAGCACAATAAAATGATTGCTGTGTAATTCACTTTGTTTGTTACACAGCAAAGACAACCAGAACAGCATGTAACAGTGAATGATATGCCCTGGTAGACAAGGTACATAACGAAAAAGATACCAAGCGAGACAGTTACAGATGATCGCAGTGATGGAGAAAATAGAAGGCTACGGGTTTTCTCCATTGCATTTATCACTATCTGCTGTACTGCATAATTTATTTTGCCTATTTATCTGGTCTATTTATTCATCAAAATTCTGCAGAGAAACAGAACAAATAGGGTGTGGTGTTTGTGTGTGTGTGCACAGAAAGAGAGAGGTGTATTTTAAGGAATTGGCTCACATGATTATGGAGGCACTGGCAACCCCAACATCTGCAGCAGGCTGGAGGTAGACTTCTTTCTTCTGCGGCCGTGGTCAGTCTCTTCTCTTCAATCTCTTCAACTGATTGGGTGAGGCCCACTGGCACGGTGGGGGATAATCTGCATTACTCAAAGCCTACAGATCTACTTGTTAATCACACCTGAAAAATACTTTCGTGGCAACATCTAGACTGGTGTTGGATCCAAAAATCTGGGCACCATGGCCTCACCAAGTTGGCACACAAAATTGACCATCACAGGGGTGCGTGAGTGTCTCACTCGGCTGAGCATCTGACGCTTGATTTCAGTTCAGGTCATGATCCCAGGGGTGTGGGTTCAAGCCCCTCATGCTTAGGATTCTCTCTCTTCCTCTGCTCCTCGCCCCTGCCTGCTCTCTCTCTCTCTCTCTCTCTCTCAAATAATAATTTAAAAAACATTAACAATCACATCTGTTGTTTGACCCTCACCCCTAGAAAAGTAACATCCCTGTGGGCAGCTATTCTTATCTGTTGGATCCACTGTTCCGACACATAGAACATGCCTGGCACATCGTGGACACTTATTGAATATTTGTGGAATCACGAAGTAAGCGTGTGAATTGACTAGGGCAGTCACTTTATTGGGGTGTGGAGGGGAGACCTCTCAGAGGAGGCAATTTATCTGGACCAAGACCCAAAGACTGAGAAGGAGTAAGTCACGTGAAGAGCCTTGAAGACAAAGAGACCCACGACTGCCACAGCACAGAGGTGGGAGCGAGCACAGTCACAGAAGGAAGGTGCTCCCTGTGGCTGGAGCCCTGGGAACAAGGGCAATGAGAGATGGTGATGGGGAGAGAGCAGAAGGCGGCCGTTAGAGCCTTGCAGCCAAGGCAGCTTTGCACAAGTTCGAGAAAGGCACTTTCCGCTGGGAGTGGAGGTTCACCCAGCGGGCAGGACACAAAACAGGTCAGGTGGGATGTCAGCCCCCGGACCACGTCGGACATGCATCCCAAGCAGGACCCTCACTGCCCAACTGTACCCCATGGCTTTGCTTAGCTCATCATAAGGAGCCTGGACTTTGTTCTTAGGACCCACGGGAGTGACGAGTTTTGACCCACACTTTGACAATTCGAGTCTGGCTTTTCGGAAACGGGCAGAAGCGGGAAGGCCCTAAAAAGGCTCCTGTGCAGATGAGTGAGTGACAAAGGCCCCTGGGGGGAGTGGCATGGACACAGAGTGGCGGGAGGGGAACAGATTTGACATCTACTTTGGGAATCGGGCTGACGGGTCTTCATGAGAGATTCAGTGTGGGCAAGACAACGGGAGAGGGGAGAGGGGGAGAAACGGAAAATAGTCAGCAGTGGCCCTGGGTGTGGGGCTCTGGCAGCCGGGCAGGGGTGGGGGGTGCCTGACCACCACCGGCCAGCCTGGTGAGGAGCACGGTGTCCGGTGGAGGGTAGCGTGCACAGTTGGGCGCAGAGATCAGGAGATCCATCAGACACCCGGGGGATGTAAGTACGCTTTTGGACATGCAAACCCGGAGCTCAGAAGAGAAGACCTGGAAGATGGTGTAAATTGGGGGGGGGGGGGGGGGGGATAAATATCATCGTCTAAAATATAAAAGTGCGTCACGTTGAAGTTCCTTGTCATTAGAAACAGTTGGCACACCGGGAAGGGAAAATGGAAGATAAATCCATGAAGGGAGGATCGTCAATTAAAGGGTGGGCAGAGCTGAGGGAAAGTCCCAGGAAGGGAAGGGAAGCCCGCTGGGGCTGGGGAAAGAGGGGACAGTTCTCAGCCTGGGACTTGGAGGAACAAGAACACGGACGGATGTCATCAAGCCGTGGCCTGAAGCGGACAACTGCAGCCCTTTTACCAACAGCACCCAAAAGGGAGGCAGCTGGGGGGCAAAGTCTCCCCTCCTCTCTCTCTGTGGCCCCTGGGGCCTCCTGATGCCCAAACCCAATGGGAATCCAGAGGGCAAGGAGCCGGGCGGTGTCCTTCGAGAAGCCCCAAGGAGGGTGGAGAATGCTGAGGGCAGCCCTGGTGGGGAAGGGAAGGGGACCACGCAGGGTAGCCACCTCCGCTTGCCCCAGAGAGCAGCCAGCTCGCCACGGCACTCTTGAGCTTGAGGTTTTCCTGGCTCAAGTCAAACACCCGCCTGTCGGGTCCCTCCATCTGTGGCATATACAGAGCAAGCTGAGTGGTCCCATGGGAGCCCCTAGAGGAGTGTGCCTCCCATCACCCTTAAAGCGGGGAGAGATTCCAAATTCACCGACCTTCTCTAGGAAAATCCTCCTCCTGCTGCAATCTTACTTCTTTACACACCCGATATTTTTGAGACGCCCGGGGTCACAAAACCTAGCTTGAGTCACCCTTCTGCCACCCCTTTGTGGCATTCCCACGTGGTACCTGAGATGTGGAAACTGCTCTCTTCAGAAGCCAGCTAAAATAAGACAAAATTGTTGCATTATCACCTCCTGTCACCTATGTATAGGTGGAATTCATTTTTTTTTCAACGTTTATATTTTTGAGAGATGGAGACAGAAACAGAGCATGAGCAGGGGAGGGGCAGAGAGAAGGGGAGACACAGAATCCAAAGCAGGGTCCGGGCTTCGAGCTGTCAGCACAGAGCCCAACATGGGGCTCGAACCCACGAACTGTGAGATCATGACCTGAGCGGAAGTCAGACACTTAACCGACTGAGCCCCCCAGGCGCCCCTGGAATTTAACATTTGACACAGTGGGTGTTTAAATCAGGAGGGAAAAGGCTGGCCATTTAAGAAATGGGGATAGGACATATGGTTATCACTTGAAGGGGGAAAAAAAAAAACTAAACTAAATCCCCACTTAAATAAATTGTGTCAGGAGTAAAACCCTATTTTTAAAGTGTTAGCTGTAAATGGAGGATAATATGTTCATCTTCAGCATTCTTAAGAGACAAAAAGCAAAAACCATCACCAAAAAAAAAAGATAAATGTGACCCCATCTGTGGAGGTTGTGAGAATGTGTCTCACAGACGTCCAGTTATGGGGAAGCATGAATGACCCAGGGCCCTGCTTGCTAAGCTCTGCAATCCATCACACATGGAGCTGAGGCCACCCTTCCCGAGGCCTGTTCTCGGGCGGTGACTGAGCACAGTGGGGACACTAAGGCAGCCAATTCCTGGGAGCAGGGCTGGCTTCATGGGACCCCACACTCAGATCCGTGCTT
This sequence comes from Panthera leo, assembly GCF_018350215.1. Taxonomy (NCBI): domain Eukaryota; kingdom Metazoa; phylum Chordata; class Mammalia; order Carnivora; family Felidae; genus Panthera; species Panthera leo. The sequence continues at coordinate 13,119,304 of NC_056687.1, forward strand.
GGTTTAGTGATGAGTGGTTAACCACTTTTTAACAAGGGTCCCTGCATATTCGTTTCAGCCTGGGCCCCACAAATCATGTAGCTGGTCCTGCCTGGCAGATAGGTGACCCCCCCCCCCCCGAAATGGGCTTGAGGACTACTTGGCATCCTTGCAGAACCTTCATAAGCTGCAAATCGGTCTGGGACACTCCCACCCAACCTTTCCTCCCTTCTCTCAAGGTCTGCAAGCTCTCCCAAATTTTGGCTGGTCTCTCTCCCCATTTTCTCACAGTCATTTGCCCTAATAAAATCCTTGCACGCTTAAGCCCCTTTCAATGTCTGCTTCTTGGAGGACCCAGGCTAGCTTCGGTGGTGGCCAGAAGAGGTCAGACAGCACAGACGGAAAGTGGGAATCTGTGACTCCCCCACCTGCCACCTGGTGGGCGGAGAGGATGCCCTCTGGGTTGGTAGGTGGGGGAAGGACAGTCCTGCCTCAAGGTAGCAACCCACTTGCTAGATTTCACCAGTGGTAGCCTGGAAAAATGTCCCAGCGGAAGAAGCTTCTGTAACAGGTGCAATGATGTGGGCATTTTTAAAAATCTGGGGGACAAAACCTACAGAGAGAGCAGCGTTGGCTAAGTGACGCTAAGTCATGCTGGCGCCCCGCAGAAGGAAATGGATAGCTGGTCACCAGCAGCAAATGGCAGGTGGCAGGAGCCAGAGGGCTTTGGTGGGCATTCACAAAGAGGCTCCTATCAGCTACAAAGGAAGGATGGACACAGGCCCGCAGCAGGCTAAGACCTAATTCTGCAGAGATGTTTGAATGCTCAGCTGAGGCAGGTATGTTATGCAAAATCCAAGACCCAGATGGATACAACCCAGCCTGCAGAATAAAGCCAAACAGAAATAAGGAGAGACGGGGAGACAGAGACAAAGGCCACACATTATTGCGTGAGCTCCTGCATCCAGCCATACCTGAGGCCAAATCCACCCCTGGACTTTTCAGCTTTGAGAACCAGTATTAGTCCCTTTGGCTGAAGATGCCTTGAGTCAAATTTCAATCACTTGCACTATGAGTCCAATCATAGCTTTCTCTTTGCACCGAGACGCATGTTCCCTCTGTGTAGTCCAGCTACGGCAAAAATTTCTATATGCTTTCCTTCGTGCTTTTGCACAAAAGGGGAAAATCATAGATTCACAGAGAACATGACTCCATAAGTTGGTCTTGGTTCAATCAAGAAAATCCTCTTGGTAGTCTGGAAATCATTTCATTCCTTCATACTTTGCAACCCTTTGAGGCTTCCTGTTGGCGGACCATTTGTTTTACATAGGATGGCTCCAGATTACTTTTTAAGCCCTGTTTTATACAATCTGGCTCTGGAACTAAGCTCTTCAACTCCCTGGGGTTTACAGCCTGACTTTCTGCTGATGCAAATTTCTTCTTAATCCTTAGAAGTCCCAGACCTTTTTCCTTCTAATATTTAGAACTCATTTTGAAAAGGCAGAAGGGATGCGGGGTTGGGGGGATGGATGTTATGGTTTCTTTACCCGATGTTGAAGAGTAGTTGTTACTGTGTTGTGGTAATAAAAATGTTGAGATTATCTTAACCTGATTTCAGCTCTTCTCACAATTCACAAAAGCACACAATTGTGCATTTCTACTCAAAGAGACTGACTCCTCTGGCTGGGATTTGAGAATGCATTGATACATGATTATGTATTGGATAGAGTTGTTTAATCAACAAATATTTGCTGAGTGCTACGGCACTTTGCATTATCATTTGCAAATATTTGCGGCCCCTCCCTATGGGAAGAATATATTTCCTTGTGCCAATGACATCAGGCAAAGTCACATAACTGGCTTTAGCCAGTGAAAAGTCCATAGCAGTGGCATGTGTGATTTCCAGGCAGAAGTTGTAAGAGCCAATATAGGTTCCGGCAAGTTCTTTCACCCCCGCCATGGGCCAGGAAAGAGGATAGAGGATGCTCTGTCAGCGTACGTCCCAAAGTAGGATGACATGTGAAACACAGCCACAGATGTGCGATGGACATATAATATGAACATGAAATAAACCTTATATGTTTGGAGTCGCTTTTTTATAGCAGCTAACGATAGCCACCCTGAATAACACACATACCCACTAGGTGTTCATCCTTGTGCTGGGTGTACAATTTATTTATACATACAGCTATTAAGCCATGGTCCCCAAATAGCTTTGCTTAATAGGAACTTCTTTTAAAATAAGGGCGCTATGTCACAGAGAGAGGATTTCAAACTTTCTTTACACAGCAGAACCCCCTTACCCAGAATGCCAACTAGAAAACAGATACCAACAGGGCTGCTCTGGTTGAAAGAGTGAGGGCCAGAAACTTGGTGGTTCTATCTCCCCAATGACCACACTCAACCCAGTGCCAGACATCTGGCCAGCACTCAGTGAATATCTGTTGAATAAATAAACAGATAGGTTATTTCCTACAGGATATAAAGAGTCCTTAAAGAGGACTCTCTGGAGAGCTGTATAGTTCTATAGAGCAGAGTGGAACATTCGCATAGTAACAGTATATTCTAGTAGCGGGGTTCAGGTTCAGTGATCAGATTCACATCTATGTAGAATAAGAGGACAAGAACAGAGATGGTGAAGATTCAGACCCTGTTGTAGACCACCATTCCTGTATCTTCCCAATTACAGTCCCATCAAAGATCTTAATGATTGGCCTGAAACTAATATAATGCTGTATGTCAACTACATTGGAGTCAAAATAAAATTTAAAACAAATTTAAATGTTAAGGATTGTTATTAAACAGTTTTGTTAAGTGTTTCCTATGACACATTTTCCATGGTCCAGCCAACAATAGAGACGCTAACAAATAGAGAGGAATGAAGACAAAATAATCATTCACACCTCAAGTAATTAGTCCTAACACAATAATTCAACTCCCTGTTTCAGCCTGTATGTTACTGATGACATAAAAAACAATAAGCCCTACTGAACAAGCTCAAAAGTATACCTTCAACGTAACGAGAATTTTCCTCCTTACTAAATCTCCCGTAAGTGTAGGCTGCTAGACATACTGAGCCTAAAGCTCATATTGTTCCCGTAACAGTGACCTGTTGGCAGAACTTTATTAAAAACAATGATGGGGAGGGGCAAGATGACAAGCTAAAATAACACAAACCTCCCTCAATAAAATCCTAGATCCATTGCCTTTTTGAAACATAGGTCTTAAAAACTCATTTAAAAAAGTCATAGTTGAGCTCACAAGAAACTAGAAATCCCAGTGGGCCACATAGAAGACAGAACTGAAAACTGCCATGTGAGCTAACACTGCAGGATGTGACTGACGGGAGGTAGTTGTTGGTTCAAATGACCAAGGGACTTGGATTTCAGTGTTCATGTGGGGATAGGTGTTGAGGCCCAGGGCAAGATGAAGAGTGGTGAGCCAAAACCCCTGTTTGGAGCTGGATTGTCAAATAACTATAATCTCAGCAGAAGGGTGGACCAGAAAAACTTCATCTGTCAGTACAGCCAGTAGTTAAGAGAGAAAGCTCATCTGTCTTCTTCTTTGACCCTGGGTAAAAAAAAAAATTTAAAAATAAAACCTTTAGGCCATCGCTTCATGCATCTGAGATTTTAATTTATACTAATTGTAGAGGCCAGGAAAAATCAATACTGGAAATAAATATAAAAATTAGTTCTAGGCAGAAAAAAAAAAAAACACAGAAGAAGAAAATGCAACATGCTCTCTCAGATTCTCTGCAAGGAAACCGCTGTAGATTTCCACAAAACAGAAGAAGCCTGACTAAAATGAACTTACAAATATATACTTTGCACACATGCATGCATACGCACGTACAATCCACAGGTATCATAAGACAAAAGAAACAAAAGGATTAGAGACCCTAAGACTTTAAGATTAAAAAAATCAACAATCTGGAAAATAACACAAATTAAATATGCTAAAAACAAGTAAAGGATTAAATAGGAGATATTTAAGAAACCCTAAGAAGCAAATAAACAACTAAATAACTGTAGAAGAGAACAAGTAGGTTTGAAAAGAAGCCAAACAGAAATTCTACAGGTGTAAAATATATCCAGTGACATTAAATCTCAATAGAAAAGTGGCAGATTAGACACTGTTGAAAAAGGAATTGGCAAAGTAGAAGATAGATGTGAAGGAATTATTCAGAATGTAATACAGAAAGAAAAACAGGTGGAAGGGTGGTTAAGGGATTTGGAGGATAACGTCAGAATATCTAACATAGATAGTAAGAATTTCATGGGACATGGAAATATTGGAATACAAAGTGGGTAAGAATTTCCTAAGATCTTTGTATCTTAAACATGCCACTAAAAACACAAGCAACCCAAGAGAAATAGATAAATTGGAATTCATCAAAATTAAAAACTTTCGTGCTCAAAGAACACCACAAAGAAAGTGAAAAGACAACCTGCAGAATAGGAGGAAATGTTTTCAATTCATGTATCTAATAAAGGACTTGCACCTACAATATAAAAAGCTCTTAGAACTCAACAATAAAAAACAACCCAGTTAAAATATGAGCAAATGATTTGATTAGCTGTTTCTCCAAATAAAAACATAAACTTAGACATAAAAATGACTGATAAGCACATGAAAAGATGTTCAACAGCATTCGTCATCAGAAAAACGCGTATCAGGGATACCTGGGTGGCTTAGTCAGTTGGGCATCCGACTTCAGCTCAGGACATGATCTCACGGTTCGTGGGTTTCTTGCCCTGTGTCAGGCTCTATGCTGACAGCTCAGATCCTGGAGCCTGCTTTGGATTCTGTGTCTCCCTCTCTCTCTGCCCTTCCCCAGCTTGCTCGCTCTCTCTCTCTCTCTCTCTCTCAAAGATAAATAAACATTAAAAAAAGAAAAATGCAAATCAAAACCATAATGAGATACACTTACTAAGGTGACTCTAATCAAAAGATAGAAAATAACATTCTGGAAAACAGTTTCATGATTCCTCAAAAAGTCAAACATAGAATTAATATATGATCTAGTATACATTCCTAAGTATACACCCAAAATAACTGAAAACAGATGTTTAGAAAAAAATTAGTGCATGAGTACCCATAGCACCATTTATTCATAATAATCAAAAAGTAGAAACAAAATGTCCATCAACCAGTGAATGGATAAACAAACCGTAGTATATCCCTACAATGGAATATTATTTGGCCATAAGAAGGAAAGAAATACTGATACATGCTGCAACATAGATGAACACTGAAGATATTATGCTACATGAAAGAAACCAATCATAAAACACTATGTATTGTATGATTCAGTTTACATGAAATGTCCAAAAGAGGAAAAATTATAGAGACAGAAAATAATTCATGGTTGTCAGTGGCTGAGGGGAAGGGAGGAATGGAGAGGGATTGCGTAGTGGGTATGAGGTTTCTTTGTTGGGATGACAAAATGTTTTGAAATTAGATAGAGGAGGCGACTGTACAGTTCTAGAAATATGCCGAAATCCACTGAATTGTGTACTTTAAAAGGGTGAATTTTATCCAGCTTCGGCTCAGGTCATGATCTTGTGGTTCATGAGTTCGAGCCTGCATCAGGCTCAGAGCCTGGGGGCCTACTTCAGATTCTGTGTCTCCCTCTCTCTCTGCCTCTCTCTCTCTCTCTCTCAAAAATAAATAAACATTACAAAAGAATTTAAAAGGGTGAATTTTATGATGGTAAATTATCTCAATATTTTAAAAGACTTTTAAAGTATATATGGGGAAATAGACAACCCTAAATACAATCATGCTTTGATTATAACACACAAAAAAGAAAGAGGTTATAAGTTAATTCTGATATTTGAAAAACAAAACAACAATCCCTTCAGAGCTTCCAGACAGTTTTCAACTCACATTGATACTGATTTTTAAAGAGTGGTCATCAGGACTGGCCTTTTGTTATGGTACTAAACTGGAAAGAAATTACTCATCTGTGGAGCTCCTATCCAGAGCTGAGGCATTAGTGGAGGGAAAGAGCCAAACCACACTGCCTGGCAGGGAGGGAGGAAGGTGAAAAAGAAACCCAAGTTCACTCTTCTTCTACCCGCTGGTCTCCCACCAGTGCTTTCCACTGGCCAAACACAAATGGAATCTAGAGGTCAAGGAAGTCCGCTGAGGTAGGCTGTAAATACCAACTTCCTAAGACACTGACCAGGGTGGGTGGCCGGAGAGTGGAACCAAAGAGATGATGAATGGAGAATGCCCGGCACCCATTCTTAGCCATTTTGCCTAAGATTTCAAGTCAGAGGAGAAGCCAAGTTGCCTGGATTGGACCCACTTCTTACCTCCTGGGCAGGGAAGGGCAGAGCATCTTGATTGGCTATCACAGTAAGACATCAAGAAGTAAGTGAAGATAATTTCAGGAAAGCAGACTGGTTGCCACACAGTGATGCCCGCCATGGGCATCTTTTCAAACTGTTTTAAACACTTCCATACTTTTGTCATCCCTAACAACTGACTACAACACAAAAATGAAAATGAAAGGGATTGTAAAACCAAGTGGCACCCGGTTGCCCTGACCATGACCGTCTGCAAAGTGGTCTCTGCAAACCATGACGAAGAAGCTGCTTCTCTCCTTGGCACCCACTGTGTTGGTGTATGTGTGGATTGAGGACAGGGGTCTGACAGCCCGAGTCTAGATCACAGAGCTGCACTTCATGTCATCCCAGGGGCAGAGACACCCAGATCCTCTCTCCCAAATGTTGGGATTGAAGGCATGGAAGATGGAGAAGAGAGTTAAGGTTTTCTTCTACAAGTTTCACTGGCAACTCAGCATAACTCTGAGACAATACTAATTGATGAACCATGTGCCCTGGTGGGTGTAAGCACTGGCCTGGCCTGGGAGGGATTGAACTCTTTATGTCTGGTGGCACTGTGCCATCAAGGGCAATGTAAATAAGGCCCAGACAGTTAAATAATCCCTGCTAACGATTTCCAGAAATTGCAAGCCTGATGCAGAGTGGAAGTAGGCTAGATTGACTATCATTAAGTTACCTTCCTTCACAGATTCAGAGAATAGACAGACACATAGACTCACAAAGTCTCAGGGCAGGAGACAGTCTTAGAGATACTAAGCACCCAACATTTGAGAGGTACTTATTATATGTCAAGCACTTTCTAAGAGTTTTGCATGAAATCACCCAACAGCCCCATTTTGCTGATAACAAACTGTAGCACACAGTGGTGGTTAAAGTAATTTGTTGAAGATCCCTCAAGTAGTATGTGGTTAATCCAAGATCAAAAGAACCCTTGCTTTCTCTAACATACTTATACTGCCTAGAGATAATCTATTCAGATAAGAGACTGGAGCACAAGTGGTGGTTAAAGTAATTTATCAAATATTCCTCAGCTCGTATGTGGTTGGTCCAAGATCAAAAGGGCCCTTGCTTTTTCCACCATACAATACTGCCTAGAGATAGTCTAGTCAACGCTAAACTCAATGTCTAATGAGGCAACTAAGGACCAGAGAGAAGAGAGTCGCCCAACATCGCATAGCTAGTTACAGAGAAAACTGAAATTAAATTACCTTCTGATTCCTGGACCAGTGCACTTCCCATTACACAATGGAGAATGGAGAGAATTGCATAATTCCACAGTTGCCTGCTATTCCCATCATGGAATGGAAGCAAAAGGAATGAATGAATGAGGAGCAGGACAGAACTTCTAACTGGGCTCTGTATTTTATCTCAGTTTGTGATTCTGTATCATCCCCCTTTTCTTTCTTTGGAGATGCTTGAGCAAAACTGACATAAATAGCTCTTCATGTTCTTCCAATACTGGAGCCCACCATATAGAGCAACGAGAGAATGCACCATCAGAAACTGTATGCAAATTTGGATGTGGGGAAAACTCATTTGATTCTCCATCTGTCTCCCAGTTTAATTACTTAGCCATAAATTAGCACTTTTTATAAGCTACACTCAGCAAATGTGATCAATTCCCTGACTTTAATGCCAAATATGGAATATTTTTGACTTTCCAGTATTTAGCCTTTTGATTTATATTCATATTTGGAAATATAAATTAGCTATTGAAGTCTACCCAGATACAATGTTGGGGAATTTTTTCCTATTCCTGTTCTCATTAAGATATTTCTTTGATTGAATCACTGATGAGATGCATTTTCAAACGTGGCATTTTTTCCTAAAGGGCAAGAAAAGAGAATGTTTTAACACTTAAAGGATACAGTTAGGAAGTATCATGGGTATTGTGAACTAAGACTTTAAAGACATGGAGCCTGTAACACTGCTCCCCACTTTGCTTACAGCCCAACAGGATGGCCATGCCCTACTGTCTCTACACCAACCTAACCAGGCTTTTATCAACAGAAGGGGAACACCACCTTCCAGCCCTCTCCTGCACATATTCTCCTGAAGATGGCAACTTTCTGGTTTGTCTATTGGTGAGATCACCCCATGTTCATTGCGTATTCACTGTGTGTCCAAACCACTCTGTAGGCCCAATAAGGAAATAAAGACAATACGATCAAGATGACTTCTGGTATTCTTAGAATATCAAGGATGGGAACAAGCCCACAAGAGGTAGAAAGTGTTAAGGAAACATATAATAAAATAATATACATCTGCTAGTACACTGATTCCCTATTTCTTCTTATTCCTTGCCCACAGAATCCCAATTTTGTTCAGGAAACCCAATTTTGTTTAGGAAAGTAATGTGCCTAGCTCCAAGCAATGGATCAGGATTGGTTGAAGGTAATCATGACAATCCTGTTCCCTAAATTCTCAGCTCTTTTGCAACTACAGGGTTGTCCAACCATGGGACACAAATCTAACTAACAAAATATAATGGGGAGATTTCTGTGAGCTTCTAGGAAAGTTTCTATCTCTTTAATATAAGCTCTGGGGTGCCCTTCCCGCCCTTTCCTGTTATGAATGTGGGCATGATACTTGGAGTCGTGAAGCCATCTTGAGATAATGAGTGAAAGGCAAAAAGAACTGTAAAGATGCTAGCCCTGAAATCTTTGAGTGCCTGAACTAATGCCAGGAAACACCTACCTTTGGGCTTATTATATGAGAAAAATACATCTTCTGTTCCATGCGATTGAATGCATCCCTAGCCAATACATATATGAATTGCAAAATATATTTAACTACAAAAGGACTAAAATACATTCACAAAAGGGAAATAGTTACTGGAAAGCTAAGAGTTAGTTCAATGCTTCCCAATTAGCCTTAAAATATCCAGCTGGTTCAATTTCAGTTCCTCAATTGGGTGCTGATTCATCAAGCACCACTAAGACAGTGGGTTCTAAAGTGTAATCTCCAGGCTGGAACAAATGCAAAAGAGAGATGTGTTGGTGTTTTGAATGATGCACTCAGCCAGTACTTGGAGAAAAGATTGGCACTGAATGTTCTGACTGGCTTACTCTTTCAAATTCCTCATGCACAGAGTGCTAGGCAGTTGTTAAACCTTCTGGTTAAGAAGTTTCAAAGATTAGTCCCTCTGGAATGAGGTGAGAAGGCTTCTTGATCATCCTAATAGTCCAGGAAAAAAAACAAGAGCTAGACCCACAGTGATCTACAAATTCAACACAATCCCATCAAAATTCCAACAACATTTTTTTAAAAATGTGGAAAAATCAATTCCCAAATTGATATGGATTACCAGGGGCTCTGAGTAGCCAAATAACCTTGTAAAACAACAAAGTCAGAAGACTCATGCTTCCCAGTTCTAAAACTTCAACTACAAAGCAAAAAAATCCAACGGTGTAGGATTGGCATAATGGTAGACATAGACACCAATGGAATAGAATTGAGAGTCCAGGAAAAAACCCACAAAATGTGAGCCATTGATTTTTAACAAAGACTCCAAGACTATTCAATGGAAAAAGAACAGTCTCTTCAACAGATGGTGCTGGGACTACTGGATTTCCATATGCAAAAGAATAAAGTTGGATCCTTACCTCACACCATATACAAAAATAACTCAAAATGAATCAATGACCTAAACATGAGACCTAAAACCACAAAATTATTGGAAGGAAACATAGGGCCAAATCTTCATGATCTTGGATTCGCAATGGATTCTTAGTGATGACACCAAAGCACGAGTCCTTAAAGAAAACATAGAAAAACCGGGCTTGATTAAAATGAAAAAGTTTTATCCATCAAAGGACAAAAAGACAACCTACAGAATGGGAGAAAATATTTGCAAATTGTATATCTAATAAAGGTTGAATATATAAAGAAATCCTCAACCAACAACCCAATTAAAAAATGGGCAAAGGACTTTAATAGACATTTCTCTAAAGAAGATACACACATGGCCAAATAGCCATGAAAAAATGCTCAATGTCATTAGTCATTAGAGAAATGCAAATTAAAATCACAATGAGATGCCACGTTATACTAAATAGAATGGCTATAATATTTTTTAATGGAAATTAACAAGCATGTGGTCAAAGATGTGGAGAAATTGCAAGCCTCACACTTTGCTGTTGGGAATGTACAATGGTGTGGCCCTTGTTGAAAGTAGTTCAGTAGTTCCTCAAAAAGCGAAACATGGAATTGCCATATAACCTAGCCATCCTACTCTTATACCTAAAAGAATTTAAAGCAGGCATTCAAACAGATATGCATACAGTCATATTCATTACAGCATTATTCAAAATAGCCAAAAGGTGGGTATAACCCAAGTAAGTGTTCATCGATGAATGAATGGATGGGCAAAATATGGTCTATCCATACAATGGGATATTACTGAGCCATGAAAAGGAGCGAAATTCTGAAACATGCTACAACATACTTGAACCATGACAACCTCATTCTTAGTGAAATAGGCCAGACACAGCAGGACAAATACTGTATGATTCCACTTGCATGAGGCACCTGGAATAGGCAACTTCATAAAAACAGAAAGTAGATTCGAGGTTACTAATGGCTGGAGGAAGGAGAGAATGAGGACTTATTGCTTGATAGGTATGAAGTTTCTGTTTGGGGTGATGAAAGCTTTGGAGCCAGATAGTAACGATGGTTCCCACAACGTGGTGAATGTGCTTAATGCCACTTTAAAGTGGTTAAAATGGCATATTTTATGTTATGTGTATTTTATCACAGTAAAAAAAAGTTAAAATGAAAAAAAGCAAGAGCTGGGGCCCAGAGCCCTGGTGAAGGGGCTTATGGCCAACCCGCTGTTGTCTGTATGAGAGCCCAAAGATGTCTGACCCAGAGCCCCAAAACACATGCTCAGCAACCAAGAATTGAATGTCTTAAGGCTGCTGCGTTGAGGAAGTTGGGTTTTCTTCCTCCCTTTTATTTTAAACTTTTTTTTTTTAACATTTATTTATTTTTGAGACAGGGAGAGACAGAGCATGAACAGGGGAGGGTCAGAGAGAGGGAGACACAGAACCTGAAGCAGGCTCCAGGCTCTGAGCTGTCAGCACAGAGCCTGACGTGGGGCTAGAACTCATGGACCACGAGATCATGACCTGAGCCGAAGTCGGCCGCTTAACCGACTGAGCCACCCAGGCGCCCCTCTTCCTCCCTTTTAATTAGTGGTCACAAGTGGTTATAATTGAAGTATTCTTCCCATGGGTTTTCTTCTCACGGAACCAAGTATGAGCAACATATATAGCACAATCCTTTGGCCTGAGCATAGACCTTATTTCTTTCCACACTCTTCTTCTATAATTTGGGTTGCTGAGTAATCCAAGTGTCTGCTAACTAAATAGGCCCTATCCACAGTGCAGCAAGGTCGTCCTTCCCCTACTTAAAGGGTCACCTTCCTTTTGGTCAGGCTTTCCAACATGGAACCCATGGGCTCCAGGAGCGACGCAACCCAATCCCCTGAAACACAAGCATAAATTGTTAGAACTCTCATGCTGATTTCCCATCTCTTTTTTTTTTTAACTCAATTTTTACATGTGTTTTATAATGTCAATAGCAGAGTGGTATATAATAGACAAAAATAAATGCAGATGCATATATATGGGGGGAGGGCTCTGTGCCAAAAATTTTTCTTTACTGATAGAGTTATTTAATCATAAAAGGTAGGATACCACTGCTTTAGGACCTTCAGGGAGAGGGAGGATTCATGGCTCACCCCTTCTCAATTGGGGCTTACTATGGCCAGCTTCTCTGTTGGTTCCTTCCTCCTTACTGAAGCCCTCAGTTCCCTTTCCATGTTGGCTCCTAGGGTGGGCCTCTCCTTTCTCCACAAATGACTAATGGCACAAGACGGGTTTGTGAGACAGACTTACAGAGGGTTCCAGGGTAACAAAAAGAGATTATAACCCATAATAGTAAGCAACTGCAAATAGTCAACATTACTGTTCTAGAAAGTTCCTTGTTTATTCCCACCCCTGGGAACTTTGTTCAACCAATCTTCTACCCCAGCCCTGACCTCCTACCAAGTTGCTGGGCTCCTCGCTTCATCTTCCTAGTGTCTCCTCCTTCACAGGCTTCCAACAATTTCTAGATTCCTGTTACTTGACGATGCATGATGATAAGCACTGCACTGTCTTTGCTCACATCTCTTCTTCTAGACTCAATTCAAACACTTTGCCTTTGAGAAACCAAAATCTGCCTAGTAAGGTGCTTCTATAAACCAAAAATCAGTTCCTTCCTTAAGCAGATTCTGCAGGCTTCCCAAATGATGATTCCCAAAGTGTGTGTGGGCCAAGAAGATCCTTAAGCACCTGAATCAGATAAGCACTTATTTAAAACACAGATACCCAGGTCCCAGCACTAATGAGTCCAACTGCTAGTGGGGGGTAGCCTGGGAATCTGCTCCCCCAAATGATTCTGGAGCACACCAAGGTTTGAGAACCACTGGTGTTACAAGGAGGTGACTCAACATGCAGATATTTATTTTCTTTCTGTTACAGCTGATTTGCTGCTGAATGTGTTTGGTCAAATTTATCTTTTGCCCTGTTCTCCATCCCACATCTTTGTTCAGACTTTTCCAAACTGCACCTTTGATAGGTATTTAAATGTGACTCTTCAGGAGGATGTGCCCCATAGGTACACAATTTAGTGAACTTATGGAGCTTCTGTAAAAAAAAAAATTAGAAAAAGACATCCTTTACTCTGGAAACACAGCCCCACTCCATGGCGAGACACTTGCCAAGTAGACATGGGCTGGGGTTCAACTGAGAACTCTTGCCAATAAACAACTTATACATCCCTGCCTTTGGTATAAACCAACTCAAAATAATAATCACCTTAGCTCCCTCTCTCAGATTTGTGCTACCCAGAAGTGGGTTAGGAGCTAGTACCTAAACTTCCTGGAATTAGCATGGAGAACAGCTGAAGTATCTACATTCAAGCCTCTAAGACAGGTTTGTCTTCTCGATTAAAGAAGAAAGTATTCTGACACTTGTTGAAATGATGAGGAAGACTTTATTTAGGACTATTGCAATAGGCATCAAGACCATCCCAATAGGGGAGAGAGATTGGGCTCAACTCCTATACAAGTACAGGTTGGAATTCACAGCCAAGGAGTTGACTGAAGGGCCAATGGGTGGAAAATTATCAAGAGGAGATATCAAGGGCAGGAGGATTCTCCCTGAGGGCAGTCCAGAGTGGTCACATACTAAGGGTGAGGGGTAAGGAATCTGATCAGATATTGAGGATGACCAGATATCAAGAGACCAGATATCTCTAAACCAACCTAGCAGGATTCTTGCCCCAAGTAGATTATGCAGACCTGGCAAGGACGGGCTGATGTGGAGGCCTTGTCAAGAAGGAGGTTCAGAGGAAGGTGGATAAAGTTTGGTCAGAGAGAGATTCTTTGTCACTAACCAATGGTATCAGAGTTTGTCTTCTTGATCACTCAATGGCGGCACCCTGCTCTGAAACAGCCATGCCCTCAGGGGTTACTGAGGTATGCTGATTGGGTTGTTCCTCCACCAAATGTCTCCAGGAGCTGGCTTCCCAAATTCCCAAATCTGGCTCTAACGTTTTGGTCGTCGCTATTCTTATTATTCTGTTTGCTGTCATCTTTGCTCTTGTCAGCCCACTCGTCTTTCCAATTTGCTGTCTTCAGTTTGCTATGAACTAGGAACCAGACTGCTTGGTTAATTAGAAAGGTATTAAGTAGGATGCTAGAGTGCTGGTTGATCATTCTTGGGAGACCCTTGGTTGAATTCCCCTTTAAAGACCTGGCTTTAACCGTCCTCACCATTTCTAATTTTTCTCTCTCCTTGGGGCGGATGGTGAGATGGGGGTGGGAAACTAATTAAATTAATACCAGTAAGTGATGTATGCAAGAAATGAAAGCTAGGTATACTTTCTTCAGAAATGTAAATTTCACAGCATGGCAATAAATTTAACACGTGCATGCTTGCAATGCCCTGAGAACTCTGTTCCAAAACCGGAAAGGAGTGGGCCTCTTAAGCCTGTCCCAAACAGGTAATGGGAATGTGACTAGACCCTGTTGCCGTCAGACAAATTTCCCCCAAGACGCAGGTCCGGAAAGGTCAAGCACCTTTGTCCTCCTTCTGAGCAGACCCTAACTGCAGGCTCCTTACAAATTGGCAGCTTGGTCTGCTTCAGACACACGCAGAAGTAAATCATCTCACCAACAGAACAGAAATCTGCATGATTATATCTAAAAAAAGGTATTATATTTTTTGGACAGAAAATAAGGAGAAGGCAAAATGACTCTGAGAATTCTAGGTTTCTAGATGTCCTGAAACATTTCCTTCATCACCAAGAATTAGAGTTGACCAAACAAGAGAATCCACTCCTGAGTTTGACCAACAAATACGGTCTCATGTAAAATGCTTTAAAGTTAAAGTAATACTGGGGCATCTGGGTGGCCCGGTCACTATGTGTCCCATTCTGGCTGAGGTCGTGATCTTGTGATTAGTGAGATCAAGCCCCACATAGAGCTCTCTGCTGTCAGTGTGGAGCCTGCTTCAGATCTCTGTCCCACCCCCCTCTCTCTCTGCTCCTCCCCTGCTCTCCCTCTCTCTCTCTCAAAAATAAATAAACATTTAAATAAATAAATAAAGTTGAAGTAATACTTCTTTTTAAACTATTAAGGTCTAAAATGAGAATAAAGAAATTGTATGAGGGCCAGAGAAGCTTTCCTGTGAATACAGCTGGTAAACTTCAGGTCATGGATTTTTATGACATTGAGGCTTATTGACTTGTAAACTTTCTGGCTTTCTTCTATGCTCCTGGGTGAATTCCAAATGACTGAGCTCACTGGGTAATAAGTTGTTTGCTCTTAAAAAATAAATAAATAAATAAAAACCAACATAAATAATTTGCACTTAGAGCGTGTTGCTTTGTTCTGACACATTCTTTTGCCCCGATAAAAGAGAAACACTAGGTTTCACATACAGAATAGATTTCCCTTCTCTGTCTTGCCACTAAGGAAGCCACAGGGAGCCTTTGCTTGCTCTGGTTGAGAAGGTTAATGTCCTGTCACCACTGTCTCACCTGGATGGTGACCCAGGCTCACTTCCTGAATATGGAAATGTTGGGGCCTCATTCTAACCCAGAGTTCTTCAATAATTTTAGGCTATAAATCTAGTGTAAGAATATGTGTGTACATGTGTGTCTGCGTGTGTGTGTAATTGAAACCAAAAGTCCACAGCATAATACTTAACCCTTGTATTAATTTGCTAGAGGTGCCATAACAAAGTTCCACAGACTGGGCAGTTTAAACAACAGAAATCTATTTTCTCATAGTTCTAGAGGCTACAAGTTCAGATCAAGGTATAAGCAAGTTTGGTTTCTTCCGAAGCCTCACTTCGTGGTGGGTAGAACAGCTCTCTTTTCCTGTGTCCTCACACAGTCTTCCTTCTGTGTATGCCTGTGTCCTAATCCCTCCTTATAGGGACATCAGTCATCCTGGACTAGAGCCCACTCCAATGACGACACATGACCTTAATTACACCTTTCAAGACCCGATCTCCAAATATGAGGGGGGCATATAAGTCAGCTCATAACACTCCCTTCATGCATCCAGTGCAGTCTGGTATTTTCTATTCTGTTCTATGTTGTTGTTGTTGTTGTTTATTTAAATTCAAGTTAGAGGGGCGCCTGGGTGGCTCAGTCGGTTAAGCATCCGACTTCAGCTCAGGTCATGATCTCGCGGTCTGTGAGTTCAAGCCCTGCATCGGGCTCGTGCTGACAGCTCAGAGCCCGGAGCCTGTTTCAGATTCTGTGTCTCCCTCTCTCTCTGACCCTCCCCTGTTCATGCTCTCTCTCTGTCTCAAAAATAAATAAATGTTAAAAAAAATTTTTTTTAATTCAAGTTAGATAACATACGGTGTAGTCTTGGCTTCAGGAAGAGAACCCAGTGATTCATCTCTTACATATGACACCCAGGGCTCATCCCAGCAAGTGGCCTCCTTAATGCCCATCACCCATTTAACCCATCCCCCCACCCATCTCCCCTCTAGCAACCCTGTTTGTTCTGTGTATTTAAGAGTCTCTTATGGTTTGCCTCCCTCTCTGTTTTTATCTTATTTTTCCTTCCCTGCCCCTATGTTCATCTGTTGAGTTTCTCAACTTCCA
The DNA here is from genome assembly GCF_018350215.1 of Panthera leo. Lineage (NCBI taxonomy): Eukaryota > Metazoa > Chordata > Mammalia > Carnivora > Felidae > Panthera > Panthera leo. The sequence goes on from NC_056687.1 coordinate 13,135,812, forward strand.
CATATGAGTGAAATCATATGATATCTGTCTTTCTCAGACTGACTTGTTTCACTCAGCATAATACCCTCCAGTTCCATCCACATTGCTCTGTGTTTTAAAAATTCATATTGAGATACTCTAAAATTTGATTTCACAGTCTGAGAACGGGACACCACCCTGGTTTGACAAACCGTGTTTAGGACCTTGTCTTTACCCTTCTATCTGGTGATTGGCCAAGATAACCTTGATAAGGTATCAGAAAGCACCTTTGTGCTTTCCTATTGAGATCCTGTTGAGATCCCTGCCTGTCCTCAGGGCTGCCTGGTGAAGCGAAGAGAGCAAAACACTATATAGGACACACCCAGATAGAAATCCCAGCTTTATCACTCACTCACTGTGTGTTTCTGATCTGAGGAGGCCCAGATCAGAGGGGCCAGTCAAGCATTCTGGCTCCTTTCCTTCCTGACTTTATAAGTCCAAGATGTTAAACCCTTAGGTCCTGATCCCAAAATTAAATGTTGGTCATGTTATGTCCTTTGGTCTCCCCAGAAACGATCACACAGTTTATCAGAAGAACTGGGCAGTCCTTTCTCAAGGGAAATTTTATGCCTCACTCACACAAATTCCCCCATAAATCAGACGCTGTTCTCTGAAAGTCGGCTTTACAAGCCAGCCCTCTCCCCCATGTCTCAGAGAACTGTGTTTCATGTTATATAAAGGAGTTCCTATAATTAGTGTTTCTAATTTGAATTATTTTTTTAAAAAGATTGTTAACATCCTTACCTTTTTTTCAAGTTAATTCCTAGTGAATTAATTCTAAGTGAATTTCTCTTATGCATAATTAGATTTTTTCTTTTGAAAAAAAAAGCCTTTAAGTATAAAAAAGGCAAGCTGGTTATTAAATATGAATTTCAATGCTCTCCTCCTACATCTCAATGTTCAGTGAAGTTTCTTGGGCCAAAGGCATCAAATGTTACTCTTCTCCAACGCAGGAAGAAAGTCCAAAGCTGATGCTAGTACATTCCCTCGGAGAAATTAAGTACCCAGAAGGAGAAAGAATAGATCTGCTGGTTGGAGACCTGACGGTTAAGAAAAAAAGGAAAATTCAGAGGCAAGTGCCCAGGAAAAGTTAAGTACACAAGAAAACCTAAAAGGATGCCCTCCTTTGGGTAGAAAAGGAACATGGATCGGGTGGTACCCTGAGCGCCTAGGGCGGCAGGCACTCTTATCAGAACGGACATTGGGGCAGTTTCCACTTTCTGGCTAAGGAAACGAGGTGAAAGGTGTATTTGAGGAAGAAATCGGGCCCGCACCATTTTTAAGAACAGAAAGGCGACTCTCTGTTTTCCTGTGGCGCCTGAGATGAAATGCATTTCTCTACCACTTTTTTTTTTTTTGGCGGGGGAGAGGGGAGTAGAATTGACCCAGGGTTGCATTAGTTTCAGGTGTACGTGGTGATTCATTAGGTGTTCACCACAAGCCTGGCTACCGTCTGCCCACAACAGCCCCCCCAACAGCGCTGTTACCACATCATCTCCACCACTCCCTGATCACACGTATGCCTTCCTCTCCGTCTTTCTCACTCACTTCTTTCCGCCTCTGTAATCTCGCTCTGTTCTCCCATCCCACCACCCCATTTCCAAAGTTTTCTTTTTACTTCTCTCTTTTGTTTTTCCTTCTCCCCCTTTAGAGGCATCATCAGGCATGTCCCAACACCATGCCTAAGTCCCTGCCCCCTTCCATACACCTCCAGCCCACAACGTGGAATCTAGGGCATAAAAGGCTATTGCCCTCGATTCTAGACTTTGTGGTGCACATATTACTGTGCTATGCTGTTCTTTGGTCCTTGCCAGCTGAGCACTTATATCCACAATAGACAGTAGGTACTGGTCAGCTTTTGCTGGGTAACAAACGATCCCCAAAGCTCAGAAGCTTCCAGCATCAAAGCTTTATTTTTTTTTTTTTTCTCCTGTTATATACGGGCTGCAGGTCAACTGTGGCTTTGCTCCAGGTGACAGGATGACTTCAGTTCTGCTCCCCCTGGAACCCTCCACTCTGGAACCCAGGATGAAGGAACAGCCCCTATGCATCATGCTGTTCTCTGCCAGAAAAAAAGAGCATAAGTAGCCAAGGCAAACCACAGAGTAGCACTTAAAGCTTCTGCTCTGGGGATGCCTGGGTAGCTCAGCCAGTTAGGCATCCAACTTTGGCTCGGGTCACGATCTCACTGTTCGTGAGTTCAAGCCCCACGTCAGGCTCTCTGCTGATGGCGCAGAGTCTGCTTTGGATTCTCTGTCTCCCTCTTTCTCTCTCTGTCCCTTTCCTGCTTGTGCTCTCTCTCTCTCTCAAAAATAAATAAACATTAAAAAAAATTTAAACTCCTGCTCTGACATGCCCTCAATTATGCTCACTCACATTCCATTGCCCAAAGCAAATGGCATGACTGAGTCTGTCAATATACTCCACCTATAGGAAGGGAATAAACAGTTGTAACCAAAAATAAACCTACAACAAATAAATATGTGGGCATAAGCAGGAGATGGGCAACACACAGGAGCAGACGTCCAGTAGCTGATGATTAATGCATCTATCTTTTCAGCAATCTGGGTAATACTTTGTCTTTAAAAAGATGTATTTTTAGGGGTGCCTGGGTGGCTCAGTTGGTTAAGCGTCTGACTTCAGCTCAGGTCATGATCTCACAGTTTGTGGGTTCAAGCCCCTCGTGGGGCTCTGTGCTGACAGCTCAGAGCTTGGTGCTGCTTTGGATTCTGTCTCCCTGTCTCTCTGCTCCACCCCTGCTCATGCTCTCTCTCTCTCCTCTCTTTCTCTTTCTCTCAAAAAATAAATAAACATTAAAAAAACTTAAAATTGAGATTGCTGGCGAAAAAGGAGGGAGGGACCAACATGGCAGAGAAGTAGGGGGATCCAAACTCCCTGTATCTCTCAAACAAAGAGCAGAAGTCAAAGGACTCTGAATACCAGAGCCTGGGAGGAAAAGAGACTGAATCTACTAGGAAGAAAATGGGAAAGCTGGAAAAAAGATAGGTGGGTAACTGCAAACTGGGGGAGATAAAAAAGGCTGCATGGGCACGGAGTGGAGGGAACCCCTTTGCAGAGAGACAGAGGGAAGAAGAGAAACAGTGGCTGGGAAAGTGCAGGACCCTATCTGGCCAGGAGAGAGGCCTCGGACTGAGGCTGAGGGGGATCCCATCTCTAACTGGGGGGCTTTCTTCGGACTGGGGCCGGCTCCCTGTTCGCGCCCCTGGGGAGGAGGGGAGCTGGGCCTGGGTGCGGTGGTAGGTCAGGGGCTCAGTCCGCAGCTGGAGAAAGCGGTTCCCTCCCTGGAGGACTGCGCCATAGCACAGAACTGCCTGCGTCTGCCACCCTGGGGGCTCGCGGGGGTAGCGGCTCTCAGTCCGCGGTAGGAGAAGTCGGTCCTCCCAGAAGTGTGGCGGCACAGACAAAGCCAGCCGGGGCCACACATCGCTGCACTGAGAGGCGCTTTCCCAGCGCCAGAGCGCACGGAGCGGGACTTTGAATCCCAGCCAAGTGCACGGTCAGGGGAGTTGGCCAAGCGAGAAGGACCGACCCGTCTGCGCCTGCCGCACAGTGCGGTGACTCAAACGGAGTCCACCGGGTGGGCTCCACGGAGAAGAGACTGGGGATCACCATTCCATTCCCCACCCCCACCCCCACCCCCCACCACGACCAAGGCGGGGCCTCAGGGATCACTCCCGGACCCACAGTAGAGGTGGGTTCAGAATACGCCAAACCCCGCCCCCTTGCACTGGGTAACTGCTTACCCACCCGAGGGGCACCACCCTGCGGACAGCTCCTCCCGACCAGCCTCGCAGCATTGCCTGGATTAACTCTGGGTCAATTCTGGATATACAGATATATTCTCCCCCACCCACCCGCCCATTTCGCCTCCTTATCTCTTCCCTCCCCTAGGCTGGTTACTCAGGTTATTGGTCTGTCTAAACAGACAAATTTATTTTTCAACGTTTTTTTTTTTATTTATTTTTGGGACAGAGAGAGACAGAGCATGAACGGGGGAGGGGCAGAGAGAGAGGGAGACACAGAATCGGAAGCAGGCTCCAGGCTCCGAGCCATCAGCCCAGAGCCTGACGCGGGGCTGGAACTCACGGACCGCGAGATCGTGACCTGGCTGAAGTCGGACGCTTAACCGACTGCGCCACCCAGGCGCCCCTAAACAGACAAATTTAATCCGTTGTCTTGACACATGTTCTACACCTCCTTCTTTACCCAACATTCTCTCTGGAATAATCAAGCCGTAGAGTTTCTCTGTCTGGGTAACCGTATCTTCGTTTCGTTTTCCCCGCCTCCTTCTTTATTTCCCTTTCTCTCTCTCCGGATTAAGCCTTTTAGTCTCTCTGCCTAGTCCATGTTTATTTTTTCTTTTCTCCCCCGCTCCTGTCATTTCTCTCTTTGTATGTTCTCTTCCATCGGCACCGCCTCCACCCTCTTCTGTACTTGTAGTCGGTGTTTGGGGGTTTTTTTTAGTCTTTAGGTTTTTGTTTTTGTTTATTTGTTTGTGTTATTTGTTTGTGTGTTTGCATGTTTTTGTCTCCTGTTTGTCTATCTGTTTTCCTTTACAGGGATACTCCAAGGAACAAATCAAAGCACACCTGGTGGAGGGTCCAAAATATCACTACGAGTAGGGTAGTAAGATAACCAAAGTCACAACAACAGAGAGCAAGTAACAATCCCTGAGAAAACACCTCCTGAAGGGCCAGGCCCAGGACGTGTATGACTTTCCTTTAATATAGCAGTGCTTACAGGTGAAGAGCACACAACAAGCTTTTAAAACGTGTAAGGGACAGAAAACTAGCCAAAAATGACAAAATGGAAGAATTCTCCTCAAAAGAAATTCCAGGAAGTAGCGACAGCTAATAAATTGATCAAAACCGATTTAAGCAATATAACAGAACAAGAATTTAGAGTAATAGTCATAAAATTAATTGCTGGGCTTGAAAAAAGCATAGAGGACTGCTGAGAATTTATCGCTACAGAGATCAAGGGACTAAAAAATAGTCATGATGAATTAAAAATGCTATCAATGAAGTACAAAATAAAATGGAGGCAGCCACAGGATGGATTGAAGAGGCAGAGAGGAGAATAGGTGAGTTAGAAGATAAAATTATGGAAAAAGAGGAAGCTGAGAAAAAGAGAGATAAAAAAATCCAGGAGTATGAGGGGAGAATTAGAGAACTAAGTGATGCAATCAAATGGAACAATATCCATATCATAGGAATTCCAGAAGAAAAAGAAGAGAGAGAGACAGGGGTTGAACGTGTACTTGAACAAATCATTGCTGAGAATTTCCCTGATCTGGGGAAGGAAACAGGCATTGAAATCCAAGAGGCACAGAGAACTCCCTTCAGATTTAACTTGAATCGATCTGCACAACATATCATAGTGAAACTGGCAATATACAAGGATAAAGATAGAATTCTGAAAGCAGCTAGGAATAAACGGGTCTTAACATACAAAGGTAGACATATAAGGGTAGTAGCAGACCTATCTACTGAAACTTGGCAGGCCAGAAAAGAAAGGCAGGAAATCTTCAATGTGATGAACAGAGAAAAAACATGCAGCCAAGAATCCTTTACCCAGCAAGTCTGTCATTCAGGATAGAAGGAGAGATAAAGGTTTTCCCAAACAAACAAAAACTGAAGGAATTCATCACCACTAAACCAGCCCTACAAGAGATCCTAAGGGGGACTCTGTGAGTGAAATGTTGCAAGGACCACAAAGGACCAGAGACATCTCTACAAGCATGAAACCTACAGACAACACAATGACTCTAAACCCATATCTTTCAATAACACTGAATGTAAATGGACTAAATGCTCCAACCAAAAGACATAGGGTATCCAAATGGATTAAAAAAAAAACACCAAGACCCCTCTATTTGCTGTCTACAAAAGACTCATTTTAGACCTGAGGACACCTTCAGATTGAAAGTGGGGGGATGGAGAACTATCTATCATGCTAGTGAAAGTCAAAAGAAAGCTGGAGTAGCCATACTTATATCAGACAAACTAGACTTTAAATGAAAGGCTGTAAGAAGAGATGAAGAAGGGCATTATATAATAATTACAGGGTCTATCCATCAGGAAGTGCTAAAAATTATAAAATGTCTATACACCAAATTCAGAAACACCCAAATATATAAAACAATTAATCATAAACATAAGCAACCTTATTGATAAGAATGTAGTAATTGCAGGGGACTTTAATATTCCACTTACAACAATGGATACAACATCTAGACAGAGAATAAATAAAGAAACAAGGGCCATGAATGATACATTGGATCAGATAGACTTGACAGATATATTTAGAACGCTGCATCCCAAAGCAACGGAATATACTTTCATCTCGAGTGCACATGGAACATTCTCCAAGATAGATCACTTACTGGGTCACAAAACAGCCCTTCATAAGTATAAAAGAATTGAGATCATACCATGCACACTTTCAGATCACAATACTATGAAACTTGAAATCAACCACAGGAAAAAGTCTGGAAAACCTCCAAAAGCACGGAGATTAAAGAACATCCTACTAATGAATGAATGGGTCAACCAGGCAATTAGAGAAGAAATTTTCAAATATATGGAAACAAATGAAAATGAAAATACAACAGTCCAAACACTTTGGGATGCAGCGAAGGCTGTCCTGAGAGGAAAATACATTGCAATCCAGGCCTATCTCAAGAAACAAGAAAAATCCCAAATACAAAATCTAACAGCACACCTAAAGGAACTAAAAGCAGAACAGCAAAGACCCCAAACCCAGCAGAAGAAGAGAAATAATAAAGATCAGAGCAGAAATAAACAATATAGAATCTAAAAAAACTGTAGAGCAGATCAATGAAACCAAGAGTTGGTTTTTTGAAAAAATAAACAAAATTGATAAAACTCTAGCCAGGCTTCTCAAAAAGAAAAGGGAGAGGACCCAAATAGATAAAATCATGAATGAAAATGGAATTATTACAACCAATCCCTCAGAAATACAACCAATTATCAGGGAATATTATGAAAAATTATATGCCAACAAACTGGACAACCTGGAAGAAATGGACAAATTCCTAAGCACCCACACACTTCCAAAACTCAAACAGGAAGAAATAGAAAACTTGAACAGACCCATAACCAGCGAAGAAATTGAATCAGTTATCAAAAATCTCCCAACAAATAAGAGTCCAGGACCAGATGGCTTCCCTGGGGAATTCTACCACACATTTAAAGCAGAGATAATACCTATCCTTCTCAAGCTGTTCCAAAAAATAGAAAGGGAAGGAAAACTTCCAGACTCATTCTATGAAGCCAGCATTACTTTGCTTCCCAAACCAGACAGAGACCCAGAAAAAAAAAAAGAGAACTACAGGCCAATATCCCTGATGAATATGGATGCAAAAATTCTCAACAAGATACTAGCAAATCAAATTCAACAGCATATAAAAAAGAATTATTCACCATGATCGAGTGGGATTCATTCCTGGACTGCAGGGCTGGTTCAATATTCGCAAATCAATCCATGTGATACATCACATTAATAAAGGAAAAGAAACGAACCATATGATCCTGTCAATCGATGCAGAAAAAGCATTTGACAAAATAAAGCATCCTTTCTTAATAAAAACCTTCAAGAAAGTCGGGATAGAAGGAACATACTTAAACATCATAAAAGCCATTTATGAAAAGCCCACAGCTAATATCATCCTCAATGGGGAAAAACTGAGGGCTCTCCCCCTGAGGTCAGGAACATGACAGGGATGTCCACTCTCACTGCTGTTGTTTAACATAGTGTTGGAAGTTCTAGCATCAGCAATCAGACAACAAAAGGAAATCAAAGGCATCAAAATTGGCAAAGATGAAGTCAAGCTTTCACTTTTTGCAGATGACATGATACTCTACATGGAAAACCCGACAGACTCCACCAAAAGTCTACTAGAACTGATACATGAATTCAGCAAAGTCGAAGGATACAAAATTAATGTACAGAAGTCAGTTGCATTTTTATACACCAATAATGAAGGAACAGAAAGACAAAGAAACTGATCCCATTCACAATTGCATCAAGAATCATAAAATACCTCGGAATAAACCTAACCGAAGATGTAATAGATCTGTATGCTGAAAACTATAGAAAGCTTACGAAGGAAATTGAAGAAGATACAAAGAAATGGGAAAACGTTCCATGCTCATGGATTGCAAGAATAAATATTATTAAAATGTCAATACTAGCAAAAGCTATCTACACATTCAATGCAATCAAAATTGCACCAGCATTCTTCTAGAAGCTAGAACAAGCAATCCTAAAATTTGTATGGAACCACAAAAGACCCCGAATAGCCAAAGTAATATTGAAGAAGAAAACCAGAGTGGGAGGCATCACAATCCCAGACTTTAGCCTCTACCACAAAGCTGTAATCATCAAAACAGTATGGTATTGGCACGAAAACAGACACATAGACCAATGGAATAGAATAGAGACTCCAGAACTGGACCCACAAATGTATGGCCAACTAACCTTTGACCAAGCAGGAAAGAATATCCAATGGAAAAAAGACAGTCTCTTTAGCAAATTGTGCTGGGAGATCTGGGCAGCAACATGCAGAAGAATGAAACTAGACCACTTTCTTACATCATTCACAAAAATAAACTCAAAATGGATGAAGGACCTGAATGTGAGACAGGAAACCATCAAAACCCTAGAGGAGAAAGCAGGAAAAAACCTCTCAGATCTCAGCCGCAGCAATTTCTTACTTGACACATCCCCAAAGGCCAGGGAATTAAAAGCAAAAATGAACTATTGGGACCTCATGAAGATTAAAAAGCCTCTGCACTACAAAGGAAACACTCAACAAAACTAAAAGGCAACCAATGGAATGGGAAAAGATATTTGCAAATGACATATCGGACAAAGGGCTAGTATCCAAAATCTATAAAGAGCTCACCAAACTCCACACCCGAAAAACAAATAATCCAGTGAAGAAATGGGCAGAAAACATGAATAGACACTTCTCTAAAGAAGACACCCAGATGGCCAACAGGCACATGAAAAGATGCTCAACGTTGCTCCTCATCAGGGAAATACAAATCAAAACCACACTGAGATACCACCTCACGCCAGTCAGAGTGGCTAAACTGAACAACTCAGGAGACTATAGATGCTGGAGAGGATGTGGAGAAACGGGAACCCTCTTGCACTGTTGGTGGGAATGCAAACTGGTGCAGCCACTCTGGAAAACGGTGTGGAGGTTCCTCAAACAAATTAAAACTAGATCTACCCTATGACCCAGCAATAGCATTGCTAGGAATTTACCCAAGGGATACAGGAGTGCTGATGCATAGGGGCACTTGTACCCCAATGTTCATAGCAGCACTTTCAACAAAGCCAAATGATGGAAAGAGCCTAAATGTCCATCAACTGATGAATGGATAAGGAAATTGTGGGTTTGGGGCACCTGGGTGGCTTAGTCGGTTGAGCGTCCGACTTCGGCTCAGGTCATGATCTCACGGTTTGTGGGTTCAAGCCCCGCATCGGGCTCTGTGCTGACGGCTCAGAGCCTGGACCCTGCTTCAGATTCTGTGTCTCCTTCTCTCTCTGTCCCTCCCCTGCTTGTGCTCTGTCTCTCTCTGTCTCTCTCACAAAAATAAATACATATTAAAAATATTAAAGATTGAATTACCCTACAACCCAGCAATAGCACTACTAGGAATTTATCCAAAGAATAAGGGAGTGCGGATTCATAGGGGCACACGTACCCCAATGTTTACAGAAGCGCTATCAACAATAGCCAAATTATGGAAAGATCCCAAATGTCCATCAACTGATGGATAAAGAAGATGTGATACACACACACACAATGGAATAGTACTCGGCAACGAAAAAGAATGAAATCTCACCATTTGCAACAACATGGATGGAACTAGAGGGTATTATGCTAAGTGAAATAAGGCAGGCAGAGAAAGACAGATACCATATGTTTTCACTCATATGTGGATCCTGAGAAACTTAACTTCAGAAGACCATGGGAGAGGGAATGAAAAAAATATATATTGTTACAAACAGAGAAGGCAAACCATAGGAGACTTTTGAATACAGAGAACAAACTGAGGGTGGAAAGGAGTGGGGGGCGTGGGGGGCAAGGAAAATGGGTGATGGGCATTGAGGAGCGCCCTTGTTAGGATGAGCACTGGATGTTTTGTGTAAGTGACGAATCAAGGAAATCTGAAGCCAAGAGCACACGGTATACTCTGTATATTAGCTAACTTGACCATAAATTTTATTTTTTAAAAGATGTTATTTTCTGGGTAAAAAAGTTGATTGTGGTTATTATAAAAAGTTTGGAAAATATGGAGGTAAAATAATAAATAAAAGGGAAAAAAACGTCCGTAATACCACCACTCAGATAATTTTAGCGCATCTCCTTCAGGAATTTTATCTCCTAGTGGGTGTGAGGGGGAGACGGTAGTTAAATTGTGATTATATTTCAAGATTTTGTATCCTGCTTTTCCTCAGTAACATACTGCATGCCTTTCCTCATGTGAGTAAAATTCCATCACAAATCTCACATTACATAAATGTATAATACTTATTTTTATAATGTAGAAGAACAATTTACATCTTTCTATCACTGGGCTTCGAATCTACCTCTGAGTTTCTATGCTACTGTAAATATTTCTGCAATGAATATCCTTATAAATACATTTTTATGGTGATTATTTTTTAAAGATGATTTCCTAAATACCTGTGATTATTTCCTAAAGATAGAATTTACTGAGTTATAATTGTGGTATAGTAAGCTTTGTATAAAGTGTGCAACTTGGTTAGTGTCGACACATGTATACATGAATGATGCATATACGAACATATACGCCACCATGAGCAGCAATGGATAATGAACATACCCCTCGCCTCCAAATCTTTATATTCCTCCCTGTCACTTCTCCCCACCCTACTCAACCGAGTAGACAGTTTCTTGTCACTACAGATAAATTTGCTTTTCTAGGATTTTATAAAACTTAGAATCCTATAGTGTGAACTTTTGGGGCTGGCTCCTATCACTCACATAAGTATTCAGTGATTCACCTGTGTTGCCATTGGGATTAATATGTAATGGTATCTCAGGGTGGTTTTAGTTTGGATTTCCCTAATGACAAATGATACTGAGCATCTTTTAATGTGTTTATTTGCCATCTCTATATCTTTGGGGGTAAAGTATCTGTTCACATTTTTCGCCCATTCAAACAATTAGGTTATAATTATTGAATTTTGATATTTGGTATATAGTCTGTATATAAGACCTTTATTTGATATAAGACTTGAAAATATTGTATCCCTGTCTGTGGCTTGTCTTTTCATTCTCTTCTAGGGGCTTATAAGAGCAAAGATTTATATATTTTTTAATTAATGTGGTAAGAACACCTAACATGAGACCTACCCTCTCAAAATTTTAAGTGCATAATTCGTTATTGTGGACCGTAAGTACAAGGTGATACAGCAGATCTCTCGAAATTACTCATCTTGCTCGGCTGAAACTTTCTGCCCATTGATTAATAACTCCCAATTTCCCCTTTCCCCCAGCCCCTGGTAACCACCATTCTACTCTTTGATTTTATGAGTTTGAATATTTTAGATACCTCACACATTTTTTACCTTTCTGTTTTTTCTGGCTTCTTTCACTTAGTATGATGTCCTCAAGTTTCACCCGGGGTTGTCACATCTTGCAGAATGTCCTTTAAGGCTGAGTAATATCCCATTGTATGTATACGTCACATTTTCTCCATTCATTCGTCTGTTGGTGAACTTTTCGGTAGTTCCCACATCTTGACTATTGTGAATAGTGCTGCAGAGGACAAAAGAGTGCTAATATCTCTTTAAGATCCTATTTCAATTCTTTTAGGAAAAAACCCAGAAGTGGGATTGTTGGATTATAAAGTACTTCTATTTTTAACTTTTTGAGGAACCTCCATACTGTTTTCCATAATCGTCGCCCTATTTTGCATTGCCTTGACAGTGTGCAAGGATTCTTATTTCTCCACTTTCCTGACAGCTCTTGTTATCTTTCAGGTTTTGTTTGTTTATTTTTTTTAACGTTTTATTTATTTTTGAGAGAGGGAGACAGAGTGTAAGCAGGGGGTGGGGCAGAGAGAGAGGGAGACACAGAATCCAAAGCAGGCTCCAGGCTCTGAGCTGTCAGCACAGAGCCTGATGCGGGGCTCGAACCCACGAGCTGCGAGATCATGACCTGAGCCGAAGTCAGAAGCTTAAATGACTGAGCCACCCAGGCGCCCCTGTTTATTTTTAATATAATGGCCACCCTGTTATACACCAACAGGTATGAGGTGATAGCCCCTGCAGTTTTGATTTATTTTTCCCTAATGACTAATGACATTGAGTTGTTTGGGGTTTTGTTTTTGTTGCTTTTTTTTTTTTTTTTTTTGACATTGAGTATTTTTTTCATACGCCTGTTGGACATTGGTATGTTGTTTTGGAGAATCATCTATTCAAGTCCCCAGCCCATTTTTTTTCAATCAAGTTATTAGTTGTTTTACTGTTGAGTTCTAGGAGCTCCTTAAACATTTGGGAGACCACTTATCAGACACATGGTTTACAAATATTTGCTCCTACTCCATAGTTTGCCTTTTCATTCTGTCGATTGTTCATTTTAATGTACAGAAAACTCTTTAGTTTGATGTAGTCTCCCTTATTTTTGTTTTTATTGCCTGTGCTTTTGGTGTCATATCCATACAATCAATGTCAAGACCTAGGTCCTGAAGATTCTCCCCTATGTTTTTATCTGAGAGTTTTACAGTTTTGGATCTCACTGTTAATTCTTCAACCCATTTTGAGTTGATTTTTGTGTGTGATGTAAGAGTTCAGTTTCTTACATTTGCTCCTGGATATCCAGTTTTCCCAATACCATTCATTGAAGAGACTAAAAAGTGCTTAATTCTGATGAAGTGCAACTTAACAATTTTTTCTTTTATGGGTCATGCTTTTTGTGGTGTATCTAACAAATTGTCATCTAACTCAGGGTCACAAAGATTTTTTTTTTTATATTTTATTCCAAAATTTTTCTAATTTTACTTTCACATTTGGGTCTATGACCTACTTGGGGTTGTTTTTGTACATAGTATGAGGTACTGACGTTAATTTTTTTTTTTTGCATCTGGATGTATAATTATCCCAGCACCACCTGTTGCAGAGACTAGAAAGCTTCACTAAATTGCCTTTGTAGGTTTGTCCCAAATAAGTTGTCTATGTCTAGAGAGAGCATATATAAATGCTCTATTTATGAACTTTCCAGTCTATTCTCTGTCTATATTTGTCTATCTTTTAGCAAATAACACACTGCATCTTGGTTACTGGCACTTTATAACTAGTTTGAATGCAGGTAGTATTAAGTCCCCCCAACTTTGCGTATATTTCTTGAAGCTGTTATTTTGGGCTTTTTGTATTTCCATGTGGATTTTTAGAAATAGTTTAATAAATCTCTACTCCCCAAATAGGCTTCTGAGATTTTGATTGTATTGCATTGAATCTTTAGATTACATTGGAGATCATTAACATTGTAACAATACTGAGTCTCCCAATTCATCAACATGTATATTTCCCATCTATTTAGGTCTTCTTTCATTTATTGCAACAATGTTACAGAGTTTTCAGTGACAGGTCTTTCACATCTCTCTTTTTTTTAATTTTTAAAATTTTTTTTAACTTTATTTATTTATTTTTTTTGAGAGAGAGAGAGAATGTGAGCAAGTGGAGGAGGGGCAGAGAGAGAGGGATACACAGAATCCGAAGCAGGCTCCAGGCTCCGAGCTGTCAGCACAGAGCCCAATACGGGGCTTGGACTCACAAACCCTGAGATCATGACCTGAGCCAACATCGGACACTTAATTGACTGAGCCACCCAGGCGCCCCTCACATCTTTAGACTTCCAAGTATTTCATATCTGTTATGATTTTGTCAATGGCATATTTCAAAGTTTTCAATTTCTGATTTTCTTATCGCTAATGTACAGAAATACTATTGATTTTGTATATTCATCCTGTATATTGATTCTGCCATCTTGCTAAACTCACTTATTAGTTCCGATTTCATGCAACTTTACACATAGATGACCATGTCATCTGTAAATAAAGCCAGGTTGGCTTCTTTCTCAAAATATAAATGTTTATCTCTTTTTCTTGCTTTATTGCACTGTATAGAAACTGCAGTACAACCTTGGGTACCGTGGTAAGCATCTCTGTCTCACTCCTGATCTTAGGAGTGAAGCATTCTCTTTCCCAGCAAATATTATACTAGCTGTGGGTTTTCATAGATGTCTTTATCAGGTTGAAGAAAATTCCCTTCTATTTCTAGTTGCTGGAGTTTTATCAGGAATAGATGTTGAATTTTGTCAAAAGCTTTTTCTGCATTGAGATGATCATATGGTTTCTCCTTTTTTGTTCTGTTAATGTGTATTAGTGCTCACTTTCTTCTGTTTATTGTAATTTTGTTAATACAGATTACATTGATTGACATTCAAATGTTAAATCAAGCTTTCCTTCCTGGGATAAACCTCATTTAGTCATGATATATTATCCCTTTTACATATTGTTGAATTCAGTTTGCTAAAATTTTGCTCAGCATTTTTGCATGAAGTATAGTGGGGTATAGTTTTCTCATAACGTCTTATGCTGGTTTTGATATCAGGGTAACGCTAGCCTTCTGGAACGAAGGCTAGAAGTGTGAGACTGGCCATAGTTTTACCTTAAATGTTTGATAGAATTTCTCAGTGAAACTAACTGAGCTGGAAGTTTTCTCTGTGGAAAAGTCTTAAACTAGATATTAAATTTCCTTAATAGCCATGGGCTACTTAAGTTATCTGCACTATATTAAGTTTCTTCCTGGGTGACTTTAGTAGCTTGGGTCTTTAACAATTGTGTCCTTTTCGTCTAACTTATCAAATAAATTGGCATAAAGTTGTTCATAATATTATCCTTTTAATATCCTGTAGTGACTAGAATCTTTCTCATTAATATTGGTAGCTCTCTTTTGTAAAATCAACTTTGAATTTTAAAATAGTTTTGGGTTTATAGAAACTTTGTGAAGATAGTGCTGAGAACTCCTATCTATCTCCACCTGCTTTCCCCTATTATTAACATCTCATGTTAGTATGGTAAATTTGTCACAATTTGTGAACCAGGGCACGTGGGTGGCTCAGTGGGTTAAGCATCTGACTTCGGCTCAGGCCATGATCTCACGGTTCGCGAGTTTGAGCCCCACATCGGGATCTGTACTGGACAGTGCAGAGCCTGCCTGAGATTCATTCCGTCTCCCTCTCTCTCCCCCTCCCCCACTCACACACATGTGCTCTCTCTCTCTCTCTCTCTCTCTCTCTCAAAATAAATAAACTTAAAAAAATTTATAAACCAACATTGATACATTATTATTAACTAAACTCCATACTTTACTCAAATTTCCTTTGTTTTTACCTCATATCCAGGATCCCTTCCAGGATCTCACATTCTGGTTAATCACCAAGTCTCCTTGAGCTTCTCTTGCTATGACAGTCCCTCAGATTGTCCTTGTTTTTGATAATTTTGATAGCTTTGTGGAGTACCAAGTAAGAATTTTTTAGATCATACCTAAATTTGGGTTTGTCTGATATTAGTCTCATGATTAGAAAGGGATTATGGGTCTGGGGAAGGAAAACCAGAGAGATAAAGGGCCATTCTTACCACATGATATCAGAGGTACCTTCTATCAATATGACTTAACCCCTGTTGATGTTGACCTTGATCACCAGCTGAGGTCATGTGTGTCAGGATTCTCTGCTGTGGAGTAACTCTTTTCTCCCCAGTTTCCATAGTTTACTCTTTAGAAGGAAGTGGTTCCTTCTAAAGGAATTCCACACTTAGGGAGTGGGCAGTCAGGCTCCACTTCTTTGAGGACATCATATCTACATGAATTATTTGGAATTTTTCTGCACAGGAGATTCCTCCATTCTTCTTCATGTATTTATTCACTTTTTTATATTAGTATGGACTTGTGGATATTTATTTTATACTTCAGGTCATAATCCAGCACCTTTCAATTATTTTATTGCTCAAACGGTCCCAGTTTTGGCCATTGGAAGGTCTTTCAGCTGTGTCCCTTTGACATAGCCCCTTGGGGTCTGTCTACGGTCATACCACCCTGAACGCGCCCTATCTCGTCTGATCTCGGAAGCTAAGCAGGGTCGGGCCTGGTTAGTACTTGGATGGGAGACATAGCCCCTTGGGGGTGGCAGTTTAGCACTTCCTTATTCTCTGGCACTGCAAGAATCTGAAGATTCACCTTTCCCCAGTCTTCTTTCTGATCAGTCAGTCTAATAATAAAACATTAAGTTCGAAAGGGGAATATTTCCAGAGCTGGTTAATATGGAGGTGAAACAAAACCAAAAACACAGACTATTTTTCTTTTTACCATTCTTAGTATGCTGGCTTATCCTTTGGAGGCTCCTCTAATGGTCCGCAAAAGGCTGTCATCGTTCCAGGCATCACCTCTTTACACATCCACACCAGAATCTGAAACAACAACAACAACAAACATGCCCACCTCTTCTAAAAACAAAGGGAACTTCCCCATAAAATCCCTACCAGCTTTCCCCTCTCATCTCAATGGCCAAAACTGTGTCACAGGGCCATTCATAAACCAATCCCTGGGAAGGGAAAACAACTCCCTACCCTAGGTCTGAAGCCACTGCAAGGCCATCCTAATCTGAATAGCGCTGCCACACTTTGGAGGGTAATTAAAAATGGGACGCTGTTCACTTGGAATAAGGGAAGTTGGGGTAACAGCTGTCTGCAAAGTAACTAACAGTGCTGTCGTGCAAGGCTATTAGAATTAGATATCTCAGAAATATGTCTGCACTGATAGAAGAGACATCAGTCCACTGCTGGGATTTAAGCAGAAAGTGTGTGGTGGGTGGGGGTAGGGGGTCATGTAGGTTTTGCTGACGGTAACTTGTGAGAGCATGAAAATGCCAGTGATTCAAAAGACTCCCTTGTATCTTTTCTTTCCTTTTCTTCCATTGTCTCTGTCATTTTATTTTTACAACTGCCCTTCCCTCCCCTCCAAATTCTTTTATGACATTTTTGGCTTGAGGCCTTTCCTCTTCTCAAAGGACCATGTAAGTTTCTAAATTACCAGCTTCCCTTCTGGGCATTACAGAAAATAATAAGCGAAGCATCTGTAAAAGTTTTCATGAGTACAGTGAAAGAGTTTAGGTGTCTGCCCTATCTGGAAAATTTTTGATAACTTGACAACGGTAGAGTGAGAATCAACAAAGGGGAAATTTCTTTATTCCAAACCAAGTCATGGTGCATGGGGGCTTGATGTGAGCTAAAGGGAAGGGGGAAGTTAGGCGAGTACAGGAGGGAAAAGATAAAAACAGAAAAGAAAAAGTGACCCTGTCTTCAAGATTTACAACACATAAAACAATGAGAAAACAAAGCCACATTCCCATTGGTGCCTTCACATCACCCTACGCTCCAAATAAGTTCTCTCCTTCCTGCCTTCTCCTCACCATGCTTATTATATCAGTTAGCACATGGTCAACTAGAGGTAATGGAAAAAATGTTAACTCCTAGGGATTTACTTTTTTCACATATTAGCAGTCTGGAGGGAAGCCCTTGCTGCCATTTGTTAGCTGCTCAAGTACATTTAAGAACCCAGCTCTTTCTATCTATCCTGCCATCTCGTTTGCTGGCTTTTTGTCTTTGTGTCTGTTGCCTCATGGTCACAAGATGGCTACCACAGCTCCAGGAATCATGGCTGCATTCAAAGTCAGGATGCAGTAAGGCAGCCAGATAGACAGGGCTGATTTTCTTGCTTTCCATCAGGGCAATCAAAACCATTTTTTAAAAG
The DNA here is from genome assembly GCF_018350215.1 of Panthera leo. Taxonomy (NCBI): domain Eukaryota; kingdom Metazoa; phylum Chordata; class Mammalia; order Carnivora; family Felidae; genus Panthera; species Panthera leo. Next base: position 13,153,728 of record NC_056687.1, read on the forward strand.
CCCTCAACAGACTTCCTTGTTGTTTCATTGGCCAAAACTTGGTCACATGGCTGGCCCCCCACTAGCTGCAAAGGGGGCAGAAAAGGTGAGTACCTAGCAAACAGTATTAGCTTAGCCATGATTGGTTTCAAACCAATCACAAGTCTCTATAGAAACTAGATACACTGTGGTTCCCCCACACTTTGCTTTTCCCAGCATGCCCCATGCCCCAAATCAGAGTTCTGTTAGCAAGAAAGAAGGCAGAGAAATGGCAGGTAACCAGGTCTGCCAAACTCATTCACACATGTGCTTTTTATTCTATTCATCTCATATAAAGTGGCCTCAGCAACCCCCTCATTTTACTGAAGACCAATTCATACTTCAGGATCCCAGGTGACCTTGCCTTTAGGACTCACCCAGGACCTGCAGTCCTACCCTGAAAAGAGACCTGAGCAATGCCTCTGATCCAGTGGAAAACCCCAGGCGCTGGAGTCTGCTTTCCTGGATTTGAATTCTGGCCAAGCCTCTTTCTAGTTACAGCCTTGATTTGACCTAGGCTGTAGGTCAGTTAAGTGCCGGGCGGCTCAGTCAGTTAAATGCCGACTTTGGCTTAGGTCATGATCTATGATCTCGCAGATTGTGAGTTTGAGCCCTGCATCGGGCTCCGTTCTGTTCTGACAGCTCAGAGCCTGGAGCCTGCTTCAGATTCTGTGCTTCCCACTCTCTCCTCCCCTTCCCTGTTCGCACTCTCTCTCTCTCTCTCTCTCAAAAATAAATAAACTAAAAAACAAATTTTTTTTAAAGAATTGATTTGAACTTCTAGGAGTGAGGACCCTTCAATTTCCTCATCTGTCCAAAGAACATGAGTACAGTGACTAGCACAAAGCTGTCTTCAATTTTTAAAAAATTGTTAGTTGGGTGGATGGATGAATGGATGGATGGATGGATGAATGGATGGATGATTAGATTGATGGAGGGAATGGAGGAATGGAGGGATGGAGGGATGGATGGATGGAAGGATGGATAGTTGAGTGGGTGGATGGGTGGATGGATGGATGGATGGATGGATCATATCCAGTCCCATAGAGCCACTAAAAAGATTAAATAAGATAGTGTAGATGAAAAGATTGAAGGATTCCTGGCACACAGTAAATGTTCATTAGCCACAAGTAGAAACCGATCATATCATTTCCCTACTTCAAAACCTCCAACAGCTTCAGTTACCCTTAGGGTAAATAGTCCAGTCTAACTGCTTGCACAGTTTGGCCCTTGGCTTGCTCTCGGGCCCCTCCCTGTCAGCTCCACTCACACTGTCGCTCGCTGGCACCTGCACGCCTGCTCCTCCCACCTGGAACTGGATGAGCTTGTTCTTCCTTCAGGTCCTAGCCTTAGGAGTCTTTACCTCCTGGGGACCTTCATTTCTGCTCCTCTCACAAGCTATGCCAGATAAGGTTCCCAGAGCAGCAGGAACCTGGGGTAGCCAAGAACAATTTATCCAAGGAGAGTTTTCAGAGCTGGGAAGCCAAAAAGCCTCCTCTCAAATCGGCACTGCCACGGCCCCGGGCTAAACCAACGGGACTCATCTCATTCTACATCTTGGAAAATGGTGGGAGGCGGGGACTGCAGATCAGGCTGAATTACAGAGAGGGTTGGGACTACAAAAGACAGGCAGGTTCCTCAAAGAACCTGGCCCAAATAGAACTTGGAAAGATCCCATAATTATGTGGGAACCTACAATTTGCCAAGAGTTATAGTTGCAAGCTCCTGAGATCCCTCACTTTATAATATAGTAGTTTCTTATACTCCATACGTAGCCAAAGCTAAACTATTCATCTCTGCTTCCCTCCAGCCCCTCCTCCCTGACTCCCTATCTCTGCCCACCATGCTGTCATTCATTCTCCCAGGCATCCTTCATCCCTTACTCTTACATCGCTGATTTCTGCACGGTGGTCCTCACGCCATTCCCATGGCACCCCCTCCCCGACTGGCCCACTGCACATGCTCAGACCCTGTTCTCTCTCCCCCGGAACTTCTCCCCACCCAGGGCCACTCCCTGCTCCCATCCGTCTTGCTCACAGAGCATGGTTACCTTCCTAAACTACCTCTCCCATCCCCTTGCTGTCTCCTCAAGTACGTTCAATGGCTCCCCATCGTCTCCCTCGTTAGGTCTCACCTCGTGCTCTGGACTCTTCCCCATGAGTGCCAGGGGACTTTTGGTCCTGTCTCTCATTTGGCCTCCTCCCCTTTTGTCTTTATTTATTTTGAAACATGTCATACATTCAAAAGATTGTTCCTAAGAGATGTACAATTATTTTTATAAAGATCATGCCTGTGAAACCACCAGTCACAGTAAGACTCAGCTATGTCGGCTTTGTTAGATGGTCACTGACTTCTGTACTCCCCCATTTACCTGTTTCCCTCCTGCCTCCAAGAACGAATTTTGCCCTGACATTTGCAGGATCATTCCCTTTATTTCTTTTTTTTTTATTATTATTATTACTGAAGTATAACTGACATACAATACCCTATAATATCCCCACAGTAAGTCTAGTTATCATCTGTCACTGTACAAAGTTATTACAATATTATTGACTGTATTCCCCTGATTTCTTTATAGTTTTGCCACCTATTCTTAAATGACATGTTGTCTAGTGTTGCCAGATTCTGAATTCTCTACGGATTGTATCATCTATATTTATTGTGCTGTGACTGGATTCTTTTTTTAGCAGCTTTTTGAGATATAATTCATATACCATGAAATTCACTCATTTCAAGTGTCTAATTCAATGGTTTCAGTATATTTAATGTATTTAAGGTAACCATCATCTCAATCAAATTTTCGAAAATTTCCTTTTCCCAACAAGAGCCCCTGTGCTCATTAGCAACCCCCTCAACCCTAGGCAATCACCAATCTGCTTCCCATCTCTGTAGATTTGCCTACTGTATTCTATTTCCTATAATAGACTCATACTCATTTGGCCTTTTGCACACTCTGTGCTGACACGACATTGGGCCACTCCTCTCCCATGATGTGCCTGAACACTGGTCACTCTGTCTGGAGAGCCTTCTTGGCCATTGCTTCCCACCCAGGGCTGGCCACTTCTGCAGGACCCAACTCCGTCCTCTCTCTTCCAGGAAGCCTTTCCTCTTTTCTACTCCACTCCTGTGTGATTCTTCCCTCATCACATTCTCAAAACATGCTGCACGTGAGTTTGTTTCATAGGGTCTAGAGTCTCCCCAGCTGGGCTGTCAGTTCTCTGAAGGGTCAAGGCCTTGCCTGGTTTTGTTCCCTGTTGTTCCCCAGAGTCGGCTGGGTCTGGCACAGCGCAGGAATCCAATGGGTATGCGCTGAGGCAACAAGAGACGGGTACGTTATTCTGCCTTAGATCATCATCATGTGTGCATAGAACCAATACTGGAAAGAGGGAAAATCACCAAGTACAATCAGAACACAGTGTTTCCTTACCCTAAAAGAGTGGGTTCAACCCACTGGAGGGGCTGGCTCTTTCTCTGCCACCATATGAAATCTCAGGCAGGCCTCGCGGCTTCTTGCTTCTCTCAGATAATACGTTCACAATATCCAGCCCATATAATGGTCAAATTTCCATTTAACGTTAAAGTCCCTCCCTATCAGTTTGGGCCTCCTTTTGGTGGGCCCTTGGAACCATCTGGTTGGTTTCTTCTCTCTTTCACTCACCTTGCTGGCTGTACCTCTGTCCTTGCCAAGGTTAGAATCAGGGAATGGGCAGAGGAAGCAGCCTTTGGTCACATGACTCCTGTGTGAAGCCAGTTCTTTCTCTGAGCCTCCTTCCTGCCCCCCAAAACTGGGGCTATTTCTCACCTATCATGCCTGTGACTCAGGCAGAAGAGTCCCATCTAGCTGGTCACTTAAAAGCCCTCCTTTGGCCCATGGTCACATAGCAATTCCTCTAGCTTCTTTCTGCTCTGGCCCTTCTCTATGATAATCCCCCAGGGCTCTCTCTCACACACACACACACACACACTCACCTCTGGTCCACAGTGAACATGCATCTTTGGCCTGCGGTCAGTTCAAGTGCGGGCACACAGACCTTTTCTCTGTGGCCTCAGCCAACCTCTCACTCGTGAGAATCCACATACCCAGACTCTGGTCCCCTGAGTTACCCATTTTCCTGGGAATACCTGACAAGCTGTCCAAAGGTGTTTTTGAAGTCACCCTCACAGATCGAGGAAAGAAGGTAGCAGCACCACCTCCCCCTCCATGGAGGGATAAAACTCAGTGCACACTGCCTATTTCTCTTCAAAGGAGTCCTCTGTCTAACCTCCAGCCTCTCTCTTGGCCTCTCCAGTGTTTTGTATAGGCTGCAGCTGGTGGTCAGCTGGGGCCTCAAAGCTGGCTTCCCAGTGACCTCCTTTGCAGTCCTGCCTGGGAAACCACATGCCTCGCTTTGCAGTATCATTGCTGTTGTATCTATTGACTTGGTGCCTCAGCCAAAAAGAGAGACAAGAGTCCCATTTCAACATCCTGCGCTTCTCTTTTCTTTCAGGAGACTGTGTGCTCCTGGAAGCAGAAACTGTGCCATACACACCTTCACTGCCTTCTCCCCTCTTACCCGTGCTTAGTGGTGACGTGCTCTAGGTATGAGGTGGTATTTTGGAGGAAGACAGAAGTGGCAGTGACCCAGCAGCATGAAGGAGTTCTGAAGAGGAAAAAGCAGTAGAGTTCAGTTCTGGGGCAATGACTCAAAGGAAGACTTTATTATTAATTTTTTGATGTCTTTTAATAGCATTACATCTAACCTTCGTTTCTTTTTTAATATAATTTATTGTCAAATTGGCTAACATAAAGTGTGTACAGTGCGCTCTTGGTTTTGGAGGTAGATTCCCATGGTTCATCCCTTACATACAACACCCAGTGCTCATCCCAACTAGTGCCCTCCTCAATGCCCATCACCAATTCCACCCCCCCACACACACCCCTCCACTCCTTTCCACCCTCAGTTTGTTCTCTGTATTCAAAAGTCTCTTATGGTTTGCCTCCCTCTGTTTGTAACAATATATATTTTTTTCATTCCCTCTCCCATGGTCTTCTGTTAAGTTTCTCAACTTCCACATAGGAGTGAAAACATATGATATCTGTCTTTGTCTCACTGACTTATTTCACTTAGCATAATACCCTCCAGTTATATCCACGTTGTTGCAAATGGCAAGATTTCATTCTTTTTCATTGCCAAGTACTATTCCATTGTATGTATATATACACCACATCTTCTTTATCCATCAGTTGATGGACATTTGGCCTCTTTCCATAATCTGGCTATTGTTGATAGTGCTACTATAAACACTGGGGTACATGTGCCCCTATGAATCAGCACTCCTGTATCCCTTGGGTAAATTCCCAGTAATGCTATTGCTGGGTCGTAGGGTAGTTCTCTTTCTAATTTTTTGAGGAACCTCCATACTGTTTTCCAGAGCCTCTGCACCAGTTTGCATTCCCACCAACAGTGCAAGAGGGTTCCCATTTCTCCACATCCTCACCAGCATCTGTTTCTTGAGTTGTTAATTTTAGCCACTTTGACCCGTGTGAGGTGGTATCTCAGTATGGTTTTAATTTGTATTTCCCTGATGATGAGTGACATTGAGAATCTTTTCACGTGTCTGTTGGCCATCTGGATGTCTTCTTTGGAAAAGTGTCTATTCATGTCTTCTGCCCATTTCTTCACTGGATTATTTGTTTTTTGGGTGTTGAGTTTGGTAAATTCTTTATAGATTTTGGATACTAACCCTTTATTCGATATGTAATTTGCAAAGGTCTTTTCCCATTCCATCAGTTGCCTTTCAGTCTTGTCAATTGTTTCCTTTGCTGTGCAGAAGCTTTTTCTCTTGGTGAGGTCCCAGTAGCTCATTTTTGCTTTTAATTCCCTTGCCTTCGGAGATGTGTTGAGCAAGAAATTGCTGAGGCTGAGGTCAAAGAGGTTCTTGCCTGGTTTCTCCTCTAGGGTTTTGATGGTTTCCGGTCTCACATTTAGGTCTTTCATTCATTTTGAGTTTATTTTGTGTATGGTGTAAGAAAGTGATCTAGTTTCTTTCTTTCTTTTTTTTTTTTTTAACGTTTTTTATTTATTTTTGAGACAGGGAGAGACAGAGCATGAACAGGAGAGGGTCAGAGAGAGGGAGACACAATCTGAAACAGGCTCCAGGCTCTGAGCTGTCAGCACAGAGCCTGACGCAGGGCTCGAACTCACAGACCGCGAGAACATGACCTGACCCGAAGTCAGTCGCTTAACCGACTGAGCCACCCAGGCGCCCCCCCCCTTTTTTTTTAATGTTTAAAAGTGGTCTAGTTTCATTCTTCTGCATGTTGCTGTCCAGTTCTCCCAGCACCATTTGTTAAAGAGACTGTCTTTTTTCCATTGGATACTCTTTCCTGCTTTGTCAAAGGTTAGTTGGCCATACATTTGTGGGTCCAATTCTGGGTTCTCTGTTCTATTCCATTGATCTATGTGTCTGTTTTTGTGCCAATACCATACTGTCTTGATGATTACAGCTTTGTGGTAGAGGCTAAAGTCTGGGACTGTGATGCCTCCTGCTTTGGTTTTGTCAATATTACTCTGGCTATTCGGGGTCTTCTGTGGTTCCATACAAATTTTAGGATTGCTTGTTCTAGTCAAAGGGAAGACTTTAGAAATTCCATTTTTAAAAGTTGCTGAAACTTGGAAGCTGTTTTTCAATGAAGTCAGGGACCTCTCTGGTCCAGGTGTTTCTGGCATTGAGTCAAAAACAAGTATATGACGTAAGTAATGTGATAAAGCAATAGTCTCGGTAATGCTGAGAACATACAACATAGGCACGATGAGGTTTAATAGGGAGCAAAGGATCACTTTCACTGTACCTGAGTACCTCCAATGATTTTTCTAGATAACTCTGCTCCCCTAATCAGATCTGTCACCAACCACTTCTTCAGGACATTAGGACATATACTAGTCCCTTTGTTTAGACCTGATGAAGGTGTATGCTCAAGCTCTTGTGCACATAGAGAAGCAGAATTTATTAGCAGGCTTTCAACCATAGCTAAATTATGGAAAGAGCCTAAATTTCCATCAACTGATGAATGGATAAAAAAATTGTGGTTTATATACACCATGGAATACTACTTGGCAATGAGAAAGAATGAAATATGGCCTTTCGTAGCAACGTAGATGGAACTGGAGAGTATTATGCTGAGTGAAATAAGTCATACAGAGAAAGACAGATACCATATGTTTTCACGCTTATGTGGATCCTGAGAAACTTAACAGAAGACCATGGGGGAGGGGAAGGAGGAAAAATTTTTTAAAAGTTAGAGAGGGAGGGAGCCAAACCATAAGAGACTCTTAAAAACTGAGAATAAACTGAGGGTTGATGGAGGGTGGGAGGGAGGGGAGGGTGGGTGATGGGTATTGAGGAGGGCACCTGTTGGGATGAGCACTGGGTGTTGTATGGAAACCAATTTGACAATAAATTTCATATTAAAAAAAAGAAATTTATTAGCAGGATGAAGAGCTCTCGGATAAGAAATTATTATAAAAAGTGTCACACTTCTACCTCAGCAGTGATCCTGGGTGTGACACTGAGGCTGAATCTCATCACCTTGCAGTCAGGGTATCTGTTATATCCCGAACTCACGGGCTTTCATCTGCACCCGTTTGTGTGTCAAATATTTGTTGACGTTAGGTAGGAATTCTAGGAGTTAAGGGGTACAAACTTCTCCCTTCTAGTAAATTCCTTGACTTAGTTTCAGCCATTAGCCTCCCAATGCCTCCCCAAACTACCAGCTCTTCTCTGTCCCCACCACAGCCCCCAATCAGATCTTCACCATTACTCAACAAGTGAATTTGTACAAAAGAGCTTTAAAGTAGTTCATCACCTACCCTACCAGCCTTTGTTATCCAGCCTACCTTCAGTATGGATGCCTGTGATGGGCTGAATTGTGCCCCCACCTCCCCAGCCCCCGTCCATACTCGTGTGTTAAAGCCCTAACCTCCAGTACCTCAGAATGTAACTATATTTAGAGATGGGGTCTTTTCAAGAGGTTGCAAGCTGAAACGAGGTCATCAGGGTAAGCCCTAATCTGATAGGACTTGTGTCCTCACAAAAAGAGGAAATTTGGACACAGACAGGCACACACCATAGAGGGAAGACCATGTGAAGACACAGGGAAAAGACGGCCATCTACAAATTAAGAAGAGAGGCTTCAGAAGAGACTGAACCTTCCAGCACCTTGATCTTGGACTTCCAGTCTCCAGGACTGTAAGAAAATAAATTTCTGTTGTTTCAGCCATCCAGTCCGTAGTACTTTGTGATGGCAGCCCCAGCACATTAATGCAATGCCCACTAGCTTCCTACACGTAGGTCTGCACATTCTCCTGTTTAAAACTCTTCTAGTTCTCAGACTCCCCATTTCCTTTGAGAGCAGGTTCAAAGTCCTTAGCATGGCATATCTGGATCTTCCTCCAAGTCCAACCTGTCTCTCTAATGTCATCTCCTGCTGACCTATCCTAGCCCATGCTATCGTTCATAATCCCATGACACAACAGATCATCCCAAATGTCAGAACACACTGTGCCTCGACCACCTTCCTGACTTGGCACATACTGTCACCTCTGTCTGGGAATCACCCTCTCTGTACCTCCCTAGTTCTTCGAGAGATGCTTGTAATATATACAATCATTGAATTACTATGTTGTACGCCTGAACATCATGTGTTAAGTATACTTCAATAATAAAGATTTTAAAAAATAAACCTGAGGCAAAGAAATAATAATATGATAGACCGTGTAATAGTTTACCTAGTTGCTTATTATTTATTATCTTATTCCTCTAGAATATAATCACCAAAAGTCAAGTATTTTTGTCTGACTCATTGAGCGCCATGACCTTGGGCAGTAGAATAGGACTTTGTACTTGGTAGACACTTGATAAACTTTTTGATTGAGTGAATGAGGTATGGAAGGAAGGAAGGAAGGAAGGAAGGAAGGAAGGAAGAGAGGAAGGAAGGAGAAGGGAAGGGAAGGGAAGGGAAGAGGAGAAGAGAAGAGAAGAGAAGAGAAGAGAAGAGAAGAGAAGAGAAGAGAAGAGAAGAGTCGCTCAAATGTCACATAACCCTAATCCGTACACCCCCAAGCAGAGCTGGTCCCTCATCCTCTGTGCACCTTCCAGCACTTTCTCTATTAGTGCACTTAGGTCTTTGGGCTGTGATTGTTTGCATTGAGTTCCTTGAGACTGAGATGGTGTTTTACTCCATACAACTGTAGCACTTAGTAACTAGTGCTCAATAAATATTTGTTGAATGGCTGATGCTATATACTTATAATTTGTCTTCCCCTCCAAATTCACACACTGAAGTGCTAATTCCCAGTGTGATGGTATTAGGAGATGGGGCCTTTGGGAGGCAATGAGGGTTAGATGTGCTCATGAGGGTGGGACTATGGTCTGATGGGATTAGGGCCCTTATAGGAAGAGATGACAGGCAGCTCTCTTCCTCCCTCCCTCCCTCCTTCCCCTCCTTTTCCCCTCCCCCTCCCCCACTCCATCTCTCTCTCTCTCTCTCTCTCTCCCTTCCCCTCCTTCCCTTACCCCACCTTACCATGTGAGGACACAGCAAGAAGGTACAAGCCAGAAGAGATCTGTCACTAGTAACCAAATCAGCCAGATCCCAGCCTCCAGGACTGTGAGAAAAATAAATTGCTGGTGTGTAAGCCACCTAGTCTTGTTACAGCAGCCTGAGCAGACCTAAACAGCCGGATGGCTGAATAAGTGAAGGAGACACTTTCTCCCGTTTTAAACAAGGACTCTTCCCCAGACCTGGTCATCATCCCCTTAACGTGGTGTCTGTGTGACACCCAATCATGGGCAGACCCCATCTGTCCTGTTCTTCTGACACCCATGAGCTGTCTTCAGGCCCCAGACCTTTTCTAGGTACACATTATCTGTGCTATATTCTCTTTCCACCCACTTTCTCCTTTCAGGGCTCAATAACTGCCTTCGATCTTCGCTAAAAAGTATGAAATTTATTTTTTCCACCCTGGAAACTCCTTGCTCCTTTCTTTTCCCAGGAGCCTGTTTGAGTAAATCCACCTTTCCCAACCATCTTCCTCGCCCGGGCTCTTTGCCAGTATCACCCGGGTCACACTTCGATGATTCTGTCCTGGGGAAGTGGGGCTTTGGTTGGAGGCTCAGCTCCCTCCTGAGCTGCTTTCCTTCGTGCAAACCCAGGACTCGTCAAATTCTTCTCTGGTTATGTAATCGCAATGCAATTTCCACAGGCTTTCTCCTAAAACATTTATAATGTCGTACCTTCAAGCATACATAACTCAAGTAACTTATATGAGTGTAAACACACATTAAACTGAAATAGAAACATCACCCACCTGAGACGTCGGGCATTCCATTTCGGGGTGAGCCGTTGCTCTCCTCACATGGACACAGAGAAAACCTGTCATGTCAACAAAGGAAATGCCTGGTGGAGAACGGACGTTTTCTCACCATGTTACTGACATTTCAGTAAGCCTCTCCCAACCCCCCTCTCAGCCTCCACATGAAGGAGTCTGAGAGCTGCAGAAATTGTAGGGCAACAAGCTGAGTGTTTGCTTACTTCCTCTCATGTTAAGGAGCCTAGAGAGGGATGCTGAAGCATGCCAGGGTCACTCATAGTTAAAAAAAAAAAAAGTGAACTTGGATTTGGAGGGAGCAGGGGAGGAGGAAAGCCTTGGAGACACAAATATGCTCTGTAATAGCACTGTTCCCCAGGATAGCCTGCAGCCACATGCAGCTATTTAAATTTAAATCAATTAAAATTAAGTAAAGTTTTAAATGTGGTTCCTTTGTCACGTGAATCACATTTGAGGTGCTCAAGGGCCACCTGTAGTGGCTACTGTACTGGACAGCGTGGATATAGACGATTTCCATCATTGCAGAAAGTTCTTTTGGGTAGCTCTGATGTATATTGTAAGTAAAGGGTTTTTTCTTAAGTCTATTCACTTATTTTGAGAGGGAGAGAGAGAGAGAGCACACAAGCACGGGGGAAGAGCAGAGAGACAGGAGAGAGAGAGAATCCCAAGCAGGCTCCTCGCTGTCGGCACAGAGCCCCATGCAGGGCTCCATCTTGTGAACCATGAGATCTCGACCTGAGCTGAAATCAAGAGTCGGACGCTTAACCGACTGAGCCACCCAGGCGTCCCTGTAAGTAACGTTTACATGGAATCCCAAAATGTGAAGTTCCTACAGCTGAAATGAGTGTGGGGAAAATATGGAGTGAACTTCAGTGACTGCCAGAAACATGATTTCTTTTTCATCACTCATAGGTTCTCTGTCAACACAAGTGAAAGAAAAGAATGAAAGGCAGAGAGAAGAAAGGAAGAGCAGTCAGATGGTTATCGGTACAAAGGCGTCTCACTGCAGATCAAGAGAACCCATCGTTTTTAGAGCAAAAGAAAACCAGTGGCCAGAGGCCAGCTTGTCTGAAGTCTGGTCAGGAGGTGGCACGCACTTTCTTTTCCAACGAAAGTGGCTGCAAATGTCTCTGTGTGATCATGCAGACAAGGGTCATGGGTCATTCAGGTATTTGATGTGGCAATTTAAAAGACTTAATATGAAAGAGGAGTATGATGTCACCTTTAAACAGCTCCTAACCCCTATTCACACAGCACTCCCTTTTCTTAAGGCCATGTCGGATGACTGAGTTGTGCAATAACTTACGTGGGCGCCGTTGCTGGGGGGAAAACACACTCATGTGCCAGGGAACTGACGGCACTTGCCTAAGCCCGTCAGAAAGAAAGCCAAAGAGTCTAATCCCAAGGAATCCTTGGCATTCGGATTTCGGGGCTCATGACAGCGAATGGACACTCATGTTCTTGGCTTCTCTGCTTCCCAGTCTGTCTCTCTGGGTTTTTAAACCGTTGATCTGTTTGGTAAGAGTTCACCTCTTCCTCCACGGTCATGTAGGAAGTGGCCAGTGTATTCCATCTACCACGTAGATTTTTCAAGACCTCTTAACAGCCATCCTGTGGGAATAGCCTTGACTTCTGGGCTTTACAAAACGTCTGAAGTGAATCAGCTTTGCTGACTCCTCACTCCATCCACCCTGTGTGGCGGGCTGGCCGAGGGGTGGGTTCCTCCAAATAAATCTGGAAGCTGGAGGGCTCACGTGAAGGATTCGTATCTACTGCTTAGCAACGATGGCCTGGCAAACTGCTCCCAGTAGATGGGCAGATTGGCCCAGTGTCTGAGGCTGGTTATGGTTTGCGGTGAAACCCTCCTGTGATTCCCTCTGCCGTGAACTCCGACCGGGCGAGGGACGATGACAGGACGAGAGCCCAGCCTGGGTTCTGCATTGGTTGACTTCCCCCTCCCACGTCCCCGGCACTGTCACTCACCCTCTCACCAGAAGGAGGAACAGGGAGATGTCTCGGCACCCACATCCAGGGGCTGGCAAGCCTGTTCACCAGCTGGGGCCCAGAGCATAACCACCAACTCTCCAGGATCCCTCAAGAAGGCTGTGTGCATACCCCTGTGTGCGCATACACACACGTGGACATACACACGCACACACCACATATACACACAACCTACACACACACATACACACTCACACATACAACATACACCATTCCCACACATGCGCACAGATACACCCATACACAGGTACACCCACTCACACACACACACACACACACACACACACACACACATACACCCACTCGCCCTACACATGTACCACATGCAACATACACACTCTCATACATACATATATGCATGTACATATATGTACACACATGCTTTTGAGAGCTCAGCCCTCACCAGAGCCCTTTGACCTGGACCCTCAGGCAGTTGGCCTGAGCTCAGGGTGGAGAGGGGGCTGTCCTTCAGTGCTTTCAGCTGTATTGCCACATTAGCAGCTCTCTCATTAAAAGATACGTGACCTCGGGGGCGCCTGGGTGGCTCAGTTAAGCGCCTGACTCTTGATTTCAGCTCAGGTCATGATCTCACGGTTTGTGGGTTCGAGCCCCGCATCCAGCTCTGTGCTGATAGCACAGAGCCTGCTGGGGATTCTCTCTCTCTCTCTCTCTCTCTCTCTCTCTCTCCCTCCCTCCCCCTTCCCCTGCTTGCACACTCTCTCTCAAAATAAATAAACATTTTTTAAAAGCTATGATGTCTATTGATATAGCATCTGGCCTGTGATGTCACAGGGATGGTTGATACAAGGTTATGATACATCTGGGAAGGAGATCTGTAAACACGCCAGCAACCAGAGAGGAGGCGGGACGAAGAATGCAAAGCCCCTAATAGGAGGTCGATGGCCTACTTCAGAAACTGGCCCCCCAGGCTGACCACCGGGGCCCGGAACCGGTTTGAAGCCCATTCCCACGGGTGGCGTCAGACACCGTAGCCTCTACTGTTCCCGCGAGACGCCCAGCTTGCCCTGAAACCTGCAGGCATCCGGCTACCTCAAAGGAATGGGGAAGAAATAAGGGATGATGGGACCGCTGAATTGTGCTGTTTTTAAGGTGGTGCTGACCGACTAATAACATCTGGGTTTCGGGGCGGGCTGCACACGCTCGAAGCTGCTGCAGACACGAGCTAATTATCCTGAACTCAGAGGTAGGTGCACACAGGCCCTGTCAGCAGTTGAGCCTGCAAAACCACTTACTCCGTCTCGCTTCTTGCAGCAACGTGCCAAGCAATCGCTAAGCGCACGCTCTGTCTAAAATACCCGGATTGAAACTACCAGCGCTGGGGATCGCGGAGGCCACCCGTGTATTAGCATTCTCTCTCTCCCCGCCCAGCTCTGGGTCGCTGTACATTCTTCTAGATTCCAGCACCACTCAGCTTCTCTTCCTCCTCTGCAATGCCTTCCCCACCGTGCTTGCCAGCAAAGCCATCCTTCTCTATAGTGACCAACTCTCCCAGTTGGCTCCAGACTGTCTCCATTTTGGCGCTGAAACTCCCACTTCTGAGGACACCTCCTAATCCTGGGCAGATGGGGACCATAGGTCATCCTGAGTCTCTTGCAGCCCTACAGGATCGGTAGCATGTGATTCTGCTATTAATGAGACTGTATACTGTCTAGCAACATAACCTACTGACACAGGCGGAGTTTGTCCCAAGATCATAAACTGCCAGAGTCAGGGAGCTTTTATTAATCTCCTTGGCGTACCTAAGAATTGCAAGTTGACTTCCATTTATTTTAATACCAGGTCTCTGCTTTGACACAGTTCAAAATGAGACCTCTATAAAGGTTTTGTCCTCTGAAGACAGGATGGAGCTTTCCCATGAAATGGTGTCTTGAGTCCTGATCTTCAAGGTTGAAGGTCCAGACCAAGAAGGAGCTAGGGGTTTTGCCCTGATCAGCAGGAGAGCCCTCGTGGCCATCCTTTCTCAGCCAGTCCCTAGAAGTTTTATTTAAATACAGACTCCGAGGGCTCATTCCCAGAACTTTGGATTCAGGACTAAAGTTCCCCTGGTGGTTTTTGATTCCACCGGTCCTTGAAAAACAGAGCAGAAACTCTTTAACCCAGGTGGGACTAGCTGTTGGTTGCCAATCACAAAAGGCCATGTACAGGGGCACCCGGGGGGCTCAGATGACAGCAACTGACTCTTGACTTTGGCTCAGGTCATGATCTCTTGGTTGTGTGATGGAGCCCCGCATCAGGCTCAATGCTGACAGCATGGAGCCTGCTTGGGATTCTCTCTCTCTGCCCCTTGCACATGTGGGCATGCACTCTGTCTCTCTCTCTAAAATAAATTTTAAAAACTTAAGGAAAAAAAAGACCACTTACAGTGCAAATCCATATTAAAAATGGAAAAGATGCATACTTGCCTTAACCACTTCAGTTTAACTTAAAATATGTAAAGTAAGGAATCTTCACCTATTTTCTGATAAATGCCCAAAGCCTTTCTTGGGTATGGGTTTGCTGATTGGATGGCTTCATTATTTTTCTTCTGTAAGTCACATCCATATATTTCTAATTTTGACTTCTTTAAAATAGAACAAGAATTTAAAAATACTTGTGAAGTGTTCTGAGTGTGGCCTCCTTCCAGATCCTTGCAATGTTTTTTCAAATCTTTTTACAGTTGTCGCAACCATACCAAATTAAGCCAAACTTTTGAGCAACTCACATTTGTTGAGTCTCGTGGAAGCAGGCAACTCAGAGACACACTCTGTAAGGTAGGTTATATCCTTTTCCGTAGAACATAAGTTGGGGGGGGGGGGGGGCGCCTGGGCAGCTCAATCTGTTAAGCGTCTGACTCTATTTCAGCTCTGGTCATGATCTCACAGTTTCGTGAGTTCGAGCCCCACATCGGGCTCTGCGCTGACGGTGCAGAGCCCGTTTGAGATTGTCCCTCTCTCTCTGCCCTTCCTCTGCTCACACTCTCTCTTTCTCAAAAAATAAAAAAATTAAAAAATAAAGAAAAAAAAAGCATACATTACATGAGAAAAAGAAATCTTTGTTACTTTGTTCACCAGCTGATTCTGAGCATGAAGAACAGAGCCTGGCACATTGTAGGTGTTCGATTTGTTTCTAAAAAGATGGTTCCCATCATATTTAATTAAATTAATTATTTACTGTAATAGTACAACCAGCATAAAAATGTTTAGGTGCTAACACAATGGACTCAGTAAGCACAGCAGATAAATCAGCAGGTGGGTGAGAGAGTGGTCAACTAACTATGAGCATACAACATGCCATGGGCATTGATTAGTGTGTGTTTTGGAGGTGATGGGGAGTGACCATTAAACTGGGGAGTCCATTACGCGAACATTTGTAATGAGACTCTTCACTCTCCTGGTAAGTAAGATAAGAAGCCTCGGTCAACTGAGGGCTGAGAGAGTCAAAGGAAGGAGTCATTTTTGGTTGTCAAGAAACTCTTCTCCCTCCAAAAAAATCATACGACATCTTTCAACCTGTTCTAAATAACTAGGGGCTGCTGTGGTTCCCAACTGGGAGTAGACATCTTACCACCATTTTAAGAGCAAACTATCAACCTGCTTCTTAATGCTCTTTATTCATGCCCTTCTTTGCCATGAAGGCATTTGAATAAAATCACTTGAGACCACATCTAGAATGGTGTCACAGAGTCAGACTGCCTTGTGCAGATCCTGGTGTTATGTCAGCAATGTGAAACTTTGGACAAGTTCTTTACCTTCTCTCTGCCTTAGCGATGACTCCATAGGGTTATTGTAGAAACTCAGTGAGGTAACACGTGAAGCACTTAAAACTCAACACGTTGTTACCATGTTTTATCTGTGCTTCTTTACCAGGACTTAGTGAGTGTCAAAAACAAATAAGCAAACAAACAGAAAAAAATTGGTTGATTGAAGTTCTGTTCCTACCACAGAAGAATTAGTGTTCAGGGCCCTGATCCATTGCACGTGATTAACTTTTGCTTCTTCAGACCACATTGATTTCTGGGGACAATCAAGACTTATATAAGGCAAGAGGCAAGTAGAGAATAGTGGAGTTTCAGATAGATTTGGAAAGGCTGCAGTAGAGTCAAGGAGCGATATGCGGCTGTCTCATTGTCCAATAGGCTCTCGCTCTCTCTCTCTGACCCCCACTCCCTAGAAATGTGGTATTACATTCATTGAATGAAAACTTACCTTGCCATTAAAACTGATTGCATTAAAAAATTGTATTGATAATGGTAAATGATTTCAATATTAATTTAAGATTTAAAGGCAATCAAAGGCATTCATGTATTAAGGAGAAGCCATTGGCTAATAAAACAGATGATATCCTCGACCTCATGAAATACATGTTCTTGTAGGATGGCATAAGGTAAAGTGTTATATGATTCTTGGCCTGTGGGCTTTGGCTAATGTTTGGATGGCTAGTCATGAACTTGGAAGGAACAAGCTTGGATAATTAGTAAGAAGGAGGTTACTAATCGAGGAGGTATGTGGATGGCCTTCTAGGAAAGTGCCCTAAGTGCATACTCGCCAAAAGACTCTCTTGCAGTGGCAAAGGTGCTGAATAAACCAGTGGACAAAATACCCATCCCTGTTGCTATCGGTCAACCTCCTCCCCAGCCACCCCAGTCAGTGACTGTTCAATGAGTTCATGAGCAAAGTGGCCATGGAGGTGGGAAGGGAGCCTATTGATGAACTTAAAGACAAGGCTAGTCTGGCTGCTTCCAGTGCTGAGACCCAACTTACAACAAGTATGAGCCATCCTTTATCTCCTAATACTGTCTTTCCTGGAGGGACCAGCCTGCCCCCTGAGGACAGATTGCCTTATGTGACCCCCTTCTATCATGGGGCATCAGCATTTGTCCTCACTGATATAAACATTCTTTCTGGATTTGAACTTGCCTTCTGTTACCTGCCATTCTTTGGTCAGCATTGCCATCCACCATACGTATTGCTTCTGTCCAAGGAACACGCATTACAGAAAAGAAATAAGACAATGGGCTGCTGCATGTGTATTTCACTGATCTTACATTATACATTTTCACTCAGAAATACATTTGCAAACACACACACACACAAACCAAAAAAAAAAAAAAAAAAGTGATGTTGGTTGGGATTGATTTCTCCTGACTCTCAAGGGAAAATAGAGCTTCTGCTACAAACTGAAAGCAACCTGAAGGTAGATGAACCCATGGATCCCTGGGCTATCTCCTGAAACCGCTGTGTCTAATGGTAAAAATCAATCAAGGGCTAAAGAAACCCTCTTCAGGCCTGACCACCAAGATCTCAGAAGTCTTGAGAATGAAGGTGTGTGCCATGTCCTCAGGTGCAGAACCCTGACCAGGTGAGATGCTAGCTGACTTCAAAGAAATCTGGTGCTAGAGGAGGGAAGACAGATCTACCAACTTGACCCCATACAGAAATGAGCAGCACTATTTGCTTCCCACTAAAAGATATATGTTGGTATTTTAACTAATTTTCTTCTCCTTTTGTCCCACTATTTCAAATAGGGTGGTGGTGGTTACTGATGCAGCTTTGGGGTGTTGGTGGGGGTTCAGTGATGACAGCCAAGAAAGAGTTCTTGAAGATGTCTTTGGTGCAAAAAAGGTGATTTTATAAAAGCACGGGGACAGGACCCATGGGCAGAAAGAGCTGCACGGGGCTTGTGCCAAGTGACTGCTTATATATTGTGGAGTTGGGGGAGGTAAAATCAAGAGAAAGTTTCTTAAAGGGATTTCCATTTACTAAAGAGGATTTACAGATTACTGGAGGCCTAGCTATTGTCAAGCTAAGGTTGTTTTTCCCTCTAGCAAAACATTACATTAAGATCGTAGGGAGTTCCTGGGGCCCTGGGTGGCTCAGTCCATCGAGCATCTGACTTTGGCTCAGGTCATGATCTCGCGATTCACGAGTTAGAGCCCCACATCGGGCTCTGTGCTGACAGCTTAGAGCCTGGAACCTTCTTCAGATTCTGTGTCTCTCTCTCTGTGTGGTCCTCCCCAAGTAGTACTCTGTCTCTGTCTCTGTCTCTCTCCCTAAAACAAATTTTTAAAAAATTTTAATAAAATAATATTTTTAAAAGATAGTAGTGAGCTCCTTGAGATTAGGCTATTGATAAGACATTTGTAAACTGATGGAGACCATCAGTTTAACTGTTTTCTGTCCTTTCCTTTGTTCTTGGGCAGCGAGAAGTGCCTGAGGAATATCACACATATCCCACCTGGGGGTGAGGGGGTTTGTGCTAGCTTGTGCTTGGCTCTCAGTTTGCCTTATGGTCCCTCATCAGTTACCCTTACAAATTTTCCCAGAGGTTACAAAATATCAAGATCATTATGAAATAAATGAGAAATGGTCAAGACCCAGAGATCCTGAAACTCCAAGCCCTCAAGGAAGGAAAAACATATTTCCATTCAATGGTATGAATGATGGTTGTCATGTTAAAAAAAATTTTTTTTAATGTTTATTTTTGACAGAGAGAGAGAGAGAGAGAGAGACAGAGCACGAGTTGGGGAAGGGCAGAGAGAGAGGGAGACACAGAATCTGAAGCAGGCTCCAGGCTCTGAACTGTCAGCACAGAGCCCAAGGCGGGACTCAAACTCACAGAGCGCAAGATCATGACCTGAGCCGAAGTCAGACGCTCAGCTGACTGAGCCACCCAGGTGCCCCGATGGCTGTTATGTTAAATGCAAAGGGTAAGTACAGGAATAAGAGTATTTGTTGATATTAGGCCGCCAGCGGTGTGCACTAAAGGACAACTGTCCATCTTTCTGTCTGTCCAGCCTCTCATTTCACCCACACTCCGAGTCCCCAGGGATGCAAAGACAACCACCCCTGATAGAGGCCCGGAAATGGCAGACATCTTCCTCCCCAGCCTCCTCGGACCTAGATATCTTTGATCAGACACATCCACCTGGACTTCAAATGAGGAAAAAGTGCTGCCATGAAGCCAGAACGGCAGCAAATTCTCTATGCGTGTGTCGCCCGGGGAAGGAAGATTGAGGTGGGGACAGCAGCAGCAGTGGAAATGCCAGGAGAGTGGTGACTGAAGGCCCTGAGGTCTTGGGTCAGCAATGGAGGCCACGCATCCGGGCGGGCTGTGGCATCACATTCCCTCCTGTGTGGTGTCGTTTTAGGCATTTCCCCCTTGCTCTCTGGCTCTAAGCCTGGTTCCTCAGCCCTTCAGAAGTTTCCATGAGATAGACACCTGCCATACTTGCAGCACATTCCTTTTCTGCTTAAATCAACCAGCCATTTTATCTTGCATGCAACTAAGAATACTGACTGATTCAGCATGAGTGAGACTGGTAATTAAAAACTCATTCTATAACCTGACCCACGTCTCAGCCCCGACTCCCATGACCTGATGGCCTGGAATTAATCATTCTCCTTTCTTTCTGTCTTCACATTTCACAGCAACCTGTCTCGATCCCGACCCTTGCCTCTGAAACCCACCTTTACCTAATCCTTCTAGGGACTCATCCAACTCCAGGGCACCAGGGCACCTGAAAGAACAGGACTTTTAGACTCTGACAACTTGGGTAAAAATAGAGATTGTACTCGGTTTGAACAAAGTCTTGCTGCCATGCTTCTAAGTTTCCGCCAAATGTCTCCCCTTTCGGGAGGAGCCTCGTGTTTTTCTGCATCTGATGTTTTTGTTCTTGTTTTCATTCTTTTTTCCCCCATTATCTAACGGCCTACAGTTTTTGCCACTGAAAGGTGATTAGCTACCCTCCTACCACCAACGCTGGCACCCAAACACTTCCCATTACAGCTACCGCAGGGCCCTCGACATTGGCACTGTCCTCCCTCGGTGGTTCTACATTTCCAGGCCCCCAAAAGGTAGCCTCAGTCTTTCTGACTAGTCCACAGTTTATTTGAGGGACACCAGCTAGTACTACCTCTAACACATCTCTTGCTGCACCTGAACAGGAACCCCAGGACCAGCTAGGCAAACTCACTCAGGCCATGTTCCCTACCTTCCTGAAACACCCAACTGCCCCTTGACTGCAGCCAAGGTGGTCAGGCTTAGCCTCTCTGATTCACTCAATTAGGTATTCTGAGGCTCAACCATGAGTCCCAGGGATCTCCTTCCCGTCTCTCCAAGGAGCCTTGGGGTCCTCGTGCAAACAGGATTTCTGGTAACCTTCTGGAACCCCAGTGTCAGGAAGGCAGACAGGTGAGCCTAGATTATGCCTCTCCCATGCAGTAAGACCATCAGTATGGTCAGTAGGGAGCCCACTTGTCCTGTTGGAAGCACCTGGGACTGTTCTGGTTTTTGCACTGACAGCCCAGCATCCCAGGAAAATCTTAGTCTCAGGAAAACCAGGGCCACTGCTGGTCACCCTAGCAATCCTCCAAAGTGAAATAAAGAATGTTCTACAAGCTGAGGTCGACCACAGGTTACGGCAAAATGAATTGACGCCCTTAATGTTGGCACGAAGTAGTTTTCTTTCTTTGTATCCACACACGGGGCATCTTTTCAGACTTGCCCAAATGCTAAGGTAATTATGTTCCCTCTTTGTCAGAGCTTGAAAATATTCACAGAAGTCCTGGAGCCTGCTTTCTTCCAGCCGACTGACTACTTAGTGGAGCATTCCTCGCTTAGCTGCTGCAATCTTCCCTCTTTTCATCATTTTAGCTGATCTCTTCTGAACCTCTGCCAATTTATCTGCCTCTTCTTCATACCACGGCACTCGGATTGAATGCCAGGCACATTTATGTAGGCTTTCACCTCCTCGGCTCATTACGTGCCCCAGGCAGCAAATGCAGCAAAACCATGGAAGCATCTTATCCAATGACTTTGGAGAAGTCATTCCACCAGCCAGCTGGCTCTCCATTTCCTCATGATAAAAATGGACAGGTCATCACAAAAGTCCTTTCCATCATTGTTATTTATGGAAAGATCAATATTGCTTCAGGATAATGCCTCGCCCAGTGGCTCTCCATGGGGGTGGGGCTGAATCCGAATCACCTGCTGCCCTTTCACAATGTACACCTGCTTCTCCAGCTGGCCACCTGCTGACCCTCCAGGGTATGTGGACACTTGGAGCAAGGGGAAAGAGGCGTTTTCTGCTTTATGAGAGCTCTTCTAGTGACTATGACAGGCAGAAAAATGTTCCCCTTCTAATCTCTGGAGCCCGTCAATATGTTAGGTTACAGGGAAAAGAGGAATTGAGGTTGTATTTAGAATTAAGATTGCTAATCAGCTGACCTTAAGATAAATGATACTGGATTATCAGGTGAATAATACAATGTAACCACAGGGATTCTTAAAAGTGGAAGGGGAGCGGGGGCCTGGGTGGCTCAGTCGGTTAAGCGGCCGACCTCAGATCAGGTCATGATCTCGTGGTTTGTGAGTTCCGGCCCGGCCGGAACTGTCAGCTGTGCTGACAGCTCAGAGCCTGGAGCCTGCTTCCGATTCTGTGTCTCCCTCTCTCTCTGCCCCTCCCCTGCCTGCACGCTCTCCTTCTCTCTCTCTCTCTCTCTCTCTCTCTCTCTCTCTCTCTCTCTCTCTCTCTCCCTCAAAAAGAAATAAACCTTAAAAACTTTTTTTAAAAAGCGGAAGGGGGTAGCAGAAGAGTAGGTCAGAGTATTTCACGTGAGGACTCCACGGGCAGCCTCGAGAAACTGGAAAAAGGCAAGGAACAGAATCTCCCCTGGAGCCTCCAGAAGGAATACAGCCCTGTTGACCCCATGATTTTAACCCAACGAGACCCATTTTGAACCTCTGACCTCTAAAAATGTGATAATTTGCATTGTTTCAAGCCACTAGACGTGTGGAATTTTGCTACACCTGCAACAGGAAACAAATACAGTAACCTCTGGGGCTAATGTGGAACACGTACACTTGCTCTCGCATGCAAACACACTCTGTCACACACATCCTCGCATCCTCGTGTGGCCACACTCCCACACGTATCCCCACTCACCCGCGCTCTCTCACACGCACACTCGTGGATGCACACTGACACGCATCGTCACACGGTCACGTACACACAAGCACACTCACTGCCCAGATACGCACACTCCCCCCAAACACACGCTCGGTGCACTCACACGCGTTCACATACACTAACCCACACTGTCTCACGTGTTCACATACTCACATGCACACTCATCCCCCAAACACACACTCGCGTGCTCTCTCACATACACACACTCACTCAGACCTACACACATAGTCACACGCCTTTAAGAACTAATCCACTCAACCGTCCTGGGTTTTAAGGAATAACATCTATGGACTTTTCAGTGTTCCCCAGGGAAAACTTTAACCCACTTCTAACCGTACCAAGAAATGATTCACAACAAAACGAGCTATGGAATGTGAGGGAGGGTTCTGACAACCCCAACTTCAGCCAAGCTCACCCACAGCCTCCCCAGCCGCAGTCCTGGGGTGACGCCACGTGGTCCTGGCCTCTCCGATGGGAGAATGTCTCCTCCCCAGGCCTTGCCAACCCCCCTCCCACTGGACATAGAGAACTCAGACCATGAGGATAACCCAGCCATGAAACCACTCTCCGTGTTCGTCTCCTTTGAATCAGTGCTTCTCTCCTCCCCCAAAGACACATTAGGGATGCTCTTCCTGATACCAAGACCTGCCTTCGTCTTCTTGGCCTAAAACTCCTCTCAGCACTGAGGGTACGGTCTTGTACTCCAGGTGGTGGCACTCGTTCGGGTCAGTGGTGGCTCATCTGATGGGAAAAGTACTGGGCAGGCAGTCAAGAGGCTCAGGGGCAAGTCTTGGCTTATCCTGTTATTTTGTGGGCACTTAATTACAAAATATGTCACTCTCCACAAAGTAAGTTAGGCTGCTGGCCTCGAAACCCCACATGAAATGCTCCCTCACCATTGGTGTGTTTTCACTCATAGGGAATGTTCCGTGTCCCCCAGAAATGAAAAGCTCCTTCAAGGCATGAGTTGAGCCTCTATTTATTTTTAATTCACCTCCACACCTAGTAAAATGTGCCATGCCCTGTGGGCGTCCAGTAAATGTGGATTCGCTGGCCTCAAATGAAGAAAGCATGATTCAGTTCAAAAAACCCTTCAGGTCGTGAACCACCGGGGAAGGGAAATTACTACACAGGCCTGCGTTCGGGTCTTCTGCCTATCACCAGTGACCTTTGGGGAATCTGGGTCTAAATTTATAAAATAACTTCTGGCATGCTATAAGATGATTCTTGGCATCATCTTATCTTCATGCTGTAATTATAGGTTTTTTAAGTTTATTTATTTTGGGAGAGAGAGAGAGAGAAAGCACGCACACATGCATTGGGGAGGAGCAGAGAGAGGGAGAGAGAGAGAGAGAGAGAATCTGAAGCAGGCGCCACACGTCAGCACAGATCCTGACGTGGGGCTCGAACCCACAAACCTTAAGATCATAACCTGAGCCGAAGCTGTATGCTTAACCGACCGAGCCACTTAGGCGCCCCTGTAATTACCTTGATACCTTGACCTTGGACTTCTAGCCTCTAGGACTGTGAGAAAATAAATGTCTATTGCTTGAGCTGTCCAGTCCGTGCTACATTTTTATGGCAGCTGTTGCAAACTCATACAGCAAGTATATAGACTCATTTGGTCTATTCTAGATGCTTGTGGAAAGCACATTTATTTCGGAATTACATACTTAATGCACAATTGTTGTAAAAAATTTTTTTTGAAAACGGAAAGGAAAAAACTTGATGAAATTAAAATTTCCCCTTCCTTCACCGCTGATACATATCCTTCCCAAACTTTTTCCTAACAAAAATATATGCATATAAATAGATTAAAGTTTTGAATTACATAATACACTTACAGTCTATGATCAGCTTTTTTACTAAATATATGTCAGTTTTGTTCTTCCATTTTAATAAATACAAATTTAATTAAAAAAATTTTTTTTACACTTACTTATTTTTTGAGACACATAGAGAGACAGAGCACAAGTTGGGGAGGGGCAGAGAGAGAAGGAGACACAGAATCCGAAGCAGGCTCCAGGCTCTGAGCTGTCAGCACAGAGCCCGATGCAGGGCTTGAACTCACGAGCTGTGAGATCATGACCTGAGCTGAAGTTGGATGCTTAACCTACTGAGCCACCCAGGTGCCCCAATACAAATTTAATTTGAATGGCTAACTAGTTCTCCACTATGTACACGTATAAAACTTACTTCATTGGTCCTCTGTTGTTGAACGGCTAGACTTTTTTCTGGTTTTTACTTTCATCTGATAAACAAGGCACACTTGTTCATCCATCTTTGCCCATTTACCCAGTAACTTCCTTACGGTAAGTAACTAGGAGTTTGCTGTATTGAAAATGAATGCACTTTAAGGGGTACTTGGGTGGCTCAGTGGGTTAAGCATCCAACTCTTTTTTTTTTAAATTTATTTTTTTAATGTTTATTTTTGAGAGAGAGAGAGACAGAGACAGAGCGTGAGCAGGGGAGGGACAGAGGGAGAGGGAGACACAGAATCGGAAGCAGGCTCCAGGCTCTGAGCTGTCAGCACAGAACCCAACACGGGGCTTGAACTCACAGACTGTGAGATCATGACCTGAGCTGAAGTCGGATGCTCAACCCACTGAGCCACCAAGGTGCCCCAAGCATCTGACTCTTGATTTTGGCTCAGGTCATGATCTCAAGGTCGTGAGATCTGGCCTCGCAGCGGCCCTGTAATGGGCTAGAGCCTGCGTAAGATTCTCTCTCTCCCTCTCTCAAAAAAAAAAAAAAAAAAATGGAGTTTAAATACCTTTTTTAAGGGACTCATTTTGTTCTCCACCACATCCCTCATACCTCAAACAGGCACAACACAAAATACACGCCAATTGATATTTGTTGAATTAATCAATATTGCCAGATGAGATAGATGTACTCATGACATGTGATTTCTAAATCTAGTTTTAGATGCCATAAGATTAAAAATGATTTGAAGAGGGGTGTCTGGGTAGCTCAGTCGGTTAAGCATCAGACTCTTGATTTCAGCTCAGGTCGCGCTTTCACAGTTCGTGAGTTTGAGCCCCGCATCAGGCTCCGCGTTGACAGCATGGAGCCTGCTTGGATTCTCTCTCTCCCTCTCTCTCTGCCCCTCCCCTGTGTTCTCTCTCTCTCTCTCTCTCTCTCTCTCAAGATAAATAAATAAACTTTTTAAAAAAGTGATTTGAAGACCTAAAATCTCGGTTAGCCTGATAATGGTAAAAATGAGGGCCCACTGATGGGTGCATGTGCGTCACCTACCTGGCACCTGAACCAGAGCAATGCCTCTTCCAGGTGACATTGTTCTCAAAAATCTGTGCTCTGGGCAATGTGTGCACTTGCAAAGAGTGGAAGTGGGTCAGACTGAGCCAGTTGCCACTGTTAGATAAAAAACTAAACACTGAACACATACACTCGCACCTACACACCGTACCTCAGCTCAACTTTTCACACACAGACCACGGCATGCTTCTGTCTCGGCCCATTCAGACTGCTGTAACAAAATACCATAAACAGGGTGGCTTGTAAACAGCAGAAATTTCTTTCTCACAGTCCTGGAGGCTGGAAGTCCAAGATGAAAACGCAAGCCAATTTGGTGTTTGCTTAGTAGATGGCTGTCTTTTTGTTATAGCCTCACATGGCTGAAAGAGGGAGAGAGCTCTCTTTCATAAGGGCACGGACCCCATTCATCCGGGCTCCATGCTTGTGACCTCGTCACCTCCCAAAGGCCCCACATCCTCATGTCACCACATGGGAGTCAGGTCTCAGCGTATGAATTTGGGGAGAATACAAACATTCAGTCTATGGCAGCCCCCAGCGTCCCTCTTCAACAGAGATAAGAAAAGAAATCTTTTGTCTGTAGCAGTGGACTCTCTTTATAGCAAATACTTGAATCATCTATTTTACTGTTCTGAAATGAAATCCATCGAAAGCAGGGCCACCCCACATCTGTGTAAATACTCATGCTCAAGTACAATAGAAGGCATCGGTAGGTATGCAGGCACTTGCCTTCCCTGTAAAACTCTGAGAACAGGACCATTACCACTGCAGGCTGAAACAGGTGGGCTGCACCAGCGACTCAAATCCCATGAGGACTGTTGCCATTAGCAACGTTCTCACAAAACAGGATACAACGTTATGTCAATGCATATGGTTATTACCCAACTGGGTTCATTGTATAAAAACAGGGGCACCCGGGTGACTCAGTTGGTTACGCATCTGACTCTTGGTTTTTGGCTCAGTTCATGATCACATTGTTCTTGAGTTCAAGTCTGCTTCGGGATCCGCATTGACAGCATGAAGCCTGCTTGGGATTCTCTGTCTGCCTCTCTCTCTCTCTCCCTCTCCAGCTCTCTCAAAATAAATAAACATTTTTAGAAGATGCATGAAAACAATAAAATATAGAGCAGAATTCAACTCTAGGATTATTACATCACCATCGACAAATTTTTCACTTGCATGAAATCCTAACAAGACATTCAAGAAGTTAATGCAGGCTGGGGGACAATTCTTCCTTGTGGAAGTAAATTCCACACACTGTAGGATGGCTACCAATCCAGGCCCCGCCCTTCTTGGGACACTTGGGGTGTCCCCATTTATTGTGAGTACGAAAACTGTCCCACAAAGATTTAGAGAAACTGGAACGCTTGGGCACTACTGGTGGGAATGTAGAACAGTGCAGCCGTTATGGAAAGCCTGAGGCGATTCCTTAAAAAAAGTAAACACAGAATTCCCGTATTTCCGGCAACTCTAATTCTGAGTATATACCCAAAAGAATTGCAAGGAGAGTCTCAAACAGATCCTTGTACAACCTTGTTTATAGCAGCATCATTAATAATAATGAAAAAGCAGAAACCATCCAAGTGTCCACCAACAGATGAAGGGAAAAACAAAATATGGCACATCCATACGACGGAGTATTATTCAGGCTTAACAAAGAAGGAAATTCTGCTACATGCCGCAGCATGGATGAACTTTAAAGAGATCGTGCTGAGGGAAATAAGCCATTCACAAAATGGCGACGACTGCATGATTCCATTTATATGAGCTAGCCAAAGTAGTCAAATTCGTTGAAACGTACAGCAGAACGTGATTACCAAGGGCTGTGGATGTAGACTGGGGAGTTAGCGTTTAATGGACATAGAGGTTCAGTGTGAAATGATGAAAGAGTTCTGAGAAAAGTTCAACAATGAGAATGCCACTGAAATATCCACTTAAAAATGGTGAAAGTAGTACATTGTATGTTGTGTATATTTTAACACACACACACATACACACACACAAACCTGGAGAGGTTGATAACAGAAAAAAATAAACAACACCAAGAAAACGTGCTTCACAGGTTTCCAAAACATTCCAGTGGAACTGCCCGATTAAGTGTCACTGCATAAATATGTTTCTTAAAATAGAAAGCCCCAACCCTGTACTTAGAAGGGGAGTGATGGAAGAAGTGTGAGATAGAACATCTCAGGGATGCCACATTGATTTTGTCTCAAGTGCCATTGACTGCAGGAAGGACAATTCATCAGCGGCACCTTCCACAGGCGAAAGATAACGGAAGGACGGTCCATGGGCAACACATGTGCAGCCCTAGAAATGTAAACCTTATTCTAGACGCCCTTCGCCTGGGACTGAAGCCTAAAATCAAAATAGCGTTTTAGCAGTAAAAAAAAAAAAAAAAAAACCCTGCAACTGATATACCAAGCTCTATTTTCCCACATTTCACAAAACGTTTTGGATTTTAGAGCAAAGAGGAAAACATTGGGTTCAAATATTCAAAGACATATGTACTTCCCTGAACAAGAGAAACTCACTGTGACAAAGAAATAGGAAAAAATAGAACTACTTAGGAGATACTTAACGCATGGTTTAAGGAGCAGTCTGGAGGAATTTACACACAGGCAGCTCCCAAATTCAAGAATTAAATACAATTCTTACATTTATTAACTTTGGCCACATTTTCCTTCCATAGTCTGCCCCCTGGTGACATTAAAAGCAGCAACCTCATCTGAGATTGAATTTGCTGAGGGAAAATGAGAGAAGCTTCAGGTTGCTGCCCTGAGATCTTCCGACAATGGAGGAAAAACAACAATGCTGTGGCTGATATTGATGATGATGATGGTGGTGGGGGTGGTGGCAGTAATATCTAATATGTATGTAGTATTTCTCTATACCTGGCTCTACTGAAAATGCTTTATATGCATTTATTAATTTCATCCTCAGAATAATTCAAGGGGCAGGTACCTTTATGATCGCCATTTAAATGTGAGGAAACTGAAGAACAGAGAGGTTATGTCACTTGTCCAAAGTCACACAGCCAAGAGAGAAATCGAGAGGCTGCTGACACCCTGTTCAAAAGTATTGATTAAACAAAGTTTCCCAAATAGGAACAAGAGTTCTATTTAGGGGCGCTTGGGTGGCTCAGTCGGTTGGCTGTCTGACTTCAGCTCAGGTCGTGATCTCATGGTCCGAGAGTTTGAGCCCCACGTCGGGCTCTGTGCTGACAGCTCGGAGCCTGGAGCCTGCATCGGATTCTGTGTCTCCCTCTCTCTCTGCCCCTCCCCACCTCATGCTCTGCCTCTGTCTCTCTCAAAAATAAATAAACGTTAAAAAAAATTTTTTTTTTTAAGAGTTCTGTTTAGAGTTTCATTAAAGTTCTCTCTCAGAGGAAAATATAACCTGGTAAGTGGAGGCTATCGGTCATTCACACATGTGAGTCAAAATACTTGGGAGTTTTCATCAAAGCTGGGAAGAGAGAGGTGGCATTGGAGAAGAGGTTTGGGGGAAAGGGGTGCTATAGTTGGGGAGGCTTGTCTCCAGCAGCCAGAAGGTAGAAACGCTTGAGTCAGGAATAGGATGTCTGAAGGTGAGAGGGTTGCAGGCTTGAGGCTCATCTGCCTGTGAATTTTCCAAGACACCGTCAGTGGTATATATGGCTGTGGTTAATTTTTCTCAGACTATCTTGGATTCACTCCTTACATGCTGGTTATAGCACTTCCCAATGACCATGTATTGGTTAAAGTTGTCACTGGGGATCATTACCATGTTCATTTCAGTTGCCTAGTAATTGCAGCAGCCTCCCCAAAAAACCAAATCATGCGTTTAGGAACAGGCTTAGAGGATTTATGTTTTCACATCCTGAGTTTTAACAAAAGAAAGAGGAGGCAGGGTTGGGAGGAGAGAGGAGCCGACGCAGGGAGACTGGCCCTAACTTTACCTATCATGACTTCCTCGACATTTGGCATAGCTTAGATGCTCAATAAATGTTTGCTGCTAAATAACTAAAGGGATGAATACATGAACGATCCCAGGGCTATTGCTAAAGAAGGAAGTCTATTCAACATTGGTGACATCACTGTCAGTTCCCTAAGTAAGTCGTTTGTAGTCATATTTTGCACGGATTTCCCCCCAGATTCTGAAGTCACTGCATCTCTGAGTAGGGTGGAAATACTAAGGGGCTGTGGATGATACCTCCATTACAAAACAACATATGCTTTTGCTCTGATATGGTTAATAGAATGATGTCAGTAGGTGGGATTTGTATAGAAATGCTTTATTAAGGATGTACTGTTTTGTAGGTAATATCAAGCTAGTGGTGAGTATTTCACAGAGTTGAGGTAGGGTGGGCGAAAAAGAGTGATTGGCTCACTACTTTTGATTGGAGGATCGGGGAGGACTTCCTGGAGAAGACGGCATTTAAGCTGATGCATCGAAGGAGCCAGCCCTGAGAAGATAAGAAGCCCACGTGTGCAGTATCCACAGCACAGAAGGAAGGCGGAGGCATGGGGTGTGGGAAGGAGGAGTCTGCAGCCACAGGAAGGGTGCGACCAGGTGGGGCTTAAAAAGCCAGGGAAGGGTCTTGGCTTTTGTGTTTAGTGGAGAAGCCTGCAGGGAAAGTAGGGGATTAAGCAAGGGAGAGGCACGACGTGATTTGTTTTAAAGAACACTGGCTGTGTTTGAGGAATCCATTGAAAAGGACAAGACAGGGAGCAGGGGGACCATGAAGGAGGCTCCTGGAAGAAAGAAGCCCAGGCCAACGAGCCTGGTGGCTCCTACTAGACTCGAAGCAGAGAGGGTGGAGGGAGAAGGCTGGAGTCGCAGAAGGAGAGTAGGCAGGACCTTCTCTGGATCAGAGGACTAGGAAAAAGCAGAATCAAGGGCTTGATTTCTGGTCTGAGCAGCTGGGTGAATACTGGTGCCACTTATGAAAGTAAGGAAGACCAGGGCTGGAGTGACTGACTTTTGTTTTCTTTTGTTTTGCTGGAAGGGGGGTAGGGAGCAGATCAATTAATTCTGCTTCAGCCCCATTAATTATGAAATGGCTGTTCCACGTTGGGGATGAATTCCAAGAAGGACATTGGAGTTGCAGACCTGCTGAAATTCTAAAGAGAGGCCAGGCGTGGAGAAAGTGCCAAGCGCCCCATGCAAGGAATGCAGCATCTTACAGCTCACCGGACACCTTCTGTGTGTCCTAACTCCTCAACCTCACAGCAATCTATTACTCCTGTTTGACTGATTAATAAGATTATTTTGCATGTGTATCTCGCTTTAGAGTTGCTACAATATTTCCGCACAGGCGGTCTCTGTCCCATTTTGCTCCTTTCAACAACACTAGGGGACAGAAAGTCCTGGGGGATGGTGGCCACGAACACAGTAATTACACCTGTTGAAACGTATACCTGCGGAGGCACACAGCTGACCACATGGTTTGCACACCTGGGCTTATTACACTCTTTCAAAGCAGTTAAAATTTTTGTGATGTACATAAGAGCCCTCTGCTGTTCAGACTGGGTTTATCCATTAACCAAAATTTTTCAGCTGAGCTGTATAAAAGTACTGAATCAGAGTTCTCTGTAATTTTTGTAAAATGCTCTTGGGATAGAAATCCCACTTGATGATGATCAGCAATTTTTAGAATGGCTTAATTTGCCATAACTGACAATAGCTCCTTATTAGAGAAGCCGATAGTTTATTGCTCGAGAAAGCAACATTCGATGAGAGACAAAGTACTTTCTTGTTTGAGACCGATCTTCAACAACTGGATATTTCAAGAAATTGCTGGGAAACTGTCATATTTACCAGCGTGCCATACCCATTTGCGGGAGAATAGCATCTGAACAGATCCCGAAGGGATGTAGATTCATAAAAGGGAAGGGAATGAATTGGTCCTCGATGATGAAGACGTGGCAGAAACAAGTGTGAAGAGTGTGCCAGACAGAAAATACCCCGAAACCAGGAGAATCCCAGACTCTAGAACCGGGACATGATGCTGGAGGAATATCTCAGTAGGGTTGGTCGACAGTCTTCAGGATCTGCCAACTTTGGCCTTCAGTGAGGACCCCAGGAGGCTCATTGACCGGCCGGTGACCTACATGAGCAGGTCTGAGATTTAAAGGAGGCTTTGGAAGGTATGTGTAGGGTGGTCAGGGGAAGGAAGGGGTAGAACGGAGAATGGTCATCTAAGCGGATCTTACAACCATCATGAAAGTCAACAGGTCCTAGGGTGGTGGTAAGGGAAAAGAGAAAACAGAATAAAATTGAGGTGAAGGAGGGAAAAAAGATGTCTGGGAGAAGGGAGGAGCCTCTGTATAAACTATTACACAGAAGCCTTGGAAAATAAGTTCCATTAAAAAAAATTTTTTTTAATGTTTATTTATTTTTCAGAGAGAGAGGGAGACATAGAATCCAGGCTCTGATCTGTTAGCACGGAGCCCGACGTGGGGCTCCTACTCTAGAGCTGTGAGATCATGACCTAAGTCGAAGTCAGCCGCCCAACCAACTGAGCCACCCAGGTGCCCCGAAAATAAATTCCATGTTTGTCAATAACAAAACAGTAAAAATTTTGTACTCGTCAGGAGGCCCTCTATACACTCCATCTTCTTAACCCTGGCACTGACTGGCTTATAGCTGCAGGCTCATAGCAGCCCCTCGGCCTAGGACCCAGGATAACCCTAGAAGGGTGATATCTGAGTAGCAACTGAGAACATTACCACACTCCAGGGGGATATTTGAAAATGCATGAGAGCCTTTTGGACTGGTACAATGACTGAGGGCGGGTACTGACATTTAGGGGCAGGAACCAGGGATACTAAGTATCCTGCAATATTCAGGCAAGTCCCACACAGTGCAGAATTGAACCACCTGTGATGTGGTAGGTCCATCATCGAGGGACATCGCTGCAATCTGCTCCCAGGTCCCAGTTGGATAAACAGGCTTCTGCTGTGTTCTTTATGCCATCTCCAACAAGACTGGATGTATCCAGAGACCCCTGAACACAGGCCTTCAAGTGCCCACTTCCTGTAGTAAAGCCTTTGGTATTCTTGCCTAGATGCTCAGATCACTGCCTCCTGTCACCATGTTTTGAGAATGTACCAAGTGCCCAGCACTGTAGTCACAGCTGGTGGCCAAGACAGGCAGAGAAAGAACCCAAGATTTCATCCCTGCCTGCAAGGAATTTTAACACTCCACTGAGGAATACAAGGCTAGCCCACAAGAAAAATCCTTAAACCGGATTGGACTTATGTATATCAGCATTTAAATCAGAACTAAGTGGTCCCATATAAACTAGAAGGACTATGGAGTTCCAGAGAAAGGGATAAATGAAGCTGGGAAAAAAGGGGGGAAGAATAGATAAATCATCGATAACTCCCAAAGTGGGTTCCTTGGAGCACTGATTCATTGAAACGGTAAATATTGTTACTGGGGGGTGGGGAGGAAGTGTTTTGCCATCAAATAAGTTTGGGATTTGCTGGGCTGAGCAGAATTAATTGGGTTTCTTTACTCCAGGACATCTTAGATTGTCTAATATCTGATAATCATTGCAATTCTGAGCGTGGCTTTTACTCTAAAAAATTTGCTTGGTTTACTTGACCATGGCACATTTTTTTTTTTTTTTTAACTGCAGATCTCATGGTCCTGGGGTTGTACGGCATACACTTGGGAAAGACCATTGTAATCAGAGTACCAGACAAGGGAAGGCAAGTGCATAAAAGGTGGGAACGTGCATGAAACTGCGAGATGAAGACACAGCCAGAGGGGAAGAGAAAGCGAGGCAGGAAATAAGTAATATCAGAGCATTTAGGTTCAAGTAGTGCCTCTGCCATCTACTAGCCACATGAACTTGAGCAGGACCTGTCTGTTCACACATAGTATGTGGATAAGCTGTGGTTAGGATCAGGTATAGTAATACAGTATAAACCACTTAGGGCAGTCCCTGGCAGAAGGGGATGTTATTGTCAGCTAATACTACAGAGCTGGAGGCCAGATGGTCAAGGGTCTTTAAAGACCCTTCCAACTTAAGTTGGACAGAGCAATGTAGGTGCTTTAGGAAAGGCAGAGTCACATAGAAGTGTTTTATTTGTACAGCTAACCCTTGAACAACGCAGGTTTGAACCGCATGGGTCCACTTACACGTAGACTTTTTGTTTCAATAAATACAAAGAAGAACGGTAAATGTGTTTTCCTTATGATTTTCTTAATGACATTTTCTTCTCTCTGTCCTGCTTTATTGGAGGAAAACAGTATATAATACATATAACACACCAAGTATGTATTAATCAACTGTTTATGTTATTGATGAGTCTTCTGATCACCACAGGCTATTAGTAGTTATGTTTCAGGGAGTCAAAGTTATACCGGATTTTCAACTGTGCAGGGGATAGGGACCCCTAACCCCAGCATTGTTCAAGGGTTGACTGTATGTTTTTCTACTGCTAAATATTTCATACAAAATAAAGAATATATGTATATATACAGGTGTGTGTGTGTGTGTGTGTGTGTGTGTGTGTGTGTGCATAGTAGTAGATTCACCTAATGGACTCATTACCCAGCCTAAGAAATTGAACATCACCAATATAGTACAAACCCTCAATGACCCCTCCCAGGCTCTCTTCTTCCCTCCCCATCAGAGGGAACTATGGGTCTGATTTGGGCACTTCTGTTTCCCTCATTTATCTTCATAGTTTAACTACATTTGTGGATTTGTATGTTCCCCCAACATATACAATTCCGTTTGTTGCTCTCTGAACATTATATAAATGCAATCATACTGTGCTTATGTGACACACATTGTTCCGTGACTTTCTTTTTTTGGTTGAACTTCATGTTCCAGAGATTCACCCATGGTGATTCACTGGCTCTAGTTCATTCATCTTCACTGATCTCTAGCGCCGTAGTCCCTTCAACACATCCCATACTTTTCCATCCATTCTCTGGCTAGTGAACATTTGGAGTGATTCCCATTTTTTTTTTTTCTCTAACAAAAATGCTGCCAAAGGCATGTTTTTTGTCGCACCCATGCAAGAGATTCTAGATGGCAGCATACCTCCAGCTTTTCTAGGTCCTCCCAAACTGTTTTCTGAATGATGAAATGCACTGTCCCCCCAATTACATATTCAAGTTCCTTTCTTCACATCACTTACCCTGGAAACTTTTGAGTGGAAAGTACTGACCAGGTAAAGGCTATATATTAAGGAAGATCTGTTTGCCAGTGACAGAGAAACCCCTTGTCAGATAAGAGAGCAGAGGACATCAACAGACACATCCCTGCAAAGACATGCCTGTGGACCTAACAAGGAACAGGCTTCTTTGGGTGCAGAACTCCCATAGTTTCTCTTTTATATATGGGTTGGTATTCACCAATAAGTTCATGATGCTTAAAATGGACCTAGAAATCTGCATGGCTTACAGAAAATCAAATACAGAGTTAAAAACTGGGAATTCCAACGTATGTCCCTGGCTCTGCTAAAAGAATCCGGCCCAAGGCAAAGTACTGTGCATCTTCAAACCTCCTCCTCCTCAATTATAAATCAGGCATCATTATCTGCACAATGGAATTATTATGTGGCATAATTAATTAATCGTAAAGGGCCCTTGGCACCTATAAAACCAGATGTAAATGTTTAGCAGTGCTCTGAAGCAAGAACAGGCTATGCACACATTTGGGTGGAAGCAGGTTGAACACGATTGGCTCAAATGATACGTCCCAGCTACAGCTTGAATCTCACCAAATTTTCAACTGGTTAGTTTTGTACCAACAGGACTTTTCCAAAAGCATTGATTTCCTTTGCCTCCTGCACCATCAAACAGGACAGTCCTGGAGAGGGAGGCAGGTTTCCTGAGAGGTCACACGCCTCAGTTCAAGCCTGGCCAGCTCACCCACTCAAAGGCC
The DNA here is from genome assembly GCF_018350215.1 of Panthera leo. Lineage (NCBI taxonomy): Eukaryota > Metazoa > Chordata > Mammalia > Carnivora > Felidae > Panthera > Panthera leo. Next base: position 13,189,252 of record NC_056687.1, read on the forward strand.
ATGGCCTCATCTTCATCATTGGGATGATGCAAGCAGGTGTTCTCACACAGCCTAATAGATGCTCTGGGAGCAGCAGTGAGCCTCTCATTTGTGAACAACTGTGGGGCAAAAATGAGACCGAGGGGTGTGATTGCAGGACCCTCTTGCCCACAAGCATGAGGAGGGATAGACCAAGAGGTTCACTGGAGCAGTGTCTGTATATCCAAAAACACCCAGGACCAATCAAAACATCAGTAGAGGAATAGATAAATAAAATGTGATCTATCCATAGGACAGAATTCCCTACAGCAATAGAAGGACATTAATTGGATTGGGGATGGGAGGTGTCAGCTCTCAAAAATATAAAATGAGTGAAAAAAGTAAATTTCTAAATGAATTTTTAGTATAGTATCATCTATTTTATAAACACATAAGCTAATGTTATATTTTGTTCGTGGAAAATATACATAAAGTTAGATACACTTAAAGAGTGTAATGTATATATTTTAATGGGCCAGAGCATACTCATCAATTTATAGCAGAGATTGTCTTAAAAGAAGGAGAGGATATAGAGACTGAAGAAGGACAAATGGGACTTCCTTTTTTTGTTTTTTGTTTTCCTTTTTTTTTCCACAGTGAAGCAAGGCTTTAATCAGTGATCTTGCAAAAGCCGGTGTCTGATGGGGCAGTTACAGCAGACAATTTATCTCCTAGCATGCAAGTCCCTCCCCTGGTTCCTCATTGGCTGAGCACTACAGAGGTTACAGCCTTACCCGGAGGATACCTATGCCCATGTAAGGCAAAAAAGTACATTCCTTGAGACGACGCACAGACTTCAGATCTTTGGCACATGCTCATTGCAAAGCCATGAAAAATAAGCCCGTGAAATGGAGTGGGGAAAAAGAACCAGGAAGTGAAGTGTCTAAGGGTTTGGGACTCCACTGTGTGAGGGGGGGTGGGGTGGTGGTTCATATATATTTTCAATAAGTTGTAAACCTATTGTTAACTAGACAGCACTGCTTTTATTTGGTATTTCTGAAAATGAATCATCTCACTTCTCACAATCCCTCCTCTTCTTTTCTGAGTTGATTCCATTTTCATTTATAAGTTATTTTGGGCACAAAGCACAGACATTTGTTTCTTAAGAGGAATCCTATGCCCAAGGGGGTTTGCTGTGGTCAGATGCTCCCAACATTGTTCCAAAATATGTGTGTGTTCTTGGGGGTTTTGTTTGTTTGTTTTTAGTTTTTTTTTTCCCACCCAGGGATTTCAGATCCTAACCTTTCCCTCTCTGCCTACTAAATCCCATCTTTTCCTACCATATTTCCCCTTTTGAACACATGACTCCTAACTGTCATTAGGAATTGGTACGACGACCGATCTTAACTGCTTCCTGCTGAAAGGGGGCGATGACAGGGATACAGCTGTGAGAGCAGGTTCAGAGGTCAATCCAGAGGTCCAAAATAATGGAAGGGTATTTGGAACATCTGGGCTAGCAAAATTTTCTTATTTTTCTGGATATGCAATGGCTTCTACAAGTGACATACAAAAAGAATATTAGACCAATAAGCATTACTATGCCAAATGCAATGCCTCCTAGGGAGGAGGTCACACCATGGGAAGTAAAGATACATTGTAGACATCCAAAAAGTCCCTGAAGTATCTGGTCACTTAATTTAACTATAGCTTTTCCTCCCTCTTCCGTATTTATTTGGATCTTGTGATAGTGTTGCTTAGAATAATTAAGCATTTGAACTAGTTTTTGGTCCTCAATCCTCAAATCTTCCTTTGGTCATCCCGTTTCCATAGGAACAACTCCATGAGGCGTATTTAATTTCGCCTCAAGGAAAGACTGATCTTCGATATTCAGATTACTATAAGTGTGGGCAATTATTTATCCGTCCTGGAGCTCGTAGCACTATGGGACTTCCTTTCTATCTGCAATGTTTTGTTTCTTATATCAAAAAAGGGGGGTGAAGCAAAAAACTATGGTTAGCCATTATCCATCCTGATGGTAAGAGAAGAGGGCAGGAAAAGGAGAGACGAGAATAAGAGTTGCCTTTATTTGGTTGGCAGGGCTCTGGACTAATCCAGGAGGAGTCCCTCTCATCCTCCCCTGCCCTGTGAAGGGAGATGAATCTGTTCCCTGCACCCTGTATCCAGGTGGGATGCTTTAATGCAGCTCCCACCCCATTTCTGCAGATGCTGACAAGGATTCTCCCATCAGGCTGAAAGCCATGCTGTTCCCCTCTCCCTCTTCGAGGCCATGGACAACAACCTTGAGTCAGAAACACCTGTGATGTCAGCCCAGGGGTGACCTCTCAGGAAAGTGACAGAAGGGTCTTGTAGGCCAATGCATGCCCCTTCCTGGAAACATGTACAACAATAAAGCTGAAGTTTGCCAACAGAAAAGAAAACAATAAGCATTGATCATCAGGCCAAGGGTAAATCACAGCCTTTGCATCACACCTGAGGGTCACTGTGGCTGTGTCTAGTCATCCCAGCTCAGAGACCAATCCCTCAGTTCAGCTTGGCCTTGCTCAAGAGCATGGTTTTCTTTCTGCTTCGCCCACCTCTTCACATAGAAGGAGCTCGAGTGTCCACAGCTGTCTACCATTATTAGACTTTGGGGAGCCCACAGGTAGATCCCAGGGAGCCCTCCCATCTGTTCTAAGGACTCTGCTCCCTCCACACCTATCCCTCACATCCTCTTCCTGCCCGGTGCTCCTTCCCAGTCCCCAGCTGTATCTCTTCAATGGAGCAGAGTCTATCTCTGGGAATAAGCACCCAGATCTTTCTTTCATCAAGGTCAGTGATATCCATGAGTCTGTTTGTGCTCCCAGGTGACCTGGAGACACCCTCAGCAGAGAAGAAGGAAAATGCACAGAAAACCAATGGTTTCTCTGCTCTGATAGAACCCCCCGCTCCCTATGCATTAGCTGGGTTGATGCTTCCACACTTTGGGAGGTGGGCTTTGCTAAGACTCCTACTTGGCAGGTAAGGGAAGCAGGGCTTTGAGTCTACCCCATGCCTGTAATCACTAAAAAAAAAGCTTCCATCTCTTTCCTTCCTCCTGCCTGCAAAGACAATCTTTTGGGATAGAGAATTAGGAGAATGTAGGGAGAGGAGAAGAAAAACGAGAGGTGGGCAGGGGAGAGGCAGGGGTGGGCGGGGAGGCCTTTTGGGTGAGGTCTTTTGAGAACAGCGCCTGTGGTGTACGTTTCAAAGTGAATGGGAGAGAGGAAAACGGGATTTCAAGAGCTCCCGTTAGGTGATTGCGGATTTCCAGGTGTTCAAGAAATAGATGGAAACAAATGTGAGTTATCTTGAAACTATGTTGGGGTTGTTTCCATGGCCTTGTCAGAAGACAACAGTGTATTGCAGCTGATCCATAAGGGTGACACCTTTTTTTAAATGTTTCTTCATGTTTATTTGTTTTTGAGAGAGAGACAGGGGGAGGGGAGGGGCAGAGAGAGAGGGAGACACAGAATCCAAAGCAGGCTCCAGGCTCTGAGCTGTCAGTGCAGAGCCTGATGCGGGGCTCGAACGCATGAACCGCGAGGTCATGACCTGAGCTGAAGTCAGATGCTTAACCAACTGAGCCTTCCAGGTGCCCTGAGGGTTACACCTTTTTAAGCTTTGTAGTAAAAGGTGAGGGCCAGAACCCACCCCTCGGCCTCTTAGCTCTGGCACCTTTCCACTGGTCCCAGGTGCCTGTTCCACTATGGGCGAGGCCTCAACCCAGTCCTGGGGCGGTTGGATTGCTGAAGAGTCTGTCAGTTAGTGCACAGCCTCTGATGTGCAGAATCATGCCACCTAGGCCCCTGCAGCACCCGCTGGTGACTGGGTGCTCTCCCGCAGGCGGCTGGCTTTTGCTACAGCATCTTCTCTGCTGGAAGAAATTCTGCCCCTGGGTCCTGAGCTTCTGTCTCTTCCTACACTGCTCTACGTCCCCTCAAGGCCTCTGCCTGACCAGCCAGGGGCCATGGAATCAGGATAGAGTGGGGACATGTGTCACTGAAACTGTGGGTAAGCCAAAACACACAAGAGAGTAGAACTTAGCAATGTGTGGAAATAGGGAGCCAAGGACCAGGATGACAGAAGGGAAGTCTGAAGAACTAGGAGCAGGTCCCAGATGGATGGTCACGCATCCATCTCTCCATTCATTCCCTCATTCCCTCACGCATTCACTTTTTTCTACAATTATGTTAGGCACTAAACTCTGTGCTGGGGGGGGGGGGGGGGGGGAGGGGCACCCGAGTGGCTCAGTCAGTTACGTGTCTGACTCTCGATTTCGGCTCCTGTCATGATCTCATGGTTCATGACTTTGAGCCCTGCATCAAGCTCTGTGCTGGTGGTTGGGAGCCTGCTTGGGATTCTTTGTCTCTCCCTCTCTCTCTCTGATCCTCCCCTGCTTGTTCTCTCTCTCTCAAAATAAATAAACTTAAAAAAAAAACACAACTATGCACTGGGGGCACTATGGGACAAAGAAAGCCTGGAGTGAGGCTGGCTCCTTCAGTTTGGGTGGTTAGAAAAGGCCTCTGAGAAGGTGATATGGCTGCTTGGATAAAGGGAGAGGGTGTTCCCGGCAGAGGAAACAGCAAGTGCAAAGACTCTGAGGCAGGACTCTGCTAATGGAGGCTAAGAAACTAGTGTTATGGTCCACAGGGAGTAAGGAAAAGAGTGGTAGAAACTGAGAAGAAAGAGCAAAGCTTAGACCACAGAGCCTTTATCAGCCAAAGAAAGGACTTTCAGATTCTTTTGTTTTTAAGCAAGATGGTAATCCATTGAACAGGGGTTTGGGGGGGGGGGTTCATTATTTTTTTTAATGTTTATTTAATTTAGAGAGAGAGAGAGGCAGACTGCAAGTGGGGGAGGGGCAGAGAGAGAGGGAGAGATGGAATCAGAAGCCGGCTCCAGGCTCTGAGCTGTCAGCACAGAGCCCGACACGGGGCTCGAACTCACAAACCGTGAGATCATGACCTAAGCCCAAGTCAGACACCCAACCGACTGAGCCACCCAGGCGCCCCCCTCATTGAACAGTTTTAAGCAGGGGAGTGACACGATCTGATTTTTCTTTTTAAATGTACTGCTAGCCTGCCACACTCAGGTCAGTTCTCTTTACTCTTGAGTCTCAAAGCCAGAAATCTATGAAAGTAACCCATTTCACCGTCCTCCTCCTAAACTCCAGCTTTTTACTCCCGCTTTCCAGCTGTTTGCCCTGGTTTTCTCCTGCGTTGACACACACTTCCTGCCCCCAAACCCTGCCATCTCCAGCTTCTACAACTGTTCTGTCTCCTGTCTCTCAATTTTGGGCCCAGGAGACACAGCAAAAGTCACAAAAGGCACATTTGCATCTTACCCGCATCAACAGAGCAAAAAGGGGGGGTAGCTGTAATAAACAAATAATTGGAGTAGGAAGCTCTCAAGCGAAAAGAGAAGGGGAAATTATCCAACCACGACCAAATATAGATTCTACCGCCAGCCATGTTGCTGAGGTGCAAACATTTACAGCAGGCGTTTACTTTTGCTTAAGACCCTTTACAATACTCTTTAAGCCACACAGCAAAGGGAGCCTTAGGTTAAGAGCCCCACCCATCGCTTTGTCAATGGGTACCTTGAGAAGCAGGGAGGTGAAAAACTCACCCGAGGTCACATGAAAAACTCACGCAAGGTCACATGGCTGCCAAGCATCAGGGCTCAGCTCCAACCCGGGCTCCGAACAACCAACCAAGACTTCTCTCAACAACCCCCTGTTGTCTCTCGGCAAAGATTTATGAAAGGCTGGACGATAATAAAATAAGCTTGTGCAACCCTGCCCCCTAATGCAAATGAAGACATCAATTTGAGGAACAGAAACTCAGTTAAGATTTGCCCACCTACAAACAATGCTGAAGAGAAAAGTTGAATGCTTAAAATGGAAGGAAATACAAGAAGAAACTAGCCTCTCATGTGACTGAGAGCATATTTCGACTCTGAATAAATGAGAGGGTGCCTGTGAGAAGCGTTATCCTCTAAACGAGAAAGTTCAAAGTCTGCTGCAAACTTCTCTGATTTACCATAAAATATTTGTAGAGTTCAATAGTTTACAGAATGCTATCATCATCATCATCATCATCATCATCATCATCATCATCATCCTCATCCTCTCATTTGCTTCACAATCACCTCGAGAGGAGCTGAAAATCAGTATCTTCATTATCCCCATGCTACAAAAGAGGAGGCTGAGGCTCAGTAAAATTAAATCACTTCCCAAAATCAAGCAAAAGAGCCTTGAACCTCAGGCTGCTGAATTCTTTCTATGAGGTATAGTAGAAGGAAGGAAGAAAGGAAGGAAAGAAGGAAGGATGGAAGAAAGGAAGGAAAGAAGGAAGGAAGGAAGGAAGAAAGGAAGGAAGGAAGGAAGGAAGGAAGGAAGGAAGGAAGGGACGAACGAAGATAGGAGGGAAGGATGGAGGGGGAGGGAGGGAGGGAGGGTAGAAATTAGGAAGCCAAGGATTGGAATTCTGACTTTGCTGCATACTTACCACACCAAGCCTCAATTGACTCATCTGTAAAATAGGGAGACTAACACCTACATGACAGCTATTGTGTTTAAATGAAAACGTGTCAGAAGTATCCAGCTCAGTGCCTGATATGATGTAGGTCCTTGCTGTTGTTAATATATACAACTTCTAATTTTTATTCTTTTTAATAATCTCATTTGGTAGATCTTCCAGCTACTAGCTGGATTACAGACACAGAGGGGAAACTCTTTTCCTGTGGTATCACTCCTTCATTCATTGGCTTGGTTGCTTATTGAGAAAGATGTTGGCCTTGTTGAAGCAGAGATTCATGTATCAAAAGAATCGGTCGAAGAGATCACCGGAAAGCAAATGTGCAGAAGAAGATGGCCAGAACTCCATTCACTCATACACCATTCATGTTAATGAAGTGTTCACCAACACTGAGCTTGAGGGAGACCCTGGTATAACTAGGTGGGGGGTAGCCCTGGGCTACAGGGAAGTTAATTATAGAGATGACAAATATCAAAGCAGGTCATTTGCCTCACCAACGTGGCTGTCTTAGTCTGTATAAGCTTCTATAACAAAATACAATAGACTGAGTGTCTCATAAACAATAGAAGTTTGTTTTTTACAGTTGTAGAGGCTGGGTGGTCCAAGATCAAGGTGTTGGCTGATTCAGTGTCTGGTGAAAACCCGCTTCCTGGTTCATAGACAGCTGTCTTCTTGCTGTGTCCTCACACGGTGGAAAGGGCGAGGGAGCTCTCTGAGGCCTCTTTAATAAGGGCAGTAATTCCATGATCTAATCTCCACCCAGCAGCCCCATTTCCTAATACCATCACCTTGAGAATTCTGACTTCAACATATGAATTATAGGGGACACACCATTCAGACTATAGCCATGACTTAGATACATCTGGTCTCCTCTGGCTCTTTGAGGATTCAGAATTAATGAACAAACAGAAGCACCTTCCTGCCCTCTGTTTCCTCCACTTATGGAAAAAATCATCTCCCATTAAGTAAGCATCCAACTGAAGCAGAGAAAATAATAATCCTTGGTGATTCCCATCTCTGCCGCTCACATTCCATTGCAGAGAACTAATCACATGACTATACCTTGGATGTTGTCTGGAGGGGAGGAGCATGAATTTTTGGTGGTCATTTGGCCACTTTTGCTGCAGCCAGAAAGAAGGCTGAACGTACTAGTAATCATAATACCTAATGAAAATAACACAGGAAAGTCAAATATAAAGACTTGAGAAGAGATTGAAAAAGGTATGCCAGATACATAGTAACAACACTCATTTCACACAAAGTAAAATCCAAAATGAAAAGCACTAAAAGAAATATTTCATAATTATAAAAGTACAACCTACCAAATACGTCACAAACCTTTATGCACCTAACATCTTAGCCTCAAAATATATAAAACAAACCCTGATAGAAATGCAAGCAGACACCAACAAGGTCTCATAAAGGTGAATTCATTTTTTCCATTAAGATTTTATTTTAATTCCAGTGTAGTTAACATCCAGTGTTATATGAGTTTCAGGTGCACAGATATAGTGAATCAACACTTCCATATATCACCCAGTGCTCACGATGACAAGTGCACTCTTAAATCTCATGACCCATTTCACCCATCCACACACCCACCTCCCCTCTGGTAACCATCAGTTTGTTCTCTATAATTAAGAGAATTCTTGGTTTGCCTCTCTCTCTCTCTCTCTCTCTCTCTATCTCTCTCTTGCTCTCTCCTTTATTTTACCTTTGCTCATTTGTTTTGTTTCTTAAATTCCACATATGAATGAAATCATAAGGTATTTGTCTTTCTCCGACTGACTTATTTTGTAGTCACTGTGGAAAACAATATGGAGAGAAACTGATATTACACTAGATGTTAACTAACTGGAATTTAAATAAAAACTTGAAACTATAAAAAATAAATAAATTTTTTAATTAAAAAATTTTAAAAACCCCACAGTATGGAGATTCCTCAAAAAGTTACACTACTGGGTATTTACTTAAAGAATATGAAAACACTAATTTGAAAGGATATGTACACCCCTATGTTTATAGCAACATTATTTATAATAGCCAAACTGTTGAAGCAGCCCAAGTGTCCATCGATAGATGAATGGATAAAAAAGATGGGGTATATATATACAATGGAATGTTATTCCACTGAAATTTGCCATTTTCAATGACATGGATGGAGCTAGAGAGTATAATGCTAAGTGAAATAAGTCATGATAAGTGTTGACTTTAAATATGCCTCTCAGGAATTGGCTGATCAACTATTACAGAAAGGAATAAGGCTCGAGAAGTCCTGGCTAATAAAATGAACAATTATGACCTAAAAGATATATGGAAAGAAATAACTTTTTCCCCAACAGAGATTATACATTCTTTTCAAAGTCTCATAGGACATTCTCCTGGTGTATTAGGTCACAAAAGCACTCACAACAAATCCCCAGAAGGGGAACTCTGGCTCATACTCATGAACTATAATGGACTAAAATTAGAAATTAATAACAGAAGGGTAACCAACAAAAATCTATTCTCATGAGTATTTACATTACTCATAAGCTATAGTCTTGAAAGAAAATAAAACTGGAAATGGCAAGCTATTTAGAATCACAGTAACAGCACTGCCTACGTATCAAAGCCCATGGGCTATGCTAAGGCAGCATTCAGAAGAAAAACACAGAGCCTTAAATGCTTAGGGGAGAAAAGCAGAAGGCTTGAAAATAAATGAATCAACCAAGCTTTCAATTCAAGAAGCTTGGAACAAATGGGGGGGGGGGGGAGAGAAAGAAAATAAACCTAAAGGAAGTTGAAGAGAAAAATCAAGGAAGATAAAAGTAGAAATTAACAAAAATAGAACACAAAAAGACAATAGAATTTGACGAATTAAACTGGTTCTGTGGTTCTTTCGTTCTGGATCTGTGTCTCCCTCTCTCTCTCTGCCCTCCCCCACTTGCATTCTGTCCCTCTCTCTCAAAAATAAATAAACATTTATTCATTATGAGAGACAGAGAGCTCAAGCAGGGTAGGGGCAGAGAGAGGGAGACACAGAATTGAAGCAGGCTCCAGGCTCTGAGCTGTCAGCACAGAGCCCGACGTGGGACTTGAACTCACAAGCTGTGAGATCATGACCTGAGCTGAAGTCGGACGCTTAACCGACTGAGCCACCCAGGCGCCCCAAAAGAAATTTTTAAAAAGGAAGAACTAATAGAAAGACAAATCTTTGTCAGGCCTGTCAAAAGAAAGAAAAGGGACAAAATCATAAGTCAAACATTGTAAGAATGTGAAATATAGAATTGTAAAAATTATGAAACTTGGAAGCATTGGCAAGCATTTTGAAAATCACTAGATAAAGTCACTAATTTCCTAGGAAAATATTCGTTATAAAGATTCATTCAAGGAAAAGGAGGAAACTTGCATAGAATGGGAGAAATTGAACAGATACTCAAAGATCCACCTCTGAAATAGGTATCAGGTCCAGAGGGCCTTTCAGAAGGTAGAATCTACCAGACTTTTCGGAAAGAACTAATTCTGTATAAGCTGTCTCAGAGCCTAGGAAAAAACAGGAAGCCCACCTAAATAACTTTATAGTTTCGATATAATACAGACACCTGATATATATCTCTATCTCTCTATCCAAACACATGTATGTATATACCGCATAACAACAAAGATGCAAAATTCTATATCCAGCAGTGTATTAAAGGAATAACACAAAAGGTCATTCTAGGAATGTAAAGATGTTTCAGTAGTAAGAATCTATTGAAGAGATGAAAGTAGAAAAACAGTATGATTGTATTAACAGATGTTTTATTTATTTATCTATCTATTTATTTATTATTTATTTATTTATTTTGAGAGAGAGACAGTGTGAGCAGGGGAGGAGCAGAGAGAGAGAGAGAGAGAGAGAGAGGGAATATCCCAAGCGGGCTCCACACTGTCAGCTCAGAGTCCTATGCGAGGCTCCATGCCATGAACTGTGAGATCATGACCTGGGCCAAAATCAAGAGTCCAACACTCAATGGACTGAGCCACCCAGGTGCTCCGTATTAATGGATGTTTTAAAGGCATTTGCTGAAATTCAACCAGGATAGCAGCCCAGGAAAAGAAACATCTTAAACCTGATAAAGTATGTTAGTAACCTAAGGAAGCACCATTTTATGTGTCAACTATAATAATCTCTCCCATAAAAGTTGGAGATAAGATGAGATTCCTATTCAGCATTGTGCTACAGCTACTAGATAATACATTAAGAGCAGGAAAAGCTAATACTATTCACCTTTTTTCTTTTCTTTGGATTAATGAAAACAATACTGTTTGCACTTTACAGTTTACAAAATTGTTCCACAAGTCCTATCTCCGGTGACCCTCACAGTGACCAGGGTCAAGGTCAAGTATTGAGATCAGTCAGTGAGTCAGTCAATGAGATCAGGTCAAGTATTGTCATCCCAACTTTGAGAATGAGAAACCCAAGCATCATAGAATTTTTTGATTTCTCTAAAGACACATAGCTGGTAAGCAGTGATGGGGAATAGACCCCATGTTTTCTTATTCTTAATCAAGCTTGACTAAGAATAAGTAATCAAACTTTAAAAACAATACAGTTGACCCTTGAACAACATGGGTTCAAAGAACAACATGGGTTCAAACCACACAGGTCTACTTATACACAGATTTTTTTTTCCGGTAAATATAGTACAGTACCTGAAAGGTATTTTTCTTAGGATTTTCGCCAGCTTACTTTATTGTAAGGATGCAGTATATAATAGATATAACATACAAAACATGTGTTACTCCCCTGTTTATGTTATTGGTAAGGCTTCTGATCAACAGTAGGCTATTAGTAGTTAACTTTGGGGGGAGTCAAAAGTTATAGGTGGATTTTTGACTGTGTGGGGTCAGTCCCCCTAACATCTACGTTGTTCAAGGGTCAACTCTATATCTCATTGCTACCTGTGACTGACCCTGGCCGGGTCACTGTCTGTCTGAGCAAGCTAAGTTAGAGCTCCAGGAGCTAAGTGGGGTAAGGATGGGGGGACTTGGCACAGTGAGTAAGACAGAAGGAAGAAACAGAGCACTGAGGACAAACTTCTTGATGCCAGGGCATATGTCCCTGGATGCCATTTGACAGATGGGGCTGGCCGACACTCAGGTTGTCCCTATGAGGCTCCTGGGACACTTCTGAATATCCGTCTACATCAACTCATTTAATCCTCATAAAGCCTCTCATGAGGTTGACACTGTTACTATTACCCTCATTTCACAGATGACAAAACTGAGTAATGCATCCCAGTTTGTAGATTTAATAAGTGGTAGTGCCAGGACTTGAACCCAGGCCAGATGGCTCCAGAGTCTTTGCTTAGAATCACTACCTTACAGTGTCTTGAAGCCAGTTCCCTGGTTCTGGGAGTGAGAGTAGAAACCAACCTTTCACTGGTGTGTTTTAGATATAAAAACAGTATCACTAAAAGAAAAAGCCTCAATGTGCTCATTCAATTGTTTTGATGTTGCATGAGACCAGGAGGAGACATGCGCACACATACACACACACACACACACACACACACAAAATCTGCTTAGAAACATCCATTTTTATTATCTGTTTGGCTGCTTCCTAAAATTAGACTTAACCCAAAAAAGAAAGGAAGGAATGTTCTTCTTGGCTTATTTCCTTCAGTCTGTAGACCTGTATGCTAAGAGTCCTACTCAATAGAACCATGAAAGAAAATCAGAAAAATAAAAAAAAAAATGATGATTGCCCAGTTAAGAACCTAGATAAGAACCAGAAAGAAGTGTTATTCTAAAGAATCACTGACATAATTCTTTTCATTGCCCTAAACTTCTTTAATTTGCAGCTATACTCAGAGGCCCTTGTTCTTCTTGGCCCTGCAACCTGTTCTAGACCTTAAGACGCACTCCCAGGGAAGTCTGTTAACACTTGGTTTGGGCCAGCTTTTCCTGAAGCAGAGCCATTCATGAGTGTAGAGTTAGATAGTCTAAAGTCTATGTCCCCGTGTACCTGCTGGTTACTCAAACAGATTACTCAAACAGACATACTTTGCACAACGTGTTTTTTCATCGTGGAATACGTGTCCCAACCCAGCAACATCCTATTCTTCCTTTAGGACCTAGTTCACCTCTTCCAAGCCCTCCCTGATGATGTCAGCACTCGTGCTCCAGTAAAACCCATAGAACTCACTTGGAAGAGTAGCGCGCTTTTTTTTTTTGTCTATTTATTTATTTAGAGAGAGACAGAGAAAGCCCAATGAAGGAGGGGCAGAGAGAGAGGGAGACAGAGAATCCCAAGCAGGTTCCACACTGTCAGTGTGGAAGGGCTCAAACTCACAAACCATAAGATCATGACCTGAGCAGAAACCAAGAGTCGGATGCTTAATCGACTGAGCCACGCAGGCACCCCAGAACAGTAGCTTCTTTAGCACTTCCCACTTTGCAATTTTTTTCTTAAACTTGTCAGACTCTCAAGCCACCTGGGTGGCTCAGTTGGTTAAGCATTGGTCTTTGGCTCAGGTCATGATCTCACAGGTTCGTGAGTTCAAGCCCCTCATCGGGCCTGCTGCTGTTAGCACAGAGCCTGCTTCGGATCTTCTGTCCCCCTCTCTTTGCCCCTCCCCACTAATGCTCTGTCTCTCTCAAAAATAAATAAACATTTAAAAAAAATTTTTTTTAATTAACTTGTCAGACTCTCACGTGAAATTGCAAACTCCATGAGGGTAAGGACTCTTCTCTTTTCAGGTCTGGATCTCCATTGCCTTTGGATTAAGAAATAAATTAGTATTTCAAGTTTAACAATTTGTCATGGAAATTGAAGATCAATGCTTTCAAGATATTAAAAATACATTATAGTCTTTTTTATAAATAGGCTTTGAAGTTTTAAGTTCCCATAAATATTAAACTTCAGATAGAGGCACTTTGGAAACAATTCATAATGCTTCTAATAGGGACACTATAAATAATGTTTATAAGGAAATAAAACAATGGGTCTTTATCATTAGCAATATATTTGGACACTTCCTTAAGAGTTTGGTATAAAAGCCCATAAACTATCTCAATAAATCACAAGGCGATACAGGAATTGGGACAGCTGTTGTCCTTGAGGTAATAATATTTCTTTACCAAAAAGTAGTGATTAGAGAAAAATATCCGAGGAAATGGGTTAAGAAGAAAAATCTTTGAATTTATACTTTGCTTAGGGGGAGGGGGAAAAAGAGAGAGTTACGAATGATTCTGATAGATGGATGGCAGAAAGATCAGGTATTAAATCTTACCCAGGCTGGGATGGCAATAACGTCACTTTGCAAAAGAAGTCAATGAAAATGTCACAGATAATAAGTACAAAATCTGTCAATCTGAATAGTAACATACATTAAAGATGGATGAAGTGATGTCAATGCACTACAGAACGATAGGAATTATGTCTAGGGGAGACAGATTCTCAGAGTCGTAGGTTCAGCAGAACACCAAGATAATTTTAAGAAGCTTTAAAGACAAATTGCTGAAAATGATCTGTGAAAAGCAATTCAACTAAAAGAACTAGTGTGGGACAATTCCCCGCAGCCTCTGTCTAATAGATCTTTTTTTTTTTTTCTGATCGATCATTTTAAAACATGAAACATTAGAACATTAAAAATACACAATGATATAGCCACATGCCAGACACTTAAAAGCGGGTCGTCTATGCAGGAGACGTGTATCATGTGCCCCAAACTATTTTCCCCAGGGAAAAAAATAGGAAGGGATTTCGCCTGATCCATCCCAATTCTTCTTGAATCTCGCATAAGCACAGATTTAGAAGACCAATACCCAAGAGGAAGGGGGTGATAATGCAATCATGAGAGAGTGGAAAGCTACCTGGTATAATGTAGGATCAAACTTGGGAACTGCTTTGCTCCAGGAAGTATCAGTGAGGTAAGGGGTGGGGAGGGCACAAGACCTAGGCCCCCACTCTGGCTTTGATCTGATCTCAGGGGGAGATGAATCACTCCTTTGATCTCAAGGGAGAGCCTCTGATCATAAGACATGTTTAAGGAGGGAAATGAGCCTCCTCAACACAGAAGAGCTGAACCCAGAAGCTTCTTGGCAGGCATGGGCTAGGCAACGGCAGTCTGTACTTGATATAATAACAGATTGATGATGGTAAAAATAACTGTCCCTTATCTGTGATATAGGAAAGGTGGGTGAAGTTTTGTAGGAATTGTTTATGTTTGTAGTGCAAGAGGAACAAAAAGGAAATATTTACTTTTTCCGAATTTAAAATGTGTGAGATGGGGCGCCTGGGTGGCTCAGTCGGTTAAGTGTCCGACTTCAGCTCGGGTCGTGATCTCAGTTCGTGAGTTCAAGCCCTGCATCAGGCTCTGTGCTGACAGCTCGGAGCCTGGAGCCTGCTTCGGATTCTGTGTCTCCCTCTCTTTCTCTCTGCCCCTTCCCTGCTCTCTCTCTCTCTCTCAAAAATAAATAAACATTAAAAAAATTTTTTTTAAATGTGTGAGATGTCCTCTCTCCAAGACTTGAACGCTTCAAGTGTGTTTCTAAAAAATACGTTTCTAAAACAGGGGTCCGCAAAAGTTTTAGGTAAAGGATCAGATAATAAATATTTTAGGCTTTCTGAGCCATGCTGTCTCTGCTGTAAGTACACAACTCTGGCCCTGTAGCTTAAAAGCTGCCATAGGTGATATGCAAATGAATTGGCCTAGTTGTGTTCCAATAAAACTTTGTTTATAAAAACCTGCAGTGGGCCTGTTCCAGATAAGGAAACTAAGGCATGAAGAGGCTAAGTCACTTGCCTAAGGTCACAAAGCTAATCATCATAGAAATAGCATCAGAAGACAGGATTAAAATCCTCCTTTCACCAATAACTGGCCAAACTGGTCTGCACACTTCTTGAAGTACCAGTTTTGTCCTCAGAAAGTTTTGATCATAATACTGCCCTCCCTCCCACCTGCACAGAGTTAACTGCATCTCTCAAATATGATGATGCATTTGAAAGTACTTCATTCCTTCTGTTTACCCTCAGAAAATGTTAGTTATTATCCACCCTCAGTCATCTAACAAAAATATAGAGAGAATATCAATTCTGAAGCACTGGGCTATAAAGACACACACCAATAGATTTGCTTTCGTTTTCAAATATAAAAATCAGCAACCAAAGTAGGAAATGAAGCATGTATTCTAGAACAAATATTCATGAATGATCAGTGCAACCATATCAACCCTCCAGGGTCTAGACTGACCTTTTCACCGCCCTGGGCTCTATATTTTCACAAATATAAATTAATTTGATACTAACAATTGTTTTGCAGACTAGAAATCTAAGATTCAAAGAATGAAATTCACCTGCCTAAGGTCATATTACAAACCAGTTTCCTGGACCCTTTCCAACGACTCTTAATAATAAAATAGCTTAGAGGGAGAGAAAAGGTATGGCGAAGCTGAAGTAGATCCCTTATTTGACTTTCATTAGTGTTTTCTGGCTGCCTAATAATGCTTCATTTATTTACATTACTTGGAATTGAATTGTCAATACGCTTCAAATTTTTGGTAACTAAAGCCTATCTCTTTCATTATAAAAACTATACATCTGAACCTTTCTTCAATCAATATCTACTTCCTCTCTTATCAATATTCACATTTGTTATATTGCCCTCTCAGTCCAGATTCCAGCCATGCCATCTTGCAGGACAGTAGTGATTATTATAAGAGAACACCAATTCTGGAGCATGCCATTAGGAGATATAAACTCAGAAGTCTCTATATCAAATCAGTTTGGATATTTGCAATCACCAAGAACAGAAAACCCAACTCAAACTGGCGTAAACAAAAAGGACATGTATTGGCTTTCACAACCCCAAGATCAGGAGCAGTGCAGGCTCCAGGGTTGGTTCCGTTTAGTAGACCCAGTTCAGTTTCTATCTAATTAGATCGAGATGCGTCAAATGCCTATACACAAACCAAACTTTGAGGTCAGAGGAATGCCCTGTGCTATCTGGCTTAGGTCTGAGTTTCTGAACAAGTCACCAGCAAGGAAGATTGTTATTAAACTTGGCTTGAGTAAAGCATGGGCTACATTTGGAGCTGGGATTAATCCTCTAAGCCTCATTGTTGTTAAACAATAGAGGGGGGAAATAAATTAGGGAATGCATTTGTCGTCGTTTTTGGCTGAGCAACCTCTGAACCTCCTTCTTATGTTTGGGATAAAAATCTGGGTTTATTTCCCCAGATTATAAATCCTGGTGGAAAGTAGACTCTACTTCCCACAATTGAAACTGAAAAACAGATTTGCGATTCCCCAGTTGTTTTTGCAGCTGGGGTGTGGGCAAGTGACCCAGGCTTGGCCAACTTAATGCGTCCCCTGACCCAAAGCCACCCTTAGATAGACAATCAGGTGCAAGGAGCAAGTAACTGAAAGAAGTAGGGCCAGAATAGAATCAGAATGGTCTGCCTCACAGGGATCATTCACCATGGCTAACTGACCATAGACTCTCTCAGACCAAAATCATAAGGAGCTCACTCAGGTCTGATAAAGAGAGGCGCAATCTGAGCACTGCAATAGAGATTCTCAAATCCTTGGCTTGAATCAGTTCACAGACCCAGAGCCTCTTGAACGAAGGAAAGGCCAGAAACTCTTCCTTAAGAACACTACAGTAAGATCACACATACATCTTGTAAATCTTCATCCTGATCTTCCACCAAAACAGATACCATCATTAATCAGGATTAATGTGTGCTATGGAAAAGGAAATACCTAGATCTTTGGAGGATTTACAGAATGCCACTTTTGTCCACCAGTCAGAGAGGAGATTTATGGGGAGTAAGGTAGTAAATTGAGTTTTGACTTCAGTCTGTCTTCACTGGGCTTAAGGAGCCCCCAAATCTGTGTTTATTTCCCCAGTTCGTGAAAGTATAAGTAGAAGCGATACACAGAACCAACAGCAAATCCCCACGTTGGCTCTCTACCCCATGGAATACGGGTCATTATAATAGGAATGGCCACATGTAAACGCATGGAGCTCTCTTTATGTAAAACAGCATATCACGCTGATATCACATCTCTAGTAGAATTCCAAACATTAAAAGACCTGAACGATCCGGAGGTGATGACTGCTGTCACATTCCCACTTAACTCTCCAGTTTAGCCAGTGAGGAAAACCAGATCAGCCTTGGAGAATGACAATGGATTATCATAAACTGAGTCAGTGACATCTGCTGTTCTAGCTGGCTTCACGGCACAAACGCAAATATACAAAGACCCTGGCGCTTGGTATGCATCCATGGATTTGCCAAAAGCATGTTCTTTCCGTCCCCACACGAAAACACCAAAAGCAAGTGTTTGTTTGTTTATTTGTTTGTTTGTTTTACTTGGCAAGGACAATAGTATGCCTTTATTGTCTTACCTCAGTATTGTTACCTGTCTGGTGCTGTGCCACAGTTTGGTCTGTGGGAACCTCAGTCGTCTCCCAGGACATCGAGCTGACAGAATCCAAGGGGCCGTAATAGCAGATACCCAGGATGCCTGGAAAAGAGAACCCCCATCAAAGGGTGGAAAAGAAGTCTCACAAAGCTACGGCAGATTTGAGGCAGTGGAATTGGGGCAGAAATAGGGGAAGGTTTCCAATAACCCAGGGCATGTAGGGCTCGCTCTTTCTCCAAAATTAACAGTAAGCTGCTATACCTTGCAAGTCCTCTCATTAGGAATCAGGTGCAAAGTTTGCGGAGCTCTATGGGACTTTAACTTGTTTTATTTTTTTATTTTTTTAAATTTACATCCAAATTAATTAGCACATAGTGCACCAATGATTTCAGGAGTAGATTCCTTCGTGCCCCTTACCCATTTAGCCCATCCCCCCTCCCACAACCCCTTCCATAACCCTCAGTTTGTTCTCCATGTTTATGAGTCTCTTCTCTGAGACTCATAAACTCAGACTCCCCACCTGTTTTGTCCCCCTCCCCGTTTTTATATTCTTTTTGTTTCCCTCCTCTTATGTTCCTCTGTCTTATCTCTTAAAGTCCTCATAGGAGTGAAGTCATATGATTTTTGTCTTTCTCTGACTAATTTCACTTAGCATAATCCCCTCCAGTTCCATCCACGTAGTTGCAAATGGCAAGATTTCATCCTTTTGGATTGCCAAGTAATACTCCATTGTATATATATACCACTTCTTCTTTATCCATTCATCCATTGATGGACATTTGGGCTCTTTCCATACTCTGGCTATTGTTGATAGTGCTGCTATAAACATGGAGGTGCATGTGTCCCTTCGAAACAGCACACCTGTATCCCTTGGATAAATGCCTAGTAGTATAATTGCTGGGTCGTAGGGTAGTTCTATTTTTAGTTTTTTGAGGAACCTCCACACTGTTTTCCAGAGTGGCTGCACCAGCTTGCATTCCCATCTCCGGGACTTTAGACCTGCATGATACACTTGGGTGTGCCGTCTGACTCCATGGGGGACTCAACTCATGCTCGGCTTTGAGAACAAGAAGGTCCAGAGCTGGTCCAGGCTTGTAGGGCAAGCAACTCTACCACTTAACACTTGTGATTCAGTCCATCCAATAAGGTCTGAGTGCCTCTGGCCCCCTGGGATGTAATACAGCCTGTGGCAGGTGCTGAGCAACCAAATAGAAGACTGTATGGTTCCAGGGAAAGTCAAGACCCCTCAGCAAATGGCGAAGCTTTAGAGAACCAGTTCTTGGGTTGCTGGGCTAAGCAACCTGACATGGTGACTGAGAGCCTGGCTGGCTCTGAACTGCCCGAGTTTGAATCTCTTCTCTGCTCCCTACTGGCTGTGAGGCTGTGGATCATAGCTCATCTTTCCTTTATCTTGACTCCCCACCTGTAAAACTGGCTTAATGCTAGAGACTTAATGGGAGGGTGAAACATGCTAATGCATGAAAAGTGCTTGGCATGGGGTCTGGCACATGTGAGTGCTCAATAAATATTAGTTATTGTACCCAGTGTGTCAAACAAGCAGGAATCGTGCCCCAAACAAGCCTCAGTTCAGTGTTTTTCTGCTAACCCTTCAAACTTTCTCCGGCAGAGGTAGCAGTCTTTTCGTGAGCCTGGATGAAGTTCTAGCAGGTCCCATAGCTTTTGAACTCATCCCTGGGCAATAAATGAGTCACATCAAGTCACAGACAACTTTGATTTAGTCATTAGAGTTTCAAAATACTGAACTTGAGAGTGTTAAACTTCCTTTCCTGACTCTTTGGATGGGAGCTTGCAGGAGGGGAGAGGGGTGGCCCTCTGCCCCTTCTCTCCCCGTGCTCACATTCTCCTCCACTTGCCAGTTGTTGGTGCAACCCCGCCAGGGTGAAGCATGAGTGGGGAAGAGGGAGATGGAAGGGTCGAGGCCAGCTGTAACTTGGCTGGTGACTTCATGTTGAGTCCTGGGGCTGGCAGATGGCACTCTCTCACAGATGCTTTGGTGGGCTCTTGGTTTTCGGTTTTGTTTTGTTTTGTTTTTCTGGATCCTTTTCTCCCCCACTCCCTTTGACCACAAAGGGCACACTGATCCTGTGTGGTCTCTTGCAATTCTTTCTTTAATCCCTGGACATGCAACCCCGGGCAGCTCCAGCCTCTTCCTACTGAGGTCTCCAGGTGGTCTATCCAATAAAACCCAAAATGAACCATATCCCTGCTCTTTGTCTCCCACTGAATCCTGAGTGGACCTCAGGAAACCCTCAGTCACTTCTCCTACTTATCCTGAATCCCAGTGTCCCAGCATCTGCCATGAAAGTAGGTATTCAGCCCACTGCTCCCCTCTGGGTTTCTTCAGAGTCAGACCCCAGCCTTAGCTGTCTTAGACCTGGTTTTAGTCTTCAGCCCTCTCTCTGTCTCTCACCACAAAGAACCCATTTCAAAACCCTCCTAGTGACACCTGAAGTCTGCCTCATGAGTCATGAGTTAGAACAGAAGTCGGAAAACTTTCTCTGAAGACAGCCAGGCTGTAAATATTTTAGTCTTTGGGGGTTGTCTCTCATAACTACTCAACTCTGCTTTGGAGCTTGAAAGCAGCCATAGACAACACATAAACTACTCAGCAAGACTGTGTCTCAATAAAACTTTATGAAAATAGGCAGTGACCAGATTTGGCCTGCAGTCCAAAAGTTTGCCAACCCCTGGGTTAGAGGTAGGGTTCCTCCACCGCCTCATTTCATTTCCCAGAGAGGGGAGGGCTGGAAGCCTGAGACCCTCATACCAATTTTTCTCTCTCTGTGTTCTGACCATCTTTATGGTCTCAAAGTGGGGGAGGGTGTTTAAGAGGCGTGAAACACTTCTTCAGACATCTCCCTCGACAATCTTCGTATATGGATTTCCCTCATAATCACTTTTGTAACTGATAACAAACTGGCACCTGAATTGAAAACGAGGCAGGTAGAATTTCAACTGTGTTGGGCTCGAGGTAGCTGTGGACCCAGTCGCTGGGGCATCCAGTAGACAGCTGGAATCTATTCCTTAAAAGTCACAAGGATGACCTGAGCGTAGTTCCTTTCTCGAAAAGGGCAGAGCTATCTCCCTGCATTCTATCACACACTGCCTCACTCTCGGAAACAGAGAACGCGGTGCATACCCTCAATTTCTTTAACTGGGATCTGACATTACAAGCAACTTTGCTGTGACTTGCTATAAAACAGGTGCCACCAAGGGCTATGGAGGTTCCTAGAACTAGTTTCCTTTAAACCCAGCGGACCTGATGGCTTTGCCTTTGTGCACTCTAGCGTCTGCTGTCTTTGGGTTTTTCTGTCCCCTCTCTCACAGTCAGCCTGTCAACAGCCATTTCTTGTTGCTGCCAGTTTGCTTATCTCCAGCAGCCTCCTTCCCTATTTTGCTTTTAATGTGCTTGTACTTAAAAATCAAAGATTTGAGGGGTTAGAATTGTTAATCATTCCAGGAGTGAGTGTTGAGTATCCAGTGGGTGGCATGTATGATCTTAATAGACGGACAATGAGACATCTATTTTGCATCTTTACATACTTGTTTTCATATATTTGTTTAGATGGAACATCAATTATGGCTTTTTACAGACTTATTTATTTGTTTATTCCCTCATTATTCATTTATTTTTTTGCTTGAATTCAGGTACTCAGCCATGTTACTAACATGTTGCCCCCCAAATGACCTTGGTTTTGGAAAGGGATGGGACCCCCTTTTTAATATTCTACTTGATATACGTATTCACGTATGTACAGAATTTTATATAAATATACACATGTGATGTATGTGGGGTTTATTTATTTATTTTTTGAGAAAGAGAGAGAGAGAGAGTGCATGTGCGTGCACAGGCGGGGGAGAAGCAGAGCGAGAGAGAATCCCAAGCAGGCTCCATGCTCAGTGCAGAGATTGATGCCAGGCTCGATCTCACAACCCTGAGATCATGACCTGAGCCAAAATCAAGAATCAGAAACTTAACCAACTGAGCCACCCAGGTGCCCCTCATCTATCTCTCTCTCTCTTTTTTTTTAATGTTTGTTTATCTTTGAGAGAGACAGAGTGTAAGCAGGGGAGGGGCAGAGAGAGAGGGAGACACAGAATCTGAAGCAGGCTCCAGGCTCTGAGCTGTTAGCACACAGCCCGACTCAAGGCTCGAACTTGGGAAAGGTGAGATCATGACCTGAGCTGAAGTCGGACACTTAACCAACTGGGCCACCCAGAGGCCCCTATATCTTTTTAAGTTACTTTTTTTCATTTTTGCTTGACTCCCCTCCTGTTTTCACCTACATGAGAGTGTCCCTTTCCTCACTGTGATGTAGCATGTGCTCAAACCGGGTATATATCCTTTTGTATTTTCTGCATGTTTATACAATCATAAATACACGGTCACACCCATAGGATGTCTTTGTATGGCAATCAATCTTGCCCACTCAACAGTCATATTTTTGCTCCCTCCTCCTTCCTCCTTCCTGGCTAGCAGAATTTACTTGTTTGCATGTAGGCAAACAGTTCTTGGTCTGAAGGAAAGACACCCATATTTCAGCCAACAAATCCTGGTTTGGTTTTAAACAGAAAATTCCATTCTTCTTTGTGTTTGTTTAGGAATGAGTATGTGGCTCAGTTCTGGTCAATAAGAAGTAAGGAGAACTGTGTGCAAGAAGTTTCTGGAATAGTTTCCTTTCTTTACATAAGGAAATGTAATGTGATTGCAGGATTTCACAACGGGCCCACTTGAGATTCATGAATATTAACTGAGAATCAGATGTCTCAATCAAAACACCAATAGATTCATTTTTTTCTCCAAAATTGACAAGTTTAAGCTAAAATATATGAAAGGCAAAGGAACTAAAATAGCCAAGATAATCCTGAAGAACAATAAAATTGGAGGATTTACGTTTCTGGATTTCAAAACTCTAACAATAAAGTTATAGTAATCAAGT
Organism: Panthera leo; assembly: GCF_018350215.1. Classification (NCBI taxonomy): domain Eukaryota; kingdom Metazoa; phylum Chordata; class Mammalia; order Carnivora; family Felidae; genus Panthera; species Panthera leo. The sequence continues at coordinate 13,212,147 of NC_056687.1, forward strand.
AGCCAAATGTGGTATTAGTGATTAAAGAAGGGAATAATGACTTCAGAAATACACCTCTACATATGCAGCCATTTCATTTTTGACAAAGGTGCTAATGCAATTCAATAGGGCAAAGAAAGCTTTTCAATAAATGGGGACAGGACAACTTTTTTTAAAAAAATGAAACTTGAACTCTATCTCACATCTATACAAAAATTAATTTGAGATGGACCATACACCCAATATGAGCACTAAAACTATAAAACTTCCAAAAGGAAACATGAAGGGTATCTTCGGGATTTCAAGGCAGGCAAAGAATTTTTAAACATAATACAAAGAACTATAAAAGAAAAAATTAACAAATGGTACTCCATAATAATTAAAAGCTAATTAAAAAAAAAAAGAATACTGCCACGAATAGTGTTTGAGTGCCTGGCTGGCTCAGTGGGTGGAGTATGTTCAAACTATTGATCTTGGGATCATGAGTTCAAGCCCCACATTGGGCGTAGAGTCTACTTAAACAAAAAAATAAATAATTAATTAAAAAGAAAACCTTCTGGAAACTTCTACTTCTAATCATGAGGAAGTAACAAGGTCCAGAATTACCCTTCCACATAAAACAATTATGTTTCCATATTTCTAATAAAACCAACAAAAAAACCAGAAAACTAAAAAACACACAGAGAACAAAACAAAAACAATAGCAATACTAATATATTGTGGCCTTATAAAACATATGTAGAAGTAAAATGCACAACAATAAACACAAGGATTGGAGAGGACACAGGTTAAAAGAAAACGCTTGTCATACAAATACAAATCATAAGGCCAGAGTAGTTATGTCAATGTCAGGCAAAATAGATTTCAGGGTAAGGACTATTGCCAGATAAAAAAGGAATTTTTCCTTATGTAAACAGGGTCAATTGATCAAGGAAAAATAATAATCATAAATTTGTACACACCTGATAACAAAGATCTAAAATACATGAAGCAGCTACGGACAGAATTGAAAAGAGAAATAGACAAATCCATAATCACAGCCAAAGATATCAATCTCCTCCTCTTAGTAACTGAGAATAAGTAGACAGAAAACGAAGACATAAATACTTAACACTATCAACCATCCTGACCTAAATGACATGAATAGAACATTGCATCCAACAATAACAGAATAAGCATTATTTTCAAGGGCACATGGAACCATCATCCAGATAGACCACAGGCTAAGGCATAAAACAAGCCTCAATAAATTCAAAAGGATTGTAATCAGACAAAGTCTGATCTCTGACCACAATGAAATCAAATTATAGACCAGTAACAGAAACGTATTTTTTTTTAGTTCCCAAATATTTGGAATTTAAACATTTCTAAATAAACCATGGATAAAAGAAGAAAACATAAAGGGATATAACAAGATATTTTGAAGTGAATGGAAATGAAAGCACAACATGTCAAAATTTTGAGAGCAAATTTAAAACTTTAAATACTTCCATTCCAAAAGGAAAAAATGCCTCACATCAATGATCTCAGCTGCCACTTTAAGAAACTAGAAAAGGAAGAGCAAGTTAAATACAAAGCAAGCAGAAAGAAAAATATAAATAAAAGGAATAGTGAAGATTGATGAACCAGAGAGCACGCAGACAACAGGATTAATTAATAATATCAAAAGCTGTTTCTCTGAATAGACCAACAAAATACACAAACCTCTAACTATACTGAATGAGAAAATTTTAAAAAGAACATACAAATTACCAACACCAGGAATGAAAGAGGAGATACGACTATAGGCATTAAAAGGGCAATAAGAGACTGTTATAGAAAACTTGTGTGGCGATAAGTTGTCAAACTTAAATACACAAATTTCTCAAAAGATACCAATGATCCAAATACACCCACGAAATAGAACATTTAAAGAGCCCTGTATCAATTTTTAAAATTCAATCTTTAACATAAAGCCTTCTCATAAAGAAACCTTTAGGCCCAGATGGCTTCACTGGTGAATTCTAACAAAACCTTAATGAAGAAATAATACTGATTCTACACAAATTCCTTCAGAAAACAGAGTGGGAAGGACATTCCTCTCAACTCATTTGATGAAAACGGGCTGCTTAGACACCAAAACCAGTACAAGAAAGGAAACTACAGACCAGTATCATTCATAAACAGAAGGAAATATTCTTGACTCAATCTTTACAAACTGAATTCAGCAAAATATAAAAAGGGTAATACTCCATGACCAGTGGGGTTTATTTAAGAATGCCAAGTTGGTTTAACATTCAAAAAACCGTTCAATAGAATTCATATTAACAATAAAATAGAAAAAACCTATGACTTTCTCAGTAGACGTGGAAACAGCATCTGACAAAATTCAACACCCACCTATGATTTAAAAACAAAACAAAACAAAAACACCTCTCAAGAAACTAACCGAAGGGAGCTTCCTCTATCCGTTATAGGGCATCTATGGAAAAACAAAAGACAACAATCTACATAATGGTGAGAGAATATTTGCCCCTGAGATCAGACACAAGGTACTCTCACTAATTTTATACTTTTATTCAAAATTGTGCTGGAGAACTAGTCAGTGCAGGCAAGAAAAACACGTAAAAGACATACAAGGTGGTTAAGAAAAGAAATAAACTCTCTTCATTTTCACAAGACATGATCATGAACAAATGACCAATGTGCATATGAAAAAAAAAAATGCTCAACATCAGGGCCAGGTGCTAGACTCTGGAGGAGTAGTTCCAGGAGAAAGGAACTTCTATGTTTTTTACCATAGCATCCTAAACAGCTACCACAGTACCCATCCAAAGGGGCTGTCATATTTATTTTGTGACTGAATGAATGAATGAATGTAAGGGCAAATATCAGATTGGGGTGGTTCAGCCCTAGAAGGTAACATTTCACTACAGTCAGGACTGGATTTAATAACTTTCAATTTTGGAAAAAGTATCTTAAATCCCAATCTTAAGTCAAATAGGAAATTGCCCAAAGAAACTGTCTTGCTTTATCAGATTCTTATGATGGTTAATTTTCTGTGTCAACTTGACTGGGCCACTAATGCCCAAGTTAAATATTATATCTGGGTGTGCCTGTGAAGGTGTTTCTGGATGAGATTAGCATTTGAATTGATGGTATCAGTCAGGTGGATTGCCCTCTCCCATGGGGGTAGGCTTCACCCAATCTGCTAAGGGCATGAATAGAGCAGAAGGTACAAAAGGAAGAATTTGCTCCTTTTTTCCTGCCTTAGTGCTGGAACTGGGACATCTTTCATTTCCTCCTGCCCTTGGACTGGAATTTATACCACTGGCTTTCCTGGTTTTCAGGCCTTTGGTCTGACTGCTAGATTTCTTGATTCTCCAGCTTGCAGATGGCAGATCCTATAAACAGATACACGCACACACACATTAATGGTGTATAGATAGATAGATAGATATACATATATATGTAGACAGAGAGGGAATATATATTAAAATATGAGAATTAGAATATATTATTATAAATTATATGTAATTATATACCATTATAGTTATATATATATATATATATATATATATATATATATTAATGCTTATTCATTTATTTTGAGAGAGAGAAAGGGCCAGAGACAGAGAGAAAGGAAAAGAATCCCAAGTGGGCTCCACGCCCATGACTGTGAGATCATGACCTACGCTGAAATCAAGTCTGTTGCTTAACTGACTGAGCCACACAGGCACCCTTATAGTTATATATTATTAAACATATAACATATTATATTTAACTATATAATAACAATTATAAATTATGTTAAAATTATATTAGATATATTAGAATACATGTATGTTTGGGTGTGTGCATGTGTGTATTCTAATAATTCTGTTTCTCTGGAGAGAAAAAACCCTGACTAATTAATACATTACTCATATGCTCACTCATACGCTTACTATCATAGTAAGATTATCAATCCAAAACATTATAGGTTTGCTGCACACTTATCTATATTTCCTTTTTTTTTTAAGTTTATTTATCTTGAGAGAGAGAGAGAGAAAGAGAAAGAGCGAGAAAGCATGAGCAGGGGAGGGACAGAGAGAGAAGGAGAAAGAGAATCCCAAGTGGGCTCCGTGCCCACGACCATGAGATCATGACCTACGCTGAAATCAAGAGTCCACTGCTTAACTGACTGAGCCACCCAGGCACCCCTATAGTTATATATTATTAAATATAACAATTATATTATATTTAATTATATATATGAAACAATTATAAATTATATTAAAATTATATTAGATATATTAGAATATATGTATGTTCTGTGTGTGTGTGTGTATTCTAATAGTTCTGTTTCTTTGGAGAACCCTGACTAATTAATACATTACTCATATGCTCACTAATCCAAAATATTATAGGTTTGCTGCACACTTACCTATATTTCCTTTTTTTAAATTTTTTTCACATTTATTTATTTTTGAGAGAACAAGACAGAGCATGAGTGGAGGAGGGGCAGAGAAATGGAGGGGGGACACAGAATCCGAAGCAGGCTCCAGGCTCTGAGCTGTCAGCACAGAGCCCGAGGCAGGGTTGGAACTCACAGACCTTGAGATCATGACCTGAGCATAAGTCGGATGCCCAACCAACTGAGCCACCCAGGCACCCTTATTTCCTTTTTTTTTTTTAAGGTTTATTTATTTTGAGAGAGAGAGAGAAAGAGAGAGAGAGAGAGAGAGAGAGAGAGAGAGAGAGAGAGAGAATCCCAAGCAGTCTCCATGTTGTCAGCGCAGAGAGGGACTCAGAGCATTGATTTCACGAATCTTGAAATCATGACCTGGGCCAAAATTAAGAGTCAGATGCTTAACTGATTGAGCCACTTACTCTTTCTGATTACAAAAGTAATACATGCCTTCGGTAGGGAGTCTAAAAAATGATGAAAAACTAAGAAAGAAATGAAAATTCCCTAAAATCCCATTGCCCCCACTACCATTGAGATCTTCCTCCTTCCAGTTCCTGTTTGCCTTGTAATCTGTTCCACTAATTTGGCACCAACAGCCTAAAGGGCATGGAGGTAGAGGTTGACACGAAAAGGAATCAGGTGGACACCTTAGGGACAGATGGGGACATCCACATGGAATTTACCAGTGGGCAGTTGGAAATGCAATCGTAAACCAGGAGAGATTTCCGATCCCTATGCGGGGAGGGAGAAGGATCCCATAGGTATCAGATGAAATCTCAGGAAGTGGGGGAGGCAAGCCAGAGAAGACAAGCAGACCAAGGAGAAAGGATGAGTCTTGTACAATATAATTAGTATATTACTCCAGAAAGTATATGGAATAAAGCATTAGAAAGAACTTATTTTCTATGGAATTCTTACCTATAAATGCTTTCCTGGGCTCTTCAGGAGTGAGATGCTTCCTGTATTCTCTACACCTGTAGACTGTAGCCAGCATTACTTTCAAGAGAACAAGTTGGCATGTGAAGGTCACAGCATTAACCAGAATATTACTTCCTGCATGCCATCTTTTCTTTCCTCTGAATATCGATTTCACCTACTCTTTTAAAACACAAGTTTGTTTGGAATGGCTTTTCAGACTGTCTCTTTTCACACCCACACTATGAACACATGAATCTGCTTAAATCTATGTTCTCTGAGAGAAGGCAAGTTTGCAACTAGATAAAATGTCTTGCTGAGTTTTGTCAGTTGTGTGTATTTATCATCCTCCAGCCATCTTTTTAATAGGCTGCATTCCTACTGCTCCAAGGTCTGCTCACAAAGGACAGCCCTCCTGAGTTTTTGTCGTTTGCCAAAAATTTCCTATTGGAAGATTTGGCTTGTCTGCCTGGACAGCTAGAGCTAGAAGTCCAGCAGTAGCTGTACAAATGGCTGTCACATATCCCCAAGCAGAGAGAGGTGCTGTCGTCTTCCGGACAGAAAAATGGGAGACAATGCCACTGAGGTACGTGCTATCTAGCTGATAACACACGTTCCCCAAACAAGTTGTTTAAAAGACTTCCCGAACACTAGCAACATTAAAATCAAACAACCCTATCCAGAAAAGAACCTCCTAAATCTAAATAATCTATATCAAACACAAGAATCCAAATCTTGTTCCTTATGCATTCAAATCTCAGTAGGATGGCTTACAAAAAATGTTCTCCTGTAGGCCCCTAATGTAATAGCCATTCTATGGCCCAATCGCTACAATGCACTGAATCCCAAAACAACACATTTAAAACTGAATTCACCACCTTCCCCCACGCCTCTCTTTCCCACCCCAGCTCAAGAATTCAGCCTTCCTCAGCCAAATCTATTTCACTGACTCATAGGGGGGAAAAAAAAAGATTCCTTGTATGAATTTGGGGGAAAGGGATCCCATTAGGCTTTGTGGGTCCTTTTTAAAATTCTGCCACTGTTCAGAGAAAGGGGTAGAGGCAGGATAGGGGCACCGCATGTCCGAGTAATGCAGACTTTTTTTTTTTTTTTTTTTTCAGGTAATAGCAATACAAGGTAAGAAGTGTTATTGCAAGGTCATGGACGCACATGGTAGGAGATGTTGAGTCTGGTTGGGAGGAGAGTGGGAAAGGGTTTCAGCACAGTACCTGGTATAAAGTAAGTGCTCGATAACTGATTAATGATGAAAAGGAGGTGATGTCTGAACATCAGCTGATTGCTAAATGGGCCTACCTATGTGGAGGAGCAGGGATTTTACACAAGAGCAAAAACCAAGCTGTTCACACAGAGTTGTCCAGACAGTGACAAAACTTGGTTGTGCCCTGGCAGTGGGCGAGAAAGAAGGTGTGGGGATCTTGGATCTACTAAAAATTTCATTTTCTAATGCAATGTTGGCAGTCCTATGGATGACAACTCTTATAGAAGCAAAATGGGTTAAAAAAAAATGGTCATGGTGTGCCTGGGTGGCTCACTTGGTTAAGCATCCGACGTCAGCTCAGCTCATGATCTCACTATTCACGAATTGAAGACCCACTTTGGGTGAGCACGAGCCCTGGTTCTCTCTCTCCTTTCTCTCTGGCTCTCATGGGATTCTCTCTTTCTCCGCTCTTGCTCACTTGTGCCCCCTATCTCTCTCAAAAAAAAAATTTTTTTTTAATGGTCATGGCAGTTGAGCAGAGATACAAAGATAGTAATATTGGGGGTGCTCGGGTGGCTCAGTCAGTGCAGCGCCCGACTCTTGATTTCAGGTCAGGTTTTGATCTCACGGTTTGTCAGTTCAAGCCCCGAGTCAGGCTCTTTGCTGACAGCATGGAGCCTGCTTGGGATTCTCTCTCTGCCCTCCCCTGCTCACACTCTCTCCCATAAATACTTAAAAAGAAAGGTAGGAATATGAAGTGGATGATGGGTGGGACTGAAAAGAATATTTGGGATCTAGTTTATTTGTTCCTTCAGCAAATAATTACGAGTATGTTTCTCTCATCCTAAAAGACACAGGCATACTCTTTCTTCATCCTGCAGCTTTTCCCTGGGGCCCTCACAACCAGCCTTCACGGCCAAGTTTCTGTGAAATATCTCCTGCCGCCTTCCTCTCTTGGGTGCAGGTCAGTTGGGCTCACCCCACTCCTGCCAGTGTTCCTGCTGAGATCCTAGATGCTGTCAGGTACTTTCCAGTCTACACCTTGCTGCCTTCTACCTCCAGCACCAGACAGGGCTGGCCTCATCTTCCAACTTGTTACTCCTTCCATACCTGTGTTCCCAGCCAGCTTTCCCTATCCCAGCTCCTCCCACCACTAGCTCTGCTGTGCACTAATGACTCCCAGGTCTCTACTTCCTCTCAGCCAGCTCTCCTGGCTCCACACACGTTTACCCAACTGCCTCTTAGACATCTTCACTTATCTGTCCCAGGAGCACCTCAACTCCGAGGGCCCCAGAAGGAAATCATCTGGCCCTGGGCATGTTAGTTAGCTGAACTGGGCCTCACTTCCTCAACTATAAAACAAGGCATTACTGATAGCCACCTCATACAGAGAAGCCCGTTACGGAGATTGATTGAAATATCATAGAATTGCATTGCATAGATTCTGGCGTATGGTAAAGGATCTACAAGTGTTAACTATTATGCCACCTTCCCTCAAACACATTCCTTCCTCTCCAGAGTCCCCAAATTGACTCACAAATCCACCACCGGCAACTCTTATCAAGCCAGAACCTTGAGCATCCTCCTGATACCTCCCTGTTCCTTAACCTGTCATTCCGTCCCAGCCCATTCATTCCACTTCTTAAACATCTGACCTTGTCTTTCCTTCTCTGCTCCATTGCCTTAAGTCCTGGGCTCCTCTGGGACTTAGAGCCATTCTTTCCCTGACCCTACCCTTGCTGTTCTATACCCTTCTTCTGAAAGAGCACATTGCATGACACCACCCTCCTCTTAAAACCTTTCCAGGTCTCCCTTCTGCCTCGGGTACACAATCCAAACTCCTCGGCAGGGCACGGAGGCTCTTCAGGACCTGGTCTCAGTCACTCTCTCTCAGTCCACCCCACTCCCTAAGCTCCAGCTGGTCCTCGGTGATGTCAAAGTATTCATCAGGTTCAGTCAGTCCACAGGGCCTTCTCCAACCGCTGCTGCAGTTTCCAGATGTAGCTTGGGTGCCACTTCCTCTGAGAAGCCTTTCTGGACTTCTAGTCAGATGAATAGCTTTCTTTTTTGTTCCCCTGGGTCTCTTCCCTAATACTTATCATGTTTTAGTTCTTATCTGCTCATGTGTCTGTCCTCCCCACTAAACCGAGTTGTCTGCTGGCAGAAAAATTGCCTTTTATTTCCATAACCCCAGAACCTAGCTCAGTGGCCAGCGGACAGTTGGTACTCAAGGTAAGTGAGCCAGAGCAAAGGGTTTCCACCAAAAAAGAAACGTTTGTTTGGGGAATCGGTATCAAGGCTTAGAGAATCCACTCCTGTCGCGGCACAAGCTGAACAAGGGCTCCTTCAGGCCTGCGTAGATATCCAGTGCCTGCACGTCGTTCTCGGGGCTTCACTCTCGCACAGTTAGAGCAGATACAGGGCTGCGCAGGCAGAGGCTGAACGGGCGCCTGCCTGCAAATGCACGCTCAGCGGGCTGAGGTTAAATCCTGCGCCCTTTGTTCCAGCCAGCGGAAAGCTAGCGGGTCTGTGTCCGCCCGCCAGCCGCGGCCGGGTGCAGGGCCCGCATGGGTAGAATGGCACGAAAACGCACCCGCGAACGCCGCGTCGGGCAGGGGCGCGCGTGTGCGCTGGCCCTCTCGGTGCCAGCTTCCCGACTCTGGGATCCCGCGCTCTCCCGCGCCCTCGCCGGGGCCCAGCTTCAGTGCCAAACAGTCTCCCGGGCCCGCCGCCACCGCCGGCGGGAAAGCGCCCGGCGTCCCGGCGTCACGCGCCAGCAGCCGGGCGCGCGGCTCGCGGGGCGGAGGCGGGGCGGGGGCGGGGCCAGCGCGCCCGAGGCGGGGCGGGGCGGGGCGGGAGCCGGGCACAGGAAGCGCTGGGAGGCCCGAGCCGTCCCAGGGTGCCCCGCGCGGCGTGGACTCGGGCCGCTGCCGCCATCCCGCTGGCGAGAGGGAGAGAGAGGCCCGCCCGCTCGCCGGTCGGGCCAGTGTGGGCCAGTGCGTGAGGGCGCGGGGGGCCGTGTCAGCGAGACGCAGAGCGCAGCCGCCACCACCAAACGGACATGTTGGAGCCCAGCGCCGCCGCCGCCTCCTTTTCCTTATCCTCCGAACGGGACTGAGAGGGGGCCCGCCACCCTCCGCCTCTGCCGCCCGCCCCGCCGCCTCGGCCGCAGCCTCTTCCTGCCCGGCCTCTGGCTCCGCCGCTCGTCGCCCCCCCACCCCCCCCGCCCCTCAGGCCCGGCCGGTTCCCCGGCCCCGCTCCGCCGCGGCGCGAGGTCTATGTGACCGGCGGGCCCGGAGCAGCCGCCGCCGCAGCGCGAACATGGACGCCGTCAACGCCTTCAACCAGGAGGTGAGGAGTGCTCGGGGCGCGGGGGTGCCGGGCCTGCCGCGGGAGCCGGGACTCCGTTTCTCCCGCCGCCGGAGGTTTAAAGCTGTGGTCGGGGTGGGGACGCTTCCTGCCCGGGTTCCGGGGCGGCGGGGCCTGCGCGGAGAGGCCTGCGGCCCGGGAGAGGTCGCGGCGGCCACGGGAACCGACCCCACACCCCTCCCCCATCGCCCACCCCCGGGCAGCGACCTCGGGTTGCCCCCCTCGCCCCCTTCCGGCCTCCCCCAGCCCGCGTCGGCGCTGGTGCCTCCAACTTCGCCCTCTTTCAGGTCCCGGCGCTCTCGCTTTCTGCTCCCAGCCCGTTATTGGCTTCGCAGTGCCGGGCGTCCGCAAGGGGCTAAGAAAGAAGCGCGGGCGGGCGTGTGGGGTTGGGGGCGGGGGAGCGGGAGCATCTGCCGGTCGCCGGGCTGGCGGAGCGGCGGCCTCCGCTCTCCTGTTGCTCAGGCCCCAGCGCGGCGGCGACTGGACTCTGATCCCGGGTCGAGGACGAGTCGGAGAGGGTGTTCATCCCCCCTGTCTCAAGATTCACACACTTGGGAATTGGGGTCCCCAAATGAAGAGGGGTGGCTCCTGATTTCGAGTGGTGAACACAATCCTTGTAATGGGCTCTTTGGCCCCAACGTGACACCTAAAAAGTTGAATGGGAGAGTACTTGCCCCGCCTTAGTCCGGTAGAAAGCCGGCTTTGGCCTCTAGTCTCCCACCCTCGCAGTCCGGTCGAGGTAGTTAATCCTCGGCTCCCTTCTAGGGGAACATTTACATGTGAAAACCTCCCAAAACCGGGAACAAAGCTGCCTGCCGCCTTAAAGCTCTATAGTTTTATCTCCAGCCGTTCCAGGTGCTGTTTTTGGAGCGTAGAGTCCACACACCCTCTTCATCAGAATCGGTTTGGGGGGAGGGGACTTGACCATTGATAATTTAAAATACAATTACCGAATGGAAACTGTTGTCTTGTGTTGAGTTGGATTATTTTCCTTTTCCAAACACTAAAGAGGAACCCGACATTGAAAAAGTCAGATGGAGTACTGTAGCTCTAGATGTCTTGATATATTAAAAACTTGATGCATCTCACGATAAGATTTTGTAATTTCACTTGTAACAGAATTAAGGTGCGATAACTTTTCTTCTAGATTTGCAGTGCGGTAATATGCGACCCTCCAGTAACACTGCAGTTAGGACCTTTCATTGCCTTACAGATTATCCTCTAGATGATTTGTCTTCAACTGTTGGGTACAAAAAATACCTTAACTGTAGTGGCAACTGCTGTTGGACAGTGTGATGATTTTCAAAATAACGAAATAATATTTCCTAATATTTGATGGCTAGAGAATTTGTGATGCTGCTCCAAAGATTTCAGGTTTGCAAGTTGACTTGGTTTCCTGAAGGCAAAATTCACTGAAATGTTGACTCCATGAGGGCAGAGAGTCTGTATTCTTTGCTCCTCCCCTCACCATAAGAGGCAAATACTTGTTGAATGCATGAGGATTTGTATAAATGGTACAACAGTTTTTTAAAGATGTAAATATTTATTTCCTCAGATAAAATCTTATGGACTCTTTTTAATGAACGAAAAGGGGGATTTTTAGAGTATTCTTAAGTTCGGAAGTACTTGTGAGTTAGGCATTATGGAAGTTGACATTGAGCACATTAATAAGCAAAATATCTTACGTTAGTTCTGGAAAAGTGTGATTAGTTTTTACTTTGAAAAACCAAAATTAGGTATGATACTGCCTTTTTGAAAAAGGGAAATGGTATTTTAACCTTTTTAAAATATACAAAATGAGAATTTTCCTATCTTGGTACATTTTTCAGCTCAATTTTTATTTCCATTCCTAGTCTTCATGAACTGCAAATTACATTATGTTAGGTGTGTGTTGCCAATTCCATCTTTCTTCTGAAGAAACTTCCTTCTGGAGAAATTAGTCTGATTTTAAAGTCCATCGTCTTGCGCCTGCCTGTTTGATTTGTAGTGCTTCTCAGTTTTTTCTCCCCATTCATGAAATGTTATTGGTTAGTTTCCTGTAATTTCAAATCTCCCCAATCTTACCTTAATTTTACAAACTTTCAAGTGCGTGCTCAGCTACAAAAGCTGTGTCCTAAATACTGTGGCACTACCAAGGATCTCTGTCCCCTAGGAGCCTAATGTAATAGAGAACACAAGACTTTGGCAAATAACTTTAATATGTGATAGAACAGCTTCTTTGGGGCTCTTTAAAAGTACTGTGGGATGGCAAGTGAAGACTTGGGAAGAAAAGGTTGATGTCAGTTTCAGAATTTCAGAAGGTGTAGGAAGTAGTGATTGAGGGACAACAGTGCTCAGGAATAAGTGAACAGTATAGTAGTTTGGTTCCAGAGGCTACGGGAAAGTAAAGATGGTTAAAGTAATTTGGTGCCTGACAAGTTTCATGTCCGTCTAATGTGTTTGAATTCCATTTTGGGGCTGTGGATAAACTGAAGATTTTAAGTAGTGTGGTGATACAATGAAGAAAACTGCTTGATTTGTAGTGTATGTTATAAAGGCAGATATTTGAGGAAGATTGACATTTTCAGGACTAAGGTCGAATTAAGTAGAGTTTGGCATGGAGAGCAGGAAAAGGATATGGGCCAGAGGAATCCGTGGACCTTGCCATCTCGTAGGCTTATAAGCACCTTTTGCCCCCAACATTCTAGGTGCTGGGAGAGTGGTGATGCTACTAACGCAAGTCAAGCAATCGTCAAAAGCATACTTAGTGGAGGGGAAAATATGTTTGGTTTTTGAACAGGTTGGGTTTGAGATTGAGTGGAAAAGTCATGTGGAAATTTCTGGCAAGCAGTTGGGCATGTAGGACTCAAACTTGGAAGCAACCAATGAACAGAGGGAGACATCTGGAAGTCACTCTCAGATGTGCCCTGGAGGAAATTGAGAGGGGAGAGAAAAGAATTAATATTTAATAAGCATCTCTGGCATATCAGGCATTTTATATATACATATCTAACTTAATATTCCCACAGCTTTGCACAGACATCCATTTATAGATGAGGAAACTGATTTTCAAAGAAGTTAAATAATAACTGGCCCAAGGGCATACTGTTAGCTAATGGCAGAGCTGGGATTTGAGTGCACATCTTCCCATCATAATTGCTGCCTACAGATAATATGTATAATACCAGGGGAGAGGTTACAGGTTAAGACTTAAGAAAAAAGCAACTAAAATTTGAGAGTAATGGGATCTGAAGTTTAAGGTTGAATGGTGATGGAGATAAGGAAACAAATGTAGTCTTTTAGAATTTTGGTTATGAGGGATTTAAGGACATGAAGGGAAAGAGCAATTAACAGTATAGAAGGCACTGGTGCTGGGCCATTTGTATGCTTATATAGCATATATGAGGTTTTAGCCTTAATAAGTGACATTCAGGCCCTGGTCTCTTAGATGCTAGTAGAAGCTTGAGTATGTTGGGAGAGTGGAAGTGTAGAGAAGCATAGTTTAAAGCAACATGAGGGCTTGCTTAGAACAAAATTGTGGATAAAAGGAAGGGTACAGATCACAGGTAAAAGAGGTCAGTATCTCTGATACAGGAAGGAAGATAAAAGATGAAGTTACTAAAGACACCCACTAAACAGGACTTTTATGGTGAGACACTTTGTAGGAGTTGTAAAAAAGGTAAGTGAAAAAAGTGAGTGGCCAATTATAGCTGATACTTCATTGTTTTCTGCTATGCTTATATACTCCTTAATGTGAAGAGTTTCGTATGTTGTAAGTTTGTTGAATGAATAAGAGTTATGGATTGGATTTTTTAAATCTATTGATTACATTTTAGCCTTTAACCAATCTTGTCTAATTCCAAAAGAGTAGATCTCCTCACACTTTTTTTTTTTTTTTTTTGACAGCACCTATGATTTTGAGACTTTTAATTAAAGTATTAAAAAGTGCAGAGAAGATATAGCAGTAAGAATGGACAGTTGTAAATATTAATATTATAAGTGTTGTGGGGTTTTTTGTTTTTGAGAGAGAGTGTGTGTGCACAGGTGCCTGGGGAGCCAGCCTGGGGAAGGGGCAGAGGGAGAGAGAGATCTTAAGCAGGCTCCATGCTCAGCACGGAGCCCGAGCCCGATGCAGGGCTTAGTCCCAGGACCCTGGAATCATGACCTGAGCTGAAATCATGGGTCAGATGCTCAACTGACTGAGCCACCCAGGAGCCCTAATAAGTGGTTTTAATTTAAATTTTAAAATATTACAAGTTAAAGCCATTTCTTCCTCCAGAGGCAATCAAAGTGAATTTAGTATCAATCTCTGGTACATAAGCAATATGTAATATTCTGTGTTTTGATATGCCTGAGTGGTATATTGTACATATTTGTGTTTTTCCTTAAACTTTACTAATATTATATATTAAGATTTCATTTTAACTGCTGGGGGGGGGGGATGCTGTCATTTGAATAAACTGTATTTTATTTATCTAGTTCCCCAGTTGATGAACATTCAAGCTGTTTCTCATTCCTGGCAGTGAACTTTTTTTTAATTTTTTTTTTTTTTTAATGTTTATTTATTTCTGAGACAGACAGAGCATTAATGGGGAGGGGCAGAGAGAGAGGGAGACACAGAATCAGAAGCAGGCTCCAGGCTCTGAGCTGTCAGCACAGAGCCCGATGCGGGGCTCGAACTCACAAACCGTGAGATCATGACCTGAGCCGAAGTCAGACGCTTAACCAACTGAGCCATCCAGGTGCCCCATGACAGTGAACTTTCTTTAACATGTCTTCATGTATAAGAGTTTCTCTGGGGCAGCTATTCTCAAACTTTGCATTTTGACTTCTTTCGCTCTTAAAAGGTAAGGACCACAGAGAACTCTTATATTTGTGGATGATATATCATATATATTTTGGAGGTATTTACCATTTTAGATATTTAATCTGAAAAATGCATTTATTAAATATAACAAATCATTAGATGTTAGCAAAAATAACATTTTTAATGAAAAATAACATTTCTGAAACAAAAGTGAGAAGAGTGACATTGTTTTACATTTTTGCAAATCTCATTTAAACTTTGGTTTTTAAACCTGGGTTCTCATATGTACTTCTTTAGAAGTTCAATCTCTTGCAATTACACACGTCAGGGTAGCCTCTAGAAAACTTTTGCGGTACACTTGTGAGAAAATGAATGAAAGGGGCAAGAAATGTCTTAGTATTAAAATGAAACCAGTTTTTACCTCCTTGACCACTGAAAGGAACTCAGACCCCCAGGGATCCTCAGATTATTTTTAGAGAACTACAGCCCTGAGATATTGAGATACTGAAGTGGTATGCATATAACGATATGTTGGGAATTCAGGAAGAAAATATGAGAACTTTAACATTCATTTTTAAGATCAGACAAATTAAGCTATATGAATACTTTATGAATTTATGTTGGTACACTTATTCACTGGGCTGTCTAGAACCACCATGTTATCCTGAAGGAAGAGTTGAGTTCCACATCTCAGTGGGGAACTTGTCGCTCCTTCCTTTTCCCACTGGAAAGTTTGTGTATGGAGTATTGTACCTATTAATTATTAGGTGTGTTTGTCTTCCCAGAATTTATGTATGTATGTATGTATGTATGTATGTATTTCTTAATGTTTATTTTTTGAGAGAGAGCGGGGGAGGGGCAGAGAGAGGGAGACACAGAATCCAAAGCAGGTTCCAGGCTCTGAGCTGTCAACACAGAGTCCGATGTGGGGCTTGTCCCCACGAACCACGACATCATGACCTGGGCTGAAGTCGGTCGCTTAACTGACTGAGCCACCCAGGCACCCCAGAATTTATTTATTAAAATTTTTTTCTTGATGTTTATTTTTGAGAGAGAGACAGAGTGGGAATGGGGGAGGGGCAGAGAGAGAGGGGGAGACAGAATTCAAAGCAGGCTCCAGGCTCTGAGCTGTGAGCACAGAGCCTGACGTGGGGTTGGGGCTCAAACCCACGAACCGTGAGACGTGACCTGAGGCAAAGTTGGATGCTTAACCTGCTTAGCCACTCAGGTGCCTCTGTCTTCCAGAATTTAAATCGTATGATAAAGATACCTTGTTGTTGTTATCATTTTAACCCGTAATATTAGTCTTTAGTTGTTTTTGATCATTCCTTTCTTCTTGGAGAGTTTTATCTAAAGCAGTGGACAAAGAGTTGACACAAGATTCTTACTGTGTGGAAGAGATACAGAGAACCAGGGCAATAGTTGAAGTAAAACTGGAGGTTTCTCTTCCCTCATTTGACCATGTTATGCTATTACCACACGAGTTTTAGATATTAAAGTTATCATTGTATTCTTCTGCTCTTTCTTGACCCTCAGTGAGTTGCTTATCTCCAACAACAGTAAAAATCCGGCCTTATAGTGCGTGGAGGGAAGCTGGCTTTTCAGAGCTTTCTGTTGCAGCATTTATCACTGATGTTCTTGTTGAAAATATCCCCTGCCCTAAAAGTCTAGAATTTTGCTTAGTATTTTGTTTCATTAAAAATGACATGGACACATGATTAAGGAACTGAAGCAGAGAGAACTTGGAATGATGGAAAAGTTGACTTATAAGTCTTGTGAAACCAAATTCCTGACAGAAAGTTGACAAAATGGTAGTTGGTATTTGGCAGGGGTGGGGAAATGCTTTTTTTTACCAGATACAGATTGTAGGTGGTTCTCTGCCATGGAGCACAAGTGAATATACTTTACTTCAGCATTCCAGGTAACGTTTCTGTAGATATCTGCACACACTGAAATCTCATTTTAAATATACCTTGATAACATGGTAGGAACAAAGTTGTTACATAAACAATGAACCTTTAATATTATAAATAACGTTTGTTGAGATAATATGCTGGATTTTTTTTTTTTTTTTTTTTTTTTTTTTTTTTTTTTTAGCCCACCTCACAAGCATACAACTTTAATGAGCTAAAAACAAGCTATGCTATGTTGTCAGGTATATAGAATAAGCAGCTTACCTATTACCAGTTCAAATTTTTGGTAACATTGGTTGATTAATATTCTATTTTGATGGAACAGGAAAAGGGAGAATTTGGTGGTAGTTAGGCTTGTGTTAGGACTAGGCCTTAAAAATATCTTGAAAGGTTAAACTTGGGAGGGGCGGTGCGTGGGTGGCTCAGTAGGTTAAGCGTCTGACTCTTGATCTTGGGTCAGGTCATGATCTCACAGTTCCTGAGATCTCACAGTTCATGAGTTTGAGCCCTACATTGGATCGGGCTCTGCGCTGATGGCATCGAGCCTGGTTAGGATTCTGTCTTTCCTCTCTGCCCCTGGCCCACTGTGTGCAAATGCAGGTGCACGCTCGCTCGCGCTCTCTCTCTCTCTCTCTCTCTCTCAAAATAAATAAACTTAGAAAAAGAAAGCTTAGATTTGAAGAGACATGTTTGCATTTTTGCTAATACTACATGTAATTAAAAGTGCACTGTCAGCGACTTTTTTTTTTGAGAACTATTAAGATTTCACAAACAATATTATAATTTATTATATCCTGGTCACCTTCGTCCTGTTAAATATTTTCATGGTTTATTGATTATATTTCATTGCTTTATAGCTAGAGCTCCTTATTGGTGATTGTGAAGGCATAGAAAAATATAGAAACTTTGATATTCCAGTGAAGCACATTGTGCAGGTTAGTAGTGAAGTCAGCAAGAAATCTACTGTAACGCTGGAGTGAAGTTAGGAATTAGAAGCTAAAGGGCACTTGAGTGGCTCAGTTCAGCTCAGTGGCTCAGGTCATGATCTTATGGTTTGTGAGTTCAAGCCTGCATTGGGCTCTGTGCTGACAGTGTGGAGCCTGCTTGGGATTCTCTGTCTTCCTCTCTCTGCTGCTTCTGCACTCTCTCTCTCTCTCTCTCTCTCTCTCCCTCCCTCAAAATAAATATTCCAAAAAAAAAAAAAAAAGGTTAGATGCCATGGTTTTTTGTTTTTGAAAAAGAGCGAGCATGTGTGGGGGAGGAGCAGAGGGAAAGGGGGAGAGAGAATCTTAAGTAGCCTCCATGAGATCATGACCTGTGTCGAAATCAAGAACCCAGATGCTTAACTGACTGAGCCATCCAGGCACCCCCACGCTAAGGTTGTGATGGAGTTGGGCATCAGGGCTGGGGAGATGGCAGGGCTCAGTGAAAAGTAGAGAGCCATACAAGTTCCGCTCGGAGTTATCATTTGTTGGATATCATTGTTTGTTATCATTGTTTGGATAATTGGTGAATTTGGTATAAATCCATGTGGGTCAGTAATCCTAGTTGGAAGAAACTATAGAACAATGGCATGCCTTGCTTATTTGCCACCAAAGCACAATTTTTCTTTCTTTCTTTTTAATATAGACTTTTTCTGCAACAGAATTACTTCATGCAGAAGTAATCATGAGATTGGCCAAAAAAAGAAACTTGAACTTTATGCCAGTTGCAAATAAATGTTATAGTGGAAAAAAGGAGTTAATATTTTTAAATTGCATCAGCACTTTTTTTGGGAAAAAGTAGAAAAACTTACCTATTTACTGGTCTGTCATAATATTGACTTTCTATTATATTCCAGTTTCCTTTCAAGCCTTATTTCTGCATATTTGCCAATGACTGTCAAGGTGATCTTCACATACTTGTGTTCAGTAAACAGTTATAGCCAGATTCATCAATCTTACCTTCACCCATAATTGAATGAAGAACACTTTTTATTGGTTTTAATTACGAAAAGTTGTACATAAAGCAACACACATACACTAGTTAGGGAGTCTTAAACATAAGTCACTTTTGGTACAAATTTAGAAAAAAACCCACTTCACAATACATTCTAGAAATCACAGTAGTACCCATGTCTTTTTTCAGCATTGATTGTAATGACTTTGAAATGTCTCCTCAGTCAAAAAATTTTTTTCACTAAAATATTTCCACCAAAAAATTCAGTATAGATTTCTATTAAACATTCTTCAAATTAGGTGTAAATGTCTGCTTCCTTATATTTTGTTGCATAATAATGACCCCTCCATGATTTTTGTTCATGGATCTTCAAGCTTTATGTTCCATTATACCTTTGTTCAGGGCCTATCCTGGCTATTAGTAAATATTTATACCAGAAAAAAGGATTTCAAGAAAGAAGAATTGCACTCAGCTATCTTATTTTGAATGTAACTCTTTAATCTTTAAACACACACTCATATATAGGAACCACAGGATTGGAGAAACAAACTGAGCCTGAGCATAAGCTATATGAAATTTCTTTGTAGTGACTCTCCAAATGTGAATTCACAGTTGTGGTGAATCTGCATGTTTTGGGCACTGACCACATAACTGGAGGGTTTCCTAATGAATTTCCACTAAGAATAGATTGCTTATTAAAAGAAACATAATAAAAATGTACAGATTTGATGCTTCTATATTGTTAAAACTCAACAGTAACCACAGCAGTAGATTTAAACTTAAGCATCTCAGTCAACAACTTATTTTAGGGGAAGAAATATTCTGTCCCTGATGTTATGTAGAATTGCCAGTGTTTAGTAATGGTAAAATGATTTCAGTCAGTTTTTGTATTTAGAGGCTTTAGAGACAATTCACCCACTATTGGTTGCCTTGTATTGGTTTCTCCCATTGTCCTGCTGTTACCTGAAAGACCAATAGTTGACCACCTCTATATAAAGTCTTCCTCTGCAAAATTTTTAATATATCTTTTTTCATTTTATCATGAGTATTCCACTTTATTTCCTCCTTTTGTCAGAGCTGAGTTTTAGCTGAAGTGGAATTCTAAGACCCTGCTGAAAGAAAGTCTATAATAGGAAAATTTACAGCAATATACCTTTTAAGCCTTGAGGAAACATAAAATACTCTCTAAACTTTAATGGCCATGTATCACCTCGTTCACCTTAATTAAGAGGTGCTGAATGGTAAATCACTTTGGAAAGGACAGCCAACTTTGGGGTTCATTGGAGATATGTTTGAATCTTAATAAAGGCCTTTATTATTGTTTAATGTCAAGAATAGGCATGGGGTGCCTGGGTGACTCAGTTAAGTGTCTCACTTCAGCTCAGGTCATGAGTTCGAGCCCCGCGTCTGTGCTGATAGCTCAGAGCCTGGAGCCTGCTTCGAATCTGTGTCTCCTTCTCTTTCTGCTTGCCCCCCTCCCCCCAATTAATAAACATTTAAAATTTTTTTTTAAATAGGCAAACTCATAGAGATAGTAGATTAAAATTTGTGGGTGGTGGGGAGGAATGAATATGGAGTTTTTTGGAGGGGATTAAAGTACTCTAAAACAAAATAGTGCTAATGGTTGCCCAACTCTGGAATATAGTAAAAACCACTGAATTGTATACTTTAAAGGAGTGAGCTTTATAGTATATGAATCATATCTCAGACCTGTTTTAAAAAATAGAAAGATGTTAGTTTTTAACCCATTTTCATTGTTTTGTTGCTTGATCTGATTTTTTCTCAATTGAAAACAATATTTTTTAGCTACTGAGTGCCTCTGTAAATTATGTTGTTGATCTTGAATCCTAAGTTTGTTTTATAAGATATGTTTAGTTTTTACATGCTCTTTTAAGAAGTTACCCAGTGGGAACAGTTCACAGGAAGGACAGGAAATGATTCCTGCATTTGCCCATTAACTACCAGCCAGATGTCAGCTAATGGGTTAGGAGTTGTATATGGGTATCTTTGCATTCTTTCCATTTTAAAGGTAAGGAAACTGAAGAGATGGTGTGAATTGACCACGGTCACACCGTATAGAATGGCAATTCTGAGATTTGACGGAGTACTGTAAGTACCCATCTGAGCTCAGCCCATAGCCCCACCTGGCTACTCTGAAGGCTTTTGAGCAGCTAATTTTTGTCTACTGGAGTGTTTATGAGGGGAGAGGGCTCGCTTTTGTACATTTGAAGCATGGTAGTGAGTGTACTATAATGTATACTTTTGGAAGGATTTGTAAAAATTTAAGAATAATGAAGTTTGGTAAGTTTTTAAGTCATCCATAGATCCATGTTTAAAATTTAAGATATGCTTTTAGACATGTATGTTTCTTTTACTAATTTATAATCACTATTTAAATTTTAAATTGGTTTGGGGATTTTATAAATGCTAACATTTTTAATTTTTAATTTTAGTCCCATGCTTGTGCATAAATCTAGTCATGACAACTTTGTGGAAATAACTGATTATAAATAAAATATATAAAGTATGGGTAATTTTTATTTTTTCTTCTAATCAAATGATTTTATATCCAGGAACCAAGTTTTATTTCTTCTATTGAAGTCTAGGAGGAAATACTTAATTCACAAAAATGTTTTCTGGCCAATTTTGGGAGGGAAGACATAAAGTTCACTAGTGAGGCACAGTAAAAGTAATTTTGAAATCTGGCATTGGTGCTAGTAAAATAGAGCAGTGCCATGGATAAAATATTTGCCATTTCCCAAAATTGCCACCTGGCTGTTTCTTGGTCAAGTGAAAAGGAAGAAGTGGAGGATTGATTGCAGTTCAGTGAACCAAAATGTAGGTAAGGACTAAAAAAAAAATGACCTGTTGTCCTAAGCTGGAACTGAATGGGTTAAAAGCCCTGCTAAAGAGAGGCAGCTTTGGTTGTAAAGTGAAAAGTTTGAGTGGCTGGTTGGCTGGCTGGCCAGCTGACCAACTTAAAACTTAAAAGTTTGAGTGAAAGGTGGACCCTTGGAAATTGTAGGAGAGTTAGTCTTAAACGAAGAATAATAAATTAGGGCATATTGTATAGAATAAGTTGTCAGAAATTAACTGCTTAGAAAATCTGTTCTGCCAGCAGGAAATATTAACAAATAGGGGCGGGTGATAGAATTGAAAGTGGGGAATAAAACATATGAAGCTTAAACTGTTTGCTATATGCTGTTTTCTTAATTCACTTAGAAATATAAGTAGTTAAATCAAAAGTGGTTTTGTATTTAATGTTAACAGTTTTCATTTGCACTTACATGTGTATTTTGTAGTGCATTTCTCTAAATTCTGGAACTAGGAGAAAAGCTGGAGTGTTTGTAGGAGGATGTAGGATGTAGTAAGATAAAGCAATGTAGGAAAAGTATGAAAATTTTTTTTAACTTGAGAATACTTTGTGCAGCATTGTTACTTGTAAAAATATCTGGATAGGAATCATGAGAAATCTGAAGAGTGAATTTTATAGAGAAATCAGTGGAACTATTTTGTAGTGTTTAAGTCAAATGAAAGACTGCTCAGTAGGAACAGGGAGACAATAGTTTCTTTTTCCTGACTCTTTGTTTTAAAAAGCCTTGTAGGGGCGCCTGGGTGGCTCAGTCGGTTGGTTAAGTGTCCGACTTTGGCTCAGGTCATGATCTCACTGGTTCATGAGTTCAAGCCCCGCGTTGGGCTCTTTGCTGACAGCTCAGAGCCTGGAGCCTGCTTTGGATTGTGTCTCCCTCTTGCTGTCTACCCCTCCCCTACTTGCGGTCTGTCTGTCCGTCTGTCTCTCTCTCTCTCAAAAATAAATAAAACATTAAAAAAATAAAAATAAAGCCTTGTAAGTTTGCTCCATCTTAAGAATATTTCATATTAATGCCAGACTGTCTTGTCTGTATACTTTCCTCTAAGGAAGTGGAAAATTGGTTAATCATTTGGGTTTCAAAGGACTTTTGACTTTATAGAAAGTAAATACAATTTGCTTGGCAGTGAAGTGCATGTCAGTAATTAAAGAGATACTTTCTTTAATGTTTGTTTATTTTTGAGAAAGACAGAGACAGAATGCGAGTGGGTTGGTGCAGAGAGAGACACAATGTGAAGCAGGCTCCAGGCTCCGAGCTGTCAGCACAGAGCCTGACGCGGGGCTCGAACTCACGAGCTGTGAGATCATGACCTGAGCGAAGTTGGACACTCAACCGACTGAGCCACCAAGGTACCCCAAAGGGATACTTTGTTTAATGCACAAAGGTCAACAAAATCTATATTAAAGACAGTGATTTCTTAAATTTGGGTTTTGTATCCACAAGGTATCCATTATTATAAAGATTTAAAGGAACAAATATAAAATTTATTTTTAAATATTTTAATAATTTTGAAAAATTTTATTAAAGATTTACAAGCCATTGACTTGAATATAAGTGTTAATTTCAAAGACAAGGTTTAAGCAATGAATAAGCTGTATCTGATAATGATGGTTCTATTTATTTACTTATATTTACAATCAAAAGTTGAGAAACTTTGTTTCATACAAAGTTTTTCATTTTTAAGTCAATGGGTTTGAGTATTTCAATTTTAATATTAATACAAGTATATAAGTTTAGGAAATAAAAGAAAATATCCCACTGAATACCATTAATATTTTTTCTAATTTTCAAATCATGGAAGATTTGAGTGCAAATGATTATTGTTTTAGATAAACTTCTAGAAGTGGAATTCTTAGTTTAAAAGATACTGACATTTTTTAGTTCCTGGTACATAGGTTTAAATTTCCTTCTGGAATTAAAGCTCACCAATTAGGTCTCATCAGCAGAGGGCAGTGCCTGCTTTGCTTGATGCTGATCTACCTTTGTGCCAGTTAGATAATTGAAGAATTGTGTCTCTTTGTTTTAGTTTGTACTTCTTTGATTATTGATAAGGTTGAACTTTTTTTCTGTATTTATTAATCAGCTATTGGGGTTTTCTTTGTTAATTGAGTTACTTTCCTGTACATATTTTTCAATTTCACCATCTTGTACGTGTTCTGCTTTCAGGTAGAATGGCATAGTTGGCAGAATGGCATTGTTTAATGTGTGGTTGTTTTGCAACCCTCTGTACCTCCCAACTCCTCCCCCATCATGTTGAATTGCCCAGTATTTTTTTTTTAAGTTTATTTATTTGCTTTTGAGAGAGAGAGCAGGAGAGGGGGAGAGAGAGAATCCCAAGTGAGCTCCACATTGTCAGCACGGAGCCTGATATGGGGCTCAGACCCACAAACTGTGAGATCATGACCTGAGCCAAAACCAAGAGTCAGATAATTAATCCACTGAGCCACCCAAGCGCCCCTGAATTACCCAGTATTACGAAATTATTAGTTCCAACAAACATTTGGTAAAGTGTATATAAAGGCATAAAGTGAAATGCCAAGTGAAAAGGAACTGTAAACTATCCCTTTCCTAATTGTTCCAGCAGTAAGAATTTTTTTTACAGAGTTATCTTCAGGCTGTAATTAGATAGACAAAGCATCTTTGCAGAAAAGAGGATTTTAAAGTTTTTTTTTTTCCTCCTAATTATCTTCTGTTAGGAAATTTGATGTGTACTTCTGTAAAGTGTTTATATGTTACTAATAAACATTCAAGTTATGTTGGAGTTCATTTGATTTGGTTGAAGCTCGTGTGTCTGATACATTGAGTCGAATGAAGAGGAAGAAAGACTAGAATTAAATGCTTTGATATCTGCATCTATCAGGAGGAAGATTTGAATACTAGCCTGTAACTGTAAGTGTACGTGTTTCCTTTTGAAAGCATTCATATTTTTCTTTAAAGTTTGTAGTTAAGTGTTAATAACAGGAGCTTAAGGCAAAATTTGTCATCTTGGAGGTGATAATAGGAAGGAAGGAATACTACATGTATAATCGATATAATTCATTATAAAATAAATAAATGTTAGGAAAGCAAATATTTTAAAGTTTAGGGGAGAAAAGGTAGTGGTAAGTATGCCATTGAATGATTCCTAAGGAAAACATTGAGGGATTTAAGGTTAGAAGAATTACTTAGACTAGAATGATCTTCTGATTCTTTTACTGCTTTGACAGATCTTTTTAAAAAAATAGGAAAAGGCATATTCCAGAAATTGTAGACTCAATGCCAGTAACTTTCATCTGTGATGGTTGTTAGTTTGTTTTATGAACAACTAGAAATTTCTAGTCTAGGAGTCAGAACAGATTCACTAACAATTCAGAGCAGAATACATTAATCTTTTTTCTTTTGTGAAGTGTGTTTTGTGTAGTGAGGACTGTAAACCAAATATTTCAGAAAGATATTTGTCATGATTTCATTATGAATAAATTAGAAAAATATAGACAGGATGGAGTGTTGTTAAATGAATTTTAGCTGACTAGCAGTGTCCAGGGAATATCAGGGTCATCCCACAAGTAGGTCCTGTTCTTATTTTTAAAAACATTGAGTTGGAGGAAGGCATATAAAGCACGTTAATGAAATTTACGAGCTGATTGGAGTAGCTACTACATGAAGTGGCAGAAAATTATTTCCAGATGGCCTGAGTAGATTGAAAGGACTGTCCGAAACCAACATAAAGTCAACATGAAGATCTAGTTTTGAGAGAGATTCCATTGGAAACAGTTTGAGGGTTTTGGTTGATTATAGATGTGAGTTAATGGATTAAGCACTGCTGTTTTGGAGATCATAAATAAGCCCCCCCCCCCCTTCAGAATCCTGGAACCTGTTAATATGTTGCCTTACAAGAGACTTTGAAGATTTGATTAGGTTAAGAATATTAATTAGGATGGGTGAATTATCCTGAATTATCTAGATGAGCCCAATGTAATCCCAAGGGTCCTTACACAAAAGAGGGAGGAGAATCAGAAAGTGATGTGACAACAAACACAGAGGTCAGGGAGGATGGAAGATGCCACCCCGTTGTCTTTGAAGATGGAGGAGGAGACCGTAAGCCAAAGGAGTCTACGTAGGCACCCTGTAGAAGCTGGAAAAGCCAAGGAATAGATTCTGCCCTAGAGCCTCCAGAAGGAATGTAGCCCTGCTATCACCTCAATTCAGACTAGAGATTCTGACCTCCAAAACTGCAAGAGGCATTTGTGTTGCTTTTATGCTACTAAGTTTGTGGTAATGTGTTTTTGCAGAAATAGGAAACTAAGAAAATACACTAGATTCCATTAACACAGTAATATATCTGGACGATGTCCATTTGGTGGTATAATACTTAAAAGAAATTAGCCAGGGGGCGCCTGGGTGACTCAGTCGGTTAAGCATCCAACTCTTGATTGCAGCTCAGGTCATGACCCCAGGGTCGTGAGACCTCGCTGAACCTGCTTGGGATTCTCTTCTTCCTCTCTCTCGGCCCCTCCCCTGTGTGCTTGCTCGCTCGCTCGCTCGCTCGCTCTTGCTTGCCCTCAAAATAAATATTTTTTTTAAAAAAAAAGAGCCAGAATAGATCAAGAAATACCATTTAATAGTTGAAGAAGATAGGTGGAAGGGAAGTCGGTTTAGTTATCTTCGAATAGTTTATCATGAGAGAGATAAATATTGTGCAGAATTGGAACAGTAGAGGGAAGGTATCAGAAGGGAGATTCAGGGTTAGTTCACAGGAGGCTTTTGTAACCACTGGAGCTGATTAGTTATGAGTTATTAAGCCTTATGTCACTAGGCGGGAGCTGCAGATGTACTATAAAAGTGGTTCTAAATTCGGTGTGAGTACTGGATTAGATACTAAGGTGCTATACAGCTTTAAGAGTCTTTGATACTACTGTACTGTCACTACAGAGGAGTTTTCTCTAAATGCAGTCGTAGATGCAAAGATTCTCAGACATTGTATAGCTTTATTTAGTGAGCTACTTATGTGTCAGTTACTAGGTTGAGATGTCTGTATGTTATCTCATTTAATCCTAACAGCCTTATAAGATGTAATGTATACTATTAATCCCCCTTTTCATGTTTAAAAATCCTTGAAGTTTAAAGAAGTTAACTAAATTTGTCAAAGTTTATACTGTTAGTGAATAGCAGAATATCTTGTTACTTTGACTACCTCAAACTGAATTCTACAGGTGTCACAGGCCAAATATTCTTATTCTTTACCTTCTCCTGAAACTATTCTTTATTGAAATAAGAGTTTTTGATGAATGATTCTTAATAATTTGTAGACTACTTTATCAGGCATGTTACAAGACTATATTCACATTTATATTTTTTATAGTCATTTAGCTAGTGACAGGGCAAAAAGCCAAACTCTGTTGTTGGCACGTATTTTTTTCCGACTGATGCCTTCCAAGGGGGTCTTGTACATTTATTGGCCTACTGCTTCTGCTATTTTATATTAGAGAATTGCATGGTTTCCTCTGGCTGCTTTGACATAGTTGTTTTCATTGACAGATTACATTAATTGTGAATATAGGCTGTAATAGTAGGGAGAGTGCTGCTCCTAGTAATATTTATTGAGCACCTGCCCTGTTGCAGGTGATAACACTAGTCATTCCATGTGCAAGAACTAATTCAGTTCTCACTGAAACCTCTGAAGTAGATAACCACCATGTCGTTTCTACATAGGAGGACGCTGCGCCCTACAGAGGTTACGTAATCTGCCCAGAATTGTGTTACATGGCTGGACCCAGAATCAAAACCAGGTCTTTCTGACTCTTTCCAGAATACCACAACGTCTGATTTTTTTCTTTTTCGCTAGTAGTTTGTTGGAGTTATACTGAATTTTATGGTTCTCAGCCTTTTATATACAGCCAATAGATTTTTTTTCTTGAGGCTTGTAGGCTGAGACTGGATGTTGGTCAGAAATAACTAGAGCCTGAATTATCTCTACCCTTGTTTCTACTCTGAATATACTGCATATTCTAAACTTGATTGAAAAATATGAAATTTTTTTTCTAACTTGATGATGCTGTTTTCCTGCAGTTTGTAAGAAATGTGTTTGTGGTTTAAGGAATCTGTTTATTATTGAAAGGTTACAGCAGTTAGTTTGGGCTTTATTTTCCTCATTTGAAAACAAAATAATTTTTCTCTGAGTCCTTGCCTTTCACATTTTTTGACTGTCACTCCCATGGTAAGACTTGAAATTTTACGTAGAGTCAGGTGTTTGGGCACACACAAAACTAAGAAGTTTCACCAAATAGTACCTACCTTTGCTGTGTACAATGCTATTGTATTTTTTACTCTGTTCCACTAAAAAAGTTGTGTCACATCCATTGTTTATATTTCTGTTCTAATGTACTTCAACCCACAGTTTGAAAAACACTACTTTGGATTATCTCCAGGATTCTTTTCTCCTTTCAACCAAATTATATGTGGTGGTAATAATAGGTAACATCTATTTGTATTTACTTTGTGCTAGGTGCTGCATTAAGTGCTTTTTAAATGTGTTGTTTGTGTTAAACTTCTCTAAATGTAGAGGCTATTATTTTCATTTTACAGATGAAGGAACAACTGCTTATAGCAAGTGGTGGAGCCAGGATTTCCCAGACAGTTGATTATTGATCTTATGTTCTGATCATTACTTAAACAGAAATTTATTGTTTTTAAAAATTCATTCAGTAAGTATAATCTGAGTCTTAGGTCAGCACAAGATTGTGTACTTCTGAGAGATTCCTCAGCCAACATTCAGTTAACTCTTTCTTTTCTAAGATTATTCAATTTCAGCTTCGCTCTAGATCCAGTTAAGGACAGTACATTGCCTCTTATTGCTTGTCTGGGCACATCCCTTTATCTCTAGGTCACTTTTTTTTTGTTACTAAAAAATTTTTGAGTCCAACTCCTCATAACAATTATATTTTTGTCTACTTTCTCATTTGGGTCTCCATGCATGCATGTGTGTATATGTATATTTTTTTAGTCATACAGTGTTTATCATCTTTAATATCTGTGTATTCATTCCACTGGGGTAATGTATTATAGAATTAATTAAATAATTTGCTTATTCTTAGGTAGTTATTGGAAAGAACTTGAGCTTCGGGCAGTGGTAGACCACAGACTGAATTTACCACTTAATTAGCTTTATGACTTCTAGCTATTCTTGAACTTTTGTGCCTCAGTGTTCTCCTCTGTAAAATGGAACTACAATATTTAACTATCATAAAGGCTATTGGTGTTTCTATTTAAATACATAGTGCCAGTGTTCATAGTTACAGTAAAGTCTATCGATTTCAGCATAATTTCTGAGTCTCTTTTTCCAATGAAGGCATTGATCTGGATACTAGGGACCTTTTTGCTTTGCAAAAGTAGAGACTGAAGGGGTGTCTGGGTGGCTCAGTTGGTTAAGTGTCCAACTTCAGCTCAGGTCATGATCTCACAGTTGTGAGTTCAAGCCTCACATTAGTCTGTTTGCTGTCAACAGACTTTGCCTCAGATCCTCTGTGCCCCTCTCTTTCTGCCCCTCCCCTCCTTGCGCTCTGTCTCAAAAAAAAAAAAGGTAGACTGATGGATAAATTTGTGCTTTGAAGAAGTCAATAAAATATTGCTAACATTCACTGAGCTTTTAAAAGGTGATTTTTAAACCTCCAGTTTTGAAACTTCTATATCTGCCTGTAGTGTTTTTCTTCATAAATTATATAAATACAATTGTACAGCTTTAAGGTTTAAGAAAGGCATTTGTAAAGGAAAGAGCATCTAAAAAGAAACTTAAATGTTATAGAAGGATTACAGTGCTCACAAATAAGAGATACTTAAGGGTGGTCATCTGTAAAGCACTGAAACAGGGCTCTGCCTCCTCTGTGTATGAGACACTTAATTTGCTATTTCTGAGCTCTCAGAGATTCATTACATTAGTGAAAAATGATCCAAAACTGCATTTCTGCCTCCTCACCTGCCACTTTACCAGTTGGACTTCGAAATCACTTTCAGAAACATATCTGTTCAGCCACCTCATAGTCAAACTGAACAAGGTTTGGTTTGTACCTCTTAATACCATTTGACCTTGGCAAATGCCTTTAATTTTTGGCGTTTGTCCTGGTGTTCATTTTTGCAACCCCTTTCTTTGTACCACACAGGAATTTTTGGTATACCTTAGCTTATATGTTCTTGGTTGTCTTCCTAACTACACATTTCTCCTCACCCATACTCATGGCTTTGATTCTATGACTTTCCAGTTTCTAGCCTGGATCTTTTGTGTTCCAGATCCGTATTCTCATGTCTGCCTGAATTCCAGTAGGCTTCCGGAATTTAAATTCAATGTGTTTCATCATTACTCCTGAGTCAAAACAATGCATATAGACAGGCATAAATGCGTGTTTGATATTTTGTCTGTGTTCCCCATCATACTTAATGATGTGGTATGTATTTAATCAATAAGCAGCATTTTATTAAGGGTATGAGTATGCTCTTGGGAATTGTGAGCTATGAAATCTATAAATTTTAGTTCACACCCATTCCCTGGGCATCATCCAAAACAGATGTTGTAACCCTTTTGAGTATCATCTCAAAACAGGTATAAGAGAATCTGTTAGTTGTTAATGTGAAACTAGATGAATTTATGTACCACTAAACTTAAATCTTCCTTATACATAGTAGTTCACAAATGTTGGTTCCCTCTTCCCAAGTCATCTTTTCTTCCTGAAATGTATTAACATAATACCTTTTTCACTGTCTCTTAGATAATGGGTAGCACTTGAGGTTCTCTTGCTGGTCTTTTGCTTGAATGGTTATACTACTTTATGATATAGTATTTTAATTTTTTTTAACAAGTTATAATTTAAATATAGATTATGGAGCATTTTATCAAAAGGTACACTGATCTGTCTTGTGTGCTCTGTTGGCTGAGTTTTTTTCTATGGCAAGTTGCTTACTGCTGAAATAAGAAGTGCTATTCAGTACATTAAATGAATATTAGCTTTGGCTCAGGCTTCATGAAAATATGATTCTACAAGCTTTTAATTACCAGAGAAGTAGTTTTCACTGTTGTTCTTCCTTAAGATCCATATATAAACTTTTTTGCGTTCCTTTTCTTTGCTTTAAGGTACAGAGAAGGAAATAGAACAGTAATAATAAATTGTCTTAATTCTTCAAAGTTTTTTAACTCATAAATGGTCAGAATATATCCTTTATAAATGCATGCTATATATTTCATTTTTAAAATTTTTAGAATTTTACATTCACGTTTTTAGAACTTTTTTTAATGTTTTATTTTTGAGAGATGGGTGTGCAAGTGGGGGAGGGGCAGAGAAAGATGGAGATTGAGGATCTGAAGCGGCTCTGGGCTGACAGCCTAGAGCCCAGTGCAGGGCTGAGATCATGACCTGACCCAGAGTCAGACACTTAACAGACTGAACCACCCAGGTGCCCTACGTTTTTAGAATTTGCATTTAAGTTGTCCTACTTTACATTATCTTTTATTTTTTTTTAATTTCTCATTAGTTTATATAATCTCAAAGATTACTGTCTCCTTTCTAATTGTTTTCTGTTAGCATTGTTCTCAAGGATAATTTTTATTACATTGGTAAATAATAAAGAATCATGACCTTATTTAGAGAACCACTTTTTTGAAAACAAAATTCCTTTCTTAATGTCTTTGCATTTCTCCTATTTTCTGTATCTTAATACTGCTTATGGAAAAATTCTTTCTCTGCTTAAACCAGAGTTTTAAGTCTTAAGTCTGGTTCTTGTATTGATTGTATCTGTCATTCCATACCTTTTCTAATATTACTGTTACCTGTAGTCCCTTTGTGTCTGTAGTTTTGAAAAGCTGTGAAAATTCTCTGAATTTTTAGGATACCCTACCAGGTAGGACTGTTTACCGTATGAAGAGAGACTTTGTCCTTTAGGTTAGCTTCTTAGTGGTCTAGTAAAGGTCTGTGTCTTTAGAGATTCCATATTTGAAATATCAACATTATTTAGATGAAAATGGAAGGAAATATGATTCATATAAATCCCTGAAACTTACTTCAAAATATGTTTTTAGAAGTCCTAAGTGAGTGTTTTGCCCATGATTAAACAAACAAACAAACAGACAGACAAAGCAGAAGAAGAATTTAAGAAGCTAGATATAAGCTTCTTCGTGTCAGGGTTTTGTCTTTATAACCCACTGTGGGCTCTCATTATGTCTTGGTTCGATTTAAACTTTGGGGGGAAGGAGTATACATGGATGGTTAAATCTCATGGGGAGCACCTGATTGTTGGATTTACTGTCATGGGATTTGTTCAGTATGGTGCCATTTATGGTGCCATTCCTGACTAATCCAAGAAATTGTGAATTCCAGGATTTTAAATGTCTTCCTGATTTAATGAATCTTTCTCCAAAGGAACCTTAGAATTATTTAAAGTTCTCTAAAATCTCAGTAAGGTTTGCATTAAATATTGAGTCAGACTATAGCTCTCAGTCCAGGAACATGGTATGTTTCTGTTCAAATCATTTTTGAGTTCTTCAGCAAAACTTTGTAATTATTTTAGTTACAGATTTTGTAAATTTCTTCATGTTTTTTTTTTTTTTCTTCTTTGCTAATGTTTAATATTGTTTCCCCACTGTATTTTCTTAGTGGTGATGCAGGTTATATAGAAAAGTGCTTGGATTTTCTTTACTAGCTAAAATCTTAAACTTAGTTTCAAAAGTTTGTTATTCTTTTAGTTAATAAATTACAGTGTCTTTGTAGAACTGGGAATTGACTTCTAACTTTACCTTTAATTTTTAAATTATTATTATTTTTTTTTAAGCTCTTTTCACTTATGGATATGAAACCTCCCATCTCTCGAGCCAAGATGATTCTTATCACTAAAGCTGCTATTAAAGCTATTAAGGTAAGAATAAAATATATTTAATTTGAAAAATGTTTTTGGAAATTTTGAAAATATTGTTAAACATGAGAATTCAACCTGTTAGTTTAGGCCTGAATCAGAGAGCAGTAACTAGCTTTTGCTGAAGGTGTATGATAATAAAGTACAGTGTATTTGCGTTGTAACATATTATTTCAAAACCTGCTTTTTTCCTTTTGTTCTATAGTATCTCCCCTTTATATTGTTTCAAGCTTTGTTGAGGTATAATTGACAAATAAAATCGAATATATTTAAGAATAGAATTGAACAGAACAGAACATGATGGTTTGGGGCTCCTGGGTGGCTCAGTTGGTTCAGCACTTGACTCTTGATTTTGGCTTGGGTCATGATCTCACATTTGTGAGATCGAGCCCTGCGTCAGGCTCTGCACTGAGTGATTTTTTTGGGATTCTCTCTCTTTCTCTCAAAATTGTTTAACATTAAAAAGAAAAGAGGGACATGATAGTTTGATACATACATACATTATGAAATGGTTAACACAGTCAAGCTAATTAGCACGTCTGTTGCCTCACATAGTTGCCTGTGTATGTGTGTGTGAGAGAGAGAGAGACTGACTCAGAAAGTTGAATTAACTGAAATGGAGAGTAAAATCAAAGGTGTTTCTGTTATTTTATTACACTGTTCTTATCCCTCATAAAGTTGCTTGATAAACTGCTTTATTAAGGCTTATTGATTAAAAATCTAAGAAAAGGAACTTCTTTTCCAAGGGAGGGGGGTGTAGTTTCTGTGTTATTTATTTATTTCATGTTTGTTTATATATTTGGAAAGAGAGTGTGTGAGTAGGGGAGGGGCAGAGAGAGACCCAAATAGGCTCTCCCTTATCAGCGCAGAGTCAGACGAGGAGCTTAATCCCACTAACCATGAGATGATGACCTGGGCCTAAATCCAGAGTCGGACGGTCAGCTGACTGAGCCAGCCAGGCACCCTAGTAGTTTCTGTTTTACTTAATTTCTCTCTGATTTATATTCACTTGTTGACTAAGGATTATGTCTCATGGTTCACTCACTATTATCTTGAAAATTATTCAGATTTTGCAAATTTTAAGGTTTCAAGTATTTTCTAATTATATTACTGAAAATGTGGAAATATGTAGACTATAGTAATTTTCTTCTAATTCTTTTCAGCTTTATAAGCATGTAGTTCAAATAGTAGAAAAGTTCATCAAAAAGGTAACTATTCATTTCATTATTACCTCATTTTAGTTATCAGTATTTGTAATTTACTTTTTTCATTGTAATCTGGATGCTTGCTTTTATTTTTTTTATTTTTTAAAATTTTTTTAATGTTTTTATTTATTTTTGAGACAGAGAGAGATAGGGCATGAGCAGGGGAGGGGCAGAGAGAAAGGGAGACACAGGATCCAAAGCAGGCTCCAGGCTCTGAGCTGTCAGCACAGAGCCCGACGTGGGGCTCAAACTCATGGACTGTGAGAACATGACCTGAGCTGAAGTCGGATGCTTAACCGACTGAGCCACCCGGGCGCCCCTGGATGCTTACTTTTAAACCCACTCTACAAAAAAAAGTTGTCACTAGGCTTGAGTTTGTTTTTAAACAAAACAAAACCAAATTTATAGCAGTACTGTTGACTGAGCACTGAGTGTGAGGTAGGTACTCAGCCAGTCTTTTGTACTGTGCTGGATGCTTCCCTGACATTCCTCCCCTGCTGTTTGCCCTGTCTGCTTTGTTGACATTTAACTAATCCTGGAGTATTTCAAATGAAATCACTTTGTAAAGTTTTTCTTTCTAATTTTTTTCTGCTTCTGTCATAATTAAATCATTTTTCAGTTTCACAGTTGTATCTGGTTTTATAACCATGTGATTAGCACACATCTGTCTCACCAGAGGACTGAGAACGGATACTTAAACCTCTCTGTCTTCTTCCCCAACCTGGAGCTGTATCGTGTGGTATATACTAATAAATGTGTGTGGCATTGTCTTTGATCCATGGCCTTTGAATACTAGCTAATAGATGAGAATTAGAGTCCCAGTAGATCAAAAAAATGGCCAGTAGAAGTTTTTATAGTAGCACATCAAAGTGTAAATAAGTAAAAGAGAAAAAAATTAAAATTACCTGCATGCCACCACCCCAAATGACTTTGATATTTATATCTGGATCTACTCATTTTTTAATTGTGTACATGTACATTCATAAAAGGGAAAATGGTGACATTGATAACCTGTTTTTCTCCACTAAATTTATCATAAACATCTGTAGAGTATTCCATCACATGATTGTTTCCAAAGTTTATCCAGCTGGTTCTGTGTTGTTAGACGTTTCACTTCAGTGGCTGTCCTTAAAGAGAAAATTAGATGCATCTTAATTGTTTTCCTTATGGTAAATTTCTAGACGTAGAATGGTTGGATCAAATAAGGCTTTGCTTTTATTGCTAAATCATCTTCCAGAAAGATTGTGCCACCAGAAATGTATATAAATGTCTCTTTTCTTATTGATTTGATAAGACAAAAATGGTATCTCCTTTTAGCTTTTGTTTTCGCTGGTACTATGCTTTAGTAGAATTAAAATTGATGCTATTAAAATTATCTTTTTGATAATTTCAAAAGGCAAAAATTATTTTTTAATCAGGATAAGTTGGAGTAGGAGGTATCATAATAAGTGGATTTGTATGGAAGTGGCTTAGGGATTGGTAAAGTAATGTTGATTCCAGGAAATTGTGGGGAGATAGAAGGATCAGAGGGCAATGTAAATTATTGGGGATTTGAAGTATCAAGATAATTGATTGTTCTGTATGGGTTTGTGAACTTTGACAAGCTAGCCAATAAGAGCTAAATATTCAGGCGCTTTCTAAATAGAAACACTCATTGGATATATAGAATTCTATGAAAGGGAGATAAATGCGTGTCAAATTGTGATTTTGCTTTTCTTGTATTGACTTTACATTTTTACCTTTGTAGTGTAAACCAGAGTACAAGGTTCCAGGATTATATGTAATTGACTCAATTGTGCGACAGTCTCGTCATCAGTTTGGAACTGATAAAGATGTTTTTGGGCCAAGATTCTCTAAAAACATAACTGCCACATTCCAATATTTATATCTTTGTCCATCTGAAGATAAGGTATAGTAAAAATCATTTTTACGTTAAAACTTGTTATTTCTATATTTATTTGAATCTGTTTATATTATGTATTTGAAATGTACTGTACTATTAGAATTATGTGGTGGTCTCTGAACTTGAAACAAAATCCAGTGTTTCCTGTTGTGGTCATCTCATGTTTAATCTAATTTCTTGTGAAGTTCTTCAGGAATGTTGTACTGTTGAAAAAGGACCACCATCTTACTTTAAAGAAGACATTGTTGGAAAGATTTACTTGTAGTTGAGTGATAAATTCTACAGTGGAGGAAGGCAGTACTCCTCTCATATTGTTGCTTATTGCAGAAGAAAGGGACCAATCATTGATGGCTTTCTCCTGCCTGTAGAGATGCTAGAGCATAAATGGTATTCATTAGCAATCAGACTACAGTATTTCATTCCTTGTATTTATAGCTGATTTTACTATGTACTGTTGAAAGGTAGAAAAACTTTACGGACATTTATAGTAGAACTCCCAGTAGGTGGGAGAAATACACTGCTAAATCTACTCAGAATAATGAAGAATGAGGACATTTACAGTAAATAGTATATAAATTTGAGTGTTGTAGATATTGTATTTATGTTCTTGGAGGAGTATTCTTAGGGGATAAGTATACAGGAGAAAAGATCATATCTTGAGTAGGACATAAGAGTTATTCCCATGAATAACACATCTCTGGCTCTCCATATTTATTGGTCCATAAGATTACTTACCTATCAGTTACAGATCAGTTTCGTAAATATTCTGTTATAATTATCCTGAAGAAATCCTTCTTCACTTCATTTACTTTCCTCAGATAACTTTTTTTTGTCGGTGATGGCATTTTTTTGTAATCATAAATGAAATGAAAACTTCAAATACATTTTTTATTATATTTG
The DNA here is from genome assembly GCF_018350215.1 of Panthera leo. Taxonomy (NCBI): domain Eukaryota; kingdom Metazoa; phylum Chordata; class Mammalia; order Carnivora; family Felidae; genus Panthera; species Panthera leo. The sequence goes on from NC_056687.1 coordinate 13,248,445, forward strand.
GATTATCCAGGTTATATTTCTTTTCTGATTCTTCCCCCCCCCCCTTTTTTTCCCTTCTTTGTTTTTTACTTTATCAGAGTAGTTTTTAACCAGGTTGTAATTCTGAAGATAACTTTTTTTTTCTGTTTGTGAAACAGATTTAGTACAGAAATACTAGCCTTGGGATTTTTTTTTTTTTTAGTAAGAGGTATAATACATTATTTATGCAAATATTTATTGTATATTCATGTTTTGTTACACATAACAGAGTAAAATAGTTCGCGTGCTGAACCTTTGGCAAAAAAATGGAGTATTCAAAATTGAAATTATTCAGCCTCTTTTGGACATGGCAGCAGGGACTAGTAATGCCGCTCCAGTACCAGAAAATGTTACTAATAATGAAGGTATGGTCAAATATATCTGTGAGCTTAGAAAATGTTACAACTTTTTCTGTGTGTGAAGTTTGAAGTCTGTTTGTACTGGTGGAATTTTTCCATAAAAAAGAAATTGGAAGTTATGGTTTACTTTCCATAATTCTTACTTCTAGTAAAAATATGCTCTTTCAGTATTTGCTGTAGTACCATGATCTGTGTTTTTACTATATATTAAAATGAATGGAATGTTGTTATAGTAAAAAAGCTTAATGGAGTTCAAAAAGGAAAATGTGTAGATTAAAGTTTTTGTAGGTCTTAATGACCTTTTCTTTTTTAGGCTCACCTCCACCTCCAGTTAAAGTTTCTTCTGAACCCCCCCAAGCCACTACAAACTCTGTACCGTCTGTACCGCAGTTGCCTAGCTCTGATGCTTTTGCTGCTGTGGCCCAACTGTTTCAGACAACTCAAGGTCAACAGGTAAACTACCTGTCTGGAGATTAAATTCCTTGCAGTTAGGTACTATTGTCAGTTTTGATTTTCCTTGCCTAACTAGTGAGGACATTCAAGGGAGGAAATATTTCTACTTTTCACCTGGAAAAGCCTTCAGTAGGAAGGTAATGGAATAGGGATAAATGGAGAAGACGTGGGAAGGTGAAAAATAAGGGAGCCACATACTGAGAAATGGCAATACCTCTTTGAAGAGAACCTCAGAACTGCTGACTGGTTGGTATTGTTGCTCGTAATTGTAGCATTTCCAATTAACTTCAAAATTATTTGGATTGGAGGTGAATTTTACATTTTTCTAGAAAACGTTCATTTACCTTGTTTACAGTTCAGTGTATTTTCTCTTTTTGACCATCATTTTCTGCCTTTGGGGTGTCAGCATATATTTTTAACCTTAAGTGACCCCAATCCCTGATATTTACAACAGACTTAACCATTACTAAAAGGTGTTTTCTTTTTCCAGTTTACTTTGTGCCTACGCTATTTTGAGTCACCTTTAAGAATTTTTTCTCTTCAGTAAATTAACTTTTGATACTATGATTATACTTTGCTATGTGGTTTATCAGTTTTCCCATTTTTTAAGCTTCAGCAGATCCTTCAGACTTTTCAGCAACCTCCAAAACCACAGTCTCCCGCCATTGACAATGCTGTGATGGCGCAGGTCCAGGCTATCACGGCTCAGTTAAAGACGGCTCCTGCACAGCCACCTGAACAAAAAGCTGCTTTCCCCCCGCCTGAGCAAAAAACTGCATTTGACAAGGTAGGCTTCACTCAATGACCCACCTTAACCGTTTAGACCACTCAATTTGGAATGTGGAAGTTACTTCTTCTCTACTTTCTCTCTAGATTGTTCATTTTGTTGTTTTTTGGTTGGAGGAATTTTCCCCCTCAATATCAAAACATTGATTATTTTTCCTGGTTATAAATGTAATATATACTCATTACAAAAATTTCCAGTAAAAAGGAAATGGAAAAGAAAACAGGAAAGCTTTCACCGTTAACCCCCATACTTGGGAGATAACTACTCTCTTCCGAACTAATTTCCCATGGATATATTTTTCTTTATTGGTCATAATATGTTTGTATGTCACAATAGGTAATATTATAAATGTTAAAAATATAAATTATAAATATTATAAAGAAAATATATACAGTTTTTAACTTGTTTTTATCTTAATCTTCTTATTTCTTTGTTGTTAAGGTTAGTAGATTTAGTTCTACATTTTTACTGAGTGCTTATTAGGGATATTCTATTACATCTGTGTGTCACAGTTTAGCCATTCCTCTATTGATAGACAATTAAGTTACCTTGTGCTTTTTGCTGTTAAAACTTAGTTACAATATGTATAACTTGTGAGTTTTGTTCAGTGTCTTCCAACTTTGTTGGCCATAGGCATATTTAAGGAGCTGAGCTAGTAAGGGCATAGATATGCTGAATTTGCACAGCTTAGAGCTTCCCATTGAAATGTTAACTCAAGCAACTCTATCTTAGCTGTTTTATGTCTTGTGTATTTATTGGGTTTATGACTATATAAACTTTGATTTCATCTTACAGGTCTCACTGCAAAAGCAAAAATATTTGAAAACCCTAGAACGAAGTGATAATTTTTAATCATCTCTAAAATTTTTTTATTCTTTCCAGATTTTAATTTTAAGATATAATAACTTTATTGCTGGTAGTCCAAATTAAGAATCCATTTTGGGGGTGCCTGGGTAGCTCAGTTGATTAAGTGTCCGACTCAATCTTAGCTCATGTCTTGATCTCAGAATTGTGGGTTTAAGTCCTGCGTTGGGCTCTGCACTGGGCATGAAGCCCACTTAAACAAAAAAGAATGCATTTGGTATATACTGGTTGTCATTATATCTTAGTGATTTATGAACAACTACTGTTTAAAAGAAGTTTGAATAGTGGCACCTGGGTGGCTCAGTCAGTTAAGCGTCCACTTCTTGATTTTGGCTCAGGTCATGATCTCATGGTTCAGGAGTCTGAGCCCCGCATTGGGCTCTTCACTGGCAGAGTGGAGCCTGCTTGGGATTCTTTCTTTCTCTCTGCCCTTCCCCTGCTCGTGCACGCTCTCTCTCAAAACAAATAACATACATAAGTAGAAAAGGAATACATGCTAATAGGGAAAAAAATTGCAAACAGGAAGCTCTAAAGTAAAAAGGGAAGCAATTCTCTGCTTTGAACAGATTTGTGTTTGCTCTTTCAGAGTTTAGGAAAACTCTCCCCGCTTGGATTTTTTTTTTTTTTTTTTTTTTTTTTTAATATTTTGGTAGTTTTGGGGCGCCTGGGTGGCGCAGTCGGTTAAGCGTCCGACTTCAGCCAGGTCACGATCTCGCGGTCCGTGAGTTCGAGCCCCGCGTCAGGCTCTGGGCTGATGGCTCGCAGCCTGGAGCCTGTTTCCGATTCTGTGTCTCCCTCTCTCTCTGACCCTCCCCCGTTCATGCTCTGTCTCTCTCTGTCCCAAAAATAAATAAAAAACGTTGAAAAAAAAAAATTAAAAAAAAAATATTTTGGTAGTTTTATATTTTTGTTTTCTATGTTTGTCTCTTCATTCCATCTGGAACCTAGTTTAGAATATGGTTCAAGACAGTTAAATCTCGAATTTTTTGGAAATAGCCAATTCTCCCTCACTATTTTTGTCATAACACTGAATTCTCATTTGTTTCTGTGTCTATTTGTGGACATTAGGATTCTATTGTGCGCAGCTAATATGTTTATTTCTGTATCATAACAATTTAAATACTTGCAACTTCTATACTATATTCTGTATCTCATTTCCAAGTATCACACATACACACACACGCACACACGCACACACACACGCACCCCGCTCTGCTTCTTTTTCAGACTTTCTTTGGCATATGTATTAATCTGTATTCTCCAGGGGAAAATACTGCTTACACACACACATAGAGGGAAAGGGGAGAAAGAGAGATTGGTTGATTTTTAAGAAATTATTTGACTCAGTTGTGGAGGCTGGCAAATTTGAAATTTGTAGGGCAGAAGGCAGGCTGGAAATTTATTAGGTAAGAGTTAATGTTACAGTTTTGAGTCTGAATTCTACAGAGCAAGTTTTCTATGTTGCTGTCTTGGGAATTCCTTGTTCAAGAAACCTAAGTTCTTACTCTTAAGGCCTTCAACTGAGTGGTTGAGGCCCACCCACATTATGGAGGGTATTTCTTTATTCAAATGCTATTAATTGTTAATCACATTTTTAAAAGACCTTCACAGGAACATCTAGATGAATATTTGACCAAACAACTAGGCACCCTAACCTAGTCAAATTGGTACAGTTAACCATTACAGCATACTTTTTCAAGATGAACATGGGGCGCCTGGGTGGCTCAGTCGGTTAAGCGTCCGACTTCAGCTCAGGTCATGATCTCACGGTTCGTGAGTTTGAGCCCCGTGTTGGGCTCTGTGCTGACAGCTCAGGTCCTCGAGCCTGCTTTGGATTCTGTGTCTCCCTCTCTCTCTGCCCTTCCCCTGCTCATGATCTGTCTCTCTCTGTCTCAAAAATAAATAAAATATTTTTTTAAAAAATCTTTAAAAAAAAAAGATGAAATTTAGCATAAATTTTAAAATGTATTAATTTAAGAAGTGCCAAGAGCTTCTTATACTGCATCTCTATTAACATCATTTTTCATTTAAGTCTTATTCAATTATTGCTTCATTTATTCTTAAGGTATTTAGTCCTTTTTCATGTTTGTTTCTTTTAAGTGGTCGTGTTATTAAACACTTAGTTTTCTAATAGGTTCTCTGAGATTTCTGGTTAGCTACTAAATTTGACTTTTCCTCGTCAACATCTATGCCTGTTTCTTTTTCTTATTGTATTGGGGGCTAGGACTTCCAAAAAAAATGTTGAATAACAGTAATGCTAATGGAGTCCTTATTTTTTTGTTGTTAATTTGAATTGTAATTCCTCTAGTGTTTCACCCCAAGTGGGTTGGTTGGTCAGTGTTTATTAGTTGCATGAAGTTTAGAAAAAGAAATTCTGTGCTTTTCCTTTGACTAAAAGGTCTGTTTTAAGCTAGTAGAACAGCTTGACTGGGAACAATTTATTTCAGGTGCTTCATGGATCTTCAGTTTCCTAAAAAGCAACAAAAAAATGCCTTTTTGGATGGATTTCAGTTTAATTATTTAATTGCTTCAAATCTTCTTCCAAAGCATTAGGTATAGATCTTAAAACTTTAAAGAACATATCTATATGTGAGGGGTGCTAAGCATCCAGCTCATGGTTTTGGCTCAAGTCATGATCTCATGGTTCGTGAGATCAAGTCCCGAGTTGGGCTCCGTGCTGACAGTGAGGAGCCTGCTTGCGACTTTCTCTCCCTGTCTCTGCTCCTCTCCCTGCTCACTCGAGCATATGTGCTCACTCTCTCTTTCTCTGAATAAACTTGAAAAGAACATATCTGTGTGTGTGATAAATGGCAAAGACCATGGGTTTTGTTTTTCGTAGACAGTTTAGACCTTAGTTTTAAGTTTGATTCCTATTATTGATACTGACTCTGTCTTGGTACTTAGTCCCTTAAATATTCAGTGTGCAGCACTGCAAAATAGTGATGGTAATACCTACGCTTTACTATTGCTGTGGGGGTTAAACATACTAATGCGTGTGAAACAGCATAGTGTGCTGGTCATAATTAGATTGCTCAATATAATAAGAACTTTTAATGACATGGCCTAGAATTACAAAGAAACACAGTGTTGTCCAAGAAGGGGACTTCCCATCCTAATTTAGAAATCTGTTGTGCAGTAAAGTAGAACCATTATTTTTAGGCAGAACTGGCATGAAACAACTCAGATTTAAGAATTTGAAGTTGAAAATCCATGACAAGAATGGACACAGCTTGAGGGGAAAGTCTACCTGTTGAATGCCAGAGACTGAGAACTTTGAAGTCAAAAGAACAGTTCTACATTCCAGTTCTTCCATTCACTGACTGTGCAGTCTTAGTAATGATTCTTAATCCCCTATACCTTAGATTCCTTGTCTATAAAAAGAAGAAACTGTACCTAAATTATGTCTACATTGCAGGCTTCTTGTGAAGTCATGAAGTATCATGTAGATAGTAAGACACAGTAGATAGTAATAGAATTAGTAGTAGGTGTTTATGGTGTTACCTTTCTTCCTTTCTGAACGGATGTAATCATTTTTTTTTTTTTTTTAGTGTTTATTCATTTGTTTTGAAAGAGGAAGAGAGAAACCCAGGCAGGCTCTGCATTGTCAATGCTGAGCCCGATGCTGGCTCAGTCTCATGAATCCTGACATCATGTGCTGAGCCGAAATCAAGAGTTGTATGCTTAACTGACTAAGCCACCCAGATGTCCTCGTAATCTTATTTTTAAATGCCTCTTCTTCTAGACATGATCTTGTGAAGTGCTGGGGTTCTTTCCTTTCTTCTTTTTTTAATGTTTCTGGTAATCTGTCATGTGCTGTGAAATTTTAAGGAAGAAGCTAGTGCCTAGGTAGTAAGTTCTTCATGGCCCTGTCTATACCATTCTCTTTTTTTCTTTGTCGTATTAGTATGTTCTTATGCAAGCAGTACATGGACATTTTTTATAGGCATTTACAGTCATTTGATAAGACAGTCTTAGTACATTTTACAGTTAATTGAAAACGTACACCCATTTTCTTTCTTTCTTTTTTTTCTTTTCTAAGTTTATTTATATTGAGAGAGCACATACAGGTTGGGGAGGGGCAGAGAGAGAGAGGGAGAGAGATAATCCCAAGCAGGCTTTGCACTGACACAGGGCTCGATCTCACGAATGGTGATATCATGACCTGAGCCAAAATCAAGGGGACACTTAACCGACTGAGCCACCCAGGTGCCCCTGTACACCCATTTTCATGTGTGCCAAGTTCCCAAAGTTTTTGGTCTGTGAAAGAGAATATTTTAATAAAATATTTATAGTGCTAAGTTAACTATAAAATAAGCATATAGAAAATAATCAGAAGACAACACTGCATTTAAGTTGAGGAAGAAAAGCAGACTGAAAAATTGTCTTTTTCAGATGGGATTTGTATGGAAATTATCTGTAAACCAAGGTCCTAAGGGGCCAGTGGGAACGTGAGATTGTACATGACAACACAGTGGCATCATAGATGATAGTAAACGTCTGTTGTTTTTATAAAGTCTTCTGTGCGGTGTATCCCAATCTCAATTTTAAAACGGAATATGGAGGGCGCCTGGCTGGCTCAGCCAGTAGAGCATGCGACTCTTGATCTTAGGGTTGGGAGTTCAAGCCCCATGTTGAGGATAGAGCTGATTTTTAGAAAATAAGCAAAAATATTAAAAAATAAAATGGAATATTGGCATCCATATTCCAGAAGCTTCTTGATAGATTTGATTATGATGATGAGCCAGAAGCTGTGGAAGAATCAAAGAAAGAAGATGCTGCTGCCGCCGCCGCCGCCGCTGCCGCCGCCGCTGCTGCCGCCGCCGCCGCCACGGCACCTGCTGTAGCTGTTGCACCAGCACCTGCTGCTGCCACACCGGCTGCCACGCCTGCCGCTTCCCCTCCTCAGGCACCCTTGTAAGTGTCTTTTTTTCTGTTCCACAGGGGATTCAGTGGGAAACATGATGCAAGTAGAGTTGGCCCTTGCACAGCGTGGTGTTGAGGTGATGACCCACGCACAGTCAAAAGTCCATGGTAGAACTTTGCCTCCCCCAAAACTTATGTAGCCTACTGTTGACCGGAAGCCTAACCGGTAACATGAACAGTTGAGTAACGCATATTTTGTATGTTGTGTGTATTACGTACTGCGTTCTTCCAATAAAGTAAGCTAAAGAAAAGACCATGTTAAAATCATAAGGAAAATATGTTTACGGTACTGCACTGTCGACAAAAAAATCTGTGAATAAGGGGACTCACACAGTTAAAGGTGATGTTGTTCAAGGGTCAGCTATAACTTTAGTAACAAAATCACTTTTCATATAGTTTTTTAAAATTATATTTTGGGTTTTCTCTTGGGAGGAGATCCTGTCAGATTTACAGTTAAAAATGGCTTTTATGTTGGGAATAATGCTGAATATATAAATTAATGTGGGCAAGTACCTGATTCGGTAAGATGTTGATTATTGATGACTCCTGAGCAACATTCGTAATGTCTCTGTAGTATAAATGTGGCTAAGAATCTTATGTGTTTTTGAACGGATAAAAGATAACTCATCTTTTTTTAGTGGGTTTCCTGGAGATGGCATGCAGCAGCCAACATATACACAACATCAAAACATGGATCAGTTTCAGCCTCGAATGATGACAATACAGCAGGATCCAGTGCACCATCAGGTACAGCTGAGTTTTAATAAGTGAAGATCTGTTCATTAGAGCATATGGATTGCGTTTCACAGACCACTATTTAGCTGTGTGTTTGGCTTCGTAGTACTGCAGCTGCAGTCAAAGCCGATGAGCATGTAATTGAGTTATTTTTTTAAAACTTTAATTAAAACAAGGATGCTAAATATTACATCCTTATATATTTTAATAGTAAGTATTTTTTGTTAAAATCGTTTCGGGCGAGATTATGGCTCTGTTTCAGGGAGTTAGCCTGCTTAGTTGTACACTTCTCCCTCGTGAGGAGCCTTTTTTGGGGTAAATGATAAGATGCTTTAGAGGGTTTTCAGCTCTCACATTCAGCAGTATAGTGTGAAATCTGCAGTCAAAGGAGCATAGCACACTGGAGAATTGGAAGAAGTTAGGTAGAGATTTATTTGTTCATTGGGTTTATTTTAGTAAATGCTCTATTCAGAGTTTCCTAAACTTGACTACGCAGCTAAATTATAGGTGTCGGGATCCAGGCTAAAGCCAATCTAGAGAATCTGTATATTTTTTTTAATTGTATACTACTTCGTAGCCTTATTTAGAAAGGGCTCTAAGAAATTTCTTCAGAGGATATTCATTTTATTATGTATATTGTGTTTGGTCCATTCTATAATTTGGTAATATGAAAATGATACTATGATTTTGATGACTTATTGATGAATGAGGTTTGAGAAGTACTTTATAAGCCTATTTAAAATCTGAAGAAAACCTGGTGCACTTATTTCCAAATGTTCCAATTAACAGTTACTGAAAATTTAAATTAGAAGGAATACTTCTTTGTGATAATTATAATTATACTTTTAATTTTGCTGGTATTGGACCAGCACATGCAGAAATATGTTACGTTGTCGCTTATTCGCATTATTATTATGATATTTTAAGCCCAAAAAGTAGGCATGTTAGTTGAAACATCCCTTGGAGTAAATTTTTAAAAAGTGAAGCTGTACACATCATTGCTGTAGCCACTCCCCCTCCCAGAAGGCTTAATTAATTGCCTTTGAGGTTGAAGGGAGATAGTTTGCAATACAGTACCTCTCTGATTTTTAAGTTTAGTCTGTCACTATTGTTCCTCATATAAATGAAATCACGTCTTTAAATCTATAAAGTCAAACCTTTTTATAATTTTTAAATGAGTTATAGGATTTTTGATCTATATACTTAGATATGTAACAGTTCTTCAGGTAAATATTATACCTATGGAAATTGTTAATCATTGCATCTCACTACAGTTTTCCCTTGATGAAAATTTATTGAAGATGTTTTAGATTTTTTTTTTTTAAATGTTTATTTATTTTGAGAGTGCACACACAAGTTGAGGAGAGGCAGAGAGAGAGGGAATCACAAGCAGGCTTTGTATTGTCAGCACAGAGCCAGACACGGGGCTTGAAACCATGAACCCACGAACCATGAGATCATGACCTGAGCCGACATCAAGAGTCGAACGTGCAACCAATTGAGCCACCAAAGCACCCCGAAGATATTTTAGTTGTATATCAAGTAACTAAGGACTTTCTTAATTATTTTTGGTGGCTGTTATTTAAAATCTACTCATATGCTTTCTTTAAATTCAAAAGGTTCCACTTCCTCCTAATGGACAGATGCCAGGTTTTGGCCTTCTTCCTACACCTCCATTTCCTCCCATGGCTCAGTCTGTGATTCCTCCAACTCCACCCGTGCAGCAGCCTTTCCAAGCTTCTTTTCAGGCTCAAAATGAACCACTTACACAGAAGACACATCAGGTGAAACTGTATTCTCAGATTGATGATCTTTTTGGTTGCTTCAGTTTATGTGCAGATTCCTGCCTGTTTGCTTGTTATCTTCATTTTTGAATGTGGAGAAAGACTTTGTTGGGCACATATTAACCCTCTCTGTGCCTAAAGTTTTTCATCTGGAAAGTGGACATAGTAATACCAATTTCCATAGGATTCTGTGAGGATCGAGATAGAATGTAGAATACTTAATCATTGCCTAGTTTATTGTTGTAGTCAATGGTTTATTAAAACAGTATATGACTTATACAGATTTCCAGACGTGTTTGTCTGGAAGTGTTTCTTAGAAGTGTTTCTTCTAATCTTGTAAACCATATAAAATTTTTTCCCTGCTGATGGACAGTCATTATTAAACTAGTAATGTGATGTCAAGTAACCAGAATAAATCTATTTCGGGGCAAGAGAAATTTTGTAAGTTAGCAATTTTTAGATTTTGTCTTCTTGCCTTTACAATTTTCACTTTTCTCATTTAATGATGGGTGGTTGTTTTTGGTTTTGGTTTTTTAAAGGAAATGGAAGTAGAACAACCTTGTATCCAAGAGGTTAAGCGACACATGTCTGATAACAGAAAGTCAAGATCTAGGTCAGCATCCAGGTAATTGATAGAAAATGTTTTTCCAATCCTGTATGTCTTCGGAGACTGATTAAAATCAAACTGGATTATTTTTAGATATGCAGTGTTAATAAAATAACATTTGGTATATTTGTATGTCTGTATGTGTAGAATGGGGGCAGAAGCAGTAATAAAAAAAAAAACAAAACAAAAACTAAGGTTGGTCATCTCACCCATGCTTTTCTCCTTGAGTTGCTGTAATCTCTGCATACAGCTATACATAGAATGATAAGAATTATGTATTCACAGTTCCTTCACAAGTTTATTAGCTGACAAAAATGGGAAGATAATAAGTAATACTATAATCAGGTAACATTTTTAATTGCTGCAGAAAAGAAGTTAACTGAGAAGATAGATATCAATAGTAGAAGTGTATCCCAATGATGACAGCTTCTAACACTACCAGTATGCAATTCAGTCTAGTACCGAATTATCGAAGATGAGAGATACTTTTATATGCTAGTAACCTTATTTATCTCATTTTAAGTATATGCATGCTTTCTAACTTTCAACATATTAAAAATATTTAAAATGAATTCCCTGATACTGAATTATTACATATCAAACATTAAACTATCTAGTTTTTTATATATATATATATATATATTTTTTTTTTTTTTTTTTCTCCAGATTAACACCTGCTTACCTTTTTTGTTTTTTTTTTTTTTCATGTTTTACTCATTCTCTCCCTCATGAAAATGTTAGGTCACCAAAAAGAAGGCGATCTCGATCTGGCTCTAGATCGCGAAGGTCCCGTCATCGACGTTCTCGTTCTCGGTCCAGAGATCGACGCCGACATTCGCCTAGATCTCGGTCCCAAGAAAGGCGAGATCGAGAAAAAGAAAGAGAACGCCGACAAAAAGGCCTTCCTCAAATCAAACCAGAAACTGCAAGTGGTAAATTAAACTTCTTGCATTATTTTTTGTGTGTCCTGGGTTTAAAATGTTTTCTAACGGATAGCAAAATACTATTTTATCGTATCTTGTTTGTGCTTTGGTGTATACCCTTGAGTTTGCTTTGATATGTTAAGCCAGCTGTAAAGCAGCAAATAGGGAGTGAACCAAACTAATAGTGATGAGGAATAAAATAATAGCATGTTTTTAATGTATGGAATAGAAAGCAGTTAACTAGCTCTCCTATACATAATGGCAAGGTTCTCCTTTTTTTCCAGATTTTAACTAATAACCTCTTTTATAAAGATACAGTTTTACAGACTATATTATCTCCTGAATTTCATTATGTATTTAGAATATGTTTAATGTGGTATGCTAGACACATTTTTTTAATTTTTTTAATGTTTCTTTATTTTTGAGAGAGAGAGGGAGGGACAGAGCATGAGCATGGGAGGGGCAGAGGGAGGGAGACACAGAATTCAAAACAGGCTCCAGGCTCCAAGCTATCAGCACAGAACCCGACGTGGGGCCTGAACTCAGAAACTGTGAGATCATGACCTGAGTCAAAGTCGGATGCTCAACCGACTGAGCCACCTGGGCACCCCTAGACACGTTCTTGATACAAGTTTGCAATTATTATTGAAATTTTAATTTATAATACAAATAGGGCATATGTAAAACTTCTGATTCTATAAGATTTATTACGTAGAACACAGCATAAGAAAAAAAACTATCGTGTACACTCGATAGTCAGAAAGGGACAACTGTAGCAGTGGACAGAAGCACTAGACTGGTTGTTGATCAAGAGAGCTGGGATCGGGTCTTCTCGTGGCCTTGGGCAGGTTATTGTGTCTCTGGCCTGTTTTCATAGATGAAATCTTTAGATCTGTCCACAAAAGGGACAGAATTTTTCAACTCTTATGTTATTCACCATCCTACTCCCATTTCTGGAAGTACTACCACAATTTTCTAGAGTTTTTTTAGATGTATATAGGATTTGCTACTTAGCCTTATGGTATCCTGTAACTTGTGCATTTTTTCTATAATGATTTTTTTCACTGTAGAAAAGTACAGTGCTGCACATTACCAAATGTGTATATTTTTATGATTATAATTTTATTTTAAGTTTGTAGCACTACACTCTGGGTGGGACAGCTGGACAAACGGACTACTCAGCAAGATGTTGCAAGTCTCTTAGAAGAGTTTGGTCCAATTGAATCAATTAATGTGAGTGTTTATGTTTAATGTAGTGACAGTGGATGGGTGTGACTAATGCCATTTTATAAAATTAAGGACTTGAGGCCCAAGTTAAAATTTGCCCAGCTTTGTAGTAGATGTGGCTAGAGTATAAGTGTTGAGTCCATGTTTAGCATCCTCCCATTTATTTAACCACATTTCTTGGACAACCAAGTTTAATTTAAAACCTTTCTCTAGAAAAATCTGTGTTAATAAAACGTGGACAACCATAGGTTTATTAAAAGTCGATAGTTGAGGCCAAACTTGAATTTGCCAATTTATAACAAGTTAATCTCAGATTATAGAATCCTGGCTTTGTGAGTAGGTAACGGGCAGGGGAGTTGGGGTTGTTGGAACTGGTTATTTAGTATTTATTTTCTCTTGTTGCTCTTTGATTTTATTATATTTTATAATATTAAAATGTTTTGGAGCAGATGATACCTCCCAGAGGTTGTGCCTATATTGTTATGGTTCATAGGCAAGATGCTTATCGCGCCCTGCAGAAACTGAGCCGCGGAAACTATAAAGTGAACCAGAAATCCATAAAGGTACATTTTTATCCCTTATAATTCATTTTTTAAAAATTTAACACAGAATATTACTTGGCTTTTTAAAAACTTATTTTGGACACTAAGGCATTTCATGTATATCTATTTAAGAGGTTGTATCTCCTAGAAGTTAACATAAAGTTTAAAATCTTTAATTTAACTTAATTTAATTTAAAATGTTAAATGTTTATTTGCGAGATTTTTTGGGATTTTACACATTTTATTTTTAAAGTTTGCCATCTCATTCTTAGAATAAACGAAAATATTCAACAGAGCTAAAGATAATAGGTACATTGATATTCTTCCCCTAAGGGGCCAGAGTCAGCATTTCCTCAGTCATGTACCCTTGGATGATTGTGCTGCAAAAGGATTTTGTCTAACCTTAAATAATTTCAAAGTACCCAAGACTTTGGAAAGTGGTCCCCAGTATGCTGGGCTATGCAGGAAACCTCAGCCTTTCCCCAATAAACATTATTTTCCTTTTCTCTTTTATGTTTTATGTCAGTAGATTGGGGAGTGAATGGTTGGAGGAGTGGATAAGGAGGTGATGCCAGTTAAATTTCCACCAGGACAAAGTAGGAGAAAAGGTTAACCAATTAACTAGCATCGAAGGGAGATCCAGGGATAGGTCAGATTGCTCCCTTGTTGCCCAAATCTGAGTGATTAGAAATGTGAGAAATGCTTAACTCTCAAAACTGACGTTTTTTTCCTGTCCTTTCTTTTTGTATTTTAACTAATGGTGATATAGATTGCCTGGGCTTTAAACAAAGGAATAAAGGCAGATTATAAGCAGTATTGGGATGTAGAACTGGGTGTTACTTATATTCCATGGGACAAAGTCAAGCCTGAAGAACTGGAGAGTTTTTGTGAAGGAGGAATGTTGGACAGTGATACACTTAATCCAGGTAAAGCAGTATTTAATTTCTTTTAAAATTCATCTGTTTTCTTGATAATGCATGTGAAAAATGTTTATTCTTTGCTGTAGGGATTTTTGAGATTTTCCAAGTACCCACTATGTGCCATTCTCTCCATTAAAAACTGAGGAAACCATGGTGAATAAGACAGGTGTGGTCTTTGCCCTTAATGCAACTTATATTTAGTGGGATAGATTCAGACATAAGTGAAATAATACTGATTGTGGAGTTAATCATTAATTTCAGTATTAAGTAGATCTTAAATAGAATTTTTCGCTGTGAAAAACCTAACAGATCCAAATGAGTCTTAAACTGAACATTACTGGTATTGTTTTCATCCAGTGTTTCATAATAATTTCTTTGAAAGCATTTAAATGTCCAGAGAAGCAATTGAAAGTAAACATGTAAGGCAAGAAGGTAGTTACCTGTGGCATGAATATTAAAAATCCAGATTGACAGTAGGATTACAGTGGGGAAAATAGCAGCATGTGTGGGCATGACCTGGAGACTGATAGATAGCGGGACAAGGAGTGCAGGGTGGTGTGCCAAAATAAAATAAGCGACTAAAGGAGTTTCAAGCAAGCAGAGTTGGTTTGAGAACCAAAAGCAGGTGGAACGATGTTGAGCCATTCCCATACCTTGACTTCTTTCCCCACAGTGCGTGATGCCTTCACTTAAGGGGAGAGCTAGGTTGGAACTCCTGGGTGGTACAGTCAGTTAAGTGTCCGACTCTTGTCTTCGGCTCAGGTCATGATCTTATGGTTTTTGTGAGTTCCAGCCCCCCGAGTCTGGTTTCTGTGATGACAGTGCGGAGCCTGCTTGAGATTCTCTTTCTGCCCCTCCCCTGCTTGCTCTCTGTCTTGCTCTCTCTTTCTGTCTCTCTCAAATAAACTTCTTTTAAAAAGGGCAGGTAGAGCTAGGTTTCCGTTCACGCAATAGGTATTAGGGGTCTACTGTGTGCCAAACATTTTGGCACAGGCTCTGGTCAGGGTGCAGAGAGTCTTGCTCCTCCCTCCAGGGATCTTTAATCCAGACAACACACCATCATGGTTAAGAACATAGACCTTGGAGCCAGATGTGTGTATGTTGAGTCCCATGTCTGCCACTTGTTAGTATGTGACCTTGTTTTCCACAGTTTCCAAATTCTTTTCCTCACTTATAAAATGGGAATGATCATGGGACCTACTTCTAGATGGTTATGAGAATTCATTGGATTAATATATATATAAAATGCTTCAAACTGTGTCTGACACACAGTAAGCATTCTTTTGCGTGTTATTGTTCATTCATTTAAATAATACAAGATTAGCATAAGCATTTCTTTAGTAAATCAGACCGCTGATTTTTTTTATATAATCATTTAAAAATAATTCTAGATTTAAAGTTATAAAAAATTGTCAATTTTTATTGTTAAATTTCTTTAACTCATAGATTGGAAAGGAATCCCCAAGAAGCATGAAAATGAAGTTGCTCAAAATGGAGGGGCAGAAACCTCACATACAGAACCAGTATCACCTATACCTAAACCTTTACCAGTGCCTGTCCCTCCTATTCCTGTGCCCGCACCTATAACAGTGCCACCTCCACAGGTAAGAACATTTGGGGCGTTATTTAAACTTGTAAGTGTCTGAAAGGTAAACTTTTCTAAATCTTTTTATAGATGTATGTCTAGGTCAGTGTTCAAAGACGTGAACACATAAATGTGCATATTAATAGTATTTTGGTATGTCAGACCTACTGTTTATAAACTAACACATTTTTTCATAAACATCAGTAAAATCCATTCATATCGCCTTACATCTGTCTAGGTTATTTAGTGTCTTTATAATGTTCAGACTTGAGATGCAAACCTGATGGCATTTCTTGTATTCCGCTTCCCCTTGTTTTCTTTTATTGAATCTTATTCTTTGGTGGGGGTTTACGTTCTGAGAGAACCTGGATATCCACCCAGCAAGCAGCTGTTTTGAGAGAAAGAAAGTCTCTTAGTCTTCAGTTTGGGCGGTGCTAAAATGAAGTTTTTTAATGGATGAGTGAGAGCTATTTAATAAATTGAGTGCTATTTAACACAAAGGTACATTCATAAACCTCTGCTGTGTGGTCAGTGAGTGCATTTATGACGTAGGAGGAGACAGACTGGATTCTGACAGAATGTAGTTTGAATCTCAGCTCAATTGTTTAGTCACAGCAATGTGACATTGGGCAGATCACCTACCTAATCTAAGCTTCAGTTTCCTATCTATAAACACACAAGTTCCCTTTCCTGGCTTTGGCTCTGGTGTTCTTCCTAGGTCAGAGTTGTTTTGAGGATTAAATGAGATCGTGAATGTTAAATACTCAGCACGTTTCCTGTTCCATAATAAGAGCTCAATAATGAACAACCGTTTGGTAAAAATTTTAAGTCCTTGACCCACAGTGCTATGTGATCTGTTAGGTTTTTCTTGTTTTCAGTACCTTTTTCAGTTTCTCACATTAAATCTGAATCAGATAAATCTGAGCTGTCACAAAAGTGGGTTACCTAGCCTCTTGATTTTCCCAGTGTAAGGAGAAAATTACATGCTCTGATACATACTTAGTGGTGACATTTTATAAATAGATTCCCTACATTGACAAACTCGTTATTTGATCTTTTGGACAGGCCCTTCCAGCACAAGTTCTAAATAAGATTCAATGTATGTATCACCACTCACTTAAAGAAACCTGACTGATCTGTTAAAATTTTTCATACTTTTTTTTAAATAGCTAACATTTGTAGGGTGTTTATTAAGTGACAGACACTAGCACTTAACATGTATTCCCTCTTTAATCCCTATTACTATGTGAGGTTGACATTTTTTCATTTTACAGATGAGTAAACTGAGGTCTAGAGATTGTAAATAGCTTACTCAAGGTCACAAAGCTAGTTAAAAATGGGAAGGGGGCAGGCAGTTTCACCCCAGGACCTGTGATTTTAATCACTGTAAATTGCCAGGTAGCTTTTCTTAGAGTTGTAGTTATCAATTTACTAACCTGACCACGGAACATTTTTTAACATATAGGATATTCTGTCAGAACACCAGTAGATGCTTGTGAGATGCAATGTGAATTTGCTGTCATAGAGAACAGAAATTTGATGACTGTCATTTAGAGTAGGTACTAATTACCACCTGTTACTAGATAAATTTACTCACATAATCACAAATTTCGAAATATCTTTTTCAACAAGATCTTCATCTCAACTCACTGTATGGATGGGAGGGTGGCTAGATATGTGGCTTCATTATTCTTCCTTTGTCTTTAGGTCCCACCACATCAGCCGGGTCCTCCTGTAGTTGGTGCTCTCCAGCCACCCACTTTCACGCCTCCCTTGGGCATTCCTCCTCCGGGTTTTGGTCCTGGTGTTCCTCCTCCACCTCCTCCTCCACCATTTTTGCGCCCAGGATTTAATCCGATGCATCTGCCACCAGGTACCGTGAGTTGTTCAAGAAGACATTCTTTTCGGAGCCCAAGATTAGGTGGCACAACATAAGTTGACATTATTTTTCTTATTGTAGGTTTTCTTCCTCCTGGACCCCCACCTCCTATAACTCCACCAGTATCCATTCCTCCTCCTCACACTCCACCAATAAGCATCCCAAACTGTAAGCATGTTTTTCTTTTGTGTTCACTAGTCCTCTTGGAGTTGGGAGTAGGAGGGGAGAGTGGACCAGTAACAGGGTCTAGAGTGTGGCAAAAGAATGTTGATTGGGGAGATAATTATTCAGCTTCACATGTTGATGTAATTATATTCCTTAGCTACTATCGCTGGTATAAATGAAGACACTACAAAAGACTTATCTATTGGAAATCCCATTCCAACAGTGGTGTCTGGGGCTAGAGGAAACGCCGAGTCTGGTGACAGTGTGAAAATGTATGGCTCTGCTGTGCCACCTGCTGCACCCACGAATCTGCCCACCCCTCCTGTAACGCAGCCTGTTTCACTTCTTGGTAAGTTGATTTTTTTATCATTAGTTTTTTTTTCCCCCACCCAAGTTAGGTTTTTTTAAAGAACAATGCTAATTTCTTTGAGGAAGATCTTCCTCTTAAATATGTGCACTTGGTCTTTACCAAGAGTAGCCCCAGAGACAGCCTCAAAGATGAAATCATGTTCGTCCTGAATAAAAGTGGGGATTTGTACATCTTAATTTGGTATAGGAAAGTGATTAATCTCTGAGAGAAGGAATTGGTGCAAAGTCCATGACTGATACAACCCCAGACATTCAGCTTTATAAAGAGATAGGATTTCTTTGACAACATAGAATTTTTCCCTGTCTGGACCAATTTTTCTAAAACCCTGGGCTGTGGTAGCATTCTCTGTTGGCTAGCAGAGAACTTCTCTTAGGTACATGGAATAAAATGGCTTTATTGTCTGAATGACATTTGTACAGCCTAGGGTAATGCTTTCTCATTGACCCCTCAGTTTTCTCCTGCTAGTTTTATCTGTTGGACTTTTTACCCACAATTTTACTGCCACGATCAAGGGAAGTGTGATTTAGCTTATTTACGTCTTTGAGAGGCTTTACCTTTGCTTGAATTATAAATGATTATTTTATATACACTTGTTATATTTTATACACTTGTTATAGTTATTAATCTATTACATTAATAAATTACTGTATTTTGAAGTGGTTTTGCCAAGTATAATTAACACTTGATTCTCCTAATGGGTAGTTAGATTATACTAAGGTATAATCCTTAGTATTATAACATTCTAGTCCTGTGAGCCCATTGTATTTTTCAGAGGTATATGTATATGTACATATGTGCTTTCATAATCTTAGATTTTTTTTTTTTAGGAGAGAGCACATAGTTGCCTCTGAGATGTAGGACTATGGGACATTAGGACTATAGGACATTAGTTTGTGATGTAGGACTTCTACTTTTCACTTAAACCTTTCAGTGCTGTTGGAAATTTTTACTTTGTGCATATACTATATTTATAATAAAAATCAATTTGTTTTTAAATGGCATGCTGTCTTCTGCCCTCTCTGAGACTGAGCTTAGTCCGATAATAAACTTGATTTTTATTTCCTTTAGTACGCAGACTGGGTAATGGTGAAAGAGGATTAGGGATTAAAATTTGTCACCAGTAATGTAGCAATAGTTATCATAATGATGGAAAATAGTTTGTTTAATGAGGAAGTTGCTTAAGGGGTCTACACTATAATGAAAATCCTGTAGTAGAGGAACATTGTTCTAGGATCCAGGAGACCTTAACGTCTTTGGATATCAGTTTTGTTACGCATTTTGTTTTTTCCTATTTGCAGTAAGATGGTTACATAAGAATCACAGAATCTGAGTTGGCTAGACTTTTCTGATCAAACCCTTTTCTCCACGTCACACCAACACCCGTGATTATAAATTCTCTTTGTAGTGAAAATTCCTAGTCTAGCATCCCATGGATATTAGGCCACCTTGAGAGTATCTACAAAATGGCATGCATTTGTGCTTTTTTTTTTCTGGTCTTAGTAAACTCACTGAATGAACGATTTCTTCATCCCTAAGAGTTTAATAACCACTACTTTCAAACAAACTTAAAGAGTAAGTAGCCTGCTTCTGATTTAACATTTAGGTCTTGACGGCTCTGCCCTTTATATTACAACCGACGTGCATAATTTAAACTCTGCATCCAACATGTGAAACAAAATAAAGCACAGATCAAAAGTTGGTGAGCTTGAAAAGCAAACTTAGTAAGCTAAGCACTTAGCATTTATCATTACCTGGCATAACTCTGTGTGTGTCTTTCCCTCCTTCCCTCTCCCAGATACATACTAGAATGAAAACTCCATGAGAGAGGGACATTTGTTACTTGAATAAGTAGATAGATAGATGGTTTTCAATGCAGGGCTGTTTATACTTCACTTCTTTGTCTATAACTTTCATAACAAAACTTAGAAATTAAAGGCTGTTCCAAATCTGGAAAGACTAAAATGTGACATAACATAAAAGTGAAAACTTTTGTTACAATGAGTACTTTCAAGTAAAATGCAGTTGTTTAGTTCCAGTCAAGAAAGAAAGTCTTTTGTGTCCCTTCAACTAGAAATCTTGAAAAGAATATCCCGTAGATTTTGACCTTTTAGAGAAAGGAGACCTTAATGCATGGGCAAATAAAGGAGGATTTATCCAAAAGAGTAATCATAGTTGCATCATTTTGATAAAGGAATGCAATAATCACATGGCAGTATTGCAGCACAGAAGGATGGCTGATCAGGGTGGGATGTTGTTGCTGTTAACCAGGTTCACAGAATATTAGAACTAAGATGGTTTCAAGTTTCCTCTTGGTGCTCTAATGTTTTCTCTTATGATAATAAAAAGAAATGCTATGCTGTACCAGAAACCTTTAAGCCTAGAAGGGGATATGAAACTCCAGTTTCTTCATCTGTTTAAAAAAAAAAAAAAAGAATAAAAATGACACACCAGGGTGTTGTGGTGATTGACTGGGCCTGTGTATATAAAACAACTGACACACGGAGCCTGCCACAGGGTAGGCTGTTCATGAATGGTGGGTGCTTATTACAGGTAAGGAGTGTTCTAAGTGATACTTAGAATACCTAGAGAAGAATATCTATACTTTGAAATTCTAAAATTATATCACTTTAGCTATGATTCGTTTTAAATTGTTTTGTTTGTTGGCAGAGGAAGCAAGCTTTTTAGGAAAAAATGCATCTTGACATAGTTGCCTTAGATCTTTTCATGGTAGATTAGACCAGGTCAGAAATTCACACATCTTAAAGTTCCAGCAGTTGTACTGAGAAAATATATGCTAGTCATAGTGGTATTTCACTGAACTAGCACAATATGATATCTATATTCTTCTTATTAACAGTATTCAGATAATTTTCTTGTAAGGGGAGGTGAACCTATCCTTGAGACTTAACTGAGTTCTTGGATTTAATTATTGAAACATGGTAATAGTGATACTTTTAAAGTAGCGGGGACCAAACAAATGTTCAACAGATCTCCCAAAACTTAGTAGTAAGGCTGATTATACTGGGAGGAGGCAATGAGTGCTGCAAGGATGCTTTGGCTTAAGGAATTTTCCGAGTGATCAGATGTAAGTGTGGGGTGTTGGTCTGGAAGTGAGGACTACCTGTTTCTGGAGTTGGGCCGAGGTAGCCCATGCTACCGTGTTTGTAGAGAACTAAACCTCCATGTTGTAGGGATTCTGATTATTTTAGTAACTGATAATCTGAACATATGAAGTTATATGATGCACGGTAATAATTCATTATCACGTCATTTTAAAGAAATCCATTCTTAGTCCCTCACACACCAAGATAGCTAGTTAGAATAGTGATGGTTTCATAAAAGCTGTCGGTAACTGTCTACAGTGGTTGATCATTTAGGAGAGAAGGAATATTAATGATAATAGCAATTCGGTTTATTCTCTTTACTGTATAAGTGTATGTGTTTACTTTTCAAAAACTTTTGTATAACGTGTATCTCTAATATGTATAGCATTTTTATTAAAAAAAAAAAAGTGCATTGTAAATGTGAAATTTGGGTTATTACTTTGGTGTTCCAGACAATAAAAAAGAAATACACAAAAAAATGTTTGTTTGTGTTACATATCTCTACTCTGTTACCAGTATATCCAGAATATCTTTTCAAGGAAAAATTATGGTAACTTGGACTCATTCCTTTTGTGGAAAATTAAAGCCTTTTCTCTTGTCAGATATATGTATTCATTAATTATTAATATGCAGATTCTTCCTAATTTTGTCACACTGCTATAGATGATGGTGAAATTTGTAAGAATTGGGTAGTTCTAAGATTGCCTCCTACTTACTGGTATTTTTTGTTGCCAAAGATCTAAAGCAGAAGTCACAAATTGGTGGCCTCCAGGCTGAATTGTTAGACAGTGGTGTGATGCCCTTCAGGCTTGATTCTACACATCCCTGCATGAACTCAGTAGGCATTTGAGTCAGTGTTCCCAAATTTGGACACTTCAAGAAATTATGTGCACAGAATTGGTTTGGAATTATCAAACAGGCATGTTTGCTTTATTGTAATAGTTATGATCCTTACAACTGCCTAGAAGGTGAATAGTTTTACCATCACGTTCTATAATTACTTTAAAATTGATACTTGATTTGTGGTGATTTCACTTAGCTTGGATTTCTCTGCCAGAATTTTGCCTTTTTTTTTTTTTTTTATAGTTAGTACTTTTTAACAACATTTAAATTAGAACATTAGAGCACCAATCTAGTGTGAATAACATTCAAAGAAAACCTGAAGAAAATCCTTTGGAAAGTGTTTTTTTAATGATAATACCTAACTTTTAATACAACTGCTACATGTTAGTATTTTTTCTTATTGTGAACTTTGCTATAATGTTTGGTTATTTTAAATTATAGTCTAGAGGGGTCTACTAGGTATTTGTTTTGGTACCCCCCCCCCCAAAATCTGTTGACTTTATTTATCCTATAAGATGTTCTTTCAAAGCTCTAAAATACTCAAATTGGCACTCTAAATATTACACTGGTAATTATTCCACTAGTGTTATATAGTAGAAATGGTTCCCAAATAGTCATCACAGTACCTTCAATATAGTATATAACATTGTTCAGTGGATACAGTGGGTAATTAATAACTATTAATCCACAACAGATACTTGCCTTGGATTTAAATTTATGGACGAATACCCTATATTTTCTCAGAAGATGAGGTACTTCAGATGAAACCTACAGGGAAGGTCTTATACAGAAACTTGAAAACTGCTTATCACGTTGTCTCCATGTCCCTCTGTGCTTCCTGGGCTATAGAACTCCAGCCTGGAGTCTCTCTTAAATTTAAATCTCTCCGACATACATCACTTTGGGCCTGAGGAAGGTGGGAGGGGCAGGGACTCTGGGCTCTAGATTGATTTTGGTAGACAAAGATGTGGCTGTGAAGAATTTCAGGTAAGATTTTTTCCAGCTAACATTGAAAGTAACATTCCCTGTCGAAAATCTCATTCAGTGATAGGTTAATTGTTTATTCGAAACTTCTTGACTCAAATAGTGCAACTCTTTTAGAGTTGTTCCATTTTGCCAGTTACGGTAACATAGCAATTGGTATACAAATTCTAAAAAGTCACTACAAATGAACTGTAGGGAAGTTGACCAGACAAAACCTATTGTGCATAATTTTGCAAAAAGCCAAGGAGTCATTTTAAAATAATCTGTCTCTGATTTCTCTTTATCTGAAATTCTGGTTTTCGTGTATTGGATTTCAGCAAAACATAATGTACCCCTCTGCTAAAAATAGATACACCTCTCCCATATATTTGCATTATATATTATTAAAAACTCAAATTTCTGTTAAAGATTTCTCATTAACCTCCTAAGCACCATTTTTTTTGGTGTAATCTTAATGTATAATACTATCTAAAATGTGCTTTCTCATTCTTTGAAAACTAGCTCCTTACTCTTGTTCTCTTCAGCTCCCAACATAGTGCCTACTGCAAGAATTGCCTGGGAGCCTTTTCAAAATAGTTATGCTCCAGATGTTAATAAACAATGAAATCTAGGCAAAGGAAATACATGTATGGGTTGCACTGTTACTGCAATTTTCTGAATGTCTCGGATGAAGAAAAGCAATGGTTTTTAAAAATTATATGCATGTATATATACATTATATGCATATATATATACACACACATATATATGCATGCTTAGGGATCTTAGGGCATTGGTGGGAGAGATAAGAGTGGTTGATATATTTTTTCCTTGTGTGGGATTTCATTTTAGGCTCATGCAAATGCCACAGTGACATTTTATTTGGATCAGATCAAAAAATGTCAAGCTGCCAACTAGAAACAGAAAAGGAGGTAGTTAAAGAAAATTGCAGAATTTCTCAAAATAAATTTCAGATCTTTGTAGGTTAACAATGGAAAGCCACCGCCCTGGGGGAGAGACCTGGACCTTCTAGCCTCTGCTCTTGCAGCCTGAGAGATATTTTCTCCTTGAAGAATTTGGTCATCACTTCTGCCACTGCCATTCATACATTCTATGTGTATTTTATTCAGTAGCCACTGTGTGCCAGGTATCCTTCTGGGTACTAGAGATACCTGAATGAACAAGACAAAGCCTGTCTTCCTAGAGCTTATATTCTAGTAGGGACTTAGATAATAAACTAATAACTTCACATGGAGATAATCCTATGATGAAGAGTAAAGCAGAGAACACTTAGGGAATTGGAGGAGTGTCACATGGGATGTTCTATTTTAAATGGTATATGTATGGCCCAGGAGGGCATCTAAGGAGGTAGTATGGAGAGAAATGATGGGGGAAAGCCATGGAAATACAGAGAAAAGATAGTTGAGGTAGAAGAACAAAAGGAGGCCTGAATTGTGAGTGAACTTGGCTTGTTTGAGGGACCACAGGGTGCCAGTGTGGCTGGAGCAGGATGAACAAAGAAAAGAGTTGCAGGCTATGAGTTTAGAGAAGGTTGGCAAGGGCCAGGTTGAGTGTGCAGTGGGGAATGTTGTAGTTTCAGTCTTATGTATACTTTATAAAGGGTAATGGCTATTACGTAGACACCAGACTCTAGGAGTTGGTTAAGAGTGGAAAGAGGACCTAGTTCGGATGCCGTCGCAGTAGAAGAGGTGCAGGCTAACTGCTTGCATTGGGGTGGCGCAGTGGAGGAAATGAAGTGGTTGGACGTCGAATTTATTTTAAAGATAGGGCCTTCCTAATTGGCTGACTACTTAAGTGTGGGGTATGAGAGAAAGGAGTCAAGATTGAGCTCAGTATTTGATGTGAGCAGTTGATAGGATGTAATCTCCATTTCTGAGATGGGCAAATGTCAAGGAGGACTGGATCTGCAGAGGGGATATCGAGTTAAAAGGTTGGCTATTTTAACTTTGAAATTCAGGTGCAGATGATAAGTAAACAACTTGAATACAGTTGAGATATAATTCCAGATATCCTCCGCAAACGATCAGCAAAGCCACAGGAGCCAGTGATTACTTAAGAAGGGAACGTAAATACAGTGAGCGGGATGAGCCTAGGAAAACTTCAGCAACTTAGCCGTTGAGAATACAATACTGAGAACTAAGACAGACATAGTTCCAGATGCCAGGAACTCTGGCGAAGAGTTTGTATGTGTGAGTCATTTGAACGTTAACAGCCCTAAGAGGTAAGTACAGTTACCCCCGTTTTCTAGATGGGGAGGCTGAAGCACCAAGCTGAGTAGCCTGCCCAGGTGAACAGCTACAAGTGGTGAAGTCGGAATTTCAGCCAGCATTGCTCCGACACCGGTGGTTTTAACCACTGCTCTGTTCAGCAGAGGATACTGGAAGGCGCAGCGAAAGTAGAGGGGCTTTTCTGGCAGCCAAATAAGAGTTCCTAGGAAGGAGGGGGAGCGATCAACCATCAGTCACATAGGTGGCTTGGGGAGAGCACTGGAACTTGCTGCCTGGGTTTAGCAGAATGAAGCCTCTTGGGTAACCTTAGAAATGTGATTTCCTCAGAATAATGGATCCAAAAGCCCAGTTACACAGGGGCAGGAGAGAATGGAAGGTGAGGAAATGGATACAGTGATTTTGGGCATTTCTTTGAGGAGATTTGTTATATAGAGGAACAGCAAAATGAGGTGAAAGTTGGAAAGAGATGGCAAGGTAAGGGAGTTTTTGTTTTTATTTCTAAAAGATGGGTGAAACTACAGCATCTTTATTACTGGAAAATCAGAGGGGAAATTTTTGCTGCAGGAAAGAAGAGGTGTTGGCTAAGCTGATAACCCTTATGTAGGTAAGAGGGCATCGGTTCAGGGTTTGAATAAAGGACTTAATCCTTGGAGCATAGCTGTTCTCAGACAGAAGGAGTCATATGGATACAGGTACAGGTAAATTGGTAGGTGGGGTGGTGGGTAAGTGAATGAAAAAGTCTTTTTTCCAAAAACCTTTTTTTTTTTTTTTCATGGTAAACCGGACAGGATAAATAAAATTGCGGTATATCCCTATGATGGAATAGTACTTGGTAATTTAAAAAACGGAAGCACTTGTACACGCTGCAACATGGATGAACCTTGAAAACATACACTAAGTGAAAGAAGCCAGTCACAGAGCATCACATATCGTATGACTCCATCCATATGAAACGTACAGCATAGGCAGATGTAGAGACACAGAAACCAGGGTATGTGGTTGCCTGGAGGGAGGCGTGGGGCGATCACAGGGAAATGGGGGGTGATACAGAACTTGGTTTTTTGAGGTAATGAAAATATCCTAAACATTGTGATGGTTGCCCAACTCTGAAGACACTATAACCCATTGAATTAGGCACTTTATATGGGTGAATTGTAAACTACGTAAATTTTATCTCCCTGGATTTGTTCTAAAACCCCCTAAGGGTAGACAGGATTGAGGAGAAACATGAGCACGTGAAGTAGACGTCTAGGGAAATGAGAATGTGAGCTGCCTAGGAAAATTAGGATCACTAACCAGAATTAAGGAAGCACTTGTGGTTGAGGTTATAAACTCAAAATGAGGCCGGTCGATGTGTTGGGGGTGGGGTGACCCCCAGCCCTGTCTGTGTACAGATTGGGTAGAAGAGTTGCATTCAAAACCATTGAGGTTTTACCAGACAACTGTGGTGAGGGGGAACCGCGGACTCTGAGGCAGGTAAGGAGGAAAGTAAAGACATTGAAGGGTACTGTGGGGGCCTGACTCTCACGGGATCAAAAATGATTCTAGGAAGGAGGTTGGAGAGTTAGGGTGCTTGCAGTTGAGGACATGTTGGTAATGAAAGGTGCAGGACTTCCTAGAGGCAGCGACTTTGGTAGATTGGAGGACAAGATTGTAGAAGAGGTATTTAGATGTCCCGTCCACCTTTTCTCCTCCTCCTCTCTTCCCTCCCCTTTTCACCTAGCAAGTCCTTGCTCTCCTTAAAAGATTCCACTTTACATCCTCTTTTTTTTTTTTTTTTTTAAGTTTGTTTATTATTTTGAAAGAAAACATGCAGGAGGGGCAGAGGGAGAGAGAATCCCAAACAGGCTCTGTGCTGCCAACGCAGAGCCCAACATGGGGCTCGAACTCAACCAATCATGAGATCTGAGCTGAAACAAAGAGTTGGGATGCTTAGCCGACTGAGCCACCCAGGTGCCCCTATATCCTCTTGAAGAGCGTCCAACTATGACTGAGGCAGTTGGTCACACCCACAGTATTTAGTTGTAACCTTTGTGTGTCTCCCTGTCCCCACGCACTGTGGTACTTGGCAGAAAGATCCTATTTGCAGCCCTTATTTATGTTCTCCTGAGATTTCAAGGTCCACATTGGACTCCAACCATGATCCCAGTCACCCCCCGCCCCCTCACTGCCCCTTCAGCCTTTTAACACACTTGTTCTTTATTTCACACAATTCTGAACGTCTTTGCTCTAGATAGCAGTCACCTCCCCTTTAATCTTTTGTTTTTTAATGGTGAAATGACTGGTTTGGGGCTCATCATTGGAATATCCACAGTTAAGTCTTGGTTATTTTGAGTTAAAGTGCAGTATATTTCTCATTCGTCTTCAAATTTGAATACAGATACTTGCGGCTGTCACCTTTTTCTGCATTAAAATCTTACTGTGTTAGGAATCTCAGAGTCTCTAAGGTGGTGTTTCCCAGGTCTGAATTCCCTTTTTCCTGCCTGTGCTGTGGGTAACACTGTGACTCTTGTGAACTCTAGGTATACATGCCAGTTTCTTCACGTTTCCACCAGATCTAAGCCAGGCCCCTCTAACTTTCAGAAATTTGGTGGGGGGGTGGGGCGGGGGGCGGGGTGGAGGGAATGAAATTTGTCATCTGTCTCCCAAAATAGCTTCTTTTCTTAAATTCCTGCGTTGTATTGATGCTTCCATCCACTTATTCAGAGCAGAGAGCTTTGTACCTCCTCTCTGTCACCTCTGTTTCTGTTCAGTCTCTCATTTCTGTACCCTAGATTCTGAGAGTGAGAGTCAACCTGCTCTCCAGTGTCTTTCCCTTCCTTTCCTGTACACTGCTTGCTAGAAAGTTCTTTCAAAAATGAACACGGGATCATCCCTGCAAAAAATTTCTTGGTAAGTCCCAGGTTTCTTCTTGTGGCATGTAACACTTCTGAATTGCCCTGGCCTGCCTGCTCAGCCTTATGAACCTCTTTTTTTCTTTAATTGATAGTAATTTGTATTTACACAAATTCTTTCCTGCTACTTCAGTAACAAACCTCATCTTCTGTATTTGTTTCTCTCTTGGCAAAAGGCATTCTGTTGCAGTTCTCTTGACCAGTGATGTCTTTCCGCCCTTTCTTTCAAGACCCTATTCAAACGCTCTAGGACTTGCACTCAGACTCATGCCCACCAGCTTAATCACTTCCACCTCTGTCACCAATACTAGCTCGTGCCATCTCTTCCAGCAGTTTCTTTCTACTTAGGCTATGTCCTGTTTAAAGGAGAGGGCCTTGTTTTATCTTCAGCACATGAAATGAGTTAATAAAGTTCAGATGTCCAATATGTGTGAATTCTTTTTAACTTGCAACTCTAGAAAACTTGGCAGTGACATTGCACGTCATACTTCCAGATAAAATGAATAATTGCTTTGAATGCCCTTTAGACCTGGGTAACTCACTATACAGTCCATTGAATATGCATAACGTCTGCTTTCTAATTAAAAATGAAATTCAGCTAGCATGCCTATCTAGGGCTTTATGCCACCTGGTATATTTTTAGTTAAATATAACTTATTAAAGCAATACTTGTCCACTACAGAAAAAAAAAAAAATTGTAATCCACACTTTTATCACTTTTGTGGCCTGAAAGCCAACGTTTAGGACTATGGGGTTGGATATTCTGTCAGGGGAATCTGTAAATGTTGGTTCATGAAGGATTAAAAGGAAATCCACTTATTTACAAATGAGGGAAGGGATTTGAGTGTATAGTATTAGGCGAATACAAATATCCACACATACAGAATCAAATTAGGCAATAATTTTGCTGTATAAAAATACTGCTTTGTAGGTAGTTTAAATACATGACTCTAAATGTTAACCCTATCAAATCGATGTTCGTGCACTCTCAGATGCCTGTTATGAAGGACTTAAGAGCTGCGTTCCTAGAGACAGGTTTATATTTTATGGAGAATGATTGCCCATTTTGTCTGATTGGCACAAGGGTGAGGTGGCCATACATCCTTTGGCCACTGTCAGATTGGTAGCTGAGGAAGCCAGTCTTCCTGGGTAAATCAAGAAACAGGACCTTTCCATTGTCCTGTAAGAGTCATCGTTTCCTCTTAAAGGTTCATCTGAACTTAATTCTTTAACAACAATAAGATGCTTTGAACCTCTTCCACATTTTTCTAGTGTTACTTAAAAATTTGGCATTGGTCTCTTCACCCTATAAACAAGTACTCAAATCTCTGAAAAAGGCCTAATCCCACCTCAGTGGTCATTTTACTCCTTAAGGACTGGTGGGAAAGTAAAGTTCAATTTGTTTAAGTGCATCTGTGCAGGATTTCTTTGTTTAAAGGGCAGTAATGGGGTACATACATTTTATGTTGTTTTGAGGTATAGTCTGGAAATGTTGGCACGGATTCCTTTTATTTTAACTTTTTTTTAATCTTTGCTTATTTTGAGAGAGCTAGTGAGTGGGGATGGGTTAGAGAGAGAATCCAAGCAGGCTCCACATTGTCAGCACAGAGCCCAACTCGGGGCTTGAACTCTCGAACTGTGAGATCGTGACCTGAGACGAAATCAAGAGTTGGATGCTCAACTGAGTGAGCCATCCAGGCGCCCCAGTACTGATTCCTTTTAAAAGTGAGAGCAAGGACATATCTTAGGGGCTTCTGCTGTCCCACTGTATGGTATGCACTCCGTAAATGTTTACTAAACACTAGGAATAAGTTTGCCATTGGATTTATTCAATCTGAAATACAGTATGTAGGTGGTGGTTCTGTATATGTTCATTGGGGTTTTCCTAAGGAACGTCTGAAGAGTGTGTGAAGCAACTAGGTCTTTGCTTCATTTATCCACTTCATAATTTCTAGCTTCTTACTGAAGTCATTTGCATTTTTAAAATTAAGACCTGACACGTAGAAGCTCGGTGTATTCACATTTTTCCCAACTGTCAAGTGCTGGACTTTAAACTGTGGTGGGTATTGGGGGACCGACCACAAGAGGTTAATAAGATCCTATCGTAAATGAAAAATGCATTCAGTTTTGCAAAGTCAGATATTTAATGTTAGGATATTTATCATCTGTCAAGATAGATGTGAAAATTTCAGCATTTAACTGTGGACGAGGCTCTGAGCTCGGTCTTATGTATTTTATCCCACTTAATCTCCACAAGAGGCAGGTACTGTTTCTGAGGCACACGTCCAAGGTCATTCCTAAGTGAGATTGTATTTCACCAGACATAATAGACTTCATTGTAAGCATTTGAAAGAAGGTATTGTGTTTAAGTAAATACCACAGCTGGTGAGTTGTAAACTGGTATACGTAGCTTTTCAGGTCCACTCTAGTTAGTCCTTAAATCGGACAGAATAGGATTGGACCACATGTTGTGAGGATCCGAAACTGAAGTAGAAACTCTTGTTTAGGTTTAGTATTGCTGATACAGAAAATTGAGGAGCAAGCAGGACTTGTTTAATGTATGCTAAAGCACACATGAAGAAGTGGTTCTGTCAACATAAAATAACCTGCTGTCGGGGGAGGGGGAAGAAAACTTCCTATTAAAGTATTGGGTAGCAGTGTCCCAAAAGCATTTCTCTTAACCATCGGTGGTTGAGCGTCATAGCCCCTAACTTGCTCAAAGGCCTTTCTGCATGCAGTAGATGGGTAAATAATATATTCTGACAATATCTGGAACATTTTCCATTGTTAGAGTAACTCGTATTGGTCATAGTGTTTGCCTTGTGGTGTTGATATTTGCAAAGAAATAGAGAGGGGGATGATGTCGTTCTGTTACTGAAGTGGTGAACCAAAACCGAATCTGTACTATTTTGCCATATCGTTTTAAACGATGGGTGGTTTTATTTGTAGGACTTAACACAAAACCTGAGCCAACCCTCATGAAAACAGGAAATAAAACCAGTGAAGTCCTTGTCACCTTCAACAGCACCGACTTCATTGGTCTCGCCACCTTAGGAGGAATGAATAGAAAGTGAATGGCCGGACTTTTCAGCATAATTCCATCATTTCGGCCTAGCAGGTTTATGCCTTAGGGTGTGCTTTGAAAAAGGACCTGTAAAAATAAACTCCCCACTGGTGTGTTGATCTTTATTTTATAAGCTTTACTGTTCAAGTGATGTTTACCGTTTAATAAGGCATTTTAATGACATGGAATCGGAGACCTCCCTCTGCAGTGGATTTTCTGGGTTAGTGACCCTATTTTTTTTCCAGTAAGTTAAGACTTAAAAGTGTAAAATTTCCTAAGAGTACACCTGAGATGGCCTTCAGTTGGCTCACATAGCACAGTTCAGCTCTTTGTGTCATGAGGACCCGTACATTGTCTTTCTCAAATGTCTTGAGTGTTTTAAGTATTTTTACCAACCACTAGTGATGGACATACTCTTTCCAAAAATTGGTATATTGCAGTTTCCTTTTCCATCTTACTTTGACCTCTACCATTATTAGATCCTCATCATCTACACACTAATATATGTCTTTATATAGTATGTAATCTATCTTTAAGACTACATGCTATGGGTTGTTGGCCTCACGTTGAGTTTTGCGCAGGTAGACTGGCAGACAACTTTGAAGATTCCGGGTTGAACTTCGTTTTGATTCAGGCTCCACAGGAAACAGCTGAAACCAGAATGCCATCTTCTGCATTATTTTATATACATTTTTATTACTCTCTTTTATAGGTACTCAAGGAGTTGCACCTGGTCCTGTAATTGGGCTCCAAGCACCATCCACTGGTCTCCTTGGTGCCCGACCTGGCCTAATCCCACTTCAGCGCCCTCCAGGAATGCCTCCACCTCATTTACAGCGATTTCCTTTGATGCCACCTCGTCCCATGCCACCGCACATGATGCATAGAGGTCCACCGCCAGGCCCCGGGGGCTTTGGAATGCCTCCACCTCATGGAATGAAAGGCCCCTTTCCACCGCATGGCCCCTTTGTTAGGCCTGGGGGAATGCCAGGGCTTGGGGGCCCGGGGCCAGGCCCAGGGGGTCCCGAAGACAGAGACGGGAGGCAGCAACAGCCACAGCCACAGCAGCCGCCACCGCCACAGCCACAGCCACAGCAGCCGCCACCAGCTCAGCAGCCGCCACCGGCTCAGCAGCAACCACAACCGTTTAGAAACGATAACAGGCAGCAGTTCAATTCAGGTAGAGACCAAGAGAGGTTTGGAAGAAGATCTTTTGGAAATAGGGTGGAAAATGACCGGGAACGGTATGGGAACCGTAATGATGATAGAGATAATAGCAATCGTGAAAGGAGAGAGTGGGGAAGAAGGAGCCCTGACCGGGACAGGCACAGAGACTTGGAAGAGAGAAATAGACGCTCTAGTGGGCATCGAGACAGAGAGAGAGATTCTAGAGATAGAGAGTCTCGTAGAGAGAAGGAAGAAAACCGAGGAAAGGAGAAGCCTGAGGTGACAGACAGGGCAGGTGGTAACAAAACCGTTGAACCTCCCAGTAGCCAAGTGGGAGACGTAGACACTGTTTCAGAACTTGATAAGGGGGAGTCTGAGTCTGCAGTTGTAAAATCTTCTGAAGAGTTACCTGCTGAGGCTACCTCATCCGTTGAACCCGAAAAGGATTCTGGCTCAGCAGCAGAGGCTCCTCGTTAGAGACTGGAATTTGTCAAAATGTGACAGTGACGCTTCTGGAGTGTAGAGCTTGAGGTGTACAGATGCTGTATTATATTTGCTCCTGCTATATCACAGCCCCGCAGTAGTTGGTGGGGAATTGTAAGCAATTTGATTGCTTCCCTTCTATTTAAAAATAGCCACAAAATAACAAAAAATACTGAAAATATGAATAAATATTACCCTTTTTGCTGTAACTTTTTAAAAGTTTTGACTTTAAAAAGTTTACAAATCGTAATTAGAAGTGCTCTCTATTTTTTTTTTTTTTAATTTAAGACAAGGTAACGGTGAAAGCTCCTCAAAACAATAGGGATGTTTTTAATAAACTCTATTTTCATAACAAACTTTAATGTGTGCTATTCTTCCTACACTGCATTAAGGTGGAAAAGGATTGTTCACCATCAAAGTTTGAGCTGTTAATACTGTATTGGAGTCTAAATTAGACTTGTTTACTTGATGGAAATAGACATCTTTATGTAGTTACTCTCAAACACTTCATTTGTAATACTTTTTATTTTTAGCATTTCAATCATAAGGTGTAAAGGTTCATGGTTTTAATGTTAATGGAAAAGCTTGTTAGTTTCGCAGTTCAATCAAGGATTTCTTTTTTGCCATTGGCTTTGTGGTAAATGTTGCCCTAATTAATTTGTAAAGAGAAATTTTGCTGGGGGGAGGAAACTGGATCCCAGAGTACCCGTTTGTACTATAAAATTATCCGATTGCCTGGGTATTACTTATTTAGAAGGTTGAATGTTTTCTTACCATCCCATTAAATTTTTCAAAAGGGTGAGAGAAATCA
Source organism: Panthera leo (assembly GCF_018350215.1). NCBI lineage: Eukaryota > Metazoa > Chordata > Mammalia > Carnivora > Felidae > Panthera > Panthera leo. Next base: position 13,282,164 of record NC_056687.1, read on the forward strand.
AGGTTAGATTTGCAACCTAAAAGCTTTTTGTCTTACATGTTTTAAGGACTTAAAAGCAACCTATTGTTTCCTAGAATATAGGCTTTGCCTGTTGCCTTTCTTTACCATTTTTTAAACTCCCCTGCTGGGCAGAGGTAGACTGAACTTTTTGTCACATATGAGAACATATAAAGTATTTTCTCTTTTGCTTAAAATTGTTGGGTTTACTAGGAAAAATAGATGTAGGTTATCCAAGAACTATTACATGAAGTCATCCAAAGCCAAATCAAACCTGTGTCTGAAATAGTTCAGAACAGCAGTTCCATAAAACTGCTTTACTCAGTGCCAAGGAAAAGACCACACAATCCAAGTATTTATGGCCTTGTTGAAGCTTTTTTCCCCCCATAAATTACATTTTTAAACTGTCCTCGTTTCATTCAGTGTGTTGAGCAGTAACTTTTTCTTTGCCCTCATCCCCAGGCGAAGCTGCTTTATTACTTTGGTTCTTAAATAGTACTCTGCAGCAAGATCTTTGTTTTGACAGGGAGAACGTATCTAGGACAATGTTCTTGTGTTCCCGACTTTAGAAAATGAGAAAAAAATCCAGGTTCGTATCTGCACTTAAATGATAAAACTTGTCCTTTGTTTGATGTTGGCCCACGGAGAGGTTTTAAAAAGTCCTAACTGAAACTGCTTCTGGAAAGAAACATACATGTGATCATTTAGTGGTCAGATTTCAGGGATTTAAGAAACCCGTGTTTCCAATTGTAAGTATTGGGATCATCCAATTTGCACATGACAAGCCCCCCCCCCCCCCCCCCAAATACCAAGTGGTAGTGATTACACTTGAGACTTGAAAGGTCACAAGCAGGTCCCTATATTTGAGTCCTATCCCACATATGTACTCCAAATCGCACATTAGTGAAATCTGTTCATATTTTTAAATCCTGACTGATTTTAACCACTTATTCTGAGCATATTCTTTATCACCAATTTTAAAACTCTGAAAGCATTACAAATTGTCCTTTTCCAAATTTGCTTTTCCCCTCCCAAGCGATATCCTACATTTGATTAAGTATATCATATATTTATGATCAATCAGAACTGTAGCTTCTTTCTGGTTTCTCTATTAGAAATAATGTTCTGCAACTCTCAATAAACGACTGTGCTCCAGAGTCAAATCTGAAATAGGTTAACATTCATTTAAAAGCAGTTTCTCATAGGTACATAGCAAGTACTTACGATAGGAGAACTAGCCTTAAATTTACTAATTTGATGCAGAAATCCTTAGACATAACCCACGTTTAAACATTTCCTTGGTTCCATCTTAAAATGCTATGGTAGATTTCTTTAAATGGCTAATGTGAAAGCAGACTGGCACAGATGGAGCAACTGTTCATGTGTGTATGGAGAGGAATATGTGCCACTGTGGCAGGTAGGTAATTTAATCTTACTGAGTCGAAATGCTAAGGAGCTAATCAGAGAAACCATCTTAATTTCCCTGAAGCTGACAAAAGATATTTGTCCAAGATTGAAATTGAGGTTAGTCTTAGCTAAAAGACCGCCTGCTAAAAATTTAAACATCATTTAAAACACTTTGAAAAGTGACCTCTATGAAACGTAATACCTGTCAACCTACTACTAAATCTGTTCTGTTCAAACTCTATGTAGGGTATCAAGAGCTAATTTTGAGTTTCAATCTGGATACTTCACTAGGTTCAAAATTCAGTGCCATATGGTATATTTGTTTATTGCGGGCTTGAATGAGAATTGAAGAAATTCAGACAATGAAGTTTAATACCCATATGATTATTAAGCCTGGCAAAATACAGAGATCATTGAAACAGACATTTTAACTGAATAGGAGTTTTATAAAATTATACAAATCTTCCAAGTGATCATAAATCAGTTCTCATTACAGGTACTTAAAGCAATTAAAAAGTCACACAAATTACACTTTTAAAGTTACAGTGTTTAATGTTTATCAAGTGAAATTTCTACAACTAGCAAGATAACATAGGAGTTACTAGGACTCAGATCGCATCCTAGGGAATATTTACTTGGCGATCCCAATGACACCACAAGCCAAACGACTCCCAGCGTTTCCCGTTTGCGTACTTTCTTCATTTCCACCTTTGCCCAAGTCATCTCGTTTCTCGTGGACCTTTAAAAAGTTTTAAGAACATTAACATACTTAGTGCTAGCAAGTAATTACCACCTCTTCCCAACAATACCCAAAAGACTTTTAAGAACCACTTAATGTTAGAAAACACCATGTTAAAATAATTCCTAGCAGGGAAATACGCTAATATTTAATCTAGTAGTAAAAAACAGCAACAACTACTACTCAGAGCTTTCACTTGATGATTCAGATGGAAGTTAACTGTCCATGCTAGGTTTGAGCTGCTATCGCTAAAACCCCAACAACTCTTCTAGGCCACCACGTGCCAATGTTAACCCTCCGTGAGAAATGTTCATGGCCTCAATTACACGTATTCTCTTACAATAAACATTGTTTTGGAGAGAAAAGAAAAGGAAGGTGAATTTTAAAAACTCAAAATTGTGCCTAATGAACTAGAAGTCTAAATGATCTTAAAAATATCTCGGGACTATTTAAAGAACAGCATTTTCAATTTGGCTCATCTAACACTGATCGATGATTTTTCTGCCTCACAACTACAGCTGAAGAAAAGTCAAGGGTCAGCTGTAAAGAAAGGACTACAGGCAACAGAGAGCCTAGACTACTTGGTGTTTGTGAGAACCAGATGCAGCTCCCAGGCAGTCCCTTCCACGTGTTAGACAAGTGACCATAACCTGCAGATGCGAATAAGGAATACTGAGGCCTGTCTCAGATTTTAGACCTAACAAAATGTTCTGTTTAACTACGGGGGGCGGAGGGGGACATTCAATCGTGGCAAGAAAATACGGCCATTTAAAAACCAGACAAAGACGACTTCTGCTTCCACAATACGGATCTAATATGATCAAACGTAACCTACTTTACTACTGCATCTTAGCAGAACAGTGTTCGTAACCAACCTAGATCATTAATTCATCGTCACTGTCATCGATAGGTTAACTGCTTTTCCTAATCTGAACTAAAAGTACAATGTATGTGGATCAGGATCGATAATCATGAAATTGTGAGAAGATACAGGACTGTTAGAAAAAACTGTACGCATATCCTATTATATGAAAACTCACCACCATCGTGCGGCCAATGATGGAATGGTCTCCTGAGAGTGCAATCAGAGAATCTTCCATAGACACGTTGGCCACACCGTCCTTGCCAGCAGTTACGTTGCCAAGGTCTCCAACATGCCTAACATTGAAAAAGCGTCAGGGATTAGGACTGATTTCCATTTACCTTACCATCAGGCTAGTTTGTGAGCTGAATTAAAAACTGAGTCGGATACATAAGGATGGACAAAGAGGTGGATACAATATGTATCAAATAGGACCCACTTTTTCAGAATGACAAAATTTTGGAACATACAAACCAGAAACAACTTGACATTCTAGACCCGTTGCTCTTCAAAGCTTCAAATCTACAAAGTAATACTCTGGGAAGAATCGTGGGATGGGGGCACATCTAGAATTTCAGTGGTAAAGTACCAAAGGGTAAATTCTGAGTTATGCCTGTTACTTCTTGGCATGGCTAAGAAAGCTATGCCCCAGGCCTGTTATAAAAATAAATTACTCCCAGTCCTTAAATTTAGTATTTTCCTGAAAGGCTCTCTCAGGAAACACACATACAAATGGACTCACTGAATTTTCAGTAACAATTTTATCTACAAGGCTACCTATGTTTCACAATGATGGTTTATGTTGCTAGTGGTTGACAGTACTGTTATTCATGACATTTCCTGTATTAGTTCCCTTTGGCACTTGTATTAGTTCTATATTCAATAAATGCTACAAAACCAAATCGTCTTAAGTGTCCCCATTTGTCAGTTACCAGCCCAGGGAATAAGCCGCTCCAGCACTTGGGGATACAGGGTTACTTGGGGCGGGGTGGGAGGCATACATACATAGAGGGCCTACCTAGAAGGCAGTGAATTCAAGAGCAGAGGTGGGGAAGACCACTCAGTTATGTCAGCGTGCAATCTACAAGTACTATACCCGCTCTGACCCAACAAGCCAGTGCCATACTTTTGAGAAGAGTTAAGCACTTTGTCACTCACCTCTCTTCATCTTTTGGCCCACCGTGTTTTTTGGATAGAGGATTAAAGTGAGGGCCTGCACTGGTACAGCCTATTTGCCAAACGCAAAAACAAAAAGGTAGCTAAATTATGAATCCGAATTCCAAAATAAATTCTTAAAACAAACTGGTCATTACTAAAACCTCAAACAGAGAAAATACTGACCTACATCATAACTTCTAGGTTCATAAAAACAGGAAGCAACACCTTAAGACAAAATAAAATAGGCAAGCAGTAGGGACAAGTTCTAACTAGTGTGTGTGACAGCGGTAAAGGTAATACCCTTCTCTGGGCTTTGATTTCTTCACTGCCCCGTAAAACAAGAGGGCCAAGACTTGATCTTCATGGTTCTTCTATCATTAAAACCCCAGGATTATGACTGTAGTTTATAAGGTAGCATACCTTAACTACAAAAACTCACCTCCCCAGCAACACACTACCAAGGAGCCCTACTGTGGCCTTTACTTGGTACCTGCAGAATATAAAATGGCACCTTCTGTCTAAGGGCCAAGGCTGTTGCCTCACAGAACTCCAGGAGTTGGCATTCAGAATATATTCTGTAAAAATGGCACTCTTGTGCTTCAGGGAAGGCCTTTCTCACAGAACACAACAATGCAGAAAGTGCTTTTGTGACATGGCTCTCTTCCCTCAGCAGGTGACGGAAAGTCTCCATTGTTTACAGCTACTACCCAGCTCCCCCAGGGAGAAGACACACAGGTTACAGGAAGCAGCACAGTAAGTCCAAGCGGCCGGGCACACACCTCCCAAAGCAGAGCCAGGAAAAAAGTAAAGAGCAACCTGAGGAGTTTTAGTAATTGTTGAAATAGATCAAAGCGTGTCATTAAATCACAATTTTTACAGCAACTAAATTACAGAACAGTAAAAACAAATTCCAGCAAGATGAATCAAGTTTTCACCATAAAAAGTCTCAACACCCAGTTCAGATTACTCAAATATGGTAGAAGAGGATTAAATGCATTTTAACCCATAAACTTTTGTTAACTTGCTTCTAATTAATGGAACTCAATCCAAAGCATCAAGAGTTTACATTCTTTTTTCATATTTGACTTTACTTCTGTCCCACTAAGACCCCTGCGTCGGCAGCAGGAGCTATTCTTACAGGATGATGCAAATAAATGCAGACCCTGTGCTTGAAGCACCCACCCTCAACCCCAGCTCACAAACACCCGCGATCACTATGGCAGTAAGAAAGTAGCCTTTTTGTTTTCTAAAAAAATACTTGAGACTCTTTTATGATCAAGATATGATCATAAAAAGAAACAAAAACCACATCAACTTCTTCCTCTTCCTTTCCACACTTCAAGAGTCCAAAGCCAGTGCTATGGCTCATTTCCCTAAGGTCGACCTTAGTAATCATATTATCTTGACTTTTTTTTTTTTTTTCCATGCTAAGGGGTAGCTCTACTCAGTACATTTATCTTATTGTGTGAAACAGGTAGGAGTCCCTGGACCAACACAACACCCACCTTGTGTATTATCTCCAAACTGATGGACGTGGAATCCATGCTCGCCTTCAGTCAATCCTCTAATGGTTCCTGATACCACAACAGGCCCATTGCCCTTTAGTCAAAGAAAAGTGCAAGAAGTTTGAGAGAGCAAGTGCTGCTAAACAAAGAAAACGGGTGAATTATCTTTACCAGTCACAGGAAAAGAACACGGGAGTTGAAAGATCTGTGTCCAAATCCCAGGCCCACCCCTTTCTAGCGAGCTATTTAACTGTTCCAGGCCAGGGACCCAACACTAGGGAGATGTGACCTTGTTCTAAGACAGCCCAGGAGCCCTGAAGCCAGCATCACAATTAAATAAAAGAGCCCAGTGGCGCCTGGGTGGCTCAGTGGGTTGAGGATGAGTATCTGACTTCCACTCAGGTCATGATCTTATGGTTCTTGGGTTCAAGCCCCACATCATGCTCGCTGCTGTCAGCTAGGACCCTGCTTCGGATCCTCTGTCCCCCTCTCTCTCTGTCCCTCCCCTGCTTGTTCTCTCTCAAAAATAAACAAACATTAAAATAAATAAAATAGCCCAGAAAAAGCACCTAATCAGAGTGGCAAGTAGAGTGAGCACTTAAATGGTAGATTATAGACTTTGTAGGGATTGACTCCCTTACAGTGAATATGTAACATGAATAAGTTATTTATTTTGTAAATACTTTTGAATATGCTATATCTGCACATGCTGAATAGGTGTATGTATCAAATTTTTAACCCAAATGTCAACACATCATAGCACCTTTTTTTATTCATGCAGACCCTCTTCCATAAAGCAAACGTGCAAATTTGCCTTCAAAAAAAAAAAAAAAAAAAAAAAGGAAAGAAAGAAAGAAAAAAAAAGAAACAAAACGAAACGACACTAATCATATACAACTAACCTAGGATCCCTGGTTCTCCACTCTCCCCCTAGGTGGGTATTTATCAGTTTCCACCAGAGATATTTTTTTTATTAATAGCCAGAAAATATCCTGTCCCACTGTCCCCGGGGGACTGATTCTGCTCTAACCAAAGGTACTGTCTTCTAAAGTCATTTTAGGCATTCAAACCCAGATAACCTTTCCACTCTGACAGCACAGAGAAAGGGCAATGAAAACACAAAGGCAGAAAAACACATAGGGATCACCACGCAGGCAACAATAATAGGTAACAGTACTATACAGCTACATACAGAAAGAAAGAAAGTTAACTAGTATAGCTACAAACAGATTTTAGGAACTAAAATAAAACACACACAGAAGTACACATGATGGCGTCTTTGTTTTTAGCTTGGTTTGTTTTTTAATAGTCAGGGCCAACAGTTACAAGAGGTGTTGGCCTTGAACATCTGACTTCCCATTGGATACAAAGCACCGCTCAAAGGAAGTAGTGTGACAACTGCTGCCCTTCTTTGCTTTTTGAGGACAGATACACTAGAATTTTTCTAAGCATAAGCTTTAATTCTGTAAAAACCAAAATGAGAGTGTTACCCCCCCCCCCCCCCCCCGAATACACGGCGTTACCAAGAGCACAGAGACAAAGGGCAGGGTCTTCCCAGCATCTGCACACGGGTCCTGGGTAAAGGCAGAGCACACGGGAGTAGCTCAGCAGTAAGCTGCCTAGTTACAACCCTACAGGGGCTGCGCTGTTGTCTTAAATGAGTAAAAACAGGTCAGGGAAGCAAAAGGAATATAAACCAACTGGTCCCGCAGAGTGCTGTCCTGAGCTAACGAAGGCTCAAATTTTTCAAAAGATCTCCAAATTTTTCAAAAAGAAGCCAGGAATCTGGACTTCTGGGTGAAAATTTTAGATTTTTAAAAACTGGAAACTAATCCAAAAATATTTTAAGTTTATTTTTATTTAATTTGACAGAGAGCAAGCAAGGGAGGGGCAGACAAAGAGGGAAACAGAATCCCAAGCAAGCTCTGTGCTGTCAGCAAAGAGCCAAATGAGGGGCTCGAACTCACAAACCATGCTTAACTGACTGAGCCACCCAGATGCCCCACTAATCCAGAATTTTAAACGCTCTCTAAACCAAACAAATATGGTTTATTTCCAATTTAACACACCTGCATATCCGTAGAGCTGTAATGCTCAACTACACAAGGATCTTTTATCAGGTACAAACAGCACCACCAAAATGAAGTTTGGAACTTGAAAAAGGGGAGTCATACATGCAGCTCAGGGAAGGTGCGTAGATTGAGTTACGTATGGATTCACAGCTCGGCTTCTGAATGTAAAGCAGAAGCCATTTCTGCATAGCCAGAGGGAAGGGATCCCTCAGGAGCTGCCCAGATTCTCTAGTATTTTGGCAAAATTACACAAGGAGAGAAGAGGAGCAAAACAAAGTCTGGCAAATGAAAGCAGCAAAATTTAGTCAACTGCCAAAAAGCCTTTTCCAGAAAATTTGCAAACCACTCGAAGGATAAAATTAAACTCCCTTGCATAAATTTCATAAACAGGGACACTTACAAAGATTACTTTTCCTGTCCTCTCACATTTCTGTAAGCCCCTTTAAAGATTAAACCTCATACATATATTGAATATCATGATTATCAAGCAAAGTACGACAATTTTCCATCAGTTCGTAACCTTGCTAAGATTTGGGAGACAAATCTAAAACATGTGTTTCATAATATAATTAATGAGTATTTCTGTATACTTTATTTTTTGACCATCTCAGTAGGGGGCTTGTTGGTAGAGCAATTTCAAAACCACTTTACAGAAAATTTGGTTAAATCAATGTCCAGACAAGCAAGTTGAGTGACACTCCAGGTCTCCTGACTTCCAACTCCAAAATCCCATCCACTACCCTCTAAAAGTTCTCAAAGCTTGATGCAAATTAGTACTAGTGTAGAAACTAAACCCAGCAATGCTCAGGGGCACCTGGGTGTCTTAGTGGGTTAAGCTTCGGACTCTCAATCTCAGCTCAGGCCATGATCTCACAATTCGTCAGATCCAGCCCTGCATCAAGCTCGCTGCGATGTCAGTGCCAGGCCTGCTTGGGATTCTCTTTCTCTCTCTCTCTGCTCCCCCCCCCCCCCCAACACTGGTTCTCTCCCTCTGAAAATAAACATTAAAAAAAAAAAAAAAAAAAAAGCCAACCAGCCATGCTCATATTGCGCCCTGACAGATTTTGATATAATTGATCTGGAATTAGTATCAGTATCACATTTTTAAAAAGCTCCCCAAATGAGTCTACTGTGCACCCAGGGTAAAACATCGCAGGTCTGGAAAACACCCAAGGGAGTAGGTTAGATCTCTGGCTTCTGGAGCTTTGGAGGAGGAAAAGGAGCTTTGCCCAGGGCCATCTTCTTTGACTTTACAGCCAGACCATGACCCAGAGCAAGGGTCAGCAAACTTTTCTGCAAGGGGCCAAGGTTTCTGTCCCCTTAAAATCAAAAACAAACGGAGACCAGCCTTGATAATTCCCTGATCAGACAAAACCAAGTTAGTCATACAAGCAAAAGCTTAATTGGCTTATTTGGCAAGACTAACTTGACACGGGTCATTTCTTATTTATGCCTTGTGGAAATGGTAAGCAAAAGTCAAGCTGTTTCCCAAGGTCAGTATGTGGTAGCCACTAACCAATTTCTTAGCATCTAAGGAAACTGAAATCATAACCCATCACTGCGAAACATAAAGTCACTGCCTTCTCACTACAGAAGATGCTTTATGACAATATATACCCCTCAGCCGCGTTCCATGAATTGGTCTGAGTGCTCCCGGTTCACGACCATCTTTTGGTGTGTGCACAATAAACTTCCACTAATCAGTACTTCAGGGATTCAATGGTTTTATTTCTTTGTACAGTCGCATGACTCTTGTTTTTTAGGACCCTCTGAACTAACCATATGCAAACCACTCTTAGCTCCGGGGCTGTACGAATACCCGCATGGGGACGGGCTGTGCCCACAGGCTGCAAGCTGCAGACCCCTTGAGCGGAAAGGAAACCCCAAAGCGGGGTAACGGATGCGACTATATGCCAGGTGGCTCTGCCGCACTCGCCACCACCAACCCCCCCCCCCCCCCCGCCCCATTCCCGAACCTCAAGGGCGGCCAGGCCCCGGACTGCGCAACTCCGAATCGGCACGAGCTTCAGGACCCAGAAAACGACCCCGCAAGGAAGGGCCACAGCCTCTGCAAAAACGTCACGTCTCCGCCCCGGCCTACCGACGCGGCGACGCCGGCCCAGGCCCTCGGGGCAGCCGGCCTCCGTCCGCGCTCTCCAAGCACCCCCGGGGCCGCCCGAGGCTCCTTCCCTGCACCCCCGCCCAGGCCTAGCCACGCACCGCCGCCCCTGCCCGGCCCGCCCGGTGACTCAGCACTCGGCCGCCGCACCGCCGCGGGGCAGAGGCCTCGGGCGGCGCGAACCCGCAGACTCCGCGCGGCGGGGGCGTGACGAAGGCGGCTCGAGGCCCGGCGGGCCCGCGCTCCGGGGCACAGGTGAGCGGGCGCGGCCTTCCCGCCGGCCTCCGCCCCAGCCCTTGCCTTCTGTACGAAGTGGATGGTGCCCTCCACCGGGCCCTGGCCCTTCAGCACGCACACGGCCTTCATCTCCATGACTCTCGGGGTCCGGTCCGAGCTTCGAGGGCTCCGAGGACACCGGAGGACGCCGCAGAAGACGCCGACGCAAACCGAGGTGGCCGCGCCGCGCGCTCTTAAAGGCCGAAACTCTGGCTCCGCCCACCCTGGCCCGGAACCAATCGTCCCCCGCGCTCAGCCCGCGCCCCACAGGGCTTTGGTACGCGAGTGGCCTGGAACGACCGGGGGCGGGACTAAGGGGCGGCGTGGGGAACCTTGCGTCCCGCGCCGCCGGCTCCCTCCGCCCCGCGGCTCGAAAACGCCCAGAAACATGGAACTGTGGAAAAAATCAGCCATTCCCTTCCAGCCTGTGGATTGCAGTACGCGAACCTGGGGAAATGAGGTATACGTGGCACGCCTTTAATTTCTTAAGTCACTTTGTCTGGAAATGTCATCGGTTATAATGACCTTGTCTCCTCTGTTGCTTGGAAATCGGGATGCGTCAAGCTGGTTGCTTTTTGTGGTTTTCATGTGTGTCTTGTTTCTTGGGTTTCTGAGGGTGTGTAAGGTCGGCGCATCTGAATCCCTGCCCTTGCCTTTTCTTCCCTGCGGTTGTTTTCGTCCTTAGCACACAGAGTTGGCAATCTGGCTAGAGGAACTCTGTGTTCTCTTCACAGTTTTCCTGTTAGACCGAGAAGGCCACAACCGGTGAGAATCCCAAAACGTCAGCTGACTGACTTCTGCACGTCTCTCGTGTTTCGTCCGGCCCTCCTGCCCCAGCGGTCGGGGAGGAGGGCAGAATGGGCACACAATTTATACCTCCAAACGCCGGAATATTGCTTAGTCTTCCAGAAAGATATTCCCAAATTTGTTACGAAATGAGCAAAAACACAAACTACTTGTGTGTGTATGTTATTAAAGGATAAACATATTCACGGTGTGCTCCGAAATGTCTAGAAAGATGGACAGGAGACTCTGGCACCTTTGGGGTGCAAATTTAACTTCTGCTAGGTTCTCGTAGATTTTTTTTTTTTTTTTTTTTACAGTGAATGTGAATTTGTTTGCAACGATACGGCTTTGAGAATCCTATCCACCTTCCTCCGCACACACTTTTGCAGGGAGGCTAGTTTGATAGGCCATGGGAAGGGGGCGGCGCCTGGGTGGCTCAGTCTGTTCAGCATGGGATTCTTGGTTTCGGCTAAGGTCATGATCTTATGGTTCCTGGGTTCAAGCCCCACCTGGGGAGGGCAGAGCCTGCTTGGGATTCTCTCTCTCCTCTCTCTCTGCCCCTTCCCCTGCTCTCTCTCTTCTCTCTCTCAAAAAAAGAATAATAAACTTAAAAAAAAAAAAAAAAGTTGAGGGACGCCTGGGTAGCTCAGTCAGTTAAGTGTCCGACTTTGGTTCCGGTCGTGATCTCGCGTTTCATGAGTTCAAGCCCCGCATCGGGCTCTGTGCTGACAGCTAAGAGCCTGGAGCCTGCTTTGGATTCTGTGTCTCCCCCTCTCTCTGCCCCTCCCCCGCTTATGCTGTCTCTCTGTTCCTCAAAAAATGAATAAATGCTAAAAAAAAAAAAAAAAAATTAAAAAAAAAAAGTTGACATTTTTAAAATAAACCACGCTGGGGGCATGGAGGAGACTAGGCATCTTCATCTTCCACCCCGACAGGGCATGCCTGACTGAACACCTACAAAGTTGACTAAACTGTTTTTGGAGGTGGGATGAAGTTACCTTAAAGTGGAAGTGTGCATTAGAGTCACCCAAAGGGCTCGTTAAACTGCAGGTTGCTGTGGTTCTGGAACTTTCATTCCTGACTTGTTCCCAGGTAGCACCGGTGTGGCTGGCCTGGGACCTCGCTTTGAGAAGCTGTGGCTTGCAGGAGTTCTTGCCCACGAAAGCAGGAAAATTGAGGCAAAGGGCTGGACCCTACCTGACTCCAAAGAGGAGATGGGGAAAGTGTCCTGAAAAGAAAAGTGGAGACAAGGAGACCCCGACAGGGGCCAAGAAGGGACAGACATGCGGGAAAAAGAGCTCTGCTTGCTGGGGATTTGTGTTCTGTTTGCTTTGTGGGATTTTTAAATCCTCCCCATTTCCTGAGAACTCTTCACCATGGGATCCATATTTCCCTCAGTCAGCAGGATTCGGTGGTGAGGATGACAAAATACTGAGACCTAATCCAAGGCCACAGTGACACCAGGGCAGGGAGTGCTTCAGCCACATCTGTGTTAAACCTTATTTATTTATTTAGATCCTTAGACTCCAAGGCTTCCTCTACCTGAGATGCACAATCCACATTTTTTATCGTCCTCTCGAAAGTGCACATATTTGTAATTTTGCTGCTTATACTTACTATTCTCCAGGCATATGCCAATAGAGAGTTGGATAAATGTGTGCATGCCAGCCAAAGGGCCTTTGCTCAAGGTCTAAGTTTCTTTGGGTTCCAGGAAGTTAGAGAGTCAGGTTTCAGTCCATCGGGAGTACTTGGCAAGGATCCAGCCCCCGAACCAGCCAGCCCATGGATGCAAAGAACGGCCTGGGACAGGGGCTTGGTTCTCTCTTGAGCTATTCAGATGAAGCCTGGGCATCCCCCTGTTTTGGTCAGTGGAAGGCCTTTGTTGTCCTGCCAGTTTAGAGGACCCCGGAGGTTCATTCCCAGCACTGCCCTCCCTCCTGGGCAAGGGAGTTCCTGGCCCTGGGCCCCATACTTTAGAAGGCCCTGTTCTGCCCCTCCTCAAGCCAGCTCTCCTGAGGGGGAAAGAGTCTGTGGAGCCAGGAGGGTGAACCTTACCCCTCCTTCTAGAACAGGGTTAAGGAATTTAAATACAGGCATACCTCATTTTGTTGCACTTCACTTTATCATGCTTGGCAGATGTCGCATTTTTTGACGGATTGAAGGTTTGTGGCAACCCTGATCAAGCACGTCTGTTGGCACCATTTTTCCAACAGCCTTTGCTCACTTTGCTCACTTTGCTCACTCTCTGTGTCACATTTTTGGTAATTCTTGCAGTATATCAAGCTTTGTTATTATTACGTTATGATCTGTGATCAGTGATTACGACTGGCTGAAAGCCCAGATGATGGTTAGCATTTTTTAGCAATAAGGTATTTTTAAATTAAGGTGTGTACATTTTTTTAGACTTGATGCTGTTGCACACTTACTGGACTTTCATATAGTGTAAACAAAACCATAAATTAATCTGACTTCCTTTATTGCAATATTCACGTTATTGCAGGGGTCTGGAACCAAGCCCACAATATCTCCAAGGCGTGCCTGTATGTGATCTTGAGCAGTATTGTGTCCTTCTACAGCAGGGTATCTGAGTCTTGGCGCTATTAATATTGGGTCAGATAACACTTGTTGTTGTTGTCCTGTACCTTGTAGGATGTTTAGTAGCATCCCCGGCCTCTACCCAGTAGATGCTCTAACACCCCCCTCCGCAAGCTGTGACAAGCCAAATACCACTACAAATTGCCAACTGTTCCCTGAGGGGCAAAATTGCCCCCAGTTGAGAACCACTGTTCAGAACTGTCATTAAATATGTAAGACCTTGGAATTTCTTGGCACACTAGACCTGTTTCCAGGGCTTGGACACACCAAAGATGGACTGTGCCACCATGGGTATATGTCTGAATTTAACCATAGGCCCCCTCAGTGCACCTTGAAGCCTGGGGTTGGGGAAGGAAGGAAGGACCAGGGACAGAGGACTGGCTCTCATTCTTTTGTCGCCTTCCTACATAGAACTCAAGAAGTCCAAGAATTCCATATTTGAATCTGCCTTCTGGGTCTTTATGAAGGTATATTTGTTAAGGCAGAGGATAGGGTATATTTTATTTAGCTGTTATCTTGATTTATATCATTTAAATATTTAGTGTATGGTGCCCTTGCCCCAGTCTTGTAAATTGTTAGGGCAGGCCTATTCGTTTGAACCTTGGGATTCCGTGATGGCTTTGGACTCAATTCCATAATTTAGCCCCAGAGTTCGTGTGTTTCAAACTGGAGTGTGACCAGAGTACTCAGACGGGTAATTTTGAAAAGTTCAGTGTTGTATCAGGCCAGTCCGACTGAGAATCATTATCTCCAAGAAGTCCAAAGAGTCCTAAAGTAGCTGGGCTTGTCTTGAGCCCCAGAATGTGGCTGGAATTTGACAGTCAGAATAGAGCACAGGTAATCCAGAGCGACTTTGATTTTATAGGGAATGATGAAGGGGGATAGATGTCTCCGATATTACTGCAGCCTGTGTAGATGACTAAGCAGCTTGTGATGTGTCATTCTGGCATTCCTGAGAATGAAAATCAGTGTTTTGGGGACCTCTGTGGTTGAGAGGTGAGTGAGAAGGTAGACTAGAAATTCAGTCTTGCGTTTCCATTTTCCCCTTCCTCTTCTTCCTTTCCTAGGGCTCATTTTTCTACTTTTCTCTTTTATCTCATCTTTCTCTTTCCCTGAATCATTTGTATTTCTGTGACTGCAAGTAATTTCCCCCTTATATCTTCATCATTCTCGGTAAATATTTAGTTTTCTATTAATCTCCTTCATATCACACATCACAAAGGGATTATCACCAAGGCCTTTGCTAATGAAAACATATTTTTATATGAATTGTAGGAAAACGTCCGAGCTAGGGATAATCCAAAAGAAGCAAAGTAGAAAGAGAGAGGGTTTTTTTAATGCTAAGAAACAAATGCACCAACAACTAGGAAGCCCACGAGAAACCGTTAAAAGTGGTATTAGCTAGTTTTTCTGCAGCTATTAAAATGCAGATGATAGTAAATCCCCCAACCTGAAACCTATTCCCAATAAACCTTGTAAGAAGATTATATCACAGAATCATGAAGTATTGGAGGCATTTTTAAAAGTTGGAAAGTGAATAGCGTAAGAGTTAATGTAGATTGTTACGTTAGTAAGCAGGAGTGAACAGTCTGCAATTAGAAGTTTGCAAACTGTGATTGCCAGTTAGCTGGATATTTAATAATCTCATCAATAACATATGTCATATGCTTTATTTTCAGCAGTTCCAAGCTGGTCTCTGGCTCAGTCTGGCCCACAGTGTCTTCTTGGATAATTCTGTCTAGATCTTGGCTGTAAATCGAAGCTACCTGGGCCCCACATTAGAACCACCTGGGAGTTTTTTGGGTTTTTTTTAGACACTGGGCTTGTGGGGGGCAACTGGGTGGCTCAGTTGGTTGAACGTCTGACCTCAGCTCAGGTCATGATCTCTGGGTAGCTGGGTGGCTGAGTGGGTTCAACATCCAACTCGGTTTCAGCTCAGGTCGTGATATCATGGTTCGTGGGTTTGAGCCCTGCACTGGCAGAGCCTGGTTCAGATTCTCCCTCCCTCTCTCTCTGCCCCTCCCCCGCTTATGCTAGCTCACTCTCAAAAATAAATAAACTTGAAAAGAAAAAAGACATTCCTTCTGGGGCACCTGGGTGGCTCAGTCGGTTAAGGGTCCAGCTTCAGCTCAGGTCATGATCTCACAGTTCATGGGTTCGAGCCCCATGTCGTGCTCTGTGCTGACAGCTCAGAGCCTGGAGCTTGCTTCGGGTTCTGGGTCTCCCTCTCTCACTGCCCCTCCCCTGCTCGCGCTCTGTCTCTCTCTGTCAAAAATAAGTAAATATTAAAAAAAAAAATTTTTTTTTTAAGAAACTAACAATGGTTTTCTTTGAGAATGGGTATTGTTTTATCACATTAGAAAAATAACACCTTTATTTGGTGAAACAAGCATAACCAGGTTTCTGTTATGTGCAGTCAAAAGCAGTTTCTAACTGATAAAGAGGAGAAGCCACCCAAGGAGTTTTAGCAGGAAGCAGCACGATTGTGTTCATATGTGAGGGTGATTCCTAGGATATCTGAGTGTGGGGACTGACCAAGGGTTGGGTGGACTGAAGGCAGAGAGGCCATTTGGGAGCCGTGATAAGGTCCTGGCCTAAGGCCATTACTGGAAAAAAAGGGGAGAGATAATGGAAATGCAACTGCTAGCCTCATTGACTATCAGCGGTCAGGATGGGGGGTGGGGGGGGTGGCAAATGTAGTTTCTGGGTTCAGGCTTGGGGCACAGGGTGTGGATGGTGGTGCTATTTACCAAGGAAAGCAAGTGGAAGGATAAAGAGCCTCATTCAGGACAGGATGCATCTGGGGTGCCTGAGGAACCTTGGAAGTGCCAAGCTGGCATTGTCCACCTGGATGTGGGTCTGAACCTCAGGGTCACTTCTAAGTCCGGGCTCTATATCAAATTTAACACACATGCTATTCAGATTTATAAAGAAAATATAGTAATTTGTTCCCTCTAGGCGGATGTAATTGTCTTCATGATCCTCTACCACTTTAGGTGGGTAAGAACTGGGTGAGACTTGGATGTGCCAGTGATGTTATGTCAAGTTCATCTAGTTTAATCAGTTTAAAGCAGTGATTTGCACACCTTAGTATAAGAATCAGCTAGAAGGCTTTTTAATACCCAGGTTGTAGGTCCCCACCCCCGAAAGTTTTTATTTATTTTTATTTTTTAATTATTTTTCTAAATGTTTATTTTTGAGAGAGAGACAGAGTGTGAGTGGGGGAGGAGCAGAGAGAGAGGGAGACACAGAATCTGAAACAGGCTCCAGGCCCTGAGCGGTCAGCACAGAGCCCGATGCGGGGTTCGAACTCACAAACCGCGAGATCATGACCCAAGCTGAAGTTGGATGCTTACCGACTGAGCCACCCAGGCGCCACCCCCCCGCCCCGAAACTTTTTAAAAAGAAATACCTTGATTAAAATATAATTTATATACTATAAAAAAATCACCCATTATAAGTGTACACTTCAGTGATTTCTTTCTTTTTTTTAAAGTAAATTTGCATAGTTGGCAATCATTACCAAAATTCAGTTTTAAAACTTCTCTGTCAGCCCAATAAGTTTCCTCCTGCTGGTTTTTGCTTAATCCCTTCTCCCATCCCAAGCCCTAGGCAACCACTGATCTGCCTTTTTCTCTATAAATTTGCCTTTTCTGGACATTTTTTGTAAATGGAACCATACAACATGTAGTCTTCTGCATCTGACTTCTTTCTTTTTTTTTTTTTTAATTTTTTTTAATGTTTGTTTACTTTTGAGAGAGAAAGAGAGAGAGCACAAGCAGGAGAGGGACAGAGAGAGAGGGAGACACAGATCTGAAGCAGGCTCCATCCAGGCTCTGAGCTTTCAGCACAGAGCCCAATGCAGGGCTCGAACCTGCTAATCGTGAGATCGTGACCTGAGCCAAAGTCAGATGCTTAACGAACTAAACCACCCAGGCGCCCGAGTGTTTTCACTTAGTATAATGTTTTAGAGCTTAATCTGTGTTGTAGCATGTATCAGTAGTTCATTCCTTTTTATGTCTAAATGGCATTTTATTATATGTATATACTACAAATTGTTTTTCCACTCACAAGTTGATGGACATTGGATTTGTTGTGGGTTGAATTGTGACCCCTCCAAAATTCATACATTGAAGTCTAACCTCCCTTACATTGGAATGTGATCTTATTTGGAAATAGGGTTTTGTAGATTGCTGATCTACTGACTCTTTAATCACTATGAAATATCCCTCTAACATCTTATTTAGCTGATGTCCATATAATAGCCGCTTCAACTTCCTTATTATTATTTTCATGATATATCTTTTTTCATTTTTTTACTTTCAGACTATTTGTGTCTCTGAATCTAAATGTGTCTCTTGCAGAGAGCATGTATTTGGATCTTGCTTTTTTTTATCCAATCTGAATATCTCCACTTTTCGATTGGGATGTTTAGGCCATTCACATTTTTAAATTTTTTATTATTTTTAATGTTTATTTGTTTTTGAGAGAGAGAGAGAGAGAGAGAGATAAAGCATGAGCAGGGGAGGGGCAGAGACAGAGGGAGACACAGAATCCGAAGCAGTCTCCAGACTCTGAGCTGTCAACATAGAGCTCAACATGGGACTCAAACTCATGAAGGGCGAGATCATGACCTGAGCTGAAGTCAGACATCCAACCGACTGAGCCATCCAGGCACCCCTAGGCCATTCACATTTAATATAATTAATAATATGTTTGGATTTACATTTGCTATTTTGCTATTTGTCTTCTATATGTCTTCTTCTTTGCTTCTCTGTTCCTCTTTTATTGCTTTCTTTTGTGCTAAATATTTTTTGGTATAGCATTGAAATTCCTCTTAACTTTTTTTTACTATTTTAAAATGAATTTTCTTAGTAGTTGCTCTACAGATTACAGCATCTAAATTTACCAAATCTAGTTGAGATTAACACAAATTTACTTCTGGCAAAATATAGAAACTTTACCGCAGTATAGCTCAGTTCTCTTCCCCTTCTCATGTATTACTATTGTTGTATGTATTACATTTATACGTGGTATGAACCCAACAATACAGTGCTATGAGTGTTGCTTTACGTAATCTTATATCTTGTAAAGAAATGAAGAGGAGAAATGAGGAAATAATGTTTAAAAAGTCTTTTATATTAACCCACATATTTACCATTTCCAGTGCTTTTTATTTTTCCCTGTGCATCTAATTGCCATCTGATGTCACTTCCTTTCAGTCTGAAAGACTTCCTGTAATACTTCCTGAAAGGCAAGCCTGCCGTCTCTTCCACTGACAGTGTCACTGGACATGGGCATCATGTCCCCTACACTAACTCCCCTGGGCCCCCCTCAACCACAGCAGCATGGCTGCCAGCCGTCACAGCCTGTCCCGCCCCGGCAGAGCCTTCACACCCACTGGGCTGGCAGGCATAGAAGCAGTCCCAGGCCAGAATGCCTTGGACATCCTCTGTTCTGACCCACAGGTCAACAGTTTTCAAGCATAAACACTTCTCAGATGGTCGTATGCCTCTGGCCGATTTCCGGAGCACTGAAATTGTCATTCTTGTCAATTTTGTCTCGCTTTATAATTGCATTCTGGGGAGAGGCTTTACTGACCTTTTCACTTGGCCATAGCCAGAAGTCACCTTCCTCTCCCTGTGTTTATGATCCGTTAGACCTGGGTGTAGCTAGAGAATTTACATTTAGTGTATTCTCAGGTAATGCTGGTTGTCCCAGAGAGCACACTTTTGAAAACCACTGCTTTATTTTTTTTTTTTTTTTACCAATTTGATTTGATTTGATTTTTTTAGTGTTTATTTATTTTGAGAGAGAGAGAGAGAGAGTGCGCACACCCACACACATAGGCAGGGGGTGGGGCATAGAGAGAGGGAGAGAATCTCAAGCAGGCTCTGCATTGTCAGTGCTGCCCCGCACAGAGCTCCATCTCGTGAACGGTGAGATCATGACCTGAGCCAAAATCAAGGGCCAGATGCTCAACCGACTGAGCCACCCAGGCGCCCCCAGAAAACCACTGTTTTAGATTACCTCAGTGCTTTTTAGACGCTAAAGCAACTTTCTCATGAACTTGTTATGAGCATGCATAAAACTTTATTTAAATTTGCTATAGGGGAGCAAGGCATGGAATAAAGCCAGTTCAGAGATTTCTTTTGGTAAAAACTTTTGATAGAAGTAAGGAGACCAGAGGCACCTGGGTGGCTCAGTTGGTTCAGCGTCAGACTCTTGATTTTGGCTCAGGTCATGATCTCACAGTTGTGAGATTGAGCCTAATGTCCCCCCCCCGCCCCACAACCTTTGCACTGGGCGATGAACCCGCTTAAGGTTCTCTCTTTCCCCCCTCTGCCCTCTGTTCATGTGCGTGCACTGTCTCTCAAAAAAATGAAAAAAGTAAGCTGACTAATATTGTTAACGTTAGGTTCAAAAAGGACTGTCAGGTGAACGATTGTCTATTCAGTATCAGCCTGATGGTTAGCGCTTCAGGTGATTCATAACAAGACAGTGCAGGTAAATCTAACTGCCCACAGAGGCTCTTAATCTCATCAGAGTCTACGAGAAAATTGCTTAATTATTTTCTCATAAATGCTAGTCACTTTCCGGAGGAGGTTATTAATTATCCCAAACCCCACACTTCTCCATCTGGAGAAGCCTGCCTTCCTCAGACTGTGGACAGTCTCCTGTCTCACTGGTAGATGCTGAGTTTCCCTCCATTCCTGAGAGTGCGCTCCAGGATCGACTCTGGGCACCAGTGGAGGAGGGCACCTTCTATCCATGTGATGTCATCAGGGTCCTTGTTGGTTTCTGCCGCGGAGCAGCTGGTCCAGTATGGTTCTGGACTGGGTGACAGCTGTGGTGTCACTGGTCCCACCTGTGGTTCCAACCATTTGCCTCATCCCCAGGTCCCTACTTCTTTGCCCTGCCCCCAGTCTTCTGCTGGCCTACCGGTTGATTTGGCCTCTTTGTATTCCGACACTGGGGCCCACAGAAACCTCAGGTGCCGTAGGGACCAGGCATAGGCCACGTGAAGCTCTTCAGACCTCCCTCTCCTGACATTTCCCTCCATACCCGGCTGCACCTGCCTGGTGCCAAGTTGAAATGTCTCCTCACATGGACCTTCTCCAAGACCTTTGATCTTCTTCCGCCCGCTATTGTATGCATGCCACTAACCCTCTTAAAGTCCTCAAGATCTTCCATGTCTCTCTCTGTGTTTCTGCCTCAGCCCTCAGAACTAGGGAGAGAGGAAGTACTTGTTGCCTCTGCAGCTCTCTTTTTCCCTCACTTCCCACAATATTGAGGAAAAAGTGTTTCACTTTCTCCACCTGAGAGGGCCTCAAATTTTCTGTGCGTCAGAACCCTCTGGAGAGCTTGTTAAAGAACAGATGACTCAGCCCCACCCCTCAGCGTTTCTGATCCAGCAGGTCCAAGATGGGGCCTGAGAATGTGCATTTCTAATGGGCCGCCAGGACCTGCTGCTGCTGCTGGTCTGCTAGCCACACTTTATTTGGTTATTCTAATTTTGCATGTTAAATACAATTAAAGGAACTAAATATCGTCAGACTGCCATGAGTCTTGATTCAGACAAAACACACACTGAGTACCTAAGGTCTGTAGAATATGTTTGGTTTTACCAAACTATTACCAAAAATGATAGTAATTTTTTTTAAAGATTTTATTATTTTTTAAGAAAACTTTTTTAATGTTTATTTATTCTTGACAGATAGAGGATGAGCAGGGGAGAGCCAGAGAGAGAGGGAGACCCAGAATCTGAAGCAGACGCCAGGCTCTGAGCTGTCAGCCCAGAGCCCGACGCGGGGCTCAAACCCACAAACTGTGAGATCATGACCTGAGCCAAAGACGCTTAACTGACCGAGCCACCCAGATGCCCCTAAGATTTTATTTTTAAGTAACCTCTATACATGGGGCTCAAACCCACAACCCCCAGACCAAGAGTCACATGCTCCACCGACTGAGCCAGCCAGGTGCCCCCCTTCAAAATAACAGTTACCTTCCTTCATATGCCACCTGATCAGGGCTCTTTTCCCCCTTACAGTTTTCTCATAACATGTGCTTTCTGTTAACCTTTCAGTGTCTTATAGTACAGGGCTTCGAGTCACATTAATTCTAGGGGTGCCTGGGTGGCTCAGTCAGTTAAGCATCCAACTTCGACTTAGGTCATGATCTCATGATTTGTGAGTTCAAGCCCCACATCGGACTCTGTGCTGACAGCTCAGAGTCTGGAACCTGCTTCATATTCTCTTTCTCTCTCTCTCTCTCTCTCTCTCTCTCTGCCCCTCCCCTGCTCACACTCTGTCTCTCTTTCTCAAAAATAAATAAATGTCAAAAAAATTTAAAAAAGAAAAGTAAGGAGGTCAGCTCCACTTCTGGGCATAAACCCAAAAGAATTGAAAGCAGCTCATGAACAGGTAGTTATTTGTATACCCATGTTTCTTTAGCAGCCTTATTTGAAATAACCACAAGGTGGAAGCAACCCAAGTGTCCCTGGACAAATGGGTAAACGAAATGTGGTACAGAGATGCAGTGGAATATTACTCAGCCTTAAACAGGAAGGAGGGAAATCCTTACACTTGCTACAACAGGAATGAACCATGAGGTTACCTTCCATTATGCTGAATGATAGAAGCCAGACACAAAAGGACAAACACTGTGTGATTCCATTTGTATGAGGGACCCAGAGGAGGCCACAGACAACAGAAAGTAGAATGGTGGGTGCCAGGGGCTGGGGGAGGGGAGAATGGGGGGGTTGTTGTTCAATGGGGATAGAGTTTCAGTTTCGCAAGACGAAAAAAGATCTGGAGGTAGATGGTGGTGATGGTTGCAGAAATATGGATGTACTAGGTACCACTGAACTGTGTACTTAAAAATGGTTATGAGGGGCGCCTGGGTGGCTCAGTCGGTTAAGCGTCCGACTTCGGCTCAGGTCATGATCTCGCGGTCCGTGAGTCCGAGCCCCACGTCGGGCTCTGTGCTGACCGCTCAGAGCCTGGAGCCTGTTTCGGATTCTGTGTCTCCCTCTCTCTCTGACCCTGCCCCGTTCATGCTCTCTCTCTGTCTCAAAAATAAATAAACGTTAAAAAAGGGTTATGGTAGTAAATTTTTTGTTATGTGTATTTTATCGCAATTAAAAACAAGTAAGCGAAGGAACAGGGAAGAGTGAAGAGGGGTCATTTTTGCCTTGTTTCACACCAGGGAATTTCACACACGAGGGCCTGCCCAGGATCGTGGCCCCTGTGAGTGATGTGCACTCACTCCTTTCTTCCTGGGCCCCACCTCCAACCCACTGGCCATAAGAAGTCTTCCTGGAAATCAGAAATGGCCCCTTTTCTAGAAGAGTACTGCTTAAAGATGAAAAATTGGTCATTCACTGGGTTCTTGTGTTGTGAGGTCTGTTTTATTTTTGTTGTTGAAGGGAAGCGCAGGAACACGTGTTTGTTTTAGAGCCATCGGTGATAGCCACTGACCCCTTGCACTGCCCACTTCCCAACTTACAGCTCTTTAGTTTGCAGTGAGAGTAGCAAGAAAGCAAACGTTAAGCCAGGCACTCGCCACCCCCCCCCCTCCCGCTGCCACCAGCTCTCCACCCCCAAGAAGGAAGGTTTACTCATTCCTGTAATTTACTTTTCATGTTTGCATTTCACCATGTCCTCCCCCGTTAGAATGTGAGCTGTCATGAGTGCAGAGACTTGTTTGTTTTACTGGCCAGTGTGTTCCAAATGCCTGGATCAATCAATAAGCATTTGAGAATGAATGACTTCTATCTCTACTCCCGATAGCTGATGGGGTATGAGAACTCAGGGCCTCATGTGGGGACTGGGGACTTGTCCTCACCCCCGCCCCCTTTGTCCAGCAAGCCAAAGCCCTCGGGTCCAAAGATCTCAGATAGGACTGAGGAGAAGGAGAGCTGGCCAGGAGGCCCCACTTAGGCATTAAGTCCAAAACTTCACCTAGCAGCCCTGGGAGAGGGAGCCAGAAACAGGGTTGGGAGGGAAGGGAAGGGCTTTTACCTGTATAGCCTTTTGGGCCATTTGACTTTGCCATGTTCATGTACTGTGTTAATTTTTCCAAAAATATTATAGTTTTTTTTAAATGCTTAACTATTAAAAATACTACGAAGCAAATTTTTAGGATATAAGATTCACCTTTGGTTGGAGCACCAGGGTGGCTCAGTCAGTTAATCAGACTCTTGATTTCCACTCAGGTCAGGATCTCATGGTTCGTGAGTTTGAGCCCCACTATGCTGACAGTGTGGAGCCTGCTTGGGATCCTCTCTCTCCCTCTCTGCCCCTCCCCTGCTCACCCTCTGTCTCTCATTCTCACTCTCAAAATAAATAAATAGGCATTAAAAAAAAAATTCACCTTTGGTTGGGACTTAAAAACAAGCCAGCCAGCCCTAAATTGAGTTGCTTGTGTTAAGTCCCACATCACCAAACCGAGAATTAATTGAACTACAGTTTTGGCTCTCCCAGAAATGGAATCTCAAACCAGTCAGTCAGGAATCAGCAATAGTTAGGTGTTCTGCCTGAGAGACTCCCTGCCGTCCCCAAAGAAAAGTAACCTTTCAGTAACCAACCCACTTTTTTGCCCAGTATAATTCCCTTGTTCCTGTTCCCTTCTGCCTATAAAAGTCTTTCGTTTTCAGCTAGGAGCTCCTTGGGGCTCCTATCTGTTAGATTGGGTGCTGTCTGATTGCGGTCGATTTTTGCTCCAAGTCTTAAAATGTTTAATATGCTTCAGTTTACTTTCAACAAGACTGAGGTAAGTTTTTCAGTTTTCAGAGAGTCTTTTCCTTTAGAATTAGAAATAACTGAAAGCCAGCTCACAGGAATGTCCTTCTTCAACCTTGACCTTGCCTGTCTTACTCATCATGAAACCACTAGTGCCAGCATAGCACTGGCACAGAGCGAACTCTTAATAAATATTTGATGGATCAATCAATTGGTATCAAAAGAAGATGCAGGCTGCTTATGTTCCTCAAGTCCGCATTTCGCTAAGGAAAGGATATTTGTGTCCAGTGTGATACTGTGCTGAAATATATATGTGATCTTTTTCCATGTCTGGCACAGAGCTCCTTTAAAAAGCCCTTGCAATTCCATAAGTGATAAGAGCATTAGCGAGGTGACTTTTGAAAGCACCTAAGGATGGAAACCGGTTGCCTTGAGAACCAACCGTGTGCCTCAAGGGTCAGAACTTAAATTCGCCTCCCCTGCCCTACACAAGGGGGGGGGGGGGAGGGCTGGAGGTTGGATCTCACCAGTGGCCAGTGGTTTAATCAGTCAGACCTATCCAGCGAGATCTCCACAAGATCCCAAAAGGACTGGTGTACAGAGCTTGTGGGTGGGTGAACATGTGGAGATTTAGGGAGAGTGGCACCCCGGGAGAGGGCATGGGAGCTCTCCACCCTTTCCCCCCTTTGCCCTATGCATCTCTTCTAGCTGGCTGTTCCTGAGGCATATCTTCTTTTGATAATAAACCAGTTATCTAGCAAGCGACATGTTCCTCTTCAGTTCTGTGAGCCACTCTAACAAATTAATCAAGCCCAAGGAGGGGGCCATTAGAACCTCGGATCTACAGCTGGCTGGTCAGAAGCACAGGTGATAAATTGGGCTTATGATAAGCTTCTGAGGTGGAGGGGTGGTGAGACCATTCTTGCAGGACTGAGACCTCAACCTGTGGAATCTGATGCTTTCTCTGGGTAGATGGTGGCAGAATTGAGTTGAACTGTAGGACACCTAGCTGGTGTCCGGATACTTGTTGAACGGTGTGGGGAGCCCCTCCCCCAACACACGCACATTAGGATTGGTACTAGAATCATTTTACACAGAAATCAGCACAGTATATAATATTTATTGTTCATTAGTTGAGATGACGGATGAGAACCTTAGATTTTAAGTTGGGCCAAGATGCCCAGACTCTTAAAACTGGAGAAAGATGGAAGGTATCTGAGCAGTCAGGGAAGCCCAAAATGCTGGTTGATTTCCCTTAGAGCGTCTAGAATGGCCCACATGAAGGGAAGTCACATTTCGATCATGTCACGTTCATATTGAAGGAGCTGACCATGAAATGATCATTGGGACAGATTCCGTCTCTGGAGTCAATCCACCAACTGCAGATTTGGAGAACTGTAGCAGACCCCTGTCCGGGAATAACAACTGATGCTCCAAACCAAGAATATAAGTGACATGTGACAAGACCCTGACATTCTTTTTTTTTTTTTTTTTTTTTTGATGTTTATTTATTTTTGAAAGAGAGAAAGTGTGTGTGTGCATGAGCAGGGGAGGGGCAGATTGAGGGAGACAGAGAATCCAAAGCGGGCTCTGCACTGACAGCAGAAAGCCCGCTGTGGGGCTTGAACTCACAAACCATGAGATCACGACCTGAGCTGAAATCAAGAGTTGGCTGCTCAAATGACTGAGCCACCCAGGTGCCCCAAGAACCTGACATTCTTAAGAGAGGTGTAGGGACCTCCCCTCATAACTTGCTAAGAGGTGGCCGGACCAGTTTTTGACCTGGAACCATCACCTCCTATGGGCTCTATTGGAAGAAGGGAGTGATCTGTCAGCCAGATCAGAGTGAACATTTCTTTGAAGAGCATGTTGGCTTGTGGGCGGGAGGGTGATTTTCCACTGCCACCCCCCAAACTCCAGGCAAGTAATGCCTAGAGTGCAGGGGTTGCCTGCCTGCAGAGGAGAAAGACCCAATACCAGGCCAAGCTGGAGAAGGTTCAGGGAGTGGCTGGGGGTGGGGGGGGGGGGCAGGAGTTGTGGGATGAAGAGGAGTTGGGGAATGGAGGAGGACTTTGCTTTTTCACTTTTACTTGCTGTTCTGCTTAATTTTGTTTTTAAAGATTTCATTAAGTAATCTCTACACCCGGCATGGGGCTGGGACTTACAACCCATGAGATCAGGAATTGCATGTTCCACCAACTGAGCTGGCCAGGCATGCCCTGGTTAATTTTTAATTGTTCAAAAGCTGGGTGTATTTATTGGTTGCTTGGCAGCACATATACTAAAATCGGGACTATATGAAGAAGATTAATATAATGCCTACACAAGGATGACATAAAAATTTGTGAAGCAGATTTGATCATTATGAGTAATGTATAGAATCATTGAGTCATTATATTGTATACCTGAAATTAATACAACACTTCATATTAACTATACTTGAATAAAAAATAAAAAGACTGAGTATAGAGACAGCCCATGTTCCTGGATAGGAAAATATTATAAAGATATCAATTCTCAAATTATTTTATATTTTTAATGCAATTCTAATGAGAATTCCAATGGTTTTCTTTTTTGGCAGAGTGCTTACAAAGGATTTGAAAACTTGTTGGGAAGAATAAATTGGTGAGAATGATTTAGCAAATTCGAAAAAAAAGCTGTTTATACTTATATTTAATTTGTTTAAAAGCCACTTTGGCCCCTGTCTTAGGAGAGTGACTCTCAGGGATGTTAAATGCTTCCCCAGTTCTTTTTTTTTTTTGGCTTTTTAAGTTTCCGTTTTAATTCCAGTTAGTTAAGGGGCACCTGGCTGGGTCCAACAGTAAAGCATATGACTCTTGATCTCAGGGTCATGATTTCAAGTCCCACGTTGGGCATAGAGCTTACTTAAAAGATATAACAATAATAATACTTTCAGTTAAAATACAATATTGTATTTCAGGTATGCAGTATAACGAATGCTTCCCCAGTTCTCACGCGCCTAAAATCACCTAGAGATCTGGTTAATAATGCAAGCTCTGAATCAGCAGATCTAGGGTGGAGCCTGAAATTGTGCATTGCCACCAAGCTCCCAAGTATCCTTCTACTGCTGGCACACGGACCACACTTTGAGTAGCAAGGGTTAAGCAACTTGCCCAAGGCTACCCAAGCAGGACTGGAATTCTGATCTACTGTGTCCCAAAACAAGATGGGCTTACTTTTGCCTTTTTCTTTCAGTTTATGTTGACAATCCCTAGAAATCCGAACCTTACACATGGTCACAAGCCACCTGCATTGCCTGTTTTGCTGGCTGTTTCCATGTCGGTGTGGGGAAATGATGTGTTTTAAAACAATTACAAATGGTGCTGTTAAATCGCAGCCTTCAGTAGAATTATGTTTCCCCATAAGCAGTTATATAACCAGTTATGTAACAGCAGCGTGAGATAGTGCCCTTTGGCCTTTGCCAGGAGTTTGCTGGAAGAGAGCCCACCACATTGTAAAGACATTCCTTACTCCTTTCTTAGACCCTGACCCTAACCCTGTCCCTGGGGCTGCCAAAGGGAACCCCACTTATCCCTCTGAGCAGTCCTCCTGGGCCACCCCAAGGGCTAGGCACTGCCCTTTGTGGTCCCTTGTGCCGGGCCATCGCATCTAGCCCTCCTGACCTCCCTGAGTGCCAGAGTTCATTATACCCCTTTTACAAAGGAGGAGACTGAGGCTCCAACTCATTAAGTTTCTGCCTAAAGTCACACACTCAGAATTCAAAGATTTATCCATCTGATGCCAGCGTCCCTGCTCATTACCACTTCAGTATGCTGAAAATAATGCAGGTCCCCACTGGGGCAAATCTGGTAGGAAGACCCTGGAGACTTTTGGTGGGTTTCAGTAGAGCAGCCCACAGCCCTGTTCTTTAACCTGCCTCTCCCCCTCTTGGAGAGAACTGTAGCTTTCTTAATTTCCCTACAAACTTCTCTTTCACTCATTCCACAAGGTGTAGAAGCCATGTTTCAGTCAGTTCAGTTCACCCTAGTTGATTCCACATCTTCTGGGGCAAGTCAGGGCTGGTTCATCAAGTCAAGGTTTTTTCCCTTTTCTTTCCCCACAGAAGCTCTTAACATTGCTGGCCCATTCTTGTCTTTCAAGCCTTTATTTCAATGTCACCTTTTTTTTTTAATTTTTATTTATTTTAAGTAATCTCTATAACCAATGTGGGCCTCGAACTTATGACCCTGAGATCAAGAGTTGCGTGTTCTTCTGACTGAGCCAGCCAGGTGCCCCTCAGTGTCACCTTCTTAGACCATTCCTGATCATGGGAAAACCACCCACCCATTCTCTACCAAACACTATTTTACTCACCTGTAAGCAATGGTCACCCGCTGGTATTTTTCTGGTTTGTTTTTATCCTTTGTGTTTCCCCATCATCACTCCCATCGATGCTTGGCATTAATAGATGCTCAGTTAATACTTGTTAATCAATAAGTAAAGTATCCCTGGGAGGAAAGTTCTGGTTCCTTTGCGGGAATGAGACAGGGAAGAGGAAGGGGGCAGGGAGGAGCAAGTCTCGAGTAAGAAGTCTTATTTCAATCTTATGCCCAAATAAGCACCCACCAATGCTTTGGTAACCCAGGTGTTGGGTTTGGGTCTTTCCAGGCTTCTGTGTTATGAAGAAATAAAACAGCTGCCTGTGGCTGTGGGGTCCTTTCCAGGGAAGGCTGGAAGAGAATGGAAATCCTGAAAAGAGCAGCTGGGATGGGCTCAGGGAGCCGGAGCAAAGGTCTCCCGTCCTCCTTCAGATAACACAGTAGAGGAAGCTCTGAGGGAAAGTGAATGAGACTTCTCTGCTCACTCCCAACTCCCTGTCGCCCCATCCTCTCCTTCTCCTCTCTGTTGTGACCCCTGGCCTCATCTCTGTTGAACTTCGTCCTATTTGGGGGTGGAATATTTTTCCAAATGTCCACAACATTCCCACGGCTAAGATTTAAAAAGCGAATAAAGAGGCGAACTCAACACCTTTTGCACAAATTGCAAGCCAGTTTTCACTGTAACAGTACCTCAGCAGGAAATGTGATTTGATAGAAGGCTGAGGTTTGTTAATCTTTTGGATTCCTTGTTTTTGTTTCTTTGTTTTTTGTTTGTTTTTTTAAATTTGCTTCCTAAACTGAAAATGGGCACCACCTAGGGGTCCCGGATGCACTCAGAGAATGATACTGAGGCCAGCCGGGCCTGACCCAAGAGACAGGGGGCTCAAACTAGCACTTTTCTTCCACCCTTGGTGAGCAGAGAAAAGTATCAGATGCAAATTCTCAGTCACCAGTATCGATTGTACTTTTTCTTGCCAAAGGCCATCATTCAGTTCACTCCTGAGTTCCCCTGTGCCATCCTCCCTTCTGTTATTCTTGGATTCCATTCCCCAGTCCTGGTGCTCAGCCAGGGGGATTACTCCATCACAGCTGTGTGGGTGCAGAGGCCGAGCCCTCTGTGGCGGTGAGCCGGTACCCCCACTTATCATAATGGATTACAAGGAAAGGGCGCTGTGCAGTAGAGAATTAACCTTGCCCAAAGAGAGATCTCGTCTTTGCCTTCAGCCAGGAGGTGATCTCTAAACCCTGAGAAGGTCCTCCCTGATAAGAGTGATTTTGTTTACTTGGACCCTTGGGCCGTGTGCCAGATGGTCTAACAATGTGATTTGTGTGGGGGTGTTGGTCATGCAGTATCAGCTCAATCCTTGGATACACTGGAGACTGAGGTCAGCCATGTGGGCAACTGACCATGTCCTCACGATCAGAGCCCAATTAAAATTAACTCTACACCATGGCTTGAGTAAACTTTCCTGGTTGGCAGTAGTCCATGCATATTGCCACACATTGTTTCCAAGAGTTGACACTGTCCATGACTTCGCTGGGAGAGGACAGCTGGAGACTTTGTGTGTGGAACTCTCCTGGACCCTCTGTGTCTCTTCCCTTGGCTGATTTTAATCTGTATCCTTTCGCTTAATAAATCATAGCAGTGAGTATAGCAGGTTTCAGCAAGTTCTGAGAGTCCTTCTAGTGAATTCTTGAACTTAGGGTGGTTGTGGGAATCCTTGGACTTGCCAGTGGTGTCAGAAGTGAGGGTAGTCTTGGGGACTGTACCCTAACTTTACAGGCACTCAGTAGGGACCCAAACGTGTGATCCCTAGTCCTAAATTCTCCGCTTACAGGCTGGACAAGCCACTTCATCTCCTTGAACCTCGTTTTTGTCACCACTCAATGTGGAGGGTGTTGTCTGTGTGCCCCCCAGAGGAGGCTGCTGTGGATATTGAGGTGGAAGATATAAGAGGTGGAGGGGAAGCTGTCCAGTTCCGTGCCAATGTACCACTGGCACAAATGTGTTGAGTGCCCTCTCTTGTCTAGGCAGATTTGATAATGATGATGATGACAGTGAGGATCCCACTCCTACGGTCTGACTGAGCTTATCTGTCTAGACAGGGAAGAAAGGGGGGTTGGGGTTGAAGAGCAAGTACCTGGAGCCTAAGTGGAAGCCATTTCTCTGAAATAAGGTCTTAGGAGCCACTTACCTGGTAGAAGAATGAAAGCCCTGTGCATGTCACAAGACACGAATTTAAGCTACAGTGCACCTGTCATCAGGACAAAACCTCAAAATCTCGACAAACTACTCTGTGGCGAGGCTGTGAGGAAGTAGGCTTTCACACACGGTGGTGGGAATACAAAATGGTACATCCCCTGATGAAGGGAATTGAGCGGTATCTAACAAAAGTACACAGTATTTACCTTTGACCTAGAAATAGCACTTCTGGTATTATCCTGAATTACACTTCTCTCTCTGTCCCTCTCCCCCTCTCTGTCCCTCCCTCCTTCTCTCTCTCTCTCTCTCTCTCTCTCTCTCTCTCTCTCTCTCTCTCTCTCGATATCACTATAGATAAGCTCTATCTATACAGCACTGATGGGTAAATAAGATCTTGCCAAGTTCAGGGAGACTTCATTTTTTTTTTTTACAAGAAATAAGTTGGTAGGTAGGTAGATAGATCGATATTCTTTATACCTTTTATCTAGAATCAACCGATTGTTAACATTTTTATTTATTTATTTTAAGGTTTTTTTTAAATGTTTATTTATTTTTGAGAGAGAGATTGATAGAGTGTGAGCAGGGGAGGGGCAGAAAGAGAGAGAGAGACAGACAGAATCTGAAGCAGGCTTCAGGCTCCGAGCTGTCAGCGCAGAGCCTGACACGGGGCTCGAACTCACGGACCGTGAGATCATGACCTGAGCTGAAGTCAGATGCTCAACCGACTGACCCACCCAGGTGCCCCAACATTTTTATTTTTATGTCACAATTGTTCATGAACACTCTCTCCATATATGTATATATATGTGTCTGGATATACATGTATATATATGTATATTTATGTGTCTAATTAAAGAGACATTTTTGCCGAATCACTAAGACTACTAATATGTACCCTTTACACCTAAATAATTCAGAATATACTAACAACAAAAACATTCTCTTATATAATCTCAGAAAAATCATCTAATTCAAGAAATTAGTATTAATATAATACTGTTTTTTTTGTTTGGTTTTGTTTGTTTTATTTTAGAGAGAGAGAGAGAACTCAAGGTG
The DNA here is from genome assembly GCF_018350215.1 of Panthera leo. Taxonomy (NCBI): domain Eukaryota; kingdom Metazoa; phylum Chordata; class Mammalia; order Carnivora; family Felidae; genus Panthera; species Panthera leo. The sequence continues at coordinate 13,314,021 of NC_056687.1, forward strand.
GGGAGGGGGCAGAGGGAGAGAGAGAGAAGCACAAGACAGCATGGAGCCCGTTGTAAGCTCAATCCCATGACCCTGGGATCATAACCTGAGTTGAAATCAAGAGTTGGATGCTTAACTGACTGAGCCACCCAAACATTTTCCACCTGAACATGGAAAATATATTAAACAATAGTATTGTAGGGACATCTAGGTGGCTCAGTCGGTTAAGCATCTGACTCGTTGCGGCTCAGGTCATGATTTCACAGTTTGTGGGTTCGAGCCCTGAATCGGCCTCCATGCTGATACCATGGAGCCTGCTTCAGATTCTATCTCTCTCACTGTCTCTCTGCCCCTCCTGTGTTCACACACTCTCTCTCTCAAAAGAAATAAACTTTAAAAAACATTTTTAGATAAATAAATATATATATATATATATTTTTTTTCCATGATCATATTTTGCCAGTTGTCCCAATAATATCTTTTATAAACCTTTGTTTTCAAGCTTGGCTCCAGTCCTGGATTAATCAAGACATTTAATTGTCAAATCTCTTGAATCTCCCATAATCTGGAAGCATTCCTCTGCCTTACTTTGTCATGACATGTACGTTTTTTAGAGGACAAGTGCCTAGTTTTATAGAGGGCCCCTTAATTGGGGCTTATCTGATTGCTTCCTTGAGATTATTCTGGTTACACATTTTGGGTCTGGAGTATTGTGATCTCAGTGTGTCCTATTATTATTGTTTGAATGTTGGACACTTGCTCTGTGGTCAACATTATAATATCTGGGCTAGTTCTCCACTATAAAGGTGTTTTTTCCTCTCTATAGTTAATACCTCACCTGTGGGGAGCCACTTAGAGCCTTAGTTAATATAGTGCTCTAGTCCGTCTCACCCAAAAGAATCAGTGAACTCAGACCTTGTAAAGAAAATGGATTCTCCCTGAACTTGACAAGATCCTAAAAATTTACCCATCAGTGCTGTATCTATTTTCAGGGGAAACAGGGCACCCTCAAGCTCAGGAGCCTTTAACTGGTGTCCCAGGAGTCTTTAACTGGTGTTCCAAGGGGTCCTTGGATAGAACTCAGGAGGCCTTACACTTGGCTGGGAAAGCAGTTAGGTTGATACTTCCACCAACCTCGAAGTAAAATTCATTAGTCTTGTAAATTATGAAGAGACAGCAAACCATAGCAGTACCAGTGTCTATGTCACCCATGGAAATTCCAGATGTTTTTGTATCACATTACAACTGATACGGACTATTATTTACACTCATCATTCCTTTGAAATCCTAAGTTATTAGACTCATCACTAGATCTTGTCATTCCGTGTATTAATAAAGAAGCACATATATTACATACCAAATTTTAAATACATTTTGATGCTAGAATTTCAACAGTGTTTCCTTTGTCAGCCTGTGCACTTGACTTTCTGCACTTGTCTTAATGCATTAATGCATTCAGGCTGTCATAACAAAGTACTAGAGGCTGGGTATTTACAAACAACAGACATTAATTTCTCACAGTCCTGGAGGCTGCAAGACAGATCAGGGGGCCGGCCTGGTAGTGTTCTAGTGAGTTGCAGACTGCTGCTTCCGGCTGCGTCCCCATATGTGGAAGGGGCAGGGAGCTCTGTGGGGTCTGTTTTAGAAGAGCACTAATCCCACTCGTGGGGCTCCACTCTCCTGACTGAGCACCGCCTCAGAGACCTCACGTCCTAATTATCACCACACTGGGCGTTAGGAATTCAACATGTGAATTTGTGAGGGACCAAACACTCAGACCACAGCAGCACCTAGGGACATTATCCTGAGCAGGAGCCCATGGCACAAAAATGGTTAATGACCCCTGCCTCTGTCCTCTCTCCTCTCTAGCTGGTCCTCCTTACCTCTCCAGAATCACCTTTTGAAAACACCAGCTTTCCTGGTTTTCCTCTGTGGCCCTCGAGCATTTGCTGCCTTGGGCACCAGAATCAAAGGAACTGCTTGGAGGTTTGCCACGATCTGGTCTCGGGTTTTTCATCTGCTGCTCCCACTAATCTGGCCTCACCCAGACACCCCTTTGTTCTGTTGCTCATGACATGGCCTGCCGTGTGTCTTCTCTTCTGCTTCAAAAAGAAAACCTGCTGTCCTTCCAGACTTGGTCTTTCTTGAGATGATCCCTGTACCCCAGCCCAAATCAGTCCTTCCCTTTCTGTTCGTTCAGTGCTTCATTTATTTGCCTTCATAACCCTGATCAGCACCCGCAGGTTTTTGGACTTTACCTGTCTCTCTACTGTCTTTCCTACAGGATGAGAAGCCCCTTAGGGACATCCTTCATCCTGGCAGCTGCTAACCCTATGCTGGAGCACTGCACATGGTTGTAAGTTAGGTTTGTGCGGTTGAACAGATACAGATCCTCATTTTGCAGTAAGAATAGGCAGGCCCAGGTGAGAAGCCCCAGGCTTTTGGAGAACCCAAGATTCCTGGGCCCTGAGCTGGAGTTCCCAATCCACTATAGAGCGCTGGGTGTCTGGCCAGTTTCACCACGTTATGACCTAGAATTTCTCTTAACAACCGGAACTTGTGTTGTCTTACTGCGTCGAGGAAATAATCTTTCTGAGACAGGTTTAATGGAAAGATAAATATGTCAGCAAGAATTAGACCCACCATTTTCTGTTTGGATGTAACATTTATATGTGAAATGATTCCTAAAGCTCCTGAATTTCTTCTTCCCAAGAGCCCCACTGGCTCTTTCTAATTTTCACATATGAAAAATTCTAAATATTCAGAAAAGTACAGAGAATGATTTAGTGAACCCATCACCTACATTGAACAATTACCATTTTGCCATTTTTTGCTTCATGCTTTGTCTTATATAATTTATTGAAGCATTTTATTTATTTTTAAAAAATGTTTGGTTATTTATTTTGAGAGAGAGACAAAGGGTGAGCAGGGGAGAGGCAGAGAGAGAAAGAGAGAGAGAGAGACAATCCCAAGCAGGCTTTGTGCTCTGAGCACAGAGCTGGACGCAGGGCTCAATCCCACAAACCATGAGATCCTGACCTGAGCTGAAATCAAGAGTCAGATGCTTAACCAACTGAGCCACCCAGGCGCCCCTCCTGAAGCATGTTAAAGTCAGTTACAAACATCACAGCAGCTCAACCTTAAGGGACAGTGTCTTCCAGAATAATTCCTTCGTCGCCATAAGAAAATTAATTCCTTAGCATCTTCTTCCACTTAGCCCACATTCAAATTTCTCCAGTTGTCCTTAAAAAAACTTTAGTACAGTTGGTTTGTTAGAATTAGTATAGAACAACTCCCAGTTTTTTCTTTGTTTCATATCCTTGTCTGATTGAGAAAACCAAATCAGTTACTCTGCCATTCTGAATCTGGCTGGTTTCTTCCTCATGTGGTCATTTAACTTGTCCTCTATACTTCCTGTCACCTGGCATTTAAATCTAGAATCCTGCTTAGACTTAACAAAAATGTTAAATATTTTTAGTAAGAATATTTAAAAGTGATGTTGTGGGCTTCACCAGGTTGCTTAGAATATCTGGCTGCCCTATTACTAATGATGCTAGGATCTGGTGAGTTCTGGCAGCATGATCGCTTGTGTAGAATTGTGTTTCTCGGAGCGCCTGGGTGCCTCTTAGTTCGTGAGTTCAAGCCCTGCATCGGGCTCTGCTCTCAGCACAGAGCCTGCTTCAGATCCTCTGTCCTACCCCCTCTCGCTCTGCCCTTCACCCACTCTCTCTCACTCGCTCTCAAAAATAAATAACATTAAAAAAAAAATTGCATTTCCCCCTGTCAACCAGCAAGTAATCTCTGGCATGACACTTGGTACCCTGTTTGCCGTCAGTCTTTCACCTAAAGGGTGTGCCATCTGCTGAGGGATATTGCTTGAGTCAGTTTTTCCATTAGAGTTTGCACAATGGGGATTTTATATCATGACTTTTGTACATTTATTAACCGGTTTCCAGGGCGCCTGGGTGGCTCAGTCAGTTGAGCGTCCGACTTTGGCTCAGGTCATGATCTCGCGGTCTGTGGGTTTGAGCCCCGTGTCGGGCTCTGCGCTGACAGCTCGGAGCCTGGAGCCTGCTTCGGATTCTGTGTCTCCCTCTCTCTGCCCCTCCCCCGCTCATGCTCTGTCTCTCTCTGTCTGTCAAAAATAAACATTAAAAAAAATTTTTTTTAATTAACCGGTTTCCTTCTGTAAAGCAGAGACTTTTCTCATCCCTCAGGCCCATTTGGTCATCCTGAAATACAGTTTCTGTAGGAAAGGTAAAATAAATGTTCACATATTTCTCTTTAATGATCCATTTTCCAAGTAAGGAGTTATAGCGCCGGCTACCATCAGTGGTGGCAAATGCATTGTTTTAGGGGAAGGAACTTTCTCTTTTTGTTGAATATCACAATGAGTTTATGATTTGGGGGTTTTTTGATGGGGCAGATGTTTTAGGTCTCATTCTAGAGTCTCAATAAAAATAAGTTTGTTTCTTTTGTTTTGTTTTTTACCTTGTTACCTGATACTGATCGTTTTTTTCTGTTTTATCCATATGGTGATATGAGACAATTTCATTGCTTGCAACTGGTCAGCAGTACATTTTATGCTTTCCATTTACTACACTTTAATTATAAATCCCCTTGGGCTGAGCACCTATGTTGCTACCAATACTTCTTATGATAGTTAACTTTATGTGTCAGCTTGAGTAGGCCATGCGGGGGGTGGGGGGGGGTGCAGACATGTTGTCAAACTTCATTCTGACCATCTGTAAGGCTGTTCTTTTCTTGTGAGAATAACATTTGAATGTGTAAACTGAATAAAGCAGATTGTCCTCCCGTTATAGGTGGGACTCATGCAATCAACTGAAGACGTGAATAGAATAAAAAGATTGAATAAGAGGGAACGTCTCCTGCCTGACCCTTTGAATCAGAGCATCCGTCTCTTCCTATCCTCTGACTGGAACTTAGATGAGTTCTCCTGGTTCCCCAGCTTGCCAGCTGCAGATCTTGGGACTTCTCAGCCTCCATAATCAGGTGAGCTGATTCTGTATTTTGTACAGGTATACACATATGCACGCACACAGGCGTATGTGCATCTTGGTTCTGTTTCTCCGAAGAACCCTGACTATGCGCTTTGCTACCAGATGTACCTTCTCATGCGTGTTTCTTTGTGTCCCTGAGTAAACATGGACTTGCTGCCCGCTGGGCAGGCACACACTTAATGTCTCTGTGTTCTGAGACACTTCCCTCCAGACTGCATGAACTCGGTCATACGACTGCAGCTGTGTGAGAGTGTGTGATTCCTCCCATTTTCATTGACACTTGATTTTTATTTTTTTCAAGTTTATAACATTTTCTTTCTGCCCAGCAGCCCCACTGGCTTCCTTCAGCAGTAAGTCCACACATATCACAGGGCCCTCCCGTGTCCCATGTCCTGCCTTCCCGCCGGCCAGCCCTTTGCCCCATCTCTTACTCAAGAACCACGCTCTCCGGCTTCTAGCCAAGTGGGCCTCATGCTGCTCTTCTGCTACACCATCGCCGTCCCACCTCAAACCCTTCCCTTGGCTGCTTGCTCTGCCTGGACGCCCTATCACTTCTCCTCGAAGATGTCTGTGATACTGTGATGTCCAGTAAATACATATTTGGTCTTTGTCCCCATCTATAGCCCAGAGCTCCAAAAGCCCTTGGAATTTCCGAAGTGACGATAGCGATAAAGTGTCTTGATACTCATAACAAACCCCTCTCAGCCGCACATGCGTTTATATCAACCAGGTAACTTTTGGAAAGCGTCTAAGGATCAGGGCCAGTTACCAGGGAAATAGAGGTTGAATAGAGGTTGAAAATGTCAGCCCTGACCCCTGACCTTTGAGGAAGGGAGAGAGAATACAGGTTGAATCGGTTGCCATTGGCCAGTGATTTCATCAATCCTGCCTATGTAACGAAACCTCCGTAAAAAGCCAAAAGGACGGGGTTCAGAGAACTTCCGGGTTGGTGAATAAGGGGAGGTGCTAGGAGAGCGGAGTTCTCAGTGAGGTCATGGAAGCTCCACACCCTTTCCCACGTACCTTGCCCTACACATCTCTTCCATCTGATGGTTCCTGAGTTGTACCCTCTTATAAGAAACCAATAATTGGCGAGTAAAATGTTCCTCTGAGCTAGTTCTGTGAGCCTCTCTAGCAAGTTAATTCAACCCAAGGGGGGATCGTGGGATGCTTCAATTTATGGCAGGTCACCAGAAGCACAGGTAACAACTTGGACTTGTAATCGGCATCCGAAGGGGCGGGGGTGGGGGAGAGTATAGTGGGACTGAGCCCTTAACCTGTGGGACGTGACACAGTCTGCAGGTAGATGGTGTTAGGAGTGAGCTAACTGCCTGTGGTGTTGGAGAAAACACATAGTGGAATTTCATTCCCTTATCTTTGCCTCTGGAAGTGAGCGTAAGTTTACCTGACTTCTGTTCACTCATATTTACCTTCTGCTCTGGGTTTTTTATATAACCCACTGCTTCAATCAGTTGTAGTCATTATTCTTATTTATTTATTTATTTATTTATTTATTTATTTATTTATTGCCCTTACAGTGTATGTATTAGATTAAGAGAACATCTTTCCTGGCTATAATCATTTCTAAGTATTCTCTTCCTTTTAATTGCAGTAAAATATACATAACATAAATTTACCATTTTGAAGTGTACACTTCAGTGGCATTAAATACATTCACATTGTTATGTAACTGTCACCGCCATCTGTCTCCAGAACTTTCTCATCATTCTAAACCAAAACAGTATACCCATTACACAAGAACTCCCCATTCCCCTCCCCCAGTCCCTGGGGTACCCACCCTTCTACTTTCTGCCTCTGTGAATCTGGCTTCTCTGGGCATCTCCTGAAAGTGGAATCATACGGTATTTGTCTTTTTATGACTGGCTGATTTCACTTAGCGTAAGGTCCATCCATGTTGTAGCATGTGTCAGAACTTCCTTCCTCTTAAAGACTGAATAATAGGGGCGCCTGGGTGGCTCAGTCGGTTAAGCGGCCGACTTCGGCTCAGGTCATGATCTCGCCATCCGTGAGTTCGAGCCCCGCGTCGGGCTCTGTGCTGACAGCTCAGGGCCTGGAGCCTGTTTCAGATTCTGTGTCTCCCTCTCTCTGACTCTCCCCCGTTCATGCTCTGTCTCTCTTTGTCTCAAAAATAAATAAACGTTAAAAAAATTAAAAAAAAAAAGACTGTATAATATTCCTGTGTATACGTATATACCACATTTTGTTTATCCATTCACCATCAGTGCATTATTGGTTTTGATGCTCCCTTAGACCCATGGCAATTCCTTCAAGTTGGTTCTGAGTTTTCATGACAGGACCCCACTGCTCTTTGATCTTGCTTTCTGTGGTAGAAATGTCCCTCCTCTCCTACATTCCCTGTTTGGTCTTTCTCAAAGAATCCTGGGTTCCTCTTCATTGGGAATGGCATTTAGCCATCAAAGTGTGGGTCTGTGTACTACATGTGTCTTAATTTTCCTACTAGAATCTATTCTTTGAAGACAGCAGCCACATCTCACTCACCTTTGTTTTATGACAGTACCTTGCCCATAACAGGTACGAAATCAATTTTTACTCCTTTAGATTCAAAAAATACCTTCACATTTGATCATAGATTGAATACCTCATGACTATAAATGTTTACAATTGCCAAATTCAGGGCTGGCACATGAATTTAACTACCCAGACAATTTCAAATGTGGTCTACTTTTATATATTTATTTTAATAGCCCCATGTTAGGTGTAGAGACTACTTTAAAAAATAAAGTCTTGGGGCGCCTGGGTGGCGCAGTCGGTTGGGCGTCCGACTTCAGCCAGGTCACGATCTCGCGGTCTGTGAGTTCGAGCCCCGCGTCAGGCTCTGGGCTGATGGCTCAGAGCCTGGAGCCTGTTTCCAATTCTGTGTCTCCCTCTCTCTCTGCCCCTCCCCCGTTCATGCTCTGTCTCTCTCTGTCCCAAAAATAAATAAATATTGAAAAAAAAAATTTTTTTTAATAAAATAAAATAAAATAAAAAATAAAGTCTTGGGGCGCGTGGGTGGCTCAGTCGGTTGAGCATCCGACTTTGGCTCAGGTCATGATCTCACAGCTCGTGAGTTCGAGCCCCACGTCGGGCTCTCTGCTGACAGCTCAGAGCCTGGAGCCTGCTTGGGATTCTGTGTCTCCCTCTCTCTCTGTCCCTAACCCACTCGCATTCTGTCTCTGCTTCTCTCAAAAATAAATAAACATTAAAAAAAATTTTTTTAAATAATAAAAAAAAATAAAGTCTTTAGGGGAGCCTGGGTGGTGCAGTCAGTTGGGCATCTGACTCTTGATTTCAGCTCAGGTTGTAATCTCATGGTCATGAATTCGAGCTCAGCACAGAACCTGCTTGAGATTCTCTCTCGCTCTCTGCCCCTTCCCCATTTGCTCTCTTTTTAAAAATAAAAAAATTTGGGGCACCTGGGTGGCTTAGTCGGTTGAGCGGCCGACTTCGGCCCAGGTCATGATCTCGCGGTCTGTGGGTTTGAGCCCCGCGTCGGGCTCTGTGCTGACAGCTCAGAGCCTGGAGCCTGCTTTGGATTCTGTCTCCCTCTCTCTCTGCCCCTCCCCCGTTTGTGCTCTGTCTCTCTCTGTCTCAAAAATAAATAAATGTTAAAAAATAATAATAAAAATAAAAAATTAAAAAATTAAAATCTTAAAAAAACAATTGCCAAATTGAAATCGTGGACTGAAAAAAATATTTTTATAATGATACTCAGTTTTTAATGTCTGCAGATGTATCTAGGCACTAATATGACTAAAGAATAAAAGTGAAAGAAGCGTATCAATTATAAACCACAGGAATGGATATCATGCATGATTAGTTTTGCCATTTTGCCGCCATATAACTGATGTTTGAAATAAAATCATGTTCCTGTATTGTTCATTGCTGTGAACAAATCACCCCACGCATAGTGTCTTTACACAGCAATAATCATTTATTATCTCTGATCATTTCTATGGCTGTAGATTTCAGAAGTGGTATGGTTCAGTAGTTCTAGCTTAAGGCTACTCCTGAGGTTGTAGTTAGACATTGGCTGGGCTGCTATTATCTGAAGGCTCAACTGGGGCTGAAGGATGTGCCCGGGTCATGGCTCCCTCACTTGCCTGCAGGTTGGTGGGAGGCTTCAGTTACTCCCTGCATGAGCTTTTCCATGGGGCTGCTTGAGCATCCTCAGAGGATGGCAACCACTCCCCTCAGCGTGAGTGATCCAGGAGAGCCACCATGTCTGTTATGACCCAGCCTTGGAAGCCACACACCACCACTTTTCACAGCATCCTACTGGTCTCACAGGCCAACCCAGGTTCAAGCTAGGAGGGTGGACACCTGTGCAAGGGTGTGGACACCAGGAGGCAGGGGTCAATAGCAAACATCTTAGAGGCTGGCTACCAGTTTCATGTTCATATTATATAAACCCTACCAGACTTAAATTACATTTCTGATGATAACTTCGGAACTGCTTAAAAAATAAAATAAAATTTAGCTTAATTCAAAGATGTTTGAGAAGAAACATAACAGGAGATTTTATCAGAAATTTCCATTCTCAGGGCACCTGGAAGGCTCAGTCAGTTAAGCGTCTGACTTCAGCTCAGGCTCAGGTCATGATCTCACAGTTTGAGAGTTTGAGCCCTGCATCGGGCTCTCTGTTGTCAGCACAGCACCCACTTCAGATCTTCTGTCCCCCTCTCTCTCTGCCCCTCCCCGGCTCACGCACATGTACACACACTCTCTTTAAAAAATAGACATTAAAAATTTTTTTTCCATTCTCTTTTGTTGTGCACAAAACTACATTTGAAATTTTCATTAGACTCAGGATTCAGGAAAGCTAACAGAAGTGAAGCTGCCTCTTCCCAATGAACATATGTATCATATCATATGTGTATTTTATGTCTCATTTGAGATATACATCCCATAAAGACTGACTGGCTGTTAAGAATCACAGCTAAACTCAAAAAAAAAAAAAAAAAAAAAAGAATCACAGCTAAACTCAATTTGAAAAGTCTTTCTGCCAGTGTTATGAAAAGAAATGTTAAGGATATAATTTTTTACTATAAGCATAATTATTTTTTCACCTCTATAAACACTTTTATATGCTAAAAGTAGATTATATTTGGGGCACCTGGGTGGCTCAGTCGGCTAAGCATCAGACTTCGACTCAGGTCATGATCTAGCAGTTTGTGTGTTCGAGCCCCATGTCAGGCTCTGTGCTGACAGCTCAGAGCCTAGAGCCTACTTTGGATTCTGTGTCTCCCTCTCTTTCTGACTGTCCCCGGCTCACACTCTGTCTCTCTCAAAAATAAACAAACATTAAAATAAATAATAAAAGTAGACCACATTTGTAATTGTTTGGGTAGTTAAATGAAATTCTAGAGCTTCTATTCCCTAGAAGATCTTGAGTCTTTGGAAGCACTTAGACCAATGGTTGCAGAGTCCAGTCTGCAGTTTGTAGGACAGATTCCATGGATCTACATTTGCTCGCATTTTTTTATGCCAAGATCAGAGTAGTCTCTTACACATTTCTACCCAAACTCAAATAATTGATGACCCCCCCTTGGGGACAGTTATGAAGAGGCCTCGTACTGCAAGATCAGGCCACTTTAAAGCACCCCCCTAGGGGTGCCTGGGTGGCTCAGTCAGTTAAGCATCCAACTTTGGCTTAGGTCATGATCTCACAGTTCATGAGTTTGAGCCCTGCTTCAGGCTCTGTGCTGACAGCTTGGAACCTGGAGCTTACTTCAGATTCTGTGTCTCCTGTTCTCTCTGCCCCTCCCCCACTCACGCTCTGTCTCCCCCTCCCCCAAATAAATATTTAAAAAATTATAAGTAAATAAAGCGCCCCCTAGTCTCGGGCAATTTGTTTAGTCAAATCTGACAGTAGCCTCAGCCATCACTCTTAATGTAGGATCACTTCCAACATACATTTATGTATAACTTACATGAACTTAATTATATATGCATATTGGGGACAGGGACAAAGATAGAAAGAATGAAAGAATATAGACTTACATCATGAAGGAGATTTTTGCCTACTATTCCCATCAATAAGTCTATGCCCTGGAGTAGAAGGGAGATTGGAGATTTGAATCAAATATTTCTTCACATGCTCTCAGTTTCTGGGTAACTCTCATTGTGTGAGCATTTCACACTGTGTGTGTGATTCTACTATTATAAGTACATATTTTTTTTAAAAAGTTACTAAGGTATAATTGGCATATAACATTATATTTGTTTCAGGTATATGACATAATGATTCCATACTTGTATATATTGTGAAATGATCACTACGTTTCTACTTAACACCTCTCACCAAATGTGGTTATAATTTTTTTCTTTTCTTTTTTTTTTTTTCAACGTTTTTTTATTTATTTTTGGGACAGAGAGAGACAGAGCATGAACGGGGGAGGGGCAGAGAGAGAGGGAGACACAGAATCGGAAACAGGCTCCAGGCTCCGAGCCATCAGCCCAGAGCCTGACGCGGGGCTCGAACTCACGGACCGCGAGATCGTGACCTGGCTGAAGTTGGACGCTTAACCAACTGCGCCACCCAGGCGCCCCTCTTTTCTTTCTTATGATGAAGACTTTAAAGCTCTACTCTCTTAGCAACTTTCAAATACGAAACACAGTATTATTAACTACAGTCACCATGTGGCACCTTACATCCCCAGGACATATTTATTTTATAGCTGGAAGATTGTACCTTTTGTCCTTCTTCACCCATTCCTCCCCTGACCCACCTGTCCCCCCCCAGCATTTACAATCTGTTCTCTGTATCTATAAGCTTGGTTTCTTGTTTGTTTTGTTTTTTAGATTCCACATATATATGGATTTTTTAAAGTTTTATTTATTTAAGTAATCTCTACACATAGAGCTCGAACTCATGACCCTGAGATCAAGAGTCGCATGCTTTTCTGACTGAGCCAGCCAAGTGCCCCTACACATAAATGGGTTATATGGTGAGATTATATGGTTATTTGTCCTCTGTCTGATTTATTTCTCTTAGCTTAATGCCCTCAAGGTCCATCCATGTTGTCACAGATAGCAGGATTTCATTGTATACCACATCCTGTTTATCCAGTCATCCATCAATGGACACTTAGGTTGTTTCCACGTCTTGACTATTGTAAATAATGCTGCAGCGAATGAACGTGGGAATGCATATATTTTTTCAAATTGATGTTTTTATTTTCTTAGAATAAATACCCAGAAGTGGAATCACATGATATATTAGTTTTATTTTTAAATTTTTAAAAAATATTTATTTATTTTTGGGAGAGTGCAAGTGGAGGAGGGGCAGAGAAAGGGGGACAGAGGATCCGAAGCAGGCTCTGTGCTGACAAGCTGACAGCAGTGAGCCCCGTGTGGGGATCAAGCCCACAAACCACGAGATCATGACCTGAGCCAAAGTTGGACGCTCAACCAACTGAACCACCTAAGTGCCCCTATTTTTTAATTTTTTTAAAGTAAGCTCTACATCCAATGTGGGGCTTGAACTCACAACCCCAAGATCAAGAGCTGCATGCTCTACTGACTGAGCCCAGCACCCCTCTATTTTTGATTTTTTGAGGAACTGCCATACTGTTTTCCACCATAGCTGCACCAGCTTGCATTCCTAACAACAGTATACAAGGGTACCCTTTTCTCTACATCCTCACCAACAATTGTTATTTCTTGTCTTTTTGATATTAGCCATCCTGACAGGTGCGAGGTGATATCTCATTGTGATTTTGATTTGCATTTCCCTGACGATGAATGATGTTGAACATCCTTTCATGTGTCTGTTGGCCATCTGGATGTCTTCTTGGGGAAAATGTCTATTCAGATCCTCCACCCGTTTTTAAATCGGATGGTTTGGTTTATTGCTATTGAGTTGTGTGAGTTCTTTATATATTTTAGTTATTAAGCCCTTGTCAGACAAATGATTTGAAAATATTTTCTCCCATTCAATAGGTTGCCTTTTCACTTTGTTGATTATTTCCTTTGCTGTGCAGAAGCTTTTTAGTTTGATGTAGTTTAGGTACTGTATACAGGCCCTGTATACCCAAGTGGTTATTTCAACTGATGCTCAGTTGAAAATAAACATAAAAACAACAATCTGTTCACCTCTGGTATCGGGGAAGAGGACTATTATTTTTAAGTGAATAAATTTTTATTTAAGGAATTTTACATGTGATTCCTTCCACTGCCAATCACCCTAGTTCCTCCAAAGTCATGATCATAATCTTCAAAATAGTCCCTTTAAAAAGAACTTTTGTTTAATCCACAGTTGCCACTATCAGTCCAGAGTTCTTTCGATTAGGCTTTTTTTTTTTTTGAAGTCTATTTGTTTATTTTGAGAGAGAGAGAGAGAGAGAGAGAGAGAGTGTGCGAGCAGCGAAAGGCAAAGAGAGAGGGAGAAGGAGAATCCCAAGCAGGCCCTTTGCTGTCAGCACAGAGCCCAATGCGGGGCTTGATTCCATGAACCATGAATTTGTGACCTGAGCCGACATCAGGAGTCTGACACTTAACCATCTGAGCCACCCAGGCACCCCTCTGTTGGGCCTCTTTGATCTCCACTTGAATATAGACATTCTTCCAAAATTCCCCACCTGTAATCTTTGGAATTCAGTTTTTTTACTTTAGGGCCCTAGAAGTCAAACTGTAGGAAGTATACCAATTGCTATTTTGGCAAATGATCTAAAATTCTTATTCCTTAATTGTTTCTAATATTGGAAAGTCTTGTTACTTTCCCTCTGCTCCATGAGCCTAGCAGAAAATGTTATAGGTCTCATGGTCACCACTGCAGTAAACTTGCTGTGATGGAAGGATCACCTATGTGTCAGTGTAGCCACAGAGGACTGTTTTGGACAGCCCATGTGTCACTCATCAAATATTGTGTAAAGATGGTCCCTATTGAAAACTTAAGATTCACGAGGGTAATTTTGGCAATACTAAATTCCAGCCTTTTACGTAGCCCTTAAAGTTGCTGAGAAAGTAGAGTCGGCTCTTTTTATCCTACTGTATCAGTCAGTGTTCTCCAGAGAAGCAGAACCAATAGTTTGTATGTATGTATATACACTGATTGATTGGCAGGGCCACCGGGGTGGTTCAGTCAGTTGAGTGTCTGACTTTTGGTTTCAGCTCAGGTCATGATCTCAGGGTCGTTGGATCAAGGCCCACATTGGGCTCCACACTGAGCATGGAGACTGCTTGGGATTCTCTGTCTTTCCCTCTGTCCCTCTTCCCCATTTGCACTCTCCCTCTAAAATACAAATAAACAACTAAAAATAAATTGATTGGTTTTAAGAGATTGATTTTAAAGAACTGGCTCATATGATTATGTGGGCTGGCAAGTCTGAAATATGTAGGGCAGGCTGGAGACCCAAGGAAGAGTTGCAGTCTTGAGTCCACAGTCAGTCTGGAAGCAGAATTCCTCTCTCTTCTGTGGACCTCAGTCTTTTCTGTTAAGGTCTTCAACTGATTGGATAAGGCCCACCCACCTTGTGCAGGGTAACTGACTTTACTCAAAGTCTAAAAATACCTTCACAGCAACATCAAGACCGGTGCTTGATCAAACAACTGGTACCGCAGCCTAGCCAAGTTGGCCCATAAAATTGACCATCACCTTGGCTACAGTGGGAATCCACTGAATCAATTAACGCCCAGTTAATCCCTTCATTGACGTATTCCCTTTTCTTTGTCACCAAAAGCGACAATTTCTCTTTGACACACCAAACCGAAATCGAAATGATGGAGGAAAAATACCAACTACTTTCCCTTAGAGTCTTCAAGACATAGTCCTTGGAACTCTCCACAGACAGTAATGATACCTTTATTTATTTTTTTTTTAATTTTTTAACGTTTTTATTTATTTTTGAGACAGGGAGAGACAGAGCATGAACAGGGGAGGGTCAGAGAGAGGGAGACACAGAATCCGAAACAGGCTCCAGGCTCTGAGCTGTCAGCACAGAGCCCGACGCGGGGCTCGAACACACGGACCGCGAGAGATCATGACCTGAGCCGAAGTCGGCCGCTTAACCGACTGAGCCACCCAGGCGCCCCAGTAATGATACCTTTAGAAGTGAGATTAGAAGAGGAGTTTGAAGACCAGGTTCCCAAGGAGAATCTCAACAGAACCAAAGGACATGCTGTTTGCTGACACTTCCTTTTGGAAACTGCAGTCAAGGATGCAGAGGCAGAAAACCCCAGGGAAAGAGCTTCTGCCGGGTTGGGGGAACTTCCTGAGGAGGGGTCCTGGGTGCCGTCTTGCATGGAGCCATCCAGCTGGAGGGGCTGCTAAGAAACCTCATAATCAATTTTATTAAACAGATTTTATGTTTTTAAGAACCAAAAATATAGGGGTACACCTGTGGTCTATTTGTGAATTATTAAGTAGAGCTCAGCAGAATGTGGAGCAGAATGGGCATTAAATAAATGTGATGTGTTTAATTAATGTATTTAATATATTAATGATTTATGTAAATATATTTTATTAAATTTGTTGATCTCATGGTGGAATCAGCCTGGCCACATTTTCTAATCTAGAAGATTGCACACCAAGTGAGGAACTCTCACCAACAAATAAAAGGTTGATTCTATTTAATACGTTGTCTTTTTGTTTTATTGATGGTTTCTTTTGCTATGCAGAAGCTTTTTATTTGGGTGTGGTCCCAATAGTTTTATTTTGCTTGTGTTTCCCTTGCCAAAGGAGACATATCTAGAAAAATGTTTTTACAACCGATACCATCAACAAAACAAAAAGACAGCTTACTAAATGAGAGAAGATACTTGCAGAGGACATGCTCAATAAAGGTTAATATCCAAAACATATAAAGAACTTATACAACTCAACACCAAAAACCCACAAATGATCCAATTAAAAAATGAGCACAGGACACAAATAGACATTTTGCCAAAGGAGACATACAGACGGCCAAAAGACACATGAAAAAAAATGCTCAACATCACTCATCATCAGGGAAATACAAACCAAAACCACAATGAGATATCACCTCACTCCTGTCAGAATGGCTAGTCTCAAAAACACAAGAGACAAGTATTGGCAAAGATGTGGAGAAGAAGGAACACTCGTGCACTGTTGGTAGGAGTACAGGCTGGTGCAGCCATTGTGGAGAACAGTATAGCAGCTCGTCAGAAAATTAAAAATATAATTGCCATATGATTCAGTAATTCCACTACCAGGTATTTACCTAAAGAGAATGAAAACACTGACAGCCAAGATACGGAAGCAACCCAGGAGACCATCAGTAGATGAATCGATAAAGAAGGTGTGGCATAAAAAATGAAGTCTTGCCATTTGCAACAATATGAATAGATATAAAGGCTATAATGCTAAGTGAAATAAGTCAGTAGGAGAAAGACAAAATATGATTTCACTCATGTGGAATTTAAGAAACAAATGAAGAAAAAAGAAACAAAAATACAGACACTTAACTGTAGAGAACAAACTGGAGGTTGCCAGGGGGAGGTAGGTGGGGGAATGGATGAAATAAGTGAAGTGGATTCAGAACATACTTATTGAGGGGCGCCTGGGTGGCTCAGTCGGTTGAGTGTCTGACTTCGGCTCAGGTCATGATGTCGTAATTCACGAGCTTGAGCCCTGCATCAGGCTCCGTGCTGACAGCTCAGAGCCTGGAGCCTGCCTCGAGTTCTTTTTCTCCCTCTCTCCCTCTCTCCCCCTCCCCACTCACACTCTGTCTCTCTTTCTCTCTCAAAACTAAACATTTACAAAAAATTAAATATTTTAAAGTTTTTTTAATTTAAAAAAGAATATACTTCTTGAGATGAGAACTACTGAGTAATGTATAGAATTGTTGAATCACTGTATTGCACATCTTAAACTAATGCACTGTGTGTTCATTAAACTTGAGTAAAAAATTTTTTTTTAATTTTGGGGTGCTTGGCTAACTCAGTAGGAAGAACATGCAACTCTTTTTTTTTTTAATCAGAAAAGGTTTGTTTCTTTTAGGGACAAACAATTAAACCACACCCGAGGCCTAAATATACAGACACAAACCAAAGTAGCCATTTAGGATTGCTTGTTCTAGCTTCAAGAAGAATGCCGGTGCAATTTTGATTGGGATTGCATTGAATGTGTAGATAGCTTTGGGTAGTATTGACATTTTAACAATATTTATTCTTCCAATCCATGAGCATGGAATGTTTTGCCATTTCTTTATATCTTCTTCAATTTCCTTCATAAGCTTTCTATAGTTTTCAGCATACAGATCTTTTACATCTTTGGTTAGGTTTATTCCGAGGTATTTTATGCTTCTTGGTGCAATTGTGAATGGGATCAGTTTCTTTATTTGCCTTTCTGTTGCTTCATTATTAGTGTATAAGAATGCAACTGATTTCTGTACATTGATTTTATATCCTGTGACTTTGCTGAATTCATGTATCAGTTCTAGCAGACTTTTGGTGGAGTCCATTGGATTTTCCATGTATAATATCATGTCATCTGCAAAAAGTGAAAGCTTAACTTCATCTTTGCTAATTTTGATGCCTTTGATTTCCTTGTGTTGTCTGATTGCTGATGCTAGAACTTCCAACACTATGTTAAACAACAGCAGTGAGAGTGGACATCCCTGTCATGTTCCTGATCTCAGGGAGAAAGCTCTCAGTTTTTCCCCACTGAGGATGATGTTAGCTGTGGGCTTTTCATAAATGGCTTTTATGATGTTTAAGAATGTTCCTTCTATCCCGACTTTCTCAAGGGTTTTTATTAAGAAAGGATGCTTTATTTTGTCAAATGCTTTTTCTGCATCGATTGACAGGATCATATGGTTCGTTTCTTTTCTTTTATTAATGTGATGTATCACATTGGTTGATTTGCGAATGTTGAACCAGCCCTGCAGCCCAGGAATGAATCCCACTCGATCACGGTGAATAATTCTTTTTATATGCTGTTGAATTTGATTTGCTAGTATTTTATTGAGAATTTTTGCATCCATATTCATCAGGGATATTGGCCTGTAGTTCTCTTTTTTTCTGGGTCTCTGTCTGGTTTGGGAAGCAAAGTAATGCTGGCTTCATAGAATGAGTCTGGAAGTTTTCCTTCCCTTTCTATTTTTTGGAACAGCTTGAGAAGGATAGGTATTATCTCTGCTTTAAATGTCTGGTAGAATTCCCCAGGGAAGCCATCTGGCCCTGGACTCTTATTTGTTGGGAGATTTTTGATAACTGATTCAATTTCTTCACTGGTAATGGGTCTGTTCAAGTTTTCTATTTCTTCCTGTTTGACTTTTGGAAGTGTGTGGGTGTTTAGGAATTTGTCCATTTCTTCCAGGTTGTCCAGTTTGTTGGCATATAATTTTTCATAATATTCCCTGATAATTGGTTGTATTTCTGAGGGATTGGTTGTAATAATTCCATTTTCATTCATGATTTTATCTACTTGGGTCCTCTCCCTTTTCTTTTTGAGAAGCCTGGCTAGAGTTTTATCAATTTTGTTTATTTTTTCGAAAAACCACCTCTTGGTTTCATTGATATACTCTACAGTTTTTTTAGATTCTATATTTATTTCTGCTCTGATCTTTATTATTTCTCTTCTTCTGCTGGGTTTGGGGTGCCTTTGCTGTTCTGCTTTTAGTTCCTTTAGGTGTGCTGTTAGGTTTTGTATTTGAGATTTTTCTTGTTTCTTGAGCTAGGCCTGGATTGCAATGTATTTTCCTCTCAGGACTGCCTTCGCTGCATCCCAAAGTGTTTGGATTGTTGTATTTTCATTTTCATTTGTTTCCATATATTTGAAAATTTCTTCTCTAATTGCCTGGTTGACCATTCATTCTTTAGTAGGGTGTTCTTTAACCTGCATGCTTTTGGAGGTTTTCCAGACTTTTTCCTGTGGTTGATTTCAAGCTTCATAGCATTGTGATCTGAAAGTGTGCATGGTATGATCTCAATTCTTTTATACTTATGAAGGGCTGTTTTGTGACCCAGTATGTGATCTATCTCAGAGAATGTTCCATGTGCACTCAACCACAAAAGACCCCGAATAGCCAAAGTAATATTGAAGAAGACCAAAGCAGGAGGCATCACAATCCCAGACTTTAGCCTCTACCACAAAGCTGTAATCATCAAGACAGCATGGTATTGGCACAAAAACAGACACATAGACCAATGGAATAGAATAGAGACTACAGAATTGGACCCACAAAAGTACGGCCAACTAATCTTTGACAAAGCAGGAAAGAATATCCCATGGAAAAAAGTCTCTTCAACAAATGGTGCTGGGAGAACTGGACAACAACATGCAGAAGAATGAAACTAGACCACTTTCTTACCACTATACACAAAAATAAACTCAAAATGGATGAAGGACCTGAATGTGAGACAGGAAACCATCAAAACCCTAGAGGAGAAAGCAGGAAAAAACCTCTCTGACCTCAGCCGCAGCAATTTCTTACTTGACACATCTCCAAAGGCAAGGGAACTAAAAGCAAAAATGAACTATTGGGACCTCATGGAGATAAAAAGTCTGCACTGCAAGGGAAACACTCCACAAAACTAAAAGGCAACCAATGGAATGGGAAAAGATATTTGCAAATGGCATATCGGACAAAGGGCTAGTACCCAAAATCTATAAAGAACTCACCAAACTCCACACCCGAAAATCAAATAATCCAGTGAAGAAATGGGCAGAAAACATGAATAGACACTTCTCTAAAGAAGACATCCAGATGGCCAACAGGCACATGAAAAGATGCTCAACGTCACTCCTCATCAGGGAAATACAAATCAAAACCACACTGAGATACCACCTCACGCCGGTCAGAGTGGCTAAACTGAACAACTCAGGAGACTATAGATGCTGGAGAGGATGTGGAGAAACGGGAACCCTCTTGCACTGTTGGTGGGAATACAAACTGGTGCAGCCGCTCTGGAAAACGGTGTGGAGGTTCCTCAAACAAATTAAAACTAGATCTACCCTATGACCCAGCAATAACACTGCTAGGAATTTACCCAAGGGATACAGGAGTGCTGATGCATAGGGTCACTTTTACCCCAATGTTTACAGCAGCCCTTTCAACAATAGCCAAATTATGGAAAGAGCCTAAATGTCCATCAAGTGATGAATGGATAAAGAAATTGTGGTTTATATACACAATGGAATACTACTTGGCAATGAGAATGAAATATGGCCTTTTGTAGCAACATGGATGGAACTGGAGAGTGTTATGTTAAGTGAAATAAGTCATATAGAGAAAGACAGATACCATATGTTTTCACTTTTATGTGGATCCTGAGAAACTTAACAGAAGGCCACGGGGGCGGGGAAGGAAAAAAAAAAAGAGAGGGAGGGAGGCAAACCATAAGAGCCTCTTAAAAACTGAGAATAAATTGAGGGTTGATGGGGGGTGGGAGGGAGGGGAAAGTGGGTGATGGGCATTGAGGAGGGCACCTGTTGGGATGAGCACTGGGCATTGTACGGAAACCAATTTGACAATAAATTTCATATTAAAAAAAAACAAAGTAGCCATTTAAAGCATTAGCTACTGAGGTACAATACATACGTTGGAGAAAAATGCTTCACCATCTGACCATATATCAAACTTTGCTCCATCAACAGCTGAGCTCTGCTAGTTGAGGGTAAGAACATTATCCGCAGAACCAAAGGAGAACCACTCTGTTCCACAAGTACTGACGCATTTTAGACCGCATTGTGGGGACAGGTTTCCCAGTGAAGGGAAGAGGGGGGAAAAAGGCTGTGTCCCTCCCCTAGGGCATGAGGCCGCCTTGCAGAGCGCCACAGGACAACGGACCTCCGTTGCTCACGCTCAGACCTTGGCGGCCTCCTGCAGCGATGCATCCTCTGAACCAGTGCCACGGTTTACCGGAAAAGGCATTTGTCCATCGAGAAGTGGCCATCCACATTGGTAAACAGCATCAAATGGAAATTCACTCCGCCATCTCCCCGACATTGGCCTTCCTGTGTCACAGCACCGTGGGCTGCCTGAATGGCCTCATTCTTTTCAAAGCACTTTGCTCTGCCTTCAGGGGACAGCTTCTCCGTTTCAGAAAGAATCTGTTTCAGGACTGACCCCGTCCTCACGCTCCAGTTTGTCTTGGTTACTGGCCACCGCCTGTGTAAGTCCAGTGGTACCTCGCAAGTTCCCGATGGTCTGACTTCCCATCTGGTCTCCAGTCTGTTTTCTTCCTAAAGGTCTCCTGCTGGGCCGTGAGGGGAAACAGCAGCAGCAGAAGCAGCAGTGCTCAGGCAGGCGCTGGTCCCAAGCCCAGAGCCTCCTCCAGCCCCAGCACGTCCTCGAAGCGCCCCTGGCCGGCGACCCCCAGCCAGGCCAGCACTTTGTTCAGCATCTCGAGGTTAATCTCCAGCAGTTTGAGCTGCATCTTCATGGACCGCAGGCTGCGCCACTATCCAGAGAAGAAGAAAAACAGCTGAGAACATGCAACTCTCGATATTGGGATTGTGAGTTTGAGCCCCAACTTGGGTGGAGAGATTATACATAAACAAACAAACAAACTTAAAAAAATTTTTTTAAAGATGCATAAGCTTCAAAAAAAGTAATTTGCATGAAAAAAAAGGTTGATTCCACCTTTCCCCAAGGTTGGAGGAACTGATCTCATGTTGATGTATTTCTCCACACTGAGCAGCCTCCAGTAAGTCCACCTTCCTGATGTGACAGCAGGTGGAGAGAAGAATGAATGTGCGGTGTAGCACGTGTAGAGCCGGGCCCCTCTCAAATCCACAGGGCTCCATTTTCTCTCCTTGATCTCACTGACATCAACAACATTACACCATGTCAGTGACGAATAAAAGAGAAATCATACCACAATCCTGTGACCCCTTCCTGCCCTTGCCCATGGGCAGAGCTTTCTTAAACTGAAGGTACACTCAAACGGAACTCTGGAGAGAATTTAACAAAGCATCCGTTTACAGAGCGGCACGCAAGGATAATGGAGACAAAGAAGGAGAGTGAAGACCCTTGAGACCAATAACCGTGATGGAGGCAAAGAGAGGGTAAGCAGAGGCAAGGGGAGTAAACAGGCTTGCTGAGCTTCATGGAGCCCAAGAGAAGGAGCCAGGTGCCAGTGCATGGAGCACAGCTGGGGGGAGGAAATACCCGAGCTCTCTGATCTCTCCTTTGTACCTCTCACTGGCCACACCCACAGGAAGTCAAAGTGGAGGCAACCCAGAGGGTCATCCACAGGGGCCAGCCCCGGAGGGCACGTAACAGGGCTGAGAAGGGTGGACCGTGGGTGTGGACGACAAACGAAGAATAACCCACATGGCATGAGAATTGAGAAATGAACACCTTCTTAGGTTCTGGCGTTTCTAGCTTAACAAGTGCAGGTGGCAACCCACTCCTCTCGGAATTTGTCATGGGGGCTGCTTCCTTGCACACTAGTTGTAAGAGCTTCCACCGAGAGTGAGGCACAATAGGATGCCATGTGGGTTATGACTTTAAGGCTCCGGTCATGATCTCGCAGTGTGTGAGTTCGAGCCCCGCGTCGGGCTCTGTGCTGATAGCTCAGAGCCTGGAGCCTGCTTCAGATTCTGTGTCTCCCTCTCTCTCTGCCCCTTCTCTGCTTATGCTCTGTCTCTCTCTGTCTCAAAAATAAATAAAAACATTTAAAAATAAATAAATGAACATTAAAATAACCTCCCCATGGAAAATAATGAGCGTTGGCAAGGATGTGGAAAAACTAGAACGCTTGTGCATTGCTGCTGGGCATGTGAAATGGTATAGCCATTGTCGAGCAGTTTAACTTGTAGAATTACCATATGATCCAGCAGTCCCACTGCTGGGACTGTAGCCAAAAGAACTGAAGGCAGGGACCATTTATAGCAGCATTATTCGCAGTAGCTAAAGGAGGAAACAACCCAAATGTCCATCGACAGACCATGGAGGCGCAGAGGATGATATATCTATACAATAGAATATTATGCAGCCTTAAAACAAATGAAATTCTGAGGGGCCCTGGGTGGCTCAGTCGGTGAAGCATCCGACTTTGGCTCAGGTCATGATCTCATGGTTCATGAGTTCGAGCCCCGTGTCGGGCTCTGTGCCAATGGCTCAGAGCCTGGAGACTGCTTTGGATTCTGTGTGTGTGTCTCTCTCTGCCCCTCCCCAGCTCATGCTCTCTCTCTCTCTCTCTCTCTCTCTCTCTCTCTAAATAAACATTTAAACTCAAAAAAGTGAAATTATGATACATGTTACAGCTGTGGGGAGAGAGAGATTAGCACAGACCTAGGGCTCTGCCTTTATTAGGGTCAGAGGGTGGGGTGTCTCCTGGCTAATTTGAAGCATCAGAACTGAAATTAGGGCATGGGAGAGCAGGAGCAGGGTCACTCGAGTGGTCAGGTATCTAGGCTGTCTAGAGTTTCCATAAAAGGAACTTCGTGGGTAGGGGAGTCCTACCTCTTTATCTGGTCATTTTATTGGTAGCTGTGTCATATCGCTGGCAATATGTTTATTCACAAGGAATGTCTTTTATTTTTAATGTTTATTTATTTTTGAGAGAGAGAGAGAGAGAGAGAGAGAGACAGAGTGCAAGCGGGGGAGGCTCAGAGAGAGAGGGAGACACAGAATCGGAAGCAGGCTCCAGGCTCTGAGCTGTCAGCACAGAGCCCGGCGTGAGGCTCGAACTCACAAACCATGAGATCATGCCCTGAGCTGAAGTCAGACGCTTAACCAGCTGAGCCACCCAGGAGCCCCAGGAATGTCTTTTTTTTTTTTTTTTAATTACTTTTAAAAGTTTCTTTATTTTGAGAGAGAGAAAGAGAGAATGCACGTGGGGGAGGGATAGAGAGAGAGAATCCCAAGCAGATCTGCATTATCAGTGCAGAGCCTGATGCAGGGCTCAAACTCACAAACCACGAGATCATGACCTGAGCTGAAGTCAGATGCTCAACCGCCTGAGCCACCCAGGCGCCTCAAAAGGAATGTCTTTTTATTTTTTTATTTTTTTTTAATTTTTTTTTTCTTTAATGTTTATTTATTTTTGAGACAGAGAGAGACAGAGCATGAACGGGGGAGGGGCAGAGAGAGGGAGACACAGAATCAGAAGCAGGCTCCAGGCTCTGAGCCATCAGCCCAGAGCCCGACGTGGGGCTCGAACTCACAGACCGTGAGATCGTGACCTGAGCTGAAGTCGGAGGCTTAACCGACTGAGCCACCCAGGCGCCCCAGGAATGTCTTTTTAAATGAAAGCCTCCCCACGCTGACAGCGTGGAGCCTGCTTGAGATTCATTCTCTCTCTCTGCCCCTCCACCCACTCGAGCGTGCATGCTCTCTCAAAATAAAAAACAAATTCACTTGGTTAAAAAAAAACAAAAACAAAAACAATGCCTCAGCATCAAAAGCTTAGTGTCAGATATTTACACTACATGCTACATTATGAATGAGCCTTGAATACATTATGCTAAATGAAATAAGCCAGTCACAAAAAGACAAATACTGTATGATTCCACTTACATGAGGGACCCAAAATGGGTTCTCCAGGCCCTCTAACTGGCCTGCTGAGCTCTCACCTCCCGCAGGCCCTTCTGCCTTGAGGGTCAGGAGCACTCCATGGGAGACCCCATGCTCCTTGTATTTTCCCCAAGTGAAAATGAAATTCCTACATGGAATACAGGAACTCTTCCTTATTTACCTTTGCTTCCGTGCCCTCCATGAAAACTGGTAGGAGCCGTGGTAGGTGCTGTTGATGCCCAGCCTGATTCCCTTGATTAGAGCAGTGGTGCTCCTAATGTTAGCTCGTGCTCACAGCTACCCCTTCAACGGAGAATCGCACTCTGCAGGGCAGGAGCACAGGGCCCAGGGGGTTAACGCTCCTCCAGCCCATCCCCAGCAGCCCACAGGTGGTGACTGCCCGGCTCCCTGCTCTAATTGGAACCAGGTCTGTGGTGCGATTCATGGCCCAGAGCTCCCTGTGGGACCAGTCTCCTGCTGCAAGCACACCTTTGCTTAGTTAACCATGTCCCTACCCCACCCTGCTTCCCTCACTCCCCTTCTCCTGAGAGCCACCCCTCAGGAAATCCCTAGAACAAGACTCCCCGAGGCCCTGTTGTAGGAAACCTGACCTAACACAGTAGCGATCACGTACTTGCTTTGCACTGGACACTGTTCTGAGCACTTTACCTATATTAATTCACTCAAAACACATACGTTAATAATGAACAAGACCTATGACTGATGTATCTTTCTAACCCCTAGAACTCAGTGCATTCCTGCTGTCTGATAGATAATGTGGAGCCTTCCATCACACTGGCACATCCATTCTCCATTCTGCCTTCCGGGAGGATTCTTGCTCTTTCTCTACTCCTTCACTCTCACTTCCAGGGGCTTGAGTCGAGCTGACCCTTTCCTCGGGTTCAGGGTGGGCACATGACCCAGACCTACCCAATCAGGGCCTTCCATTCCCACAGCCATTGGCTCAGGGATGGTCACATGATCTAAGCCAGGCCAATAAAACCCAATTCCTGCACTTATACTGAACTTGTTGGGTCGGAAGTTTTCTTTGCACTGGGATTGCTAAATTGGGAGGGTGGGAGCCCGGGACCACCCACAGCCATCTTGCCACCTCAAGGGAAAGATTCTCCCTAAGTGAAACCGGCAGAGAGGAAACTAAAACCAGAACAGCTGGAGAGATGGGATTTCCAAAGTCTCCAGCTAAAGATATGAATCCAGCCACCCCAGCCTTCTAAGTCTTTGGCCAATAAATTTTCTTTTCTGTTTAATCCGGTATGAGTCAGATTTTGGTTACTCACACTGAAATTATCCCAGTACAGATTGGTTTCTTACCAGGGTGCCAGTGAACATTTCTGGGAATACTATTACTAACAGGGCCACCTTGTTCATGTTACATGCGTTACGTCATGGATTTTCAAAACCACTTTGCTAAAACCAATTGGTAACACTGGTGATTCAACATTTTTATTCACATCCTAGAAGAACTTTGAAAAACTGTTCCCCGTGTTGTTTTTTTTTTCCGTTTTCCCTGCCATATGCCTTTAAATTCTTTTTTAATGTTTGTTTATTGTTGAGAGAGAGAGAGCACGAGTGGGGGAGATACAGAGAGAGAGAGAGAGAGAGAGACGAAGACATGGAATCTGAAGCAGGCTTCAGGCTCCTAGCTGTCAGCACAGAGCTGGGCTCTGGGCTCAGACCCAGGAACCTGGAGATCATGACCTAAGCCCAAGTCAAGAGTAGCTCTCCACGGATTAAGCCACCCAGGTTCCCGTCCCATATGCTTTTTAAAGTTTTAACACTTCACTTAATTTTTGTTTGCTTTAACATTTTAAAAACCACTTTTCATGTTAAGTGCAAAGGATGTAATTTCGCCTGTATTGGAGATACTGACATTTTCAGGTAAAGCTCTTAGATCATTTTTTCAGGTGTAAAGTCTCAAGTTGTAGAAATTTGCAGGACAACACTGTGCTTACAGTTAACAATTCTGTACTGTACACATAAGAATTTATTAGGAGAGTAGATCTCATGTTAAGTGTTTTTTACCGCAAAACAAACTTCTGGGATCACCCGCAAATGTGTTTGATGGAACCTGAGTACCCCAGAGATTTAACACCCATCATTATCCATTTACAAAACACTGAACAAACTCATTTTAACAGCCAGAAATTTGCATCATTTCCCCCTTCAACTGATATTTTTATGCCATATCGCCTACAGAATTCTTCCTAATACAATACATGTTTGAAGACCTTTTATTGATCATCCATCATTTCTGCCCAACTAAATTATATAAATTGAAATATTTTCAATTTCCTATGATTATAGGTTATAAGGTTTGAGTTTTCTTTATTTGGATTAATTTACAATTACAGTGATCAGCAGTATATAATTGATTAAAACAAAAATGCTGACAGTTATTAAACATAGAAAGTTGTGTTATTAGAAATATGTATCTTCGGGGCACCTGGGTGGCTCAGTCAGAACAGCATGTAATTCTTGACTGCAGGGTCGGGAGTTTGAGGCCTACATTGGGTGTAGAGATTACTTAAATAAAAATAAAACTTAAAAAGAAAAGAAAAGAAAAGAAATACATATCTTCATGAGATGGATGATTTTTGGTGACACTGAGTCTATCTTGTTGGTGATAAAAATTACTGCTAGAATGAATAGGGCTTTGGCATGAGTTCTGTCCCCATTCTTCGTGTAGAAAGACGTACACATCAGCATACAAAAAAATTGATTCATGTACCAACTTGGATGGATCTCAAGGGCATTATGAAGACTAAGAAAAAGTCAATCTGGAAAAGTCAAATACCGTATAACTCCATTTATGTAACATTCTTGAAATGACAGAATTCTATTTGGGATTTTTCTTGTTTCTTGAGATAGGCCTGGATTGCAATGTATTTTCCTCTCGGGACTGCCTTCGCTGCATCCCAAAGCGTTTGGATTGTTGTATTTTCATTTTCATTTGTTTCCATATATTTTTTAATTTCTTCTCTAACTGCCTGGTTGACCCATTCATTCTTTAGTAGGGTGTTCTTTAACCTGCATGCTTTTGGAGGTTTTCCAGACTTTTTCCTGTGGTTGATTTCAAGCTTCATAGCATTGTGGTCTGAAAGTATGCATGATATGATTTCAATTCTTGTATACTTATGAAGGGCTGTTTTGTGACCCAGTATGTGATCTATCTTGGAGAATGTTCCATGTGCACTCGAGAAGAAAGTATATTCTGTTGCTTTGGGATGCAGAGTTCTAAATATATCTGTCAAGTCCATCGAAATGACAGAATTCTAGAGATGGAGAACAAACTAGTGGTTGCCAGGGGTTAACGATGGTACGGGAAGGGTGGATGTGACGGTCAAGGGACAGCATAAGGAAGATCTTCAAGGTGAAGTTCCAGACCTTGATTGTGGTGGTGGTGATGTGAATCTGCACATGTGTTAAAAAGGCATAGAACTACACACACACACGTTGCCCCCGCGTCTGTTTCCTGTCTTGATATTGTCCTATAGCTACAGAAGATTAATCACTGGGTGAAACTGGGCAGAGGGTACATCAGTCTCTCTGTATTGCCTTTGCAACTGCCTGTGAATCTAAAATCATTTAATAACAAGTATAAAAAGGGGGCACCTGGATGGCTCAGTTGTTTGGGCATCCGACTTCAGCTCAAGTCATGATCTCACAGTCTGTGAGTTCGAGCCCCGCGTCGGGCTGTGTGCTGACAGCTTGGAGCCTGGAGCCTGCTTTGGATTCTGTGTCTCCCTCTCCCTTTTCCCCTGACCCCCTCTGTCTCTCTCTCTGTCAAAAACAAAATAAACATAAAAAATTTTTTTTAAAATAAGTATAAAAAGGATGCATCCTCTGAGAGACCAGCTTCACATAGATCAGTAAGTGGTCTGGAAGTTTTATCACACCGATATCGCTCTAATTCTTTTAATTCCTTCAGCATAATATGTCAGAAATCATTAAGTGATCTTTCATTAAATTAATTTTAATGATCTAGTAACGAGCCGTTCAATTATGTCCTCCTCTAATTTTGCTTAAGACAATGCATGGGAAATGACCTGATTTATCAGGACTGGCTGTCCTGTCATTAGTCATTCATATTCTCACTGCAGGCACAGAGATTTCCATTTGTCCCTTTGTTTGATGCTCCCCCCCCTCCCCTGCCCCCACAACAGCGCACTTTAGTTAGACTAAGGGTGGATTCAGGGAAGAGCCCTAGGAAGGGGGAGGGAGACTGAAACCCAGCTCGACAGTTCATCCACACTAGTTGTCAGGCAGATCCATAAGGGACAGAGGGCAAGTGCAAGTTGAGGATCTGGAAACTTGCCCCCCTTGCAAAGTTACCAAGATACTCCCCATCACCTGCAGGCGGACATAGCCAGACTCCATTCAACGACCCTGTTAGTAGCTCTATTTTTACAGCAGAGGAAAGGAAGCTAAGAAAGGTTAAGTAACCCACCCAAGACCCCCAGCAGATGGCTGAGCTGTGATCGGGGACTCAGATGCCTAACTCCAAAATCCACTGTCTTTCAGCCACACTGTCCTGTCCCTGGTTATCAAATCCAGCTTCAGTCCCCACAGAATTGTCGCCTGGTGACCACCAGGTGGCACCACCACCTCAGAGTTGTCCTCATGACCGCACTGATGGCCGACTCCTTGATTTGGGGAACAGAGTTTGCAGCCTTGGGCTTCTCTCCCACTGTTACATTCTCCTCTCAAAGATGGGTAGGCTTCATCTCTAGCTCTCATTGATTGGATTTCCTTGAATTTCACTTCTTTGATGCCAAAGGTGTACGCTGGCAGTTTGGCCACGATTAATTAGGTGAAGAATATATATATCATTATAACAACTCACGTACTGAGTGCTTACTGTGTCCCGAGCACTTTGCTCGGATCGCCTCATGTAATCCTTACAAAAGACAAGGTGGCAAATTCTGTTTTGTTAACAGTCTTTCGGGCCTGGGGCACCTAGATTGTTTTATTGTTTTACTCTTCAATAACTAACCAACATGTTTTTGGAAACGTTAATAAAATATTACTTCGGCTATTCTCATGGCAGACATATTTAAAAACTTTTATTGGACAGAGTGGTCTATTCTGGGTAACTATAATAAAATGATGAAAATCTAATGGTTCATAAATATTATATATATTTGCTTTATAACCAGTATGTGTACATATATTTATATTTATTATAGAAATATACGTGTGTGTGTGTGTACATGTGTGTGTAAAGAACACTGGGCAAGGTGAGTGGATACCAATTCTCACCCACTCACCTGGTACCACACCAGCTCCAGGCTTTAAGGAAATATGTACATGGCTCCTTCTCAGATGAAATACTCTTACTAAATTTCACTATATGACAAAAAGATTTCCAAGCCCAAGTTCAGTACCTCACTTAGAATCATCAGATTGACCTGGTATTACCTAGCTAATTCCTTCACCCTGCACATGAAGGTATCATGATCCAAGGAAATGGTGATTTCCTTTAGACACACAGTAGTGCCAGTGGCAAAACCCGGATTCCCTGACTTTACAACAGAGTTCGTTCCACATGGATAGCTCTGACCTTGTGTGTTTACATTTTTTACTTTTTTTTTTTTTTAAGTAGGCTCCATGCCCAACGTGGGCCTTTCACTCATGACCATGAAATCAAGAATCGCATGCTCTACTTAATGAGCCAGCCAGATGCCCCTCTGACCTTGTGTGTTTAAAAAAAATTCCGAATAAAGGGCTTCTCATTGATCTCTTCTTAAATGTCATCTTCTCGCTCTGGGTTTTGTGACTATTTAGATTTCTTTTTAAATATTATATCTGCCATCTAACTAACTAACAATATATCAAATTTTGTGCTGTTTATAAATTTCATTATGTTTTCTATGTCCTCTTCTGTGACTTTAAGAAAAATGTCGAGTGACCAAGTTTGAGAATACAACTTACATACAAAATCCATTTACATACAGATTCCATTTAGGGTCACACTGGTTCATTAAACCCAGAACTGACTAATTTGTGGGCTCCAGCACAAAATGAAAATGCAGGGGCACTTGGCTGGCTCAGTCAGTAGAGCATGCGACTCTCGATTTCAAGGTTGTGAGTTTGAGCCCGACGTTGGATGTAGAGATGACTTTCAAAATAAATACACAAAATGAAAATGCAGGGCCTCATTTTCAAAAATTATTCAGAATTTCAAGATAAAGATAAGGGAGCATTAAATAAGTGTGGGCCCTTCTCGGTGTGCACCCTTGTGTGATCACACAGGTCACACACCCATGAAACCAGCCCAGATTTAACTTCTCTGATTTCAGTCATCCAACTTGCTACAAATTGGCTTCTCTGAAGTAAGTCCAGTGGGATCACCTCCAGCTGTGAGTAACAGCTATCCCAACAAGGGATATCCCAACAACAGTTATCCCAACAAGCAAGAAAGATTTTACTTTTTCCATGTCACAAGAGATGTCGAGGCAGATAACCCAGGACTTCTGCCCTCTTCCACTTTCTTTAGAACCCGATTTCTCCTCTTGGCACAGGATAGCTGCCGAACCTCAGACCATCATATCCACATTCCGGGCAGGATAAATGAGACATGACAAAGCACAAAGAGCAAAAACCCTCTCTTAAGTATTTGCCTTTTAAAATTTTTTTTTTCAACATTTTTTATTTATTTTTGGGACAGAGAGAGACAGAGCATGAACGGGGGAGGGGCAGAGAGAGAGGGAGACACAGAATCGGAAACAGGCTCCAGGCTCCGAGCCATCAGCCCAGAGCCTGACGCGGGGCTCGAACTCACGGACCGCGAGATCGTGACCTGGCTGAAGTCGGACGCTTAACCGACTGCGCCACCCAGGCGCCCCTGCCTTTTTAATTCACAAGAGAAAACCTTCCCAGAGATTTCTGCCCATATCCCATTGGCCAAAACTGTCACATGGCCACACCTAGCTACAAGAGAGGCTTGGAATTTGAGTGTCCCACTTTCTAGCCTCTGGGGTTTTGTTTTGTTCTTAAAGTTTATTTATTGTGAGAGAGAGAGGGCAGGGAAAGGCAGAGAGAGAAGGAGAGAGAGCATCCCAAGCAGGCTCCATCCTTGTCAGCGCAGAGCCCGATGTGGGGCTCAAACTCACGAACTGTGAGATCATGACCTGAGCCAAAACCAAGAGTCCAACGCTTAACTGACTGAGCCACCCAGATGCCCCTGGACTGTTGATTAAAGCTGTCACAAACCTGCCTAGATCCAAAAGAGGAGCCATAGACCCAGTAGGGTAGTAGAGCCAGCATAATTCTCAAAAAATTGTATGAGTCAGTTGTTAAACACAGTCATGTTAGACATCGATCATGGTGGGAATATTTACACCATAGGGGCCCCCGACTGGCTTAATCAGTAGAGCATGTGACTCTTGATCTCTGGGTTGTAAGTTTGAACCCCATGTTGGGTGTAGAGATTACTTAGAAATAAAATCTTTTTTTTTTTTAATGTTTATTTCTTTCTGAGAGAGTGTGATCACGGGAGGGGCAGAGAGAGAGAGAGGAGCACAGAGGATCTGAAGCAGGCTCTGTGCTGACAGCGGTGAGCCTGATGTGGGCTTGAGCTCACAAACCGTGAGATCGTGACCCTAGCCGAAGTGGGACGCCCAACAGACTGAGCCACCCAGGTGCCCCAGAAATCAAATCTTTCACAAAAAATTTTACACCTCAGAAACTGGCAAATACTACGAATCAGGGCTTCTTTCCTCAGAGAGGAGGATGTTAAACATGACGCTTCATAGACCTCACCGCTCTATACAAAGGGCATCAAAACGTTTGCAGCCATGCTTTACATCATCCACAGCAAACCAACCTCAGTATCCTCCACATAAACTTCCTTTGGGCCAGCTAACATTTCTCTTTGGCCCACAGAGATAACCTGAGAGATCTTCCCAGATGTTTTCTACAATCTATGACCCACTAGCCTAGTAACTCTATGCAAAACCAAATTCAGATGCTTTTGGCTCAACTTGATCTAAATAAACCCATTCTGGCACCCAGCATCACCACTTTCTTTTCCAAGCCCTCAAACTGTCAGTTTTGTAACTTATCCTCGAATTTTTTTTTTCAAGGGTTCTTTTGGTTTGCAATTTCTGGAAGCTTCCATGTGTTTGTTGAAAATTAGAACAAACTATTTTTTTAAAGCTTTTAATTGTGTAATCCCACACACTACATAAAGGCGCATAAAGTATAAATATGTACTAATTGATAAATAACTATGCGTCAGACATCCCTGGAACGATTCAATGTAAGTAAGCTGAGTGTTGGAAGAATCCCAGAAGCCCATGATGTGTCCTGCCCAAAGAGGAATTCCCTCCTTCCTTGCGGGGAACCACTTTCCTGACTTTTCTGGCTTTCACTCCGCCACTTCTGTACACATTTCTGGCAAGTTTCTGCACATTGTTAAGTCACATAGTTGATCCACTGAACATTCAATGAATGGACCCAGACCGTCTGTGTAATTGGGCCACACTTTTGCCCAGTGCTGACCTTCTAGTGCTTCTTCCTTTCTCTGTAGTTTCAAGATTAACGAGTAGTTTCAAGATTAACGAGACCGATTTCACAATTGTAGTTGAAAAATCTCTCAGACGATTTGAGGCCAAAACCTCCTACATCTTTGATGTGCTGTCGTGAGATTTCATCAGTATTCGTCAAGATGTTGGCCTCTTGGGAAATAGGAGACTGAAATTTAAATATGGTTTTTGCTGAGCCGGGTCTAAAGTTTCTTAATCATCTATCAAGTCTATTTTGAGGAAAGAAAGAAACTAATAGTTAACAAATATTATAATATGTATAAAGTATTATAAATAAGCAATGGATAAGATGTTATGCGTAATTACAGGTATTGTACAAGGTAATTTAGATCTGTATTCTAGCACCTGTGTAGCCCTCCAGTTCCCACCCTGTGTTTTTGTGCTTCTCAGTTGGGGCTGCTTTGACAAGACTCTCCTAGACCGAACTTCACGTTCATCTGGGGCTTCTTCTGGACATTGATCTTGACCCCCACCCCCTCCCAGTTTTAGTAAGAGTCCTGCTATGTTACTTTAAAGAGACTCCCCCATCCTTGCTATCTGGTCACTCTTGCTCTCTGATTACATTTCCCACCCACAACCTTTGAGGTACAGGTCCTTGGATGGCCTTTAGTAGGAATCCTGTCAGGGCCGATTTAACAAGAATCCCCCTATCTTCCTAAGTTCCCACCCACTGGCCCCCTCACGCTGCTCCTCGACTAAAACTCCCCACGTGTCAGGGTTGAGCCGGCTGTGTCTTCCCTATTGCAATAGTCTTGATACCGACAGCAATCATCCTGAATAAAGTCCTCATGCCATTTTAACCAGAATCAGAATAAGTTTTTCTTGACAGCTTTTTTTTTTTTTTTTTTGAGAGAGAGAGAGAGAGAGAGAGAGAGAGAGTGTGTGTGTGTATGTGTGTGTGTGTGAGCAGGGGAAGGGCAGAGAGAGCGAGACACAGAATCTGAAGCAGGCTCCAGGCTCTGAGCTGTCAGCACAGAGCCCGACACGGGGCTCAAACCCACAAACCGGGAGATCATCACCTGAGCCAAAGTCGGAGGCTTATCCGACTGAGCCACCCCAGGCGCCCCGTTCTTGACAGCTTCTTAAATCTGGTTATCATACCTGGTGTTTGCTAATCTCTGGTTCTTTTCTTTCCATACGCCAAGCCCTGAAATCCCAATTTTTGTTCTTCAGGCGCCTCAAGCCCCACTGTTTAAATCTGGTCTTTTGTTTTGTTTTGTTTTGTTTTATTCTAATGTTTCTCAGCTCATTTTAGCCAGTCTCATACCTGGAAACCTGCGAGGGCCCAGAAGGAGAGGGAGAGGAACCAGCCTCCCACCCCAGGCAGCCATCTGTCCACTGTGTCCCTGCTCACAGCCTCATTAGGTACGCATGGGCACGCGCACACACGCACGCCCCCCGCCCTCCCATACCCATCTGCACGGGACTTGAGGGATGTCAGCTACCCCAGCACTCTCAGAAGTACCCCCGAGACTGAGTCTCTACTTTGTCCCAAAGGATTTGGAGAACCTACAGTCATAATCACTTTTGAATTCTGTTAAACTGCACAGACCTTGACACGTGCAGGTACGTGAAGAATGAACGTGACTACAACACACAGAGATAGTTCACCAAGCGGTAAAAGAAGGAAAAACGAATTTCTCTCCCTTCCAAACAAGCTTGTGAAATGCTCCACGTAGAATAAGCAGTTCACAGCCTGGTAGGGACAGGGGATCCTTCTGCACTGAAACACAGGTCCCAGGGTGAGGAAGGTCTCTAAGACGTGCGCCTGTGACCTGGGGGCCTGCGGGGGGCCTGGCTGAGCCTGATTGATGGTGGAGGGGAGAGCTTAAATCAGTGTGTAGAACCTGGCTTCCTCCCCATGCCTCCCACCCACCCCCAGCCCAGTTGTCCCTGTACAGCAAAACCTTGGATTGCGAGTAACTTGATCCATTAGTGTTCCACAAGAGGAGCAAACATTTCTAATAAATTTTGACTTGATAAACGATATCTTGCAAATAAGCCATACAGGATGCCGAATGTCACATGATCACAACTGAGCCAATGGTTCTTGAAATTCACTTTGATACACAAGTGCTTTGGATGACAAGCCTGTTTCCTCAGTGAATTATGCTCTCAAGCCAAGGTTTTACTGTATTCTCCATTGTGTTCATTTTCTAGGGCAGCTGTAACAAAATGCCACAGACAGGGAGCTTAAACAACATTTATCATCTCATAGTCTGGAGGACAAAGTCCAAGATCAAGATGTCGGCAGGACTGGTTTCTTCGGAGGCCTCTCTCCTTGGCTTACAGATGGCTGCGTCCTCTCTGCGTCCTCCCGTGGTCTTTCCCCCAGGTGTCTCTGTGCCTTTCTAGGCCCTGATCCCCTCTTATTAATAAGGACACCAGTCATGTTGGATTAGAGCCCATCCATATAGCTTCATTTTACCTTAATCACCTCTTTAAATGCCCCAGCCCAACTACTGTCACATTCTGAGGTACTGGGGTTAGTACTCCAACATATGAATGTTGGAGGGGAGGACACATATCAGCTTCTAACATCTGTCTCGGTTGATGTTGTCACCATTCAAGACCATGAGGCAACAAACACAAGACTCAAAGTTAACCATGTTGTGGACAGTTTGGAGTGGAGTAGGAGTTTGGAAAAGCTGGGTCCTTGAAGACATCAGTGCCCGTCTCCCTCCAGACTACTTGTTAAGTGAACAATGAGTGTACCTATGGTTTAAGTCCATTATGCAATGAATTCTCCTGCTTCAGTAGCTCCCCATCCCCTTGGTTATGGAACTGAAGCTCCTTAGCAGATCCTTTAGGACTTTCTTTCTGCTCAGTGTCTGGTCTCATCTTCTGTCTCCAGCTTCACCTCCTCCATGCATCCCTTGGGCAGAGTCAATCCTTTTGCTGAGGGCAATTAATCAAGAGAGCTGCAGAGAGAGCAAAAGGCTGAATGTGCATTTCAGGGGCTCGGAGAGGCAGAGGTATGTGTGAAAGGCACAGAGGAGCCACAGCCCTAGAGTAGGAGGAAACTCTGCTAGCAGACAAGCTCATTGGATGGACACAAGCTTCGGCGAAAGAGTAGGAGGTCTTTGAAGAGACACAGGAAGAATGACAGATCACAAGGTTAAGGAGAGATTACTCTTCCTCCCACAAAACAGGAACCACGGCGAATTGGAAGGCGTATGTATTCCCTTCCTGGGGCTACCATAACAAACTACCACCAGCTGGCTGGCTCAAAACACCAAAAATGCCTTCTCTTGCAGTTCTGGAGGCCAGAAGTCCAAAATCAATGTGCCAGTTGACAGAGTTGCTTCATTCCTGGAGGCTCAAGAAAGATTCTAGTCCATGCCTCTGTTTTAGCTTCCGGTGGTTGCCAGAAATCCCTGACATTTCCTAGCTTGTGGTCACGTAATTCCAGTCTGTGCCTCCACTCTCATATGCTCTCTTCCCACCATGTGTCCCTGTCTCTGTGTCTCTTCTTCTCATAAGTACATCAGTCACATTAAGGATCAACCCCACTCTAGTATGACTTCATGTTACTTTACATGTCTCTCTCTCTCTCTCTCTCTCTCTCTCTCTCTCTTTTTCTTTTTAAGTAATCTCCACCCCCATGTGGGGCTCAAACTCACAACTCTGAGGTCAAGAGACACATGTTCTACCCACTGAGCCAGCCAGGCACCCCATACATCTTTTTTTTTAATGTTTATTATTTTTGAGAGAGGGAGAGAGAGTGTGAGATGCTGGGGAGGGGCAGAGAGAGATGGGGACAGAGGATCCAAAGCAGGCTCTGTGCTGACAGCATCGAGCCCAGTGTGGGGCTTGAACTCACGAACCATGAGATCACGAGTTGAGCTGAGATCAAGAGTCAGACGCTTAACTAACTGAGCCACCCAGGTGCCCCAAATACATCTTGATTTCATACACAAACAAGGTCACACTCACTGGTACCAGTGCTGTAACCTGTGCGGGTTCCTCCTGAGAGCCACGAGAGAAGGATCGGGTCCAGGTCCCTCTCCCTGGCTTGTAGGTGGCTGTCTGCTCCGTGTCGTTTCACACGTCTTCCCTCCATGTGCCAGGATTCAGCATGCCCTTTTGTGGGACACAATTGAATGCTGGACAGTTCTTTGGAGTGTTCCTTCCTGCTAAGGGAATGTCCTGAATGGTTGCTGTTGACTGCCTGAGGGCTCTCTGATTGGAGGCGGGGTGGGTGGGGCGAGCTGGGGGGGGATTTTTCATGACACTTTTTTTTTAATGTTTATTTTATTTTTGAGAGACAGACACAGAGTGCGAGAAGGGGAGGGGCAGAGAGGGAGGGAGACACAGAATCTGATGCAGGCTCCAGGCTCCGAGCTGTCGGCACAGAGTCTGACTCGGGGCTCCAACTCATGAACCTTGAGAGCATGACCTGAGCTGAAATCGGCAGCTTAACCAACTGAGCCACCCAGGCGCCCCAGTGACATTTTAAACAATAGTCTTAAAGATTGGTTGTTTCTTTCTCTGCTATACGGTGAGCTATCTTCTTGTGTCTTAGTCATTTCATTTTTTTAATTCTGCACAGCTCCTGACATCATTCCGAATAGGGTTTCAGTAGAGGTCCGTGGAGCTTACTGGGGTTTTTCTGTGTACTCCCGGCAGCTGGCCTGGTGCCTGGCATTTATAGTAGAGGATGTGGTACATGCTGGGAATTGGGAGGCTAGACTTTCAGTTGGACAGATGGAGTTCAAGTCCCAGCTTTGTCTTATTTTGGCTCTGTGGCCCTGGATTAACCCTCTAAGCTCACCGTAGAATGGTAAGCTCACCGTAGAGTGGGCTCCATAAGAGCACCCCAGGTCGTTGTTATAAGGATAAAAGGATGTAATGCAGTTGTAATGTTCAGGGCAGTGCCTGGCTCGTGACACATCATGACACATGTTTAACAAGTGCACACACGCAAATGTATTCACTTGAACTATGTGGAATCACAATGTCCCCACTCCCAAAATGCATTTACCTTTCAACATTTCAGTGTGGACCATAGAACTTGGGGGCAGTGCCTGCATTTTCCTTTGGCGAGTCCAGCGCTCACATACTTGCCCAGCCTTAGCGTGCACTAGATAACCCTCCACCACCGCCCAGCCCCCTCCCCGTGGCGTGGCCGGCAGCAGGAAAGGCAGAGGAAATGCCTGGGCCTCGCTCATCTGAATGCAGCAATCATCTGACGCAACAGTTCATTTCCATGGTTACGAACTTCGCTTTGGTTTGTTTGATCTTGGACTCCAGGTCTGTGTTAGTGCATGTGTTTCACAACTCGGCTTGGAGAGAAAAAATATCAGAGGAAGAGCTACTTGGCCAGAGATACACCTTGTTTGAGACACACCATCAAGGGAGTAGGTGGGGTCTTGTCTGCCTAACAGCCCCAAGAGAGGGTGGAGAACGTTTGCTCCTAGCGTCCTTGGCAGATCGGTGCACAGAGAAATGATGTGATGCTGGGGCAGGATTCCACCTGCTGAGGCAAACTGAGGGGCTAGGGAGGGAGCAGGGAAAGTTATTTCCATTCTCAACCTGGCCGCCCCCACTTTGCAGGATCTGATGGACCTGGGTTGACAGAGAGCCTGCAGAATAATTTTAGGGTCAGCCCCGGGTCAAAGTGGATTTGGGGTCCCAAAAGACAAGAGAATGAAGCCGGGGGCAGAGGGGCTTGATTTCACATAAAGCTGGCTTGAGACCAGCGAAACAGACCTAAAAAGACCCTCACCTGCCACCTCTGGGTGGAAGACAGTGGTTGGAGCTTGCGGAGGAGGGTCTTGGCTCCTCTGAGTTGACTCTGAGATTTCCTCGGAGTGTGGGGCCGGGGTGGGTGGGGCAAAGGAGATCGATGGGGCAAATACAGCTACTAGATTACAATCCTTTCATTTTCAATAATGAAGATGAGAGTTACCGTTTGTGAGATTTGCTGTATGTCAGGCCCCAGATTAGGTGATTTCCATGTTATCTCTGATCCTTATAACTCTGAAGGTGGACCACCTGGGTCCATTTATCCACGACCGCATAAGAGACCAACCCCAAAACAGCAACACGAAACTAGTCATTTTATTAACTCAGAGACTCTCTGGGGTGGGATTTGGGAAGAGCATCCAGGTGACTGCTTATCTCTGTTCCGTGATGACTGGGGCCTTAGCTGCTGTGTTCCAGCACCAGTTCTCCCACTCCAACTGCCACCAATCATATCCTTTTATAATAAATCAACAAAACAAGTAAAGTTTTTTTTCCCCCGGCTTCTGTGAGTTGATCTAGAAAATTGCCAAACCAGAGGTGGGGGTGAGGGCAGTATGGGAACCTCACATCTGTAGTCAGCCGGGCAGAAGTATGAGTAGTCTGGACTTCCCGTTTACAGCTGGCATCCGAAGTGGGACTGAGCCCTTTCACTGTGGGTAGATAACGTCAGCCCTTTAGCTGCATGCATAGTATCAGCAAGGGACTGAATTGTTGGACATCCAGGTGGCAGAGAATTGGTTGTCGGTGTAGAAAAAAAAAACAAAACTCCACATGGTCTCCCATAAGCTTCTACGTGCCAACTCTGAGTTCTAAACCCAATCTACCTTGATTCAAGGCTCTCCTCTGTCCACAACATTGCATCTCGATACTAAAATCTCCAAAGCTTTGGGTTCCCTTTTCGTATCACCTTCTCTTGCCATCTGACCGTCATCTGACCTTATCACGATCCCTTTGATTCTCTTTTATCATCCGTGAAGCCATTTGTTCTCACATTTCATTTCTGCCTGGAAACAAGGGACAGACATGTCCCTGTGCACAATGCATTCCCTTCGGGGTCCCAGGCCACAGGCATAGATGAGGGAGCTCTGGGGACAAGACACAGAGCTGACACTGACACCCCCCCCCCTTCATTTTCTCACAGGAGACAGGTGCAGACAGGGAGCTCACTATTGGGATAACACTGCTGTCCTCTTTAAAACACATAAGAAGTGAATCCTTTGCTACGTCGGGTAGTTAAATATTTTCCCTTATAATCAACGAGCAGCCAGCTTTGCCACTGGATGAGGCACCGTGGTTTGAGTTCACAGCTTAAGACACTTGGCTGTGGTGGACCCACCAGGTCAGTAGTTACATTTTCTTGTATAAATGCAATTTGCAACCATCCCCATATTGGTGGTTTTATCGTTCACACATCTTACATATTTCCCTCTTGAAGACCTGAGGATCTTTTATCTTATACAATATGCCTCTAACTTCCTTGCATCCACCACATTTCAGCCTAGCATCCCTGTCCCCTCCTGACTGAGTCATCCCTTTGTCCTATGTCACTTGAAGTCTCTACATCCTGTTTTATTGATTTGAACCTGCTTATTCACATCTTCCAAGGCTAAAAGCCTCCTCAGTAGGCTCCTAATGTGTAAGAAATTATCAGAAATGTGCTGTCTCAGCTGCAGTGAACCAACTCAGGAGACACAATGCCGTCCACAGCACTGATGGGTGCATTTCAGGAACCTGCCATTAGCTTTTAAGCTTCAACATCTTCCCCAGGGCAACCTGGCAGTGCAAATGGGAAAGCACAGTCAATTGTTCCAAAGGGGTTTCTATTAAGATTTCCCAATATCCCATTTCTCTTGTGCAGTAGAGAGCGGACGGGTTGGGAGACACGCTACCTGGGGTTAGGAGCCTAGCTTCTCTGCTTACTGGCTGTATGACCTTGGGCACAGAGTTTAACCCCTCTGTGCCATAATGTTACCTACCTTGGAGGATAGTTGTGGGGGAGAGGGTTTGCAGGACATAAGACAGGTAAAGAACTTAACACGTAGAGCCTTTAAAAAATGTTAGCTATTATTTTTCCCATTTAATGGTAGAAGTGAGCTAGTTTCCTGTTGGAAGAGAAAAGAGGTAGAGAAGCAAAGAGGAAGGGAGGGGCTGGAGTAGGGGGACAACTGGGGAGGCCATGGGGCTGGGATGACCGTCTGGAGGATTTGCCCATAGATCTCAAGCAGCGCTATCCCGGAGACATTCAGTGCGATCCACAAATGTGAGCCATGAATGCTAGCTGCATATGGAATTTTAACTTTTCAACTAGCCACACTAAAAAAGAGATAGGGGTCATCAATTTTAGTAATGCATGCTACATGCAATTTATTTAACCCGGTATTATAACCAAATTTATAACGAGATACATTATTTATTTTTTTAAAAAATGTTTGTTTGTTTGTTTGTTTGTTTAGAGAAAGCATAAGCAGGGGAGGGGCAGAGAGAGAGAGAGGGAGACAGAATCCGAAGCAGGCTCCATGCTGTCAGCACAGAGCCCAACACGGGGCACGATCTCACCAACCATGAGATCATGAACCGAGCTGAAACCAAGAGTTGGTTGCTTAACTGACTGAGTCACCTAGGCACCCTGAGATACATATTTTAAATGTTTATTTATTTTTGAGAGAGAGAGAGAGGGAGCGTGAGCAGAGGAGGGGCAGAGAGAGGAGCCAGGATCCCAAGCAGGTTTTGCCTGTTGTCAGAGCAGAACTGGACACAGAGCTTGATCCCGTGAACTGCTAGATCATGACCTGAGCTGAAATCAACAGTCGGATGTTTAACCGACTGACCCGCCCAGGCGCCCCTATAATGAGATCTTTTATATAACTCAATATTTCACGAAATATACCGACCAATGCACAGAATCAATCTAAAAATATTAATGTGATCTTTTCATATTCTTTTTTCATACTGAGTCTTTGAAACCCAGTTTGCATTTTGTGCTTATAGCACTTCTTTTTTTCCTTTATGGTGGTATGATAGTTTATTTGCATATTTTAGGCTGCTTCAGTTATTTTGCCATTATGAATAGTGAACATATGGACATCCTTGCACATAAATCGGTCTGTTAATTTTCTCAGAAGTGAAATTTCCATGTCAAAGAGTAGAACATTTTTAGACTCTTTTAGACTCTTGATCTATTTTGCAAGTTGCTTTCTAGGGATTTTTCCCTGTTTACATTCCCATCAGCTGTGTATGACTTCCATCAAAAACAAAAGTTTGTTAACTTGAATCATAATAAACAGTGTTTTAAACTTCCCTTCATTTAACTTTTTAAACTTTTAATGGCAGTTTTAATTTGCTTTCCTTTGATTACTTGTAGGAAAGAACACTTTAATGTTTATTAGCCATCTGTATTTCCTCTGGGACTTGTTCATTCTACTACTGGGGCATTAGAACATCATCAATTTTTTGTGTACTTTATATGTGATCTTTATTGATCTTTATTTCCCATTTTATGTGGTTTTAAATTGTATTTATACCTATAATTTTATAAAAGCTGAAGCTTTTTACAAACTAGCAACTGGTGGACATTTAAGTCCTAGAGATCTAATGCACAACATAGGGATTATAAACAGTATTATATTATAAACTTCAAAGTGGCTAAGAGACTAGATCTTAATTGTTCCCACCACAGAAAGGAAATTATAATTATGTGATGTGATAGAGGTGTTAGCTGATCCTATGGTGGTAACCATATTGCAATATGTATAACGAACGTGTCAAACCAGTAAGGTGTTAATTACATTTCAATAAAAATGTTTTTGTTTGTTTGTTTTAAAAGAGAATGTTTCTAAAAGTACCTACCTTGGGGCACCTGGGCCACTCAGTCAGTTAAGCCTCCGACTTTGGCTCAGGTCATGGTCTCGTGGTTCATGGGTTCGAGCCCCACGTTGGGCTGTGTGCTGACAGCTCAGAGCCTGGAGCCTGCTTCAGATTCTGTGTCTCCCTCTCTCTCTGCCCTCCCCTGCTCGTCCTCTCTCTCTCTCTCTTTCTCTCAAAAGTGAATAAACATTAAAAAAAATTTTTTTAATGAATAAACATTAAAATTAAACAAAATAAAAGTACCTACCTATCCTGAAGGTCATTTCTTTTTGGTTTTTAAATTAATATTTGTCAAAAAATATTTCAGTAAAAATGTGGGGCTTTTTGTCTTTCTTTCTTTTTTGTTTAAGAGAGGATATTTCTAAAAGTACCTACCCAGCATGAAGGTACTGGGTTTATTTTCCTTTTTAAAATTAATATTTGTCGGGGCGCCAGGGTGGCTCGTCGGTTAAGCGTCCGACTTCGGCTCAGGTCATGATCTCACAGTCTGTGAGTTCGAGCCCCGCGTCAGGCTCTGTGCTGACAGCTCAGAGCCTGGAGCCTGTTTCAGATTCTGTGTCTCCCTCTCTCTCTGCTCCTCTCCTGTTCATGCTCTGTCTCTCTCTGTCTCAAAAATAAATAAACGTTAAAAAAAATTTAAAAAAAAATTAATATTTGTCAAAAAAAAAAAAGCTAAATCTTTTAATTTTTTGTAGTCAAATCTGTCCTTCTCTTTGCGATTTCTTCTGTTGCTCATGCTCAAAAGTCACCTGGTTTCCTGTAGATGCTTCTGCTTTTAACTCTTAATCCTTCAGGAGTTTATTTTGATAAGTGAGATCAAAGACTGACACCTATTCCGCTACCCACCCACGATGGCCTTACCCTTATGGCACATCTTCATTCAGGCCAGCCACATTGCAAGTGCTCAATGGCCACATGTGGCCAGTGGCTGCCATATTGGATAGTACAAGGCTAAAGATCAAGACATTCATTCTCATTTCTCTGAGTATTTGCCATGGATTTGCAAGCACCACATAGAGAGAATATTTTTAGCAGCTGTTAACAAATTGCAGCTCTAGGCAGCAACCATCCGGCTGGCTGTTGCCGCTGTTTTTGTATCCGGTATTTGTCCCTTGTCATGACGTCGCCTGATTTCTTTTAAGGTGTTGGAGCATTTCTTTTAGCTTCCCACTTG
The DNA here is from genome assembly GCF_018350215.1 of Panthera leo. NCBI lineage: Eukaryota > Metazoa > Chordata > Mammalia > Carnivora > Felidae > Panthera > Panthera leo. Next base: position 13,357,825 of record NC_056687.1, read on the forward strand.
AGGGCTGATATTTAAGGGCCTGTTTTGGTTCCATCCTTCGTTTTGAATTCATGTAACCCATGGCAACAGTAAGGTTCCTGAAGCCGACTGCTGTGTTCGGTTCCTACAGCACTGAATTAAGAGTCTGAAAAAAGCAGTTGGCAGCAGCAAGGAAGAGGGCCGCAGGGCCGCAGGGAGACGTTGCTTTGGCAAACTCGGTGGCATTGGTGGCCACACACCCTCCAAAGGGGCACGTGAGTCCTCCTCAGAGCCTTCATTAGTGGGGTGAAGTCCTGAGAGCAGAGTTACACTGAGGCCAGGATCTGGGGGTTGAATCCACAGGAGTCGCTTGGCTGCAAATGGAGAAGCAGTGTTTCCACAGCCACAGCCTGCGTCACCCACCTGGGTCAGTCTCTCAAAAACCGAGTTCTTGGGGCACCTGGCTGGCTCTGTTGGGAGAGCATGCAACTCTTGGTCTCCGGGGTCGTGCATTCGAGTCTTTCCCTCTCTTTCTCTCTCTCAAAATAAACAAACAGACAAACAAACAAACAAATTAGTGAATTAATTAACTAACTAACTACAAAAAAAAGAAAAGATTTTTGTATTCTTTTTTTTTTTTTTTTTTTTTTTTTTTTGGGACAGAGAGAGATAGAGCATGAACGGGGGAGGGGCAGAGAGAGAGGGAGACACAGAATCGGAAACAGGCTCCAGGCTCCGAGCCATCAGCCCAGAGCCTGACGCGGGACTCGAACTCACGGACCGCGAGATCGTGACCTGGCTGAAGTTGGACGCTTAACCGACTGCGCCACCCAGGCGCCCCAAGATTTTTGTATTCTTAAGTAATCTCTAACTCCCAGTGTGGGGCTCAAACTTACAACCCTAAGATCAAGAGTTGCACGGTCTCCCAACTGAGCCAGCCAGCCGCCTTCCCACCCTGCCTTTCTTAAACCGTTCATCCTCCAAGCCAGCCCATTCAATTCTGGACAGTTTCCTTGTTAGCAAAAGCTCTGTTACAGCAAGGAAAAATCTGATTTCTGTGTTTTCCACCTAGTGGTTTCCTAGTCTTGAAAAGTGACTCATCCCTCTCCTTTAACAATTTTTTTTAATGTTCATTTATTTTTGAGAGATAGAGACAGAGCATGAGCAGGCAAGGGGCAGAGAGAGAGGGAGACACAGAATCTGAAGCAGGCTCCAGGCTCCGAGCTGTCACCACAGAGACCGACGCGGGGCTTGAACCCAAGAAACACGAGATCATGACCTGAGCTGAAGTCAGACGCCCAACCGACCAAGCCACCCAGACGCCTCTCCTTTAACAATTTTTAAAACTACGTATTTGTTCACAACAGTGAAATCAGCATCTCCCTGTTTTGGCCAGTCCCACCCCAGAGCATCTCTTTCTAGACTTTTAACTCTTTCTTTTGGTAGATACCTAATACTGTTCTTTCTTTTTGCTTTTTATTTATTTTTTTTAATGTTTATTCATTTTTGAGAGACAGAGAGAGACAGAGCATGAGCGGGGAAGGGGCAGAAAGAGGGAGACACAGAACCTGAAGCAGGCTCCAGGCTCTGAGCTGTCAGCACAGAGCCCGACGCGGGGCTCGAACTCATGAACTGCAAGATCATGACCTGAGCCGAAGTCAGATGCTCAACAGACTGAGCCACCCAGGCACCCGATACTGTTATTTCTTTGTTTATGTTTGTATTTACAATTTTATTATGAAAAATGTCAAGCGTATGAGCATTATAACAAACTACATGTACCCATCACCCATGACCCATCAGTCACGACCAGCTCACAGCCAATCTTGTTTTATCTAGACTCCCATACTCTAACCCTCCCCTTTCTCCCACTGCTGGGCGCAGGACATTTATAAGTGTTTCAGATACAGCTACTTCTTTACTTTGCACTTTGGACATTGTCTCTTGGGTCTGCGTTAGTCCATTAGGGATGCTGTAACAGAATACCACAGACTGGGTGGCTTATAAACAACAGAAATTTGGGGCACCTGGGTGCCTCAGTCATTTGAGTGTCTGACTTCAGCTCAGGTCACGATCTCGTGGTTTTGAGTTCAAGCCCCACATCTGGCTCTCTGCTGTCAGTGCGGGGCCTGCTTCGGATCCTCTGTGCCCCCCTCTCTCTGTCCCTCCCTGATTGCGTTCTCTCAAAAATAAATATGTGTTTAAGACAACAAAAAAATTAACAGAAATGTATCTCTCACAGATCTGGAAGGTGGAAAATCAAGATCATGTCACTGGCAAGTTCAGTGAGAACTTGGTTAGCTCACTTGAAGCCCATGAGACAAAAGGGAGAGGGGGGGCTCCCTGGGTCTCTTTTATAGGGCATTTATCACATTCATGAGGACAGAGTCTTTCAGAGGCCTCCCCTAATACTAGCACATTGGAGCTTAGAATTTTGATATGTGAGTTTGACGGGAACACAAATATTTGGTCTTGAGCACGGTCCTAATGTACAAGAAGATCATTTAGCACCTTGAAAGCATTTACTGCTCCTCTTTTCTTTGCTTCTCATTCCAATAGTTACATGATGATTTGGGGTTAAATTGATGTTTCAGAGTTTACTTACTGTGATTATACAAAATGTCAGTTATCAGAAAGCCAAGTGGTCTACCATGGCTGTGTTTCCTTTTTTGTACAAGATTTGGCTCTTCCGGAAGATTGTAAGAATTTCTTTTTCCTAACAGTCCCTAGTACGCATCCTCCCCTTGTCACCTGGTTCATTATGTGGCACTCGGAGAAACAGAACCAATAAGAACAACAGGATATATATATGGAGAGAGACAGAGACAGAGAGATTTTTTTTTTTTTTTAAATTTTTTTTTCAACGTTTTTTATTTATTTTTGGGACAGAGAGAGACAGAGCATGAACAGGGGAGGGGCAGAGAGAGAGGGAGACACAGAATCGGAAACAGGCTCCAGGCTCCGAGCCATCAGCCCAGAGCCTGACGCGGGGCTCGAACTCACAGACCGCGAGATCGTGACCTGGCTGAAGTCGGACGCTTAACCGACTGCGCCACCCAGGCGCCCCGAGACAGAGAGATTTTTGAGAGAGATTTGGAGAGAGAGCTCACGTACAAAACTCAGGATGCAATTCCAGAAGCTAGAAGACAATAAGGCAGTGTCTTCAAAATTCTGAAGGCAAATTCTTTTTTTTTTTTTTTAAGTTTATTTATTTATTTTGAGAGACAGAGTGAGCGGGGGAGGGGCGGAGAGAAAGGGAGAGAGAGAGAATCCCAAGCAGGCTCTACGCTGGCAGTGTGGAGCCCGACGTGGGGCTCAAACCCATGAACCATGAGATCATGACCTGAGCTAAACTCAAGAGTCAGATGCGCTCGACCAACCAAGCCACCCAGGTACCTTGAAGTCAAATTATTTTCAACCCAACATTCTATACATGATCAACCTAATTCTCAAATTTCTTATGCATATGATTTGTCTCTGTCTCAAAATCTGTCTCTCTCTGTCTCTCTGGTTCCCTCTCCCTCTCTCTCTGCCTTCAGGAACTTCCTTTGTCTGCAGAATTTGAAAATGCCATAATGACATGTCTTGTAGAGGTTTTTGTCTTCTTGCAGGGTGTGCAGTAGGCTCTTGTACCAGGATATTCAGTTCTCAATTCCTGAACCATCCTTGGAAGACTCAAGTTCATGAGCATTTTCTTGAATTTTTCTGTGGTAATTTCTATTTTCTCACTTCTTGCTACAATTTGTATGATTTGGATGATGACAACTCATGTATTTACCCTCTATAAGTTTTTTGTTGTTGTTTTTTAGTTTGTTTGCTTGTTTATCAGATCTCTTCTGTTTACTTGCTTTGTAATTTTTTTTCCCCTGGGATATTTCCACAATTTTATCTCTCAATGCATTGGTTGGGTTTTTATTTCAGGTATAAAATATTTTTAATAGAATATTGTGGGTTTTTTTAAGTTTATTTATTTTGAAAGAAAGAGAGAGAGGCAGAGAGAGAGGGAGAGAGACTCCCAAGCAGGGTCTGCACAATCAACCCAGAGCCCAACACAGGGCTCAGTCCCACAAACCATGAGATCATGACCTGAGCCAAAATCAAGAGTTGGATGCTTCACCAACTGAGCCATCCAGGCTCCCCACTAGTATATTGTTTTTATTTTAGGGACCCAATATTGTCTTCTTACTTCTCTGAAAAAAAACTGATTATGGATTTAAAATTTTTTGTTATTCTGTTCTCTGGTTTGTCTCTGTTGCCTTCCAAACTTCAAAACACATCTGTTTGGTTTTGGTCTTTGCTTTCATATTGGACAACAACTAATTGTGGTCATGGGACAGTGCTGGCCAGTGAGCCACAAAGGAAAGCAGCTAAGAACTGCTAGGGAAGTTTTTCCTCTCTTGGTAAGAGGGCAGTGTGACCTGTCCACTTCTTCTCATCTTCTTGCTTTGAGTTTAGATGAGATGCCTGAAGCCAGAGAAGTCATAAGGTGGTAGTTCTCAAAACTGTGGGGACCCCTGGGGATCCTCAAGAACTTTCAGGGGGGTCATCACAACTATTTTGTTTAATAAAAATTTGTTAAGTTTATTTATTCGTTTTGAGAGAGAGAAAGCACAGAAAGGCAGAGACAGAGAGGGTCAGAGAGAATCCCAAGCAGGCTCCGTGTGGAGCTCGACGTGGGGCTCAAACCCATGAGCGGCAAGTTCATGACCTGAACTGAAGTGGGACGCTCGACGGACTGAGCCACCCAGGTGGCCCAAAACTAGTTTAGCAATAATAGTAAGACTGTGTACAGTCACAGCTCGCCCCCCTGGAGTCTGTCTTTCCCTCGTGGCCTCGTCCGCGTTGTTTCCTATCAGTCACGTCACGCTAACGACACGAATGTCTCTAACGACACGACCAGAGGATGATGCAGAGTCTTCTCCTCTGGCTTTGGTGAACTTCATTCAGCAAAGCCCACCCCACGCTGGCTTCAGTTGGGTGGGTGCGGGGAATCACCCTGTTGATGCGTTTGGTACAGATGGACGTTGTAGTAAACTGAACATTCTAGGCCTGTTTCGTGAGATCAGCTATTTTTTGTACACTTGGTATTCCGAACCTGTGGGCCAGACTTTACTTTATCCTGATGAAATTTCAAATGTTAGATTTCATCCATTATTCCAGCCTGTCAAGATATTTTCCAATCTTAATTCAATCGCCTGGGATGGCGTTGATCCCTCCGAGCTCCTGATAAGCCGCCATCGCAGCCCGCAAGCACTAACAGTACCAGACCGAAACGGACGTGCTCTGTGGCCGGCAGGCTGGTGCCCACAACCACTGCTCTGTTCAGATAAAGACAGAACGGATGGCGGAAGGGGGCCTAATCAAGGATTTGGTATTTAAAGGATAAAGTCTCCGATCCTTTTTTCTTGCACTTCTGGCTTTCAGTTCAAGGACTCAGTTTCTGGACCTTTACCCCACAGTGTGTGGACCAGAGATGGGAGTTCTATTTTTTTTTTTTTAATGTTTATTTATTCTTGAGAGAGAGAGAGAGAGACAGAGTGTGAGCAGGCTCCAGGCTCTGAGATGTCAGCACAGAGCCCGATGCGGGGCTCGAACTCCTGAACCGGGAGATCATGACCTGAGCTGAAGTCAGACGCTTAACCGACTGAGCCACTCAGGCGCGCCCCCCCCAGAGATGGGAGTTCTAAAGGAAAGTTTCCAATGCAAGTTTCTGAGAGGGCCCAGATATATTAAACATAGAAGTAGTGGCTTTCGGGACACCTGGATGGCTCAGTTGGTTAGGCGTCTGCCTCTTGATTTCTGCTCAGGTCATGACCTCCCAGTTCATGGGTTTGAGCCCCACATTGGGCTCTGTGCTGACAGCCCAGAGCCTGCATGGGATTCTCTCTCTCCCTCTCCCTCTGCTCCTCCCCAGCTTGTGCGCACACATTCCCTCACGTGCTCTCTCTTTCTCTCTCAAAAATAAATAAGTATTAAAGAAGAGAGAGGTGATGGCTTTCTGGTCACTCTTTTTTACTTCCTTTTCTACCCCTAGAGTCACAAGAAACATGACCAGGATGGTAGGCTTTTCTTTTCTTTTTTTGTTTTTAATTGTTTTTTAATGTTTCTTCTTTGAGAGAGTGAGAGACAGTGTGAGTGGGGGAGGGACAGAGAGAGAGGGACACACAGAATCCACAGCAGGCTCCAGGCTCTGAGCTGTCAACACACAGCCTGACGAGGGGCTCGAACCCACAGACTGTGAGAACATGACCTGAGCCGAAGTCGGACGCTCAACGGACTGGGCCACCCAGGTGCCCCGGGATGGTAGGCTTTTTGAGCTGCATTAGGCAGTGTACCAGAAATCAGCCACCTTAATTGTCCAAGTAGAGAAACTGAGGGGGCAGTGAAATCGAGTTCCTGGCCAGGTTCGCCCTGGGACAGGGTGATGGAGCCAGGACAGGAACCCCCATCCCTTTGCTCCACACTGAGCCATCTCAGTCAGGTGACCATGATCATGTTGCTGCTGCCACTTCCTAGAGAATTCATGTGCATCCAGAATCTGGGAGGAAACATTAGTCTCTTATGAAAATATGCAAGAATAGGGCACCTGGGTGACTCAGTCGAGTAAGCCTCCAACTTCGGCTCAGGTCATGATCTCATGGTTTGTGGGTTCAGGCCCCACGTCGGGCTCTGTGCTGACAGCTCGGAGCCTGGAGCCTGCTTCGGATTCTGTGTCTCCCTCTCTCTCTGCCCCTCCCCTGCTTGTGCTCTCTCTCGCTCTTAAAAATAAATACATAAACTTAAAACATGTTTTTAAAAATATACAAGGATAGATTATGACATAGAATGCAAAAATCACTTGGATTTTCAAGATGCAACAGGAGGATTCCAAGAAACGTGCATTTGCTAGTTGCTTGGGCCTGAGATGCCAAATCTCCCCAACAACACAAAAATAGATTCTTTTACCTCATGAAACAGTCTTGAAGCAGAGAAGTAAGACTTCAAATAGACATAATGAATGTAACAGCACGGTTTATAGAGACGTGTCAAAGGGAAGTACGTGGGGGGCATAGCATTGTTTCCCTCATACTATATTTATTATGATTATGATTATGATTATTAGCTCTATAGAGAGTGTGATCAATGCACAGAACATAAAAAAAAATGCTTTCTTCCAGGTAAGAAGCTTTGTAAGGTGACCAGTATGCCATTGAGTCCTGTCTGTGATACACAGCTTCATTCATTTTACTTTATGAGGACGTCATCGGTCAGTTCTTGCAAAATTCCGAGGAGGCAGAAAGGCTGCTTGATTGAGACTCATTTCCCCTGGCTGTGGACTGACTTTATTATCCATAATTAATGGTGAGTAACTCGATAGATGGTATCCCTTTGTAAGCATGAATTTCTAACCAAAGAACATCTTTCAGCTCCGATCATTGTTCAATTGAATGTTGCCATGGACTACAGCTATTTATTCCCGCACAGTGTTTTTCCAGAGAACTGTGATGTGGCTCTGGTGACAGAGTGTATGTTTCATAGCTATGCAATCCTTTTCTTTTTTCCTCTCTCTCTCTTATTTAACAGAGAGAAACAAAAGACCCTCACCATATGTGTAACATTTCCCATGAATACGTTAGAATGTCAGAAGGGAGACCGATGCCGGAAGATCCTGGCAGGGTAGAGGCCCCTCCTGACCGTTTCATTTCTGTTTTCATCTGGTGATGTGCTAGAAAGTAGCTTTGACATGAAGAACCGAAGATCATCCAGAAATTGCTGAACACCCCGATCGTGTGCATCAGCGGTTCCAAACAGATACATCCTGGAATAATAAGCCCATGGGTTTTAGAGTAAATATGTTCCCTTTCTCCTCCTCAGTCAGGACCCTGGTGCCCGTCTATTTCACAATACAGATGTGCGTAGGGAACAGCTGTTGGGTTTGCCTGCCTTTTATTCATCCCGTCTTTTCCAGCTAAAACGCTTCAGTTTTCTTTTGGGGATCCACCCCTCTCCGGGGGTGACAGTCAAAGTGTATAACAACTGGAATGACATGGGTATTACCACACCCACACGATCGGAACGGATGCTGACTGTGACACCTGCTGAACCCAGATACGCTCATCAGATACTGTTTTGATGAGTCCTGACATCAAGATGCCCTGACCTTCCTTCTCTAAGGGCCAAGCATGGACCGAGCTAAGCCAAACAGACCCTCTGCCCTGAGAATTTGCATGCTGACAGGCAACACACACAACGGCCGAAAACATGTGGCACAGGTGGGTCCCAAACGTGTCGCCTGGAAATGCCAGCTTCTCGTGTACCCTGCTTCCCGTCCTTTCCAAGACCTCATTGTTCAGCTTTTCCTTTGTTCTATAAACTATATCCATTCAATAAATTTTATTTATTGACTTACTTATGTACTTCTTATTTATTGCTTATGTTGCACCCAGAATTCATTTCTGTTGCTTACCACCAAGGCACTCTAAGACAGTTATTCAGAAAATAAGATATTAAAGCAAATTTTCTGCAGTGGGAATCCTGTTTCTCTGGGTCATTTTGTTATAAAATTGTAACAACGATCCTGTGGAAGGAAAAAAGCCTTCAAGGAATAAGTAGGAAGTACGATAAAAATATAATTAAGAAAAGCAGGATCGTCGCGGGGGTGCGGGCAGGGGGAGCATGGGAGGCCTTAGTTTACTCCCTGGTGTGGCACAGGGCTTGACCAGGTGCAGCAGTAGCACTAAACTTTCCGTGAGTTGCTATTTCTACTTGTTTTGTTTGTTTGGTTTGTTTTTTGGTTTTTTTGTTTGTAATTTCTTTAAAGTGGCTTTCTACTTCTAGGGGCACCTGACTGGCTCGGTCAGTGGAGCGTGCAACTCTCGATTTCAGGGTTTTGAGTTTGAGCCCCACGTTGGATATAGAGATTACTTTTAAAAATTAAATTAATTTTTTAAATCTTTAAAAAATAATAATAGTAAGGGCACCTAGGTGGCTCAGTCGGTAAGCAGCCGACTTTTGATTTCTGCTCAGGTCACAATCTCGTGGTTCGTGGGTTCAAGCCTTGCATCACGCTTTGGGCCTTCTTGGGATTCTCTTTCCCTTGCTCTCTGCCCCTCCCCCACTTGTCTGCATGTGAATGTGCTCGCTCTGTCTCAAAATAAATAAATAAACTTAAAAAAATAATAAAGTAACTTTCATTTTCTTTTTAAGTTTTTTCGTATATTTTGAGAGAAGGAGAGAGAGAGAGAGAGCGAGCAGGGTAGGGGCAGAGAGAGAGGGAGAGAAAGTCGGGGCGCCTGGGTGGCTGGGTCGGTTGAGCGTCCGACTTCAGCTCAGGTCACGATCTCACGGTTCGTGAGTTCGAGCCCCGAGTCAGGCTCTGGGCTGATGGCTCAGAGCCTGGAGCCTGCTTCCGATTCTGTGTCTCCCTCTCTCTCTGCCCCTCCCCCATTCATGCTCTGTCTCTCTCTGTCTCAAAAATAAATAAACATTAAAAAAAAAAATTAAAAAAAAAAGAAAGTCATAAGCAGGCTCTGCACTATCAGCGCAGAGCCAGATGGGGGGCTTGAACCCATGACCACAAGGTCGTAACCTGAGTCGAAATCAAAAGTCGAATGTTTAACCGACTGAGCCACCCAGGCGCCCCAGTAAAGTATGTTTCTCAGCTCTTAGTCACTGGATTAAATCTTCCAGAACATGTTTCTTGCCCTCTGAGGCACATACCATCACCTGGACGATCTCATAAGAATGCAGTCTGATTCTCCATTTCCAGCAAGCTCCCAGCGATGCCAGGACTGCTGGCCCAAGGACCACACTTGGAGCATCAAGGATCCAGGTTACAAGATTCCTTTCCAGCCCAGGTCTCCCAGATTCCCCACTTAGGGGTTGCAGACCACCTCCCTTTGTGTGTGCAGATAACACTTGCCATACCACCCCTAGCCAGCAGGTGTCACCAACGCACTCTAAGAGTCCCCGCTGGACTGATTTCCTTGCGGACCCGTTGATAGGTTCTGAAAGGACGCGAGCCAAGTTAACTTTCACAATCTCCAAAGTAAGCCTGTTCCATAGCATCTAGTTATAGTTTGAACCCGCAAGCAAAACGACCAATGAGGGGGATTCTCGGTAAATGTTTTTGTAACCATTTTTATTTCTGATGTTCAGATCATCTGTTCGAGCCTCACTGTGGAAATCTGGCTCTTGACGCTTGTAAGGGGGAAGTTAGAGGTGCTTTAGCAAGGCTTGCAGCGGCTTGATATTTAGAGGGCTCTCTCATGCATTATCTCATTGCTAGAAGAACCTTCATAATTCACAGATTGGAAAAATAAAGGCACAGAGGGGAAAATGTAGTGACTTGTCCAGAGCAACAAAGATAGTGAGGGACAGAAATGAGATTCAAACTTGAAGTTCTGAATCCCTCCATCTTTTTTTTTAATGTTTATTTTTATTTTTGAGAGAGAGGAAGAGACAGAGGGTGAGTGGGGGAGGGGCAGAGAGAGAGGGAGACACAGAATCCGAAGCAGGCTCCAGGCTCTGAGCTGTTAGCACAGAGCCCAAAGTGGGGCTCGAACTCACAAACCACGAGACCATGACCTGAGCTGAAGTTGGAAGCTTAACTGACTGAGCTACCCAGGCGCCCCCTTAATCCCTCCCTCTTTACCCTACTGTGGATGGACAAGCAAAAAGACTACCAGGGTTCTCTTCTGTATTAAACCTTGTTGTTGTTGGTTTTTTTTTCAACAAGATTGAAAGTTAGCTAATGTTTATCAGGAATCAGAACCCATAGTTCTGGACATAAATTCTCCCCAAATACAATGATGCACTTTGCATACCATTATCTGAGATTGCAAGGTTTCTATAAACATTGTATTTATTCGCTATAACCAAGGAGTCCCTGGCCCACATATTGTCACAGAGCTCCTTTTGAAAAATTTGAGAGGAGGTTGGACATTAGCAAAGAGGTAACATTTTGAGTAAATTCAAATTACGCCTGAGGGGAGAGGAGAGGAGTTGATGTCTCTCATCCTGGAGGTTGCAGCCACAGTAAACTGTGAGGGCTACTCCCGACCCTTCCCCATCACCCCCCCACCATGTGGCACAGAGTCCTTGCTGTCACTGGTCTGGCTAAGTGGAGCAGATTCTAGAGCACCAAATCTCAGGATAGGAAGCACCCCTGTGGGTGATTGCTAAAGCCTCCACCCCCAGCTCCAGGAACCTCAAGATCATAATTGAGCATTTTGCAAAAATGGTTTCTGTGGGACGTTAATATGGAGAATTAGGGAAAAAATGTTTCCATGGTCAAGCAAATTTGAGCTACACTTCTCTCTTTCTTTCTTTCTTTCTTTCTTTCTTTCTTTCTTTCTTTCTTTTAATGTTTTATTTATTTTTGAGAGAGAGAGAGAGAGAGAGAGAGACAGAGAGACCGAGTGCGAGTGGGGGAAGGGCAGAGAGAGAGACACAGAATCTGAAGCAGGCTCCAGGCTCTAAGCTGTCAGCACAGAGCCCAGTGCTAGGCTCCAACTCATGAACCATATGAGATCATGACCTGAGCTGAAGTCGGATGTTTAACCAACTGAGCCATTCAGGCACCCCAGGCAACACTTATTTAAATGGAGTTACATGCAGGGCTTTTTCATCTGGGCTTCTGGGAATGGGGCGTGCGCCCTGCTCCCCAGGTAGGAGGTTAAAGGAAGCTTTAGTTTCTGCAACATCTGAGGCTTACAAAACACTCCTTGAAAATCCTGGTTCTGTTCATCTTCCTCTGCGGGACAGGCCATGGGGGCAACCTGCAGAGTCTCATGGGGGCCTCCCATTGGGTTTAATGCTCTGCTGTCGCTGTCCTGAGATGCTTAATCAGTGTGGAACAAGGGCTCTGTATTTTAGTTTTGCATTCAGCCCCACAAATGTGTAGCTGGTCCTGCCTGTGGATACCTTCCCTGGAGGCCCAGGAGGAGCTGGGTCTTGGCCTAAATGTTGTGGATGCTTTCCCCATTTTTTTTCTTTTTTTCCTTTCTGAAATTTTCTTTCTTCCTCTTTCCTCCCGTGCTGGCTCTCTTCTCCCTTACTTCTGCTGCTTCCCTTCTCTTTGCACCCCCAGTCTTCTCCTCCCTTCCTTTTACCCTTTCTCTTCTACCCGGGACCGAGGATCCTTTCTTCAGCCTAGTTTTATCAATCACTGGAATAATGTTTGGTTTCCTTAGTTCCCCTTGCACTTTTAATGATGGGAAGTGCTCTATACGTTAGCACATGTTTGTGGTCCGAAGGGCAGTCCATTACACTGAATTTGTGCTCTGTCGACACAAGGCTGGCGTGCCAGCCCTGCTCTGGCCACGGCTGCATTCTCTAGTTTGCACCTGGCATTCAGGGAGGCAAGCACAGAGCGGAGTAGAAAGCAGGAAGGAAACACAGTGCAGTGATCATTAAAGCAGCACTAATCACCTCTTTTGTCTAAACTTACACAGTCAATGGTGGGCCCCTGGGTGGCTCAGTCCATAAGCATCTGACTTGGGCTCAGGTCATGATCTCACAACAGGTGAGCTCCTGTCCCACTTTGGGTAAATCACGAGCCCCGCTTTTCTCTTTCTTTCTCTTGCCCTCTCTCTCTCGCTGCCCCTCGTTCACTTGCACCCTCTCTAAAAAATAGATAAATAGATAAACAAACAAACAAACAAACTTACACAGTGTAAACTCAGCTCAAACCACTGTAAGGAAGAAGACATATTGTTTTCTTCCAACTGAGCAATATTGCTTACACTGACCAAGAGAGCAATCAAAGGGTGTGAATGGCTTCAGGTATAGCTGGATTCGGGAGCCCAAATGATACCATCTAGACTCCTTTCTTGCTCCCTCTTTATCTGTGATCCCTGCTTTCCTTGAGGGCACATTCACTGTCTAGATCTCTCCACGTGGAGGCCAGGATCATCCCCAACAGCTCAGCTCACGCTTTCTTCATGGCTTGGGGTCTATAGCAAGTGTCATTCCCCCAGGGGTTCCATAGCACAACTGAAGGGGAGATTTGGATTGGCCTAGCAGGCTATGATCGTATCTGATGAGCCCGCCCCTCAGTCAATTATAGTGACCTAGAGATTGGAATGTGCTGGTGAGGGTCATGTGCCCAGCCACATGGTGGTGCTGGTAGTTCTGGTGGTTCTGGAAGGAAGACCGAGCTCTTGTCAGATCACACAGAATGGGTTCTCTTTAAGAAAGAGGGTTCCTAGTGCTAGGAGAAGGAGAGGAATTCGTGTCAAGCAGACAAAGATTGACAACTCTACGTAACTACCCCCTCTCGGTTTTGTCCCTGGACTCCTCCCTTCCTCCCTTGCTTTGCTCACCTCTGCTTCAGGGTCTTTGGCTATATCACCTCCTTCACCCTCCCAAATCCCATCAGACCTTCAAGGCTGAACCCACAGTGAATGCTCAGAAAGTACTTTTGGGGGGGCTGATGGAACACCAAAGTGGTTTCATGAAGGAGGCAGATCTTTTGTTGAATCGAAATGAGTTGGTTCTACGCAAGCTACTTACTTTCATCACTCTTATGTGAGACTCTCTTCTGGTCAAGGCTTTTTAGTTAAAAGGATCAGATGGCAGTGCCGCGGTGGCTCCATCAGTCAAGTGTCCAACTCTTGATTTCGGCTCAGGTCGTGATCTGAGATCGAGCCCTGCGTGGGCTCCATGCTGGACATGGAGCCTGCTTGGGATTCTCTCCCTCCCTCTCCCTCTGCCCCTCCCCCACCTGCCCCCCTCCTCTAAAAAAAAAAAAAGGATCAGACAGACAAACGAGTTAGTATAAATGAAAGGGGGGAGACTAGAAGGAGCTGAGGACATCTCATAGAAGCAAAGAACAACTGAGCCTCAGGGGAATCTGGAAGCCATCAGGCGATAGGATGAGACTCAGTCTTTCTAGTGCTTTGGAGAGAGACATGGTCTCTAGCCCTTGTATCTGTCCATCTGCATGGCTCTCCTGCTTCCTCAGCAGGCTGCCGTTGTCTGATGACTCATCCCTCTGCTCTGTGGGGAAGATGACCGCCCCAGCCTGGTATCATCATCTTTTAGAATACATTCTCTGGTCTCTTTGTTCAGGTTTCGAAGAGACAGAGAATACATTTGGTCACTGACCATCAAACGTATTGGCTCTCCTTGGGCATGCCCCATCTGTCCAATAATCTGTTCATTAGGGTTATATAGCATATATATGGTTGCCTCAGCCATTGGTGGCAGCAGGGCTCCAAGGAGGAGCTGTGGGCTGGGCAAGCACCCCCAAACATGCCCCTCATGGAAACATGAACAACAGCTGTTTCACAGGTTAAATCAACTAAAGGGAAGAGAAGTTAAATGACTCATGCAAGGCGTCTCAGGCAGGGAGAGGTAAAGGGTGGCCTGAGACCCAGCTGTCTGACCCAGGAGCTGCTTTTCACCCCTTCTAAGGAAGAGGGATGCCCAGAACCCTAAGCATGGATTCATGACTTCACAGTTTTGTGAGTTCAAGCCCTGTGTGGGGGGCTCCACACAAGCCGTGTGGAGCCTTCTTGGAATTCTCTCTCCCTCTCTCTCTCTGTCCCTCCCCAACTCATGCTGTTTCTGTCTCTCTCAAAATAAATAAACTTTTAAAAATAAAAAATAATGAATTCTGGAATAGTGCACTGTCCAACGGTTACATTAAAATGAGTGGAAGAAAAGTCCTTAACTTGCTACTTAGATAAACATTAAGCACTCAGATGCTAGTATATTTCAGAGAAACTTAGAAGTATGTACTAACTAGGATCTGGGTTGAAAAGAGGCACTTAATAGAATAAAATTCAAGCAGACAGCTCTATTGAGGGATTATTAATACGGGCAAGGCATTTTCTAAATTGTAAGGAAATCACTTATTTCTGGTCATATTAAATGCATTTTGCCCTCCAGAGCTCTTCATCAATTAGGAATGTTCTTAGATGCTCGTAATAGAAAATCTAACTAAAACCAGTTTAGATAATACATTCTGTCTCGGTGAAAAGGCTGGGAGTAGGCATTTCCAGGGATGGTTCAGGTGATCAACCATATCCCCCAGCACCCAGACTGTATTTTTCATTTCACCTGATTTTTCATTCCAGTCACGGTTCCCTTATGGTTTCAAGATGGCTCTGGAGGAAAGAGAAAGAGCACCAGAAAGTCCCCCTCTTGCAGTTGTCCCTTTTGATCAGGAAACACGTTCTCTTTTTCAGAAGAACCCTGGCAGATTTCCCAAAGTGTCAGTAAAGAGACCAGGACACTTGGCCAATGTAGCTGCTAGGGAAGCTGGAAGTGTCACTGTCCAGCAAAATGGAATGAGATCGATATTCTTGATACGCTGACTTCAATCATGATCTATCCCCTGGGGATGTGCCAGAGTTGGACATATTCCCCCTGAGCAAAATCTGTGTTCCATTAACAAAGGACACCAAGAGTATCTTTTGCCTCCTCATAGTGAAGACAAGTACAGTTGAAGGCGTTGCGTCAGTGTTAGGCTGTGTGCCTGAATCAAAATGATATTTTGGAATAAGACACATTTCAGCACAAATTACCAGGGAATACATCAAAACTCCTACTTAAAAAAATTGTTTTTTATGTTTATTTTTGAGAGAGAGAGACAGAGAGTGAGCAGGGGAGGGGCAGACAGACACACACAGAATCCACAGCAGGCTCCAAGCTCTGAGCTGTCAGCATAGAGCACAACATGGGGCTTGAACTCACTCACCATGAGATCATGACCTGAGCCAAAGTCGGATCCTTAACTGACTGAGCCACCCAGGAGCCCCTCAAAACTCCTACTTACCACTTAAGTAAGCAAGTAAGCACTTGCAGATACAGTGCTCTTTAGTGAAGGAGTAATTAAAACAAATTTTTTTTAATGATTTATTTTTAAGAGGGAGACAGAGTATAAGTAGGGGAGGGGCAGAGAGAGAGGGAGACACAGAATCGGAAGTAGGCTCCAGGTTCTGAGCTGTCAGCACAGTGCCCAACACGGGGCTCGAACCCATGAACCGCGAGATCATGACCTGAGCTGAAGTGGGATGCTTAACCAGCTGAGCCACCCAGGCACCCCAGGAGTAATTTTTTTTAACGTGACAGTTATTTTATTTTTTATTTATTTTTGTTTGTTTGTTTGTTTTGAGAGAGAAAGAGAGAACAACGGGGGGAGGATCAGAGAGAGGGAGAGAGAGAATCTCAAGCAGGCCCTGTGGTGTCAGCACGGAGCCCGTCGCAGAGCTCTATCTCACGAACCGTGAGGTCATGACCAGAGCCAAAAATCAAGAGTCGAACGTTTAACCCACTGAACCACCCAGGCGCCCCTTAAATGACACTTCTTATGCCTGGTTTATATTAAGGACCTCCATCCATTACAAATGTGTCATTACTCGTGTTAATGTGTCGCGATATCAATGCCATTGGTTCCTTTAAGAATGAGTGTTACCCATATCCACCAGCACCAATTACTTGGTGATTCTCATGGATGGGGGACATCACATTGGGCTGGCTTTCTTCTCATTTTAAAATTCATATTCACTACTGGAATAAAAATACAATAAATTTGTATTCAGGACCTATCAAAGTATGTGTAATTGAGAGATTCACTTATTTTGGTGTTAATAAAAGGTTATCTGATTTGTTGACATTAAAAGCAAAAGAGAGTTGGGGCGCCTGGGTGGCTCAGTCAGTTGGGCTTCTGACTTCAGCTCGGGTCATGATCTCATGGTTCGTGGGTTCGAGCCCTGTGTTAGTCTCACTGTTGTCAAGGGCACCTCACAGAGCCCACTTCAGATCCTCTGTCCCTTTTTCTCTCTGCTCCTCCCCTGTTCTCTCTCAAAAATAAACAAACATTAAAAGAGAGAGAGAGAGAGTTAACTTAGAAGCCTTGTTCAAATAATTGAACATTATTCAAAATCTAGCAATTGCCCAAACCTTCCAGGTTTGGGAGGCCTGCTCCCAGGGACCAGCGGCCTGGTGGGGGTCTCTGTACATTGCTGGGCTTGTGACATGTCCAGTGACTCGCCTTGAAGGGAGTGCGGTCAGATCTTCTGGTTTGTTTGTTTGTTTGTTTGTTTAAGAAAAAACAGAAATCTGGAATCTGGGGGAAATCCCACTTTTATGAATATTGGCAATGAAGCCACAAAACTTTAAAACACTGAAGGCCACTAGAAATCAGATATACAGGCCTGATTGGGCGGGAGGGCTGTCCCCTTCAACTTTGATGTAAGCCCCTCATTAGAGAGAGAAGATCTTGGAAGCCCAGGGTAGAAAGGCAGCAAGTCCAGAAGCACAGATATTTCCTGGGACCCACTCCAGGCCAGGTAGGTGGTCCCCTTCACTGAGAGGTAAGTGGCTTGCTTGCCCAAGTTGAGCAGAAGGTCATGTGGATTCTGACTTCCCCTTCAGGACTAGAGAATTTTTCCTCCCAGCTGCTGGGAAGGTTGTCGACTGACAGCTCTCAGTCATCAGCCTTCTTTGGACACTGGTCCCACTCAGAAGAAAACTGTCCCACCCAAAGGCCCAGCCCGTTCTCGGGGCAGCCAGTGTCCAATGAGCCCTTGTGTCCTGATAGACCAGCTCAGCTCTGAGCTCACCACAGGGTTACCTGAGGTCTTCCCAAAGACGGTATTGCAGAGAGATTTTCCCTCTTCCCCATCCGGCCCTTCCCTCCCCGGCTGCTCCTGATCCCAAGGGCACTTCCTGCAGGCTCATTTCCAACTCAGCTCCTGTCTCCCCTGGAACATGATCTGTGACACTTGACTCCTCTGTCTCCTTTCCGTGTCCCAAGTCAGTATATTTTAATGAGCCAGGCCAACCTAAGATAGTAGCAGTCTTTGATGGAGACATTGTCCTTGCCAAATTAAAGATTTTCAAGAGATGTAATGTGAAAAGATCCCCCCTTCACATACACTTATTAAAAATACACACCTTGGGGGCGTCTGGGTGGCTCAGTTGGTAGAGCATGCAAGTCTCGATCTCAGGGTTGTGAATTCAAGCCCCACATTGGGCATAGAGCTTGCTTAAAACAGATACACACAGGACAAAAAATGTGTGTTAGAACTGCAGAGGGACTTTCTGCAATGCCTGTTCAACACATGAACTGCTTCTTCCATCAACTATCAAACCTGAGTGAGCTTGCAGCCTCTGGGACAAGTATCTGATGAAACAATATTCCACCAGCCCATCGTAAGACTGGAGGCCAAGACGCAAACCAACATGCGTCTACTTGAGTTGGATGTTGGGATCCCCGTGAGCCCGGTTCCTAGAATCAACTCAAGTTGATATGAAAACTTTTTTTTTTTAAGTTTATTTATTTATATTGAGAGAAAGAGAGCACAAGCAGGTGAGGGGCAGAGAGAAGGAGAGACAGATTCCCAAGCAGGCTCCACACCATCAACACTGAGCCAAATGTGGGGCTTGAATTCATGAACCGTGAGATCATGACCTGAGCTGAAATCAAGAGTCAGAGGCCTAACTGAATGAGCCACCCAGGCACCCTGATATGAGCTATTTAAATAAACCAGGTTCAGGAAGAAAAAGCAGTCGTTGGAGATGCTGGAAATTTTGTTTTCCCTCATGATTGTCAAAATAAAAGTTACTCAGTTGAGACTTTCTCTTCTAAATCTATGCAACCCCACACTGAGGGGTTTATTTTATAGCACGTATTTGGAAGGGCCATTCATTTTTATGAATAGTGGTAATAATACTGAAGTAGATATAATAGGGGAGAAGATCCAAACAGATAAGAATAAAAAGGAAAATGATTATCTCCCTCTGTTACATTTGCAGATTCCAGCAGGAAAAGATGTCAACTGAGATCAAAATGACAGATGGCACACATACTCCCAGGTGCGGCTAGACATAAATGTTGTTTCCTCTTCAGTCCCACTCACTCCTTCTTCTTTGAAATATCACTACCAAATGGTCCACTCGAAACTCAGGGGGAAAAATTAAAGAGTAGTGCAAATTCTGAATGTACTTAATGTTGTAATGGATTATCATTTCAGGACCAGAATTTTCTGGTCTTGGCCTACAAGTATTTTCATGATCAGTACAAGAAGAGGGAACATTTGTCATTTTTCTACTTAATGACTTTAAAAGTATCTGCCCTTTTCAGAATCTCCTACTACAAACCCAACAAATCCAGTACACAGCCAACTCTCTTCCCCAGGTCTCCGTCATCTCCAAAGTCATAATGGAAATTGTAAGGAGTTTCTCTTTTTTTAAAAAACCTTTATTTATTTATTTATTTATTTATTTATTTATTTATTTATGTATTTATGTATTTATGTATTTATGTATTTATGTATTTATGTATTTAGCGGAAAACAAACAGGGTTGATGGGAGGGGGAGGGGAGAAATGGGTGATGGGCACTGAGGAGGGCACTTGTTGGGATGAGCACTGGGTGTTGTATGTAAGCAATGAATCACAGGAATCTACCCCCGAAACCAAGAGCACACTGTATACACTGTATGTTAGCTAACTTGAAAATACCTTTTTTAAAAAAAAAAGTTTATTTATTTACTTTGAGAGAGAGAGAGGGAGAGAGAGAGAGAGAGAAAGCATGAGTGGGGAAAGGGAAGAGACAGGGAGAGAGAGAATCCCAAGCAGGCTCTGCACAGAGCCCAATACGGGGCTCGAACTCACAAGCTGAGAACCAAAATTGAGAGTCAGATGCTTAACTGAGCCCCATGGGCTCCCCAGAAATTGTAAGGAGTTTTAAAGATGGGTTTTTCAAATAAGAGGTATTGGTGAATGTGAAATTAAGTATGGTAGAGAGTAAATAAATTTAATTTGTCCATGGCTGAAAACAACTAGCCATCGACAAATTTATTAAATTGTGTCTTGAATAAGGGATCCGTTTTCCTGAGCCAACAATTAGGACTGGTAGGTTTCATGGAAAGGATGATACTCAAGCATCTCTTTGTAACAAGCCCTTTGGGGAAAAAGAGGGAAGTGCATTTATTTAGCAAAGGAAGGAAGGAAATGGTATATACCATTTCGATTATGTTACGTACATGTAGATTGCTTGACTCCAGTTAAGACCTAAGAAGATAGAATTCTGTAACTGGCTTAGAATTCTGAGTGGAAACATCCTGGAACCATGGTATTTGATAAATTCTCCTTCCAGAAAGGTTTACAGCCCCAGAAAGTTGTTAATCCAGATGTCTTGTCTGTTACTCACTGAAGCTGAGTTTTAAGAGTAATAGGGAAGGAGCATTTTGTCACATATGTAATTATCACTTCACTGTGTTCTATACCTGAAAATAATATGTCAACTATACTTCAATAAAACAAAAAGGGTAACGGTTGGGGTGGGGGCAGGAGTGTAATAACTCTAAATATACAGATCTAGATAAAATAAACAATGTCCACACGATTCCTGAAATACCCTATATTTTCATCACTTGCCATAACTTTCATCACTTGGGGATAGTCGAAGAGTAGCGACCTCCCAAGATGCTCTTGTTCTGATCCCTAGAATGTGGGACTACCATAGATTATGCCACAAGGAGGAATTAAGATTGCAGATGGAATTAAGGGTGCTAATTAACAGACTCTGACATGAGATTATCCTGGATTATCCAGGTGGGCAGAGCATAATCCCCCAAATCCTGGAAAGTGGAATGGGGGGAGGGAGGGGCAGAGCAGAAGCAGAGTCAGAGCCCCGCAGCATGAGAGTCTCCGCTGGTGGTTGCTGGATTTGAAGAGGGGAGGGCTCTGCGGGGCCGAGGAGTGCGGGCGCCCCTGCAAGGGAGCAAAGGGAAGAAAACGGATCCTCCCCAAGAGCCTCCGGAAAGGAAGACAGCCCTGCCAGTGCCTGGATTTTAGCCTAGTGAGACCCAGTTCAGACTTCTGACCTCCAGGAGTAAATTTGTGTCATTTCACCAAATTGGAGATCATTTGTTACAGCCGCAGTAGGGCACTAAGGTAACAGGTCAGTCAAGTAGAAACAAAATTCACTTGAGAGACAACCTCTCGTTAAAGTGGTATTTATCAGGGGCGCCTGGGTGGCTCAGTGGGTTAACCACCTGACTCTCGGTTTCGGGTCGAGCCCCGCATCCGGCTCTGCGCTCAGCGATGCTGAGCGCGTGGAGCCTGCTTGACATTCTCTCTCCCTCGCTCTCTGCCCCTCCCCAACTTGCTCTCTCTCCCTCTCAAAAACTAAATAAACTTAAAAAAATAAATACAATGCCTTGCAATAATATCCAAGGTCTTGATTTCCAACCGGGAATTATGTTACAGTGGTGAATGGGGGAAAAATAGTTGTGAACATTTTGTATTCCTGACGATTGGCCAGAGAAATAATATAAGAATCATAACTAAATACATGGGGACAAGTGCCGGGGCGGCTGCATCGGGCATTTGTTTTCAGTTACTGGTTTTCACGTTTGGGAGCCGGCGTTTTGCGTTCGGCTAAAGGAAATAATCGCAGTAACAGGGATGCCAGTCAAAGGAAATAATCGCAGTAACAGGGACTCGAAGGCCCTGGAATGTTGCTTCTTACATACCACACGTTTTGAAACATAAAAGCAACAATTGTTTTAGAGGAAAAAACGTAAATTAACTTAAATCCTAAGAATAGGATTAATGAAACTATTGAGAGGCACCTATAGAGGGCTGAGTCCCGACCTGAAATAATGCGGACTAACTATGGGGAGCACCCTGAGAAAGGGCCCCCCTCCCCAGCAGAGGCCGGCTCCCCCTGGGGCCCTGGGCACAGAACTCCTGCACCCTCTGCCCGGCTCCTCTCTCTCTGACACTAGAGCCCAGTGACTGCGATTCTCCTTCCCTCTCAGGCTCTCAAAGAAACACTTAGAAATCTCAATAATGTGTTTTTTCTCTCCTTTTCAAAAAGGAGGGAAGAAATGCTTCCGAGGGGAGAGGACACGTTTTCAGTGGCCCTTTGCTACCTAACCAAAGAATTCAATCCAATTCAACAAACAACTACTCGACTAAGAAAACAGAGCCGAACATGCTGGGAATAGGGTTTCTACGCTGACTCCACACGCTCTCAGTTGTGTGTGGGGTGGTGGTACTTGTTAGGGGCTGAATTGGGCCTCCCCTCCGAATTGCTTTGTTGGACTCCTAGTCCCCAGCACCTCAGAATGGGGCAGTATTTGGAGATGGGGCCTTAACGAGTTAATGATGTTAAAATGGGATCCTTAGCAGGGGCTCTGATCGATATGACTGCTGTTCTTATGAGAAGAGGAGGTTGGGACAGAGAGGAAGGTACCCGGACGCCTGCACACAGAGGAAAGACCATGTGAGGACACAGGGAGAAGGTGAGGACACAGGGAGAAGGTGGCTGTCTACAAGCCAAGCAGACAGGCCCCAGAAGAACCCAGCCCTACTCACACCTTGATGGTGGAATTCAGCCTCCAGAACAGCGAGAGAATAAATTTCCCCAGTCTGTGATATTTGGTCATGGCAGCACCAGTGGACTAATACAGTCCTTAAAAAGTCAAATTGTTGGGGGGCGCCTGGGTGGCTCAGTTGGTTAAGTGTCCGACTTTGGCTCAGGTCATGATTTTGCGGTTCATGAGTTCAAGCCCTGCACTGGGCTCTGTGCTGACAGCTCGGAGCCTGGAACCTGCTTTGGATCCTGTGTCTCCCTCTCTCTCTGTCCTTCCCCTACTCATGCTCTGTTTCTCTCTCACTCTCTCTCACAAATAAATAAACATTAAAAAAAAAGTCTTGGGGCGCCTGGGTGGCTCAGTCGGTTGAGCATCCGAATTCAGCTCAGGTCATGATCTCACAGTCTGTGAGTTCAAGCCCTGCGTTGGGCTCTGTGCTGACAGCTCAGAGCCTGGAGCCTGCTTCGGATTCTGTGTCTCCCTCTCGCTCTGCCCCTCCCCTGCTCATGCTCTGTCTCTCTCTGTCTCAAAAATAAATAAAAACATTACAAAAATTAAAAAAAAAAATCTTTAGGGGCGCCTGGGTGGCTCAGGTGGTTCAGCGTCCAACTTTGGCTCAGGTAGTGATCTCATGGTTGCTGAGTTCGAGCCCCACGCTGGGCTTTGTACTGACAGCACAGAGCCTGCTTCAGATTCTCTGTCTACCTCTCTCTCTGCTGCTCCCACTCCCCCATCTCAAAAACCAATAAACATTAATAATAATAATAATAATAATAAAATCTTAAAAAAAAAAAGAAGTCAAACTGTTGAGGCAACTGGGTGGCTCAGTCGGTTGAGCATCCGATTCCTGATTTTAGCTCAGGTCGTGATCTCCCGGTTCATGGTTTGAGCCCCGTCTCCGGCTCCGTGCTGACAGCTCGGAGCCTGCTCGGGATTCTCTCTCCCTTTCTCTCTCTGCCCCTCCCCCACTCCCTCTCTCTCTCAAAATAAATAAATAAATAACCCTCAAACAAGTAAGTCAAACGGTTATACCCCCTCGAAGACACCACTGATCTGACTTCACAGCAGCTGGCACCAAAACTCTGGGGTTCCCGTGCGGAAGCCTGAAGCTGTTTCCTGCCACATACCCTGCACCTCCCTTCCAGGCCCGGATGACAGCGTTTCTGTTCCTGCTTTCCCTGCTCGTCTCTCCCCCGCTGCGCACTCTGGAACTCTGGAAGCCAGGAGAAGCCAGGGCTCTGCTGCCTTTGCATTTCCTCTTGCCTGTATCCCTGGCAGTTCACAGTGCACAGAGGGCAGTTTTAAATGCTTGCGAAACTGGGGCGTGTCCCTAATCAGTGCACATCCCTTACCTTCCCCCCACCAAAGTGGTAAAGACACCTGTCCTGGACCCACTAAAGGGGCCCACAGACCCTCTGGGAAGGTAGGACACCGGGTCCTGACAAGAAGCCGGGCCTTCCGGCGGAGATTCCTGCGAACGCCCTCGTCCACGTTTTATTCCTCCAAGATTGATTGGTCTCTTGCCTCAAATACAATGTGGCAAGTGTCATGCACACGGGCTGTGTGTGTCAGCTCTGAAAATGGAGTGGCAGATTCTGTCGGGAGGCAGGCGGGGAAGCAAGGGCTAGGAAAACAATCAGGGGCCTCCCTCTGGGAGGATCACTCATTAGTGCACTGACCTGGGGCAAATTACTCAATCTCTTTATCTTTTAAATGGAGGTTATAGGATGCATTTTGAAAAGTTGATGTGAATATGAAATGAAAAGTCAAATCAGAAACTGCAGTAATGTAAAGCCTCACACACGGCAGGTGGTCAGTAGCCATAAGGAAGAAGAGGGTCCCTCAGAGGAGATAATGGTCCAGCCTGACCTTGAGAGAGCAAGATCATACCGGACAGAGAGAACTGGGACACAAGGAGGTATTCCAGGCAGATGGCCGAGGAGAGAAGAGGTTGGCTGGGGAGCCCTGGGTCATTTCAGGTAGATGGGGAGCAGGACAAGTTTGGAAGCAGTTGGGGGAAGTCAGAAAGGCAGGATGGGGACACCTGGGTGGCTCAGTCGGTGAAGCATCCGACTTCGGCTCAGGTCATGATCTCACAGTTCATGGGCTCGAGCCCCGCATCAGGCTCTGTGCTGACAGCTCAGAGCCTGGAGCCTGCTTTGGATTCTGTGTGTGTGTCTCTCTCTGCCCCTTCCCTGCTCACGCTCCGTCTTTCTCTCTCTCCCAAAAATTAATATTTAAAAACATTTTTAATGAAAAAACCAAAACCAAAACCAAAACGCAGGATGGGTCTTCCGTGCCAGGTCAAATAAATGTTCTTTGTCTTACATTCAGCAGAGAGACTTTTCCAAAGAGTGACCAGGATGGAAAGTGGAGGTGGAGGGACCAGTGAAAAGGTTATTGCCATTATCAGAGATGGGGGTGTGAGCTGGTCAGGGGCAGTAGCAGTGGCCTGCAGAGAGGAGGGTTCTAGAGTCCTTTCAAAGGTTGGATTTACCCATGGATACAGCTTGGGCATTCGTTGATGAGAAGCAAGTCCACGCTATCTCCCATTTTTCTAGCCTGGGCACTGTCCTTCTAGGTGGCAAGGTTATGGGAGTGGGGTGGGAGGCCACGCTTGGCCATCTCAGTCAGTGGAGCAGGCCACTCTTGATCTCAGTTGTGAGTTTGACCTCCATGTTGGGCGTTAGAGATTACCTAACATAAAGGTTTTTTTAAAAGTTTATTTGTTTATTTTGAGAGAGAGAGAGGGAGAAAGAGAGAATCCCAAGTAGGCTGTGTGCTGTGAGCACAGAGCCCAATGTGGGGCTCGATCTCACAAACCTCAAGATCACGACCTGAGCTGAAATCAAGAGTCAGACGCTTAACCGACTGGGCCACCCAGGTGCCCCTAAAATCTCTTTTTTAAAGTTTATTTATCTATCTTGAATGAAAGAATGGGGGGAGAGAGGGAGAGAATGGTCGCACACGAGCAGGGGAGGAACAGAGAGAGAGAGAGAGAGACAGAGACAGAGACAGAGAGGAGGGAGAGGGAGAGAGAGAATCCCAAGCAGGCTCCATGATGTCATCGCAGAGCCCAACACAGGTGTATCCCACCAACCAAGAGATCATGACCTCAGCCAAGACCAACAGTCAGTCCCTTAACTGACTGAGCCACCCGGAAGCCCCCCAAAATAAAATCTTAATTACAAAAAAGAGGTTTTGGGGGGCAGCTGGGTGGCTCTGTCAGTTAAGTGTCCAACTTTTGATTTAGACTCAGGTCGTGATCTCAGGGCTCCCAGGATGGAGCCCTGTGCGGGCTCTGCACTGACAGTGCTGGCACATTCTTTCTCTCAAAATAAATAAGTAAACATTTATTTATTTTTTTAAAGAACGTTTATTAATTTACTTTTGAGAGAGAGAGAGAGAGAGAGGGAGAGAGAGAGAATCCTAAGCAGGCTCTGCACCATCAGTGCAGAACCCAATGTGGGACTTGAACTCAGGAACCATGAGATCATGACCTGAGCCAAAATCAAGAGCCTGTCGCTTAACTGCCTGAACCACCCAGGTGCCCCAAATAAATAAACCTTTAAAAAAGGGGGGTTATCGGGATTTGTTTGTTGTTGTTTGGGGAAGGTGTTGGAACAGATACAGAGATTATGGACATGTTAAGTTCATGAAGGTTTTGGGGTGTCTTGGGAGAGATGTGCAGTGAGCTTGTCCAAAATGAGTCCAGGGGCTCCTGGCTGGCTCAGTCAGAAGAGCGTGTGACTCTTAATTTCAGGGCTGTAAGTTCAAGCCCCACATGGGGTGTAGAGATTACTTAAAAATAAGATCTTAAAAAAAAAAAAAAGGAAAATGAAATGAATCTAGCTTTCTATAGATGAGTCAGGAATCTGTCGTCTGTCGTGTCTCTAAATGTGCACAAAGTGCTGTTCTAAGTTCTTTACTATTTCAAATCATTGCATCTTCACAAGGTCTCATGAGATGTGCGGGACTCTGGGCCTCGCTTTACCGATGAGGGCTGTGATGGACTGAATTGAGCCGCCCTCCTCCAATTCATAGGTTGAAGCCCTAAGCCCCCAGTGTGACTGCATTTGGAGACAGGGCATTTAGGGGGTACTTAGGGTTGAATGAGGTCACAGGGCAGGGGCCCAATCCAATAGGGTTAGTGTCCTTATGAGAAGAGGAAGACATACCAGGGTTCTCTCTCTGTGCACAGAGGATAACGCCAGATGAGGTCACTGCAAGAAGGCAACTGTTTGCAAGCCAGGAAGAGACCTATTGCCAGAAACCAACCTGACGGCACCTTGATCTTGAACTTCTAGTCTCCAGAACTGTAAGAAAATTAATTGCTTTAATTTATTCTAAATTACAATAAATGTTTAGGGGCACCTGGGTGCTTCAGTCAGTTAAGTGCACTACTTTAGCTCAGGTCATGATCTCTCGGGTCGGGTCGTAGGTCTGAGCCCCTCGTCGGGCTCTGTGCTGACAGCTCGGAGCCTGGAACCTGCTTTGGATTCTGTGTCTCCCTCTCGCTCACTGCCCCTCCCCCGCTTGCATTCTCTCTCTTTCTCTCTCAAAAATAAACATAAAAATTTTTTTTTAATTTTTTTTTCTTAATGTTTTTTATTTATTTTTGAGACAGAGAGAGACAGAGCATGAGCAGAGAAGGGGCAGAGAGATAGGGAGACAGAATCAGAAGCAGGCTCCAGGCTCTGAGCCATCAGCACAGAGCCTGATGCGGGGCTCGAACTCACAGACCGTGAGATCATGACCTGAGCCGAAGTCGGACACTCAACCGACTGAGCCACCCAGGCGCCCCAACATAAAATTTAAAATATATATATGTTTAAGCTACCCAGTGTATAGTACCCTGTTACAGCAGGCCTGAGATAATACAAGGGCAATTAAGCACAGAGATGTTAACTAAACTTCCTCAAGGTCACACAGCTGGTAAGGAACAGAGGCAAGATTTGACTTAGGACACAGTCTTTGTTTTTCTCCCCCCCCCCCCCCCCCCCCCCCGCTAGCCTCTCTGTCTTTAGCTATGGCTTCTCTAGAGAACGTGTGTGTGCATGTGTGTCTATGTGCGTGCATAGTGAGAAAATGGGCTGTCACTTTATTCCAAGAAGAGAGGTTTATGGCTGTGGCTCCACTGCACCACTTTGCTTCCTGGTAAAGCTTCTTCTGGGTCCACTGGTTGTTTTGCTGAGGCAGCGTGGCTACCTTCCAACCGTTTCCATACCATTCTGTGAGACTGGGGGTTGGGTAACACTTGGGTGGAAGTGAAACTAAATGGATGGTGTGGGGCAGGTGGACACCAAGCGTGTGTTCTGGCATGTTCTGGCCAGGTGCTGGCGGGGTGGGGTGGGAAAGAGTGGGAACGAGGCAGCTCTGACCTGCTCTTGCCCTCCCCGGGCCGCCAGGCGTATAAATGAAGGGAGAGTTGCAAAGGCACAGCAGAGGGATGTCGGCAGTGGTGTTGTATGGGGACAGGGGGCAGCCACACGCGCGGCGAGCCCAGCAGAGGGTAGAGACTTGTCGAGTCACTATGTTGCACACCTGAAACCAACATAACGCGTGTGTCAATTACAATAAAAAGAGACATCGGGGGTTCATTAGGCCGAGACCTGGTAGGGCAGCCCAGAGACCCACGGCCATGCAGTAGTTCTGGTCTGCAGAGGAGATTTCGTTCTTTCCCGTGTGGATGATCAGGCTGGGAGGGGGGCTGAGGCGGAAAACATAGTACCTGATTGGTTTTTTTTGAAGACCCCCATGGATGCATTCCCGGTAACTGTTTCTGATTCCCAGCTCTTTCGCCTTAAAACACGTTTCGAGGGATTTTTTTCTTTTTTTTGGTTGTTTGTTTGTCCCTTTGCCTTGAAGTTTCTGAAATATTCCACAGTGCTGTCCTTGCCAATTCTGCAGAAAGTGTTGCTGTTGCTCAGAGCCTGTTCACAGCCAAGTGGGAGAGTTTCTCCACAAACTGCCATTTCAGTGAAAACACAGAAAATAAAACGCAACCAAGCACATTACACAGAGGAGGGAGTGCTAAGTTCCCCGGCTGTGATGTGGCCTGACTTGTCTGGCCCGGCCTCTTTGACCTTGAATTTCTATGCATTGGTTGGGCATGCTGGTCTGCATATTGAGGCTGCCTCCGTCTTGTCTCCATGACTGAAGGCTTGTCACAGCTGGGAAAATGTCCTGGCTTCCTCAGTCCTTTTCTGGACCCTCTTTCACCCTGCTTTCCACATGTCACCTCAGGTAAGAAAACATTGATTAAACTAATTCTTTTACTAGAGTTTTTTTTTTTTTTAATTTGTTTTAAGGTTTATTAATGTATGAATAAGAGACAGAGACAGTGCAAGTGGGGAAGGGGCAGAGAGAGGGAGAGAGAGAATCCCAAGCAGGCTCCGTGCCCAGTGCGGGGCTTGAACTCACGAACCCGCAAGATCGTGACCTGAGCCTAAATCAAGAGTCAAACACTAAATACCGAGCCACCCAGGTGCCCCTAGGAAGTTGTTTTTAATATTGTTGTTACTCTTAGGTGGCTTTCATTTTCAAAGAAGGCTGATGCGTTTCCCAATTTATGTGTGGATGAATTACTTGAGGATTTTAATAAGATGGGGGGGATTCAGATTCAGTGTGTCCGCGATGGGGACCAGGAGTGTGCATTTCTGAAATGAGCCAACAATGCTGCTGCTGGTTGACAGACCACGATTTCAAACGACCAGCTGTTGAGAAACACTGAATGGTTGAATGGTTGTAGGGAACACTGTTGGGATGTGTATTAGCCAAAGTTCTCTAAGAAAGCAGATCAATAGGAGATGTTTGTTTATACGAAGAGAGAGAGAGAGAGAGAGAGAGAGAAATGTAAGGGGAGAAGGTTTATTAGGAATTAGTTCATGTGATTACGGAGACTAACAAGTCCCAAGCTCTGTCATCTGCAAGCTGGAGACTCAGGAGAGCTGATGGTGTAAGTTTCAGTTTGAGTCTGAAGGCAGGAAAAGATCAGTGTCACAGATCATACAGTCAGGCAAGAGGAAGTCCTCCTTCCGGGAGGTTCAGCCATATGGTTTTATTCAGGCCTTCAACCAATTGGATGAGGCCCATCCACATGAAGAAGGGCAATCTGCTTTACTCAATCTACTGATTGAAATATTAATCTCACGTAAAACACTCTCATAGACACATTCAGAATACTGTTTGACCAAATGTCTGGGCACTCTGTAGCCTAATTGAGTTGACTCATAAGGTGAAGCATGATGAGATGGGAAGGGGTATCCTCCCCTGGGGTCGTCATGGCTCTTGGATTGTCCTTGGTTATCTTCTTGGAAATCTTTAGTCAGAAGATCCAGATGTGTCCCCTTGTCAGCTTAATGTCATTGCTGCCCCAGATCTCCATGCTCTCAAAGGCAACTCTCTAACTCCTGGGCTTGACCCATCAATTCTGACATATCAGTGACAGATGACACTCTACATTTATGTTGAACCCCTTAATACAGTTGTGCTGAGTGCCTGCTGTGTGAAAGCTCCAAGCTGGGGGTCCAGGAGGACGGAGGATGAGACCACCCCCGCCCCCACAGTGGAAGAATGTGGGAAGGACAGTCTACATAATTGGCGGGGCCCAAAGTAAAATGAAAATGCAGGGCTCCCTGTTCAAAAATTAGGATTGAAGAAATAAATTAGGAATTTCAAGACAGCAATAGCAGAGCATTAAACCAGGTGTGGAGCCCTTCAAACCACACAGGTCACATGCCCATTAAGCTTGCCCTGGATAGAGTCAGCTCAGGAGGCAGACGAGTTTAAATATCCTGATGGAAATTCTAGAGTAGTGTTTTGTGTCTCTTTTTGTTTCTTCCTTCCTTTACTTCTTCCTTCCTTCTTTTCTTTTTGTTTCCTTCTTCCCTCCTTCCTACAAGGTAATTTCAAAAACCTTATCACTTTTCAGGGGCACCTGGCTGGCTCAGTCTGTAGAGCATGCAACTCTTGATCTCAGGGTTGGGAGTTTGAGCCCCATGTTGGGTGTAGCAATTACTTAATTTAAAGCAAATTGTTAAGTAATCTCTAGATCCAAAGTTGGGCTCAGACTCACAACCCCGAGATCAAGAGTTGCATGCTCTACAGACTGAGCCAGCCAGGCGCCCCCAAACTCATTATCACTTTCAGTGAGATAGCGTGTTCACCATCCTTTACTTGTCATTCCAGATGCTTATAAAGTAAGCCAGTTGATGTCACTTTTATGTCACTTGGAAACCCTGTGGTAGCAGTGGGTAGAGTCACAGTCCTATCTACTAAGTTTGTGCTCTCTGGATGGGGTGGGGTGTTGGCAGTCCAAAAGGTGGGGCTTTTGGAAACACCCAGGTCAGGTTTTAAAGAGGTCTCCAGCTGTGTGACAGAATAATACACAGCAAAACTCTAGAGCATTGTACTGCAGAAGAAAACCACCCAAGCAATGGTTTACCAGGTCCCGAAGGCAGAGATTTTAGCTTCTCTGAACCTATTGTCAGGAACTTGGAATTCAGTAGTGACCTGGTTGGTTTGTTAAAGAAAATCTCAGAAACGTAAGAAAGGATAAACAAAACAAAACAAAACAAAACAAAAACTTGATGTATTTTGAGAGAGAGAGGGAGAGAAAGTGTGCTTACATGTGAGCAGCAGAGGCAGAGAGGGAGGGAGACAGAGAATCCCAAGCAGGCTCTGTGCTGTCAGTGCACAGCCGAGTGCTGGACTTGATCCCACAAACTGCAAGATCATCCATCACCTGAGCAGAAATCAAGAGCTGGGCACCTAAGCGACTGAGCCACCGGGGTGCCCCAGAATTTTCCCATTTTAGATTTTAGCCCTGTCTAAAGGGGGTTAATGGGGCAAAGGGGGTCTTGGCAAGAGACTGAGGGTGAATCAGAACAAACTTATCAACAGTTGCCTTGGCCAACCCAATTCTCATCTCTGTCCTGGTTGTGAGTACATGAGAACTCAACCGGTGAGTGCTTTTGTAGGAAACATTTGTTGAACGCATACAGTGTACAAGCTCCAGGAGAGCCAAGCATAGCCTCAGGGAGCCTAAATTTAGTTGGAGACAAAACTACACTGAAGCTGCCCTCTCTACCATGAAGGAAGTCCTGCTGGAGATGGATGGCCTCATGGGCTGCCTCTCATTCTTTTTTCAAAAAAATGTTTAATGTTTATTTTTGAGAGAGAGAAACTCAGCACAAGCAGGGGAGGGGCAAAGAGAGGAAGACACAGAATCCCTCCTGACACAGGGCTCAAACTTGTGAGCCACAAGATTATGACCTGAGTCACAGTCAGACACTTAACCCGCTGAGCCACTCTGGCGTCCCTGCTTCTCATTCTTTCTTAAAGAGGGCATTTGCAACTAAGTGACAAAAAAGAAAGTAAACGCTAAAAGTCCCTGTCACAGGGAGTTCAAGAGGGTCAACTTCATTCATTCCATGAACATTTATTGAGTGTCTTCTCTGTGCCAGACTCTATTCTGAGAGACGAGGATTACAGCAGCGACCCAAACAAACTCCAGCTGTGCCCCTAGGGAGCACCTGTCCAAAAGGAAGACCAGGTCAGGAACAGAGGCTGCTGGGAGTAAGGACATGGGCCCATCTCCCCGGTGTAGCCTTACTAGGGAGGGCCACTTGTGACTTACCTACATTTATATTTTTCGAGGCTTTCAATAAACAGCGGGGAAGAAAATGTTGACTTGTGGTTGGAGTTGAGGTCAGGTACTAGAAATGTAATTTCTTCTGGTTCTCTTGTCCTAAACCCTTAATTCCGCCTTTGACCACTCCATGTTTTTCCTTAATGTCAATGCTGTGTTTTCTTGAGATGTCAACCATGCCCTCAGGAGATGGGATGCCAGACTACTCTGCCAGATGGCATTTGTCTGTGTTTTAATCAAAACGCCCCATTCTCTGCCACAGTGTGGAGTGGCAAGCTAAGTGTGTTTAGCAAAGAAACAGCAGAGATCTACGGTTGCTTTTCCGGTTTTTGAGGTCAAGAAATGTACCTGAAGGCCGGAGAAGTTTGATTCTGTTAACCTCAGTGGTAGAATTGTGATTTGGGAAAGGCTCCCATGCTCAGCCCCAAGCAGATTCTGGGTGTGTTGATGTAGGTGGGGCTCAGAGATAGAGAGTGGATGATGGAAAGAGCCCAAACGGTGGTTTCCTCTGTAACCATCTCCCTTTTATGCAAAGAGCTAAGCTTTTCTCATACCATCTCATTCAGGGTTTTCAAACACTTAATGAAATGTCATTATTCAATTTCCTTTTTTCCCTTCCTTCCTTTTAAAAAGTAATTTCGACGCCCGGTTTGGGGCTTAAACTCATGATCTTGAGATCAAGAGTTGCATGCTCTACCCACTGAGCCAGCCAGGCACCCCTCATTATTCCATTTTAAAGATGAGGACACTGTGATGCAGAGTGTTTAGTTAACTTAGCTAAACCCAAGAGCTAACTTTTATGAGTGTATACCATGTGCTGTGTATGACTTTTTATTACAATTTTTTTCACGCTTATTTATTTTGAGAAAGAGAGAGAGAGAGAGAGAGAGAGAGCAAGTAGGGGAGGGGCAGAGAAAGAATCCCAAATGGGTTCTGCACTGTCTGCACAGAGCCTGACCTGGGGCTCGACTCCACGAACCGTGAGATCATGATCTGAGCTGAAATCAAGAGTCAGTCGTTTAACCAGCTGAAACATCCAGGCGCCCCTGTGTGTGACCTTTTTTTAAAGTCCCTCAACATCCTTATGGGTTAGGGGGTTACTTCTATTTTATAGAATGAGAAAGTGAGGCTTACAAAAGATTAAGTAACCTGCTCAAGGCTTCAGAGCTGGTGGAGCTTGGGTTCAAATCAGCCAGTCTAACTCCTGAGTTCTCTTAACTGCTTTTCAGATTTCTTAGGAGCAGCAAGAGCTATGCCCAAGGCTATGAGATGGCCACTCAGGATTAATCTGAAGTTCACCTGGCAACAGTGGTACGTCCTTAACAACAGGTAGCAGCCGGGAGTGAGGCAGAGACGAGAAATCCAACTGCTTACTCCCAGGAAAGCCTAAATGTAGTAGCCTGTCACTGAAACGGGTGGCTTCAGCAGGTCCCGCCACATGTGTCTCCAGTGGAAGACGTTTATTTAATGAACATTCTTTAATGTTACCATATGCCAAGCACTCTTCTAAGCTCATGACTGATACTAACTAATTCATCCCGATACCAACCTTATATAGTGGGGACTGTTGTCATCTCCTTTATAAAGATGGGCAAACCGAGGCACAGGGATCTGAGGTAACTTGCCCAAGGTCACAGCTAGAAAATGATGGGCTATGATTTGAGAGTAGGCAGTCTGGCTCCAGAGAATAGCCAAATGCACTTTTGAACATACTTTGGGGAAAACGCTGAGCTCATAAGTACGTGTGTGTGTGTGTATTCCCCCCCCTCCCCTTCCAATATGATGGCTTGTAACCACTTAAATGCTCTTGGGGTACCTGGGTGGCTCAGTCGGTTAAGCATAGACTTCAGCTCAGGTCATAATCTCAGGGCTCCTGAGTTCGAGCCTTGTGTTGGGCTCTGTACTGACAGCCCAGAGCCCAGAGCCTGCTTCAGATTCTGTCTTATCTCTTCCTCTCTCTGCCCCTCCCCTGCTTGGGCTCTCTCTCTCTCAAAAATAAACATTAAAAAAAGAAAAGAAAAGAAAAGAAAAGAAATTGCTCTTTCTCCTGGGATGAAAAGCTTCACCCAAGAATGATTCTCCATTGAGAAGCCTGGGCAAAGTATTCGCTGAGATGAAGGTAGTTTTTTGAAAGGGTGTCTTGGAAAATCTCACAAACTTCACTCAGAAACCTCCCTGCAACACCCATCATGGCATCTGGCGGACATACCCCTCTTCCATCTACTATCCTAACTCTACTTCTCAAAACTGATGCTTTAGAAGCACTTCAAATCTTCAAAGCTCTTACCTCTAATTATAGCTCGTCTATATTTATTGACTGAATATTTTTGAGTGCCCCAAATATATCAAGTATTGTGCTAGGCACTGGGAAACAGCAGAGGACAAGACAGAGAAGATTCTGGATGGAATGGAGTTCTGTGCTGGTGGCGGAGGACATACTTAACTGGCAATTTCAGCCCAGGTAATACAAGGAGGGAGTAGGAGCGTGGGGGTGGGGGGTGTGGGTCTCTAAGTTTGACGATACAGGAGGTTTCCAGTGTCTACAAGACTGCTGTACTGCTGGAATTCGGCAAATGTCTACTGCATGAATGTATTGCCTGCAAAACTGGGTTCTGAAGAATGGGTAGGAGCTGTTAAGTGAGGGAGGGGAGGGTATTCTGGGGAAAGGGAAGAACCCAACGGTGAGGGCGCAAAATACGATTTTTCAGTTTAGAAGGATGATTCCGCAGAGGGGAGAATAGATTTCAAGAGGGTGGGGGCAGAAAGACCTGTGGTCGGGTGAGAAAAAACCTGGAGGAGGGCATGGATTTGGGAGGCAGGCAAGAAGAGAAGGAGGAGGGGGAAGTCAAGGATGATTTTTCGTTTTCCAGTTCAGGTTTACCCTCTAGGCCACTGGCAATTCCTTTTGCGGTTCCTTTTGTTTTCAATCAGATAACCTCGGGAGCCCAGGTCTTCCCACCCCTCGGGCTGTAAAGAATATTCTCCCCAGCCTTTGTTCTTAATGGTGAAGTCCAAGGCTCTTAAGGTGAGGAGGAAGCACTGGCCCGGCGTGGGGAAAGCTTCGTTAGAGTCTCCACCGTCAGCGTCCCGGCTTCGGTGTCGCTCGGAACCTCGCGAAAGGTAAACTGCCAGGGTCGTTTCCGGATTTTACAGAAGGCAGCAAGAGGTCCGTGTGAACCTAGCCCGAGTCACGTACTCTGCCCAGTGGGTGCTTGTTAAGGCCCAAGCCTCACGCTGTGATTTTAAGTTCACTCGCTGGGCAAGGTGGGTCATCCCGGGGAGTCGAGGGCTCCCCAGGATTCCGTTCAGGCCACGGTGCCCCACCTGGAGCTCGGTTAGCGCTAACATCCCCCAGCATCCACAGGGAGGCATTACGTTAGGGTTTTTCTGCCTCGTAAAAAAGTTCCTGTCTCCCCCTAGAGCCAGACACACGCCTCCCAAGCCAGACCACGTGTCCCAGGTACGTTTTCTGGCTCTTCCCCTTCCCCGTTCCTTTCCCCTTTCCTCTCAGCCTTAGGTGGCAGGAAAATCCTTTACCTCCGACCAATCCCACTGATGCCGAGCCGCGCGCGCGCGCCAACTCGAGCTCCTTCTCTGTACGTCATTGGCCACCTCCACCTATGCAGAGTGACAGGCAGCTTCGTCGACCTATAGCCGGAGGAGGCGGAGGCCGCTCGGCCCTCCCAAAGCTGCTTTGTTAGGGGCTCCCTCGCGGTTCCCCAGCCCGCCGCGCCTCTGCTACCTTCCCCCGCTCTCCCAAGGCCGCGCTGCCAGACCCTCGTGGGGTGGCAGCGCCGGAGCGCGCGGCGCCTGCATCCTTCCAGCTTGGCGCCACCGGCCGGGATGCAGCCCGGGTACCCAGCGTGCTCCTGTTGTCACTCTTCAGCCCAACTCCGAACGCCCCGCTCCTGTATCCGCCGCCTCCGATTGGCCGCCTGGAGGCGGAGCGATTGTCAGGCGGCCCAATCGGAGCTCCGTTTCCCACGGGTTCTCGTGGCCCCGCCCACAAGGCCGCCGGCAGAGGCGCCCTGACAGCTCCCATTGGCAGACGGCGAGCGGGCCGGAGTGCGGCCGGGCCGAGCAGCGCCGCCGCCGTCGGGCGCGCAGCTCTGCAGCGCCGCGAACGCCTCGGCGCCCGCAGCCCCAGGAGCCCGGCGTCCCCGCATTGTCCCCGGCGGCGTCGCGGAGATCCGGGACGAGCGTCGCGGGTGAGTACCGCGGGCCTGTGCCGGCTGTCCGAAGCCGCCCCGAGGAATCGGGGTGAGGATGCCCGGAGCCGCTCTGCCCGTGTCGGGCACGTCCTGACCCCCGTCTCCCGCACACTGGGGCTCCCGGCGGGTCCTAGCTCCCCCCGATTGGGTTTTACTCGTATTGTTTTCGCGTTCACACACTTGGAAGGTGAGGAGCTGGCGAGGGTAAGCTAGAGGAAACCCCTCGCGCGAGGGAGCAGTCGGGAGGGGGACGAGCCAGCGGCGCCCAGGTGCCCGGTGCCGAATGAAAGTGACAGTGTCCAGGCGTTGGCATTCGGTCTTCTCGGCAGCAGGAGGTCGGCGCTGACCTGCGGCGGCGGCGGCACTTTGTATTTGTCGGCTGATTTTTATCAACTTCGGGGAGGGCGTGCGTGTGCGTGCGCGTGTGTGTATGTGTGTGTGTCTCCGTCCCTGACTTGGGCACCTCCAGGCCTGGGTTTTCGGCGACGTTGTCGGCTCTCACCTTGGCGATCCGTGCAGCGCTCAGGGCCGGACACGCGGGACGGAGAGCCTGGGGGCCGGCACACCGGGCCGGGGACCCGTGGCTAACCTGGGAGGAGGCATTTAAAACGGCCTTCTGCGCGCGCGCAGACAATGACTGGTCCGGGTGCGGGATCCCGGGGGCTGTGCGAGGACTCCCGGCTCCCGATCCCGACCCCGCCTCGCCCTCTCGCGGGCTCTGCCGCTAGGGTCGTGCTGCGCTGCGCAGCTCACCGCCCTTTGGGGGACCCGCGTGGGGCCCGCTTTTGTTTACAGACCTCGCCATTGGGCGAGAGCCGCGCGCTGCGCTTCCCCGGCCCGAGGCTGCCGCCACGCGCCCCCTCCGAGCTGGGAGAAGTTGGTGCGTGCTGTCAGGTGACGCCCCCTCCCCCGGCCTCCTGGAGAGATGCTGCAGGGAAAAGACGACTAGACGGCGCCTTCGCGCCCAGTCCCTGCCGCGCACGGCGGCCCCCAGGCCCTGTGCACCCAGAGGAGCCTTGTCCCTGCCAGGGGTCCTCTCAGATTGACGGCCGTCGGGGCGCTGACCGAGCCAAGCTCACCTCCCTTCCAGTAGCATCCTCTGGCCTTGCCTCCGGATCAGCCCAGGTTAATTCCGAGCCTGCCTTTTCCTGCGTGCTGCCAAGTCTTGAAGGACGCGCGCGAGCCCTTGGGGACGCTGGCCAATCCATGCCCGCTTTTAATGGTACCCACGCGGTCCCGCAGAGCAGCTGTGGGGCATCCTTGAGTCCGAGCGGTAGCGATCGGGTTACCCGAGCGTGCTGACTTGGTGCACAGTTTGAACTGGAGCAGAGGTTGAGAGCCTGGGCGCAGAGGTCGGACAGACTCGGGTTCCCGTATCTGCTCAGTGTCACTCACAAGCTGAGTGATCTAGGCTGAGCTACTCAGTTTCCGAGTCTGTAAAGTGGGAATAACGTGTATTCCCATTTGTGGCGGGTTTTAAACGACAGTTAAAAACCCCTAGTTTTAGCACAGCAACTGTCACAGATGAAACACTGGAATGGTGTTTCCCAGTTAGAGGGAGTCTATTCTAGAGGATATAGCTAGCCTGTGTCTTTCCCCCTTTTCTTATTTTCCACTTCCCTGGCTCCTATTTTATTTTAGAAAGCTTGAAGACTGCTTTCAGCTTCTAACAGGGCTTGTTTTACTTGGCCTTAGGTTTAATTATAGTTATCTAATCGCTTCCAGCTCCATTTTATGTGTTTGAATTTCCATTAGGTTTTAGTTGTTTCTTCTTTCTTCCTTCTTCCTTTAAGGCTATGCAGAGGCCCAGGCCTGGGTTTGGAGGAGGGAGACTTGTCCAGGTGGGAAGCAGTTGCCCCATGAACCAATGGCCACTGTGCAAAGTGATTAGGACCCGGATGGAGGGAGGTTTGAACAAAGAGATACCTGGAGGCCGGGAGAGAACACTTCCTGGTAGAAGTGAAATTTGAGCTGTGTCTTGTGGCAGAAGTTTAGTAAATCTCTGGTTTCTAGAATATGCTCTGTTGTACCCCATAATGAAGAGCCGCGCCAGGGAGGTTGTTTTTGAGTGGTAAACACCAAAGTTGCTAAGTAATTATCTTTGAATAAAGGAGAAATAAACTAAAGGTGCAGGCTGTTGACTAACTAAGGAAGGTCGAAAGGGAGAATTGATTTCATTGAATATCTTCAAAATGCCGTCAATGTGTTTTGATTTGTTTTTCCTCGGCTCCACCAGCCCGACACGGCTATTTTTTTTTTTTAAGGTTAAGAGAGAAGCCAGTTTCATACAGGAAAAACAAAAACAAAACCAAGAAAAACTCCTGTACAGCTCATAATCAGATAGTTTAAGAGACACAATCTCAGACTTGGCTACAACATAGGATATTATTGAAAAAGTGTTTCCAGTTTCAACCCCCTTTTGCTGGTTGGGGCAAATTACTGGGTTAGGTCCAATAACATATTCTTTGAATGTCAACCTCAGAGGTCTTTTTTTTTTTTTTAAGCTTATTTATTTATTTTGAGAGAGAGAGAGAGAGAGACAAAGTGAGTGGGGGAGGGGTAGAGAGAGGGAGAGAGAATCCCAAGCAGGCTCTGCACTGTCAGTGTGGAACCCAGTGCTGGGCTCGAACCCTCGAACTGTGAGATCGTCTTGAGCTGGGCTGAAACCAAGAGTCCAACGCTTGACCGACTGAGCCACCCACGTGCCCTGACCTCAGGGGTCTTAACTGGCCCCCAAAAGCCAATGGACAGACAGAAACTAGGTGAGTGACTGGAACCCAAGTCTGTCCAGTGGGTGCAGAAGCCCACAGAGAATGCTCCCGACCCCGTTCTGCTCCCCAGGCCTGCCTCAGTCACCCCAAGGGGTGGCTGACTCCTGCAAACAGAGGGGCCAGTGGTGTTATTGCTAGGTCTCAATTAATGTACGAGATAACCTATTTAAAGTTCTCCTAGCCATGATTCTGAGCCTTCCTGCACTTGTTCTGGGAATTCTCTGGCCCTTAGGGATGCTGAAAGGCAGCTGTGCCCCCTGCGGCCGTCTGGGGATCAAATCAATTGGGGGCCTAGACTTAAAAGGGAGCACGTGGTTAGGAAATCTCATTAGCTGACAATTTAACTCCTCTCTAATGCTCCTGCAAGGAGCAGGGACAAAGACTTCCTCTCCTTTTCCCCTGCAGTTCTCCCTCCCAGCTTCCCTCTCCTCCCCTCCCCGCCTGGCCCAGTCTCCTCCTGGTCAAAATTCCTGCAGTTGGGGCGGCTCACTGAACCCCAGGCTTTCCGCAGCGCCTGGCCGGAAATCTCTTCCCCAGAGCCTTGCTGAGGGCCTACTGGGTGTGCTGGTTGTGAACACTTGGTTCTTTCCTCTCCACAAGGAGCTTACTGTCTGCAGGAGAAGGGTTTGTGAGACTGCACTTTAATAAATGGGAAGTTCAAGCCTGTGCTTTCCCAAGCGAGAAGGCAGGTGAGAACACAGGGATCCCATTGAAACCTCAAATCGAAGTCCGCGAAGGCAGGGGCTTCTGCTGTTTGCGAGTGCAGGAGGGGCAAAGGTGGGAAGGCTGAAAGAGAATTTGGTTCCTGTGGGCGATGGACAGATTCCTGAACCCCACAGGTGCAGGCTTACAGTGGAGAAAGATCCTCATTTTCACTGTCTCTGGTCATTGGACTCCTGTATCCTAAACACTGTTCCACGGGAGTTGTGTGTGTGCATGTATGTGTATACTGTACATGTGTGCATTTAATTTTCCTTTCCAAATTAAGCAGATGGGTAGAGTATATGTTTCTGTGTATGTCTGTCTTTTTGTTTGATTTTTCTCAATACAGGACCAGAAAAAACAGGCCTCAGCAACACTTTTCTGTGTCTTGTTTGTTTGTTTGTTTGTTTAACAGTTCCAAACTAGAGGTCAGTTCATGCCTAAATATTCAGTTTTATTTAGGTAACGACCCCTGTATTTAAAGAAAAGTTCTCTCTTGGGGCCCCTGGGTGGCCCAGTCGGTTAAGCATCAGACTCTTGATTTTGGCTCAGGTCATGGTGTCACGGTTTGCTCCAGGAGTTCGAGCGCCAGGAGAAAGAGTCTGCTTGGTATTCCTTCTCTCCCTCTTTCTCTGCGCCCCCCCCCCCCCCATAAATAAATGCATTAAAAAAAAAAGTTATCTCTCATCATTGTAGGCCAAATCACTTATTTAGAAAAATGAAAAAAACTTGAATAAAAGAGGCACTCAAATTAAGCAGTACTCAGCCAGGAACAGAATGTTTTGAAAACAATGGTCTAGTGTGAAAGGTACCAGATATTGCTAGTTAGGTGGGTTTTTCCCTTCTATCCCCTTCCCAATCTCCTGTACCTTCCTCCACATCCCTCCAGCATAAGACTTTCACTGTTCTGGGTCTCCAGGGACCTCGTTAAGAAATTCATAAAGGTCTAGACTGTGGTTATGCGAAGATTCCTCCTGTGTTCTTGTGAGATTCTTCTAGAAGACCTTGGAGCTCTTTTGCTAGGTGAAGAGGTTCCTTCCTCGTGGACTGAGCCTGAGCTCAGAGGCTTGCATTCATCTGCAAGTGGGGTCTCAGTTGCTTGAAATGGTAGCAAAAGTGTTGGGGGGGTGGTGCACAATACTGCCATGATCTGAGAGCTGGTCAATTGTGTGTCTTCAAAGGATGTTTAACAGAGTGGTGACTCAGGGAACAGCTCTGTGGGAGGAAGGTTCTTTCAGCTGAGTGCATCCTCAGTTTCTGAGTGGGCCAAGGCCCTTTGAGTTTTAGTGCTGTCACAAAGTTTCTTTCCATAAAGGGACACTTGGGTGTAGTTGGGGGAATGGGGGTCCTAGTGTTTTGCAGCCCCCTGGGAAAACCAAAGTATGATATGAAAGATATTGCATGTTTTTCTGGCCAGGGCCGCTTTGACTTTATGAACGAGAAGGGTTTTTAAAAAAGCCTCTTGTATTATTTAACTGCATCATCTGCCCCCCAAAGAACATGATTTTATATAAAGACCTACAGATCAGTATACAGATGTGTGAGGAATTAACTGGTTGGAAGACTGTGGATCTGGGTGCCCCAGCTTGGCTTGGGATGGGTGGGGGGAGGGGATGAGAGATTAGGTTCTGGAAGTTCAGTTGCTTTTCCTTAAAAACCCCAAACACTGTTCTCTGTGTCCACGGAGGAGACAGGAAATCCTGCAGAAGGAACCTGTCTTTGCAATGGCTGCCTCCAGCCCAGAGCGCTTCTGTCTGCCCACCCACCCTCCCCCTCCCCCCCCCTCCCCCCCCCCCTCCTCCTCCCCCTCCTCTTCCTCCTCTTCCTCTTCCTCCTGCTCCACTGGGAGCTGCTAACCTTGTAAATATAGATCAATTCTGGTGCCTGTTTCTAGTTTCCTCTTCCCTCTGCAGAGGTGATAATGGCCCTGGATAAGCCCCCAGGTCAACCCTGGGGGAGGGGGAGGTTAGGGTCTGAGAATGGGTCTGGGAATTCTCCCTGTGGAATTGTCCACTACGGAAATGGGGTCCATGGGATTTTCTACCCTTTGCCCTTCAGAAGAGGGGGTGGGGCGGGCCTGATGTCTGCCTCAGGTTGAGTCTGAGGGGCCCTGAGGGAGGGGGTCTTCCTTGCCTCCCCTTGCCACCGTGGAGGCCTCCCACGTCTTTAGGATTCCAGCCCAAAGCCTCACCATCTCAGGGCTTCTTCATGTCCCTTATCCCCTGTCCCCGGAACACGATCTCATCTGACACAGCCTCCTCACCTGGGCTGGGTGGAGAGCATTGACTGAATTGCGGCCAAATGAAGATTTCCAGCAGGAAGCTCTGGGAGCCTCTGGAACTCATTTAGCCAGGGCGACTTGCCTTTTGGGCAGTGTTTGAGAGGCCCAGAGCTGTGGGATCACTCTGCCGTGAGCTCTGTATGTGGATTTTAGGTTTTTTGGACTTAAAGGGAGCCTGACCCAAACCGAGGCAATGTGTTAGTGTTTGCCTTTTTTTTTTTTTTTGCAAAATGTGCATCTCTAGGTCTTTCCATGGCACAGGGATGGCGGGGACTTGGAGGGGCCCCTAGGTTCTGGTGCCCGCGGAGCCCCTTTCCATGCCTGTGAGGCCCCAAGCACTCTGGGACACTCCTTCGTGCTCACTGCCTAGCGTAATGATCAGTTTTACCATGGGACACCCTCAGAAGCGTCCTAGTTTAGCTGTCCAGAATCATGTCCCAGGTGTCAGAGTTGTAACTGTGATGAGGTTTTAAATAACTGAGTGTGGTACTTCCCGGTGGCAAATTCTGCTGGGTTTTGGTGCTGAGCAGTGTTCACCTTCCCCCTTTCGTGGTTTTTTTTTTTTTAATGTTTATTTATTTTTGAGAGAGAGTGTGAGTGGGGAGGGGGAGAGAGAGAGAGAGAGAGAGAGGGAGACACAGAATCCGATGCAGGATCCAGGCTCTGAGCTGTCAGCACAGAGCCCAGTGTGAGGCTCGAACCCACGTCAAGATGGGATGCTTAACTGTCTGAGCCACCCAGGTGCCCCTCGCCCTTTCATTTTTAATGTGTGTTTGAACAGGGGTCCGTTGTGAGGGAGAGAATGCCATATGCACTTTCTTTCATCTGAAATGCCCTTTGGCTCCCACAGTGATTAGGTCTTTTGAATATTCTTGCCACCCGTGCCCTGACCCGCGTGAGGATTCTTAACCATCTGTCTGCCATGCAGAGAGTAGAGGCTTTGTGCATGTTTCTTGGTCCCTTAAAGATCTGACATATATTTCCAGGTTTGCCTTAATATGGATGCAGTCTCTGGCTGTAAAACTTGAGTCAATTTTGCTCAAATATATTTGCTTATTTTGCTCAAATATATTTACTTATTTATTTTTAAAGGGGATAGAAGTTTACTGGATACACCGCAAGGAGGGGAAGGCAGGACAGCGAAACAGAGACTGCTGCTCGGTTAGATTTCAATCACAGTTTTACTCAGTGGTGATGATCGGGTTTAATATTTTTCCTGCCATCAAGGTATATTCTTATTTCATCCATATTCTTAATCTCAAGTAATGCCAAGTTTGATTTCTTTCTAAAAACAGGGTGTGAAGTAATAATAATTCCATATAGCATTAGCAAACTCCTAGCAGGCAAGCTTACGTGAAACGTGTTTTTGTTCCCATGCCTTTTCTATTCCCGCCCACTCTGTACTCTCCTGAAATGATCACTTTTGTTCATTTTTGTTTTTTGTTCTTCTGGTGGTTGTCTTTGTATCTCTAAATAATATGCTTCTACCACTTTTATTTATCGGCTTCCTGTTATGATGAAGGACAATTAGGCTACTTCTTTCTCACCTCCTTCCTTCTCCAGATTTTTGCTGGTGATATTTATAGTTCTTATATTGATTAGTCTTCATTCTTTGTTACTTACATAGACCTCTCATTTAGTTTCGTCAACCGAAGACTGTGACATTTAACCTCCCCTTTGTAAAATAAGAATATCGGTGTCTGAATCTGTCTTTCCTCTCAGCTCTCCCCTCTCCACCTTACACCCCCAGCTTCTGTCACCACCAGGGTTTTAAGACTGTGTTCTGTAAGCATGATTAAGTCTTCTATGCCTTGTCTATAGATTGCCTTTTTTTTTTTTTTGTAAGATTTTATTATTATTTAAATATAATTTATTGTCAAGTTGGCTAACATACAGTGTAGACAGGGTGCTCTTGCTTTTGGGGGTAGATTCCCATGGTTCATTGCTTACATACAACACCCAGTGCTCATCCCAACAAGTGCCCTCCTCATTGCCCATCACCCATTTTCTCCTCTCTCCCACACCCCCATTAACCCTCAGTTTGTTTTCTGTATTTAATAAGAGTCTCTTATGGTTCTCCTTCCTCCCTCTCTGTTTGTAACTACTTTTTTCCCCTTCCCCTCCCTCATGCTCTTCTGTTAAGTTTCTCAACATCCACATATAAGTGAAAACATATGGTGTTTGTCCTTCTCTGACTGACTTACTTCACTTAGCATTATACCTTCCAGTTCCATCCACGTTGCTGCAAATGGCATGATTTCATTCTTTCTCATTGCCAAGTAGTATTCCATTTTGTATATATACCACATCTTATTTATCCATTTATCAGTTGATGGACATTTAGACTCTTTCCGTAATTTGGATATTGTTAAGATTTTATTTTTAAGTAATCTCTACACCTGACACGGGGCTCGAACTTACGACACTGCGATTGAGAGTCACATGCTGTACCGACTGAGCCCGCCAGGTGCCCCTAGGTTGCTTTTGTTGTATAACAGCTTTATTAACATGTAATGTACATGCCATACAATTTAGTTCCTTAAAGTGTACAATTCCGTGGTTTTTGGTATATTTATAGAGTTGTGCAGCTATCTCCATAATCAATTCTGGAACATTTTCATCACCCCTAAAAGGAACCCTGTGCTCATTATTATGCACTTCCTCTCCCCATGCCTCCCTCTCACCTCTGGTGACTACGGATCTGTGTCTGTAGATTTGCCTGTTCTGGGCATTACCTGTAAATGGAATTATATAAAATGTGACCTTGTGTGTCCACGTTCTTTTGCTTAGCATCATGCTTTCAAGGGTCATCTGTGTTGCAGCATGTGTCAGAATCCCTTTTTATTGCTTAGTAATATTTCACTGTAGGGATATGCCGCATTTCGTTTATTCATTCATCGACTGATGGACATTGGGATTGAGCCCACCTTTTGGCTATTGTGGATAGTTACTGCTCTGAGCGCCAGTGTAACAAATATGTGTTTGGATACTCATTTAAGAATTTTTTTGGTAAACACCTAGGAGTGGAATCACTAAGGTCATATGGTAATTCTATGTTTAATT
Source organism: Panthera leo (assembly GCF_018350215.1). NCBI lineage: Eukaryota > Metazoa > Chordata > Mammalia > Carnivora > Felidae > Panthera > Panthera leo. Next base: position 13,402,781 of record NC_056687.1, read on the forward strand.
TTCTGAGGAGCTGACAGATTGTTTTCAAAGTGGTTGCACCATTTTACATTTCTATCAGCAACGTGTGAAGATTCCAGTTTCCCCACATCTTGGCCAGCATTTGTTCTCTCTTGTCTTTTTTTTTTTTTTTTTTTTTAAGGGGCGAGGTGCTGGAGGGGCAGAGAGAGAAAGAGAGAATCCCAGGCAGGCTCTGTACTGAGCATTGTTAGTGTGGAACCTGATGCAGGGCTAGAACTAACGCGCTGAGCCGAAATGACTCATGACCTGAGCTGAAATAAGAGTCAGATACTCAATGGACGGAGCCACCCAGGCGCCCTGCTGTTGTCTTTTTGATGATGGCCATTCTGACCCATGTGAAGTGATACCTCACTCTGGTTTTGATTTTCGTTTCCCTAATGATGACTGTGTTGAACAGCTTTTCATGTGCCTGTTGGCCATTCATGTATCTTCTTTGGAGAAATGTGTATTCAGGTCCTTTGCCCATTTTTAAGTTGGGTTATTTAGCTTTTTGCTATTGAGTTATAGGAGTTCTTTATGTTTTTGATACTCACCTCTTATCGGATAAATGGCTTGCAAATACTTTTTCCTCTTTTGTAGGTTGTCTTTTCACTTTGTTGGTTTCTTTCGGTAGGTAGGTTTCAAGTTTGATGTAAGCCCACTTGTTTTTGATTTTATTGCTTGTGTTTTTATTTTTATTTATTATTATCATTATCATTGCTTAAGTAGGCTCCATGCCCAACATGGGGCTTGAACTCATGATCCCAGGATCAAAAGTAAGATGCTCTCCTGACTGAGCCAGCCAGCCACCCCTTTTGCTTGTGTTTTTAGACATGATTTCCAAAAAATTACCAAGGCTCATGTCAGGGAGCTTTCTTCCTGTGTTTTCTTCTAGGAGTTTCATGGCTTTGGGTCTTACATTTAGGTCCTTAATACATTTCAGTTTAAGTTTTGAGAGGTGTAAGGTAGGGGTCAAGTTTTGTTCTTTTATATGTGAATATCCAGTTTTCCCAGCACCATTTATTGAAGAGACTGTCTTTTCTTCATTGAGTATTCTTGGCTCCTTGTGATTTGACATTAAAAAAAAAAAGAAAAATAGCCTGTTTACTTCAAAAACTCAGTGCATATGATTCAGTTATTTTACTTATTTAGCAAAGGCACATGCAGGAAATATTTGCAAAGTAATTTGAAACTGAGGTGTCTTTGGGTATCAGCTTTTGGGCATTACATTTCTGCTGAGTGATATTTTTTGTTGTGTTAGGTGAAGATAGAGGTTCTTAATAGAGGGCAGTTTTTCTTGCCAGGGGACATTTGGTAGCATCTGGAGATATTTTTGGTTGTCACATTGGGGAGGTTATACTGGTATCTATCTAGATATAAGGAGATATCGGGCATCTAGAGGCCAGCGATGTTGACATTCTGTGATGCATAGGACGGTCCGATAGAACAAAGAATTATGTGGTCCATGGTCAGTAGTGCTGAGGTTGAGAAACCCTGCATTCAAACTTTTTTTTTCTTTACGTTTATTTATTTTTTATAGAGACAGAACAAAAGTGGGGGAGGGACAGAGAGAGAAGTGAGACACAGAATCCGAAGCAGGCTCCAGGCTCCGAGCTGCCAGCTGTCAGCACAGAGCCCGACTGGGGCCTTGAACTCATAAGCTGTGAGATCATGACCTGAGCCAAAGTCGGAAGCTCAACCGACTGAGCCACCCAGGCGCCCCCCCAGAAACCCTGCATTCAAAAGACACAAATACCATTAGAGAACGCATATGTAAATTTCTTCACTTACAACAGGAGCTGATGTTTTTTAGGTATTTGGAAGTGAGCTGTCAGATTAATAATGAATCATCTGAGGCATCAGATTATTTTGGTTATTATTTTAGCTGGAATAAATGAAGTATCTTTTTTAGGATAGAAAGTTTTTTTAAAAAATGGATCATTTCAGGGGTTTTGGGCCCCTCACTGCTTGGGCAAGATCATCCATTTAATGACTTCAGAATATTGCTGTTAACATACCGTGAAAGGCTCATCCTTAGCCCTCAACTCTGCTGTGGTCAGTGTTATGTGAGGACAAGTATTTGTAGTCTGATCATTAAAATGTCACACCTCTTAAGCAGTCCATGGAGCGTCACAAACATTTTTAGAAAAAAAAGACAGTGCGAGATGCACCGTGACATTTTAGAAAATTTTTTTGAATGTTAGAATAATTATCTCATCTTGATATCTCTGATTAGAAATTATCATTTCAATCTATAAATATCAATTGAACTTTAACATTTCACCGCAACCTAAGACAACTAAAACCTCCTAATATTGATTTAAAATATTCAATCTCTGTTTTGTTTTGTTTTTCCTTCCCCCTTCCCCGTCCCCCTCCTGACAGTTAATGCTTTAATTTGGGGATTCAATCGGCCTGTGACTGCTTACCACCAAGTTGCCTCAGAGAAAGGTTTGTGGGAGCCTGTTGTGGGGTTTCAACTCGCTTCGAGTAAGAATACCCAAATGGCCTTCTCTCTCTTCGAGAAAATGGGGTTAAAATAAGATGAGCATATTTATGACTGTTGCAGGTTGGTATTAGGATCTTGGAGTTCTTCTTGCCAAAGACATTAGAGATCTAAGTTAATGGCCCATTCTTTACACCAGAACTAGTTCACAGCTTACTAGAGAGAGAAGGGCTAACATTATCCCTCACGGACAGCCTCTGAATTTTAATTGTGGTCATCCCTGTCTTCGCAGCCTGTGATGCAGCAGTTCTGAATCCCATCCAAGTCAGGAAAAGTGAATTTATGGGCCTCCTAGCAACTAGCATCTAGCAGTTTACAGTGCCTGGACTTTATTAGGGGTGCAGAGAGAGCCAGCTCCCCTAACATTCTGGGGCCCAGCCCGCAGCCATGACAGCTGAGTTACAGGGGTTTGGGGAGACTCATTCCAGGAGTGTCTCTTAATATGATCTTGGTTGCTATGTTATGGTTGCTAGAAAACCATACATGATTTGGGGGAAAATGAAAAGCTCTCAAGGAAATATTAAAAGTACAGTTTTTCCATTTGGAAAAGTTACTTTCTGGAATTTAGAACTGGAGAGCTTAATTAGGACATGAGTCAAGTTGGATGGTTTAATACCGTGAGTATTGCAGCAGCCTGTCTGAGTCAGATCTTTGAATTTCCCCCTTTAATTTGAATGAAATCTCTGACATCTAGCAAGTGTTGAAGTGGCTAATGGCTTTTGATTACCTGGCTTCAGCCTTTTGCATTTTCCCCAGACAGTCCGTGGGCTTCCCCCGCCTCCCCCCGCCTTTTATTTTTTTGGTCTGTCTCAGTGATTCTTCCCAAATATCTCATCAATGCCTTTTTTTCCCTTTAATTGTAAAGTATTTCTCTTAGTTACATCAGGCGCCAATAGTAAATTCTGTGTAGCCAAAATCCCAACAATAAATATCTTTCAGTATTGAGATTAAGGGTGATTCTTACTTTCTTATGCATAGTTTTCTCTAACTTAGAAAGATTTTGCAGTGAGGAGGGGTTCCTTTTCTGATCAGCAAATTGCATTAATTAAATACACATTCATCTTTGGGTTGGCGGTGGCTAGTAGAAACTTAATCTTCCAAGTCATATTTTCTTGTTCCATAATCCACTTACACATGGGGATTAATAGCAAAGTGCTCCTCTCCTCGATGAGGACAATGGGAAGAATAAAGAATATGTGTATTCTGGCCTGAGTGAGCAAAGATGAGAAAGTCTGTGGGGCAGCCAAGAAGCCCAGTGATTAAATATCAATGGAAGGATTAGCCCCATTGTTGATGGATCCTTTCAGGCAAAGATTGAACCCAGACCCCCAGTCATTAGAAAGTTGCTGACCTTCCAGTGTTGACTGTGTCCCTTTCTTTAGAATCCTTTCCCCACAGACAGTGGTCTTACACCCATAGTTCCAAATATGGTTGTGCCTCTTGACCTCGGTTTTTCCCTAGGATGGCTTCCTTGCTCGTGATCTAGCCCATCTTCTCTGGAGGTCCCAAAGAATGGATGATTTTCAGGTCAAGTTTAATTCATGTCTGTGTTAGTTTTTTAAGGCTGCTGCAAAAGATACTTCAAACTGGATGTCTTAAGACAATAGAAATTTATTCTCATAGTTGGGTTGCTAGAAGTCCAAAGTCAAGGTGTTGGCAGGGCTGTGCTCCCTCCGAAGGTTCTTAGGGAGGGGCGTCTTGCTTCTTCCAGCGTCTGCTGGCCCCCAGGTCTTCCTGGGCTTGTGACAGTATCACTCCCAGCCTCAGCCTCCTTCTTCACATGGCAGTTGTCTCTTGTGGCTGTGTGTCTGTCTCTGAATCTCCTCTCTTGAGGGAGGCCAACCATAAGAGACTCTTAAATACAGAGAACAAACTAAGGGTTTGCTGGAGGGTTTGGGTGAAGGGATAGGCTAAATGGGTGATGGGCATTAAGGAGGGCACTTGTTGGGATGAGCACTGGTTATATGTACGTGATGAATCACTAAATTCTACACCTGAAATCATTATTACTGTATGTTAACTGTATATGTATATGTAACTGTATATGTATATGTTAGCTGTATATGTATATGTTAGCTGTATATGTATAACTATGTAGCTGTATGTTAACTACCTTGGATTTAAATTAAAAAAAAAACTCCTTCTTTCTCTTATAAAGACGCCAGCTATCAGGTATAGGGCCCATCCTCATCCTTTATGACCTAAACTTGGTTACATCTGCAAAGACTCGATTTCCAAATAAGGTCTTATTCATAGGTGCTAGACATGTCCTTTTTTGGGGGGACACATTTTAACCCACAAGAGCATCCAGGCACCACTCCATTACATGGCCTGTTTAAAGCAGGTGGGGACTTGCAATGTGGATGTGTACTTACTGCTAGGAGATTAGATTTTCCTAAAGCTGATAATGTCATCATGAATTTATTACAATTTTTTTTATTGTGGCTTTTTGCTTTTGTCTTTTTAATTTTTTAATTTTTAATTTTTAAATTATTTTTTTAATGTTTATTTTTGAGAGAGCGAGACAGAGTGCAAGCAGGGGAGGAGCAGAGAGAGAGAGGGAGACATAGAATCTAAAGCAGGCTCCAGGCTGTGAGCAGTCAGCACGGAGCCCCACGCGAGGCTCGAACCCACGAACTACGAGATCATGACCTGAGCCAAAGTCGGATGCTTAACCAACTGAGCCATGTAGGCACCCCTGTTTTGTTTTTTTTTTAAGTAGGTTCTATGCCCAACGTGGGGCTTGAACTCATGACCCGAAAATCAAGAGTCACTTGCTGTACAGATAGAGCCAGGCCGATACCCGTATGTCACCATGAGTTTAAACTTTCAAAGGCCCTTTGGTCCCAGCCCTGCATTTTGCATTTCATCTCTCAGGACTCTTTTCTCAAATACTTTGAGCCAGTGAAACAGAAATCCCTTTTGCTTTGGGTTGTATCCTGTTTTCTACGTTCCTTCCTTCCCTTCCTTTTTGTTTTTTGCTCACGTGGTCTCTAGATCTGGACTATTTATTTTTGAGAGAAAGAAAGAGAGAGAAAGAGAGAGAGAGAGAGAGAGAGAGAGAGAGAGACAAGGAATCTGAAGCAGGCTTCAGGCTCTGAGCTGTCAGCACCGAGCCCTATGTGGGGCTTGAACTCACAAGCTGTGAGATCCTGACCTGAGCTGAAGTCAGACGCTTAACTGACTGAGCCACCCAGGCGCCCCAGGACTATTCCCATTTTTGCTTGTCCCATCTACCTCTTCTTGTGTCTCAGTGAACTCGTCTTGGAGTCCAAACTCTTTGAATTGATCTTGCTTTCCTACAGCTGCACCACAGAGAAGCTTGATCTGTGTTTGCCCTGATTTACGACATCAGCAGTCAGTCTGTACGCATGGTGCATGGGTCATTGCCAAGAGGGCAGTCTTTGGAGGACAGCTAAGAGATAAGCCCAAAGCCAGAAAGGGCTGTACTCAGGAGAGACTAGAGACACACAGGCAAATTCTGCCAGGACCCGCTGGCAAGAGGGAGGTGTCTCTTAGTTGCCGGTGAGCAATCTTTGGCCAGGATGAATCTGATGCTATCACAGGAGTCAAAATGAATGAGGCAGCATGCACTCTGAGGGGAAGGGTGGGTGGGTTTGTGTCCACATCGAGGCTGCTACCTAAGGAAATGTCATAGGCTGGGTGGGTCAGACAGCAGACTTTTATTTCTGGCGGTCTAGAGACTGGAAGTCCTGAGATCAGGGTGACCTCCTGGTTGGATTCTCAGCGTGGGCTCTTCTCCTGGTTCTGTTGCCTTCATCTTATACTGTGGCCTTTCCTCGGTGCATGCACACTCAGAGATCCCACGTTTCTTTTCTTTTCTTCTTCTTTTTAATCAGTTCCATCCAGGGGCTCTACCCTCGTGATCTTACCAAAACCCATCTCTCAAAGACCCAGCCTCCAAACACCATCCCACTAGTGATGAGGGCTTCACCACCTGAAATTTTGGAGGACACAGACATTCAGTCCACAGCAGTGAGCAAGCAGCCAGGTACGCAGTTTGGAACCAGAAGAGAAAGAGAAACTAGGAGACACGCAAACAAAAGAATCTAAGTCCATCGTGCCAATATGCCTTTGATTCCAAGGTGAGCTCTTGGGGACCTGGGCTTAGTTAAGGGTCGCCGAGGCTTGGGGCCGGGTCGCCAAGGACCCAGCCTGCGGGTGGATGGGGAAGAATTTGTGTCTGGATGCTGAAAGTATGCGTAGAAAATCATGGAAGTTCTGAGGGGTGGTGAGGGATAGGGGCAGGGAAAACAGTGAGGGGCTGAGGTGTGTGGTCTTAGGAGAATCCACTTTGGCCTGGAGGTAGGACTACCCAACAGGCCAAGCAGAGAGGGAGACAGAGTGGAAAGGGGATGTTCATGGAGGGGGTGCCTTGGAGTGTGGTTCGCGGCACGTGGAGGGTGTAGGGTTGAGGGCATAGCGCTCATTGCAAATGTCCACTGAGGGACAGAGGCAGGCGGCTGGTTCCAGGGAAAGGGAACACGTTGCGGATCGAGTTCTGATAAGGGTCCAGGCCTCTGCTTTGGTATTCTCAAACTGCTTTACTGGGCAGGGGCTGCAGGTAGACCTGAGCAAACATGCGGCTTCTAAGTGGGACTTTGAGTTGCAAACGTATCAGCTTAGTCTTTAAAATGGAGTTTTCTTTACTGCAGGATTATGAAGAACAATCAAGTGCATTTAAAAGGGGGCCTTCTCCCACATTCCTACTGTAGGAACATGTTGATTGCTTTTGGTTTTCTCTGTTCCTTCTTATCCGTAATTAATTGTCATGTCCTTTCAACATATTTGTAACTCCTGCATAGATACAGCTTTGTGTTTTGTTTCTTTTCATGTAACATCGCAGTGTCAACATGTGCAATCTGGCTGCATTGGCCCCCAACTTGTCATTTACGACGATCACACATTCCAGCGAGCTGATCATTTACTTAACCATTCTCGTATACTTGAATATTTATCTTGTGGGTTTTTTTTTTTTTTTTTTGCCGCTATTAAAAAATTTTTTTTTTGACGTTCTTTATGTCTGTATTGCCTTTTTTTTCTTTCTTTTTTGAAACTTATTTTTTTCAGGATAAATTCCCAGGATGTGGTATCTGTATTAAATATGGCATTAAAAAAAAAGGCTGTTAATTTGCATTGCCAAACTGCCTTCCAGAAGTCTTGATCTGTTCATCTAGATGAGTCTCACCACAGCGCTGGGTCTTAATCATTTATTCTGTTGCTGTTTTTTTGTTTTTAATTTTTTTTAACATTTATTTATTTTTTGAGAGAGAGACAGAGTGTGAGCGGGGGAGGGGCAGAGAGAGAAGGAGACACAGAATCCGAAGCAGGCTCCAGGCTCTGAGCTGTCAGCACAGAGCCCGACGCGGGGCTCAAACTCACCAACTGTTAGATCATGGCCTGAGCTGAAGTCAGATGCCAAACTGACTGAGCCACCCAGGCGCTCCTATTTTGTTACTCTTAGTTGAATCTCTCTCTCTTTCTTTGCTTTCGGGTAGACTGAACTTTTTGGGTTTATTGTTTGAACATTGTTTTAAAGTTTTAGAAAACACTGCCATTGGCTTGTCTTTTAATTCCTTAATGTACCCCGTAACAAAACAAATCAATGGAATAAAACAAGGAACAACTTCCTTTGGATTCCTCATCTGTGAGACATTGAGGTTGAAGCCAGTCATTCCTGAAGGTCTTTCTAGCTTCCAGCATCCTGCATCTGATTTTATGAACCAAAAGTGTAAAAGGGGAATGGGAGGCATCCCTAAGAGTTCCGATGCACCAGTTGGCAAAATGGCTGTAGGTGACCTGTTGTTGGCTGGTTTTTGTTGTTCGTTTATAGACTTTGTTTATTTTTACTTTTTTAAAGTTCATTTATTTTGAGAGAGAAGGAATGAGTGAGGGAGGGGCAGAGAGAGGGGGAGACACAGAATCTGAAGCAGGCTCCGGGCCCCGAGCTGTCAGCACAGAGCCCAGTGCAGGGCTCTAACTCACGAACCGGGGAGATCATGATGTGAGCTGAAATCAGACACTCAACCAACTGAGCCACTCAGACACCCCTGGAGTTTATTATGTTTTAGAGCAGTTTTAGGTTCACATTAAAATTGAGCAGAAAGTTCAGAGAGAGTTTCTATATCCCTCCTGTCCCCACACATACACAGTCTCCCTTGTTATCAACATCCCCCCTGGAGTGTACATTTGTTACATTTGATGACCCTACATTGATGCATGATTGTTACCCAGAGTCCATAGTTCATATTCAGGTTCACTCTTGGTGTTGTAGATTCTGGGTTTGGACAAATGTGTCCAAACATGTCCAATGATGTGTATCTCCCATTAAAATATAGTTCCACTGCCCTAAAAATCCTCTGTGCTCTGTCTATACATTTCTCCCTCCTCCTTTGCCCCTGGTAACCACTCATCTTTTACTGTCTCCATAGTTTAGCCTTATCTAGAATGTCATACAGTTGGATTGCGGTTGGCTTTGAGGAAGCTGACGTCACCTTTGAGAGTCTCTCCCCGCTATTTCCTGGCCTTCTGCTGTGGTTGCCTCTGGATTGGGATTTTAGAGTCGGAAGGATTGATAAGGCTCTCCAACCCACGAATCTTGTCTGTGACACCGTGGCTGAAGAATGTTACCTGAGCCTTTGTTGTGGTTTCCATTATGGAGCCAAGGGAAGAACAGACACCCTGTATCAGAGAGTCCGGGTTCCATCCCCTGTGCCGACTCCCGATTAGCTAGTTGACCTTGGTCAAGCCACTTCCCTCTCTGAGGCTGACCCTATCTGATCCCTCTGTGGAGTGATGTCGGAGCAGTGCGTGCTCCCAGGTTGTAGGGGTGACATGGATACAAGGTGGGCTGGCCTTTGTTAAGCCCCAAAGGAAGGCACAAAAGTACATCTAAAGAGCCTGGACAGCCTTGAGCTTGGCTGAGCAAGTGAATTGTTACAAAGTTGTTTACTGCAGGGAATGGAGGTTGCCTCCCTGACACTTCCGCTGATGGCGATTCTTCTGCCCCCCACGTGCCCCCCGCTGTCCCGGGTCGGGGGAGTAAGTCAACCCCCCAACCTGTAACCACTTACTGTCGGCTGTCATGCCTCCCCCATCTTACTCCAGAAGCTCTTTTCAGGCCAAACTCTGCTCCTTCATCTGTCCTTTGCAGCACATGGATTCTTTTGTTCTGTGAACACCCGATTCAACACGGGCAAATTTCAGTGTAGACAAGTCAAATGGGCTGAGTCGTATCCCCCCCCCCCGCAATTCATGTTGAAGTCCTAAGCCCTGTGCCTTAGAATTTGACTGAATTTGGAGACCAGGTTTTTAAGGAGGTGACTAAGTTAGAATGAGGCTATTACGGTGGACCTAATCCAGTATGAGTCGTGTCCTTATGAAGAAGAGGGAATGTGGACACGCAAGGAGGCGCCATGATGCTTGAGCACAGAGGGAAGACCATGCGAGGGTGGAGTGGGAAGGCGGCCGTCGGCCAGCCAAGGAGCGAGGCCTTGGAAGAGACCCACCTGCCAGTGCCTCCATCTTGGACTTCTGGCCTCCAGAACTGTGGGAACAGAAATTTCTGTTGTTGAAGCCACTCAGTTTGTGGTGTTTTGTTATGACAGCCCTTGAAAACTAGTCCAGGAAGGTAATGTAGTTTTATCCCCACTTTCCCGCCCCTTTGCATCGGTGTCTTCCTGCAGCCCCTTCTGTGCTTTCCTTATTGAGCTTTCCTGAGGGAATTAATAGGACTTGCAGGTCAAAGGCCGTCCTTCAGTTTATACTCTCTTCTGGGTAAAGAATGAGTGGCCATTTTTTAATAAAGTAAGTAATTAATTATATAAATGACTTTTATGACTATGACCATTATGCTTGGCTACCTTTTCTCTTTAAGTTTTTTCTTTCTTTCTTTTTTTTTTCTTTTTAAAATGTTTATTTATTTTGAGAGAGACAGCTCTAGTTGGGGAGGGGTAGAGAGAGAGGGAGAAAGAGAATCCTAAGCAGACTCCATACTCGGTGTGGAACCCGACATGGGGCTTGATCTTACAAACTGTGAGATCATGACCTGAGCCAATATCGAGTTGAACATATAACCGACTGAGCCACTCAGGCACCCCAGAAGTTTTTTATTTTTATTTATTTTGAGAAAGAAATAGAGAGCAAGCGGGTGAGGGACAGAGAGAGACGCAGACAGAATCCCAAGCAGGCTTCCCGCTGTCAGCGCGGAGCCCGATGAGGGGCTTGAACTCACGAACCCTGAGATGGTGACCTGAGCTGAAATCAAGAGTCGGATGCTTAACTGAGCCACCCAGGTGCCCCTATGCTGACTACCTTTTATAGATCCTTTTCTTTGTGCTGGGATCTTTACACTTTATCATTAAAAAAAAAAAATCTCTGCAGATGGGTATTGTTATCCCATTTTACAGATGAGAAAGTGGGGAAGCGAGCCAGCAGATGGCATGAGCAAAGCCATGTGGTGTGGGTTTTGTGGATCCCCGAAAACTACGCTCATCAGCTGATGACAGCACCGGGGTGGCTCTGGGGGGGGGGCTGAGATTGCTGATTCCCCCACCCCCCCTTCAAGGCCACTACATTACCCACCCCTCTACTGGGCAGTCCAGTCTGCCCACGTGACCCTATGCGCCCGAGCAGACTGTTTATTGTGGAATAACCAACCCATTCTCTTTTCTCCTCTCGTTTAACACATCCAATGGCTCGGAGTAGTCTGTCAAAGGTATTTTATTTAGGCAAGGCCGTTTAAGAATGGCAGAAATTTCCTGTTGAGAGGTTTTATATATGTGGTGTGTGTGCTCCTGAAGGCAAATGGATGTTTAAGTGTGTGTGAGGTGACGTTCAGCAGGCTCCGGAAGTCTGGGGACCACTTAGGTCTGTAACCCTCACTCTCGCACCAGCTGTCCCGCTCTGCGAGGCCCTCTGGGTTTCCCATTTATGGGCCCTTTTATTGTTATGACACCTGTTTAAATCTGGTGTTTCCATTCCGGGAGGCCTGCTAGGTGGCTGCCTCGAGCGGCCGTGCCGGGTTCGACGTATGCAGGCCGCGAGCCTGCTCCCCCTGTCACTTCTTGTGGAAAATCCATTTTTGGTGTTTCGTTTCAGTTAAGAAAAGCATAGAAATCTTTCCGGGACCCCCTCCCCCCTTCCTGCTTGCAGCTAAAATTTCAGCCTGTGACAGTGGAGGCCAAATCTCTCTGGAAACAAAGGCAGCACTAATCAAAACGTTGTGATATGCACGTTTCTTTTGGGAAAAAAAGATCTCTTAGAGCGTGTCACGTGGACTTTGTTCCGCGAAATCCCATGACGTTACATTTGCATGGCACCCGCATCCTGTGTCATCACCCTTAGAATTATCGATATTGTCGGCGAGGAGAGCTTTGCTGTAGACGCGGGGGGATCTCACCCACGTTTTGCAGAGAGGAAGCTGGTTATCAACATTTGTGTATATACGTGCTTATTTAGGGAAATGGCAACACAACACACATACAGAAAAGCGTGCATTATTGGAAGCGTCTGATTGGATGGATTCTTACGAACGACATACCCGTGTAAGCGGCGCTCAGATCCAGAACCTGCTGAGAACTCAGAACCTTCCTGTGGTCCCTTCCTGTGAGAACGCCCCGAAAGGCAGCCCCAGGCCTGACTTGTAACACCACGGCTTGAGCTTCACCCTTGATAATCATGGTAATCAATAAAGATAATGATTTTTCGTCCCGTGTTTTGGATACGCTTTGTGTTTCTGCCTTCCCGTGGTTTCTGATAGATGCTCTGATAAAGTATACACGAAGGTAACTACTTTTCTTGGTCTCTTGTGAATCCTCGTTGTATCGCTTTATGTAAGTAAAGGTGTGTATTCTGATTTTTGCACTCTCCAGGAAGACAGCATCCCATCCTTGCTTCTCTACACCTTCCTCTACAATGTCCCTTCGTCTCCCCATTAAGTCCTACTGTCCCTGCCACTGGTCTTATGTAGTGAGTTGGGTGGTGTCCCCCAAACTCATGTCTGCTAGGACCTCAGGATGTGACCTGGCTTGGAAGCAGGGTCTTGGCAGATGCAGTTTATTAAGAAGAGGTCATGTGGGAGTCAGCTGGGCCCGAAACCTGATGATTCAGATTCAGAGACATGACACGATGGGAGGGGGCTGGAGTGATGCAGGCAGAAATTGAGATGATGTGCCCACAAGCCGTGATTGCAGGAGCCACCAGAAGGTGGACGAGATGGGGAAGGGGCCCTCCCTGGAGCCTCCAGTTGGAGCACAGCCCTGCCCACATCTTTGTTTTAGACTTGTCTCCAGAACGGTACCCACGTTTCCAGTGTTTGACATCATTTGGTGTGTGCTGCTTTGTTACAGCAGCTCCCGCTGACTGATACACTCTACTTACCCTCTCTCCTGGCTGCATATCACCGCCTCCTCCCTGTCGCTGCATCTTCTCCATGGAGGTCAGCCATCCGTCTTAACATATGTCTGATCACGTCAGTCCTGGTTTACAACCTGAGTTTTCCCCATTATTCATTGCGTGAAGCCCAAGCTTCTTGATCTGGCGTATGTGCCCTGTTCTGCCCCTTCTTTTTTTTTTTTTCTTTAAGTTTATATTTTGAGAGAGAGCACGCGTGCGTGCAAGCGGGAGAGGGACAGAGAGAGACAGGGAGAGAGAATCTTAAGCAAGCTCCACGCTCCGCTTGGAGCCCGATGTGGGGCTTGATCCCACAACCCTGGCATTATGACCTGAGCTGAAATCAAGAGTTGGACTCTTAACTGACGGAGCCATTCAGGTGCCCACTGCTCTGCCCCTTCCGCCTCACCTCTCGCTCGCCCCAGCCTTGCTGACTCAACCCCGAAGTGGACACAGATTGGCAGCCACCAACGGGGTGGCTGAGTCTGGATTGAAGAGTGCCAGATGTGACTTTGAATTTGATGTACATAGCTGGCTCTTCTGGGCTCCAGTGGTCCTCGACTGTCCTCGTTACTCTGCTCGGAAGTTCTTGCATTTAAACTACCTTCCTGGCCGCCAACGTGGTCCACATTACAACCTCCACTCACAAGTCCACAAACATAACATGCTCCCACATGTGCAGCTGCAGGGCTGTTGTGGTTGCAGTGCTCGGTTTGCACGGTCTGCTTGTCCACTTATTCACAGAATGACCTTGCTCCATGCCTCAGTTTTCTTATCTGTCAAATGGGGATAACAATAGTACCCACCTGCTAGGGCTGTCGTGAGGAGTAAATGAGTTAATTCCTGTAGATGTTTCCAATGGGCTTGGCACCCAGTAAGAAGCTCAAAAAGTGTTGGCCCCAAACTTCTGAGTAGCATTTTCTCCCCTTCGGGTCTATTCTTGCTTACTTTTTAAGGTTCAGTGCAAGCACCGTTATCTCTTGAAAGCTTTCCAAGATCCTCTCTGTTGCCATAATCACCCGTTGTCTTCTTTTAATCCGTTCGTGTGTCTCTTTTCATTGGGGCCCCAGGAGGTCTTGAGGGCAGGTCCATTCTAGATTCTGTTCTGGAAGCCTTTGCTTGCTCGGAAGAGAATAAGTAATGATCTGAGTGTCTTCCCAACTATGGGGATGTGCCCGGGCTGGACCTCAGACTCTCCTGTCAGCTGCAAATGCTTGTCTGGTGGCTGTTGTGGTCCCATGGGGACATGTGGAGAGTCTGAACCCCGAAAGAGATCAGGGCAATAGGAAGGGAAAAAAGACTTGGGTGGAGAAGCAGCCGTCAGGCTGACTTGACAGTTAAAGGGACCTGCTGTGGGCACCTGGGTGGCTCAGTCAGTTAAGCATCCCATTTCAGCTCAGGTCATGATCTCACGGTTCAAGAGTTCTAGCCCTGCATCAGGCTCTCTGCTGTCAGGACAGAACCTGCATCAGATCCTGTGTCCCCCCCTCCCTCTCTCTGTCCCTCCCTGGCTTGTGTGCTCTCTTTCTCTCTCAAAAATAAATAAACATTAAGCAAGAAAAGGGACCTGCCATGATCCCAGAGCTCCCATGGGATCTGATAGCCAGGGGTCTCTGGGGAGAGGGGGGAGGGGTGGGGAGTGGGCACACTTATTACCCAATCCACAGTGCCTCAAATGGGGTCATTTTCCCACTAAGCAAATGGGGTCATTTTCCCACTCAGCTTCACAAAGCTCAATTTCGATACCTTTCATGAATTTTAATCAGAGTATTGAAATAACTTTCTTCTAAGGTGATATGAGAAAAAATTGGGTTAGCGAGAACTTCCCGGATCAACTTAGAGCAACAAAGACCCTGAGTAAAAACTGTCAAACGCGGCAGATAAGCTAACAGTGATGATTCCTTTAGGGTTCGTGGGGTGCTGGAGACTTGATGATGGGCAGGTAGAAGTGAAGATTCTGAAGTGCTGATTTTGGATTCTTTGATTTATCCTGGAACTTGGAACAGGGCACGTCATGAACGCAGGGACTCAGTTTCCTGTAGTTAAAGATGTCTGCTCTCTCAGTGCAGGCACTGAGATTTAACGATCATTTATTTATTTACCTATTTATTTATTTTTTAATGACTTTCTAATAAGGCGTGGGGCTCCACAAAAGACAACGTCCCCTGGCCAGAGTGTAGGGGGCTTAGATGTTACTAGTGAGTTTGGACACATTTTGTGTAAGCCCTTAGCATTTTTTTTTGTTTGTTTGTTTTTTTGTTTTTTGTTTTTTTTTTACTTAGGAGGTAATATTTTGTGTTTTCTATCATATTGAGGGTGTTGGTTTTGGATCTGAAACTCAGGACCCTGGAGAGGCTCTCCCGATTCCAGGCAGTTCTTTCCAAAAGACTGGAGGGCATCTTTGTCCCTTGAAAGCGCTGTGAAAAGGAAAGCTTAGCATGTCCTGGAATTGGGCATTTAGAATCTCAGGAATCCCTCACACTTCAGAAGTTCTGTATCGAGCCTCGTTTCCTCCTGGCTACGTGTATAGTCAGAGGGTCTCTAGCTCTACTGCCCACTCTGGTGACCGCCAGCCACATGTGGCTGCCGAGCCCTTGAAATGTCTGAATTAGGATGTGTTGGACATGTGAACTACAGATCAGATTTCAAAGACTTAGTAAGAAAGACTTAGTAAGAAAAATCTCAACAGCTTCTCAAAAAAAATTTTTTTTTAAAGTAGAAATTCTTGGGGCTCCTGGGTGGCTCAGTTGGCTGAATGTCGGACTTCAGCTCAGGTCATGATCTCACCGTTGGTGAGTTCAAGTCCTGCGTCAGGCTGTGTGCTGACAGCTCAGAGCCTGGAGCCTGCCTCGGATTCTGTGTCTCCTCTCTGTCTGACCCTCCGCCGCTCACATTTTTTCTCTCTCTCTCTCTCTTTCTCTCTCAAAAATAAATAAACATTAACATTTTTTTTTTTTAAAAAGGAGAAATTCTTCTTTGCTTTTAGTTTAATTTTTTTATGTAAACAATCTCTATGCCCAGTGTGGGACTCGAACTCACCACCCTGAGATCAAGAGCTACGTGCTCCACTGACTGAGCCAGCCAAGTGCCCCTCAATAACTTTTATATTGATTATATGTTGAAATAATATTAATGATATATTGGGTTGAATAATATCAGTTATTGTATTTAATTTTACCTTTTTTTTTTTTTTTTTTTTACTTTTTTTTAAATGTAGCTACTACAAAATTTGAAGCGATGTTTTTATTGGATAGCCTTGCTCTGGACAATGACCGCCCACTTATTTTCCTGGGGTAACTTGCAAGAGTGGGTGAGTTATCTCTTATTTTAGGAATCTCTTAGCTCTGATGGGCCTTGCAAAGCATGTTGGAAGCAAGGGTTTGGGGAAAATGACAAACGGGGGAGCCACTTCCGAAACAACGAGTTTTCCTAACTAGCTCATTGGAAAGACAGAAGGATTTTCTCTGCAGCAAAATTAATTTGGGCAAAGTTGGACGATCGAGTAGACATGGTATTAGCACCTACTATGAGTAATCATAGGGCCCCAAATTTCATTGTTTGACTCCCCTTTAAAAGCTTAAGAATAAAGAAATGAGAGTAGTCCCCCACGAGAGTTTAGGAAAAATGAATCAGGAGTGTGTAAGCTGTAGCATAGCGAAGGAGAGGAGACATCCCGTTATCAAGGTGAGATTTCATATGCTGGTTTGTCGTCTCCATAATAATGCGTCAGTGCTGGGCTGTTTGGGTGGGGGCATCCGAGACCGAGCCTGGTTTAGTTGGGCCAGAGGGAGGTTTCCGTGAAACCTCTACTCTTGCTCCTTGGCCAGAGTAATGCGTTAGCCCTAGCATCATTAAAGGGCTCTGCAGGAGAATGAATGATAGGCCTGTTCGCCAGGCTTGCTGTCGTTTTCGCGTTTGTTTCCCTTGCTGCTGGTTGCTGATTTGTTTCTCCCGATGGATGCCAAAATCCTTGCCATGAGAGATCTTGTTTCCTTTTTCTAAACTCCTGTATTGTTGCGGCGCCTGGCGGGCTCAGTCCGTGGAGCCTGCGACTCTTGATCTTGGGGTTGTGAGTTTGAGCCCCACGTTGGGTGTAGAGATGACTTAAACAAACCAACAAACAAAACTCCTGTGTTGTTGCACATAATACGCACCGTCACTTGGTGTTTGTTAGTTGATACAGTTAGTGGCTAATAAAAAAACCCCAAAACCAGACCGTCCTCTTTCCTCCCCTCCTGCCCTCCTTCCCCTTCTGGCCCTACTTTCTCCATTTCATCTATGCTCTCTCCTTCCCTCCATTTCGTTACTGCTTTTTATTAATTTTTTTTCCCTCTAAGGTATGGGTTACATAGAGAAGTCCTGAAGAATGTGTGTTTAACTGGCCGGTCCGTGCCCTTTCTTTTTCTAATAAAGCCTGGCCTTAACTGAGTGTCACTTTAGTGTTTTCTTTGACCACTTCTGCCCTTCCTTGGGCACGGTCTCCTCACACAGGTGGCCCTGGGGGTGGAGGGCCCTCACGTGGTACCCAGTGGCTGGCTCAGCACAGACTTGCCTTGGACAAGGGCCAGGCCCGGGGCTGGAGCTGGGCAAACACCGTTCCACCGGGAGCTGATTGGATGGAGGCCCAGGGTGGAGTACCCATGGGCTCAATGGAGGCCTGGTTTTACTTAAGATATTCCAAAGAGTGAAGGGGGAAGTAAACAGTCTGCTAATTAAATCTGTAGGTGGCCGTAAATTCAGAGGTGTTGCAAAGCCCTCTGCACACATGGAGGACGTTGGGAAAACACAAAGAGCCGTAGAAAGGTGAGGCAAGGCTTGGGGAGATGAGATTCCGCCTGGAAAAGTACAAGCCGCCATCTGGAGAGCAATTAGCCATGGTAGTGTGCTCCGTGGGGCGTAAGTCAGTGGCGCTGTGATTGACTTGGAGCCAGAACTGTTAAGTCCTGTTTCTTGTTCTTGATAGTTAGTAGTAATCATTTATTTTTTTTAACCCCTAAATGTATTGCATAGGAATCAAGCCAGTCCCACTATACTCTGTGTTTGTAAGGCTTGGCCTGAAGGGTGAGCAGATAAGAAAGAAGTGTGTTCCTCAAATCACTTGCCCTCTGCTTACGTTTCCTTCGGCTGTGTACCCCTAGTGTGGCCAGGGGGCCGGGATCTTGGAGGTTGGTTCTGAGGACTGGAAGCATGGCTGGCCAGCTGGTGGGGGCAGGCGCCTGCTTGGTGTGGATCGGAAGGCACCTTGCTTCTGGGTGGGTGTAAGTCCACCCGGAGGGCACGTGCAGTTGGTCTCAGGGGCCCCCCTCGGTTTATAGGTTTATAGATCTGCCTCAGCCTTTGTGGCCTTGCTTCTTCCTAGGATCGCCATAATCATACAAATATGCTGGTAGTGCTCTGCACTGACTTCCATTGGCCAGTTTGAAAAACTAAACCTAGTGATGGGAGACACGATTGCCTTGAGGGTGAAGAGCTGGTTTTTGGTGTTAGATCTCTCTGTTCAAGTCTCTGGGCAATCTTGACCACCTTGCTTCATTTCTTAGCTGCCATTTCCTTATCTGTTTAATGGCAACCATAGGGTTGAGGAGGTATTCTAGGTGGAGAACTTTGCTCAGTAGGGAACTTCAGCTGGATAACCATTCACCATCCTTAAAGTAAGTGCAGGTCATGTTCAAGACCTTTTCCGTATGAGTTCAGAGGAGACCCTCCCAGGTGAGGTTGTCCTGGAAGGTGGCACTGAACAGTGGACAAGAGCCACGAGAGCAAGGATGCATCCGGTCCTGCCGTGCTCGTGCTTGGACAGGACCTAAGTTCACTTGTGAGTTTCCTGATGTGGTTGTTTGAACGCCAAGTTATCCTCTTGCCTTCGGATGTGCTAGAGTAAATAAACGTTTGCAGGGAATTTACAAAAGCAATGATCGCGGCCAGTAAACCATGTGATGGTCATGATGGAGACTGATTGGGTGGGGGTGGCGGTCACAGAAGGTTTGGATCTTGCCTGTGAGAGCATCTTGCATTGTCTCTTGTGGACATTCCTCTGAGAAGGAAGGGGCACGACCCAGCCTTTCTCTGGAGTTGGAGGAGGAAAGATGGCCAGGTTGGAGGTGTCGGGCTTACTGTGCATAAACACGTGTCTGCGTGTGCCGCTTTGCAGTGACTGTGACTCTCTGTGTTTGAGGAAGGACTTCTGGGGAGAAGGGCGGGGCTGCTGGGTGACCTGATTTGTTCCCTCTGTTCCCTTCTGGCTTAGACTGGGCAGGTAGCCCTGACCCACAAGGTCTTAAACTGCCCGAAAGGAAATCCATTTGCTGATAGGGAAGATACACTTAGAGATAAAGAAGAGAATGTTTTGTTACAGCTTTCTCCTCAGGCTGCCTCCAGAGCTGGTGACTGGACCATTCTTTCTGGGTTCCTGAAATCTCATCCTTGGAACTCAAACCCCGACCATAATTACCCTGGTGACTGTCTCCTAATTGTTTTATCTGCCTTCATTTTCTCTTCCCTTCCCAATGGGACCGAGGAGCCTTTGAGGACAGGCCTCAAGACCTCTCTTTATTTTCTACCACACGGGCTCCCTAAAAACCTGGCTGAAGGATTTAAGAGGTGTTTGATTTCTATAACTTTTTTACTTATTTATTTTTAAAAGCCTATTTATTTATTTTGAGAGATAGAGGGAGAGAGAGTGTGTGTGTGAGGGGAAAGGGGCAGAGATAGAGAGGGAGAGAGAGCATCCCAAGCAGGCTCCATGCTGTCAGCACAGAGCCCGATGGAGGGCTCGAACCCACAAACTGGGAGATCATGACCTGAGTTGAAATCAAGAGTTGGATACTCAACCAACTGAGCCACCCAGGTGCCCTTAAGATTTTTTTTTTAATGTTTATTTTACTTATTGAGAGAGAGAGAGAGAGAGGAAGAGAGAATCCCAAGTAGGCTCAGCACTGTCAATGCAGAGCCTGACTTGGGGCTCGATATCAGGAACTGTGAGATCATGACCTGAGCCAAAATCAAGTCGGACGCTTAATGGACTGAGCCACCCAGGCGCCCCACATGTTTGTTACTTAAATAATGAATTGTTTGTAGTTAAAACAAAAATTTTTTTTTTTTAATGTTTATTTTTGAGAGAGAGAGAGAGACCGAGTGTGAGCAGAGGAGTGGCAGAGAGAGAGGGAGACACGGTATCCGAAGCAGGCTCCAGGCTCTGAGCCGTCAGCACAGAGCCCGGTGCGCGGCTCGAAGTCACAGACTGTGACATCATGACCTGAGCCGGAGTCGGACGCTTAACCGACTGAGCCACCCAGCCGCCCCTAGATTGTTTGTTGTTTAAATCGCCTCTGTCGGGAGTCTGTAGGACTCTTTATTTTTAGCGCTTTCCACTAGGCCTTGCAACTATGGCACCGCTTCTTGCAAAGTTGAGGTGGGTGAGAGGCCTTCCCTGAGGGTCTAATAACCTGGGTCTCCCTCAGCCCCCCTGCCAAAACTTGCTTTCTAGAACATGCCTGGGTGTCAGCATGAACGAGTTCCAGTGAGTATGATGATGAGCTGTAGCTCATGGTGAGGCAAGGAAGCCCCAGCTGCTGGGTCTGCAGGGGTGACCGCCTCTGGGCAAGAGTGTGTTAAATTGATTCTCTGAGCTGCAGCCCACCTCTCAGGTGTCAGCTCCTAAGTGGGTGGCCCTGGCGTCTTTGGGAGTTCTTGGAGGCCTGACAGAAGACCAGGAAACAGAGACCACAAGCTTTTGAGAATCCCACAGATATGCTGTGAGGGTAAAGTATGTGATGATCTATGTGACCCCCCCCCCCAGACTTACTGAAGGATTCCTTCATGTGGGTATTGGAGTGGTGTGTAAGACTGGGAAGCATTAATATCTTATTTTATTTTTACTATTTATGTGTGTATGTATGTATGCATTTATTTATTTAGTTTTAGTTTTTAAATTAATCTCTACACCCAATGTGGGGCTTGAACTCACAACCCTGAGATCAAGAGTCATATACTTTACTGATTGAGCCAGTCTGGTGCCCCTATATTGTTTTATTTTTCATTTCATTTTATTTATTTTTTAAATACTTGTGGGGAATCTTTATTTATTTGGAGAGAGAATGGGTGGAAGTGAGCAAGGTGCAGAGAGAGTGAGAGAGAGAGAGGAGAGAGAGAAGCAGGGCTCACCTGAAGGGGGTGGGGTGGGGCTTGTGCTCACCGGATTCGGGCCTCAAACTCAACAAACCATGAGATCATGACCTGAGCTGAAGTTGGACATTTAATCGACTGAGTCCCCTGGGTGCCCCATGATTCTTTTTCTTTTCACAATGACGTAAAAGATTTAGAAGGTCATTAATTTGTCAAATGAACTCAGCTGGTGGAGCCCCTGGCCACAGACAAATAGTTACATATAAGCTGGACCAGAAGTGTCCACCGTGCAGTATGTGTTCATCAGAGTCAGTAGAAACAGGTGATTGGGCTTGTGCTCTCTGCTCTTTACTGCCTCTACTTACCTCTTGTCCTTCCCTCCTTAGTCCGCTGTTGTGGGTTCCTGATCGTGTTTGGTTATTTGTCTGCTCAAAGCCAGTGGTGCTGTGTGGGAGCACATATCTGCTAGCCAGGCCCTAACAGGAAAGCATGGCTGTGAGTGCCTGGGTGATGAGGCCAGGTGAACCAGGTTCAAAGTCACCAGGTGATGAGGCCAGGTGAACCAGGTTCAAAGTAAGTATGTTCACTTGGGTGGGGTATTTAACATCTGCCCCCCCCCCCCCCCCCACCGTTCTTCTTGTGCGAGATGAGGGGGGTATAATGAGCCCCTCATGTAGGGTTAATAGCACAGACTGGCATCAGACTGCCTGCGTTTGAATTTTGGCCCCACTGCTGCGGCTTCATAACTTTGAGCAAGTCACTTGACTCTGCCTCAGTTGGTGAATCTGCAAAATAGGATGCAAATAGTTTCTCATCGGAATGTTGGGAGGAGTAAATGGCTCATATGATAGACGTTTAGAATAGGGGCAAGGCAGACACCAAGTCTGTGTAACTTTTTGGTTTAATGAACTACCTATAGGGACATTACATAATAAAATGAACATAAAACACTTGGGCATAGTATGGGCTCAAAACACTTTCTAATTAGATTTTCCATTTTCCTGTTTCCAAGCTCTCAGGGTCCCAAGCATCACCAACAAATGAAGGGAAGGCTTGGTGCTCCTGTGTCTAGCAAGGAGGACAGAGCATTGGCCTTGGAGTTAGAATTGACTTTTGAGTTCTGGTTCTGGCATACACTAGCCATGGAATGTGATCCTGTCTTGGCTTTTTTGTAATCTGAGCGATGGGGATCATGAGGCCTGGAGGGTAAGCTGGGTATGCATTATTATCTCTGCTTTATTGAGGACCAGACTGGGCTTCAGAGATTTGCCCACAGTCACACAGTTCGGGAAGAGCTCACTGAGGCTCACAAGCCCTTCAGACTGTGTCCGGGATTGTCCAGGAGTCCTCCTTTATTTCATCATGCTGCTGCTCTGAAATGGTGTTCTTTTTCTCTTAATTTCCAAGTCCAGACACCTTCCCTCAAGGAGTCGTAACTGGGTGCTTCATATGACTTGACCTCAGTTGAGAAGTTCTGCTGCTTGGATCAATGCATTGGCTTCTTTTCAATCTCTTTTAATGGCACTATTTGGGATTTCTCCTGTAAAAGCATGGACCTATTTAACTATTCAGCTCATTAAACTATAGTTAGTGAACACTGCACCTAATAAAGTTTCAGGGGGCCCTATTCTATGTCTTGGTCTGCCTGTGTTCTTTGATGACATTTGTAAAGAGGAAATCCATGCAGCAAGATGTTTCGTTTGATTCCTTCTCTTTGCAGGTGTTTTGGTAGGGCGTGAGAAGTTGAAAAGAGCAGTCTTGGGTGCCATGACAAAGCCGTCTGTAGCCCTGAAGGGTGACGGTCCATCGAGAGTGATTGAGACTGTACAGAACTTCCTTTTACAGATAGTCAGTGAATTACAGATTTGGTGGTTGTAGCTTAAACGCTGGTCATGTTGAAATACTGGGTGATAGTAGTTATCAGGATGGAGAAACAAAATGTTAAAATGTTATTGAAATTGCTCAAATCAGAAGAAACTTGCCAGTCATCACCATTTTCGATTCTCTTTGTTTTCTGTCCACCCTACCACCTGTTTTCAACTCTTGATATTTATTGCCAGGGATCCCATTTGAATAAAACTATTTGCAAAGGGCAGCTTCAGTTGAAACAATGGGAGCCTAAGGCCCAGAAACAAAGACTCTCCTAGAACATACACAGGTATGTTTAATAATTTCATCCTGGGGACATGACAGATAATTTCTTTCTTTGTAAATTTATTTATTTATTTTGAGACCGAGAGGCGGAGGACAAGTGGGGGAGGGGCAGAGAGAAGGAGAGTCAGAACCTCAAGCAGACTTTGAGCCCTCAGTGGAAGCCCCATGTGTGGCTCAAACTCACGAACCGTGAGATCGTGAGCAGCTGAGATCAAGAGTCGGATGCTTAACCGACTGCACCACCCAGGCTCCCCATGACAAGTAATTTCTTAACGATTAAAGTCCTTGCTCGCCTTTACTTCTTCAAGAGGCCCAATTGTGTACACGTGTTTTATGTCCTCATTTGTGATGTCAAAACCAAAGCTCACAGAGGTGAAGTAATTTGCCCAAGGTCACACCCGTAGCAAGTGCTGGAGCCTTAGCTTTTCTGGAATTTTAGAATATGATCTTTAAGAAAAACTCTAAAAACTATTTTCTAATTTAAATGAAGACTTCCAGCTTGATTTTTTTTCTTTCTTTCTTTCTTTTTTAGCCAGCATTTTGTGATTTCCAGTTATCTGACCTGAAAGTAGAAAGCCAGGATCATTACGAATTGTAGGATAAGTGTACTTTTTAGAGAAGGTGGTGGCGTTGAGGTCATTGAGAGTAAATGTGGCAATCTGTTCCACGTTAAGAAGTTTGGGAATAAACAAGCATAAAGCCACTTGATGTGTGAGTTCATATATTCGTGGAAGGAAAGGAAGCAGGCGTGGATCATTTATTAAGCACCTGCTCCATGGCAGGCTGTGCTCTTTCACTCGTGCTGTGTATATACCCCTGACGTTTGTAACGTTTGTAAGCCACGGGTCCTTTTCAGGATTTATTGTCACCATATGAAGCAGGTGTTGTTTCGCCTGTGGAAAAGGTGGCAGACGCCTGAAGGGTTTGTAATTGGTCTGGTGTGGGGAGTCAGTGGGTGAAGCCAGTCTTGAATTCAGCATCTGATTCCAAGACCAGCGTTCTTCCCCTGCCTCGCAGCTTATGTTACATAATGTTTCTTTATGTTTATATGCAATATAAATCTCTAATCGGACGTCTGGGAAGTGCTTTTGGCCAGCTTTGTTGCCTCAGCTGTCTGAAAGGAATGGCTTTCATAAACACAGAGCGGGAATTGGATTTTCACTTTGTGATAATTCATATTACAGAAGTGGGAAGGGCCATCACCCCGGGAATTCCGTTAATCCCTGAAGCTGTGGGTCTTGAATGAGTTGGTTTGCCCTGGACGGTCCCATTTTCCCCCTCTTTTGATATTTAATGCCACGTATGCCTCTTTATAAAAAGAGAAATTTCATGAATGAAAATTTAGAACTCGAAAGAAGAAATGGAACCTCACCCTTAAACTCACTGATCTTAAATAGCTGTTGTTAGTATTTCTGTTTTTTTATTGTGGTAAAATACATGTAACAAGATTTACCATTTAAGCACTTGTAAGTGTCCAGGTGAGTGGCATTAATACACTCACATCGTTGTGCAGCTGTCTCCATCATCCGTCTCCACAGCTTTTTCTCCTTCCCAGACTAAACCTCCACACCCATCAAACACTAACTCCCCAACCCCCCACTCCCCAAGTCCCTGGCTGCCTCCATATGCTTTCTGTCTCTATGAGTTGACTGCTCTAGATATCTCATGGATGTGGAATCATACGGTATTTGTCCTTCTGTGATCGGCTCATTTCTCTTAGCGTAATGTCGTCAAGGTTCGTCCATGTTGTGGCCTGTCTGAATTTCCTTCCTTATTAAGGCTAATAATATTCCATTGTGTGGATATACTACATTTTGCTTATCCAGTCATCACATGATGGATGCTTGGGTTGTTTCCATATCTTAGCTATTGTGAGTAATGCTGCTACGAACATGGGTGTACTAGTTTCTTGAGTCCCTGCTTTCATTTCCTTTGTGTATACACCTAGAAGTGGAATTGCTGGGTCATATGCTAATTCTGTGTTGAATTTTTTTGAGGAACGGCCATGCTGTTTTCCACAGTGGCTACGCCGTTTTGCGTTCCCACCAGCTGTGCACAAGAGTTCCAGTCTCTCCACCTCTTTGCCATTTCTTGTTATTTTCTGTGTTTTATTAATGGCCATTCTAGTGGGAATGGGGTGGTATCTCATTGTAGTTTTGGTTTGCATTTCCCTAATGATGAGTGTTGTTGAGCATCTTTTCATGTGCTTATTGTTGGTATTTAACCAACTAGTACATCCTTCCAGGGTTTACCTTGGCATCTGTTTTTATTGCATGCATGTGATCGTGGTCCACACAAAAAACCATGTTCAGTATGTTGCATATTTTCCACCAAACATCATCATCAACAGGTTTAGTGTTGCAGTAAAGTGTGAAGGTTGGTTGGTTAGCTGGTTGGTTGGTTGATTTATTTATTTATTTATTTGAGAGAGATTGTGGGCAGGAGAGGGGCAGAGAGAGAGACAGAATCCCAAACAAGCTGTGAGCTGTCAACACGGAGCCCGATGCAGGACTTGAACTCACAAACCGTGAGATCATGACCTGAGCTCAGAACAAGAGTCAGACACTTAACTGACTGAGCCACCCAGGTTCCCCGTGAACATATACTTTAAATTCAACTGATTGAGAATTCAATGGTAATTCCTACCACCCCAAATTAATTTCCTTAGGAAACCTGTGATCATTGGTTTCAGCAGCCCTCTGCTGGTAATACCACAGGGCCTTGTGCGATGTGAATACTCTCCTGGATTTCAAAGTGGAGGGTTCTGGGGTTTATTACGGAGGGAAGGGAGCCTTATGGCCAGTTACAACTTTTCTTGAGATGCTGATGCCCAGAGAACAGGGGGCAGCTTGTCTGTGATGTTATGACCAGGGAACTTGGACCCTTCAGTGAGCGGGTTAATTGCATTGCTTCAGTTTCTAAGAGGAAAACTGGGCTCTGGGATGAGCACACTCTTCTCCCCCATGGTGGTGTTCTCAACTTCCTCTTTTATTTGGAATCTGGAGAATGTTTTTCATAGAAACAATGTTACCGGGGTGACTGTTTCCCAGGTTACTTCTAAAGGCCAAGGGAACCCACATGTCGATTCGCTGGAGCCAGCACAGCATGTTGAGAAGATCAGATGGACAGAGTTTTCACCTGGCTTGCCCTGTGCCTGCAGTTGTGAGCTCGCTGCCTGTCCTGCTGAGCCCGAGCTTCCTTGTCCATTGGGTGGGGGTAATACCGGCTAGTGTGAGAAAAAGAAGTGATGAATGAGTGTGTTAGTTTCCTAAGCCACAGACTTGGTGGCTTAAAACAATACCAGTTGATTCTCTCCTAGTTCTGTAGGCCACAAGTCTAAAATCAGTTATCACTGGCTCAAAATCAGAATTGTTGGCAGGGCCACACCCCCTCCGAGGCTCTCAGGAGAACGTGTTCCTTGTCCCTTCCAGCTCTGGTGGCCGCCAGTGTTCCTTGGCTGGTGGCTACGTCGCTCAGTCTCTGCCTCTGTGCTCACATTCCTGTCTTCCTTTCTCTGTGTCCTTCTCTTATATCTGTGAAGTCTCCCTCGGCCTCCATTTCATGCGGATGCGGGTGATTGCCTTTTGGTTAAGATCCTTAACTCCATCAGGGACACCTGGGTGGCTTGGTCAGTTAAGCGGCCAACTGTTGGTTTCAGCTCAGGTCATGATCTCATGGTTCGTGGGTTCGAGCCCCACATTGGGCTCCTGACAGTGTGGAGCCTGCTTGGGATTCTCCTTCTGAGCCCCGCACCAACCCCCCCCCCCCCCGCCCCTCCTCTGCTCATGCTCTCTCTCTCTCTCTCTCTCAGAATAAATAAATAAACTTCAAAAAAAAGATCCTTAATTCAGTTGTATTTTTTATCATATGAGGTTCTGGGGTTTAGGGTCTGGGTCTATCTGGGGGGTACATTCCTTCTGGGATGAGGGAAAAAAGGTAATAGTGTTCTCCATCAGTGTTTTTATGTGATGGGATTGCCTGGAGATACTTGAGATCCAGCGATGGAGCAGGGAACTGTTTTGGCTTTAACGCTCATGAGTGTTTAAGCCATTGGCTCAGTGCCTGGTACAGAAAGATGCCCCATATACACTAACTTAGCTTTCTGGGAATGTTCTGCTGTGCTGCCCTGACTCTCACTCCTTTGCATTCTGATTTCCTTTTGTCCTCCTCCTCCTCCTTCTTTTTTTCAAATCCTTTGTGGGTGCCAATAGTGTGATGGGTTTTGCAGAGTTGGGACTTGGGATCAGTGGCTCTGATGAGGCAAGAGGACGTCCTAGGAGATATGTTAATCACATTTAGGCAATTCCCTTCCTTGGTGAGCCTGTGGGGATGACTCAGCCCTACTGTTCCCATGGAGCCAGTGAAGACCCCTTTGAGGACATAAGCCGGTGTTGTTCCCAACATTTCCTGGGTGTCTTTTTTACCTGCCCACGGCAGCTAACCTTGTACGATGGCCATGACCTGGAGCCTTGGATTCATTTTTCCCATGTCCGACGACAGTTCAGACCAACTCTGGTTTTATTCTACAGGATTCCTGGGTGTTGCCGCCATTGTGTGCCTGAACACAGAGGTGGAGGTTTGGTGGCCCGTAGTTCACACACAGCCCTTGCCGGTTCTAGAAGAGGTTCATTAGGTGAATTCAACAAGCTTGTGTTTCTGTGGTGCCTACCTTGTGCCAGGCTCTGAGGGGCTTCCAAAGATTGAGCCCCGAAGCTATGTAGGTAAAGTGTCGATTATGACTGTGGCAGTGGGTGCCAAGCTTGAGCAGGCGTCAGAACCACCTGGAGCTTGTTAAAGCACCAACTGCTGGCTCCTAGTTCCTGGGGTGGAGTGCCAGAATTTTGGTGCTGCTGGTTTGGGGACCACACTTCGAGAATCACCGTGTAGTGGGCTCATGGAAGACAGAGTACCTAACTCAACGCGGAGGTCAGGAAGGCTTCCCAGAGGTGGGGTTTTCCAGCTGGGCTTAGGATGGGTCTGATTTTCCTAAAATGGACGAAAGAGGACGGGGCATTTCGGGTATAAGGGGTGTGTGTGTGTGGCAAGGTAGGGAATGGAATGGTGGGTCGTGATTTTGGAGGAGTTCCCTGTGGCTGGATTGTGAAGAAATGGGGAAAAATAGAGAACTAAGCATAAGACTTTTTTTTTTTTTTTTGGTTGGTCGAGGGCATGTGCATCTAGAGTTTCTGTAAACGTGTAGTTACGTCTCTGGAAAGCTAAGAAAGAGTGTCCTCCGGCAAAGGGTTGCCAAATCAGGCGAGGTCCTTCCGACTGTATCTTGTGTCGGGATGCTGAAGTGAGTTTGGAAACTACCTGTATGTGTGTGAAAGAAATAAGGAGAGCTGGAAGCAAGAAGTAATGGGATTCTATCTCCCTTTCCATCTCTCCCATCATCCAACACAGGCTCTCTTCTTGGAACAAAGTTGGTTCTGTCTTGTGGTCCCACCCAGCTTCGGACTCCAGGAGGTCTGTTTCTTGCAAGGAGAGGGGCAGCTCAGCCACCCCGGCAGAGACACACCCATACCTGTAGACCCCAGCCGTTCAAATCCTGAAGGACTTAAGGATCATAGTTGTTTCAAAATTGAAATCAAGATGGGTTTTTATTTCCTTTCTGCCTTGTAACTTAACCATTTTCAGCCAGTCCTGAGCAGTTGGTGGCTCACCTTTAGAACCCCGGAAGCAAGAACCTGGAATTTGCAAATTCTCTCGTTCAACCAGTTTGGTTGGATAATTGCCTTTTCAGTTGAAAACAGTTTTTACTTTCTTTAGTCCTGGGTTTGCATTACCATTTGGGGCCAACAACTTTGGTTCTACAGTCTGTTCTTAATTTCAACTCTCAGATCGTGAGGTGGAAGGAATTGGGGAAGTGTGTGTGTGTGTGTGTGTGTGGGGGGGGGGAATGGGGAAGGGTGGGATCAGAGCATGTTTTGAGATACAATGGGATATCCCCCCCCCCCCCCACCTCAGAAATGTCCCTCTGTTGCAATCCTTTGGGGGGAATGTGCCTGAACCTTGTTTTTGCAGGCAGATCTGGTTTGATGTAAAGAAAATAGCCCACAGGCATGATTCCTATACAAGAGACTCCTTTAAAATAAATCCAGAATTTTACTCTTCCATACTCTTCCAGTACCATCTGGTTTCTAAGGAGCTTATACTGACAGTTTGATCCCACTGCTAAATAACTGGGAAGGAATGCCTAGGACAGGGAGGGTGAAACCCTGTAAGTTACCCTCTTGGGGGGGGCGTGCTGTCGTGATTGAGAGTTTGCATTGTAATGGATGTTAACTTGACTTAACCATGGGATCATTTTGCAATACAGGCGTATATTGAATCGGTATGTTGTATACGTGAAACTTCTGTGTTACATGTCAATTATATCTCAATTAAAAAATTAATTTAAAAAACTTTGCACGTTAGCAAGGAAACTTCAGAAGGAACTCTGCTTAATAATGAACATGGGCATCTGAGATAGAAAATTGAGAGATTAAAGCAGCATGGTCTAGTGGGAAGGAGCATGGAGCTCAGTTGTGTGGGCGTGAATGGTGGCCCTTCATGTTGGGCTAGTGGCTTCTCAGGGTCTTAGTTTTCTCATCCACAAGATGGGTGTAAAATAGTTCATCTGTCTCATAGGGTTGTTGTGAAGATTAATTGAGTTAATATTTATGAAGAGCTTAAAATAGGGTCTGGTGCATGGCACTTATATGTCTATGGTGCTTATGTATAAATGTTTATTAACCAAATCAATTTCTAGAGGATAAGAATGATGAAAAGAAGTTAGATTTTACTAACTTTTAAAAAAAATTTTCTTTTTTAACGTTTATTTTTTTGAGACAGAGAGAGACAGAGCATGAACGGGGGAGGGTCAGAGAGAGAGGGAGACACAGAATCCGAAAGAGGCTCCAGGCTCTGAGCTTTCGGCACAGAGCCCGACATGGGGCTCGAACTCACTGACCGTGAGATCATGACCTGAGCTGAAGTCCGACGCTCAACCAACTGAGCCACGCAGGCGCCCCTAGATTTTACTAACTTTCTTGAACAGAGCTGTTAGCCCTCTGGAAACCCTACATTGTCTTTAAGTGTCCAAGCTTATGTGGTTTGTTTTAGAGCATTCAAGTTTCTCTGTGTTGAGAGAAGATTATCTTAGATTTTGGAAAAGAAAAGAAAGCCCTAAGGGTTGTCCTCAGAATTTAGTTTAAGTTAAATATTTTGGGGAAAAAAAAGAGCACGAAGAGTCTTGCAGAGAGGGTCCTGTCCCTGGTTTTCAGACTGGGTTGTAAGGCATGTGTTGGTTTATGTGGGGCTGTTGCATTTAAAAAACTGCAGTAGAACAGAGAATTCCAGTGCATCCCACATAAGGAAGGCAGGTATCTTGTAAAAGATTTTCTTGTGTTACATACCTGGGTGCCCATAACAGGTTGCCATGTGAACTTTCTTACCATGGACTGCAGTTTACCATTGGGCCCTGACTTACAGCCCTCTTTTGTATCCACGGGGCTGCGAGAGTGCCTCTTGTCTGTTTCTGCCAGCCACTGCCCACTGCCCATCAGTTTCATATGGATTCTTTTTTTTTTTATTATGTTTATTTACTTATTTATTTATTTTTTAAACATTATTTTTTTTAACTTTTTTTTTTTTTTTTTTTTTTGAGACAGGGAGAGACAGAGCATGAACAGGGGAGGGTCAGAGAGAGGGAGACACAGAATCTGAAACAGGCTCCAGGCTCTGAGCTGTCAGCACAGAGCCCGACGCGGGGCTCGAACTCATGGACCGCGAGATCATGACCGCGAGATCATGACCTGAGCCGAAGTCGGCCGCTTAACCGATTGAGCCACCCAGGCGCCCCTATGTTTATTTATTTTTGAGACAGAGAGAGTAGCAGAGTGTGAGCAGGGGAGGGGCAGAGAAAGAGGGAGACACAGAGTCCGAAGCAGGCTCCAGGTTCCAAGCGGTCAGCACAGAGCCCGACGCGGGGCTCGAACCCACGGACTGTGAGATACTGACCTGAGCTGAAGTCGGACGCCTAACCGACTGAGCCACCCAGGCGCCCCACAGATTAGATTCTCTTAAAAATATTTTCCCCTTGCTCCGGCAGCCAGGTGTAAACTTGGGATTTTTAATAATTTTGGAATGCTTCATTAGTACTATTAAATTTTTCTTTTTGCTCTCCTCTGCCTGGAAAATTTGGTAAATTTTGGGGTTGCACGTGATCAGTCCAGGATGGGAGGGGCCCGATGAAGGATTTTTTAGGGATGTTACATACAACCGAGAGAAGGATGCCTTGGTGACATAACTCATTGTGAGGACTGATGAAATCCCTTATGGCCTGGACTCTGTGGGCCAGGCATACGGTGTTTTACAACAGTACCTCATTTGATTTTTATAACAGGAGTAGCTAGATATTATGATGATGATGATGATTACCCTCTTTTTTACAGATGAAGCAAACCCAGACTCCAAGGGCAGGCCTTGGCCAGGGCGGGGTGGCTGCTAAGTGACAGAGTGCAGATCTGAGCTCAGGCATTCTGGCAATCGAGACAGTGCTGATAATCACTCTGCTATGCTGTGTCGTAAATCATTTTCTGAATTTTATTAAAAGCTAATTGTTTTGATTGAGCCTTTCTGTGTATTGCTAAGTGGCTTCAGGAGACCTCACCTTTATTGTCAGCAAACTGCTCAACTCAGGTTTCCTAGGCCTTAGTTCCTGGGCTTGCGTCACTAAGGTATCACAAACCGGGTGACTTAGTAACAATACACAGTTCTGGAGACGAGGGCTCCATGATCAAGGTGTGGTAGGGCCTTGTTCCCTCTGAAGATTGTAGGGGTTAATCTGCTCGTGCCTGTCTCCTAGATTAAATCCTTGGAGCTGGCAATCCACGGAGCCGCTTGGTTTATAGGTCTGTCACTCCAGTCTCTGCCTCCGTAGCCACATGGCCTTCTCTCCTCCTGTCTTTGTCCCTTCTTACAAGGAGACTAGTCATATTAGCTTAGGGGGGCCACTTCACTCCAGTACCTCCTTAGCTAATCACATCTGCAATGACCCAATCGAAATGTCAACAATTTCCAAACATGGTCACTGTTAGGGGCTAATTGTGACCCTCCCCCTCCCTTGCCATTCATGTGTTGAAGCCTTAATCCCCAGTACTTCAGACTGTGACCATGTTTAGAGATGAGGCCTTTATTATTATTATTATTATTATTATTATTGATGTTTATTTATTTTGAGAGAGCGCGCACACAAGCAGGGGAGGGGCACAGAGAGATAGGGAGACACAGGATCCGAAGTGGGCTCTACGCTGACAGCAGACAGCCCGATGCGGGTTCCGAACTCATGAACTGTGAGATCATGACCTGAGCTGAAGTTGGACACTTAACCACCTGAGCCACCCAGGCACCCCTAGAGATGGAGCCTTTAAAGAGGTAAGTAAGTTAAAAGGGTGGCCCTAGCACTTGTACCCCAATGTTGATAGCAGCCCTCTCAACAATAGCCAAATGATGGAAAGAGCCTAAATGTCCATCAACTGATGAATGGATAAAGAAATTGTGGTTTATATACACAATGGAGTACTACGTGGCAATGAGAAAGAATGAAATATGGCCCTTTGCAGCAACGTGGATGGAACTGGAGAGTGTGATGCTAAGTGAAATAAGCCATATAGAGAAAGACAGATACCATATGTTTTCACTCTTATGTGGATCCTGAGAAACTTAACAGAAACCCATGGGAGAGGGGAAGGAAAAAAAAAAAGAGGTTAGAGTGGGAGAGAACCAAACAGAAGAGACTCTTAAAAACAGAGAACAAACTGAGGGTTCATGGGGGGTGGGAGGGGAGGGTGGGTGATGGGTATCGAGGAGGGCACCTTTTGGGATGAGCACTGGGTGTTGTATGGAAACCAATTTGACAATAAACTTCATATATTGATAAATAAATAAATAAATAAATAAATAAATAAATAAATAAATAAATAAAAGGGTGGCCCTAGAGTCGGTCCTAACCGAGTCCAGTTGGTGTTCTTATGAGTCGGAAGTTTGGACACACACACCGATATCACGATGCTCTCTCACACACACAGGCCTCAGGAGAAACCGGTCCCATCAACACGGTGATCCTAGATGTCCAGCCTCCAGAACTGTGAGAAAGCACATTTTGGTTGTTAAACACCCAGTCTGCGGTACTTGGTTATGGCAGCCTCCCTGCACACCTGTCACATTCACGGGCCATAGGGGTGAGGACGTTAACATGTGGGGGACACAACCGAACCCATAGTGCCGGGGCTTGATTCTGCCTCCCAGATTAGGAGGTCCTCCGATGACCCTGCCTCACGGGATGCTGGTTCTGCTCTGGGCTTCCATGGAAGGCAGCTCTTCACCTCTTCCCTTGCCTGGGCACTAACATACCTGCGCCAGATAAAGGAGGAGGAGCCTGGGGGTGGCTGGGTATGCAGTGCAGCCACCTCATCCACCAAGTTTGCAGGCTTGAGGGGCCCAGGGGAGCTTGCTGACCGCAAGAACTGTCATTCTAGGCCGTTCGGCCTCTCGAGGGAGAGGAGCGGGTATGTATGTAGTGGTCTTGCAGGGGAAGAACCTCCACTCCTCTCCCCTTTCAGGATGATCTTTTGGGGGTGCCTGGGTGGCTCTGTCGGTTAAGCGTCCGACTTTGGCTTGGGTCATGGTCTCCCGGTTGGTGGGTTTGAGCCCTGCGTCGGGCTCTGTGCTGACATCTTGGAGCCTGGAGTCTGCTTCGGATTCTGTGTCTCCCTCTTTCTGTCTCTGCCACTCCCCCACTTGGGCTCTGTCTCTATCTCTCAAAAATAAATAAATAAATAAATAAATAAATAAATAAATAAATAAATGTAAAAAAAAATTAAAGATGATCTTCTGATGGCTCAGACAAAGCTCTGGGGATGGGTCTGGCGCTCACTCTTGGCCAGTCCCCTTCCTCACCCTGCCCCTCATTGCCCCGCCTCTTGCCCCTGCCCTGACCATCCCTCCCTCTTCTCTCCCCCCCCCCCCCCCCCCCCCCCGCCCTACCTCTTCTCCCTGCCCCATGCCTTCTCACCCCATCTCCTTACCTTGCCTCTCCCCTCCCCTCCTCCTCTCCTCCCCTTCCCTCCTCTCCCCTTCCTTCCCCTCCTCCTGCTCCCCTCCCCTCTCGTCCCGCCTCTCCTCTCAGGTCCCACTGGAGAATGGGAGAGGCACGTCTCCCCTGGGGAAGGGGATGAGCCATCGCTATGAGAAGCCTGGTTATTTTTGCTTCCTGCCTGGGTGTGGGCGTTTGTGTTGACAGTGGCGGGGGAGGCGGTGACGGGCGCTGGAACAGTTGGGTGCCCGTGGAGCCTGTGGGAGGCAGCGCCTGTGCCAGGCAGGTGACTTGGCCCTCACGTGGCTCCTGGGGCCTTGCGGAACTCTAGGGGGAGCTGGATTTGCTCCTCTCTGCTGGGGGTCCCATTCCCTCCTCCATGTCACATGCGGGGGGCAGGGGGCTGCCTGATGTCACCCACCCCCAACAGACTCATGGGGTGCAGACGTGGCTAAGTGGGTGATTCTAACTGGGGTGGCATCTCAGCAGGGAGGGTTTGGTGTCTGTCCTGACTCTTGCCCAGTGCTCTCCAACCATTATCTCCATCAAATATGCTTCTAGTACATTCAGACATAAATCCTGGGGAATATCAGTGTGCTTACTCTGACCGCACCCCAGATGGGGGTGGCTCTCAACTCAGCACTGCCTGTGTAGAAATATGTATTCATTGGGGTGCCTGTGGGTGGCTCAGTGGGTTAAGCAGCTGACTTCGGCTCAGGTCATGATCTCCCGGTTCGTGAGTTCAAGCCCTGCGTCGGGCTCTGTGCTGACAGCTCAGAGCCTGGAGCCTGCTTTGAATCCCGTGTCTCCCTCTCTCTCTGCCCATCCCTCACTGTGCTGTCTTTCTCTGTCTCAAAAATGAATAAATGTTAACAAAAATAAAAAAGAAATATGTGTTCATTATATTGGGGTGGGGGGCAGAGTAGGTTACTAGCGTTTAGCCCAGTTTACTAAACGTCCTTCGGTGTTGTCACACCCGAGTGCAAGTGTCGGTTCTGTGTCGCCCTCCTGGGTGAGTTGAAAAAGACCCCGGGAATGCTGAAATCCAGATCCTGTCAGTATTAGTCTCCCTGGTGTCTAAGGCACCCTACTCATTCAGCAGATTTGGTAACTGAGATTCAGGTCAATGGGCCTGGATCGTAAGTGCTTATTTGGTTAGAAATTTCAAGATGAAAGTCTATTTCTCTGTCTTTCTATCTCTGTGCTCCTACCACAAGAATCCCAGTCTAGGTCTTTCCCCATGTTGCACCCTGGCTACTTTCCTAGCTGTGGTCACAAAGTACCACAAACTGGGTGCCTTAAAAGTAGACTTCTCGTCTCACAGTCCAGGAGGCTAAAATCTGAAACGAAGGTAGTGGCAGAATCATGCCCCCTCGAAGGCTCTAGGAAAGAATCCTTCATTGCTCCTTTCTGGCCTCCGGTGGCCCCAGCTTTGCCCACCTTCTCCTGCCTGTAGCTGTGTCACATCAGTCTCTGCCTCCATCTTGATACGTCCTTCCCCCTGGGTCTGTCTCTTGTCTCTAAACATTCTCTTTATATAAAGACACCCGCTGTTGGATTAGGGCCCATCCTAATCCAGTGTGACCTCGTCTGAACTTGGTTACAGCTGCAAAGACCCTGTTTCCCCATAAGGTCATAGTCACGAGTACCCTGGGGTTAAGACTGAGAGATCTATTTCTGGGGGTCAGGGTTGAACTCATAACACCCCCCGCCCACCACCGTGGCCCCTGTGTTCCCACTCTACCATGGTTGCTCCAAATATGACTGATGGTAGAAGAGCGGCTGCCTGCATCGATTTGATTATTGTGTATCTGTTACCCTCTTCTTTTGAGCTCGGAGGTATCCTTTTAAGTGTCCCCCCCCACCCCCCGCCCCGACTCCTTTGCTGCTGAATCTTCTTTTTGTTATTATTCTTTGCTTTGTCAGGTCTTGATGCTAGCATACTTGTATCTGGACATTCCTGTTTTGTCCCGTTCCAGGGGAAGTGCACACTCTCCCAGGATCCTGCATGACAGTCCCCATAGAGCCCAAACAGACATTTGCTCATCTTCTGATTCCTGTCTGGCCTCGTAGACTGTAAACCCTCACAAGATGGGGCACCATGACTTTAGCTCATGACTGATTATACTCCTGGTACCTAGGCCCAGGCCTAGCAGGTAGCTTGTGTTTTACAATGTTATTTGGAACATGGCCTGGGTGCCTCAGTCGGTTGAGCATCCGACTTCGGCTCAGGTCGTGATCTCACGGTTAGGGGCACCTGGGTGGCTCAGTCCGTTAGGTGTCCGACTTCGGCTCAGGTCATGATCTCGAGGTTCGTGAGTTCGAGCCCCGCGTCGGGCTCTGTGCTGACTGCTCGGAGCCTGGAGCCTGCTTGGGATTCTGTGTCTCCCTGTCTCTCTGCCCCTCTCCTGCTCACACACACACTCTCTCTCTCTCTCTCTCTCTTTCTCTCTCAAAAATAAATAAACATTAAAAAAAATTTAAAATGTTATTTGGACAGGGGTGCCTGGGTGGCTCAGTGGGTTAAGCATTGGGACTTCAGCTCAGGTCGTGATCTCACGGTTCGTTAGTTCAAGCCCCGCAACCGGCTCTCTGCCCCTCCCCAGCTTGCGCTCTGTCTCTCTCAAAATAAATAAATAAACTTAAAGAAAAGAAAAGAATAGTTGGATAAAAAAGGAGACATGCTTTTCTATCAATTATAGTCAGGGCGAAGTGTGATGTGATTTTTAAAAGATACATGTGCCGCCAGAACAAGTTAAAAATAGAGCTACTGTAAGATCCAGCAACTCCACTTGTGGGCTTACATACAAAAAAGTTGAAAGCAGACTCAGAGAGGTATTTGTGCACCCATGTTTGTAGCAGCATCATTCACAATGGCCAAAAGGCGGAAGCGACTTAAGTGTCCGTTGACAGACGCGTAGGTAAGACGTATATATATGGAATCGATATTATCCAGCTTCAAAAAGGAAGGAAATTCTGACACGTAGATGAACTTTGAGGACATTAGTCACGTGAAATAAGGTAACCACAAAAAAGAGGAACGCTGTAGGATTCTATTTATATGAGATTTGTATGATCTAATCAGATGCAGGGAGACGTAAAGTAGAATGGGGGGCGGGCGGGGGAAGGGGGAGTTAGTGTTTAATGGGAATGAAGTTGCAGGGTTGCAAGATGGAGAGAGTTCTGGAGATGGATGGGAGATCCGGTTGCACAACTGTGCGAATGTACTTGATGCCCCTGAAATGTACGCTTAACGATGGTTACGATGGTGAATTTTACATTCTGTGTAGTTTACCGCAATTAAAAAAATGAATATGGAAGGATGTGCGCGCACACACACACAGATATGTGTGTGTGTGTGTGAAAGACGGAGGGTGGGTTTCAAGAGGGTGCTCTGGAGGAAGGGAAGGGAGATCGGAAGGGAGAGGCAGCCGGAGTTGCTGACATTGCCTGCAGGGAAGAGAAGTAGCGGGCCGGGCCGGAGGGAAAAGCACCAAGGGTAGTTATCAGTACCTGGGGTTATAATCAGAGCTCTGTCTCCAGCTAGCTGTGGGATCTTGAGCAAATCAATGGTTTCCTATTGTGGGCATCAGCTTTTAAAAGGAGCTGGTATAGTAACCTCTGAAGATCTTTCCAGCTCAAAAGCTTCAGAGGTTTTAAGCATCTAACAAGGTAATGCTGATTCACTGAGGTTTTTCACAGTTCTTTGCAACTGCTACACTCGGTGTGTGCTCTCCTAATTCTGCTGGCTCCAGAGTGTGTCTGTTTAAAGCAATCATCCTTTGGTTAGGAATTCCTGGTGATTTTAATGGCACCCGTTAGTTTGGCTTAAGAAGAATACGTTCATTTATTTTCCCCCCTTCATCTCTCTTTGTTCCTGTCCATTTGCCGGGTCTTCTGATTTCAAGATTACCTTGGTCCTTTTTCTTTCTTTTAACATTTATGCATGTTGGGCTCGTATTCTAATTATTTCATGCTGACAGTAGTATCTCTTGTATATCGCTAAGCTTTTGCATGCGTGATATTGCATCCTTATGGCAACACTGTGAGGTCAGTTCATGGTCTCTGTTTTATAGACAAGGAAGCCGAGTGGTTAAGTACCTCGCTTGGCCTTGAGGTCACCCAGCTAATCAGTGGTTGAGCTGTGATTGTACTTGGGTTGTTCTCATGGGATACTGCCCCAGGCGCCTTCAGTCCTTGTTCCTTGGGTATCCTGGGTCCTTTTATGGCATCGACTATTTTTATTTTTGGTACTTCTGAGGTCTCTAGTACAGGCCTGTTAGAGACTAATAAATTTTTTTTTCAAAGGTAACTTGCTCATTTCTTTGAAGAGGGATCATTCCTGTCTCACTCTGTCAGGGAAGGAGTATCTGTTGTGCTGAGCCGACCACAGCAGTCAAGTTCTTAGCTACTGGGGAGAAGAGTTAGGGTCCTCTAAAAGTTTCCTTTGTGGGCGGGAGAGCAGTTATCAACCAAGTATGGGATCCAGTGGAAAATGCAGGAATACTCCTTTAACATCTGAAGAAGCAAGGATCACTCAGGGTCTGGGCCCAGAGAAGCCAAAATGGGGTGCTGCTTATTCCCTCCCGCGTAGACCTCATCAGCAACTTTTGATCGCCAGAGACGCTCACGTGGAGAACCAGCTTTAGATGCACTGGTTTGAGTTAACCAGGAAGTAAGAGGTTTCCCAGCTTTGGAAGTTTTTGAAGTTTTTGCGTTACAGTCTTTGAAAAACTACCAGAAGAGGGCCCTCGAGTCCCGGCCACCCATAGTGCTTTCATTTCACAAACTGGCACTTTCGAACTTGGGGGGCCGGGGGCATTGTTCTCCGAGTGGCCTCGGAAAGGCCGGGTAGAGAAGTCACCCATCAGAGCCACCATCTTTCTGGCAAACTGGCAACCCATCCTTGAAGACTATCAGGTGAATGAGTGACCCCGAGGGATTGGATTCTTCGCCCTAGGCTCACATGCCCACCTTGTGGATATGCATCTCCGGGAGGGTTAGGCCAGGCCTCTCGTGTACCTGCAAACGCAGCTAATGTTGGGCTCATCGGTTTCCTGAACAGGGCTCTGTGGTAGGGTAGTGTAGGTTGCTCTGGGATGCATTCGCAGGCAAGCAGGAGCCTGTAATTCTGCTAGCAAGTCAAGACAGACAACAGGCCGACCGTCGGCTTGCTCATATCTCCCTTGAAAAGAGGGCATGCTTCCTTTGGAAGATCTAGGGCCTTGTTCACGGTCAGGTTGGGCATGGCGTGAAAGGACAGACAGTGGATCTTTTGTCTGTTTGTAAGCGATCCCCGATAAGCATTCAGGATCTGCTCTGTAAAGTGGATGAGCTGGTCCCAGCTCCTGCACTGGAATACCTGTAGTGTTCCGCATCTCGAATCATCCTTTGGGATTTGGTGTTGGAAGGGGCCAGAGTTTGTCCTTCACATTTGACAGTTAGGAAGACATCAGCTCTTTGGCACCTTGTGTGTTCTTTCGTGAAGTGGGCTGTGTTAAGCTCCTCCTATATGTTCTTCCCAAAGTTGTATGCCGTCTGTCCTAGGTTCTTTCCTCCTGTTCTGTACTGGCAATGTCGCAGCCCGAGGGCCACCGAAATGGAGAGATAGCCTCCTGGAAGCTTGGGGGGGGGGGGGGGGAGCAGGCAAGAAGTATAATCATGAGTCAGATAACACCGAAAGTACTAAGCTGGAAGTCCTCACACACAGGGGCCCTTGGGTCACTTTTCACATTTGCTTCATGCGCAGGGACTCTTGATTTATTGGACAGAGCCTGGGATGAGTCCTTCCAGGTGTGACGTGTGGAGTTGCTCGTCCAGAGGGTGTGTTCACACCAACCAGACTCAGCAGGCCAGACTTGTGTGGCGCGACAGGGCGAGGGCAGGCCACCCCCTGGTGGGAACAGGGGTAGAGAAGTGTTACACTTTCCCGCGTAATTGGTTTAACTGCTTTCCTCCTTGAGTGCATGTAATCAGGACCTGACGCTTGGATCAAAGCCCCTTGCGATGTTCATTTTGTCTGTTCTGGCACGGGTTTGGTGCTGAGTTCTGAGCAGGCCTCCTGCCACACCTGTATG
Source organism: Panthera leo (assembly GCF_018350215.1). NCBI lineage: Eukaryota > Metazoa > Chordata > Mammalia > Carnivora > Felidae > Panthera > Panthera leo. Next base: position 13,443,129 of record NC_056687.1, read on the forward strand.
TTCGTGGTCGGCGGTGGCGGAGTAGGAGGCGTGCCCTGCTGGGGACGGAAAACCTGGTCAGTCCATGAACGGGAACCATTTTTGTGAGTTTTGGCCCATGCTCAGTACCTTGGTTCTCTTAGCTATAAAATGAGTGGAGAACCGATGATCTCCAATAATGAAATATTCTGATCCCAAGATTCCAGGATTCTCCTTTCTGAGATTTTTCTTTTTCCTTCTCTTTTATAGTTTCCCCCCCTTTTTTTTTGAATCGACTGCTGCTAAGGCAGGTTCGCCATCTTAACTCCACTAAGAGGTATGAACATGAGGATTCCTTGCTTGACTGATTGCTGCTCCTGAAATTTCCTTTGCCCTCGCTCTGATGGAGATGCTGCAAAGCCGAGGGACGGCAGGCAGCCCATGTCAAAGAGTTCTAGCACCTGCGTTAGCCGTCCTGAATAGTCAGGATCTGAGTGTACAGGGAAGCCATGAAATGCATTCAAGGGTACCCTCCAGGGTGAACCAGGAAACCCAAGACAGGTGATCTGGGCAAAAAATGTCATAAGGCAGCTTCTTGAATGGAGCAGAAACTTCTAGAACCCACCCGACCCATTATTTCAGCGTCATGTTTCCTCTTTTCTACAGCTGAAATCCTCCCCTTCCTTCTCTCTCTGCCCTAGGGCTTGGTGTGGCCCCGGTTTTGGAGGATCGTGGTGGTGCTGGAGGTAGAAACTGGTGCCTCGTTAAATCGCTTGCTTCCTGGCAGGGATTGTGGGTCCCAGAGTGTCCTCTCTGGTATATCTGCCTTGACTGTTCTCTAAGGTGGGTCACCCGGTGGACTGGTTTGGTAACCTTATTAGAACCAGCACTCCTGAGTCATTAATTCTGCAGTTGTATTCCTCGACCATGGAAAGTTCCCCTGAGGCCTCCAGACGTCTAGGTGAAAGCTGGAAAATCTGGGGAGAATAAAATGATGTCCAAATACCACTCTTAGTGCTCACACTTAGTGAGTCTTCCTCCGCTTGAATTTTGACAGGGCTGGTAACTGGACAGACAGCCAGTTGGACCCACATATGCAAACAAATGGCTTCTTGGTTGCAGGTAAAGACCACTTTGTGGATTTCGCGGACTCCAGCGAGAATGCCGGTTTTGTGGTGACGGAATAGCACTCTGTCTGAGTCCGTTCGGGCTGCTGTAATGAAGTACCACGGACTGGTTGGCTTCAACAACAACAGACATGGGGGCGCCTGGGTGGCTCAGTCGGTTGAGTGTCCGACTCTGGCTCAGGTCACGATCTCACAGTTCACGTGAGTTCGCGTCGGGTTCTGTGCTGACAGAGCCTGGAGGCTGCTTCGGATTCTGTGTCTCCCTCTCTGTCTGCTCCTCCCCTGCTCACACGCTGTCTCTCTCTCTCTCTCTCTCTCAAAAATAAATAAAGATGTAAACAAACCAACAAACAAAAAACACAACAGACACGTATGTCTCACAGTTCTGGAGGCTGCAAGTCTTGAGATCAGGGGTCCGGGCCGCTCAGCTTCCGATGAAGGCCCTCTTCTGGGTTGTGACTGCTGACTGCTGGCTGTGTCCTCGCATAGAAGAAGGGCCAGGGAGCTCTGTGGGGTCTCTTTTATAAGAGCGCTAAGCCCATTTGTGGGGGCTACCTCCTCATGACCTAAGCACCTCCCAAAGGTCACCTCCTTATTCTGTCACGTTGCGCCTTCGGATTTCAACATAGGCATTTCGGGGGATGCAAACATTCAGACCATGGCACAGGTGGATGTGAAAGGCCCCAGGAAGGGGGTGGGCTGGGGCGAGTCAGATCCGAGCCTCACTGTGCTTCCTTCTAGCTGCACAGACATCCAGAAAGTGATTTTCTGCTTCAGATTGTTTCTGGGCCCCCTCTTCTCTCCATGCCGATTGACCTGTGGTTTGCTGTCAGCAGATTGTATTGAAAAAATCCAGGGCCTTCTTCACCCCAAGGTGGCCATGAGTCTTACTGACGGGGGTGTGTTTCGGGATCTCCTGGGAGGTGGGCTGCATGTGGGATGTGAACCAGCTTATGCGGCGGTGGGGTTTGCGGTCCTGACCTTCTGCGCGGCATTAGAAGGTCATTCTTCTCCTCCTCCTCTTCCTCCTCCTTTTTTTAAATATGTAATTTATTGTCAAATTGGTTTCCATACAACACCCAGTGCTCATCCCAACGGGTGCCCTCCTCCATGCCCGTCACCCGTTTTCCCCTCTCCTCCACCCCCCTAGAAGGTCATTCTTCTTTAGCTGTGCCTTGATCCCTCTGGGAAAGTATGAAGAGCCCCAGATGGTGGCGGCTGCTCCTGGTAGGAGAGGGGCAGGGAGGAAAAGGAGACGAAAGGAAAAAGAAAACAAAAAAAAGAACCAGGAGAACACTCCTATTTCGCATACCGCTCTTTCTTCTGCAAAGGCTTCTTACCAAAGATTGCCTTTCCTGGCGTGTTATTTGTATTTGTGAAAGTGTCCTATTTCCTCAGGGGACTCAGGAATTTCATTTTTCCTTAAAAGAGCAAGAGGAGAAAAGGATGTAGTCATTTCCTGAGCTGCCCTGACAAAGCACCACAAACTGTGTGGCTTAAAACGATGTATTCCCTCACAATTCATTCATTCTTTCTTTCTTTCTTTCTTTCTCTCTTTCTTTCTTTCTTTCTTTCTTTTTTTCTTTCTTTTTTTTTTTTGAGGCAAAACATAGGATGCTTTTATTTATTTTTTCATATAGTTTTTTAATGATACAAAAATTGCTCACTGTTTTATTTTATTTTTCCCTCACGATCCTGGAGGCTAGAAATGCAGTCTCAAGGTGTCAGTAGCCTTGGCTCCTCCTGGAGGCTCTGTGGGACGGTCTGCTCTTTGCCTCCTAGCCTCTAGTGGTGGCTGGGAGTCCTTGGAGTTCCTTGGCTCGTAGGTTTGTCTCCAATCTGGGCTCTGTAGTCCATAGCTTCTTCCTTTGTGTCTCTTCTCCTTTTAATTTTTTTTTTTTTAATGCTTATTTCTTTGAGAGAAGAGGGGAGGGGCAGAGAGAGGGGGACACAGAGGATCTGAAGCGGGCTCCATGCTGACAGCAGAGAGCCCGATGTGGGGCTCGAACTCACCAACCACGAGATCATGACCTGAGCCAAGATCAAGAGTCAGATGCTTAGCCGGCTGAGCCACCCAGGCGCCCCATCCTTCCGTTTTTTGTGATTGATGTTTTTCTCCCACTACTAGACGGGGAGCCATTGTTTTAAATTTGTGGGGAGAGAAGGACCCTCTTTTACGGAACCTATATATACCCTGCTTTCTTATATCCCTTACCCCTATTCAGATGCAAATATCAATTAATTTTCTGATTGCAGTTCATGTGGCAGTTTCAGGCACAGACACAGGCATGTGCACCCAAACAGTCCCCCACAGTACGAGACTGGAGCCGAGATCCTGGCTCAGAGCAACCACGGGCTCCCTCAAGGGAGAGAGAGGTACTGTGGGGTCCCTTGCCTGGTGTTCTGACAACCAGAAAGCCAGATGAGCTCAACCACCTTCTCAGCCTGGCTTCTCTAGACAGTATATCCTCTTGTCTTTCTACTGTTGTCTGTGAACTTGTTCAGTCTCCATGAAGTTTAACAGAAGAGTCTAGAAGTTCCATTGACCTGGACCAGTAACCATGGACCTGGTTAGAAGGTCCATTTCCCCATTCTGAATTACCTGGCTTTGCCATGCACGATCATCTTGGAAACTCTTTTTTTTTTTATGTTTATTTATTTTTGAGAGAGAGAGAGAGCAAGAGAGAGACAGAGCATGAGTGGGGAGGGGGCAGAGAGAGGAAGACACAGAATCCGAGCTGTCAGCATAGAGCCTGATGTGGGGCTTGAACCCACGAACCGTGAGATCAGGACCTGAGCTGAAGTCGGACGCTTAGCCAGCTGAGCCACCCAGGTGCCCCATCTTGGAAATTCTTTTTTTTTTTTTTTTTTAATAATTTTTTTTTAAACTGAGTTGAGTCCTCAGCAGCTTTTTTTTTTTTTTTAAGTTTATTTATTTTTGAGGCAGAGAGAAACAGAGCATGAGTGGGGGAGGGGCAGAGAGAGAGAGGGAGACACAGAATCGGAAGCAGGCTCCAGGCTCTGAGTCATCAGCCCAGAGCCCGATGCGGGGCTCGAACTCACGGACCGCGAGATCGTGACCTGAGCTGAAGTCGGACGCTTAACCGACTGAGCCACCCAGGCGCCCCCCCATCTTGGAAATTCTTAAAAAATAGTTGCACGGATCCAAGAGTGTCTTCAGTGACGCAACCACTGGATGGCTTGCTGGCCGTTATTTGCAGGGATGGTGGCTGCCAGTGAAGGCAGACGGATGCTGTTTATGTTTGGGTCTGTCCCGCTGAGGAGTGGGTTTGCACCAGCTCCCAGTGCTGTTCACCAGGGCATAGCAGGTTGTGGCATCAGAGGCAGGACAGGCATGCCATGTGTCAGATGATTAAATCTTAGATCAGGGAATATGAGCTTGGAGAACAGGGCTATGGGGAATCGTCTGTTGTAAGTAGATTACATAGTTTATTTTAGGGGACATTTCTATCCAATTTAGGCTGAAACTTGATAGAATGTGCTTTCCTAAGCCCTCAGCTCTACTTGTCTGGAATGAGCCCTTTATAAGCAGGCAGCTGTCCAAGCATGGCGGCCTGTGGGGTCACATCTGGGTAGCACCCTGCCAAGTGGCTTTAATCCTGTTTGCTATATTTCCCTGGCCTAAGTTACCCCAAACCATATGCCTGCACTATTATTTTCCTCTAATGTTTTTAAAGGTCATTTTATTTTATTTGCATATTTGACGAGGTAGCACATTGACATGATTCAAAATTCAAAATATGTAAGAGTTTAAAATGAGAAGTTTCCCTTCCCCCCGACTCCCAGCTACCCCATTCTTCCCAACAGAGAAGCTCTGTGATGTTTCCAGTTTCTTAGGAGTCATTACAGGTGTATTACACACAAATGTTTGCATATGGGTGGATGTGTATCTGTTAATCTGTATCTGTATCTATATGTCTTTTTCCTCTCCACCTCTTACACAGATGATAAACATTCCATACATTCCATTCTGCGTGGATTTTTTTATTCACTTAACATCAGGTTTTAAAGATCTTACTCACTGTGTAAATAGCTCTCTCATTCTTGTAACCATTTGTTTTACTGTTATTTTAAACTTACAGAAGAGTTGCAATAATACTGTAAGAAACTTTCATATACCCTTTACTCGAATTCACCAATGGTCTGCATTTTGCACTGTTTGCATTATAATTTCTACTCCATGTATGTGAGTACATAGCACCCACATTTACCCTTGCACACATTTATCCTTACACAGATTTACACACATACATACACACTTTTATTTTCGGATCCATTTGAGAGTGTGTTGGGAGCATCATATCCCTTGCTGTGTGAGTTCTTCAGTGTCGTTCCTAAGAACAAGGACATCCTCACACATACCCATCCTTTAATCCCATTGTACTTTAATTGTACTTTTGTCCAAGTCTCATTTTATGGTTGTGTGGGTATATGTTTTTTTGTTAATTTTTAGGACTTCATTTTTTTTTTAATTAATTTTTTTTTTAATTTACTTTTGAGAGACAAAGTATAAGTGGGAGAGGGGCAGAGAGAGAGAGGGAGACACAGAATCTGAAGCAGGCTCCAGGCATGAGCTGTCTGCGCAGAGCCCGACGTGGGGCTCGAACCCATGAACCACGAGATCATGACCTGAGCTGAAGTTGGACGCTTAACCAACTGAGCCACCCAGGCGCCCCTCCATTTCCAATGACACCTCTCTCATTAGTCTTTGCTGAAATTCTCAACTTAAGACCTTTTTCTTTTAAAGTCCTCTGCCATCTCATATGTTAATATCTTTGTTTGTGTGCCTTATGTTAAGTATTTGTGCATTTACCCCTCTTATGCCTCTTGCTTTCTCATTAGATTACCCTTTCTTAGGAGGGTAAATCCATTCTCCCTCCCACTCTCCCTTATTTCTTGTGTTCCAGAAAGAATCCAGTGCCACTTGGGCTGTGTCTGAAACATAGTTGAATTCTCTACAGACCAGCCCTGCACGTGGTATGGAGTTGACCCTCAGATATTTGTAGTTTCAAGTACTGGAGATGTCTGGGAATGGTCGTATGTGCATTAGCAGCTCAAACAACTTCGTTAAAAGACGTACATACGTTAACTGTCAACTTCATTAAAAAGGCAACTTCATTAAAACACACCTTAAGGATCTTTATTGACCAAATTCTCGTCTTTTTTTTTTTAAGCTTATTTGTGTATTTAGAGAGAGAGAGAGAGAGGGAAGGAGAGGGGCAGAGAGAGAAGGAGAGGGAGAGAATCCCAGGCAGGTTCTGCACTGAGAGTGTAGAGCCCAGCACGGGGCTCCAACTCACCAACCATGAGATCGTGACCTGAGCTGAAATGAAGAGTCGGATGCTTAACTAACTGAGCCACCCGGGCACCTCTCTCCTGTCTTTTCATTGGGCACGTGTGCACTTTTGTTTGGAACCAGCGTGTGTGTGTGTGTGTGTGTGTGTGTGTGTGTGTGTGTGTGTATTGTGATACCTGGATTTTTTTCTCACTTAGCTTTTCATATATACATATTAAAGTCATTCTTTTTAATGCTTAAGTAGTTTCAGGAAACTTGTTTGTGAAGAATAAAGTTACAGGCACATAGAAGAGAGATTTTCTTTCTAGTCAAATGGTGTTATCACTTCTTCTGTGTCTGTTTTCTGAGGATAGAGAGCCTTACATGAAATTCATATCTTTAGCAAGATGATTTATGTACTGACTATTATCTACCACTTATGGCTCTCACCAGCCTCCATTCCCGAACAAATTACTTTGGAAATTTTCCTTCCCCAAGCCCTACAGATTCATGAGTCAGTTTATTTAAAGTCTAAATTTGGGGAGGACTTTTAGCAGCTGGTAGTCTATGAATTGCTAAAGCAGAAGAGAGAAAATGTGTAAGGTCTTTGGGATTCTGGCTTGCACTGCTCTTCTCGGGTGGCCATAGAGCACCTATTTCTCTGTCCTGAATATGTCTTAAAGAAGGTCAGCTGCTTAACCTCTGCTGGAGTGAGCGATAGACAGAGTGTGGAGGATGCAGAGTTGGGAAACAGATTGGTGATTGACAGGAAGTCATTATGAAAGTTCTTGTCACCTATCCTCTCACTGACTTACTGGGGATATGGTGCCAATGATCTGACTCATTCTCTTTTGGCCTTAAGGTGTTAGTAAGATCCCAGACGCTTATAATGAGTCTTAGCATAGGGTTCTATCAGTTAGAATGCGTGTGTGTGTATGTATATATATTTTTTGGAGAGGGAGAGGGCACAAGTGAGTGAGGGGCATGGGGAGAGAGAGAGAGGGAGAGAGAGAGAGAGAGAGATTCCCACAAGGGGCAGAGACAGAGGGGGAAAGAGAGAAGTGGGGCTTACCTCTTCGAGCTCATGAAACAGGGCTCCAACTCATGAACCGTGAGATTGAGAGCCGAAGTCAGATGCTTAACTGAATGAGCTACTCAGGCGCCTTAGGATATTTTCAATGCCAGAAACAAAAGACCCAACTAACAGTATCTTAAACAGTGGGGGGGGGGGGGGGGGGGATGGGGCAGTTAGTATCTCACATGATGGTTCCAAGGTTAATCCAGCAATTCAATGATGGCATCAGAATGGAGTTCTTTCCATTTTCCTGTTCCACTATCCTCAGGGTATTTATTCACTTGATCCTTGGGCTTATTTTCACACAGTGGCAAGCGTGGTAGCCGGACTTGCAGCAGTGGAAGTAGGCGCAGCGATACCTGGCCAAAAAACGAGGCCATTTCCTCCACCTTGCTTTTTTTCCATCTGCAGTGAAAACTCTTCCCAGAACCGCGGTTATAGGGTATCCTCTTCTTTTATTGGCTAGAGCTGGGTCACGTGCCTGGCTTTAACCCAATCACAGGCAAGGAAGAGTGGGATACCCCTGATTGGTTCGTGTCAGACCTGATTCAGGGAGGTGGTTCTGCAGTCCATTGCACCCCTGAACATGACCTTTGAGATGGTCCGCGTTCTGTTGGCATGGAAGGAGGCCCCAAGCAGGGGCTCTAGGGAAGGCAGCTAGCGATTTATTATTTTTAAAAATAGGTGTAGGCTTGCTGATGGCCTAACATGAGTTGATTCCTTGCCTTACCCAATGGTGACATTTGGACGTTTTGAATTTCTGCATTCTGGGGTGTGATATCTTAAACTTTAGAGATCCTTCGTGAAAGGTGAAGATAACTGCAAGGATTTTTTATAACTCTGACACACTTAAGCATTTTATGCAAGGTGGAGTTAGAGACGGCCTCACAATGACCCCAAATGGTGAGGGGGAGGTTAAGAATAATAGCAAAAAAGGTGGAGTAGATATGGGCATCTCTGCATAGAATAGGTTTTTATGGTGGAAACTGACCTTAAAATAGTGCAAATACAAATTCTGTGGGAAAAAATAGGAAAAGCAGACTTTTCAGTGTATCCTAGTGTTCTCCTTTTTTTCCAAAAACAAATATTCACATTAGTCTGGACCATAATTTTTTCTTTTTTCCTGTGTCTCCTACCGGTTAATAAAACTGTTGAAAGGCAATTTTAATGATCTGGAAACCTTATTTTTCTGGAAGTGGCGTTTGAGCATTTCGAGCGTGGAAACAGTCAGGCGTGGCGGGGGTCTTGACCTCGCGCCTTCACGGCTCTCCCTCTCCCCGTCCTCTGCTGTGAGATAGATGAGGAGCTGACAAGCTGTCTCGGATTCCAGCAGCATCTTTCTCTTGCAGGTGTGCTGTGCACACGGCCTCCTGGGGATGACTGCCCCACACGGCTGTCATCAAGGCGGCGATGGACCTGAGTGACCACGGGTGTCCCCTCATGTCTGTTGCGGGCGGGGGGGGGGGGTTCTGCATTTCTTTCCTAGCACAGTTATTGATGCCTTATAGGTGCCTGGTGCTGACGACAGTCTTGAAATGTATGCTTGGCAGGTGTTTTTGTTTTGCTTATGACTTTTTTTCTGCCCGTAAAAGGCGTTTTTGTTGGACGGAATGTAGAAATACAGAAAGGCACGGAGAAGAAAACAAAAGATGCCCAGAATCCACCACTTACACATTGTGGCTGTTCACACTTCCATCCATCTTTGTACAGTCTTTCTCCTCATGCATATCTCTGCCCTCCCTCCCTTTCTCTCTTCCCATCCTTTTTTTCTTTTTTCTCTCTGCACATAATGAGGACCACACAGAATATAGGTACAATGTTGTGTTTTTTTCTCCCAGTTAACACACGGTGTGGGGCCGGACTGATCAATTCAAACCGCAGCTCATCTTCTAAGCAGTATGGGATCCTTCTGTGCCTCAGTTTTCCTAATCTGTGAAAGGGGGTAATGGGTGTTTGAGGACTAATTGTAAACATCTCTGTGGGTTGCTCAGTCCGGTGTCCAGCACTGATGTCTCTTGGCAGGTGACCAAAGTTTATCACACCAACTGCTCCCTGCCGACCTACTGCCCAGCTGTCAAGTAGGGCTGAAAACCCTACTTTCTGGCAAAGGAAAGCTGCATGTCCTGGGTAGCCCAGAACAGGGCTTCTCAGCCTTGGTACTACTGACCTCTTGGGCCCAGTGCTTTGTTGTGAGAGGCTGTCCCATGAATTGTAGAGCTCCACCCACTAGATGCAGGTGGTGCCCCCTTCCCCCAACTCCAGACTTTGCGAAATCACCTTTGATTGAGAACCACTGGACTGGAGGACTCAGGATTTATCACCCGGCGCTGCCCAGGGCCACCCTGCACAAAGCTGCCAGGATGAAGACCCATGAAGGTCAAGCACAGACTGCCCACACTCCTAGACTCGGAATATCATGCATTTTGTTTGAAGGGTGGAAGCTGCAGGGTCCAGCTGTCCTAGATAGAATGAATCCGGGGGAAGATCTCCCCGTGGCTGTGGCACCACATCTCAGCCAGGACCACTGCCTGTCCTTTCTTGACTCCAGGTGAAGACACCTGTGGTCCCAGTGAGTTATCAGGGGAACGGGCCACACAGCGGGAATGTCTCTGAGCAGTGGCAGAACTCCAGCTGTGGGCAAGGCAGCTTCACACAAAGTGCTTCTGCCCCAGGACTCCTCTAAATCAAAGACCACTGGGCTCTAAGGGTCCATGAGGAAGGGCGGCTTGGCCCACTCCCTTCTGGGAGGACGGTGGGGCAGCAGCCACCCCCCCCCCCCCACCCCCCAGCCAGACTGCTGTGCTCAGTGCCAGGAGCAGTTGAATGGAACACTGCTCAGTGCAAACGCGCAGCTGAGCCCAGGGCAGCACCTGAGGACACAGCATATTTGTCGGATGTAAATGAAGCGCTTAGGAAATCTCGCTTCTGCAGGCTGTCCTGCTGGAGCTACCTTGGCCCCTCTTGTCCTGACCTGGAAGGATGGCCCAGCCCAGCTGGATGGCAGATTCTCCTGGCGATGGCTCCCCTCCGGGGACTCAGTGGCAGGATGCGGGGGGGGGGGGGGGGGGGGGGGGTCAGAGCTGGCCTCCAGGGGGCAGCAGGGAGTTTTCCAAGGCCACCCTCCAGCCGTCAGAGGGCGAGAGTTTACATTCTTTCCCAGAACGATGCGGACTGGAAGATGGTCGGTGGTCCAGTCTGGATGGCTCCCAGCCCTCCTGAAGGCATGCCAGCTCCACAGGGTAGCATACTCTTCAAGTTTTGGGTTTTATGGCGGATGAGAATCAGTTCCAATTGTGAATCAAGTGGTAGAGGGCTGGGGTGTGCAGTTGATTTCTACCTGTTGATGAGCGGCTTATGCCTGAACCCACGGAGCACTAGATGGTGTTGATGAACACGGTTCTGGGAATTAGCCAGTGAGAGCTTCTCGAAACCGCGTGGTTAGGTGGCAGCTCAGAGCTAAGAGGACAGGCTGTGAAATGGGCTGAGACTTGCACCCACCAGCTGTGTGACCTTGCATGGTGCTCTCACCCTCTTTGTGCATCAGTTTTCTCATTTGCAAAATGGGGATGATTGCGGGACCTGCCTCTCAGGAGTGTTCTGGGGATTGAATGCTCCTGGGCTAATATCTGCCCTGTGGTTGGCATTCAGTAGCTGCTGTTTGAGTTGCTGGCTCTGGGCTGCGTCCTTGGGACACCAAATGTGCAAGCCCTGTCCGTTGGGGCGTGTACAGTGTTGCAGAATTGGGGGTGTGGGAGCTGTACGGACGTTCCTGCTGCAGGGACGGCTATTAGAGTCCCCCAGAGAGAATATGGTCATTTGAGGTTTGAGCTTCCACGTTTAAATTTTGAGTTGGGATTCTAGAGTTAGCCTTTGGCTTCTCCCTGCCTCCCATCCCCACGTGCTCAGGCAACATTGGTATTAAACATTGCTCTCTCTCTTTTTTTTAATGTTTGTTTACTTATTTTGGGGGGAGGCAGACAGAGAGGGAGACAGAGCATCCCGAGCAGGCTCCACCGTGAGTGGGGAGCCTGACATGGTACTTGATCCCACCACCATGAGATCACGACCTGAGCCCATGTTAAGAGTCGGATGCTCAACCGACTGAGCCACCCACGCGCCTCCATATTAAACATTTCTTAAACATTAAACCTCTTTGCTCCTGGGCTACCACTGGATTTATATAGGCTTCTAGAAAATCTCCATAAATTATAAAACATTCACCCAACAGCACAGCCCCTTGGAATCTGAATCATTGCATGGTCTCTACCATAAGAGATAAGGGTGGCCCGCATCTGGGAGACACCAGGGGCTGCTGTCCTGGGACCAGTTGGAATTGGTAAGCTGCAGAGTGAGGAGTGGGAAGGCAGCTTGGAGCCCCGACTTGCCATTGACACTCTGTGGGATTATTATCCCAAGAGTGGCCTTTGTGGCCCACACTGCCTACACCACCACGTGCGGTCTTTTCTCTGTCTTGTAGAAGCAGTTGTACCTGTAGGCTCTGTTCCTGGGCCATGAATGGCAAACGAATGGAGCATCTCTGTCTAGCTCATCACCTGGCCCTACCTGGGTTGGGGGTGGGGGCTTGGAACATGAAGATGACCTGGCTCGGGGCAGGGTCCTCAACGGTTTATAGACTCCCCTTCCTGGGAATCTGAAATTTCAGGACCCATAGTGCTGTGGGCTTCAGGCGTTGATTTAGTAGCTGGGCCTTGAGCAGGTCTATCCCGGTAGAAAGTGGTGGATGGATGAAGGGTTTGAGCCCCGCGGGATTCTGCTCCTGCAGACTTCCACAAATCCTTTCTTTCTGTTCCTCTCCCTGTCACGCCGGAGGAAGACCTGATGTTCAAGTAAGGTTCTTGTGCAGGAGGCAGAGCTGGGTTTGGAGGCCACCCACGGTGCCAGCCCCAGTTAATTTGACAGGCAGGCATTGAAGTCTGGATGTGTGGACCTCATACCTGTTGGGTGTGTGCCCTCAGATGGAGTGGGGATCAAAGCAGACACAGTCCGCATCCTCGCAGCCGCCTGGTGGAGGCCAAGATTGGGGGGGAGCGGTGCAGGCTTTGTGGGTTTTCTGACTCCTCTTTCGGGAATCTGGAATGCCTTGGTTTACCCCCTTTCTCCGGGCTGCCTCGGTTCTGCACTTCCCGTGCTGGATTTTGCTTTCTCACCCGCGGGGACAAGGAACGTTGTCCGTTGTCCTCTGTGCACATTTATCGGACTCTCGCAGCATCAGCCAGATCTGCAGAAGTCTCCTCTTGTTCCCGATTGTGCGGTTCTCCAGAGTGCTCGCGGGCCACACAGCGCCGCTGCCCCAGGGGGAGCAACCACTGAGTCTTTGCCCTTGGGGATCCCAACGTGAATGGAAGAGGTTGTCACAGAGGAGCCGCTCCTACGCGCAGACATCCACCGAGCAGGGAGTGAGTCTCACCATGGTGAAACTGTGACATGTGTTTGAAAATAAAAAGTTTTAATTAGCGGGAGCATTTCTCAGCCTCAACCTGGTGCTGGCTGTCTTAACACTGAGACTAAAATAAACCGGCTCCAGCTTCTTGGCACGAGACCCACTCTGCCATTTACACACTGACTCTTGGGTTGGAGCATGTGGTGTAGTTGTGTGTGTGTGTGTCTTCCCAAGAGCTCAGACTTCGTAAAACAAAGGAGAGGGACCGTGTTTGTCCCCAGGGTGGGTGCTCCCAGGCGCCATTTGCTCTGGGACCTGTTGGTGTTGGCCAACTTGTGTTCACTTATGTGTGTAAAGCGGCCCCTTCTTTATAAATGTAGGAGCCATGAGAGGCAGCACGGCATAGGGTAATGCCAGGGCCGTGGCTTCTGCAGATACATCTGGGTTCGTATTCCTGTTCGTTAACCAACTCTGTGGCCTTGGGCAGGTCACTTGGTCTCTGAGCCTCTGTACCCTTTTGTAAACTTGGTATAACTCCTTCTTTACCAGTCTAACAGCGATGATTATAGGTTATGTATGGTGCCTGGCGCTAAGTAGCAGGGTGATGAATGGTACCCATTGTTATTACAACTTAATGGTGAGCGCACTTCTTACCTAGCTCTGTCTGGGTCACTGCCATGGTCTCCCACGGTGTTTTCAGCAGTAGGGTGGCCTTGACTATGGATGCTTCTCATTTAGTTAAGGACTGGCAAGCCTAAAATTAACGTACTCCAGATGTACATGGGCTGGCGAGTGGGTGTGTCCCCGAATGTCAGCCTGGGTATTACGTCGTCAGCCTTCTGTCCCTCACGTCTCCCACCGTGTGCGCTCTCCACCCTGCTCCCAGAGAAAGCCATCACAGACACAAACAAAACAAAGTGGTTCAGTCTAGGGAATAAAAAAATCAGCCCTTTCTTGGTTTCCTTTGGCCAGTCCCAGGTGACTAAAAGATTGGGTCTTGAGTTTGTGTGCAAAGCAGAATTTCTGGTCAAGATACAGGATTGGGAACAGGTCCCACCAGAAGAGCTTAAGGGTCAAGGGAGGCATTGACTGTGCCCTTGGCGTCTGGGTTGGATTCTATTGAGCTGAGGAGGACACTGATGGTCGTACAAACTCTCTTCTCCCCCACCCCGGCCGCCCTTTATTGGGTAGGCATCCCTTATCAAACATCTCTGACCTGTGGGCCCCTATCTGTACCCGCGAAAACTGCCTGACATCAAAATTCTATCAAAAAGCAGCCCCTTTCCATTCTCTGGGGGGGCATCTCTACTTTTAACTTAATACTGAGCTGAAATTCGTCTTCCAGGGAATTTACATGTTGCCCTCATGGTCATCAAGTATCTGAAAGTCATTACTGCGTCTCTCCCTGTACCTCTCATTCAAGGTTAAATGTTACTATTTCCAGGGGCGCCTGGGTGGCTCAGTTGGACGTCGGTTGGACGTCCAGCTTTGGCTCAGGTCATGATCTTGCAGTTTGTTGAGTTTGAGCCCCACGTCGGGCTCTGTGCTGACAGCTTGGAGCCTGGAGGCTGCTTCAGATTCTGGGTCTCCCTCTCTCTGCCCCTCCCCCTTTGTGCTCTGTCTTTGTCTCAAAATAAATAAACATTAAAAAAATTAATTTTTTTTTTTTTTTTTTTTTTTTTACCATTTCCCCAAACTCTCATTCCTTGGGCTTTGTTTTTAGTTCACACAGAATTCTTGCTGCTTACTTTTTTGGAGTTGTTGTCCAGATTGTCAAAGACCCACTGGCAGTGGGTTTCATCCCTTATAACTAATCCCATTATTCCAGGATTAACCTTCCTTTCTCTAGATGCATTCTTTTTTTTTTTTTTTTTTTTTTTTTTAAAGATTTTATTTTTAAGTAATCTCTCCACCCAACATGGGCCTCGAACTTATAGCCCTGAGATCCACTGACTGAGCCAGTCAGGTGCCCCTCTCTAGATGCATCCTTAGCTTTTATAGCATGCATTTCTTTTCTTTTTCTCTTTTTTTTTAATTTTTATTTTTTTCTTAAAATTTTTTAAGTGTTTTATTTATTTTTGAGAGAGAGAGAGAGAGAGAGACAGAGGGAGAGGGAGGGAGGGAGGGAGACACAGAATCCAAAGACAGGCTCCAGGCTCTGAGCTAGCTGTCAGCACAGAGCCCGACGTGGGGCTCAAACCCACGAACCGCGAGATCATGACCTGAGCCGAAGACGGACGCTTACTCGACTGAGCCACCCAGGCACCCCTTCTTTTTTTTCTTTAGCAGCCACATGACCCTGTTGTCTCCTGTAGCTTCCAGTCATCCAGACCGTGGGAATCCCATCTGAACCCGTCTTCCCCATGTGTGCCTGTGTTGTTGTTTGCACTTAAAGTTACAGGTAGCCGTTTGTAGAGCTCTGGATGAAGTTCTCAGCGTGTCTAGATCTTTTCCTTGCCTCCGGCGGGTAAAGTAGTGAGTCAGCAGCCATGCGGTGCTTTTGTTCTGGAGTCTGGACATAGGGTGGTTTCTTTTTTTTTTTTTTTTAATTTTTTTTTAACGTTTATTTATTTTTGAGACAGAGAGAGACAGAGCATGAATGGGGGAGGGTCAGAGAGAGAGGGAGACACAGAATCTGAAACAGGCTCCAGGCTCTGAGCGGTCAGCACAGAGCCCGACGCGGGGCTCGAACTCACGGACTGCGAGATCATGACCTGAACTGAAGTCGGCCGCTTAACCGACTGAGCCACCCAGGCGCCCCTAGGGTGCTTTCTTAAGGAGTCATTCATTTCAGAGTGCTCCCACCTCTTTAGCCCTGAAGTTCAGCCTCGTGGGCCACCACCAGCGAGTCTAGACTATCGGTAGGTAGAAGCAAGAAGAGAGGAAGAGGAGATACGGAAGTGTGGTGGGAAGTGGAGAGCTCCCACCAGATGTGTTTTGTGTTTTTTCTTTCTTTTCTTTTCTTTTCTTTTCTTTTCTTTTCTTTTCTTTTCTTTTCTTTTCTTTTCTTTTCTTTTCTTTTCTTTTCTTCTTTTTTAAATAGCGGCAGCTCGTTGGAGCCACCAGGCCAGCACCGTGTCTGTGTCCATGTGGCTCTGGACCGGTGTTTCAGTAGGACTGTACCGGAACCAGTCTCACTAATAAGCCTGGAATCGAGTTTCCCCCAGCCTGGAGAAGCTGTGTGTGCCCCCTGGTAGTTCAGTGGGTGGCTGAGTGGGTGGCTGAGTACTCTTTGGCTTGGAAGAAACTCGTCACTTTTATTAGCTTTCATTGGTAAGTAAGTGGATTTTCCCTTCCACTCCACTTAAGATCTTTACCGAAGATGTGCCTCTTTTCTCTCTTCTTCTTGTGTACTTGACCCGCTATGAGTCACAACAGAGATTAAAAAAAAAAGTTAAAAAAAATTTTTTTTAACGTTTATTCATTTTTGAGAGAGAGACACATGGAGTGTGAGCCAGGGAGGGGCAGAGAGAGAGAGAGAGAGGGAGACACGGAATCCGAAGGAGGCTCCAGGCAACGAGCTGTCAGCGCAGAGCCCGAGGTGGGGCTCGAACTCATGAACCGTGAGATCATGACCTGAGCTGAAGTCGTGTGCTTAACCGACTGAGCCACCCAGGCGCCCCAGTACAGAGATTTTTTTAAATTAAAGAAGGTGGGATTCGCTGGGAGAGGACCTGGGTTGGACTCCTTGGCTGTCCTGTCCGGGAGTCCTGGGACTACAGGTAAGAGACCAAACCCTCAGGAGCCTTGGCTGCTTCCCTCGTACCTGGAGTAGGTGGTGGTGGTATGAGATCGCAGTGGCAGAGCGATGTGGAGGGTGCTGTTGAGTTTTGAAGGGTGATAAATAATCGCCTCTTCTCTTCCCAGAGTTTAGAGCCAATTGCCAAATGGAACAGAGAATCCAGACAGCTGGGAGATCACAACAGATAAAGCTGGTTGGAGAGCAGGCTTACAGGTGAGGGCTAAATGGGCTCGCTCACTGCTCTGCCCGACCTGCAGGGCCGACCGCCCCTGGGAACAGGGCAGAGAAGGAGAGGTGAGTCCTGACGATGATCAGCTCCAAAGGAGAGAACTCAGAAGGCTCGAGGCGTGCAATCTGTATTTTCTTCCAGTCCACCAAGCAGGAAAGTCCTCTGAGTCCCTGGGAGGAAAGACTTGGGAGATGTTGAAAGAGAGCTTGTCTTACTTTCCTGGGGCTGCCATAACAAAGAACCACACGCTGGGGGACTTAAACAATGGAGATTTATTGTCTTTCGGTTCTGGAAGTCCGAGATCCAGGTTTCTTCGAAGGCTTCTGTGAAGGACAGTCTGTCCCCACCCTTTTTCTGGCTTGTGGCTGTTTGCTCAGTCTTTGGTGCTGGTTGGTGTTCCCTGGCTTGTGGAATTGTCATCCTGACCTCCGCCTTTTTCTTCACCTCTCGGTGTTTTTTTACTTCACCCTCTCTTGCTAAACTTCCCCTGTTTTATAAGGACACTATTCTTATTGGCCTTATCTTAACTGATAACATCTTCGATGACCCTGTTTCCAAATAAGATCACATTATGAGCTATTGGGGGTTAGGACTTTGACATTTGAATTTAGGCAAACGCAACTCAACTCAGAATTGAAGTCTAGGGGCACCTGGGTGGCTGAGGAGGTTGAGCGTCTGAGTCTTGGTTTCGGCTCAGGTCATGATCTCACAGTTTGTGGAATTGAACCCCACGGTGGGCTCTGTGCTGATAGTGTGGCTTCTGCTTGGGATTCTCTGTCTCCCTCTCTCTCTGCCCCTACCCTGCTCGCTCGCTCCCTCTCTGTCCCCCTCTCAAAAACAAATAATAAATAAACATTAAAAAAAAAAAAAAAGAATGGCGATCCGGCTTTTTCCTTTCATGGGAGTGGAGAGAGATTCTATCCCTTGTGAGGTATCCGTACCCAGTAGGTGTTGAGTGGTTGTCTTCTGTTACAGACTAAGTTGTTTCCCCCACCCTCCTATTCGTACGTGGAAGCCCTAACTCCTCATGTGACCGTGTTTGGAGATAGGGTCTTTAAGGAGATAATTATGGTTCAATGAGGTCAAAAGTGTGGGGGCCTAATTCAATAGGGATAGTGTCCATATGGGAAGGGGAAGAGACGGGTGAGCTGCCCCTCTTTCCACGTGCATGTGCACAGAGGCAAGGCCGTGTGGGGATACAGTGAGGAGGCAGTGGATTGCAAGCCAAGGAAGAAGGGTCTCTCCGGAAGCCAACCCTAATGACACGTTGGCCTTGGACTTCCAGCCTCCAGAGCTGTAAGACCATACATTTCTGTCGTGTGAGGCCCGTGCCCCTCTCCCCCGTGTATGGTACTTTGTACAGCAGGCCCAGCGGACTAAGACACTTTCTTTCCTTCCGAAGGTGATAGGCATGTGTGACTCCCTTTGCAGTAACGTTAGCATTGTTGAGGTCAGGCCTGGCAAGCCTGCATTTGCCCTGGCACGGGGCGGAGGTGGGGAGGGGGTGTCTCCTCTGTGTTACATCCAGGCCCTGGGTTCATTTAATGGATCGGATAGCTAAGGATGAGAAAGCATAAGCAGTTTTCTCAAAGCCACTTTAGTAGATTAGGCAATGAACCTGAGGGTGCATCCCAGCGCTGTCAGAGCTCGCTTGGGTAAATCCAGGACAAATATATTTAATTCCTTATTTAAAAATGCAATTCACAGTGACAGGTGGATGTCATTGAGCAGCAAAGAAATGAAAAAAAGTGGGTCAGTGACACACCACACTGTTTTGTGATAAATGTAGGTTAACTGACTTAATGGAAAGCCACAATCTAAGGGAAAGTGGTCTTGAAAAGCTGAAGCCCTTGAAAAATCTCCAACTACCCACTTATGTCTAGGAGAGAGTAGTGCAGCTCTTTGAGCCTAAACCTTTTATCAGTAAATTCTTTTGTGCTGCCTTGTAGTTAAAACCATTGCTTTAATTTAAAATATATTTATTGGATGGTGATTATGTGCCTGGCTTCGTGCGAGGCATTAAACACCCAGAGCTAAAATGTATGGTTGCTGTCCTGAATTGGGTGACAATTTAGTGGGGCTGGTTAAATGGACGACACTATATTGTAGGTACTACCTGAGAGGGCAGAGGGAGGTAATTACAGCATTCAGAAGCACATTGGGTGGGGGGGGGGGCTATATGTCACACAGACTGAGGGCAGACACCAGAGATGGCTTTCCTAAAAGAGGTGAGGCTTGAGCTGAGTTTGAGGCAAGAAGTCTGGGTTATTCAGTCAAATCTGAATAATGGTGTTACAGGCAGAGAAAATAGTAAGCATATCAAGATGGAGATGTGGGAAGCCAGCCCACTTGGAGACTGTGTGCATACAGATACTGTCCCTTCCTTTCATTTCTCCCCTTGTTTTCCTTCCTCCTTCTCTTTCTTCAGTGATGTTTTGGTAAGCTGACACTGCGGGGTGAATACAAAGGCCTGATTTGTAGTGTTTGCCAATTTCCGTGGTGTAAATACTCCTTCCATGGCTGATTCCAAGCTACCGACATGATGTTGAATGTTCCCCCAAATTTCTAAAGCTACAACAATTGATCACAACCATTCACAACAAATGGTATAATCCCATTCAGTCGACCATTGCCTCCCATCCGTCCATCATCTATTTATCATCCATCCATCCATCCATCCGTCCATCCAACTATCCATTCTTCATCCATCTACCCATCCATCTACCCATCCATCATCCATCTATCCATCATTCATTATCCACCCATCTGTCTGTCCATTCATCCATCCATCATCCATTTATCATCCATCCATCCATTCATCCATCCACCCATGCAACTATCCATCCTTCATCCTTCCATCCATTCATCTAGCCATTCATTCATCATTCATCATCTACCCATTTGTCTGTCCATCTATCCATCCATCATCTATCCATCCATCTATAAACATCATTTTAACTAAACAGAATCTTAGAAATAAATTATTTTATGGACTTTAGAGTTTTTTTTAGTCAAGTCTTCTCATATTATAGACAAGAAAACTGATACCTAGAGAGAGGAAGTGACTTTTTTTTTTTTTTAGAAGGGTTTATTTTGAGAGCGAGAAGCTCTGTGCTGTCATCGCAGAGTCCAATGTGGGACTCAATTTCACAAATCATAAGATCATAACCTGAGCTGAAATTAAGTGTCAGATGCTTAACCAACTGAGCCCCAAGGAAGTGACTTTATTAAAATCTATTTGTAGAACTTAGATTAGGACGATGGTCTTCAGAATTGAAGTCTGCAGCTGCTTCTCTTAAGTGAAGAAAGCACAATCTTGAATATAGCTTTGTAGTTTCTGAGTTGGAGCACTGGGGAACCCATGTTGTACGCACTGCTGTCCTGTCATCCCTACTTTTCTGCGACAGTCCTAACGCTCATCCAAGTGTTCCTGTTGTTTTTGTGTCTATAACTGCTGCTTCCCAGCAGGCTCACCGTCTCCTTCACAGGGGGTTCAAAATGTCCCTGTTGAAATTACATTCTTCTAGTTTGTAGCACCGGGCTTCGGAATTTAATTTAGCAGTTGGTTTTCAGTCTTTGATGTTTCTGGATTTCATTGGCGTGTTTCTCTCTCTCTCTCTCTCTCTCTCTCTCTCTTTTGTGATCTGGATCTCTCTCCTTTGGGACTCCCAACTCACTCACCCATTTATGGTTTTAACCAGTTGCTGCTCAGGGGCTCCATTTGTGTCACGCTGAATTTCTGTAACTGTATCTATGGGGTTGAAAATGGCTTTCCTCCTTGTGGGCTTCTGGCAGGAACTTCCGAGGATGTGAATAACTGACCCTACTTTTGGTGGTCTTTAAACTGGGGTGCCTGGGTGGCTCAGTCGGTTAATTGCCTGACTTCAGCTCAGGTCACGATCTCACGCTCCGTGAGTTCGAGCCCCGCGTCGGGCTCTGTGCTGACAGCTCAGAGCCTGGAGCCTGCTTCGGATTCTATCTCCCTCTCTCTCTGCCCCTACCCCCCTCACGCTCTGTCTCTCTCTATCAAAAAAAGAATAAGATTCTCTCCCTTTCCCTCTGTCCTACCCAGCTCACACGTGCACCGCTCCCCCCCCATAAATAAATAAATAAAACATTTTAAATTGTTAACTCTGAGAGAGGAAGGGTCGCTCTTACTCTCTGAGAAGCTTTATTTTGAAATCAGGGACAGAGTGGCTGATGAATTGAGTGCTCCAGAGGACTGTGTTGAAAACTAGCTTCTGTGTTGTAATGTTGAGTGAAAAGGGCAAGCTGCTGAGGTATGCATTACGATGCCACTTTTGTAAAAGAGAAACAAATCGGTGGTTACCTCTGGAGGGTGGTGGAAGGTGGAAATGAGCTGGAGAGAAATCTCTCACGTTTTAAGTTTATATGTTTCCGTATTGTTTAATTCATTTTTCTTTTTAATTATAAGCATGTCATCTAAAGCAAATCCGGACAAAACGGCCTGCTTATATTTTAATCAGGCTCATCTGGGCAACGGCGATAAACTTCCTGTTGCCTTCTTACCACGCTTTGCCATTTGCCCAATATAAACTTTACAGGTGCCTTAGTTTATAAGTTGTAGCCTAATAATTTTAGACACAATTAATTTTGATTGCTAGAGAGTTGCAATTGCACAGGTATTCAGAGCTGTTCAATAAGGCCAGAATTTAAACCTAGGATTCCCTGTGTATGCTCCCTTCACCTAATAATTTTTACCAATTCTTTCCTAATGAGGTTAATCATCTACTCGAATGCATTGCCTGAGCTGGTCATTATTCAGGGCTTCCAACAGAGATTCTAAAAACCTCCTGGATTCATTCTGTGAGCTGACATAGGGCCATTATTTTCTTCCACCGTTCCTTGACTGTGGTGCTCTCAGCTGCCTTGGAAGGGGAGAGTCATTAGATTTCACTGGCTTCCCCGGAATAGCATCATGTTCCGTGATACCAACGCCCCTGCCTCCCCTCCTTTTTCCCCTTAGATGAACTTCTCTCGTGTACCCGGCAGTTCCTTCCTCATCTTTAGAATGCCCTTTAGCATCTCCATTCTCAAATTGGGAGAAGTAAATCTAGTCTCATCGCCCGTGGCGCCGAACATTTGAAAAGGCAGGAAGGTGTGGTTATTTATATGAAATCGATCACTTTGTAGTAGTCTGAAATGGGGGAAAAAATGTGACTTCTTACTCAGGCGTTTGTGTGACCACACAGGTTGTCTCTCCCAGCTGTGTCTTATAAGAATTTTCAGAAACCCATGGACCACATGAACGATATGTTATTGATACGAAGCACAGTTGTGCTTATGCCAGTTTCGCAGTCTGTGGGACCTCTTTTAAGTTGTTAGGTTGAATTATATGAATTGTCAAACCGAGCTACTAAAAGGGCAGTTTCATCCAGTTCCACCTAAGAGAGCCTCTTTGCTGAGTTGTAAGACATGGAAAATACGTGTCTACATTAGGAAAGGCACGGGATGACCATGCTTTAAGGAAACTGGGCATCCTTTTTTTTTTTTTTTTTTGAATCTGTCTCTCCTGGTTAGTGTTCACTTAGTTGACACTTGCTTGTTGCCTCACTAGCTTTCAGAAAGTATCCAGAACAAAATTGGTTGCCTAGCAACATGCTCCAGCCCAGGAGGGTTGGAGAATGGGTCAGTGATTAACAATTATGTACAATCAAGTTTAAAAATGCATAGCAGCCGGCAACATTCATGCTCTGACCACCAGAAAAATCCCAGCATTCCGCGGGCCCGGGTGTGTGGCTATTGTACGTGAATTTATTGCAGTTGCGGTCTGGACCTTATGGTTGCAATCCAGAAACACTTTGCTCTGGACTGAAATGGGCACTTGGTGTCCCCCTGAACATCGGTCCGTTTTGCGGAAGGCATCTGACACCCATCGTGCGTTTGGCTGCCTATCTGGACGCTCATCCCCTTGGAAAGTGAAAAGAGAAGGCGAAGAATTTGGATATTTATGATTGTTGTCATCTCAACAGCTTTGGCCCCTATTAGTGAATCTGTAATTTGCCAAAGAACAAGTACACACAAAATCAGTGACTGCGGCCCACTTAGCCCGGATCATTCTTTCAAGAATTACGAATGCTGTGCAAACGTTCTCCCTGAAACGGCCCCAGCCCTTAATCGTTTCTCTTCCTTCCGTTGCAGCAGAAGAGAAGACAAATTTTGCCTAATTCAGTCCTTACTTAATCTTTCTGTCAGCACAAATATCGATGGTGTAAATCCCGAAAGCAGCAGTAAAGCCAGGAGGCATTTTTATAACTCTGGCAAAGCTAATAATGCACATTTCTTTGTTGAGAATCATTGACTTTAATTGGCTAATCAATTTTTAGGCCCTCTCCATTTGTATTTTGTTTAATCAACAAAAATAAATCGCCCTGCCAACCTTGAAAGTGCCAAGTCGGAGAACAGTGGCAGAGACTTCGTTTGTCCTGCCCAAAGTGCTTCCCAATAGAAACGTCTTAATTGAAGATGATTTATATTCAGAAGCGTGGATGTTTTATCGTTTGTCTGAAGAAGGAAAAAGCTGTGTAAGCAAGCAGAATGCAGCCGTTTTAGGCATTGTTTTTGACGTTTATCTACTCTCTTTATCCCTCAGACGTTTCCAGAAAAACGACCTCTCCGCATCCTTCTCGCTAATGATTCAGGCTCCAGCTCCTGAAGCACTTGTCAAGGGTTCTTCATAACCTTTGCTTGCTGTTGGTTTTTGTGAGAGGACTTCCTCCCGGGTTTTACTGCCCGTGACTCATGTCTCTGGGCCTTTGGTGGGAAGTGGCTGACGTGTCGGGGCTGGAAGACAGACCCCATTCACCTTCCCCCGGGAAGGGGGCCGCTGGCTTGCTTTGTCGGCAGGAAGACCTCAGTGGCCATGGCGGGCTGCGGGGTCTCGGGGCACAGGAGCTTTGATGTGGGCCGGTGACAAACTTCCCTGAGAGTGGCAAGAGGTCAGGTTTTGCTTTTGCTGCCTTCTCTTCACTCTGGGGAAGGAGGACAGATGACAAGAAGTAACGTTTATTTAATGCCTGCGTGATGCCTTCTCATTTCTCACAACAACCCCGTGTGGTAGCGGAACCCCATTTTTCTGGCGAGGAAGCCGAGGCTCAGAGGGCGTTAGCAACGGCTTGTATGTGGAGCGCCTGTGGTTGGAATCTCTGTTTCCAGACGTCTTCCCATTTCACTGGCTGCTGGAAGCTGGAAAAGACGCTTCCTCCCAACAGTGTCACTAACCCAGGTTTTCCCCTGCGGGGCTGCTGGGGTGCAGGTACCAGAGTGTGATGGCGGCCAGGGTTGTTGACTCTTTTCCAAGAGCTTCCCTTAATCCCTACTCGCCTATTAGTTACTGCTACCCTCCTTTTACAGAGGAGGAAACAGAAGCAAAGAGTGGTTGGGGCATTGGCTCAAGGTCACTTGGCTAATAGCTGGGGATACCAGGATTTGAATCCATGTAATCTGACCCAGCACCCATGCTCACAGGAGTCACCTTGTACCTTGTCTGTTCAGCATTGTCCAAGCCTCCCATGTAGGGAGAAAGCAGTAAGATGAAAGAGGAAGGGAAAACAGTGTAGTCTGATAGAACTTGCTTCGGACAGTAGAGACCATTGATGTACCAGTTGCCTTCATTGTGGGCTCATTCATTGACCTTCGGCTGCTCTGGGTTGCCCTTTCTGTTGCCTTTTCTCCATTCTGAGTTGCCTTTTAGTGCCTCTGCTAAAGTCCCATCCTCCCCGGGTCTCTCTTCGACTGATGGGAGGCCAGCTGGTCTCTAGAGGCCACCAAGAAACCAACATCATGACCCCCCAAGTTATTCTATGGGCAAAAGCCTGAAATAAACCCCAGGAACCAATGTGATGCAATTTAACAATTTCTGTAAGGAATTAGTTCTAGGAACCCGGTGCGATGGTAAAAACCCAGCCTCTGGCCGAAGCCCTGTGCTGTTTTTACTGGGGCTGTAGCTACTCACTCGGCAGCCCTGAGCCACAGCATCCTTGGGTACCAAGGGTCAAGCGGTCCCTGTTTCGAGGTGGAATGTGGAAGAATGTTCACATTGGGAGTGGAAAGCCCTGCAGCAGGTCAGGTCGGTTAATATAATGATGGTGATCATAACCTGCAGAGAACAGTTTCTGATGCCAAGACCTGTTCCAAGTGTTTTGCACGTATTAACCAGTAATTTTCCACCAATCCCATTAGGTAGATGCTGTAATCTTCATTTTACAGATGGGAAAATCGACAGGGTTAAATGTGCACGTATAGCGTAATTTTAGGAACATTAACATACAAAACACATCTTAGAATCAAGGACATATGGTGCTTGGCTCGTGGACTAGTGGAGCCAGTGTTTGGCTACTCTTTGGAGCACAGATGCCTCCTTATTAGATGGGCCTTGGAAACTAGCTTAAATGTGCGGGGCAATACAACAGCCGGCATTTATCGAGTTATTACTGTATGCCAGGCTCTATTTTAAGAACTTGGCATGAATTGTTGTTAATCCTCACAGAAAGGTAGCTAGTATGATCATGATTATACCTGGGTCGCAAATGGAGGAACTAAGTCAGAAGGGTAGTTTATCTTGCCCGAGGCCACCCAGTCAGGACACGGCAAGGCCAAGAGTCAGCTGGGGTCATCGGGCTCCCGAGCCGGGCTCTGAATCGCAGCGGCTCCTGCCTCTGAGCTAAGACCCCAGGTACAGTTGGGAAAGGGGTGGTGGCAGAGGGGATGGACACAGTCACAGGGCTCCGTGTGGGTTAGAGGCTGTGTGGTCCCGGTCAGGTGCCCTTGCCCACATGGCTTGTCACATTTTTGGGTCGTCTGCTGTGGAGTGGAATTGGAGGTTGATTTTACCAGTCTTCTGCAGGCTTCTGTTTGTTTGGTTGCCAAGACCATCCCAGTGGGGAAGGAAATGAAGGAGAGCTTTGATATGACTTGTAAAACATACCTGGGAAGGCATGTCCTGAGTCTCGGATGCACATCATCTCCCTGACCCCCACAACGACCCAGTGAGGTTCCCACTCAATGGTGATCGCCATGTCGCAAAGGGGGGAGTAGTGGCCTGGGGAGGGCCAGCCACTATTCTTGTATCCTCAGGTCACACAGCGGGGGTGGGGGGGGCAGAATAAGGTGAGGACTGACCCCACTTGGGGGCTCTCCCGGTGGGGGGGGGGGGCCTGGGATGGGGCATCAGCTCCGCTAGTCAGCTGCTTCTTCCCTCCTGTTGTGCTGCACCCACGCTCTCCTGCTCTCCCGTGCCTCCGTGTCCCGAGCTTTTCAGAACAAAAAGAATGAGATTTTCCACCGCCCGGAACTGTTTTTGCTACTGCTTGTGCATCTGAACACCTGCTGGGCTGATGAGCTTTTGAAATGTCACTTGGCTGTTGGGAGGGAGCTGTGAGTGATTGGCGGGAACACACCATCCCAGCTGCCTCCGAGGGGTGGGTGGTGGCGGGTGGGAGTGCGATGGTTCCCAGGCCTTGGTAGGGGGAGGTGGCTGTGTTTCTGCTCATGCAGCTGGCACAGGTACCCATCGCCTGCCTGGTCATTTTCTTCTCTTGGGCAGATGGAGGCCGTTTCTGTGCCGTGTTGTTCTTACAGCGTTGGCTCTGCGGTTTTGGGTCACCTTTTGAGAATACAGTTGAAATTTCGACCTTTTTCCTCCCCGGATTTTGCTTTTCAGAAAAATGCGCGTGTACATTTATAGGCAATTCTGTGTGTAAATTCTGGATTTTCACTGGCACTCTTAAAACCAGAGGCTCCTTGGCCGTATCCTACCCTCCATATTCATACCATGAAATCTAGTTCAAGAGTTGGGTTTTCTTCCCTCCTCCCCCGCCCCAGTTGAGGGCAAGTATGGAAAATTAAATTTTTGATTTCCTGCCCCTTTTCCCTTTCCCTTGTAGTTAGTCAGAGGCCTGGCGGGAAAATATACGGCACAGTCAGGTGACAGAAGAGGGTTGAGTGAAGCCGTGTCATGAGGTCGGGAAGCAGAAAGGGTGCGTGAGGTGCGGGGGTTACCTGAGGAATCCCCTCTGTTTTAACCTGTTCGGACTGCTATAACGATACCACAGACTGGGAAACTTTCACGTGGCAGAAATTTCTTCCTCACATTGCTGGAGCCTGGGAAGTCCAAGGTTATTAAGGTGCTGCAGATTGGGTCTAGTGATGGTCCACTTCCGGGTTCATAGATGGCAGACTTTTCCTGTGGTCTCGCATGGTCGGAGGGGTGAGGGAGGTCTTTGGGGTCCCTTTTATAAGGGCACTCATCCCGTTCATGGGGGCTCTCCCCTCCCCCCTCATGTCCTGATCACCTCCCAAAGGCCCCATCTCCTAATATCATCACACTGGGGGGTTGGATTTCAACATATGAATTTAGGGGGACATATTCAGTCTATGACACCGTCCAACCCCTAAAACT
The DNA here is from genome assembly GCF_018350215.1 of Panthera leo. Taxonomy (NCBI): domain Eukaryota; kingdom Metazoa; phylum Chordata; class Mammalia; order Carnivora; family Felidae; genus Panthera; species Panthera leo. Next base: position 13,470,377 of record NC_056687.1, read on the forward strand.
AAGGACAGACAGGGAGGGTTCCTCAGAGAGGCTGTGCCCTGTGGTGGAGAGACTTCCAGGCAACCCTGTAGAGAGGAGGCGGGGGAGGGGTGAGTGTGGGTACCTGTTCCTTCCTTCTTTTTTTTTTTTTTTAATGTTTTTAACTTATTTTTGAGAGAGTGCAAGTGTGGGAGTGGCGGGGGGACAGAGGATCTGAAGGAGGCTCTGTAGTGACGGCAGAGAGCCCGTTGTGGGGCTCGCGCTCACGAACTGTGAGATCATGACCTGAGCCGAAGTTGGACCCTCAACCGCCTGAGCCGCCCAGGTGCTCAGTGCTCCTTCCTTCTTTACCCTCCTCTTCCGCTCCTGGCTTCTGTGGTTAGCTCCCAAGGGACCCGAGGGCAGGGGAGCCTGGTTGATGCAGATCACGGAGGTCAGCTTCCCAGGGCACGGATCCCAGCGGACAACCATGGGACATGAACAGGATGTTTAGCGCATTACTCTTCAGATGTTTCTGTCCAATAGATGGCACTTTTGAGGCTGCAAAGGAACAGCTTTGTCATCCTGAAGTGCTCTCCTTGGGGACTGGACGTCATGGGAAGTTGCATGGCTTGTGCCGTGAAGGTTTCGTGATCTTGTTCATGATTGGAAGCGTCCTGGTTTTCATCCAGATGCTTTTAAATCCAGGCTTTTAGGTTTTGTTTTTGTTTTTTCCCTATTTTATTCGTATGCCTGTTATTACAAGGCTACTTTGAAAGGCTGCATTGCGACTCACGATGATGAATCAATCTGCCTCATTATCACAGGGGATTATATATAAATCACTCGCATGGCGTTATGTTCAAAGGTAGTTTTCTCTTACGTGATAGCTGGATGTAATGAAATGGGCATTTCTGGATTTTGCAGAACAGAGAGATTATATGCGGGGAAGCAACTGAGAAGTTAAAAAGCGTTCGGCAAGGTCAGGTCACTAGCAGGTGTAAGTCACACCCCCAAGCTTGGATCTGGGGTCTGGGATCTGCTTCCGGCTCCTGCTCCCGCGTTGTGACCTTGGACAGCATCTCTAGGTGTCAGCAAGAATCCTGCTAAGTCAGTTTAGAGAGAACCCCCACCCTTGGCGTATGAGTACCTTGGTATGCAGGAATCCTGTTTTCTCTTGGTTTAGTAAGGACCCCCACCCTTGCTGTGTCTGCTGAGTAGTGACCTCCTCAGTCTGCTTGTTTGTTATAAGTCCCCAGGTGTCTTTGCTGCACTGGGATTTGCACCTCATCTCTCTCCTCTATTGCAATAGCCCTGAATAAAGTCTTTCTTACCATTTTTTAACAAACATCAGAATACTTTTTTTTTTTTTTTTTTTTTTTTTTTTTTTAACATTACCACCCCATAAAACCTTGGAATTGTTTGTGATCCTCAGGGACTTCCAGTCCAACCCGCCCAGTGTTGAGAGCCCAGCGGGTCCCATGGTGAGGAGCCTACTACCCTCTCGTGGGTTGGTTCTCAGTGTTGAGATGCCTCGCCTCAATTTCAAGCTTGAAACTTACCTTCAGTTTTCCTCATTGATCTCAGTGTTGCCTTTCCTGGGAATCTGTTAACTCCCTCATTAAGGGAACAAATGAGCTTCGTAAAATTTTAACTATCGTAATGAAAATAAATTTGTTTTATTTATTTTTTTATTTCAGAGCGAGAGAGAGAGTGCACAAGCAGGGGGGAGGCAGAGAGAGAGGGAGAGAAAGAATCTTAAGCAGGCTCCACACTCAGCGTGGAGCCCAGTGTGGGGCTCGATCTCACGATCCTGGGATTGTGATCTGAGCTGAAATCAACAGTTGATCGCCTAATCAACTGAGCCACCCAGGCACTCCAATGAAAATAATTCTAAAGTAGTGTCTATAGTGACCTTCTTGCTTTTTTTTTTTTTCTTAATGTTTATTTATTTCTGAAATGGAGAAAGACAGCACGAGTGGGGGAGGGGTAGAGAGAGAGGGAGACACAGAATCTGAAGCAGGCTCCAGGCTCTGAGCTGTCAGCAGGGCTCGAACTCACAAACTGTGAGATCATGACCTGAGCCGAAGTTGGTCACTCAGCGGACTGAGCCACCCAGGCGCCCCACCTTCTTGCTTTCTTTATAACAGGACTCAGAGCCTGGCTGGAACATTGTTGCCAACTCTGGGATATTGTTACTATAGGAAGCTGCTCCAGGGTGATGGCCCTGGGGGTTGAGTCCCTGGGGACTCTGTCTTTGTTATAAACTCCTAGGTGGCTCAGCAACTGTGCTTCTACTTCTGAGTGCTCTGCTATTTTCCTCTGCCATTGGTTCTTGATGATGCCTTGTTTAGATACCGTTTTATAAATGACATGCTTCTTTTTCTTTTATGGAGTAAAGTGCATGGGGCTTTGTGAAAGCTGTTTGTCACCCAGAAGTATTTCTTTCTTTTTTTTTTTAATTTCCAGATGGCTGTGTTCCAGATATTAACCTTATCAGAAGCCTGACCTGCACATGGTGAGCAGTTTAAACTTGCCTACATGCTTTGAAGGACTTTCGAGGTGCATCAAGGGTATATAAATCCATTTGCTTTTTCATTTATTTGTTTATCATATAGCCCCTAAATCTGTGCCTGGTGTTTTGTTGATTTCCACTGTCTATTTTTTCTGCATCACCGCATTTATGGGTATCTTTGAGAAGCAGTGACTTCCATAGGATTAAAACAACCAAAGTCCTTTGCTTGAAGGAGAATTTTAAGGTGCAGATTTAAAAAGGAAATCAGATTTATTTATAAATATGTCACTATGTGTCTGAGAAGATAACATTCTTTTTGTTAAATATCAGCGTACTGTATCACATGCAAAAAAAAAAAAAATCACTCCGTATCATTTAATATTCACATTCAGATTTCCCTGATTGATAAATGTTCTTTTCACAGTTAGTTATAAATCCCTCAGGGTAATCAAAGGATTTAAACAAAGTCCACAAATGGCATGTGGTTGATAATGCCTCTTAAGTCTCTTTTTATATGTAGGTTTCCTGTCCTTGTTTGTTTTCTCTTGCAATATATTTGGTCAAGAAGCTGGATCTTTTGTCCCGTGGAGTTCTTCACCGTATATAAGTATATATAGACTTTGCTGCCAGAATCCCAGTGTTGTCATTAAACATTTTATTGTCTTCAAAATGTCCTATAAACTAAAGGCTTTATTAGATTCAGATTTGTATTTTTGGGCAACAGTATTGCATACATGATAATGTAACTTTATCAGGTGACATATTTTGTATCCTTTCTGAAATGTTAATATAGGCAGGTGCTGTTAATCTGATCATCCTTCATTAGGGTCCCCATCAGCTTTTTCCCTTGTGGTTTCGGCAGCTGTTGGCGGTCCATAGAGGATGCCTAGACTCAGTTTTCATTTAGGGTGTTTACAGAAGGGTGATAATCTCATTCTGTCATTTCCTCTGCCTTTATTAGCTGGAAAGTTTTATAAAGAACTTTGTTTCAATCTTTTAAAAAAGTTGCCTCAGGGTATATAGTTTGTAGATAAAAGGCAGAATGCTGGCTTGATTTTTTTCTTTCCTTCACCAGAATAATGAATCGATTCCATATTGTCTTCAAAGATGGTCAGTGAGTTTTTAAGGAAAGATATTCTTGCAAACTCTTAGATTCTTTATGTATTTGACATTGGAGCCAGGATGTGGTTAGAAACAGTAGCTTAAAAAGGCCTCTGTTTTTAGATGTATAAATCTACTTAATAAACACTTCTAGATAATAAGAGAAAGGAGGGAAGGGAAGATGTGGAGTGAAAAAGGAAGAGACAAGAATTTATAAGTATGATTAAATAAGGATGAAAGAAGGATAAAAAATAAAGGCGTGGGGCGCCTGGCGCCTGGGTGGCTCAGTTGGTGAAGCGTCCAGCTCTTGGTTTCAGCTCAGGTTGTGATCTCACGGTTCATGAGATGGAGCCCCAAGACGGGCTCTGTGCTGACAGTGAGGAAACTCTTTGGGATTCTCTCTCCCTCTCTCTCAGCTCCCCCCTTCCCCCCTCCCCACTTGCACACATGTGTGTGTGTGAGCAGGCTCTCTCTGTCTCTCTCTCAAAATAAATACATAAAACATGTTTTATTTATTTATTTTTAAAGTGTTTATTTGTTTTTGAGAGAGAGAGAGAGAAGTGCAAGCAGAGGAGGGGCAGAGAGAGAGGGGAGACAGAGCATCCGAAGAAGGCTCTCTGCTGACAACAGCCAGCTCGACACCGGGCTCAACGCGGGGCTCGAACTCATGAAATGTGAGATCATGACCTGAGCCAAATTTGGACGCTTAACCAACCGAGCCACCCAGGCCCCCCAATCAATAAAACATTAAAAAAAAGAGAGAGAGAGAGAGAGAGAGAGAGATGCTAAAAATGAGGAATGGAGGGGACAAAAAAGGAATCGTCTAAGATACTCCAGGGAAGATAAACAGAAGGGAAGTAATTTATTCACCAAGTGCTTTTTTACTACTTTTTTACTTTTTTTTTTTTACTACTTTACTTTTTTACTACATGCCTTTCTCTTTTACTTTTCTTTTACTACTTTACTTTTTTACTACACACCTTTCTCAGTTCTAGGTGCTGAGGCCAAACCTCCTGCCCTCACCGAGCTTACCTTCTAGTGTGAGTGAAGTCTGAAGTCACAGACGAGCATGTCCGATGGTGACGGACCAGAGCAAGGAAGCGTGCTAGAGCATCCTGGCGGTGGGGTTGGGGGATAGGGCTGTGATTTTCATAGGATGATCAGGGAGGAACTTCCCATGAAAGACAGGATGGTTGGGCAAAGACAGGAAGGAGGTGAGGGAGGAAGCCAGGTGCCTTTCTGGGAGAGAACGTTCCAGGCCGAGGCAAGAGAAGTGCGGAAGCCCCGAGTTGCAGCTGTGTCCCGTTGTGAGACGAACACTGGCGTGTGAGAGGAACAGGAGGAGGCCGTTGCGGCTGTGACAGCGTGAATGAGCAGGAGAGGACCGAGGGGGCGATTGGGAGACACTCGACAACGGGGGGCTGTGTGGGTTAGGCTCCAGATTGCACAGGGCCTCGCAGGCCATTGGAAGGTCTTCGGGGACCATGGATGGACTTGATTTCACTCACTTTATAACATGAGGATAGACTGTTTGGGGGCCAGGATCAGGGCAGAATCAGCAAGACCGATTAGCAGGTGGCCGTGACCAGCATACTGGTGATGGAGCTGGTGAAATACAGCCAAATTCTGGATACATTTTGAAGGCAGAGCTGACGGGATTTGCTGACGGATGGGGTATGAGGTGTGAGGGAGGAGGGAGGTGTCCAGGAGGGACAAGAGCCACACGTACTTGGGGGACGAGCGGTGGCGTCGGTGGACCTTGGCTGCTCCAGCAACCTGGGCCCTTCTTGGCCGTTCGACAGGAGTTCCAGGCCAGCAGTGGGAAGGAAGGCTTGCCTATGGAGTTCTCCGTTCTTGAGGAGTTTATGAGTGGCTGGATGGGTCATTCCATGGTGGCCAAGTCACCTCTTTTAATTCAGTGGCCACCACCTCGTGCCAGCCACAAAAGCGGCCAGGGTTTGAGGAGGTCACTACTGAACCTCTAACAGATGCCCAGTTCAGAGGACAAGCCCCGTGATAGAGGAGAATCTGCTTCTGTGAGGGAGAACCCCTTGGATCCGGAGAACGAAGGTTGTTGAGGACCGATTCCTACCGCGTGCGTCTAGACTTGGTTTTGGTCTCGGAAAAATACTTCTGGGTGTGATGGGAAGAACCCTCTTGGGCTCAGCGTGTTGGTGGGTAGTTTCGGATCGCCCACACGTCTTTGCTCGTTCCTCCCGCTTGTTTTTTTTTTTTTTTAATTTTTTTTAACGTTTATTTATTTTTGAGACAGAGAGAGACAGAGCATGAACGGGGGAGGGTCAGAGACAGAGGGAGACACAGAATCGGAAGCAGGCTCCAGGCTCTGAGCCATCAGCACAGAGCCTGACGTGGGGCTCGAACTCATGGACGGTGAGATCATGACCTGAGCTGAAGTCGGACGCTCAACCGACTGAGCCACCCAGGCGCCCCTCCTCCCGCTTTTCTACAGGGGTGTCTGAAGTGCACTGTCCCACCTGTCATTGCCAGCATGCTGAGCACTGGGCCAAGGGGAGGCAAATCCTCACCCCCAGGCCTGGTTTTTTGTTTGTTTGTTTAAATTAAGTTTTTAATTTTAATTCCAATATTCTTAACATGCATTGTTATATTAGTTTCAGGTGTACAGTATAATGATTCAACACTTCCATAAGCTACCCAGTGCTCATCACGACAAGGGCACTCCTCACTCCCCGTGATGGGGAGTATTTCACCCCCCAACCCCCCCACCTCCCCTCTGGTGATCATCTGTTTGTTCCCTGCAGTTAAGAGTCTGTTTCTTGGTGTGTCTGTCTGTCTGTCTGTCTCTCTTTTTATTTTTGTTTTCCTTTGCTCATTTGTTTTGTTTCTTAAATTACACACGAGTGAAATCATATGGTATTTGTCCTCCTGTGACTTATTCTGCTTAGCATTGTACTTTCGAGCTCCCTCCATGTTGTTGTAAATGGCAAGATTTCATTCTTTTTGATGGGTGCATAATATTCCACCACACACACCTAGTCTTCTTTATCCATTCAGGCAGAGTTGAGTAACTGCCTGGACAAAACCTGAAATAGTTACTCTTTGATTCTTTACAGAAAGAAAGTTTGCTGACCCACGGGCTAGAAAATAAGTAGAGGATGAGAAAGGCTATCGGGGGATGGAGCATACAGAAATGTTCCTTGTCGGTCACTTGAACGCCGCTCGGCCTTCGTGTGTGTGAATGTGAAATTCCATACCTCACAAATTGTGGCTTAACGTTGTTAAGATTTTACTTTTTTTTTTTGTTTGTTCTTCTACAGGTTAGATGACGTTATTTTTATACTTAATAGGAAATACAATTCAGCACGGGTAGGTTCACATTTAATATTGGTGTCAATTTACTGGGCAGATGGTTGTATATATTAGTATTCAGTTACTTTAGTATGGAATGTTAGTGTTGAACCTTCCATAATCCCAAAGTTTAGCATTTAAGTCCTGATTTGCCATTTGGTCCTCCTTGGATAGTAGAAAGTTTCTCTCCCATATGAGTGTATTAATATTGTGTGGTTTGTTTTGTCTTTGTGTGATCAAGAATTCTCCATCCCTGAGGCGCCTGGGTGGCTCAGTCAGTTAAGCATCCAACTTCGGCTCAGGTTATGATCTCGCGGCTCGTGAGTTCGAGGCCTGTGTCGGACTCTGTGCTTGTGGCTCAGAGCGTGGAGCCTGTTTCGGATTCTGTGTCTCCCTCTCTCTGCTCCTACCCCACTCACACTCTGTCAATCCCTCTCTCAAAAATAAATAAACATTAAAAAAAAAAAAGAATTCTCCATCCTTTTAGTAAATGCAAGGGTTTTCAAAATAAGTAGACTTGCATTTTCTCCCCCCTAAATGGGACTTAGATAGTTTTATCTAAGTTGTTCCTTTTGTCTTTTAGCTATATTGTGTGCTATGTTATTCTGGAAGGCTATGGAATTCTTCATGTAAGAAAAAAAAAATAAAAGAATGAAATAGATTTAAAATATAAAGGACTTTTCTTTCTTAATTGCATCTTAATGTAATAAAAGCCAGAGAGTAATTATTAAAAATGATAGAAGAAAAGAATTAAAACAATAAAATTGCTTAGCAAAGATCCTGTTTCATAATGCAGTCGGATATAATTGGTATCATAATGTGTAATTAACAATCTTTCTTTGAAGTATGAGGCGTGCATTTGGGCAGGCAGGGGACCTCTTAGGAGCGGTGATGTCTGAATTAGTTCTTACCGTAGTGCTTCTGAATCTGTGCACAGATTGTAGCATCTTGCTTCCTGCCTTGTTAGTTGCTTTTTGTTGGTAGAGAGAGATCATAAACTAAGGGCTAGGAGAGAGGGTCCCCCAAACTTGACCAGTCAGCCAGCCACCACTGCCCCGGGGTTGATTAGGGGCAGGAGAAGACAAACTCCCAGATGCAGTTCCCTGGCATAGACCAGATGGGGGACCCTTCTTGCCCTGGTATCAGGTTGGCCTGGGACGTGTGCTTTAAACGAGCTGAGAAGCCTCCTTGACCTCATTTTCTAGACCCACCCCCATTCAGGCCCCATGGATCTTACTGCAGATACGGCCAGGAAAGATGAGTCCAAGGAAAAGTACCACCAGGAAACAGAGGGGGGAAGGTAATGGATTCCCACAGGCTTGGAGCCTGAGTCTCACTTTCTCTACTGCCCACCTTGGCTCCATCTGACTCCTTGAGACTGGGACACCAGAACACTCAAGAACGCAAATAAAAGCACTGGCAGAGACTATTCCAGGCAGATCTGAACTTCTTCTAGAGTTCCGTGCCCACGAGGCACCACGTATAGGCTTCTGCGGGAGGCGTGGTGGTGGGTGCTCTTCATCGCCCCCTGGTGGGAGAAGTTGGCTCTGTGTGACTGTAGAGGGGCTGAGGGGGAAACGGCCACTCCAGAGCTTAGCTTTTGAAAGAAATCCTGTGATGGGAATGCGGTGGGGGTGGGGGTTGGGGGGTGGGGGTGGGGTGCAGCACTGTCCAGCACTTATTTGAAAGAGACTACCACTGCTCAGAGATTTGACGCCTCTTCTTTGGAAATAGGTTGTAGAGTCTGGGGCATGTCCTTTGGAATATCTTCCTCAGTGGCAACTCTTTCTCTTTTTGGAGTGGTTTTCATTTTTGGTAAAATTTCTTTTCTTTTTTTTTTTTTGTGTGTGTGTGTGTGCATTTATTTTATTTATTTTGAGAGAGAGAGAGCACGCGTGAGCAGGGGAGGGGCGGAGAGAGAGACTCCCAAGCAGGCTCCACGCTCAATGCCAAGCCTGATGGGGAGGGGGGGGGGCTGGATCTCTCAACTGCGGGATCATGACCTGAGCTGATATCAAGAGTCCCACGCTTAACCGACAGAGCACCCAGGCACCTCAATTTCGGTAAAATTCTTTTTTCTTCCCCCCCGGTAAAATTCTTAATGCAGTTTCCTCAATTGGTTTCTCCTTCTGTTCTTGTCTGCCTGATGTCCACTGTCCATGGTGTAGTCCGAGAGATCTCAACGGCAGTCAGATCTCATTACTCCTCTGCTTGGAACTTCCGGTGGCTTCCTCCTAAACACCAGACTCTGCCATGACTGCCAGGCCTCCAGTGATTTGTCCGATTCCCCCTGCCCTCACCACCTCATTTCCTCTTAACTGTGGGTCCTTCCCATACCTCCTTTCTGGGACTAGAATACAGCCAGACTCAGGTCTTCCTCCTGGATGTCAAGGAACGTCATCTTCCAGCTGGCCTGGCCAGTCCTTTACTTCCTGGAGGGCTCTACTCAAACGTCCCCTCCCCAGAAAAGACTCCCAGAGCATCGAGTATGACGTAGCCACCCCTCAGCACACGATCTCCCCAAGCCCCTCCTCACCTCCCATGACACCACTCTAGTCTCATCATGGCCCTGGGGGCCATGGGGACTCCCTCTTTTACTCACTGGCCCGTTCACTGCTTGTCACTTTTAGAGCCAAAGAGTCCCAAGGTCGCTAGTGGTTCATTGCCACTATGAGGCCCGCCACAGCACAGGTGCTGTCACCCAGAGATCAGTCCCTGACGCAGGGTAGTTGGATGGTGTCTTCTCAATAATTTTCCGGGATGACTCCATTGAGGGAAGGGTTCAGATTCAGAAATACGTGCTCTGATTTATCTTGGTAACGAAAGCAAACCAAAGCAAGGCAGTCTCTTTATCAAACCTCATGTGTGAGAGTGGTCTCCGGTGCAGAAGCTTATAACACAGGGTGTGGATCCTGTGGTTTTAGACCTCAGTAGCCGCCCCCTGAAACCCGAGCACAGCACAGTTTCGCTTGGGTAACAAGGGGATTCTCTCAGGGTTTCTCAGCCTCAGAACTGCTGACACTTTGGGCTGGATGACTCTTTGTGGTGCACGCTGTCTTGTGTATTGTGGGATATTTAGCAGCGTCCCGGGCCTCTGCCCATGAGACACTAGCACGTCGCCACAGCCGTGACACCAGAGTGTCACCAGATGTTGTCAGACATCCCTGGGGAAAGGGAAGTAAAATCTCCCCTGTTAAGAACCACTGGTCTAGAAACATCTACCTACCCAAGATTCTACCATTAACCTTTTTTTTTGTGTGTGCAAAAATGTGGTTTATTTTTTTTTATTAAAGCACGGGGACAGGACCCGTGGACAGAAAGCACTGTTACTATTTATCTTTTGTGTCATCCATTATCGTTTTTGTAAAGCTTATTTGTTTATTTTTGTGTGTGGGGGTGACAGGGGCAGAGAGAGAGAGAGGGAGAGAGAGAATCCCAGGCACAAGCCCTGAGATCATGACCTGAGCCAAAGTCGGACGCTTAACCGACTGAGCCACCCAGGCGCCCTTGTAGCATCCTTTATCATTTATCCACTAGTGTGGCTCAAATTTGAGACGGTAGCATGTTATTCAAATTTAGATTATGTCGATGACTGATGTGTTGTTTATAATCAGCATTTGTGATCTTAGTTCCTTTGTTGTTATTGTCCCATTTACGGACTGTCTCCCCCCCCCACCCCCCAACAAAGGAGGGGGGGTGTTCTTTGCTAGTGCATTGTGTGAGTAGGATACTTAAAACCACACTCTTGACTGGAAGGAATCTTGAAGGTTCTTTGGGCACTAAATACGCAGTTAATGTCGGTGTCCTCATTGTTATGTTGTTCATCTTTGTTTGTTTGTTTATTTATTTATTTATTTATTTATTTATTTATTTATGTATTTATTTAATGTTTCTTTCTTTTTTTGGGAAGGTGGGGAGGAAGGGGCAGAAAGAGAGAGACACAGGATCCGAAGCAGGCCCCGGGCTCTGAGCTGTCAGCACAGAGCCCGACGCGGGGCTCCAACCCACTAGCTGTAAGATCATGACCTGAGCCAAAGTCGGATGCTCAACCGACTGAGCCACCCAGGCGCCCCCCAGCAGCTTCATATTTTAAAGATGAGGAAACTAAGGCCCAGTGAAGGACAGTGATTCACCCAAGTCATGGCTAATTGCAGAGCAATGCCCATATGAGTGTTTCTGGGGAATTTTCCTGCACTTCTGTTTTCTGTGTAGCCTGATGGTGTGATTAGTGGCGCTTTCTGGGGGCTCTTACTCCTCGTCTTCGGGGTCCCTGCTGGAGCCTGGGCAGCAAGTACCACTGTTCCAGGCATGTCGAGGATTTACGGACAAAATATGTTTTAAAAAGATGATCGGGGAGGAGATTAGTGGAGTCAGAGGAAGGGAGGGACAGAAGAATACCTTAAATGGCATAGACGTTTAACTGAAAAGGGGAAACTGAAATGCCAAGGAAATAAAAAGAGGAAGGAGAAAGTTCTAAATAAAGGAGTTGACAAATGAGCCAAACACAACGTATGGATCTTGTTTACAATGTGATTTGAACAGACCCACTGTGTGTGTGTGTGTGTGTGTGTGTGTGTGTGTGTGAGAGAGAGAGAGAGAGAGAGAGAGAGAGAGAGAGAGAGGGAATATCAGAGACATTGAGAAACTAAATGGATCATTGGTAGCAGAGAGGAATTTTGGTGTAAAAATTGTGTTGATGTTTACAAAAAGGTCCTTCTCTTTTAGCGATACATTGTGTATTTATGGATGGCATAGTTTGATGTTTGAGATTTTCTTCAACATAAAGAGTCTGGTGTGGGAGGGTTACAGTGAAACAGGATTGAGTAGCTGAACTTGGGTTATGGATACGTGGGGATTATGTAACCATAGTTGTTTATGCATCGGAAGCTGATCAACTTTGGTAAATTGCAACGTTGTTTGCAGTTAAAAAAATGTAAATACACTATGAGACATTTGTCAATTTTGTAATCTTCTCTCAGAGAGAATTCCCAAGCCCAACAGATGCTGCCAGTTTCGCTGGCAAAGTCCCTCTGTCTGGAGCCACAGGCGGGTGTGGGAACAGGAGCCGGGGGAAGCCTGTCCTCACCAGGTGGGCAGGGGGGCTGCCTCCACACCCCTCGGCCACTGCTTTCCACCAGGTCTCGCCCTCTCTGGGCCTGCGGTGACCCTGGCGAGAGGTGGGGCTGCAGGTGGGCCGGGTCCAAGGACCGGGAGGGAGTCCCGCAGGGCCAGTAGGGTCTTTGGCTTTGCGTCGGATAGAAATCAAATGGGAGCTGAGAAGTGAGAGCAGGGTTTATTGAAGTCATAGATACTGAGCATCTGGAAGACTCAGAAAGGGGAGGAGAGTGAGTGTTGGAGTGAGTGTTGCCTGGGGCCTGGGGTTTTTATTTTGTATTTTGTATTTTTTTTTTTTTTTAGTGTTTATTTTTGAGAGAGAGAGCATGTGCGGGAGGGGCAGAGAGGGGGACAGAGGATCTGAAGTGGCCCCTGCGCTGACAACAAGTGAGCCCGACGCAGGACTCGAACTCACGAACCTCGAGATCATGACCCGAGCTGAAGTCAGATGCTTAACCAACTGAGCCACCCAGGCTCCCCTGGGTTTTTTATTGAGGATTATGCTCTGGTGTATGTGTCATTTCTGTGGACCAACTTTTCTCCCCCAACCAAATATTTTATTATTTAACTATCATGTAAATAATATATGTTGTGTGTGTGTGTGTGTGTGTGTGTGTGTGTGAAAACAATGCAGAGTAAAAATGAAAGTTCCTCTCCTTCTCTGTTTCCCCATGAATTTCATTGCCCTTTCCAGAAATAACCATTTATAATAAAACGATGAGTATCTCTTTAGGCCTTTTTGTTGTTGTTGTTGTTGGCTTGTTACCACCTAGACAGCGTTTTTATTTATTTTTATATTTATTTTTTTATTTTTGTTTTTTAAAGTTTTATTTATTTAAGTAACCTCTGTACCCACCACGGGGCCTGAACTCACGACTGTGAGATCAAGAGTCACACCCTCCTCAACTGAGCCACTCGGGTGCCCCAAGTGTTTATTTTTTTATTTTTTTTAATTTTTAATAATGCAAAAAAAAAAAAAGCAGTCACAGAAAGTTGGGAGGATAGTCCCAAGAGAGGCCTCTGCTCCCTTCCCTGCAGCCTATTGAGAGGAACTTGCTGACTGATGCCCCCCCATCCTGGAATTCATGGTCATGTTTCCTACAACCACGACATTCTGTGAGTAATTGTAATTATAGGCCTCAACATCAGGATATTAACAGTGACCTACGACTCCCTCCTAATCCTCAGAGCAGAAGCAGATTTCACCTGTTGTTCACATCATGTCCTTTATAAGCAAAAGGATCTGGTTCCGAATTATATGTCGCATTTGGTTGTCATTTCTCTGAGTACCCGTTTTGAGCTATGCCTTGTTCTAAGCACTTGGAATTTATCAGCAGAAAATATAGGCAGAACTCTGTGAGGCAGGGGAGACAGAGAAACGGTAAACATAGCAAATACCGAATCTTGTAGAATGGTAACAGGGGCTCGATGCTGTAGACAAAAATACAGCAGGGCACAAGGCAGCTGGAGGGCAGTTTTAAAAATGCTGGTCAGGACTGCCCTGATGAGAAGAGGCTTCTGGACAAGCACTGGGAAGAAGTGTGGGTGTCAGGGAAGAACGTTCTGGGAGGAGACGGTTAAGAGCCAGTGCTGAGGCTCTGAAGGGAGCATCCCTCTTTGTCTGAGCAAGGAGGCCAGTGTGAGGGAGGGGCGGGTGGAGAAGGATACAGCCAGGAAAGGGAGGCCAGGTCATTCAGTCTTTGGAGGCCAGTTGGCTTCCTCCCCTTCATAACCCATGGAAATGCCTTCGTCCTCCGGTCGCTCCTTTCCCTGATACTTCTTGGCCTCCTTCCACCGATGCTCCCTCTTGCCTTGATGGGTGTGACTTTGGACTGTGACACCGCTCACCCTCTTGGCCACTTTCTGTCTGACTCTAACTTTGCCCTTGACTGATCTTTTTTCCTCCCTTGCTCATGGCTTTGCCTCTCTTAGCACTTTCTGCCTTTGAGAACTTAACCCAGTCCCTCCCCCAACAGTGCTTTCTCTGGAGCAGAAATTGTTCTGAGCATGAAACAGTTACTTGCTGATAACAATCATCAGTAGCAACCTTGGGCAATTGTTGGGTACTATTATTTCCCCCCCCATTTTATGAATGAAGAAATTGAGGTATGGGGAGAATACATAACTCGCTCATGACCACCCAGCTAGGAGGTGCTGGGGCTCAATCCCAGGCATTTACCTCCAGCATGTGGGCCCTCGTCTACTGTGTTACAGACGCAGGTCCATACCTGACTTCTCTCCTGAACTCTCCTGAACTCCAATTACTCCAGTTTCTGAGAAATTCATGACAAGTAACCACAAACTTAGGGTCTTCAAACAACACACACTTAGGATCTCACGGTTCCATGAGTCAGGAATCTGGGCACGGTTCAGTGGGTCTTAAGGCTGTAACCTAAGTGTTTGCCGCTGCATTCTCATCTTTAGGCTGGCCTGGGGGAGAATGGCCTCGAAGCTCATTCACGTTGTGGGCAGAATTCGTTTCCTTGGGGTTGTGGGACTGGGGGCCCTGGATTGTTACTGACTCTTAGCTGGAGGCCACCCTCACCTCCTAGCAGCCGGCTACATTTCCTGCCACATGACCCCCTCTATAGGCAGTTCACAGCCTGGCAGTTTGCTTTTTTTTTTTTTTTTTTTTTTTTTTTAAAGTTTATTTATTTATCTTGGAGCAGGGGAGGGGCAGAGAGAGAGGCAGAGAGAGAATCCCAAGCAGGCTCCACATTGCCAGCGCAGAGCCCCACGCTGGGCTCGAACTCCTGAACTGCGTGATCATGACCTGAGCTGAAATCAAGAGTTCGATGCCTAGGGGCGCCTGGGTGGCTCAGTCGGTTGGGCGTCCGACTTCGGCTCAGGTCATGATCTTGCGGTCCATGAGTTCGAGCCCCGCGTCGGGCTCTGTGCTGACAGCTCAGAGCCTGGAGCCTGTTTCGGATTCTGTGTCTCCCTCTCTCTCTGCCCCTCCCCCGTTCGTGCTCTGTCTCTCTCTGTCTCAAAAATGAATAAACGTTAAAAAAAAAAAGAGATGCCTAATGGACGGAGCCACCTAGGTGCCCCTGGCAGTATGCTTTTTAAAGGCCCTGTCTGCTGGAGCACCTGGGTGGCTCAGTCAGTTGAGCATCTGACTCTTGATTTCAGCTCAGGTCATGATCTCATAATGGTGACGTCGAACCCCGCATATATGCTGGGCATGGAGCTTGCGTAAGTTTCTCTCCCTCCCTCTCTACCCCTGTCCTGTGTGCACACACAAGTGCTCTCTCTCTCTCTCTCTCTCTCTCTCTCTCTCTCTCTTTAAAAAAAAAAAAAGCCTCAGCTTACTAAGACAGCTCTTCTAATGTTTATTTTTGAGAGAGACAGAGACAGAATGCGAGGGGGTTAGGGGCAGAGAGAGAGGGAGACACAGAATCCGAAGCAGGCTCCGGGCTCTGAGCCTCCAGCACAGAGCCCGACGCGGGGCTCGAACTCACGGACCGTGAGATCATGACCTGAGCCGAAGTCGGACGCTCAACCGACTGAGTCACCCGGGTGCCCCAAGACAGATCTTCTAAAATGAAATATAACCAGTAGGGTGATGTCCCATCACCTTTGCTGTTCCATTGTTTAAATTCAACTCTTGGGTCCTGCACACAATCGAGGTGGGGGTCGTACAAGGGCGGGGGTCATCAGGGGTCCCCTTAGCATGTGCCCTCCATAGAGTGGCTCACTGATCTGGGAATCTCATCTTGAAACCAGACTCACTGTTTTTCCGCTTCTGACTCCCTTATATCTATTAGCATAACCGCCAATCTTCCAGACACCAGGTGTTTATCCTGAGTGTTAGTGTTGACATCTGTTTTTCTTTGTCATTTTATTACCCCTTCACTTACTGAGTCCTTTTATGTTCCTTGAAATGCCCTTTGAAATCGTACTTCCTAAACCCTGGTTTTTGTATCCCTCTCTCTGTCTCTCTCTCTCTGTCACGTGCGCGCGCACACACACACACACACACACACACACACACACACACACGTGTTGGGTTTTCCTAGAGTCTGATGTTAGCCTGATTGGCCAACCTTTTCTCGATGAGCCATTTGCCTCATTCCTGAATTCCTGCCCTGATGGTTCAGAGCTTGTCTGTCCCTCCAGGAGTGTCCTCGGGAGCACCCCCCCCCCCCCTTGTTAATCCTCTGAAGCCATCCCTCACCCCTCCCTAGCCTCCTTGATTGCGCCTTTCTCTGAACACCACTTATACCTGGTGCTTTTCACCCTTTCCCCCTCTCCCCACCCTTACCCCTCTCCACCTTCCTGTTGAAATCATCAAGGTCACTTGAATTGGATTATTCAACCGTGTGTAGACTTGGCTAACTTCCCTATAGACGGTACTATTTCTTTTTTTTTATTAAAATAATGTTGGGTGAATTAACTGAATTAAAAATGCATGAGAAAAATGTGGTGCACTAAATCAAGCATGCTCTTTGGCAATCTGAGTCGCTCATTATGCCTGTCCCTTCGGCTGGCTCTGTCTGTGGTTGGGCATCCCAGACAGCGGGCATGACTGATGGCCAGCACCGGAATGCCTGTGGCCCCCTTGCCAGCCACCCCTGCTACCTGATGGGTGCTCACCTCAGAGCTACAGATCACTCTGGTGTAACACAGATGGCGAGGTCTGTCCCAGCACGTGGGGCCTCAGCCTTATCCATCTTGGATGCCCCGTTTTCCTCTTCAATTCTGTTTACCTTCTTAGCTTAATTGACTTCTGGATTGATTAGTTGCTATTTAATGATGTCTGAAGCCCCCAAGGACTGTTTTCATGGACTCTCAAAAGGGGAGAGGCCGCCAGTGTCCCCGGCCTCTCTGAGAGTCAGGGCGGCTCTTTGCGTTGGGGTCTTTTGGATGCCTGTTGTGTTTTCTGCACTTTGCAAAGCGCCCGGAAGCAAGATGCAGAGAGTTCTGCCATGAAGGAACTTAGATCTGGGTGGGTGGGAAGCAGGGCGCCTGGGAGAAAGCGCAGCACTCCCTAACAGCAGTGGAATTGCTGTGGTTACGTAGGACCTGCCTCCTCTGGAAGGTCAGGGAAACTCTTTGGAGAAGTGTGTCTTAGACTTACTTCTCTGGAATAGGAGACAATGTCTTGTTTATGATAAGCAACTTGGGTGCGACCCCTTTGAAAAGAGATGGTTTGGGGTGCCTGGGTGGCTCAGTCGGTTAAGTGTCTGACTTCAGCTCAGGTCATGATTTCACGATTCGTGAGTTCGAGCCCCGCCTCGGGCTCTGTGCTGACATCTCGGAGCCTGGAGTCTGCTTTGGATTCTATCTCTCTCTGTGCCCCTCTCCCAATCACGCTGTGTCTCTCAAAAATGAATAAATGTTAAAAAAAAATTAAAATAAAGAAAGGAGATGGTTTGGGAGGGGGCGGGATCCTGATTCTTTCGGTAGGCTCCGAAGTTATCTGGGAGGGGGAGGGAGTGGAGCCCTGCCTCTGTGAAAGGACAGCCAGTGGTGGGGAGGGCAGAAGGGCAGTAGTGCTCCGCAGGGCTCAGGGAGTCCTGTTTTCTACAGCTGCAGCCTTCGCGAGCATCTCCGACATCCCAGAGATTCCACACTGAGCAGGGAGGAGAGGCGGTTGGGTATGTGGTTGCTGTCCCCCCCACCCCCCACCCCACCGCCCCCCGGCCCCATGCAACTTACTTTTTTTTCATAGCCTGCCAGACACTTGCTTTTCTGCCTCGTCCCGTTATGCCTGTGTGTGAGCAGTGTTTGCTTGCTCTTGGTCAATCCGTAGGGTGCTCTCCTGGTACTTTGTGTAGTAGACAGTCCTGATGCCAACCCCAGCCCTGCCCAAGACAGAAGAGGGAGTTGTGGCAATTGCCAGGCAGGTTTCTCTGGGGAAGTACCTCGTAGATTTTCTGAGTGGAAATGTTGTGGAGGGAACTAGGGGTTAATTAAAAACAACGGCTACTTTTTTCTTTTTTTCGAGTCTCTACTCTGTGTCTGGCGTTGGATTAAGTCCTTAACGTCCATTGCTTCATTGCCAGAACAGTCCACGCAGGTGGATGCCGCTAGCACATTTGGTGTTGCAGATGGGGAAACCGAGGCAGGGAGAGGTCAAGTTCTTTGACCATAGGGATCTTGAGGAGTGGAGGCCAGGGGACTCAACTGGGTAGAGTTGGACTCTCTGACCCGAAAAACTCGTGCCCAGAATTTGGGGATTTTCTAGCCTGTCTGGTCCTAGTTCATGCCTCCCGAGAGCTGCCGTGGTTCTGAATGTGGAGTCCTGAGTGATAGGGAAGTTGTACCCCGAAGTCACAGGCAGAGTTGGGAACGTTTGCACAGCACCTCCATGGTTGGCCTCTGTCATTGGGTTTCTCTGTGGTGGTGTACTTCTAACTTAGATTCTCTTCTCTGATCTTTTCTTTCTTTTAAAGAGTTTATTTTTTGAAAGAGAGAGAACACAAGTGGGGGAGGGGCAGAAACAGACAGGGAGACATAGAATCACAGCAGGCTCCAGGCTCTGATCTGTCAGCACAGAGCCCGACGCGGGGCTCGAACCCACAAACCGCGAGATCAGGACCTGAGCTGAAGTCGGATGCCCAACCGACTGAGCCACCCAGGCGCTCCTAACCTGCAATTCTTACTAGTAAACAAGGCCGCAGGTCTTGGCCCACTCCAGAATTTCTGAGAATGTCTCTGGCCACCCTATTCTCATTAAATCTGCTTTTCTTTAAACACCAGCTTTTACTATGGATAAAGTTTTTCCTTTTGCACTTTACTGTTTTGCTTTAATTTGCACGCTTTACAGCTTTTCTGTTTTTAGCACTTCTCATTGAAGACATGCAGCACATCCTGGATGGAAAGAGCTTTGGTGGGCTGGCTGAGAGTGGCCTGGGTGCTGCAGGGGGCCTGTCACCGGAGCGGAAGGCCTTCCCTGTCCCACTTCCCGACCGTGGTGAATGAATACCTCTTGTCGGTATGTTGTGGATGCTCTGTGCCATTTCTCTGTGTCCTTTGCGTTCTTTGCGTTTTACTCGGGGCTCCCTGTTCCTTGTTCAGTAGTACCCATCACCTTGTACTTGGTCCTGTGGTGCTGCCCCAGCAAGAAAGCCCGCATGCAGGCTTCTGGTGCAGGTCCAGTGAGCTCTGCGGGAGTGAGCGCACGGAATTGTGGGGACAGATGGCATGGTGCGCGGCCCCTTGCCCCTCGAGTGGGCATCCAGGTCAGGGCGCGTGGGATAGCCGGAACTCACATACCCATCTTTGCTACGTAACTGCAAGAGGTTGCTGATAATTTTTAGCTGCAGGAATTGTAGCTAAAGGCAGAATTAGTTTAGAAAAGAAAATAATGACAAAAAACCCCTCCTGCAACTCCCCAAAGCCCAAGCCCAAATGGGCAACAAAACCCGTCTCCCCTCCATTGCCCTCCTCCCCCTGACTGCCTTTGTTTCCCTGCATCAGGGAAGGCTAGCTGATAAATTCAGTGGACACATTCTAACTCAGGATGTAATGGATGGTAGCATTGATGCTTGGATTTTTATAAGGATTTGGGATACTGTGGGTCTCTTCAGAATAGAACAGGCTTGGGGCACCTGGGTGGCTGAATCAGTTGAGCGTCCGACTTCGGCTCGGATCATGGGTTCGAGCCCTACTTCATGCTCTGTGCTGACAGCTCAGAGCCTGGAGCCTGCTTCGGATTCTGTGGCTCCCTCTCTCTCTGCCCCTTCTCCGCTTGCGCTCTGTGTCTCTTTCTCTCTCTTAAAAATACATAAACACTAAAAAAAGAAAAAAGAAAACAAACTTTTGGGTGTTGCCAGGAGTTTGAGTGTTTGAAATCTCTGCCAGGTACGTAGTGTTGGGGCGGCATGTGGGACAATAGTCAGGATTCTATGTGGCTGCCAAAGGCCTGAGTCTCTTTTATTGGAATTGTAGGTAACATCCAGAATGGCAAGGGGAAGCTTACCATTTCCTTGATTTACCAGGTCATTTTCCATAAAATTTGCACCTTACATGAAGGAGTCTTCCGGAGCACGTGTTGCCCTCCCTTCAGCAAAACCAAAATGTAATATGAAAGATCTGTGGTGAAAGAACATTCTGGAAGACACTTGTCCTCACCACAGTAAGGCTTGTGATGGCATTACAGGATGTTAAAGCTAGCAGGGGCATAGTGATAAAATGAATTTAGATCCTTTATTTTACAGATTAAGAAACTGAGGCCCCAGAGCTGAAGGGTTTCAT
This sequence comes from Panthera leo, assembly GCF_018350215.1. Taxonomy (NCBI): domain Eukaryota; kingdom Metazoa; phylum Chordata; class Mammalia; order Carnivora; family Felidae; genus Panthera; species Panthera leo. Next base: position 13,490,595 of record NC_056687.1, read on the forward strand.
GACCCATAGACTGTTTCTCACGTTAGCCTGTGACACTTGATGCATTCCGTATGGTAGGTGACATTTCCCACAGAAACGTTACCTAGTTGTTACTGAATGTAAGACTGTCTGTAGCAAAAGCAGTAGTTGAATAAGTTTTCTCTTGTTCTTAGAAGGGGTTGCTGATGTATATTTTTTTTATTGTTAAATAGTTAATGGTAGCCTTCAGTTAATTTGGACATTAGGTCATTATCTGAGGTCCAGTCTCATTTTCCTCAAGCTGACAAATTTCACTTCCTTGCTTTGGGGAATGTAAATATGAAATTACTACTGTAGCAATTAGCCATCTATCCTGAATTTTTTCCTTGTAAATTCCCAGAGCATGAGCATGAAATTCATTAGTCCGGACCCCCGATCCTTTAAAACCATCGTGGCATGGTGGCTATTGCACCCCTCCTCTGCAATTTAACGCAGTAGGGAATTTAGTAGAAGCCTGCCTTATTGATCTATTAGTTTTAAATCAGGAAGCTGTATTCCTCAGTTGCTGTTTTCCTCTGTTGGTGCAGGCTGTCAGCGCTGTGCTTTTTCACGGCAGGAGGAGCCAATGCAAATTCTAAATCGAAGCGCGTCTGCTTAGGAGAGTGTATTAAAAGTTGTTTGACAACCGCCGTTGTAATTTCTGCTGTTGTATCTTTAACACCATCCATATAAACATGGGTCCTGTTGCTGGGAGCTAACCTGGTTAGGATTGATTTTCCTGAATCTTTTCTCTTAATGAAATCTCATCAGTTTCTATCCTCCTGGCTCTTTTAATTTGAGACCGAGGAGGGTCCAGGGATGAACGGTTTACAGACCGTGGCTTCTCTTTGACTTTTTGGGGAGGTTACACTGCCTGAGGTCCAGCTTTCATGGAATATGTTGTAAATGACTTGCATGGGAGCCAACTGTGTCTGATGTTTCATATTACATGACGAGTCAGATTTATGCTGCCTTCACTGAATTCCAAATCCTAGTTTTTAGGGATTTGCAAGAGGGGTAGGGATACTGTTAGCCTGCTTGAGAATGAAAACTTGGAAAACCATAATAATTAAGGGCTTGGTGTAGAAACCATGGCTATGCAATAGGGACCTCCACCCCCACCCCCTTTTTGGTCCCAAATTAGCATGTCAGAAATTATACTTTGAAAGCTGCAAGAGATTCACAACTTGAGCCACAAGAGTCTAAGGTCTGGGGATTTTATTCCAGAGGTGGTGGTGGTGGTGGTGGGTAGATGAGTTTCTTACAAGGGGACATTTAAAATGGGCACACGGGGCTTGCTGGTCAACAAGTCTTCAACGGGCAGATTTGCAAGGCAGAGGAAGAGGCTAGAAGCAGAATAGAGCGCCAAAGGAATATTAATGCTTCACTCTGCATGATTATTTGTTAGAAACCATTTTCAGGGGTGCCTGGGTGGCTCAGTCCTTGAAGCATCCGACTCTTGATTTCAGCTCAGGTCATGATCTCACAGTTTGTGAGGTCCAGCCCCGTCTCAGGCTCTGAACTGACAGTGCGGAGCCTGCTTGGGATTCTGTCTCTCTCCACCATCCCTCTCTCTCTGAAGATAAATAAATCAACTTAAAAAATTTTTTTCCAAAAAATTCAACCCCTTATTCAAAGGGCAAAGCATTAAATTAGTGAGGATGTATAGAAGAATGGTCGATAGACTCTGAACCCAGTTCTGAAAAGTGTTTAGACTGTGGGGGTACGTGGCTCCCTAAGGTTAAGAGTCTTGTGGGAAAATGTTGTCTCCCCCCACTTCCTATTGTTTTATAATGTCTGGGGATCTGACTCCGAAATGCCTCTTCATATTCTTTGCATATTACCGGAGGGTCCAGTTATTCCCAATGACTACAGACAGTTGGGGAATCGGACAAGCCTGGCCATGCCTCACACTGGGCTCTCCTGTAACCCGTTCCTTCCCAGACCTTCTTGGCTTTGTTCTTCAGAGTTAAAACTGCAACGTGAAGGGGAAGAGTCCAGGATTTCCACCTTTTAGGTAGGAATGCTTTCTGCTTAAATTAAAGTAGTTAAAAGTTGCTTTTGATCCTGGATAACCTACGTGGATAGAGTCGCAGTTGAACTTGGTATTTAGTATAGCGGTTCACTAAAACACTGAATCGAACCTGACTGATCACTGGAGACTTCTGGTCTTGGCTCTTTCAATATATTTGTCTGTGTGACCTGGTATAGTAGGGTACTTCTCGCTGCTCAGATGATTTTCCTTCCTAAATCTTAATAACATGCAGGATTCCATGGCCCTACCTTGATGAAGTCTCTTTTCTGGACCGAATTTAATCAGCTCTCTTTAATTGAGCTCTCTTTTTTCCTAGGCCTTGACCTTGGCCCCTGCTTCTCTCTTTGACCTGCCCAGCCCAGTCTTTGCAAAGAATCCTGCTAAGTTATCCCCACCCTTGATATCTGATAAAATTCCTCACCCCCCACCTTTTACATCCTTGGCCTGCCTTTGCCAAGAATCCCGTTATGCTAGTTTAGCAGGAATCCCTGATGGTTGATGTCTCCTCATGCTGATTTTCCTATTGACGGACCCCCTCACCCGGACCCCCTCACCCGAGTGCTCCTTTGCTATAGATCCCCGCTTGTCCTTGTTGTATTTGAGTTTGACTTCTCTCCCCTATTGCAATATTCCTATTGATAATATTCAATAAAGTCTTCCTTACCGTTTTAACAGCCGTCAGAATGATTTTTCCTTAACATCCTCTAGAATCTTACTTGATGTGTTCAAGATGGGACATTGTCTATGCATTATTCACAGGGAAGGCACACTCCTGAAAGAAAATCCATAATGACAGTGGCTTAACCCAACAAAGTTTATTTCTTGTCCACATAAAGTTCTCTCCCAAATGTGATTCCAAGATCCTTTTATATGGTTGCTCTGTCATTCCAACATGTGCCTTCCTTGGTTGCCGTATTCCTGTGAGTCAAATCATGGGAGGGGAGAGAGTGCAAAGGCTTGTACGAAGGAGGGCACATTTTTTCCACTCATATTTTATCAGCTAGAATCATGTCACGTAGTCACATTTCTCTTTAAAAGAGGCTGAGAAACGTAGGTGAGAGGAAGAGGGTATGAGTTTTGTTCGACACCAACTTGTCAGTCTTCATTGCAAACGAGTGTCCATGTAATTCTGATGTAGCAGTTACTTTGGCCACATCTTGAGAAACGATGTGTAGAATGATTGCCAAGTACCTTCTAGACCCAAGGTTCCATGATTCTGTCATGCTGAGATTATTCACACAGAAAACTGAGTCTTTCCAAAGTGAAAAGAGAAGTTGAGCAAACAAAATGCAGTTGATTTTTCTGTCCGTGTTCTAGGTTTGGTAACATGTGTAGACCTGTTCAGATCAGCTCATCAAATGGTCAGGGTTATCTCTTCTTCCCCGTGGCCCATCATCATCTTGTTGATACTCTTCTGCTTTGGGAACACACCAGGATGTTACCTTATGGCACCTCATTACATAATGGGGTGCTGGAGACCAGAATGGGGAGCGCAGGAGGTGTGCTGCTTTTCCTCAGCAACTAACTACAATGGATGGTTTCCCTCTCTTTCATTTGTCTCTTCAAACCCATTGAAGACATAAGGATTTTCTTAACCTCTTCTGATCACTGATCAGGGACCATGAAAACTCTGACAGCATCTGCTACTGACTTGGCCATTTGTATTGTGATTTTTATTTTTTATTTTTAAAATTTATTTATTTTGAGAGAGAGAGAGGGAGAATGAACGAGTGGGAGAGGGGCAGAGAGAGAGGGAGAGAGAGAATCCTAACCAGGCTCCATGCTCCGTGCAGAGCCTGACGTGGGGCTCGATCCCACAACCTTGGGATCATGACCTGAGCTGAAACCGAGTCAGTCTCTTAAGCGACTGAGTCACCCAGATGCCCTTGTGGTATGATTTTTAAATGGGCTGAGTTTACTTTTGTCAGAAATCAGGCCAGGGACATACCTGAGGGTGGGGAGGGACAAGTGTAGAGAGTTTTCCCAAACTCCAGCAAGGAAAGTTGGTGGAGTGAGAAGGAATATTTGGATCTTCAATGAGATAATGGTTTGGAGAAATCGCAATCGTAAGGGGAAACTAGATTGTGAATATAGAGGCTTCGAATGAGACTCTTTGGGGTTTCTAATTTCTCAGCACCGTCCGTCGCTAAGCTACTGGCAAGTGGAAAGTGGCAACTGACACAGGCTAGTGGATGCTTTCTAGCCTGAATATAGTACTGATACCAAACAGTATTAACTGACCCTGAGAGACCCCTTACTGTCTACAGCCTTGGTTATTACTTCCTCATCCTAACAGCACTAGAAGGTGTTAGTGCTGTTTATTCCTGTTTTACGCGGTGAGGGAAACCGAGGCTGAGGCACAGGGAGGTTAGTAACGGTGCAGGGTTACACTGTGGAGAATCAAGAGCCCGTTCACTATCGGAAGTAGAAGTAATCCATACTTTTCTTCTTTCTCAGTTTGATGTGTTCTGCATTAGTCCTTATATTATTGTACAACCAGTGGTTTTTGGAAAGTGTCTTCTCTCTGTTTCTTTACACATGGATTACTTGGTGCAGAAGAGAGTGGTTCCGTTTCCTTTCATGAAAATTGTGGTTTTTTGGGTTAGCATTCGATACTGCCACCTTTTTGAGGCTGTGTGGGTAGAGTCAGCTCTGTTTCTTACCAGCCTCTAGTAATGTGCAGCTTGCTCAGATAGTATAGGAAGTTTAAAATTTGTTCTTTAACGTTTATGTATTTTTGAGAGAGAGAGAGAGAGAGAGAGAGAGAGAGAGAGAGAGAGAGAGACAGCATGAGTAGTGGAGGGGCAGAGAGAGAGGGAGACAGAATTAGAAGCAGGCTCCAGGCTCTGAGCTGTCAGCACAGAGCCCGACGCAGGCCTCGAACTCACCGACCATGAGATCATGACCTGAGCCGAAGTTGGATCTGACTGAGCCACCCAGGCATCCCAAGGAAGTTTATAATTAATGACAAACAATTATGTTTCTCTTAGGGGTCATTTCATAGCATGTTACCAGTCAAATGGATTTTTATTTTATTTTATTTTATTTTATTTTATTTTATTTTCTATTAAATGTTCATTTTTTGAGAGAGAGAGAGATCGAGAGAAAGAGAGAGACAGAGAGAGAGAGAGAGAGAGAGAGAGAGAGCGCGCACGCACCAGCTGGGGAGGTGCAGAGAGAGAGGGACAGAGGATCCGAAGCAGGCTCCACGCTGTCAGCACAGAGCCTGATGCGGGGCTCAAACTCATGAGCTGTGAGACCATGATCTGAGCCGAAGTTGGATGCTTAACTGACTGAACCACCCAGGTGCCCCTTAAATGCATTTTACAGTAGAATGCATTTAAGGTTTATGTTATTTTTCTCATGGAGTCAAGGGCAGATGGCACTGGGTCTCTTTGCAGGCAAGTTTTAAATGTGCCAATCCCCACCTTCCGTCCAGCTGGTTTGGTGAAGAAATGGAGGCGGCAAATACCCATTCCCAGGCCATGGCAGACATCACCAATCAACTGTAGCCCTTTTCCCTGGACATGATACCAGGTGAACACCATCAGTCAGTTATCGTTAGCAAAGTAGTTGAGACCAGATTCTCAGTTCTGGCTGGCCATATCCCTGCCTTTATCATCAAACAACTAAGTGGCTAATCAGTGGCTCTCAGCTGCAAATGAAGTTGCCCTTCGAAACTTGGCGGTGTCTGGAGTTAGTTTGACTATTGCAGCTTGGGGTTTGCTACTGACACCTACTGGGTGGGGGCCGGGGACGCTGCTAAACATCCTACCGTGCCCTGAGCCCCCTCTACTTTCTCCACGACCGGGGATTATCCAGCTCAAAATGCCCGTACTGCCAAGGTTATGAAACTCTGATTTGACCTTGGAAGGGCTTCTGAACAATTAGTAGGGAGTAAGGAGGAGGCTATGGGAGAGAGATTTCTGGAAGAAAAGAAGAAAAAGAGTTTATGTCTTGACGCATCAGTTTAAGGTAGGTCTGTGCACAGATCTGTTAACTCTCTCCAGTGCCCTGTTTGAGAAACACAGCACAAGAGTGTCAACTCCACAAACCCATATGTGTGACTTAGTAACACGGTCACCTCTCGGGCCTTTTTGTTGTCTGGGGGTTTGTAAGGACTAGATGATGAAGGTCGCTGCTTATTCACAAGTTCCTGTGTCTTCACTTCCAAAATGGTGGATCTTTTCTTAATAAAGCAATCTGAGATTTGCACAAAGATCTACCCGTATAGTGTCCATTCCAAGCTACTGGAAGTGATCTAACTGTCCAAAAATGAAGAAATTGATGTAGGCAGGCTGGGTCCAAGGACCCAGAGGGGGATCCCTTAGGATGAGCCAAGAGGGTCCTTGGCTTCTTGCGAGAGAGAAATCAAACTCAAAGCCAGGAGGAAGTGAGAGCAGAGTTTATTGAATAGTGGATGTGACATATTCTACTCTGTATATGGCAGACAGAGTATCTGGGAGACTTGGGAAAGAAAGGAGAGTTTCCTTATCGCTTGGAGGTAGAGGGTTATTTGGAAAGGGGTCCAAGGTATGTGTTCCTTCAGGCATCCAGGGTAGGAGCCAATCAAAGGGGAGTGTCATTCCGTGAATCACCAAAGGTAGCAGGTATTGACGTCAGTGTCAACCAAGGTTTGTCTGAAGCTAATGTCCTGGAACACGCTCGGGACCTGGTTCTTCTTAGATGTTGTCAGGTGTATGGGGGCCTACAGTGAAGCTCAGAGAATGATTAACTTTCTTGCTTCCCCCTTTGAGTAGGAACATAGCTTCTTTGGTTTACTCAGATGCCAGGTGAGATATAGAATGTGAGTAAATGGGGTGTAGCAGAGAAATAGCAGAAATGGAGTCTTTCTAAAATGGAGTCCCATAAAAAAAAGAAAAAAATAAAAAAATAAAATGGAGCCCCTTTAAATTTCTCTATCTGGAATTAAGGAAATGATAGAATATCCATATAACATAATTTAAATAATTTTTTAATGACATGGGAGCATTTTTAGGGTATGTTAATAAAATAAGTAAGACAAATAACCGGATATATAATATGTTCTTCACTTGGTTATATTTATACCAAAAATAGACTTGGAAGCCTGGCAGTTTGAACAGTAAAGGGCTGTTTTTCTCTATTGTGTGATGTATTTTCCAGATTTTAATGGAGACAGGTTACTTTTGAGATGAGAAAAATGTAAATGTTTTAATGTTCACTGCAGTGATGACGTTTCTTTGTCTAAAGGAACTTATCACAGGGGCTGAGGGTCAGCTGTTCATCAGATGGCTGCCGTGTGGCAGCTGTGGGGCTCGACACAACCAGAGGCAGATGCGTGGATGGAAACGTGGATGGAAACACTTCCTACGGTGGATGGGATGGGCTAACATTCTGTGGGATGGCAGGGGACAGAATAGCCGAGTTTCCTTACAGATGTGAAGGGAGGCTTCATGGAGCAGGTGACATGTGAGAAGGGTCTTGATGGCAGACCCCGAGTTCACAAAGGCAAAGAAGGGCTGAGAAAGCCCAGGCCATTTTTCTCATCACTTCCTGGACCGTGTCTGTTCAGTTCTGTCACTGATCTGTTAGTTGCTATGTGAGTGGAAGTCATTTTATTATTAACGCTGTGTGTAGCAGAAATGTGTGAGCCACCCAGGACTTACTTCCCACTGGTCCTTTCTGTGTGATGATTGGATCAGTTATTTTCCCTGAGTTAATTACAGTTTTGTTTATATCTTTTATTTATTTTTTTAATGTTTATTTATTTGAGACAGAGAGAGAGAGAGAGAGAGCGAGCAGGGGAGGGGCAGAGAGAGAGAGGGAGACACAGAATCTGAAGCAGGCTCCGGGCTCTGAGCTGTCAGCACAGAGCCCAACGTGGGGCTTGAATTCACGGGCCATGAGATCATGATTTAAGCTGAAGTCAGACGCTTAGCCGACTGAGCCACCCAGGTGCTGCTGTTTGTATTTTTTAATGTGAATTGATTGATTGATTGATTGATTGATTGGTTGAGAGTGGAGGGGAGAGAGAGAGAGAGAGAGAGAGAGAGAGAGAATGAATGAGTGGGGGAGGGGCAGATAGAGAGAGAGGGAGACAGAGAATCCAAAGCAGGCTCTGCTCTTAGCCCAGAGGTCATGACCTGAGCCAATATCAGGAGTCAGATGCTTAACTGACTGAGCCACCCAGGCGCCCCACAGTTTTGTTTGTATTAATTGACAAGGCATTGAGTGGCCTTATAGCTACATATCTGTAGAGTTTTATATGTTCCTGGGTCCGTAGAAGAAACCTCCCCCCCTTTTTTTTAAAACTTGTTGCATTACCTTGTTGCTTTAAACTCTAGCGCTAGGAGCCTTTCAAAGGCTAACTTGAATGAAGTTGGATGTTGGTTTTAAAGACTTGAAGACTGAAGTCTGAAGCTGCTCTTTGTGGAATGCGATTCCATTGTTCCTCTATAAACAGGTTCAGTACAGGCAGAGGGGTGCACGGCCGGTGGCCCTCAAGTTCTTGATGTGACCCCTGGGGATCACTGTCAGTGAGGAAGTGAAGAATTAATCCGCTCAGAACGGAAGGGTGTCTAACTGGTTGTTTAGGTTGACCTGAACATGAATAGATTATGAATTGAGAAAAGAAGATACATGTTGCCTGAGATTTTTAGCCATAGCATTTTGTTCATTCACTAATGAACGAATGAATGAATTCAGTAATTATTCATTGCGTGCCTACTGCCTGCCAGGCCCAGAGGTCACCAGTCTGGCAAACCCAGAACAACACAGAGAGTGGGAAAGGCCGAGCTGTTAACACAGATGTCCCAGCAGTGCTCTTGGCTTCCTTCTGGAGCCTGTGGGTCTTGCCCTGAGTCCACCCCCTTCCCCCTGTGCCATGGAGTTTGGAAATTGGAAAAATGGGAGATGCGGTAAACTGTAACTGTGCTGGGAAGTACATCATCTGGGGGCCGATGTCGGGAGGGGACAATGATCTGTTAGGAAAAGAGGAAATCAGAAGTCATTATGAGGTCACGCCTGGACTTTGGGTTTAGGAGTGTGGGGAAGAAGGCTTTCCAGCTCTTCGCCATGGTCTTCATGGTGGTGACCACTTGTCATCAAGAAACACACGGTTCTGCGTTCGGTAAGCTCGTTGGCCTGCTCGTTTCAAATGGCAAGGTGGCACGTAATCCATCTGAGCTTGGTCTTCTACACTCTGGGCGGCCCCACCTGGGTTTCCTCTCCTGGGCAACGGTAGGGCTCCCCTCATTGTGTCCAGTCCGTTGGGGGTCACTGTCCTGGGCTCCTGTTGTCTGGTGTCTGAGAACCATTGTTTCATATATTCTGTCCCTTTTTATAAAACGTTGAAAAAAAAATTAAAAAAAAAAAAAAACAAAACCATTTCAGGAGGGTGTATAAATCTGGCTCCTGCTGTCTCATCTTGGCGGGATGTGGAAGATCTGTAGTATATTTGACAGTGCTTTCTTTCCCTTTCAAAATAGCTTTTAAGAAATTAAAAATAAAAGTTTGGACGTTTGGAAATACTGAGCTTTAGTTGCACGGCAAATTGACTTATGCAGAATAAAAGCGCGTTCCCTGATCGTCTTTGATAATGAAGTTGTTTTGTGCATATGAGCTTGGTGTTCAGATGTGTCAGAGTGTAAGTCAATTATCACCCTTACCTTAAAGCATAATTAAAACCTCTCTTCTCAGCCATCAGGGGATCAATTCCTCTTTTTAATTTGCTGCCTCTTCTTCGTATGTTTTGAGCAAATTGTTCTAAAAGAAAAGCTTGAGTTTCCAAAAGTTCGGTAGGCCTTGTCCTCTCTTTGGACTGGAAGTATGGACTGCAACACACAACTGCATTTGGAAGTATAAGTGAAATTACTTGATCTGTTTTCGGAGGTCATACTCACAAATGGCATAACTGATGTGTGTATTTTCATCCTCTCTATAACCAGTGTGCTCTTTCTAATCACCCAAATATGTTGTTAACCTGGGAGTAAGGTGCATTTTGGAAGATTCTGGCTTTTCTAAAGAGCCAGTTGAATTTTGCTCGTCTGCAAAGTCTCTGAGGATAATAGCAATAACTATAAATGCACCGTTCATCCTGGTGAAGTCTTTCTTATCTGTTAAAGGCCGGGATCATATTCTTGGAACACTTGCCTGTCTCCCTGGCTCTCAAGAGGTCTGGTTTTCAATTAGTTCTTTACCTACCTTAAGTTGTTTTTGAAACAAGCTGAGATAGAAGGAAAAGAGAAAATAAAGGCCTTTACTTCAGTAGTTGGTAAAGACCTACCTCTAGCAGTCTTGGTGTTTCACGTTCCCTTTGCCAGTTCGCTCAGTGTATCTTTGCTTATCAGTGAGGCAGAGCATGTCTCTCCCAAGGCCTCTTTCTCATTTATTCGGCCCCCAGAGTTGTTTTTCCAACATGTGGGTCTGATCATTGTCACTCTTCTCTATGACAGGAGTTACTACATACAGATTAGAGTCTGTTTGTGACGTGGTATTTTAGACCTTCCACCGTCTGACCCCACATTGTTTTCCAGTCCTGGCTCCATTACATGGTACATTTGAGCTACAGGGCAAACGTCCTGGTGTTGCGGGGACATGCCATATGTTTTTTAACGCCTCTGTGTGTTTGATTCCGTTGTTTCCTTGGAAAAATCTTTCTCCCTGTGCCCTCTTCTCTCAAATCATGTGTGCTGGGACATCTCAGCCTTCACAAAAGGAATTGCTTCCTCTCTTTTCTGGATTCCTTTAACTTTCTCCCCCACTTGGCTTGAAGGTATGTCTGGGAAGGTGATGGTCACTGTTATCAGGAAGGTAATTTATAAGCCTGAAGGTGAGATTACCTGAGTGCTGCTCCCGGACTTAGCACTGCCAGTCAACCATATAATTGTACAGGTAGAGGAGGAGGAGTAGAATAAAAGAGACAGCAGGGCATTTTGGAAAATGGTCTGGGCTTTTACCATCTACAAGTTGGGAGCAAAAGAAGAACCAGGTGTTCTCTGTCCATCTCCTTATTTCTGGCTTCATTTCCTGGTGCCTGGAGCCACAGAGAAAGCAACAGCAGCTACATAAAACGGGGAGAGCTTTTCACAAAAAGTGTGTACGAGGGGCGTCTGGGTGGCTTAGTCGGTAAAGTGTCAGACTTCAGCTCAGGTCATGATCTCGTGGCTCATGAGTTCTAGCTCTGCATCGGGTTCTGTGCTGATGGCTCAGAGCCTGGAGCCTACTTCAGATTCTGTCTCCCTCTCTCTCTGCCCCTCCCCCACTCATTCTCTCTCCCTCCCTCTCTCTCTCTCTCTCTCTCTCTCTCTCAAAAATAAATAAAAAAAATTTAAAAAATTAAAAAAAAAGTGTGTATGAATGCAAGGAATCTTGGATTTTTGACGTTTTCACCTCACACTTACTAAGGTTTCCAGATTTCACAAAGGTATGAACAAGGAGATAGTTGTAAGATTCCGTATAGCTCTGCACATCATGTTATATACTGCACCCTAGTGATGACGACCATATTATTTTAAAAAATAAAGTAAACCAAAATACCTTTAACCAATTCTGAGCACCTGCTAAGTGCCAAGCACTGTTCTTGAGCCTTTGGGATGCTCTGATGAGTAAAGTACAGTCCCCACCTTCAAGGGTCTGGTCTCAGCTGTTCTCACAGTGTGGTCCCCAGACCAACAGCATTAGCATTATCATCTGGGAACTTGTTAGAAATGCACGTTCTTGGGCCCCACCCCGGACCTACTGAATCAGACCCTCTGGGGGTGGAGCCTCGCAATGTGAATTTTAACCAGCCCTCCAGCTAGAGATGGACTCATCCGATACGGATTGGCCAGAGCAGCTGTAGGCGAGTCAAGTATATCTGGGGGTAACTGGGAAGAGGAAGCTGATGCCACTGGAGAGTCAGGTGGGTCTTCAGATGAAGGAAGTTCAGGTTAAGCCTTAATTGACGAGTGGTTCTTCTTCAGATGACTCCTGGTGAGAAGAACAGGGTTTTTAGGCCGAGAGAGAATCACATGCAAAAGTGTAGAGCAATCAAATGGATCACAGTTATTATCATTGTCATTATGTCATTATTGGTATTATTCTTCTGTCAGGGTCATAAGACGAGGAAGCTGGCAGATTATGCCAAGAAGTTAGTGGCCAGATCATGCCAAGAAGTTTGACTTTTCTCCTGGAAAATAGCTGAATGGTTTTTGGCAGTGAAATGGAATAATGTCAGATTTGCAATTCTATTGGATATACACAAAAACCAGGGCCTTTTTTTAAATTAGAAAAAGTTTTTGTGATATATTCAAAACTTAGGGGAGCCTGGCTGGCTCTTTAGGTGGAGTGTGACATTCCTGATCTCGGGGTTGTGAGTTCAAGCCCCACGTTGGGGGTAGAGTTTACTTTAATTATTTTTTTTTTTAACATTTATTTATTATTGAGAGACAGAGAGAGACAGAGCATGAGCATGGGAGAGGCAGAGAGAGAGGGAGACACAGAATCCAAAACAGGCTCCAGGCTCCGAGCTGTCAGCACAGAGCCTGACACTGGGCTCGAACCCACAAACCGCGAGATCATGACCCGAGCCGAAGTCGGACACCCAACCAACTGAGCCACCCAGGTGCCCCTAGAGTTTACGTTAAAAATGAACAAATAAATAAATAAATAAAATCTAAAAACAATAACAACAACAAAACCAAACCCCGAGGGAGGAAAAAAATAGAGTTTAGAATTTAATTCTTGCTATATATAATGATTCTTAAAGAATTAATTAATTTTTTTATAGACCATTTTTTTTTATAGCACTTCTAGGTTCACAGCAATATTGAGCAGAAAGTACAGATTCCCTATATATTCCTTGCCCCCCCCCCCCCCAACACACACACACACAGCCTCCCCCTTTATCAGCATTCACAACCACAGTGGTCCCTTGGCTACCACGGATGAACCTGCATTAATACATCATATCTAAAGTCTGTAGTTTATATAGGGTTCACTCTTGGTCTTGCATATTATATGGGTTTGGACACATTTGTAATAACACGTATTTACTAACATTACAATTACCGTACAGAATGGTTTCATTGCCCAAAAAATCCAATGTTCACCTATTCGTCCTTGCCTCCCTCCCCCAAGCTCCTGGCAACCACAGATCTTTTTGTCATTTCCATAGTTTTGCCTCCAATATGTCACATTCTTGGACTCACACAGTACATAGCCTTTTCACACCGGCTTCTTCCAGTAGTAATACGCATTTACATTTCCTCCATGTCATTTTGTGGCTTGATAGCTCATTTCTTTTTTTTTTTTTTTTTATTTTTTAATATATGAAATTTACTGTCAAATTGGTTTCCATACAACACCCAGTGCTCATCCCAAAAGGTGCCCTCCTCAATACCCATCACCCACCCTGCCCTCCCTCCCACCCCCCATCAACCCTCAGTTTGTTCTCAGTTTTTAACAGTCTCTTATGCTTTGGCTCTCTCCCACTCTAACCTCTTTTTTTTTTTTTTTTTTTCCTTCCCCTCCCCCATGGGTTTCTGTTATGTTTCTCAGGATCCACATAAGAGTGAAACCATATGGTATCTGTCTTTCTCTGTATGGCTTATTTCACTTAGCATCACACTCTCCAGTTCCATCCATGTTGCTACAAAAGGCCATATTTCATTTTTTCTCATTGCCACGTAGTATTCCATTGTGTATATAAACCACAATTTCTTTATCCATTCATCAGTTGATGGACATTTAGGCTCTTTCCATAATTTGGCTATTGTTGAGAGTGCCGCTATAAACATTGGGGTACAGGTGCCCCTATGCATCAGTACTCCTGTATCCCTTGGATAAATTCCTAGCAGTGCTATTGCTGGGTCATAGGGTAGGTCTATTTTTAATTTTCTGAGGAACCTCCACACTGCTTTCCAGAGCGGCTGCACCAATTTGCATTCCCACCAACAGTGCAAGAGGGTTCCTGTTTCTCCACATCCTCTCCAGCATCTATAGTCTCCTGATTTCTTCATTTTGGCCACTCTGACTGGCGTGAGGTGATATCTGAGTGTGGTTTTGATTTGTATTTCCCTGATAAGGAGCGACGTTGAACATCTTTTCATGTGCCTGTTGGCCATCCGGATGTCTTCTTTAGAGAAGTGTCTATTCATGTTTTCTGCCCATTTCTTCACTGGGTTATTTGTTTTTCGGGTGTGGAGTTTGATGAGGATAGCTCATTTCTTTAGCACTAAATCATATTCCGTTATTTGGATGTAACACAGCTTACCCATTCACCTACTGAAGGGCATCTCAGTAGCTTCTAAGAGTTGGCAGTTATGAACAAAGCTGTGCTAAGGAGCTGTGTGCAGATTTTTGCGTGGACCTAAGCGTTCAACTCCTTCAGGTGAATACCTATGCATGTGATTGTTGGATTGCGGATAGTCAGAGTATGTTTGGTTTTATAAGAAACTGGCAACTCTCTTCCAAAGTGGCTATGCCATTTTGCATCCGTTCTACCACTGAATGAGAGTTCCTGTTGCTACACATCCTTGCCAGCATTTGGTGTTGTCAGTGTTCCAGATTTTGCCCATTCTAACAGAAGTGAGTGGTATCTCATTGTCACTTGAGCTACGTCTCCCCAGTGACATATGATGTGTAACATGTCCTCACATGCTTATCTGCTGCCTGTATATCTTCTTTGGTGAGGTGTCTATTAAGGTCTTGGGCCCATTTTTTTTTTTTTTAATTTAAAAAAAAATTTTTTTTTTAATGTTTATTTATTTTTGAGACAGAGAGAGACAGAGCATGAATGGGGGAGGGGCAGAGAGAGAGGGAGACACAAAATCGGAAGCAGGCTCCGGGCTCTGAGCCATCAGCCCAGAGCCCGACTCGGGGCTCGAACTCACGAACCGTGAGATCGTGACCTGAGCTGAAGTCGGACGCTCAACCGACTGAGCCACCCAGGCGCCCTTGGGCCCATTTTTAAAATTGGGTTGTTTGTTTTCTTACTTTGAGTTTTAAGAGTTCTTTTCGGATAACAGCCTTTTTACCAGATGTGTCTTCTGCAGATATGTTCTCCCAGTTTCTGACTTGTCTTGTTCTCTTGAGTTTTTTTCAACAGACGTTTTTAATTTTAAAGAAGTTCACCCTCTCCGTTATTTCCTTCATGGATCATGCTTCTTGGTGTATCTAAAATGTCATTGCCACACCCAGGGTCGTCGAGATTTTCTTCTGTGTGATCCTTTACAGCTAGTTTTTCCACTGGCGTTTTACATTTACATTTAGGTATATGATCCATTTTTAGTTAATTTCTGTGCCAAGTCTGTGTTTAGAACCTTCTTGTTGCACGTGGATGTCCAGTGTTTCTAGCGCCATTTGTTGAAAAGACTGAATTTTCACCATTGCATTTTCTTTGCTTCTTTGTCGGAGATCAGTTTGCCCACTTCTTCATGCTCAATTCATCTGTGTCTGGGCTCTCTATTCTGTTCCTGTGATCTGTTTGTTTATTTTTGGCCAGATTGTTCTTTTACCACAAGGTCTTGATTACTGTAGTTTGATAGAAAGTCTTAAAGATGGGTAGTGTCCGTTCTCCACCTTTTTCTTCTCCTTCAATATTATTTTGGGTTTTTTGGGGGGTCTTTTGCTTGTCTGTATAATCCTAGAGAATTTTAGTTCTAAGAAAATACATAAAATGCCTAGAAAAATTTTAAATTAGAAAATACTAGAAGAAAGAAACAAAAGAAAAGCGATTTCCTATTTCCACCTAGATTGAACTACTGTTTACCTTTCTGGTGTACTTTAATGAATCTTCTTTCTCTTTTGTTTTTGTTTATTATATATAGTGTGAATAATAAATTTGAATTTTAGCTTGATATTTTTTCCCATTTATTGAGGAAAGTGGTCTTTAAATACTTTGTAAACATCTGTTTTAACAAGTGTTTAACATTACATGGAGCGCTGTAGTTAAGTTTACTTAACTCATTTGTATGCATTTTGTGCCTCACTTAGGATTTGGTGATTGTATTATGGTTCACCAGAGAGACAGAGCCAATAGGATATATATAGAGATATCTATAGATATCTCTATATATATAGATATCTAGAGATATCTATAGATATATATCTATGTATATCTAGAGATATCTATATCTATATATATCTCCATAATCATGCGATTATGGAAGCCAAGAAGTCCCATTATCTGTTTGTTGCCTGCAAGCTGAAGGATCAGGATAGCCAGTGGTGTTAGTCTGAGTCTGAAGGCCTGAGAGCCAGGGGCACCTGTGTCTGAGGGTAGGAGATGGATGTCCCAGCTCAAACACAGAGACTTTGCCCTTTCTCCACCTTTCTGTTCTCTTCAAGCCATCAGCCAAGTGGATTGGATGATGCCCGCCTGTATCAGTGAGGGCTGTCTGCTTCACTCAGTCTACTGATTCCAATGCTAATCTTTTCCAGGAACATCCTCACAGACAGACCCGGAAATAATGTTTTACCAAGTGTCTAGGCATCCTTTGGTCCAGTCATGTTGACACGTAAGATTAACCATCGCAGTGAGGGACGTGGAAGAAGGATTAACCATGAGATTGTGACCCCATGCATTTGTGGGGGCTAGAAGAAGTCTCTGGAAGGCTGTTGTCTGCCTCTGGCTGGATATGTAGTCAGGAAGAAAAGATGCAGTTGGAGCTGGAAGAGCCACAACACACGGAAGCTCAGTCTGTCTCTCATCACTGTCCACCTTGATGACTTGGGGTGACTTTCAGAAGACCCCATCCATGCCCTTGCCCTGGGGGTTCCACATGGGCCTACCTCAGGAGCTGGAAGGGCTTGTGGCCCCACTCCAGTCCCTTGTGGAGCTCACCACCCTGACCCTATCCGCTCCTCCACTTGTGCTTTCAGGGCACACTCCCCTCATGGCTGACCCTAACCCAGGACCGTCCAAGAGAGGGGGATTCTGGGAAATGTAGTTCCCATTTAGCTACACGACATGGAACCAAACTCTCAGGGCTTCTCTGTAATTCTTATTCTGTTGTTACAAAATACCGCAGTGGCTATCTTTTTTCCATGTGGCACCTTTCCTGAATTTTGGATCATTTCCTTAGGATAGATCTGTAGAAGAGGAATTATTGGATCAAAGAGTCTACACATTTTTAACTTTTACCAGTCTGCGCAGAAAAGGTTGTATCAGTCACACCACGAGGCAGAGTACGGGAAGTCTCACTGCAGTGTGGCTGGTACTGAGCACTGTTCTCTCTGCTTTGACCTTTGAATCGTTTTTTCCTTGTCCCTTAAGGTAAAGGCATTTTTTAAAAAATTAAATTGACATCGCAGCAAGCAAAGACTGGTGGAAGGTGTGTGCTTTGAACCTGAGAGGATCACTTAATAGATATTGTGAGTAATAGGTAAGCCACCTGCTTCTATTTTGGGGCCTTGCTAATCGTCATGGCAATACAACGAAAGGGCTAACTAATTGACACAAATAGAGGAATGGGCATTAACGACTGCAGTGGACTTACAAGCTCATTTGGTGCAAAGTTGCAAAGTAGCCACCCTTAGTTTCTGTAGAATATTTGGGGATAGTCTTTGATTGCGAGGAGCCGATTCGTTGCTTTCTCTTTATGACGTTTTGTTGTCTCCACGCAAGAATAGTTTTAAGTTTCTACGGTGACCTCGAAACCCTAAAAACATAATCTGTCATTTTCTTTCCTCGTTGCTCGTCTTTTCCTCTGTCCTACTGATTGCAGACTCTGGCCCTTACAAACCTCGTGTCATTACTGTTCACATGTCTTTTCTTCCCGGTTAATTTTCACTAGGTACTGGCATGAAACGAAACCTTCATGGAAATCAAGCTGAAGAAACATCTTGTCTGTGATTCTATGTAAAGCAGAATGTTTGGGCTCTGTCTGCGTTGTGGCTTTGCCCACTGTGGCTTACCAAGAGTCGAGTTGGTGAAGCAACTATTATTAGGCCAGATTCCACCGACTTCTGAGTCTTAAGTCTGATTTAATATTCCCTTTAAAGAGTGGACCACAGTTGGTTTCTTCCCCACCTGCCCACAATCCAGCAGCCAACCTACTGACCCAGTTTTAACATAAATCCAACTTAACATTTTCATAAATCATAAAATTAGAACGCGTATGTTTCCTCACTCGGGCTAAAATGAGCCGAGATTTCTTGGCTTGTGGCTGTATGCTTAGTTCTACCGAAAATAGAATGATTCCATGGAGCCCCAAGCCCATGAGGGTGGCTTCTTGTGTGGAGAAAGGAGTGCGGTGTGGACTTGCATCTCTACCCTGGCTACCGGAAGTGCCCACGAGTGGTGCCTTGGGCCAGCATCACACCTGCAGCATCTGGGCGCTTGTTAGAAAGGCCAGGCCTCACCCAGGTGAATCAGAATCTGCATTTTCCCAGGAAGTTGATCCCAAGGTTGATTCCTATGCTCAGTTAAGGCTGGAGGGCTCTGTCCTGGCGAAGGCAACCTAACCCGCTCTGCACCCATCACCCGCTGTCTTTCACAGCCACCCAATTACCTCCTGGCTGGACTTTGCTCTGGGCAGACCCAGACCTACGGAGTAGCCTCTGTTTTATTGATCTGTATACTGAGAGTTGTTAAACTTCTTGAAATGTCTTGGAAGCGGTGGCTTCAGTCCCTCTGATTGACCGAGCAGAGCCCGCTGTCCTCACCTGGGCATCCTGCAGGGTCTGGGAGAGTCCTGCTGGAGAGTCTGGCCAGGGCAGGAGTTCTAGGGGGCTTGAGGTTGGCTCTCTTGTTTTTCAGTTGTGGTCAAATACACAAAACGTAAAATTCACCCTCTCAAGCATTTCTAAGTGTGCAGTTCACTAGAGACAATTCACCTTGTTGAGCAAGCAAGGGGCAGAGCTCTATAACTCGCAAAACTGAAACTCCGAACACGTAGAACAGCAATCCCCATCCCCCCGCCCTCCCCTGGCCACCCCCTTCTACTGTCTGCCTCTGAGGGCTTGACTACGTCCCTCACATAAGTGGAATCACACAGTATTTGTCCTTTTGCGTCTGGCTTATTTCATTTAGCAGGATGTCCTCCAGGTTCATCCGTGTCATAGCATGTGTCAGAACTACATCCTTTTTCAGGCTGAATAATGTTCCCTTGTATTTATGGACCACATTTTGTTGCCCATTCATCCATCCGTGGACACTTGTGTTGCTTCCACCTTTTGGCTGCTGTGACTGATGTTTGGATGGTAAGCTGTCCCAAACTGGGTACGAGATCTTAGACAAATCCCCGAACGTAGGCACCTCAGTGTCCCATACTTTATTTTTATTTTTATTTTTATTTTTTTTATTATTATTATTTTTTAACGTTTATTTATTTTTGAGACAGAGACAGAGCATGAACGGGGGAGGGGCAGAGAGAGAGGGAGACACAGAATCGGAAACAGGTTCCAGGCTCCGAGCCATCAGCCCAGAGCCCGATGCGGGGCTCGAACTCACGGACCGCGAGATCGTGACCTGAGCTGAAGTCGGACGCTTAACTGACTGAGCCACCCAGGCGCCCCAGTGTCCCATACTTTAAAAAATAAGAAATGCAGACCTGATGCTTTCAAGTATTCTTTTATTTCTTTATTTAAAAAAATAAAAAAAAAATTAATCTTCATTTATTGAGAGAGAGAGAGAGAGAGAGAGAGCATGAGCGAGGGAGGGGGGGGAGACAGAGGGGGACACAGAATCCGAAGCAGGCTCCAGGTTCTGAGCTGTCAGCACAGAGCCAAACACAGGGCCTGAACTCACAAACCATGAGATCATGACCTGAGCTGAAGTTGGACGCTTAACCGACTGAGCCACCTAGGCGCCCCACCCCCCAATTTTTTTTTTTAATATTTATCCACTTTTGAGAGACAGAACATGAGAGGGGGAGGGGCAGAGAGAGAGAGGGAGACACAGCATCTGAAGCAGGCTCCAGGCTCCGAGCTGTCAGCACAGAGCCAGATGCTGAGCTCAAACCCACGAACCGTGAGATCATGACCTGAGCTGAAGTCGGGTGCTTAACTGACTGAGCCACTCAAGTATTCTTTTAAACTCTAGTTATTGGATACTAAATAAAAGAAAGTCTGCATCTATTAATAAAAGAAAATCCTATGTCTTCTAAAGATGTTCATGGTTTCTCCTAATGATACCATTCAGCTGTCTTGAGCAGACTTCATTTTGGGGTATTTGTACCAATAGAATTTCTACAACCGTTTTGAGATATAATTCACTTACTGTGCAATTCACCACTTAAAGTGTATGATCCAAGGATTTTTGCATATTCTCAGGGCTGTGAGAATTATTACCACAGTCGATATCAGAACATTTCTGTCCCTCCTACTCCAGAGCCCCGTATGTCAGCATTTATTCCCTATTTCCCGCCACCCCCCTCATCACTAATCTACTTTCTGTCTCTGGATTTGCCTCTTCTGGACATTTCGTATTAATGTGATCGTACAATGTGTGGTCTTTTGTGACTGGCTTCTTTCACTCAGCATAACGTTTGCAAGGTTTCTGTGTGACTTTCTAGGATGTCCGCTGATCTCACCTGTGAGAGATTCATACATCACCATCTGGGCGTTCGTAGTGCTTCGAGCCAAATGCAGGGCCGGGGCCTACAGCTCTGGCAGTGAATACCAGACCCATCCCCTGGTGGCACAGATGCTCTCAGTCTTGTGGGGAAGATGGGCATTAACTGAATTAGTACACAGATGTTAACCACCAAGGACTGATGTCTGTAATGGAGAAAGCTTGGATATTCTGAAAGTGTCTAATGGGGGGAGGTGAGGGAGGCCGCTGTGACTTCAGATTTGCACCTTGAAGACTGTCCACACATCTCACATTGGGAGATGCCTTCAGTCGGTGTTTACGAAGTGACTGTGTTAGATAGTGGTGACACAGTAAACAGTGAGAGTCAGTCCGTGTCCTTGAGGAGCTCACTGGGTGGCAGGGAAGATCGCCATCTATGCAGGGTGCTGGTTGGCAAGATGCTGGGCCGTGGGCATTCAAGGGAATCCTTAGGGGGTGGTGTTGATGTTTGATTAAGGTTTTGAAAAATGAGTAAAATTTCTTGGGGAAGCCATCATGTGCATGGTGGGAAAGCCAACTTGTAAGAAGAGGCCTCGAGCAAAAGTGACAAGATGCTCAGATTGTTCACAGGGGAGGAGTATCACGGAGGCTCTCATGGCCTTGGTGTGGAGGAGGGCCATCTGAAGAGTCTGGAATGGCAGGTTGCCTCCAGTTTGCAAAGTATTTTAAAGCAAAGGTTAGAAGCTTTGTCCTGTAGACCTCAGAATTTCAACCTTTAATTCTGAGGACCTTGGCTCCCGTATGAGGCATCTAGGTATTCCCCTCCTGACCCTGACTGCCCGTGAGTGGGGGTGGAGTTGGCATATCCCGTAGAGTCCCTTCTAGAGGGCACCAGACTTTTCTGGAAGGAGACTCTGGAGTGTCAGTGTGGAAGGCAGCAGAGCTTTTCTAAGTAGTAAATGATGAAGCAGGTTTTTTTTTTTTTTAATGTTTATTTTTCAGAGAGGTAGAGAGCCCAAGCAGGGGAGTGGGAGAGAGAGAGGAAGACAGAGACCCCCAAGCAGGCTCTGCGTGGTCAGCTCAGAGCCCGATGTGGGGCTGAAACTCACGAAGGGTGAGATCATGACCGGAGCCGAAGTCGGATGCTCAACCGACTGAGCCACCCAGGTGCCCCTGATCAGGCGGTTCCTATGGATTCACTGGGACGTAGAGACAGGATGTTGGGGCAGGCAGAAGGGAGTTGAATCGTGCTAGCAGCTCCAGGGTCTACAATATTTCCAGGCCCAGATCTCTCGGTAGAAAGGGCTGCAGTGAGCTGCCCTGTACGAGAGTCACTGTCATGCTCTATTGCCTGGTAAATAGATGGGAAACTGGACAAGTCCCTCATAGCTTTAGGGTACATTTCGTCACACATCTCCCAAGTTGAGGTCTAGGATCCAATGGGATGATCAAGAATGTCGTGGCCTGCGAGGCCCAGCCATTACCGTTTCGGGGCAGTCTGACCGTCGTGCTGCGTTTTGGTGCATCGCTGTCGAGGGCCATTTGCAGACACATTCCTTTATTTGTCCAGCGTGACGTTTGTTACATGTCCCTGGCTCTAGTCCGTGCGCGCTCAAAGGTCCGTGCGCGCTCAAAGATGGACGCCTTCCCACCCTCAGGGAGCTCACTGTGTAATCGGAGAAGGAGCACAGGTTTGCAGCCTGGGAATCCGAGGGTCAGCAGGCCTCACTGGTGTGTGGATTCGGTGAAGTCACTTTGGCATTGATAATTAAAGGTCCTGTCCTTGTGCCCGTGTGGCTATGTGGAACTTGTATTCCCCCTGCAGTGTTTCCCTTGGGATTTCTGCAGATTCCCAAAGGATGATGTCAAGTGTAGCCGAGGCTGGTCACGGTTGGTCACAGCCAAGCCACCAGGAGCTTGTCCTTCTTTTCTGGGCATGTGTCCAGCCATCAGCCCCGTGCTGTAGGAGATGCTTGAAGGACTGTCTTGCTCAAATCTTTAGGATGAGGGAACGCCTGGGTGGCTCAGTCAGTTGAGCGTCTGACTTTGGCTCAGGTCATGATCTTGCGGGTTCAGTGGTTCGAGCCCTGCATCAGGCTCCCTGCTGTCAGTCTGTCAGCGCAGAGCCTGCTTCAGATGCTCTGTCCCCCTCTCTCTGACCCTTCCTGGCTTGTGCTTGCCCAAAAATAAATAAATATTAAAAAAAAAAAATCTTTCTCTGATGAGAATATCCAGGTCTATGCCAAGAGGCGAGATGCATGCAGAAGTTCTGGCTGTCTGCCACCTGGGATTTTGTCATCTGGGAGCTGAAGTAACAGAGTTGGATCGTGAGACTGGCCAAGCCTCGTGACACAGCTCCTTCAAGGGCTACTGTAAATAGTGCTCCCCGTCTCATGATTTCCATCCCGAGAGAGAGTCCCACGCTACTCCGTCTTGGTCCCCTGTGGATTTTCCTCATAGTACGTGTTAGAATCTGAAATTATCTCGTTTATTCAGCGATGATGACCTTTAATTGCACCCTTACGTGTATTGACTCGCTGAGCCTGAACAACAGCCCCGTGAGGGACTGAGCACCTTGTCTGGGGATTCGAGGATGGGCAGTCCGGCCCCAGAGTGCAGCTCCTGTGGCCACTCTATGTACGTTCATTTTGTCTGTCTTTAAGAATATCAGCTCTGAGGTGCCTGCGTGGCTCAGTCGGTTGAGTGTCCGACTTGGGCTCAGGTCACGATCTCACGGTTCGTGGGTTTGAGTCCCGCATCAGGCTCTGTGCACGGACAGTGCAGAGCCCACTTGGGATTCTCTCTCTCCCTCTCTCTGCCCCTCCCCCGCGCACTCGTGTGGTCTCTCTCGCTCTTTCTTGCAAAATAAATAAATAAACTTAAAAAAAAAATCAGCTCTGTGCACCTGGTGTCATTGTACCAACAACTTTTGCTCATACTGGGCTCTTGAGACGGTGCCCAAATGAGCAGGAGATCAGTGAGTGGCCAGGAAGAGCTGCTCGAGGCAAGGAGGCGTGGGCTAACGTGTGCATCGGGAGCCTGGCACTGGGAGGGGGTGCAGGTGGAGGTGTCGGACATTCCGGGAATATTCATGGAGAGTGTGAACTCAGTCACAAAGGGATCGTGTGCTTTGGGGTTGCTGGACAGGGACTTGAGAGAGACCAGCCTGGGGAGTTAGATAGATGGGCTTCTCCAAAAAAGATGTTTCTGTTATATGTAGAACTCCCAATGGAGTCCTAAGTGTGATCGGGAAGCCAGCTTTGTCAGAATGTGGGGGTACTTGTTAAAAATGCAGCATTGATTGCATCAGGCTCTGGGGTGGGGGGCTTGGTGATCTGCATTCGAACACTCTTGCCAGGTAAGGCTTATGCACCCTGATGCTTAGGAACCGCTGCCCTGAGAAATAAGGACACTTCTAGTAAAACCTTAAAACTATTATTTTTTTTTAGAGTTCATTTATTTTGAGAGAGAGAGAGAGAAAGTGAGGGGCAGAGAGAGAGGGAGAGAGAGAATCCCAAGCAGACTCTGTACCGTCAGTGAGGAGACTGACACGGGGCTTGAATTCACCAAACGCAAGATCATGACCTGGGCTGAAATCAAGAGCCGGATGCTTAACTGACTGAGCCACCCAGATGCTCCTAAAATTATTTTTATCTTTCAGTTTTCCTTCATAATCCCCCACCCCCATCCCCATCCCCAACTCCGAGCCTGAAATGGAGTTGTAAAGGAACATACATTTCTTAACAGAGTCTCCTCCTGAGTTAGCTTGGGCTGCTGTAACAAAAATACCACAGGCTGGTGGCTGAAACAGTAGACATTAATGTCTTACATCTTTTTTTTCCTTAAATTTTTTTAAATGTCTATTTATTAACATTTTTTTAAATTATTTTTTTTAATGTTTATTTTTGAGAAAGAGAGAGAGAGAGAGAGAGAGACAGAACATGAGTGGGGGAGGAGCAGAGAGAGAGGGAGACACAGAATCCTAAACAGGCTCCAGGCTCTGAGCTGTCAGTGCAGAGCCCAATGTGGGGCTCAAACTCACAAACCGTGAGATCATGACCTGAGGCGAAGCCAGACGTTCAACCGACTGAGCCACCCAGGTGCCCCTATTTGAAAAATTTTTAATGTTTATTTACTTTTGAGAGAGAGAGAGAGAGAGAGAGAGAGAGTGTAAAGGGTAGAGAGAGGGAGACACAGAATCCGAAGCAGGCTCCAGGCTCCGAGCTGTCAGCACAGAGCCTGACGCGGGGCTCAAACTCACGGACTGCAAGATCATGACCTGAGCTGAAGTCAGATGCTCAACCAACGGAGCCACCCAGGCGCCCCATGCCTTCTATTTCTGGAGGCTCAAAGTCGAAGATGAAGGTGCACCTGATTCAGTTCCTGGTGAGAGCCCTTCTTCCTCATTTGCAGAGGGACGTCTTCTATTGTATCCTCATCTGGCAGAGAGAGGTCATTTCTTTCTTGCCTTTTGTTGTAAGGGAACTAATCCCATTCATGAGGGCTCCACCTCATGACCTAATCACCTCCCCAAAGCCCCGTCTCCAATTACTAGCACACTGGGTTTGAGGACATAGGAATTTTAGGCGAGGACACAAACATTCAGTCCATAGCAATCCTTTGTGTGTTTACCTGGTCTCATCTCATCTCTGTGACTTTTGCTTGTAGATTATATCCATTTTCTAGGGCTCCTGGAACAAACCACCATCAACTTGGTGGTTTAGAGCAATAGAAATGTATTCTCTCACATTGCTGGAGGTCAGAAGTCCAAAGTCAAGGTGTTGGCAGGTTCATACTCCTACTGAAGGCTCTAGGGAAGGTTTTAGCTCCCAGGAACTCCTGGCATCCCTTGTCTTATAGTTGCAACACCCAGTTTCTGCCTGTGTCTTCGCATGACCCCCTCCTCTGCGTGTCCTCTCTTCTTATAAGGCACCAGTCACTGGATTTAGGGCTTATTCTAATCTGTGAACTCATCTCAATTTTATCTGTAAAGACCCTGTTTCCCGATGGGGTCACGTTCTGAAGTTATGTGGACACAACTGGGTAGACATGGAGTTTGTTGGGGGGGGCGGGTGGGTGGACAGTATTTGGTCCACTAACCCCAAGGGTTGGTTCTGAAGGCAGTTCTACTTTGCTGAATAAAGATTTAAGAAGGATACAATGGGGATGGGGGGGCCGCCAGGTGGCTCAGTCAGCCGAGCGTCTGACTCTTTGGCTCCAGCTCAGGTCACGATCTCACAGTTTGTGAGTTTGAACCCTGCGTGGGGCTCCATGCTGACAGTGTGGTGCCTGCTTGGGGTTCTCTCTCTTCCTCTCTTTCTGCCCTTCCCCTCCTTGTGTGATGCCCTCCTTCCCTCTCTCTCTGGCTCTCTCAAAATAAGTAAATAAACTTAAAGAAAGAAAAAAAAGAAGTATACACTTGGCCAAGGGGACCTCTACCCGTCACCGTTAACAACGACAGAGCCACAAGTAGGTGGCCATTTCAATTCCAAATTTCAGGTCTAAATTGGTGTGTTCTTTTGGACAATCTTTGCATGCCTCACTGAGAACCTATATTGAATTCATTTGCCTCCAGAGTCTTCAGGTTGATTGCATATGAGATGCTGGAAAATTCTTTCACGGATATCCCTTAAGTAAGCTTTCCTGAAATAGTCAGCGGATTCTTTTTTTTTTTTTTTTTCTTTTTCCAGAGACAGGGAGGACAAGCGGGGGAGGGGGCAGAGGAAGAGAGGGACAGAATCTTAAGCAGAGCCCGATGCCAGGCTGAATCTCACGATCATGAGTTGATACCCTGAGCTGAAATCAAGAGTCAGACGCTTCAGCTCGCTTCAGAACCACCCAGGCACCGCAGTCAACTGATTCTTTATGCTCAATTTCTGGATATTTTTTGGAGCCTGTGTTCACTGGCATCCAGAAGGGGTGTCAAGAAAGTGGGAGGCTCTGGCCCATGGGTTCCTTCCGCAGGCAGAGTGGCTGTCCTGGGCCGTGCGTGTTGGCTCTGAAGAGATTTCTTGGCTTTCCAACCTTGTTTTCTGTACTGTGACGTATGATTATGTGACAAAATCGAGGGTGTGCTTCTAATCCAGTTGCTAATCCAGTTCTGATCCACTTTCCAGGTTCGCAGGTAGCTGAGGCTCTCCCGACAGGTATTCTTCCTGAAGTTGCCCTCTCTCAAATTGCACAGCAAGTTTTACAAGGATGTAACTTGTAGCTTATTTAGCTTCTGGTTCAGCAGCCAGTTTTCCAGTGTCTCTTTTACTAGTTGTGGGGCCTATGAACTTCCTTCCATGTGAGTCTTTGCAACTTTTATTATAACTTTAGGTATAAATCTTTATATCTTTTATTTTATCTGCAGCTTTGTTCATGAGGGGTCCAGACCTCGGGGAGGGTGGCCGCTAGCCGGAGGTGGTCTTCTGTTTGAGTACATGTTTAACATGGCGTATCGAATGCAAAATGTGTCACCTGCTTTTAATCGCTATTATTTAATGATGACACATCTTTTGTTTGTTGGTATCAGTGAATATTGTGGTGATTTTACTTTGCTTGAAATAAACGCATTTCTCACGCATTCACAGACAGGTCAAGAGAATTAACAATAACAACCCCAAGAGAAACTCCCCAGTGTTGAGTGGCATCCTTGTACTAGGTGTTTTCTTGCATGGTCTAATTTTTTTTTTTAAGTGTATTTATTTATTTTGAGAGAAAGAGAGGGAGAGGGGGTGGGGGAGGGAATGAATCCCAAGCAGGCTCTGCACTGTCAGTGCAGAGCCCAATATGGGGCTTGAATCCGTGTACTATGAGATCATGACCTGAGCCTAAATCAAGAGTCAGACCCTCAACTGACTGAGCCACCCAGGCGCCCCTTGCATGGTCTAACTTCACTGCCACGGTACAGAGGAGGAAGGAGGAGGCTGGAGGCGGTTAGTTACATGCCCGGGGGCTCCCACGTGATTGGGCTGAGCTGGTTCCAGAGTGGAAGCTCTTGCCCAGGAGGCAGTGGGGTCCTGGCCAGCACGGCTGTGCCTGGCCGTGTCTGGGGAGGGAGGAACACAGAAGAGTGGTTTGCTTGAACCTTCAGCCTGTGATTGCTACGATAGAGCTGGGGGGCCTGGGACATAGCTGGGCTTCAAAGCCACCTGAGTGTGTAACCTTGACCCTCCTTTCTTTGTGTCGGAGAAAGGACAGTTCTAAGAGGCCTCGCCACCCGGCCAGCTCCAAAGGGCTGTCTCTGAGACTGAGTTCCGTGCAGAGGCCTGCACTGTCTGTGTCCACAGGCCGCCTTTCTTCTCTGGCGGTGTGTTCCCCCCGACATATCCCACAGGGCTCCCGGGAGAAGCTTGTTTCTCAGTTTCCTTTTCATGTGAGGTGACCCCTCTGACTCTCCGTGTTTAAAGCTGGACGAAGCTTGCCACTCACCTGTCTGATCAGAGCTTCTGTGCACTTGTCCTGAAAGCTGCACAGGGTTCCCCTTTCATCCGGAGTCTTGTGCTCTCCCTTGCTGGGCCCTGCTGCCTTGCTTCTGTCGGGAGCTGCTGGTGTGGACACCCGGGGGGTGTCCTCACATCCATGCAGGCAGCTGGCAGCTGGTGCATAAACCTAACTCGAGATGGCAGCTGTTTAGTGTGTGTGTGTGTGTGTGTGTGTGTGTGTGTGTGTGTGTGTGTATGCATAGGGCCCTCTCTCCTGGACCACTGCTCTGGCCTCTGAATTGGTCTGTCCTCCCACCATCTGTCTTTTTTTTTTTTTTTTTTTTTTTTTTTAAAGATTTATTTATTTATTTATTTATAGCAAGTTGGGGGTGGGGCAGAAAGAGAGAAAGAGAGAGCATCCCAAGCAGGCTCCATGCTGTCAGTGCAGAGCCCGACGCAGGGCTCGAACTTGTGAACCGCGAGGTCAAGACCTGAGCCATCATCAAGAGTTGGACACTCAAGCAGCTGAGCCACCCAGGTGCCCCTCACCATCTGTCTTAAGCCAGTAGCCAGAGGGCACCTTTTAGGTCAGTGTCAATCTGTTCAGAACCTTCCTGGCCTCCCAAACGCCTGGCAGAAAGACCGAGGTACAGTGGTTTCCAAGTGGATGGGAGCTGCCTTCCTGTTCTGTCCCTCTTCCCCTTGCTCACTACACTCTGGGGAGCCCTCGTCCTGGCTGTCCTCCACCTGGAGCTCTCTTCTCCAGGGAGCCACAGGGTGTGGCCCTCCCCTCCTCCAGGTGTGGGTTCTATCGTGTCTCTTTTTCAGTGAGACTGTCCCCAGCCATCCTGTTGAAAACCAGCACGAATGTGTCCCCCACATCCCTGACTCCACGGGTACAATGTGGCCGCCAGTGTTGGGTACATCCACAGCGACTGTAGGTGTGAACTGACCTGCGGGTGTTCTGGAATGTGTGCATCTGTTCTCAGCTTGATGGCAAGAGCTTTTTCCTCTGGCAGAATCCCTGGAAGCCACCATGTGTTTCATTCAACATCAGACCAGGATCTTTGCTTGGCTCACATTAAATGGAGATCTGATTCTCTTTAGGGGCCTCGGTTTCAGATAGAACGAGAACAGCGCTGTTGCATCTCAGCGGCAGGTTGATAGTTCTGAAAGTCCTTACTATATGCTCCAAGCATAGTTTTCGGTCGGGTCTGATCCGCCTCCAAGGTACAGGGGAGGGACAGTTTGCACTCCCCCCTCTCTCCCAGCGTTTCAATTGACTGTCCTCATTTCCAGTTTCGGTACATATCTGTCGATTGTTTACTGTGTGTGAAGCAGTGGAATTGGGGATGATTCCTGTCTTCAGGGAGCCTCTAATTTGCTGGAGAAGGTAGACCTGATCGTCAGTACTTAGACAAAACTTTAATGTGCGTCAGACTCTAAGCAGAACCCTGGGTAAGGAGATCCCTCGTGTCCAGGCATCAAGGTCACTTTGCAGGATGTTCACCTGAGCACATCCTGCAGCAGAGTGGATGTTAGCAACAACTGGGTGGGGGCAGGACCCCAGCGGGGTAGGGAAGGTGTGCGGGGCTGGGCGAGCGGCACAGGGGAATGGCGGATACGTGAAAACGTTTACAGGGCTGCCTAGCGGAGGAGGAGACATACTGTGGGGCTGGAGTGCAGGATTTGTGAGGGGTCGTGTCGGAGAGAAGAGGGAAAGTGCAGCTGGGGTCATGTTGTGGAGACCTTTTTTAAAGGAAGTGCCAAGGAGCCCGAATTTTACTGGCGGAAGATGGCCAATCGCTGGAAGTCTGCCAGTAGGGGAGAATGACGTCCGCGAGCGGTCTCTTAAAGAAACCCTAGGGTTGCATGTAGAAGGCTGGTTGGCTGGTGGAGGTCTAGGTGACAGGGAGGCTTGTTAGGAGCTTGTTTCCATGACCAGGTTAGAGATGAGCTGGAGGTACGTGGTGGCCAGGAAACCGTCATGGAAAAGAAGGGTGGACGAGACCATGTGGGGAAGGCATTCTTCTGGGTCATGGCCACAGGGAGGCCAGTTTTCTCCCAAATCACTCGGGAGCTCAAAAGAACCAATTCTTAGGGTGCCTGGCTGGCTCAGTCAGTGGGGCATACACCTCTTGATCCCGGGGTTATGTGTTCAAGCCCCACTGATGGATGCAGACATTACTTAAAAAAATAAAATCTTTGGGGCGCCCGGGTCACTCATTCGGTTGAGCACCCGACCTTGGCTCAGGTCATGATCTCACGGTCCATGAGTTTGAGCCCCGCGTCGGGCTCTTTGCTGTCAGCGTGGAGCCTGCTTCGGATCCTCTGTCCGTCCCCAGCTCTGTGCCCCACTTGTGCTGTTTCTCTCAAAAATAAATAAACCATTAAAAAAAATAAAAAAATGAAATCTTAAGGAAAAAAAAAAAGACCAAATTCTTTCTTAGACGGTGAAGTGGAGTCACAGGACCCTTGAAAGGAAAAGAATATGAAGAAAAGGAAGTAGCAGCTGAGAATGTGGAAACCAGAGGAGGCAAGAGCAAACCTGTCCTTTCATTGTGTGACAGAGGAGGAAGGAAGGAGAGAAAAATCCTGGTGAGAGAGAAGGAACCTGGGAGAAGGCAGCGTGTTGACTTTAGCCGCACTGGGGACGTTGGTTTCTGGCATTAGTATGTGATCACCCGCCTCCCTGATCCCTGGGTTAGAAATAGCAGGGAAAGGAGGGACGCATACTTGACGTTTTTCCATGTGGGTGTGCTGACTTTGAGAGAATATTTTGGATAGCCATGGGTTCTAGAATGTGCTTAGTTAACTAACTCAGTGGATTTGCTTAGATTATAACTTAGTTTTCATCTCTGGAAGGAACACATGCTTCAGTGACCGTCACGAATATTATTATTGGCATTGTTAGTAAGACAATGTTATCATAAATTCGACCTAACTTTACTACAAATTCCCAGCCTTGTGTTAACCATTTTATAAATGTGTCTTATATAGAATTCCATGAGGATTCTCTCTTTCTTTGGAGCCCGAAGGTAAGAAGGCCGTCTAAAATTCCGTCTCCTCCCGTCTCATTTTATTTTGTAGATGTTTATTTATTTATTCTGAGAGAGAGAGAGAGAGAGAGCGCAAGCAGGGAAGGGGAAGAGAGAGAGAGGGAGAGAGAGAGAATTCCCAGCAGGCTCCGTGCTGTCAGCGCAGAGCCTGAGGCAGGGCTCGAACACACAAACTGTGAGATCATGACCTGAGCCGAACCCAAGAGTTTGTTGCTCAACGGACTGAGCCGCCCAGGCATCCCTCCCCCCATTTATTTTATATTGAGTGCTTCCTGTGTGTTTGTTTTAGTTTTACAGGTGGAAGGAGACACTCATTTTTGGACGTGTCACAGAACATTCCCCATCTCTCAGGGGTACCCCTTTTTGAGTGCCTTCCTGACCACTTGCCCACGCAGGGCTTTCTCAGGGGCCATTTGCAGAAGGCTCCTCGGTGTAATTGGCTCTTTTGAACTGGTGATTGCTTTCTCCTCTCGTAGGCGGTATGTGTCGGCCTGCACATTCTGGGACCATCTTAGTTTGGTTGATAGATTTGTTTGGACGTGACCTTTGTCAGTTCCTCTTCCCTGGGTTTTTGCCCGCTGAGGAAATGATCCCCGGATCCCATCCATCTGCACTGGTGGCAACAGAAGAGAGAATTTGTCTTTTCTGTGGTCCAGGTCCAACCGCGCAGACACCTGTCCCTCAGAGGCTCCTATTCTGGTTGGGATCGCTTCCTGACACACAGACTTTTTTACTTCCGAGTTCTGGAAGTCATCAAGTTGGATGTGGGCCAAGGAGGAGGCGGCGGAGGGTCCTCGGCCGACCTGGGGTGCTTTCGCTGATTGCACGCCGGACACATAGAAAGAGCCGGGTCCCCCCACCTCCAGCCGCAACCTGGCCCTGTTCGTAAGCGTTTCCCGTTTGTGGTGGATTCATTCTGAGAGCTTTCCATGCCCTTTGGGATTGTTCACTGTTAGATTTGAGAAGAAAAAGGACAGCTTCTCTTTTAAGTCTGATGAAAACCATCTGAGCCGGACATGTGTACGTATGCCGTAGATTAATGCTTTTCTTATGGGTACTTGAGGACTCCCCTGGCTGTTGAGGAAATCTGTAGGAGGAAGGGAACCTTTACTGGGGGACTCTTAGATCGTGCGTCCTGATATCACAAAAGAAAATGAATTCTGACCATTTTTGAGGCTTGTCAGGGTTTTTTCTCCGCAGCTCTGGAATTTTCTCTCTTGCACTTTCAGAGTGGCCAAATCCATGGGCTCCTGGGAGCATTGCTCTGGAGAGATCCACTGAGGTGGGGATGAAGTGCAGAGCTGAGCCAGATCATAACTCTCGTAGGCCTTCGCCATCTGCCCAGGGTCACGTGTACGCGGTCCCCGTGAACTTGGAAAAATGCTCCCTGAGCACTGCTCCCATCCACCAGGGTCGTTCTGTGGATTTCCAGATGTTGGACTCGCACAGGTGACGTAACCCCAGCTGGTGTTGCCGCGGGCGGGGGTGGAGGGGTTGGTGCTGGCTGAGTCAGGCTCCTGACTTCCAGATTGAAGCTCCAGGAACCCTGTGGAGGGAGGTGGAGCTTGACTGGTTTGTTTGCATGTTCTTTTCCTGGGCCTTCCCCCCAACACTGAGGTCCAGACGCTGTATCAAGCGTAAGCACCCGTGTTACACTGGAGGTGATCGGTCAGCTCTGGATAGTCCATTTCATTTGCTTTTTTCCTCCCCAAGGAACAGGATGATAATCGATTTCATAATATCCCTTTCTCAGGGACAAAGGGGGGGGCGGGGCTTGGCTTTGGGCGAGGATGGTGTAGTCTTATCGTACGTACTAAGACGTGCAAGGAAGAGGCAAATTAGCGTGTGAGGCACACCTTCCCATGAAGACACAGAAGTGTCTGCGAAGGGAACGTTATTTTATGGATACATCGTCTGGTTTCTTGAAAAGAGCAGATGAAGTACACTTTCTAGCACTGCCCAGTTCCGCAAAGCACACATGCTTGATGTCCCACGGTTGCCAAACACAGGCCACGGGCCAAATCTGTCCTGTCTCCTGTTTTTGTAAATAAAGTTTATTGGAAGATGTCCATGCCCCATTGCTTTATTTTAGTGGCTACTTTCACACTTGAAATGGCAGCGTTGACAGAAAGAATGGGTGCCAGAGCCTGAAATAGTTCATGTCTGGCTTCTTATGGAAAGTTTGCCAACCTTTGCCCTTTATCTGGACGGTGAAATCTAGGACATCCCCTTTATTAAAAATCTCTAGTTTTTGGGGGGCGCCTGGCTGGCTCAGTTGGTTGGGCGTCCAACTTCGGCTCAGGTCACGATCTCGCGGTTTGTGAGTTCGAGCCCCGCGTCAGGCTCTGTGCTGACAGCTCGGAGCCTGGAGCCTGCTTCCGATTCTGTGTCTTCCTCTCTCTCTCCCCTCCCCTGCTCATGCTCTGTCTCTCTCTGTCTTAAAAATAAATAAAACGTTTAAAAAAATAATAAAAAAACCCATCTCTAGTTTTTAATGTTGGCTGCTTCGAATCCAACCCATAGCTCCCCGTTGTTCCTCCCCTCTTAGCTCTGGGATCGTATCAGGAGTTGTATTTTTGGTGGTGTGCTGGTTCCCTCTGGAAGACGTTTGGACTCGTGGGGAGTTTTATGATCAGGAGCCACCCCAGGTATTGTGGGGGTGGGAGAAGTTCCAGATATCCCCCCGACTGCAGGACAGCCTCACCCCACATGTCAGGAGCTCACCCACTCTGAGCACCACTTACCCGTTTCAGTTTTTGTCTCTGAAGTTTTTCAGGGGATCTTTGTAACATTTCCCCGTGATGAGACGGTCCTTACTTACTGCTTTGCAGTCCAGATGCTTTCAGGCATCTGTGTGCCTTATTTTAGTTGCTATCTGACGCAGGAAACATAGGTAATTTATGTGCCTGCCAGTGACGTGGAGAACTCACTCCGACTTCTCTGTCTGTTACACACACGCGCTCACTCATACGCCCTCGGTGCTGCCTTCTGTCCACCGTAATGACTCTGCTGCCCTCAAATCGCAGGACAGGATGCTTCTCTCGTTTCTCAGGCTGCTGGAGAAAACTTGGATCTCCTGCTCTCTCACAGGAATCACCAGCCTTTGTAAACCCCGCTTAAAAAAATAAAATAAATAAACGGCTGCTTGACCTCCCCTCTCACCTGGCTCTGGGACCAGGCTGAGAGCCTTTAGCCAGAGGAAGTTCGCTGGGCTTCCCCACCAAAGAGTGAGGCTCAGTGGGAGAGGGAGGTTTCCTACAGCCCAGAGACTGCAGCCAGCGCCGCCCCCCCACCCCAAAAAAAGGTGGAGATGGGGGCAGGGCTGCAGTTGCTGGAGGGAGGGAGCCCGATAGCGGTGGTCCCAAGGGGAGGGGTGTGGCCCTGGCCCACGCGTGGAGGTAAGAGAGGAGGGACAACGTGTCCCGCATGCGAGGAGCATGAAGTCCGTACAGTGACCACGGACTGTGGACAGTCAGTCACTGGGACAGAGGTGGGCATCCTGTGAGAAACAGCCCACTTCTGGGACTTCCAGAGAGACCCAAGAAAGGAAGAAGGCTTGAGTTTCTGCCACTTGGGGCGGGGGCAGTGAGGGACATAGGTGGCGTGGGGGGAGCAGTGTGTTTGCGACATGCTCAGGACTACCACCCGGTGAAGCACAGAGGGACATTTGAATGACACAGCGGTTGGGGTTTCCATGGCCTAGGGCCTCGTGCTCACTCTTGGGTGCACCCCAGTCACCCTGGAAGCCTTGTTAAGTGGCAGAATGCCGGCCCCTAGGGTTTCTGACTCAGTAGATCTCCAGTAGGGCTCGAGAATTTGCACTTTTAACAAGTTCCCAGGTGCTGCCTCCGCACATCTGGGGACCCCACACTTGGAGAACCACTGGCCCATAAAAGAGCGAAACAGTGAAGCAAGCCCCTCCGTGTCCGCAAAATGAAACTGAGCTAAGAAATGATTAGAAGATGGAATATAAAGCTAGTTGTATATTCAGAACAAGAATTTGGTCCCCATTGGGTCGATTACTGTGTCATCATTTCTAAGTTCTAGAAAGGCTTAAGCTAGTTTTAGCAAAATGCTATTGAGCAATAACACGATAGTAGAGACTTTCATTAAAATCTAATTCCTGTGCATTTGGGGAATTTATTCCCTATAAACAGGAAGAGTGTTTCAAAACTGAATTTTTGGCTTTGTAATTTTGAATCCTTTTAGCTGACTCAGGAAAGAGAGGCCCTCCTTTGAGCTTTTATTTATAAAAAAAGATAATTCAGGGGTCTGAGTAGCTCTCCTCTTTTACTGTCAGGGTTTGTCCTCTTACAATGATCATTTGATGTCAGTGGGCCTAAATTTTCAGCTGACAGACTCTGATTTTTTCTCTTTTTATTTCTGAGTGTAATAAAGATTGATAGAAGATTTTGGCCACAAGTATAAACATAACTGAAATAGAAACAAAGGAATGAGACACAGATGCATAACAAACAGTGTAACTATATGCTTCAAAAATATCTTGAATGCTCTGGAATGATCTGGAATAAATGCCAGGTGTTTAACAGAACTGATGGCTGTGCCCTAAGTTAGGATTTATTTTCTGTAAGGGGCAAATACATCAAAAAGGCCAGGAGCTTTTTAAAATGCAAATGTGTACATTTCAGAAGAGCTGTTAATTATTTGTCTGTTCACATTAGGCAGGTCAGTCATTCACGGAGTCCTCAAAAATCCCTGAAAGGATTAACTTGAGTGCAAGTGACTCATTTGAAAAGGAAAGGATTGAAAACCTTGACCTTGGAATTGGTGCCTGCTGCCTGTGGCTTGAGCCATTGACTTTCCGTTTTACCCAGAGTATCCATTTGGTCCTGCCTCAGCACCGGTGGTAGCAATAGTGGGACTGAGTAACACTCAGGGTCCTTGAGAGCTTCATTTATTTACAAGTTGTTGGGATTTTGGCCAAGACTCTCTGACATCACCATGTATCCGTCCCGCCATCTGTGAACCCTATTGACGGTTTTATAAATTAATAAAGTGCTCTGTGAGTACTTTTGGGGTGCCAAGAGGAATCATAATAAATAATATTAAACAACCCCAGGGATCTTAACAATATTTACAATTTTGGTTTTCACACACTTAGGGATTTGGAATCATTTTTATAAAGCCGGCTTGACAATCATGCATCAGGCTTCCTTATGCGATTGGCAACATTTCAGAAACCACAAGGATCCCTGCTTCTCAGAGTTGTTTTGTGCTAGCCCCTTCTGTACGGGTCGAAACTCTGCCTCCCCGTGATACAGGCGTTTCTTTATGGGAATTGCTGTCTTGATCCCAGGGATGTCCGTGGAGGTGGTGGTGGTGGTGGTGAGTGAACATGAATGTGTCGAGAATGGTGTGCCTAGTAGTTTCGGTGTTATTGGGGTGGCTGGTGTTTTAATAGAATTATCTGCAGAACTTGAAAAACGTGTCTGATGGCTCCAGCTTTGTGAGGGGCGGTGCCTCTTGTAGGGACTTTGTTGACTTTTAAGGTGAAAGGTGAACATGGGAAGGGTAGGGCAATACATACCATTGTGATTTTCACAGGTTTGCCCTGTTGGGGTTTTGTCCAGGTTTTGAGATTTCTCAATCTTAGAGCTTCATCGTCTGTGACTCACAGGTTCTATGTTAAACACTCCGTCCAGAAGCTGAAGAAGTGGTTCTTTGGGGTGGGGACGCCAGCATGGTGTGTTCCTTTCCTGTCCCCCTCATTTGCTAATATGTGGATTCTTCTGGAATAATGGCTGTTCCGTCTTTTACCTCGGATTTGTAGAGCTGGGCGCTCCATAAAAGTTTCTTGAAATAGGGGCTCCTGGGTGGCTCAGGCGGTAGGCGTCTGCTTCAGCTCAGGTCACGATCTCACGGTTCATGAGTTCGAGCCCCGCGTCGGGCTCTGTGCTGACAGCTCGGAGCCTGGAGCCTGCTTTGGATTCTGAGTCTCCCTCTCTCTCTGCCCCTCCCTCACTCACACTCTGTCTCTCTCTCAAAAAATAAATAAATGTTAAAAAAAAAAGTTAAAAATAAAAGGTTCTTGAAATAACAACAACGACAACAAACATGATGATAACAAACAGCAGTTTATTACATTAATAGCAATGGTAGACAAATTTATTGCATTAATAATAGTAATAATAGCACTTTAAGGGTGCTTGCTATGTGGCAAGTGCTGTTCTGAACCCTTGAAATGCACTTATTTTATCCTCATGAGAATCTTGTGCAGCAGGATCCTGATCCCATTATTGTCTTCATTCTGCAGATGGAAACAGAGCCACTGAGAGTTTAAGTAACTTGCCAAAAGTTATTCGGGTGGTAAATGGTGGGCTGTGCATCATGGTAGATCATCAGATTCTTTGTTTTTAATCATTGCATCGTAGACCCAGTACCAAAGTTCTCATGAGTTTAATCTGTTATAGCGATGCTTGGATTTTTGTCTTGGAAACAGCCCAAGAATGTCCACATCGGGGTGGTAACATTTTCCTTAAAGATTTTAAGTCTGAAGACATGGAACTCAGTTCGCGTTACCTGACCCTGAGGGGGGCTGGGAGTTGAAGAATAAGCTATATTAATAACTGCTAAGGAACGGTCCCCATGGGGGCTTTGCATGTTTGTGTAGCCTTGAGAAGAGTTGAGGAGGACAGTCTCTTTGAGCATTTCTTGTGTTTTGAATCCTGTAGGAACTCAGTTCTTTAGACTTTTATTGCCAAACTGGTTGAGGTTCATTCAAGTTAAGTCCTGGGAGTCGGTTTTGTGGGTGAGAGATTCTGCCGGTTTCTGCTGGGTTTGAGTTTTCTGAACATCTTTAAATGCCCCTTATGTGTGTTGTGTGTATGTTGGGGGAGCAGGGTAGGGAGGGGATATCGGTGGCCGAGCAAAGCAGGGAGTTCTGTAGGGAATGGGTCCATGGTGGGATTAGGCTGAGGAAATTAACTTTCTTGGACTCCGTGATGAGAGTGTGGACTTTGGCGGAAATGCCCCTTGCTGGCTGCCCTTCCCAGGACTGGGGTAACCGTGTTTGCAGAATTGCCTCTGCAAGTTTTGAGGCTCAATATCCAAATGGAATCTAGGAGGACAGAGGAACTGCTGGATGCAGACAAGCCCTGGGAAGCTAGCTGCGCATTTGATAGGTGGCTTTTCTCTTTGACCTAAATAATTACCGACTCACAAGCAGTTAAAAACAACAACAACCAAAAACAGAGAGGTCCTGTGTACCTATCGCCTAGTAGTGACATCTTGTTCGACTATAATTAGCGTATGTCAAAACCAGGAAATTGATATTGGCACGATGCAATTAACAAAACCACAGGCCACACTGGGCTTTCACTAGTTTTTGCTCATACCTGTTTTATTTTATTTTTGATCGTACTTAGAATATATAATTTTACTGGTGTTCCTTGACGGGAAGGCGAACCTCTGACAAAAGCTGTAATAAATATTTTACAGACACATGATTTTTAGTTTAACATCTAAATGTTTTTAACACGGGAAGCAGTTGAGTGGAATGTGAAGTCCAGCAGCTGAGTTAATGGAATAGAGACCAAACCGTCTGGTTATTTTCATTTATGGCCTTGAACACTTGGGGGAGATTATCTTCATTTTTGTTGCCTTTTCAGAGGGAGGAGACTTTCCAAAGATAAGGGATAATTCAAGGTCATTGTGTCATATTAAGAGCTCTTGCAGAGAACGATCAACAGATGTTGTTATCCCTGAAAAAGGGAGAGATTTTGATTAATCAGATAAAAGGTATGGACTGGAGGGACTCAAAGATCCTGGATGTCATTTCATGATAACTGTTAAGAGTGGATTTACTTTGAAAATGACAGCCCTGTAGGAGGTGAGCTAAATGTTGGCTGCTGGGCTCACTGTGATTGATTGCCCCTGCCTCTGTGGTCCCATCACGCTTTGCTGAGACTTCCAATTAGCCTCCGTCACTATCTGCCCTGGATTTGAGCTATTTGTGGGGGCGCCTGTCTTCTCGCTAGACTAGGAATTCTTTGAGGGCAGGGACTAATTCATTTTTTGACTTTTCTCTTCCTCCTTTTCTCACAGTTTCAAGCAAGGATGCTGAAAGCATTAAGGATCTCTAGTTCTCTGCCTCTGGCAATTTCCAGACTATTCCTTATTCTTGCTTCGCTTCTTTATGTGTTTCACCGGGCATTTGTTTGCATGTTATGTGTATTTGAAATCAATACAGCTTAATTCATGATAGATTATTGTGTAATTTGGAGCTATCATGAGACAGGCTGGCCTTGTTCTAGAGTTTTATTGAGACAGCATTAAAACGACCCTAGAGCTTGGTTGGTTTTCTTCTTTAATAAAGCAGTGGAAAGTTTTCGTTTGTTTGTATGTTTCCCTGTGGTATAGAATTTTTCAAAAAAAGTTAATCATCTTTTACACTTAATGGTTAACACCTGGGATAATTATTTAAAATTGTTCTAACTCATGGCCGCCTTTTGAGGTTGGGTATTAAGTATGTTGGACATCATCTATGATTATGACCTCTCCAAATTGTCAGTGGTGCTGTGGGGCCTTGCCTTGTGTGAGAACTTTAGGAAGTTATATTTTTTTGGTCACTTTTTCTAATGAGGCAGTCACAGGAGGAGAAATGCTGTATCGTTGGGATCATTTGGTTACAATGCAATGGAAAGAAGTTCTCAAATACACCTATGGGAAAATGGCACTGGTCAAGCAATGTGGGAAAAAGTTGTGGGTAGCCAAGGATGTGCCCATGAACAGATGAGAGCAGGAAAATCAGGAAGGGATGCCATCCTCCCACTTTTCAGAGGCCTATGCAGCCTGTAATTTTGGCTTTTCTTACAAGGCTCTGCCATCTTCTTGCCTCTACCTGCAGACTGGCTTCCTTGTCTGAGCTCTGACTTCTCAGGTTTCATATTCACTGCTCGCCAAATGGTTTTGACTTGGTACAGAGTCCTCTAGCCCAATACAACACGATCTTTCCTTTAGATAACAATCTTGGTCTCTTAGTATCTCAATTCCAAAATTTTGAGTGGGAGTCTGGCCCATATTGAGTCATATATCCTCTCCTGGTCTCCCCAGCTATTGCTGGGATGAAGGGGTCATTTGTATGTTGGGTAGTCCCAGACTTGTCTAGGCAGAGTCTCGAGAAGGTAGAGTTGGTGGGAGGCTATGATTGGCATGGTTACCATATCCCAGTCAAGGAACAATTCACCATTGTTTGTATTTGGCTCTAGATCGCATTAGGAAAGCAGGACCCATTCCTCTTTGGCCTGGTCTTGGCCTCCCAACCTTTCCCAGTTGGAATTTCAGGTCTAGGCAGTACAAGTGCTATAGTCTGTTTGTTGGTAATGAAGAGTTGCTTACTAACACTAATTAAAAATGGGTGATTGGATACATGGCATTGCCAATCAATACTTAATTCAAAAGATATTTTAACTCATGCCTTTGAATTAAATTAATGCCTTTGAATTTTTCTTTCTATATAAACTTACTTACTTTTTGAGTCCTTAACTTTGACTTGAGACATTCATACTCATCATGCAGAGATTCCAGTTTTACAGCCAAGAACTTCTGTTGTGTATCACAGTTATTGGATGGCAGGGGGACAGTGACAAAGCATCCAGAAGAGGGGTGGATAAGATCTGAAGGCTCCCTTTCCCCACTACCAAGCTGGGTCATCTTGGTAACTTAGGTTTTTGAAGCTAGGTTTCCTTACCAGTAAAATCAGTAAGAGAAGTATCCATCTCCTAATATTGTTGAGAGGGTTCCATGGGATAATATTCTAAGGCACGTTTTAGGTACTCGGGATATAGGAGCAAACAAAATACATGATAATCATGTCTTCCTGGAGCTTATATTTCAGCATGTTCTGCTACCCCTCTAGCTTATAAATAAATAAAAAAAAAAGAGTAGTATCCTTATATTTTCTTCCAACTGTATAGAAAATCAGGTTTTTAAAAAGTTGGACATTGTAGCAGACACATGGGCTTCTTTGTCTTGTGAAAACAGGGTATGTGAGTGCATGTGTGTGCAAGAACATGATCAGGAGCCATTTGGAGTCAGTGAAAACGTTGACATTCTTTGAAAAAAGTTCCGTTTTTCAAGGCAAACATTAAATGGGCTTTATTTGAGTTAAGAGAGTAAGTAAAACTTGTGAGAGATAGTTTATGAGCTGATTATCTTGGCTTTGATGACCCAGGGAAAGACATTCCTAGCAGTGCAGGGGGTAACTCATTTTACTTTTATGAAATCAAAGTTAAAAATCTTAATGGCTTTTAATAACCCTAAATGTCATATTGAATTTAAAGTTGGACAATTTCAGATAACGCATCTATCTAGTGCTATGGTTTACTCATCTCTTGGGGTATAACATATAACTCAAGATATAAAATCCTTCATTTTTAAAAATTTATGTTTTGTAACCTTTGTTATTATGAAAGAGAAACTTAGGTGGGAGACAGGCTCTTTTAGATGGGAGGAAATATATTTTTCCCCCAGTGGATCCAAACAAATCATTCTACCAGCCAAAGGAAGCAATTTCCTTTCTTTGCCTTGGGATTTGAAGCAATAATATATTGTATACAATTATTTAACTTCATTGACCTAAACTTTATTCTTTGTTTAGCATTTGTAGATTG
The DNA here is from genome assembly GCF_018350215.1 of Panthera leo. Classification (NCBI taxonomy): domain Eukaryota; kingdom Metazoa; phylum Chordata; class Mammalia; order Carnivora; family Felidae; genus Panthera; species Panthera leo. Next base: position 13,532,204 of record NC_056687.1, read on the forward strand.
TTATATACCCTAAATCCAAATGATTGCAGTTTAAAATGGTATAAAGAATTTAAGGATATGCTGGTTGAAATTTCTGAGGGAGAACTTATCCAAGCTGGTATAAAAAATAATTTCATTGCTTTACAAACAAATTGTATGTATATCTGTGGGGTCATCGATGTCACATTTAAAATGTTAAAGCAAGATCCGTAATAACAGAAGGTTACTGCTCTTTATCACACATTGTTAGTATTAATGAGTGAACCAACCAGTTCCATCTTGTGGAAGTAACTTGGGCTTTGTAATTTCTTTCTCATTTCTGGAAAAGGGTATCTTGAATTGAGAAAGGACAGAGCTTGGTGACAAGGGATGTTGATATTTAAGTTTCCCTTTTTCCTTCATCAGCTTCACAGGACAAGTGATCACTTCCGTATTCTCATATCACACTAAATAGTTCTCCAACGTGGCCAGTGCCCTTGTTGTTATAATTGGTCATAATTTCTCTCCTTCACTGAACGAACACAGAGTAATCTTCAGACCCAGGAACAATGAACGTTCCTGTGAGGCTGGTAAGGTTCTGCCGGGAGCAGGAATTTAGCAATTCAGCAATGACTCTTGCACCCCTTGTGTATGTGTCTGGCCGTGCACATGCTTAGGTATTTGAATGCGAGGGAGCATAGAACGATGTGGGCTACTTCCGAGGGTTATATTGGTTTCCATTTTTAGTGGATTAAAATTCTGTGACGGTTTATTTAAAAAATCTGCACATTTCCATCAGTAACGTAAACCATTACCCTTGTGTGGGAAATTGGCCAGTCCTCCCTCCGGCCCTTCTCATCCACAGCTATTCATTCAAAAGGACGGCATAAAAAGTAAGATTGTTTAAAAATTTTCCACGCCATTCTGAAAACAGGTGCTTCCTTTGTGAGTTCAAGTTAGTGAATTTATGTGGTCATTTCAACCCAATTTAAACCGGCATTCTAAAGAACAAAGACATTTTCTCTGCTCTGAAGATTGACATTTGCTTGCAGAGATTAGGCACTTCCTGTGACCCTGGGTCCCGTTCTGCTGGTGCAGTTGTGGAGGTCAGAGGGAAGGCAGCCCGCTGGTGCATGGTCGTCTGTTGCAGCGGGAGGTGCTCAGAGTTGGTGCATCTCCGCACAGAGGCAGGCCGAAGCTTGCTGAGATCTTTATCAGGTACTTTATGGTGCATCCATTCTATAAGTTAGCAGCGAAAAGTCTGAAGTCCTTTTGTCCTCAGAAAATGGTCCGTGTTGCAACCTGTTGCTTCTGCCCTTCTGATCTCCTCCTGCCCTTTCACTTTCCCTGCCAGAAAGCTGCCCCAGCATCTTCACATTCTGACTTCTGGAGTGGAATGAAAGAGTTTCTTTCTGTGTAGAGAGGTTTGTTTTACACAGAGCTGCCTTTGACGGGGAGCCCCCCCCCCCCAACTGATTTAGAACGTAGCATTGGCAGCAGGCCAGAGAGGACAGTCATAAATAGTCATTTGAACGAGGTCTCGTCAAGTCTTTGTCCTGCGATCTTATTTCGGAGAGGGAAAATTGGGCACTCTGTTAAACCAAGAGCTGCTTTGGTCAATGTGATTGCAAATATTTTTGCCTTAGAGACACCGCATTGAGATCCACAGTGTGAGATTCAGGTATTCAGGCAGTTAGCAAAAATATTCTAAAGCGTAGGAATAATGATTCCAAATTGATGCTAAGGAATGCTTTTAACGCATACAAAGTTCTAGTTTTGTGAGTGGCAGGATGTCTTGCCAGCCCTTTCTTTGTCCTATCTTTTCGAAAGAGAATAGGTGATAGGATTTCTGGGAGAGAAACTGAGAATGAGCTTTCTTGGCAATTTTGAAATTTCTAGTTGAAAAAAAAAAAGGTGATCTGGAGCAAATCTAACAAAATGTAACGTGTTTACTTTGGGAGGGGGGCGGGTATAAAGACGTTTGTCTCTGGGTCTCTACTTGCCCGAATTTTTTTCAAAACAAAGGAAGAAACAGGAGGGATGTGGAGGAGAGAAGAGAGGGAAGTGAGCAATTGAAGCCTAAACAGTTAACAGTGGTAGAGTGACCTGTGTTGGAATTTGGGACCGTATGTGTGGCTTTAGCTAAGCCAGCTTCTCTGCCTCTGTTTTTGTCATTTATAAAATGACATTTGTAAATGGGTGAGATAGTCCTTGAAGAGTTAGTATCTCATTAAGAGCCAAACACAGTGCCTAGTACATAAAAGGTACCCCTCCCCGTCTTAGTTCCCTACTTTACCTTCTTGATGTTGCATCTCAGATCTTTGGCTGAATTGGCAGACCTTTTTCTGCCTGGCCTTTTTTTTTTTTTTTTCTATTTTATTTAGTTTTGAGAGAGAGACAGACAGAGAGTGTGAGTGGGGGAGGAGCAGAGAGAGAGGGAAACACAGAATCCAAAGCAGGCTCCAGGCTCTGAGACATCAGCACAGAACCCGACGCGGGGCTCGAACTCACGAACCGTGAGATCATGACCTGAGCCGAAGTTGGACGCTTAACCGCCTGAGCCCCCCAGGCGCCCCTCTTCTGCCTGGTCTTAATATCAGTTTTGCTACATTGTTATTCATTTATATATAGCGAGATCACAATGATCAAAGGAGCTCTTCCTTTGTTTTTTTCCTACCATAGAAAGGTGGTAGGGTAGAAAAGGTCATCCGCCCCACCCCCTTTTAATTTAACCATGTTTATTGAGGTCCAGGTCAGGACTAGGCTGTGTTCTGGGAGGGAGCTAAAGGAAACAGTGGGAACAAGATGGACCGAATCACTACTTGTGTGGAGCTGACAGTCTGGTGGGGAAGAGACAGTATGAAACAAATGTCAGGTGGCAGGAATGGATGAAGAGGGCTAATGTGGGATTCAGAGGCTCGACATCAAGGAATGGTGGTGTGCGTATCTATTTTAGATGGCGAAGACTGAGAATCCTTCTCCGGCCAGGTATCTTCACGACATCTGCATGGAGGGACAGAGCAAGCCTTATGGAAATCTGGGGAAAGAACATTCCAGGCGGAGGGACCTAGCAATGTGTTGAGGGACTGCAAGTGGCTTGTGTGGGAAGGGCAGGGAAGAGTAGAAACGAGGCCAACTCACCTGCAGGAGGTTCTTGCTTGGATTTTATTTGCGGGAGATGGGAAGAGACACAGTCGAACCACAAAACCGGCCTCCGTGCCGGTCTTCAGAGACTTTGTTCAATGTGTTTTTGCAGAGAAGATGGAAAATAATAGTGTATCTGTTCCTTTGATTACAATTCCCATCATATAATAATTAACTGCTAGCTGTAATTATAGGACTTGCTCTAATTTAGTTTAGCACCCTTGGGACCTCTATTAGCCTATATCCCAATCAATTTCACAGCTAGTAAGAGGGAAAATGCCATATTTCCTGTTGAAATTTTAAATCTAGCGGGAGCGTGATCCGCCTGCTTATCGTCACTGTGCTAGGCTGCTTTATTTCCCCCCTCCCCCCGTTCAGGCCCTCTCCTCTGGCGTGCTGATTCAGGCATGTAGTGTGTTGTTCTCCTAATTAGGCTCTACTTTCACAGATAGTTGTTAATGAATTCCATGCATCTCACGTCCTTTCGGTAACCTCTCCGATTCGTGTAACAAAAATCCTCAGCTGCCAGCCAAGGGAACACATGTCCCCTCCTCTAGATGGATGTTTTAGTCAATATTTATTCTCACGTCTAGCACCTTTTACCAGCCTCATGTCCTCTGCGTTAAGTTCACTTCTGCAGAGTAACGTAATCACATCTGTTTTCTCAGTCGGCGGAAACAAGTTCTCCTGTCATAGGAAACACAGGGATGATGGTCCTTTCGGCCTCTCTGGCGGATCGGGTGACTAACTGCGTTTAGATAACCTTGGCCTCCGAGGGCTCCTCTCTCGTCTGATTTTCTCTGCCGCTCTCGTGGCAGAAGCTGTGCTTGCCTTGACACGTCACGGCCGAAGCGTGCGCTCCCTGTCCCCCGCAGATGGCATCTCGCTGGAGGCGAGCAGCAGTCTCTGGGCTGTTTGTGACTTCACTATAAGTAGCCCCTTGGGAAGCAGGGCTGTCTCCAGACAGCTCAGGCTCAGTCGTTTTGAAATCAAGTCTGCAGCTTGTGGGTAGGAGCTAGAGTCACTCCATACCGGAAAGGAAGAAACTGGGAGTCACAGGCAAGGAATGGTTGCCCAGTGCTGGCAGCCAGGGTCATCATAAACGTGAGCCCTGAGTCTGCTTGTGTGTTCTAGCAGGCGTGTGTGTGTGTGTGTGTGTGTGTGTGTGTGTGTGTGTACAAATGAGTAGGTTGTATTTTAAAAAAATTTTTTAAGTGTTTTATTGATTTTTGAGAGCAAGAGAGACAGAGTGGGAGTGGGTGAGAGGCAGAAAGAGGGAGACACAGAATCCGAAGCAGGCTCCAGGCTCTGAGCCATCAGCACAGAGCCTGACGTGGGGCTCGAACCCACAGACTGCGAGATCATGACTGGAGCCGAAGTTGGCTGCGTAACTGACTGAGCCACGCAGATGCCCCTGAGCAGACTGTAGTTTTTAGAGTAGTTTCAGGTTCACAACAAAACTGAACAGAAGAAAGCACAGGGAGATCTCATATACCGCTTAGCTCCCCTGTCCCCCCAATCTCTAGCCTGTTCTACCCCCTACTGCCTACCCCCTACCCCCTTCTAGAGTGGTTCATTTGTTAGAATCTGTGAACCTACATTAGGGTTCATTCCTGGTGCTGTACATCCTGTGAGTTTTGACATATGTACAGTGACATGTATCCATCATTATAGTATCACACAGAGTAGTTTCACTCTATGTGCCACCTGTTCGTCCCTCCTTATCCCCTTAACCTCTGGCAACTGCTGATATTTTTACTGCGTCTCTAGTTTTGCCTTTTCCAGAATGTCATGCAGTTGGAATCATATAGTATATAGCCTTTTCAGGTTGGTGTTTTTCACTTAATATGCATTTAAGATTCTTCCGTATCATATCTTTTTTTTTTTTAAGTTTATTTGTTTTGAGAGAGAGAGTGAGAGCAGGTGAGCAAGGGAGGGGCAGAGAGAGAGAGGGAGAGAGAATCCCAAGTAGGCTCCATGCTGTCAGCACAGAACCCAACACGGGGCTCAGTCTCACAAACTGTGAGATCATGACCTGAGCTGAAATCAAGTTGGACACTTAAGCAACTGAGCCATCCAGGCACCCCCCGTATCATTTCGTTTTGTGCTGAATAATGTCCCATTGTATGATGTACCCTAGCTGACTTATTCATTCATGTACTGAAGGACGTCTTGATTGCTTCCAAGTTTTGGCGATTATAAATAAAGCTGCTGTAAACATTCATGGGCAGATTTTTGTGTGGATAATATATATATATATATGTATGTATTTTTATGTATATTATATCTATTAACGAAGTTTCATTTTTTTCTGACTATGAAAAAGCACACGTTCAGCTGTGTAACGTTTGGAAAATATAACAAAGAAGAAAAATTTAAAAATTCAGTCTGAGTCTGTGTATGAATTTAATGTAATAAAACACATGAAATTGAAGCTGTCCTGGAAAATGCAGAACATACGGTTATTATATATTATAACACTTCCTGGTAAAGACAGGAAAGATTTAGGGCATTCCAAGTGCTGGTTCTGTTTCCATTAAAAGTGCTTCTTAAGTGACTCTTTATGATAATTGACATTCAGACAAACGGTGTCAGCTTTATAAGTCTCTTGAACAACTGACCTCCAAGGAGGTACTGAAATTCTTCCCTTACAAAACAATCCAAAACTGTTTTAGCAATGACCCTTAGTCTTGCCAGTGGCAGAGAATCTGGTCGTTCCTGTGGAATCTGGTGGTTCAGTCGCACATGTATTTTATAATGCTTGATGTGACTGCTTTGGGTTATGGGAACATTTATTAGTCCTGGCCCTCTTCATGGTGGAGAGACGGAGGGTGTTGCTGGGGAGGTGGGGACCGAGGGACTAGTAATGCCTGAAAAGCAACCCCAGAAGTGGACATACGTTGACCTGGGCATCTTTTCGCTTTTCACTTTTCATTTTTAACAGGTAAACAAAGCCTGACTTAACTCAGTAATATCTTTTTATGGTTTCCGTGAATGAGAGTGTGTGTCTAGCAATTTTTTTTCTTTTTCTTTTTCTTTTTTAGTTGTAATTATCCATTGTGTTTTTTTGGGGGAAGAAAGCAGGTCTGGGGCAAAAGTACAAATGAAGGCTCGTATAACCTATGTCTGAATATATAAAATGTTGTAAATGAAGCTAACAAAGTGTAAAATAAACCATGTTTTATTCTCCTACCTTGACAGGCTTTCATAATGACCTAGAAAACTGGATTCAGATGTAGAACGATTAGGGTCCTTGAAATACCGCAAGGAATTGTAATAGAGGTAAAGGATAGCCAGCCCCCAGCCCACGGCCATTTTTATGCACCCACCCCTGGCTCGATCTTGGATCATATGAGGCTTCGTGGACCCTAAAACCTACAAAGACAAGCTCCCTCTAGAACCCCCACTGATGGCTGCCCTTGGGTATTAGAGTGCACATGTCTCCTCCCTGCCTTTGGGAGATAGAACTAAGGAGGTCTTATGGAGGGGCTTGGGTGTGGGCACTAGGGCCAGGGTACATAGGAATGGTCTGGAAAGGGGTCAAGCTGGACTCTTTGCATATGTCTGCTTATTTTCCATGAGGGCATGGCTGGTGGAAGGTCAGAGAAGGCCCTCTGATATGAGTGCCTGGGTCAAGGGCCCTTCTTCTTTGGGTTTAGGGATGATTCTGGAAAAAGGGACCCAGGTTCTTTGCTACTAGGAATCTTTTAGCTTTGGTTTTGATCTTAAAAAATTTAGCTATTACTTTTGACCTAACAAAAGTAGAATGAGAAGCATCCATTCCAAATACACTGGAATTCAACAGGATACAATTCAAAAGCTGTTGTTTTTAATATGTCATGTTCTGGCTTATGTTCATTTAGAAAGCTCTAGGCTTGATCTAATAGTGAAATATATGGTATGTTTATACTATGATGAAGATTTTCGCTTTTCACTTTTCAAGAACCTTAATGAAGGTTTGCCAAAGAACGGACTCTCTGTCTTTGATCCCTGGGATCAGGGTTTCCTTCCAAGCTGATGGAATGATTCACCTTTTTCTTGGTGAATCTTCCTTGACAGCATTCTTAAAGCTCACAGCATCTGTGATTGTGTGGATGTTCTCATGTTCTTAATTGTTGCTTTGAAGGGGATTCTTATGAGAAGAGCTAATTTTAATCCATTGGAAAACTCAAAATCAAGATCAAGTTTAAATCGTGTGTGTGTGTGTATATATATATATACACACACACACACTGATAAATCACTTGTCATTTTTGGTAATAATAATACAAAGGTTTTACAAATTGTTTATTAGAGAGGATCTCAAGTACTTTAGGGAAAGTATGGAAAAGCATGGAAAGTAGGGAAAGCATGGAAAACAATGTTAGGGGCCCAAGGTTCTGTTCTCCTGATGATTCAAGGGTATTAAAATAATGCTTTGGTTTTTACATCATTAATTACCTACTCATGACTGAAAACATGATGTCAGTTAGTACTTTATTCAGTGAGGTGAATCTTGAAGATGAGTACATATGACATCCCTTCCCCCATCCTCCCCAACCCGCCCCACCGATACAGAGTGCTCACTCATATGTTCTTTCACTCTTGCTAAAGAAAGTCTTCGTGCTTTCCAGGCACCTGGGTGGCTCAGTCAGTTAAGTGTCCACCTTCAGCTCAGGTCATGACCTCATGGCTCATGAGTTCAAGGCCCACATCGGGCTCTCTGTTGTTAGTGTGGAGCCCACTTTGGAGTCTCTGGCCCTCGCTCTCTCTGCCCCTCCCCTGCTTGCGTGCTTGTGCGCCTGCTCTCTCTCTCCCTCTCAAAAAAAAAAAAAAAAAAACTTTATAAAAGCAAAGTCTTTGTGCTTTCTAAAAATTTTTTTGATAAGATATTTTAAAAAGTCTATTTAATATGAGGAAGCTCACACAGGAAAGGGTAATGTTCCAGGGTTTTTTCCCCACTGCCAAAGAGTATTCCTGATTACGGAATATAATGAAATAAATTTGTCATGTTGGACATCTTGCGTCTAGAGCACAGAACGAAGAGCCTAAAACTCACAGTGGAGGCCTGACATTTATAGTTACAAATGAGTACCTCAGGAATTGATTTATAAAGAAAAATACCAGCGCTAAAGTAGATAAATTGAAGCTTGTTCTCACTAAAGAGGCGAGATAGTTCATCAAATATTGGTTAAAAATCTCTCTCTCTCTCTGAAGGTAGAAAATAAGAGATTAAATGTCAGTGTCCAAGGCAGGGGCTTTGAGAGTCCAGCCGACTGGTTGTGTCAGAGGAATATAAAATGTAGTTGGGTGCTTAGCACATGGTTGTTAAGCAGCTGAGGGCCCAAGGACCAAATTCGGTCAGCTACCTCTTTTTTTGTGTCCCTTAGGCTAAGAGTGGGCTTTTCATTTTTAAACAGTTAAAAAACAGGGGCGCCTGAGTGGCTCAGTCGGTTGAGCGTCCGACTTCAGCTCAGGTCATGATCTCACGGTCTGTGTGTTCGAGCCCCACGTCGGGCTGTGTGCTGACATCTCAGAGCCTGGAGCCTGCTTCCGATCCTGTGTCTCCCTCTCTCTCTGCCCCTCCCCCACTCTCACTTTGTCTCACTCTGTCTCTCAAAAATAAATAAATATAAACATTTTTTTTAAAAAAAATGGTTAAAAAACAAACAGAAGAATACTTTGTGATAGGAGAAAAGTATCTGAAATTCAAGTTTCAGTGTCCATGAATAAAGTTCTATTGGAATGCAGCCACGTCCATGCATATATGTCCTGCCCAAGGTTGCTTTCGCACGACAGCGGCAGAGTGGAGTGGGTGGGCCAGAGACTGTCTGGCACGGAAAGCCTAAAATATTTGCTCTCTGTCCCTTCACGAGAAACGTTAGCTGAGCCCTGGCTTAGTGGAATCACAGCTAAGGTGCTGCTGGTAGCCTGTGCACCCCCCCCCCCATTATCATTCTTCTGATATATGAGTGGATGAGTGTTGAATTATAATGACAGATAACACTTATATAGCGCTTAGCCATTTTCCAATTTATTTAACATCCTGTTATTCAGATACAGTTAGAATCCCCATTTTACAGGTAAAGAAGTCAAGGTACAGGGAACATAAGCGACTACACCGATCAATTGAGGTGGACTTTTGTTAACTTTTTGTTGACTCTGATTTTTAAATTTAAAACAAACTCAAACTGTATAGTCATGAAGCACAAAATAAAATCTAGAATAATTTAAGGAAGTTGGAACATTACAAAGAAAAATTTAGGCATCTTCTTTCTTGATCTTGGACACTTTTTTATGTGATGATGTGTTTATTTGATTACTTTTATTTCCAAAGTCCCTTCATATGTTATGTATTAACCTGACTGTCTTAACTCTTTGATTCATTAATTCAACTCAGACCGACTGTGTGCCCAGTGCTGTGAACACGTTAACATCTGTGAACACAACAGGGTACACGGCCCAGAGTGAGTTACAAGAATATGGTCATCTGCCAGCAAATGTCTTCACATGCTCTACTTAGATTTTAGCAATTTGTATGGCTCCTTAGGTGTTCAATTGGTATGATAATTTTGAAACAGCAGGTCCCAACAGATAGAGGAGCAGCTGTCAGATCAGGAAACCTGTCCATTGGCCCAGATTGTTCTGATGATTTGCAGCATACTTGGAAACATCTCTTTTTCCATTCCAGACCTGCATTCAGGAAAGTGGAAAATAGCAGCAAATTAAGCTGGTCTTAACAAAGTCAAGTGCCCCAAATGATGTAATGGGCTCTGCTTTATATTTCTCATGCTTTCCTTGTTTACATGGACACAAAACTTTGTGGTATAGATACTGTTTGTAAGTAGATACATACATGGAGTCGTACAATCTGATGTAGATACGAGAACTGTTTGTTTCCCTGGGCGTACTTGCAACTGCCGTTGGAGAGGAGATTTAGCCTGAACTAGGTAGGCATGCATTGTGGACAAGGGCAGAGTCAGTTTGTGAAGTCTACAAAAGCACTTTTGGAGCTTGTTTATAAGGCAGAGTGATAAAACTGGATGTCTGAAGAGATGTTGGGAAGGATTCATCTTACGACTTTTTTTTTTTTTTTAATGTTTAATTTTGAGAGAGAGAAGGACAGTTTGAGTGGAGAAGGGGCAGAGAGACAGGGCGACACGGAATCCAAAGCAGGCTCCAGGCTCTGAGCTGTCAGCACAGAGCCCGATGTGGAGCTCGAACCCACAGACCATGAGATCGTGACCTGAAGTCAGATGCTTAACCGACTGAGCCACTCAGGTGCCCCCTATGACTTTCTGATTTCCTGGTGATTCCATATAGCCTCTGGTCAGGCACAGAATAGGTGTTCAGTAAAGGTCAGTAAAAGCACAGTATACTGCTCAGTGGCCCCTGGCACTGAGGGAATCACCATATTTTAGACTGAGAGGGCTAGGATTAAAATATTTTCTGTTAAGTATTCTAAGTTTATGAAAATGGTGATTATATTTTACACTTAAAAAAAATTTTTTTTTAACGTTTATTCATTTTTGAGAGACAGAGAGAGACAGACAGCATGAGCGGGGAAGGGGCAGAGAAAGGGAGACAGAGAATCCAAATCAGGCTCCAGGCTCTGAGCTGTCAGCACAGAGCCCGATGTGGGGCTCGAACTCACAGACCCGGAGATCATGACCTGAGTCGAAGTTGGACGCTCAGCCGAGTGAGCCACCCAGGCGCCCCTATATTTTACGCTTTTTAAAAATGTTTATGATACTGAGAAATATGTTTTCATTTATTATTTTGTGTGTGTGTGTGTTCTTTGCTTTTTTTAAGCTTTTATTTTGATCACCCAGTGCTCATCACGACAAGGGCACTCCTTAATCCCCCTTCCCTATTTCACCAATCCCCCCATCCACCTCCTCTCTGGTAACCATCAATTTGTTCTCTGTAGTTAAGCATCTGTTTCTTGGCTTCTCTCTCTCTTTTTCCCCCTTTGCTCATTCGTTTTGTTTCTTAAATTCCACATATGAATGAAGTTATATGGTATTTATCTTTCTCTGACTGACTTACGTCACTTAGCATTATACTCTAGCTCTATCCACGTTGGTGCAAATGGCAAGGTTTCATTCCTTTTTTTATGGATGAATATATTCCATTGTATATACACACCACATCTTCGTCAATTATCCATTCATCAATTCGTGGACACTTGGGCTGCTTCCATATCATGGATATTGTAAATAATACTGCTATAAACATAGGGGTGCATGTATACCTTTGAATTAGTGGTTTGTGCCCAATAATTCTATTGCTGGGTCATAGGGTAGTTCTATTTTTAACTTTTTGGGGAACCTCTGTACTGTTTTCCACAGTGGCTGCACCAGTTTGCATTTCTGCCAGCAGTGCACGAGGGTTCCTGTGTCTCCACATCCTTACCAACGCCTGTTGTTTCTTTTGTTTTTGATTTTAGCCATTATGACAGGGGTAAGATGATATTTCATTATAGTTTTGATTTGCAGTTCACTGATGTTAAGTGATGATGAGAATCTTTTCATGGGTCTGTTGGTCATCTGTATATCTTCTTTGGAGAAATGTCTGTTCATGTCTTCTGCCCATTTTTAAATTGGATTCTTTGTTTTTTGGGTGTTGAATTTTAGAAGTTCTTTATATATTTGGTATACTGATCCTTTATTGGCTATGTCATTTGCGAAATCTCCCTTTTCGTTTTGTTGATTGTTTCCTTCACTGTGCAGGAGCTTTTTATTTTGATGTAGGCCTAACAGGTTAGTTTTGTTTTTATTTCCCTTGCCTCATGGAACGTATCTAGAAAAATGTTGCTACAGCCAGTGTCAGAGAAATTACGCCTGTGCTATCTTCTAGGATTTTTATGGTTTCAGGTCCCACAGTTAGACCTTTAGTCAGTTTTGAATTTATTTTTGTGTATAGTGTAAAAAAGTGGTCCAGGTTCATTCTTTTGCATGTTGCGGTCCAGTTTTCCCAGCACCTTTTGTTGAAGAGACCGTCTTTTTCCATTGGACATTCTTTCCTGCTTTGTTGAAGATTAGTTGACCATGTAATTTTGGGTTTATTTCTGGATTTTTTTAGTCTCTTCTGTTGATCTATGTGTCTGTTTTTGTGCCAGTACTGTACTGTTTTGATTACTGTAGCTTTGTAATATAACTTGAAGTCTGGAACTACGATACCGCTAGCTTTGTTTTACTTTTTCAAGATTGCTTTGGCTATTCAGGATCTTTTGTAATTCCATACAATACTAGGATTGTTCTAGTTCTGTGAAAAATGCTGTTCATATTTTGATAGGGATTGCACTACATGTGTAGGTTGCTTTGGGTACTGTAGATATTTTTTTTTAATGTTTTTTTAATGATTATTTATTTTTGAGAGAGAGACACAGAGAGACACGGACGGAATAGGAGCAGGGGAATGACAAGGAGAGACTGAGACACAGAATCCGAAGCAGGCTCCAGGTTCTGGGCTGTCAGCACAGAGCCCGACGTGGGGTCCAAACCCATGAGACGACCCATGAGATCAGGACCTGAGCGGAAGTCAGGTGCTCAACTGACTGAGCCACTCAGGCGCCCCCAGGGTACTGTGTAGGTATTTTAACAATATTTGTTCTTCCTATCAATGAGCATGGAATCTGAGAAATATGCTTTAAAGCAGTACACTGTAATAGTTCACCAAGGTGAAAATGATTAATTTTTCATGTTAAAGACACAGAGGCATAATTCTTAAACCAAAAATGTTGCACGAGTAGCTATTTTACATTATTTTGAATCATATACTTTTATTTTTCAATTTATTTGCTGTATTTTTGTAGCAAATATTTTGACTTTGTATATTATTTTCCCCAGCTTTATTGAAATATAGTTGACAAAAATTACACAGTGTGATGTTTCAATATATGTATACACTGTGAAATGATTAACACATCAAGCTAATTAACATATAAATTATCTCATATAGTTAATATTGGTTTTTGGTGGTAAGAATACTTAAGAACTGCTCTCTTAACAAAATTCAGGTATATAATACAGTACTATTAACTATAGTCATCATGCTATGATACCATTAGATCTCTAGGTCTTGTTCATACTGCATAGCTGGAACTTTCTCCACAGACCAACATCTCCCTATTTTCTCCACCCGCCCCCCCCCCCCCCCCACACCTGGTAACTATCATTCTACTCTCTGCTTTTATGAGTTTGACTTTTTTAGATTCCACATAAGTGAGATCATGGAGTATTTCTCTTTCTGTGTCTGGCTTAATTCATGTAGCATATAATGCCCTCCCGGTCCTTGCTGTAAATGGCAAGCTTTCCTTCTTTTTTTCATGGCTGAACCATATTCTATTATATCTGTCTATCTAAGTCTATGTCTATGTCTATGTTTGTATCTGTATGTAGGTATAGATATACATCCCATTTTATTTATCTGTTCATCTGTTAACAGATACTTAAGTTGTTCTGTATCTTGCCTATTTTAAATAATGCTACACTGAACATGGGACTAAGATATCTCTTCAATATCCAGATTTCACTTCCTTTGGATACATCCTCAGATGTAGAATTCTGGTTCATACGATAGTTGTATTTTTAATTTTTGAAAAACCTCCACAATGTTTTCCACAATGACTACGCAGAGTCCTATCAACAGTATACAGGGTTCTCTTTTCTCCACATCTTTACCAACACTTCTTACCTCTTGTCTCTTAATTTTTTTAATGTTTATTTATTTATATTGAGAGAAAGAGAGCGAGAGAGAGCGAGCGAGCATGCAAGTGGGGGAGGAGTAGAGAGAGAGGGAGAAAGAATCTCAAGCAGACTCCATGCTATCAGTGCAGAGCCCAACACAGGGCTCAAATTCATGAACTCTGAGATAATGACCTGAGCTAAAAACCAAGAGTCCGATGGTTAATTGACTGAGCCACCCAGGCGCCCTTACTTCTTGTCTTTTTGCTGATAGCCATCCTAACAGATGTGAGGTGATATCTGTCTGTGGTTTTGATTTGCATTTCTCTGATGATTGGTGATGTTGAACACTCTCTCATATACCTGTTGGCCTTATGCGTGTCTTCTTGGAGAAATATCTGTTTAGGTCCTTTGCCCATTTTTAAATTGGGTTATCTGATTTTTTTGCTTTTGAGTTGTTTGAGTTTCTTATGTATTGTGGATATTAACCTTTTATTAGATGTGTGGTTTGCAAATATTCTCTCCTGTTCCATTGGTTGTTATATTAGTCTTTTGATTGTTTCCTGTGTAGCTGTGTAGAAGCTTCGTAGTTTGAAATAGTTCACCTATTTATCTTTTGTTGGCCACGTCAGATCCTCCCCAAAAATCATTGCGCAGACCGATGTCAAGAAATTTTTCTCCTGGGGTGACTGGTGGCTCAGTTGGTTAAGTGTCCGACTCTTGATTTTGGCTCAGATCATGATCTCAGGGTCATGCGATTGAGCCTTGTGTTGGGCTCTGTGCTGCTTAAAATTGTCTCTGTCCCTCCCCTGCTCACATTCTCTTAAAGTTTCTTTTTCTTCTGTGTTTTCTTCTATTAGTTTTATAGTTTCAGTCTTTACATTTAAGTTTTTAATTATTTTGAGTTGATTTTAATATATAGTGTGAAGTAAGGATCCAGTTTTATTCTTTTGCCTGTAGCTGTTCAGTTTTCCCAAGAGACTGTCCTTTCCCTATTGTATATTCTTGGCCCCTTTGTCATAAATTAGTTGACCATATACGTGTGGGTTTATTTCTGGACTCTCTAATCTGTTCCATTGGTTAATATGTCTGTTTTTATGTCCATACCATAATATTTTGAAATCAGGAAGTGTGATGCCTCCAATTTTGTTTTTCTTGCTCAAGATTGTTGTGGCTATTTAGGGTCCTTTGTGGTTCCATATGAATTTTAGGTTTCTTTTTTGTAGTTCAGTGAAAAATGCCATTTGAATTTTGAAAGGGATTTCATTGACTCTGTAGATCACCTAATATCTAACAATATTAATTCTCCCAATCCATGAACATGGGATATCTTTACATTTATTTATGTCTTCAGTTACTTTCATCAGTATTTTATAGTTTTCAGTGTACAGATCTTTCTCATCACTGGTTAAGTTTATTCCTAAGTATTTTATTTTTTTTGATCCTATTTTAAACGGGATTATTTTCTTAATTTCTTTTTTGGATAGTTGTTAGGGTATGGAAATGCAACAGATTTTTGTATGTTGATTTTGTATCCCATAACTTTACTGAATTTGCTTTGTAGTTTGAACAATTTCTTGATGGACTCTCTAGTGTTTCCTACATATAAGAACATACTACCTGCAAACAGAGACAGTTTAATTCTTCCTTCCTGATTTGGATACCATTTATTTCTTTTTCTTACCTAATTGCTGTGGCTAGGACTTCCAGTAATTAGTTAAATAGAAGTGGTTAGACTGGCTATCCCTCTCTTGTTTTTGATCTTAGAGGAAAAGTTTTCCACTTTTCACCACTGAGAATGATGTTAGCTGTGGGCTTGTTATCTATCCTTCTATACTTAAATGTTTGAGAGTTTTTATCATGAAAAGAGGTTGGATTTTGTCAAATGCTTTTTGTGCATCTATTGAGATGATTGTATCCCCCCCCCCCCCTTCATTCTCTTAATGTGGTATATCACATTTATTAATTTGCATATGTTGAACCATCCTTAACATCCCAGGGATAAATCCTATTGGATTATGTTTAGTGATTCTTTTTTTTTTTTAATGTTTATTTATTTTGAGAGGAGGTAGAGAGAGAATCCCGTGCAGGCTCCATGCTTTCAGCACAGAGTCCGATATGGGGCTCAATCTCATGAATTGTGAGATCATGACCTGATGGACACTCAACTGACTGAGCCACCCAGGTGCTCCTGTTTAGTGATCCTTTTAATGTGCTTTTGAATTTGTTTTGCTAGCATGTTGTTGAGGATTTTTACATCTATTTGATCAGGGACAATGGCCTGCAGTTTTCTTTTCTTTTCGTGGTGTGTTTCTCTGACTTTGGTATCTGGGTAATTCTGGCCTCATAAAATGAGTTTGCAAATGTTTTCTTTTCTTCAGTTTTTGGAAGAGTTTGAGATAGATTGACATTAATTCTTTATATGTTCACCAGAATTTACCACTGAAGCCAAGTATAAAGACTTTGACTTTAATTATCTCATTTTATGTATCACCAATTGACTGACCATCTTTTTGTGTGTGTGTGTGTGTGTGTGTGTGTGTGTGTGTACACAGTATAAAAAGAAAGAGCATGGATACTTCAAGTCTATTTCATTTAGTGTGCTACATTCTTCTTATTGGCTGCCCTTCAGAGAACAGTGTCATTGGAGTTACCCCATCTTTGGGAAAAAACAGACCAAAGAGTTATCAGGAGATTGCCAGGCTCTGTGATAATTTTTTCTTTTATGTCTTAAAAATTTTTTTTGATGTTTTATTTATTTTTGAGAGAGAGAGAGACACAGAGTGTGAGTAGGGGAGGGGCAGAAAGAGGGGGAGATACAGAATCCAAAGTAGGCTTCAAGCTCTGAGCTGTCAGCACAGAGCCTGATGCAAAGCTTGAACCCAGGAGCCACAAGATTATGACCTGAGCTGAAGTCGAATGCTTAACCAACTGAGCCATCCAGGCACCCCTCTTTTATGTCTTTAATGAGATACAGAGGAGTCTGATAGCTAGTGTTCAGAAATGTTGAAATTGGAGATTTTATGTATTTGATTTGCTGTTGTAATTTTGTCAAAATATACAATTAATCTCTCTGTTACTTGTGCCCTTACGTTGGTACTAAAGAAGGTGTGAGCCTCCACAGTCATGATTTGTATCACCTGTGAATTTAAGCGGTGGTTTTCATAATCCTTCGTGGTTCTTCATGCAGATATACAATGTGCTGGCAAGTGCTGAGACCTCCAGCCTCATGGGTCTCTGGTGTTTGTATATGAGCTAGCAAAAGCATTGCATGTGAGAGGTGCTTATCGTTTTGTTTCATTCTTACCCCCTTTTCAATCTCTAATTCAGGATGCACAAATTTCTCATAGTGTTTTATTAAGATCTGCTTGGAATGATAATTGAAGAAGGGGACTGCATTATCTATGTCCTCTCAAAAGGCTTGGTTCATTGCACGTAACTGCTTTTTGTTTTGTTGTTAGTTTTATGTACGTATGTGTTTATATATTTACATTTATAATATACATACGTACATATGTAATTATACATATACATATGTAATATACATATATATTACATTTATATATACAGTTAGTATTAGAGTGCTGGTCTGTGCCAGGTACTTAGCAGTTCATGAAAGTTATTCATTTTTCACAACAACCCACTGAGAGAGGGCACTATTATTTTCCTTTTTTACATATAAAGAAACTGAAGCTTTGACAAGTGTAATGGGGGCATTCAAGGTCATGTAGCTTGTGGGTGGTGGGGTTGGGATTCAGACCTAGTCCTGATCCCTAAGCCCCTGTACCTAACCAATCTGGTATAATGCAGGTTATACTGAATTAAACATACAGACAGCTTTATGAAAGTTGTGTATATGTCAGATTTAGGATTTTAACCAACATTTTAATGAACTGGAAAAACTAGGGTACCAAGTACATTCCTTTTCTTTATACCATGACTGCCAATGGTATTGATCATATTCTAATAGACCTTTTCTTGTAAACGACTTTCATGAGCTATAATTCACATATCATACGCTTCATCCATTTGAAGTATACACTTGAAGAGTGTTTAGTTTATTTACAGAATGTTACAACTATCCTCACATTTTTAGAACGAAAGAAACTCTGTACCCATTACCAGTCTCTTCTTGTCTCTCCCCAAGCCGTCCCTACCCTGTCTCCAGCCCCTGGCAACCATTAATCTAATTTGCCTCCAGGGGCACCTGGGTGGCTCAGTCGGTTAAGTGACCAACTCTTGATTTGGGTTCGGGTCACAAGTTGGCGCCTGCAGCGTTCGGCTCTGCACTTACCGCTTGGGATTCTCCTCTCTCCCTCTGCCCCTCCTGCTCTCTCTCTCTCTCTCTCTCTCTCTCTCTCTCTCAAATTAAACGAAATAAACTTCAGAAAATATTTGCCTCCAGATTTGTCTGATCTGGACTTTTCACATAAGTGGAATCATACAATATATGGCCTTTTGCAACTAACTTCTTTCACTTAGTATGATATTTTCAAGTTTCATCTATGTTGTAGCGTGTATCACCACTTCCTTTCTTTTTATTGCCAAATAGTATCGCACTGTATGGATATACTGTACTGTGTTTTCTTTATCCATTCATCAGCTGATAGACATTTGGGTTGTTTCCACTCCTTGGCTATTACAGGTAATGCTGCTAGGATCCGTGTGCAAGCTTTCAAGTGGACTTATGCTCATTTACTGAGTAAGGACATTGCTGAGTCATATGGTAACTCTAGGTTGACTGTTTCTATCAACTACCAGACTGTCTTCCAAGGCGGTGGCACCTCTTTACATTCCCACCAGTGACGTGAAGGCTCCTGCTTCTTTACATCCTTGCTAACACACTTGTTACCCGTCTTTTTGATTCCAGGCTTTCTAGTGGGCATGAAGTGGTATGTAGTTGTGGGCCTGACTTTTGTTCCCCAAACCGCTAGTGCTGTTGGGCGTGCATCTTTTCATATGTAACTGACTTTTTAAGTACAGATCTTGTCTATGTTCTCTTTCTGAAGTAAGGCACAATCTGTGTGGGTTTGGACATTTCTCTCATCTCCTTTGTTCTTACCAATCTGGAGTCTAGGGTTGGATATACCTGGCATAAGGTTCCACCTTTGTGAGTCGTTGGCTGCAGTCACGGCACCGTGTTTTGGATGGAGAAATTATTCATTACTTCATTAATGTATTAGGTAATGTGTTGGCCAGACTGCATGGCTGAAAACACACGTGGGAGAAGGACAGGCTTTGGGACTCAGGGGAAGCCAACTAAAGAGGAGAATAAAACAGTTAAAAGTCTTGAGGGTTAAAAAGTTAAAATGTCCTGGGGAGAGCATTAGATACGTGTAGGTTGGATTCGAACAGAAGAATGTTAATTAATGAATCAGTGCCAGACTGGGAAGATGTCTGTAGCTTACCCCACAAATTGCTCAATACCTAAGGAATAAGTGCCAATGGTAACTTACATGGGACACTCACTTTTTTCTAAGAGAATACAGTTTCTTTCTTATCCAGGTCTCATGTTTGTAAGCAACAGAAACCAACTCAAGATCATATAAGTTTTTCTTGTGTTTGTTTTTGGTTTCAAAGAGGTTGGTGTTAATTTTTATGAAGATACAGAATGCCTCCTAGACATCATTGAGAGTTATGGATCTGTCTAGAAAATGTGCCTGTTGGGAAGGCCATCAGGATTCTGGACACCCTGACCCGCTTGGTTCCTCTGGTCTTTGCTTATCTATGTCACTCTTCTCTCTCCTGTAGCCTTTAATTATTTTTTTTTCTTGTTCTTGAATTGACATGGCCCAAAATGTGGCTGCCCAAAGTTTCTGAACTTGAGTATCACATCTGGATGGGAGACCTGTGAGGCTGTCGGTACAAACTCTGAATAACCTCAGCAGCCCAGGATGGCAGGCAGAAACCTGTCACACAGTATTTAAAAAGCAGAATGTAATGTCCTGCATGAGTTTGGAGAGAACAAGAAAGAAGAGAGTGTTGTACGCATGATGGAGAACAGGGAAGGCAGGACTTGTAGCAACGTGGGTCAGAAGGCATGATGTGTGTTACTAGAAATATGTGAACCCATTAAAGGGCTAAGGGAAACATTGTGTCCTGATCCCACTGGACATTCAGCAAGTCAGCCAGTGTGGTGGCATGTATGAAAAACCAGAAAAATACGGGGTGCCTGGGTGGCTCGGTCAGTTAAGTGTCTGACTTAGGAGGCTCAGGTCATGGTCTCAGGGTTCATGAGTTTGAACCCCACGTTGCTTGGGATTCTTGCTTGCTCTTCCCTGTCTGCCCCTCCCCTGCTAGTGCTCTCACTCTCTCTCAAAATAAATAAATAAACTTAAAAAGAAAAAAGAAAAACCAGAAAAATAGGAAGAAGGGGAAATAATTGCCTATTTACCTACTGTTAAAAGTCATGCTCACACTTTGGTATTTTGTCCATTCTTTCTTCTTATTGCTTGGACATACAGTTGTATGGAGGTATGTGCATATACATGCATAAATGATGTACATTTTTGCACACAAAAATACTTCAATTTCCTGTATATAGATGATCATGCTATGTTAGTATCTTTTAGTCTGTTGGCGGTGACTGAAGTCACTTTTTCTATTAAACATTGACTTTCTGATAGTTTGTTTTGCTGAAATGTTAAATTCACCCCCAAACTGTATGCTTCTCAGAATATTATTTAGTATTAAAGGATGTAAAGAATGAAGAACCAACATTAAGAGTTCAAAAGTGGGAACATTTCTCTGCTTGTGTAGAAAAGATAGAATTCTGGTTCAGGGTAAAACACTGAAGTATCTATTGCACTGGTTATAAAGTATAGACCATAGTGTCCTAAAGGCCAGAAATTTTGCCCTTTCTTTCTCATTTCTTGCTAAGTTGGTCCCTGCTCCCTGTTACCACTTAAACCTAGGCCAAACTTCATTTTTAATGGTTGGAAATAGAGTCTGAGTATGTTTTTTAGGAGGGATGGATAGGAGCATAAAATATATTTAAGATAATTTAATGGTCAGAGAAATAATGAATATTTGTTTTTCTTTTATAAATACATTCCAAAATTATTAGTTGGCTGGTTGTAGCTTTGGTCCCAGAAGTTGAATAAATAAATTCTGGGAATTAAGTCTTGTCCCGTGTTACTTTGGGAAAAAGTTTCTCCCTGCCGAGAACTTGATGTTTTCCTTCCTGCCCAATGGTGTTTTGACAAAATGGGCTTCTCTTAACATAGGCAGAGTAATGGGTGGGAAACGCAGAACCTGTATTAGAATGTCCTAGAGAATCTCAAGATACGTCACTTCGCCCCCATCTCTTCATTTTTATCTGTCCCTTTCTCCACCCTGATTTCAAGTCAATCTAAGGGACATGTCAGATTCCTTGGTTCTGGGGTGAGGGATAAGATGTGTGTGCAAGGTTACAAAAGTTCCCCATAGGGTATATCAGTGTAGGAAAAGGAGAGGGCTCCGGGGGCAGTTGTATGCACGCAGAGGGAATATTCTGTGCACACGGGTGTACAACGTGGTGCGAAGAAAGGGAGCTAAGAGGAGTTTGAGAAGAAATCGTCACAGCTGTTGGACAGAAACCTTAGACACTGGTTGTGGACGTAATTTTCATTGCCTACCCAGCATTCGTTTCCCATCTTCTTATCAGCGCCCAGTATATCAGCACCCTTTGGGAGGAAGGGATTCTACACTCAGCATTGATTCTCTTCATATTGCCAAGTACCGATCCTATCAGGCCTGAAGCTCACTGGAATTTTCAGTAGTTGCTACAGAATTCAAAAGACGAGGCTCTCCCAAAGGAAGGCCATGACTGTTGATTTCAGGTGCTATGCAGATACCAAAGAAGGTGAAGATCTTTCAGAGTGACCATTGGGATAGTGTCTGGTGACTTTGGCTGGAATTACACACTTGTGAGAAGAGCAAACGCAACCAGAGGGAGGTGTTCCTTCCATGACAGTGGTCTCCATGGGCTGGGCAGTAACTAGAGTGGTTGTAGGACTAAAGGAGGGGCCTTTATATTAGAAGATGGGGGGTGGTGAGCATATTCATGTAGAGGAATGTCTATATCAGATCATTTTCTTGAATTATCCCAAGTTTCTTCTGCCCATTAAGATTTCACATCAAACCTGGCATCTCCCCAAATGAAGTTGTTCTTCTCATCTTTACTTCTCCCTTTTGAAATAACAACAACAAAATCCCAACACCCATCCTGCTTCTGTGTGTGTGTTTCGTCCTTGATGTGTCCTGCTCCCTATTGTACCCTTGGTGTTTTACATAGTAGCTGTCACATGTTAGGTGCTCAAGAAATATTTATTTTTATTTTCTTTTAAGTTTATTTATTTTTGAGAGAGAGAGAGAGAGAGCAAGCAAGGGAGGTGCAGAGAGAGAGAGAGAGAGAGAGAGAGAGAGAGAGAGAAAGAGAATCCCAAGAGAATCCCAAGCAGGCTCTGGACGGCCAGTGCAGGGCCTGACATAGGGCTCAAACCCACAAACTGTGAGATCATGACCTGAGCTGAAACCAAAAGTTGGATGCTTAACCGACTGAGCCACCCAGGCACCCCTCAAGAAATACTGTGTGAACAAAATAAAGGTTGGGTTATATCCTTCCGTCATCCTGGTTTGTGGTATGTCTACCTGCCTTGTTTCCCAAGCCCCTCCCCTCCCTTTCATCCCTTTTCTTCTCTGTGGCTGCTGTTCCACTTTAGACTTTTGTCCTCTCTTGCCAGACTGATTCCCATGGCTGTTTTCCACAGCTCTCAATGGTTCTCAGGTTCTGGTTGAGCAGCGGTTGGCCACAGATGCCCCCTTAAGCCCTCAAAGCCTTCATATTGTGTGTTGGGATTCACTTCAAACCTTTTCAACTTCCCGTGGTGGTAGGCAAAGGATGAGTCATAACCCGTGACTAATTACGTATCAGACTAATGTAATATAACCACCGATGATTGGTCCTGAAGGCTTTTCTCAAGTCCGGATGTTGAGGAAGCTGAGGAACCCTGGCTGGTGATTGCTGTGGTGCCTTTAGACCTCGGATGGCAAAAACAGATTATGTTTTCCTACATTTTTAATGGGAGAAAAGCATTGCTAACTTTAGGTATGTGGAAGTCCTGAGAGAGTGAGTGAGGCTCTCCAGCCAGCACAGGAAGTGTCACCAGAGGATGACAGCAGCTCCCCACTGGAGGGTCAGGAGTGCTACTTGTACGCCAGGGTCATATGTCCCGTATCGCCCTGGGTTGTTTGTTCTTCTTCTGACTTATTTGCTTTGAATTAATTACATTCCAATAACAGTGTGTTGTTAACGAAGTCAGTCTGCTTTGGGACGTGCCCAAGGTCACGGAGGGCTGGATCTGAGAATATGGTGGTCACCATAGGACTCTGAGAACTTCCTTTGACTCAGCTTGGTGGAGCTCGGTCCGAGGAGTGAGTGAATCTGAGAGCTCTTGGGAAGAACCTAGGATCCGAATCTTTAGGGGAGTCAGACGGACGGACCTTATTTGTTTTGTTGCTTGATGAGAAGACAGCTACTCAGACACGTGAGGAATGTCGGTGAGGTGTTAGAAGATCTTGTGAACGGTTGTTCCACCTAGCGCGGTCGGTTAACCAGGAACATCCGAACCCAAGTGCCTCAACCTTTGGTTCCATTCAAGGTTCAAAGCCTGTCTTTTTCTAGGAAGCATTGCACTCCAAAAATATTTGAAAGGGACTAGCAACACGCGGGAGCAGATTGTGTCCAGTATCTGGAGCATGACGTGTGTTTTCATCCCCACCCCTTCCTCTTTTTACCCTCTGGAAAATGGGTGGGTGAATCCCTCAGCCTCCGTTGGCCGGACCCTCAGCTAGAAGATGAGGGTAAGGAGCTAAGCGAGCCCTCAGCGCCTTTCCCGTCGGCCAGCTGGGAGTTTGGAGTAGAACGGGAGCCACCCCTGTCGCCTGAGCGATAAGGACAGGCAGCAGAGCTGGCCAGAGGTCCCAAGCCAGATCAGCTACAAGAAGTCTGGAGTTTGCTTTTGCAGCGGCTTGACTCTCCATGTGTTTCCAATCACTGCCTTGTGTAATGTAAACTAAAACTGTCCAAGTGCTTGTATTGAGGAACTTTTGGTTACTGTTCAGAAAACAAAGCTCTAGCGGTTTGGGCTGATAGTGGAACATGTTAATGCTGGAGACTCTGGCCCTCTTGTTGGCACTGCGTTACTGCTCCGAGGAGCCCCGTACACTGGGGGCCCAACGCGAATGATCACAGACCAGGGAGGCCGTCCCAGTGGATGCATGCCAGGGAGACCGAAGGCGGTGGGAGACCATACTCCAGGGCTTATTTCTATGGTCCCGCATTGCCAGACCTCTCCGTTTTTCAAGAGAAGTTGGAAATCCTGATTTTTGTGGGAAATCTTCCTTATTTTTAAATGTTGGATCAGAACGGAAAAAAAATATTTTTTTAAAAGCCGTCCCCCACAGTCCAAACAAAATATGTCTGCAGGCCACACACGCCCTCAGGCCACCCGGAGGCATTTTCTGGGCACACAGACCACAGTATTTCTTGTACGTACCAATTTTAAGAACCTTTTTATTATGGATAATTTCAAATATTTTACAAGTGGTGAGAATAATATAGTGAGCCCTCATACAAACTCTTAAGTGCCCATCACCTGTCTTCAATGATTATCAACCCATGGCCAATCTGCTTTTGTCTACAACCAGCCCCCCCACCCCCCCAACACACATACCTTAGACTGTTTTGATGCAAGTCTTAGACATTGTATTATCTCATCTGTAAATATATCAGTATATGTCAAGAAAAGGTACAAACATAAAAAAAACATACTGACTGTAACTCCTTAATATTATCAAATAGCCTGTTAGTTTCAAATTTACCTCCTTTATAATTTTTTAAACGGCTTATCTCTTTGAATCATCATCCAAATAAGACCCACACGTTGAAATTGATCAACCGATTGATATGTGTCTTCGTTATATAATCAGTGGTTCCCTGCTACCCTCTCTTTTTTCCCTTTTACTTTATTTGTTGAAGAGACGTCTTTGACCTGTAAAAGTTTCCCATATTCTTTAAAAAAAATTTTTTTTTAACATTTATTTATTTTTGAGAGACAGAGCAAGACAGAGCATGAGCGGGGGAGGGGCAAAGAGAGAGAGAGAGGGGAAGACACAGAATCCGAAGCAGACTCCAGGCTCTGAGCTGTCAGCACAAAGCCTGACATGGGGCTCGAACCCACGGACCGTGAGATCATCACCTGAGCCAGAGTCGGACGCTCAACCAACCGAGCCACCCAGGCGCTTCTAGGTTCCCATATTTTGGATTTTGCTGGTTGAATCCTTACGGATGTGTTAAAAATTTATATGCTAATTTAATATCTTCAGTTTTGTAGTGTAGAGGAGTCTAGATACTTGTGTTTTAGCAGTTTTTCCATATCCTCCTCCTGCAGCCGCCTAGTTTACATGATAAGCCCCTGTTTTACAGGGTTTTTCTCCTGATAATATGATACTGTTAAATGTGTGCCTAATGTCCATTTGCCTTTACA